>NC_071613.1:48022336-49449003 GCF_014839835.1 Dryobates pubescens | reverse complement strand
TTTCATTTATGAGATTTTCTGTTGGACAAGCTGTTCTAGGATCATTGTACATAGGACTTCATTTCATTATTATATATACAAGCATGTATATAGTCTTATTTTTACATTTCCATTTTACCCTTTGCTATTAAATTAACTGCTTTTTAGTTTCATTCTGTGGGTCCTGCTCACAAGCGCTCTCTCTGAGAAGGGATTTACCTGTATGGAAAGTGGTTTCAGTGCGATAGATATTATGAAGGATCACAGGGAGACTTAGCAGTGTTTTGTTGTCCAGAGCTAAGAGTCTTCTGAGAATCTTTAGAACAAAGAATGGACATCAGGCCAGACAAACACACTGCCATTTCTTGTCCATCTGTCCCTGATTGTAGTGTAAGAAATTATTCAGAAGTAGAGACAACCTGTGGCTCTTTATTATGTCTATTTCACTACATGCATCCAATTTTTAAGAAAAGACACAAATGCACATTCAGATTCTACAGAGGATTTAGTATTAAAAGACATTTTCTGATAGCATCCAAGCTACTAGTCCGATAATCAACAATACCAGCTTTCCAATGGATTTGTGATTGTGGTTGTATTCCCTACTATCTAACATAATGCATCCAAAGTATTAGCTGTTTAGACTGCAGTGGGGTATTAATTTAAAAACTGAAGTCTAGGAACATAATTAAACTTTGCTTTTTGGCATGTCAGGCACTGACCTCTTCCTAAACCCTAGACTCTGGCTCTGGGTGTTTACATACTGCTTTTACCTGCCTCTTCTTGCCTTTGTTTGCTACTTTTCTTATAGGAAACCACCTTCCACTGGCAGTAAGACAGACAGATGAGGAAAAGGCTCTTCTGTCTTCATAACATCTGAATTGTTTGCATTTGACTAATGTTCAAAGACTAACACTTTGGTTATGACTGCCCATTCTCAAATCTTCTATAAAATAGTTGCTCTTACTTGGTCAGTCAGGAACTAGTGAATTAACAATTTTGATCCAGTTTGTGATAAACAGCAGTGCAGAATGTGACTGATTTTATTTGCTACTCTAAAATCTGTATTTTCAAGGTACAAATACTTGATGCAAGTAGTACAGTTGCTGTATTGGTCAACAGAGACTTGCTTACCAGCTCTGGCATAGATTCATGGCTTGGACGCTAAAATCTGACATTTGTGGCTGGAAATTGCTGCTCTCTTAGAGCAAAATCAAGATTTTATGAACTACTCAATACTACTTTGTCTTTAGGCACTAGAAGGTTACTTTCTCAGTGGTTATTTCCATCTCACATAAAATTGATCTTGCTACCCTAATAACACCTGAAATTGTAGAAAAGGGAATACAAACCCTTGAATTTCACAAAAATGTGTAGTATAAAGGTTACACAAATGCTTAGATTCTGTGATCATCAGGTATGTGAGATTTTAACCTTGCAGCTATCAAAGGGACAGCATTTCAGATCAGAACCTAGGATAATGGGAACTAGGGTCAACAAGTCCCAACAAACCTGTCAAAGCATTGGATTGCTTAAATTTCTCTTTTATTGGGAAATTGTTCTTAAAGCTTGTTCCTCTGGCAGTTAAAAACTTGTTCATGTTTTACAATGTATATTCACCATGACATTACTTCCCAGTTTTTATGTGCTAATATTGGTTCAAGTATTTCTTTTCCTTTTCAGATGTCTACTATTCTGATTCACTGTCCTTTTCAACATACATTTTGTGAACTGAGAAAAAGAAGCTCTTTCAGTCTCCTCTCGAAGGAGTAGCTCTCCATTGCACACTTCACCCCAATCATCCTTCTCTGAACCTATTGCATTTGAATTCATTTCTCTTGTGAAGAATTGTAAAAAACATTTCAGAAGACACCTTTCTGGTGCTCTGTATGGCAGCAAGAGTATTTCTTTCTCCCTTCAGTACATCCTGCTTGATATTTTCAATAAGCAAGGACACATCTCTTTCTCAGCAGTATATGAGAAATTCAGACTCATCCTGCAACTGGCTCATATTTGTTTTCTTTTTCCTTCTGTCATGCATGAGGATACCCCAGTTTCAACAGTGACACCTCATTTTCCACTAGTAGTGAATTTCAGTAGCTTTCTACTACTTTCTGTCACAAAGCTAAAGCAAAATAGTAAATGTAACTAGTTCCAACAATGAACCTTAAAGAGCTCTACTGACTGCCCACATGCAACCTACTATTTCCCTCCCAGTGTCATGATTGTTATTTCCCTTTATAAACTTCCTCATTCGTATCAGATATATTGTATTCATTCCCACAGAGGCTAGGTTAATAAACTAAGTTCATCAATTCTCATATGAAATACTTTACTAAAATCCAGAAAAGTGGAATCTACTCTGTTATCTTTGTCTAGAAAGTTAAATATCATGAAAGCTATTATGTAGCCCTACTACAATGCACCTTTATAAATTCAACTTCCTTTTTGCTCTATATCCCATTTACTTCACACTTAAATGTGCTTCCCACCAGAGATTGTACTGAAGTTTTGTATGCTAATAAGCCAACTAAACCAATAGTAGCTCATGTTATTCTTTTCAAATGTAGGCCAGGCATTTGCCATTCAATATTCACATGACTTTCCCTTGATTTTTAACATGATTATTAAAAACTACATTTCAGGACTTTTCATTTAGCGTAGGTCTTTTGGAATTTGATGAAGCTGATGTGCTGCTTCTGATCTGATCACATGGCACTTCTTGAGCTTTGCTTCCACATCCAGATTCCATATCTAGGTACTCATGCATACTCATTCGTATTGGGTATCTTTGTGTCTTTCTCCACTTATTCAACACTTCCAAAGTTTTTGAAAGGTAAGAAAAATCTGTAATTAGCTTTTCCTCTCAGCTGAATTACACTCCACCATCAACTAAACTTAGTTCCTTTGTAGATCTATATCAAAGCAACAGAGGATTGCCAGGCTACCTCATGGAAAGTAAGTATCCCACTTTTTAGAAAATAGATGGAGAAATCTTGCTATGGCTGACTTGTAAGATACATGTTAAAAACGGAGGAAATGTTTTCCAATTCCTAAATGCATTTTGACAAAATCCAGGAATTGAAGAGTGTCTCTCTAAATTCATCAGATTGTTACATATTTTACATTGAACGTGATGATAGAGTGAAGTGATTTCTTCTGCTGCTTTCAGTTTTAAATCACAACGACCAATGCTTCCCAAGAGACACTATTTTCAGGGAATAGTTGTTAACAAGAAGCTTTGCTTTAAGATCTTCTTTGCTTAGAAAAGAAGAGGGAATAAAAAACACAGCTTTCAAACCACAGAGCAACCGTTGAAAACTTAAAACCACAATACCAAAGAACAGACTGAGCCTGTGATTACCTAATACAAAAATGTGGTTTAAACTGGGCATCATACCAAGTTTTTCAGAGAAACCCAAGGGGAAAGTGGAGTATAAGTATCCATGGTTACAGTGACCCTTGCTTGGCACCTGAAGAGATCTTTCTAGAAAAAGACAGGTAGAAACATTTATCAGGGTCCTCAGAAGTAGCAAGGCTTCTTCCTGTTTTTATAAGTTAAGAAAAAAAACACAAGATAAAATAGCACCTCGTACAGACTGTCCTGAACACAGACTGTAACCTAGACATATTTTTAGAATTCCCCCTGTATGTTTTTCACAGCATTCACTCTGTGCTGAAAAATAACCTCAGAAATCTAGAACCATCTACATAAAATAATGTCGAATTCCTAGATTA
The DNA here is from genome assembly GCF_014839835.1 of Dryobates pubescens. Taxonomy (NCBI): domain Eukaryota; kingdom Metazoa; phylum Chordata; class Aves; order Piciformes; family Picidae; genus Dryobates; species Dryobates pubescens. The sequence continues at coordinate 49,445,286 of NC_071613.1, read as the reverse complement.
GCAAATTCGTTTAGAAAGTGAGTGTTCCATGGCTAGTCTTTCTTCCTGCATTCAGTTGAACTGAACTCATGAAAGAAGGAACAGGATCACAGGCTACAGTTTGTACTGGAAAAAGTTTGAAGTGTAAATTAAGCTAAACTGGAACTATCATGGCCAAGTGCTGAAGCTTCGAAACTCCCTGTGCTTCTGTTCAGCTATACCTTAGAGGGTAATGATATAGCTAAACACAGACAACAGATTGCTTGAATGGCATTTTTTCTTACTTCTCTGACACTTCCTCACCTGTTCTCTGTTTATATGTACATTTGGGGAAGATTTTTTTTTTTTTAATGTGCTCTGATGTGTAACTAGGTGTACTGAAGCATGAACAATATTCATGACAATTTTCTAGATGCTTCTCTGAGTGCAATGATCTGGTGAGATGGTGGAAAAGGAGCTCACGTGAGTGTCCCTGGCAGGGTAGAACACAGCTATCTAATGTTAATGTCCATGTACAAGCTCCTAAAACACACCCCTCAGTAAAACATCCACATGTCTTTTAAATGCCTCCAGAAGATGGTAACTCCACTTCCTGGGCAGCCTCTTCCAATGCCTGATAATCCTTTCTGTGAAGAAGTTTTTCCTAATATCCAACCTGAACCTCCTTTGACACAATATGAGCCTGTCTCCTTTTGTTCTGTCACTAAGCAGACCTAGATTCCTCAGCCGTTCCTCGTGTGACTTGTGTTCAAAGCCCTTCAGCAGCTTAGTTGCTCTTCTTTGGACACACTCCAGCACCTTCAATGGATGCTTATCTTTTATTCTTTATGTTCCTTGAGGATCCTGCCTCACCTACTTGAGCTCCACAGTTCTTCATAACAGATCGTTGCTGAATCATTCAACTGTATAGGTCTGACCTGGGTCAGGCATTAGCACACTATCACTTTCCTGTCAAAACAATTAGGGCAATTAGTGTTTGTAAATTCTTCATTCCAGCTACTATGGAAATGGTGTGGACAATGCCTGGATCAGCAAAAAGTTTGCCTCAAGATGCCTGTTGCACTTTCTAAAACTCAGTTCAAACTAGCAAGATGAAAGTTCATCAAGTTCAGTTGTAAGAGATTAGCTCTTTGTGTCATGTGGATTCAGCACTCTTTCTGCAGTAAGAGATATCCTGAAAACTGGATTTACCTCCCCATTAAATCAGAAACAGAGGTTCAAGCAGTTCTCCTGCTTTCATAGAGGCTGGGTCAATTAATGACTGAGAAGAAATCACACTGTCACCTCAGTGATTGTTTACAAAGATTAGGCCCAAAATCCTACCTATCAAATTTTCACTACAGCAAGTGTAAATATCACTGTTCATAACCAATCAGCTCAAAACAATGCGTGTAATAGAGTGCTCATTTCACTGGCAATTAAAGGACGGAGAAAGGAACATAACTGCCATAAATATTCTTACATCTCTCTATCTACATCCTCATGTTTGACTATAAATATATGGGTATAGCAGGCTGTATACATGTCCTCATGGTACTCTATCAAGTACTGTATAGAGAGGGCTTAACTACAGCACTGAAAATGTGACAACATTTAGAAATGTTGGGTCACATTTTTAACAAACATCAAAATAATGGACAATTACTGAGGAAGGGCTATTAACTGTATTACCCAAGTAAGAAGCACTGACTCAGAAGTGTAAATAGTCTTACTCCTGCACTTCTTTATTGAAAAAATGATGCACCTCAATGGCATATGGCAAACCTGGCTTCCAGCAGTTAAAAAAAAAAAAATAAAAAAATGTTTGGAATTCTAAAGTGAATTTTCAGGGGAATAGTGGGTGGAGAGAGCCGAAAGACAGAAACGACGGGAATGCGCATCACTGAATTTGGGTGACCTCCCTACTTGCTGAACAACAGAGTCAGTCATCAATTTTGAGAGGAAGCAGAGGCAGAAGCAATCCCTGGCATGCAGATGCTAAAACAAGTATCCAAGCCGAGGTTCAGCACCCCTATGTACAGATTTCACTTCAAAGCTGTTGCAATAAAACTAAAACATTTGTGAGCTTCAGGCTGCTTAACTGAGCTAAACAGGAAGAGCTGTTGCTCCTTCACTGCTTTCAGTGCCACTTTTTAAACACAAAACAAGTGGGCTAAAAGCAAACAAAGGAGCTACAAAAATTATTTTGGCAAGCTCAGAAGCCCACATGTGGAAAAATATCCATACCTTCTCCCACATCCAAAGAAAGGAATTAGAAGAAATGTATGAAAATGAGAAAGGAAACACAGCACATGCTTTGTTACATCCCAAACACACAGTTCCACAGACACCATTTCAACAAAAGGTTGATCAGAAACTGACAGGGCGGAAACACAACATCAAAATGCTATTTCTATTGTGTAGATCAAACAGGCTTAATGTACACACATGTAAGGAGATGTATTTTGATCCTGGTAACTCTGGGCACTGCTAGTAGCAGAGGTATGAGAACATGGCCTGATGGACCTATTTTGAGCCATAAAATAATTCAAGCTGGAAGAAAAGTCTGGATTCAAAGATAGACCAGTTTGCTCAGGGCCCTGTTAAGTCTACGGGTGTCCAAGTAGCTATGCTCAGTTCCATTGGCAGGAGAAGCAATGCCCAGTCCCAGACATAACTGTATCTCTAAAGCTATGTACTAAGAAATCATGATGCTGTGAAACTGCACACATGTACACAAGAGGAGCTGAGCTAGATCCTCTAGTTAAAATAGGAATACAGGATGGTCTTACCATGGGTCTACAGAAGCAAATGCTGTCCTGAGGAATCTAAACTGAACTGCAAGCAAGTTTCAAATGGCATTTTACAGCATAAAAGACCAACATAAGACACACATCTCATAGCTAAATAGAAGTCTATCTGAATGCTATGAAAGCCAAAATCCTACCTGGTTAAAGAAATTACTTCGGTTATAATTAGGCAGGTTTCAGTTTGTTTTCATAATTCTAATCTGATCACAATTTTGGAAAAACAAAACAAAACAAAACAAATACAAAACAAATACAAAACACTTCAACATGTCTCCAGACATGTTCTGCTATATAATCATCAAAGATAAAACCTTCAGCTTCAGTGATATGCAAATGAAGACATGTTTGTTGAAAGGATTACCAAAGTTTTTCAAAGCATCTTTTTAGTCTACTCTGCTTCCAAACAAACAATAAACTGTCCTCATGCAGTGAGATTTGCTAACCCATAAACATAGCCAAATGGAGGAAGAAGATCAGAACCTTAATGAGTTTGGTCCCCTTTGAATTTTAGCTGATCAGTGTCACCAATAATTTCAACAGGCTCTAAACTAAGCACTTTCTGTCTTCAAAGTGCCTTGCAAACATCAACCAATTAATCCCTACAGCTCTCCTCTGAGGTAGGTAAGTAGGTATTGTTATCCCCATTTTACAGTTGGGTGAACACAGTCAGAAGGGTTAAGTGATTTGCTGCAGGCCACAGATGGAGGTGGGATTAAAACACAAGAGTGACTATGACTCCTTTTAGAGGACACCACTTTTTTTTTCTTTTTTTCTTTTTCTGCTGACTTTTCTGTGCTGACTTTAGACATCTTGGCCTTGTGGCAACACTTAAAGGAAACAAAGTAAATTCTCCTTGTTAAAGGCAAGGACCCATAAAGAAATCTGTCTGGTGTTGATAACATTTTTAGTTGCCTTCTATTGATGTAAGAATTTCCCTTTAATTTTGTTCTGATATTCAAGAATAATTCCTTTCACACAGCTTCCAAATCAGTTGATTTAGCTGGCGTTCTGCCCGTAAGAGGGGCAGACACTGTCCTTCCAGGATCAGGGTAACAGTTGGTAGGGTTGTTCCACTGTAGTGCAAGCAGAAAGAAATGGAGACAGGAAGCTTTGAGAGCCAAGAGCAAAGCAAGCCATTAACTGAAACCCAACTCCAGCAAACTGCTTGTAACCATTCTAACAGGCGTAAGATTGATACCTTTCCCACTTCAACAGAAAGATCAGATGGAGAAGGCAGAGTATATCCTTTTCCTCTCTATGTATACAACTTCAGGCCACTTGAAGACCCATTTGTCATTAAGTCAGTCCTGTGTATGCTAATAAACATTTGAGTTTTACAGGGAAATAATTTTTCATGGTGTTTCACTTTTTTTGTCGAGGAAGTCCACAACATCAGTTCCCTGGAGTAGTTTTTAGAAAAGAAAAATCCACTACTCCAAGATAATCTTGCAAATCCTGAGCACATTTGCTGTTATTTTTTCAGAAGACACTCCCCCTACTTTCAGAAGCCTGCCAGTACAAGAATTGCACAGAGAACGTGCACGGAGAAAATGAGTGAATATTTGAAAATTATTCACTCTATAGTAGAGTTATTTCAGCCACATTGCTGGTTATATATTTTTAAGACACAATCATCTATGTGCCCTGAAAGGATGGGTCCATGAATGCTAAAAAACAAGGGAGAGTTTATTAATACACCACTGTAATTAATACATTATGTTGATACTCATCTACTAGATAAACCAGGGATGGGTTGTCCAGGGCGGTGGTTGAGGCTCCATCCCTGGAGGTGTTTAAGACCAGGCTGGATGAGGCTCTGGCCAGCCTGATCTAGTGTGAGGTGTCCCTGCCCATGGCAGGGGGGTTGGAACTAGATGATCCTTGTGGTCCCTTCCAACCCTGACTGATACTAGGATAATCATATCTCACTTGACAATGGTGTTATCAAACTTTTAATAGCTAGAAGTTTACTTTGTTAAAGACACTTGTGAAGCCTTCAGATTAAGCAAGTCATTTAACACAGTTAAATAAAATGCAATTTTTTTTTTTCACTTCCATGGACATTGAATCGAAAGGTGGGGGTTTGTTTTTTTTATTCTCCATTAGAATTTATTAGAAATTACTTTGCTCTTGCATGACCAGCTCTTATGCCTTCTCTTAGAAGACCAACAAAAAAAAGAAAAGAAGAAGAAAAAAGAGAAAGGTTAATGATTCACAACGTGAGGAATTGTATTGTTAGCATAACAGTGTAAGAACACTTAGGATTTTGAATCTCAGAGGATGTTTTCAGTAACAAAAATATGTATTACATGGGTCAGGAAGGGTCCGATTTTCACAGTAATTCTGTAAGCAGAAAAACATGTAATGCAAAACATAAGCTTGGAAATTGCTATTTGCTAGCTCTTTCTTAAGAAGATTTGTAGCTAACTCTGAATTACATGCTCAGCAGAAACCGCTTCCTTCTTTTATCACTTTGGAAATCATTAACTTGCCCTCCATGGTCCTCCATGCAACAAAGGATGTTTTCACGTGGATTTTCTGATAGGAGAGACACAAGTGATGGTAGATAACAAATAGTAGTGTGAACAATAGTTTTAGAAGACCTTCATCCAAACACATTTCAGTGATATCTCATCAGGTAGGGTATCAATCCCCAAATTTCCCACCATTCAGCACTACCACGCTTCAGAGCTAATCCATGGAACTAGATCATTCCTCAGTTCCAAATTTCTTGTGTTATCTATGAACACAAATAACTGAGTCACCGTCCCATATCCCATTAAGTACAGAAATCAATTTTCCCACAATACGCTTGGGTTATGGGTCTATCTGCACAGTGAAATGGAGGTGTGATAACACCTGCCTACATGGGCTGTAATCACACTTCCAGCTCTGTGCGTCGATACCCAGCATGTCAAGCCACTCCATGCTATCCACCCCAACAACCAACCAATCTTCTCTCAAACTTGCCAAACAGCTTTAGAGTTCACATATACATATATTTTTTCTTGCTCATCTGCAACCATTGCCACAAGCTACCTACACTACAAACATATTTTAATGTCCTGCACTGCATATGTAGAGAAGGAGCAGTGTTTAATCCTCTCTGCCTTTCTGAGATGAGAATATGTTCTCCATCAAAATACATCTGTCACCCACATGTGTTTCTAGCAAGGTAAGATAGAATTTTTCCTGGAAGCTCATCTCCCCTCTATGCAGCTCCATGTCCAGATTAGTTTTTTAGCACCTGTTCAGTATGCATATTTCTGAAAATATGGTTCACATGTGTGCAGGTTCAGCAGGCTGGAGAGACTTCCAAGTAGCATATCCTTGCAGAAAAATGCACAACAACTGCTGCTGCCATGAGCTGGGTGTCCTCTACAAGTGAAAAATTGAAAGATAATACAGATGTGATCCTACTCATTCATATACAAAAATCCCTCATCTGCTCAATTATCTGCCTGGTCAGCTGACATTGGGGTGCAGATTAGTTGGGGCATGTATTTTCCTATTTGTATGTCTAGACAGTAGTGAACACATCAAAGTTTCTATGGAAAATAAGGATCAACTCATCATAATGATAATTTTATCACACTTCAGCAGAGTAAAGTAATGGTAATGTAAGGCTAGGGTTAACATCTAAATGTGGAGATTCAGTAGAAGATTTTTTTTTTCTACAGAATTCCAGCATGGTATCCCTCTCAAGGTTTTCTGAATGTAAACTCAAAGTAGATACTGAGTTTTCTAAAGACTGCTAATTCCTGGGTTATAATCAATTAATGTTTGCTTTTAATGCAACTTGTACGTGATACTCCAGACCCACTAACAAAATATAAATTACTGTCAAATTACAATGTAGTTAAAGTACATAATCATGTTAGAGATCATAACTCACATACCATGATTGTAACAAAAAGAAAGAAAATCAGGGTTACTAATCATAACCAAATTCATACTCACAGCAGTGCACGAAGAGTTCTAGAACTTTTAGGGGAAGAGTGTGATCCTTATCAAATACCTAGAAATAAATCTTTGCATCTCAAACCAGTGGCTAACTCAGAGCATGTAAACTGGTAATACGCACATGTAAGAATAAAACTTTTGTCAAAGTTTTGCTTTATTCATCCCTTGAGGCCACCACGGTAATCTGAGCATACTGTTATTGCATAAAGAATGCCCTTCTCCCTTCTTCTTCTTTTCACTCCAAATTCCAACTGTAAAGAGTAAACCTATATAGCTAGGTCAAGGATTCTCAATACAGTTACTCACTATGGTGTGAATTGCAAAACTGGGGGGGGGAGGTGACAACACACTCTTCTAATAAAAATCTTCTCTGCAAATTAGTTTACTTGTGTGAATATCAACAGTGCTGAGACCCCAGAGACAGCTGTAAAGGAAATCCATTATTCTGTTTTATTTTTCTTTATATTCAGGTTGGTTTTCCCCTGTAAACCTAATTTATGGATGCTATTTTTATCCTACACAATTCTATAGATTTCTCTGGTTTGTTTTTCTGGTTTTGTTTGAGGGTTTTTTGGGGGGTGCTAATTGTTTGTTTGTTTGTTTGTTTGTTTCCCCAGATTATCCAGCTACCTGAAACAGATCACTACTAAGGACATTCACCCTTCACATTTAAAAAAATAATTTCCTGAGGTTGAGATTACAGGGGAAGATAAGCAGTGTTCCAGTGGGCCAATAAAGAGCTCTTTCTTATATTACAAGACACTGAGCATGCAAATCCAAGGTTTTAAATGAAGTCAGCAGCACCATCATTATTGTGACAATGTTTTATTTTCTTCCCGTTTTCCATTGTTCCCTTAACACAACTCTTGTGACGTTCCAAAGCTTTTTGGTACAAAAGTTATCATCATATCTTAGACACGTGAATGAAGCACTTGCAGGTCCTTATCAGACCTCTCACCCAAACCCACAGACACCAGAGCAGTTCAGTGGGAAACTTGCAGTCCACTCACCTTGCAGCCCCTGAAAGGTCTGCAGAACCTCTTAACCCCCCAGTAAGGACCATCACCTTACTTTCTGCCTCTCCCAGTGTACTCTTGACCTGACTACATTTTGAAGCGTACGCAGGACCTCTCCTCTTTCCCCTGTATCACGACTCCTGGACCAGTGACTTCAGCCGGGACTCGCCTGGGATACCCATGGCAACAGGGGGCCCGACAACACACTTCAAAGGGTTTTCTTGAGGGGAAACTCAAAACCCCGCTTGTACGCGCACATCAATCAGCGGGGTGGTAAATGCCCCTCCTGTAAGGAGCGACGCCCCCGCGGGCACTTGGGGCAGGTGCAGGTCCCCTGCCCCGGCGCGGCAGACAAAGAGCGGGTCCGAGGCGCCCGGCTGGAGCCCGGGGCGCGGTGACACCCGCCGGGGAGGAGCCAGGCGGGGCTGCCCCGGGGGCGGGGGGGCAGCGGGGAACTTATAAGAGCCGCGTCCCGCCAGAAGAGCTTGGGCGGGTGTTTGGTGTGGTTGTGAGTGGCGGTGCTGGGAGAGGCGCGGCGGCACCAGTGATTTGAGAGCGCAGAAGCAACCGCGCGATGGCTCAGAGCATGGACAACAGCCTCGACAGCCTGGATGTAAGTGCTGGGAGCTGAGCGGGGCCGTAGCCCTGGCTCTCCGCCGTGCTCGCCCATGTGCGGGCTGTTTGCAAACAAAGGTGCCTGCGGCGGAGGCTGCGGGCGTGGGCGAGCGACGATCACCCTGCGGGGAGCGGGGTCGGGGGCAACGCGGGAGGCGCGGAACCCGGGGCCACGCAGCCTCCCGCTCCCCGGCCCGCGTCACTGCGGGGGTCTGCGAGCAGGCAGGGCTAGCTCCCGGCGCTCTTGCCTCGTTGCGTCTGCTTGCAGCCTTTCGGACCTTGCTACAGCCACTGCCGGACTCCTGCTTCTTTCCGTCGGCTTTGCTGCTTGGCCGTCAGTTGAAATGACATGTGGCGCCTTTGTGGGCTGAGAAACACCGCTAGAGCAGTTAGAGACACGGGAGCGATGAGGGGGGAGCGAGCAGGGAAGTTTGGAGAGCTCTGACTGCAGGGAACGGCACCTCTCTATCCCGGTGCCCGCCCTAACCCCGGCCAGGTGCCGGAGCGCGGGGAGCGGCGAGAGCGCCTAACCGGCCCCTCCCGAAACGCGCTGGTCTTCCGGAGTGCGCTCCTCTATATGGGGGATTGAGGAGCAGAAGGGAGATCTCCGGCAAGTTCCAATTTAGGTCCGCAGTTCGTTCCCGCGGAGAGCGGGTGCACCCGTGTGCGAAGTGCCGCGGGAGCCCCGGGGCGCATCCTGCGCGGAGCTGGGGGGCTGCCGGGGCATGGAAACCACCCTCTGAAAACCTGAGGAATAGGACAGAGCCAGGTGGCACTCGCCCGCCTGCTTTGCTTTTCAGCATGGTGGCCAAAACCGTTGGTGGTTTCCTGACGTGCTTTCATGCCCTCACCAGAATTTCGCTTCCTTTTTCCACTGCTGCACTTAGTTGAGCAGCCGGGCTACAGCCCAGTGCCAGCTAGCTTCACCCCTGCCCCGCCGCCGCACAGGGAGGGGAACAAAGGGAGGGAACGTGGCTGGTTGTGGTGACCCTCCGTGGGGTTTAAGTTCTCTTGCTTAAGGTCACCTCGCTTTTTCTTTCTTTTTCTTTTCCTTATGGGCTTTGAGGTTTAGTTTGGTTTTGGTGTGGGGTTTTTTTTTTTTTATCTTGTGTCTGTGTGTAGAGCTGTCAATTGCTTCTCAGCAGGGAATTCTTGCCATTATTTATCTTTTATTACATCAGCCAAGGGGACCTTCTCTATTTCTCCTTGACCCCATCCCCTTAATGAGAAGAGATTTTGGAGCAGCAGCATTTCTGTCCCGAGTAATTTATTTATTTTTTTTTTATAGCTCTGTTGCAAGTGTTAAATGTCATGGGTAATATTCTGTACGGACAAACGTTTTACATCCAGCACTTCTGTGCTCTTCTACTTGCAGTATCTATCTGGTCAGAGTACTGAAGTGTCCAGAGCCAAGTACTTCTGGAAGTAGCCATTATCTGTTTCTTTTCATCCCCTATCCTTTCTTACAAGATCTCGGAGAGGAAGTTTTTTGACTCGTTCTTACCTATACATACATATGTATGTATAAATTGTATTTTTCCTTCTGGCATTCAAAAAGTTTTTCTGGTCATGATGATGGGAGACTGTTCAATCAACTCTTAACATACAAAGTAAGCTTTTAGATCCAGAGTGAGCTTTTGTAGAGGACCTAACATCTAATTTTAATTTTTTTTCTTTTATTTCAGCTGTCCTCCGGGTTAATTATTGAATTTTCTGATAACGGCACGGACGAGATTGGTTCAGGTGACTATGGAGACTACGGAGAGCCATGCTTTCAGCACGAGAATGCCGATTTCAACCGGATCTTCTTGCCAACAATCTACTCCATCATCTTCCTAACAGGAATAATTGGCAATGGATTGGTTATTATTGTTATGGGCTACCAGAAGAAACAAAGAAGCATGACTGATAAATACAGGCTGCACCTCTCTGTGGCTGACCTCCTCTTCGTCATCACCTTGCCATTCTGGTCTGTGGATGCAGCCATAAGCTGGTACTTTGGGAATGTCCTGTGTAAGGCAGTTCATGTCATATACACAGTCAACCTCTATAGCAGTGTCTTGATTTTGGCCTTTATAAGTTTAGATCGTTACCTGGCAATAGTCCACGCTACCAACAGCCAGCGACCACGAAAGCTGTTGGCTGAGAAAGTGGTGTATGTAGGTGTGTGGCTGCCAGCTGTGCTTCTGACAGTGCCTGATATAATCTTTGCCAGTACTAGTGAAGTAGAAGGCAAGTATCTCTGTGATCGTATGTACCCACATGAGAACTGGCTGATTTCTTTCAGATTTCAGCATATCTTGGTAGGACTTGTCTTGCCTGGTCTAATAATCCTGACGTGCTACTGTATTATAATATCTAAGCTGTCACATTCAAAAGGCCACCAGAAGCGCAAAGCCTTGAAGACAACTGTTATCCTCATCCTCGCCTTCTTTGCCTGCTGGCTGCCATATTACATTGGCATCAGCATTGACACGTTCATCTTGCTAGGAGTCATCAGACATCGTTGCAGCTTGGAGACGATAGTGCATAAATGGATCTCCATCACCGAAGCCCTGGCATTCTTCCACTGTTGCCTGAATCCAATTCTGTATGCCTTCCTGGGTGCCAAATTCAAAACATCAGCACAAAATGCCTTGACATCAGTTAGCAGAGGATCAAGCCTCAAGATTCTTTCAAAAAGCAAACGTGGGGGACATTCTTCTGTTTCCACAGAGTCCGAGTCTTCAAGTTTCCATTCCAGCTAACGCTGCTCCTTGCCATCATTTTATAAACGGACACTTTAAAGTTGTGCAAGACTTCAGAAAAACCAAGACTGACCATAATGTACAGATTTATTTACAGCTGGAATTTTATATTGTTTCTTTTAGTGTCTGTGAGGTTTAATTGATTTATTTATATAAAAAAACCCCTTCCGTTTGATGACATTGTCTAGGCAGGTCCTGTGGACAAGTGGTTAGTTCACAAAAGTTTTAGTGCTTTGTCTGTATGTAGAGATGTGAACTAAACACTTCTGGGTTGTAGCAAATGATTGTTAAAAGTTTAGAAAATATTTCTCTGTTTATATGTAAATGTTTTCTGTGTTGCTGTTGGTTTTTTTAAATTTTGGGTGGAGATTTTTACCTTACTACAAGACGTTTGGTTTACAATAGCTTAATTCTGCTGTAGAAATGGCACTTATAACCAAAGCCTTCTCTGTTACCTGCTAGGGTTTTCCCCTCCCTCCCCCCCCGCCCTACATTCTCAGTCATTGATGGTTTGCAAAATGTTCTGTCAAGGTAAATAAAAGTATATGACAAAAAATTATTTTGAGTGGTACTTTTATTTCCGGTTAAATATTTTTCTCGGTGCTTTTATTTGCAATTCTCAAAGCATAATAATCTCCTTGAAAATTGCATGGCTCTTGTATAAAGAGCAGGAAAATGAGTTTCAGCACATATTTGACTATTCAGTTGACAACCTGTGAGTTCTAAGTCATTTGTCCTTCTCAGCAGAATACGTTTCCCCCAAGTTAATGTTATCTTTAGAATGACTTGAACTATCACTTTAAACAAAGAACTTTTTTGAGGGCAAAATAAATGAAACCCAATCTATTTAAGCAATTTCTAAAGTTTTACAGCATCCTAGGATTACTGCACGTGACTAATCTTTATGCCATGCATATAAAATCAATCCTGCATTTCCATCCTTTGCTGTTTCTCCAAGTTTAGTTCCACATGTTAATAGTAAGCAAAAGTAGCTGAATCAAAGTAATTTTCCTGCTTGCCATTGCATCTAGAGTAGAAATAGTCATTTGTGCATGTTCTCTGTGGAAGAAAATTGTATGGAGCTTTCACTATACTGCCTACATCCAGATTTTTTAATATAATCATTGTTTTTCAAACTTCTGTGTGCTAGTTCTTATTTCTTTTTCAGTAGGAATCAGCCAGACTATGGAATTTTCAATAATTATTGTTAGTAATATTTTAATGTTAGCAGAGTGCCTTCAGAAGAAATTAAGACCCAAGAGGACAGCCGTTGAGAGTATTTGTGTGTTCCCTACATTAAAACAAACAACATGAAACAAGCAAACACAACTGTTGCTGATCTAAGTTTAAAAAAAAAATAAACAAAATCTACCAGTCACTCAACTGAAATAAGTAACATAGATATTGCAGTGATATTACCTTGAAAGAATGGGTTTTTTACAAGTAGTTCACCCTAGTGATTTACTGGAGCATATAGCACTCTGCTTAACTATACATTAAGTTACTTCCTTGATTTTGGATATTTTTATAAATGCAAGAAATTTCTGTTTCCAACTTTTCCCCTTGCAAGGATGGTAGCAGCCATCATTCTGTCTTGAGCGGATTTAATTTGCTAACCCAGCACAAAACAGACCTGGGAGGGGGGAAAAAAAATTCCAGCAATTTTTGAATTGAATGAGCTCAATGAGGAATCCAATGGGCACTATAAAAGTGCAAGACTATGAAACCTGGAGCCAGGCACAGGAAAAGTGAGAATACAAAAGAAGAGGAAGCAGGTCCCCCCTTTTAGCAGCTAAACTTCTAGATCAGTTAACTAATGCATATCTTCACTCAACATAAATTAACAGAAAAGATGCAGTCTTGAGAAACAAAAGGTCTCACTTTCATCAGGTTGTTCCTCATTAACAGAGTTGAGAAATGAGGAAAACATGGTGTAGGAGCAGAAGTGCTTAAATGGTTTGTTTTTGTTGGTCATTTGTGTGTTTTCTTAATTTAGTGAGGGTTTCCCCCGTGAAGAATTTGTTCTTCTAAATGATTCTGATTTTCACCGCAGCCCAATCAATCACTGTGATTTAATTGCACTTATAAAATACTTACTGGCCATTCTCATGCTGCTGCTGCTTATTTGTCAAGGAAATGTTTAGAGCCCTGTAGCATTAACTTAGATTATTCCCAGTATACTTTAGTCAGTCAACTGGTACCTCAAGTAGAGAGCAGGAAAGAGAGTGCCAGACAACATAAACTCATCAGTCCATGCTACTGCCAAAGACCATTAAAAGAGAACTAAACAAACAACAGAAAGCATTTGTGTAGAAAATAAATTAGCAAAATTAAAACATAACCCGTGCCCCAGAGAGATGAGACCTACATTAGTTTTATAAAACCACCATTGTTTTCAGTGGATTTAATGATACTATGGACAGAAGAAAAGGAGTTTCTCCTTGAAAAAAGAGTTGTAATACCATTGGTGTTTTTCTTCAGCAAGGGAAACTAGTCAAAAGCCACAAGTATTTCTTTTTAAGTAACTCAATATAAATATGAATGCAACATACATTTGTCATGTTTCCAGAGCAAATGTTTGCAAATTGAATGAAGTTGTCATGAGGAAAATTAGTAAGAAATTACAAATCCAGTTCTGTCCTTTAAGTAGGTCAGAGCAAATCAGGCAAATTTCTCTCAAAGCCACTGAGCTGTTCCAAACATACCATATTGGTAAAAAATATTAATAAATTCCATTTAAAAACAAAATCACCTTTAAGCTGGTTGTTTTGGATTTTTTTTTTTTTTTTTTTTTTTTTAAGCTGTGACTGGCTTTTTACATCTTTGTAAATCAAAACCAACCCCAGTAAATGCATTTCCCAAAGCACAAGCTCAGTGACAAAGGTGAATTATGTTTTCAATTTATACATTGGACAAATCCACACACATCAGGAACTTCCCAAACTTTTCAAATAGACTTTCCAAGTCTTTTTCCAAATTATTCTTCTCTCATGTACAGGTTAATCATAATTACATTCTTCCAGACATTCCCAATGCATAGTCTCAGCCTTTTCTTGATGTCATAAAATAATAGCTGTACCAAAGTAATTTTAAATATGTAACTCAAGATACAGGGCAGAAAACAAATGTGAGAATGGTGAGTATTGGTTGCAAACCAGTTATAAATATTACATAGGAATTTAAAGGATTTAAAATATGTTCACAAAGACATTGAATACATTCTAGGGTATTTGGAAAGACTCTTTCCTTTTCTCAGGCACTTTTTTGCCGGGGTTGTTTCAACACGCTAACAGCAATGTTGGGCCAACCCAGGGATGTTCACCTAATGCTCTAATGCACACGTTCTGAGTGCTTAAGATTAGTCACAAATCCTATGGATCATGCAAAGCTAGACCAAGAACAGAACATGAACATGAATTTATTCTTGCTGCCTCTGAAGTGTTGTTTGGAAGTAAAGTCAGAATACTTAAAGCCATGGGATAAAATGACACTATAATCCATTATTTGTGTGGCGTATTTTTACTCTGTCTAATCAGGTTGTACAGAATCCACCTTAGAGTAGCATATGAAAAGATAAGTGGTGGTAGTGAGGTGTCAGAGCTACTGTATGCAGGCTATAGAGGGCAGTCAGTAAGGTGGAGTTTCTTGTTTTTTCATGGCTAATCTTATGACACAATCACTATACAGGGGGTTGAAGTTCTATGCATATACATAAATCAAAACAAAATCACCATTTAAAAAAAAAAAAAAGGAAGTAGCAGCAATAACATGGAGCCATTCATACAAGTGAATGGTTTATCTTTTGATGGTTGAGCTATAGCTGGACAATGTACAAAGTGACCACCTCTAGATGTTTGGTTGAAAAGGCCATTTTTTATATTGTTTGGGAAAGGAAACAGCGTGATGAGGAAGCACTTCCTTGATCCAGGCATGCCTCCAGAATCCCCTAACAATGGAGTATTCTCATATTCTCATAGTGCTGAAACTTAGGAAACACTCAAGCAGATAGGGCACCAGAGTTTTTGCTGAAAGGATGCCACTCCCTCACTTTATGTTTTGAAAGAGCTATACAGACTCCTTTTCACAGAAATAAATCATGTGGCAATTGAAATTACATGCGCACTGGGATTCTTTCTCACAAAGAATGCACAGATTTCTTTAAATTTTTTCTCCTTAGGCAAAAAAAAAATTCTGTCACTCCTTGAATTTTCTGTGACAATCTTTAACAGGATGAAGTTTTAAGACCATTGATTTTAACATCAACTATGCTGTATCTTCCCACCAGTCTAGGTCAAACAGGACATACAATAAAACAATGCTATGCTTATTGTTCTTGAAAATACATTTTAATAGCAATTGATCATAAGAATACATTTATTTGTATATATTTTTTTAATAAATACATCTAACAATGTAGAATATTAGCATCATTTTTAGTTATTGATCCAAGTGATCTAGGCTTTAGCAGAGCTATTACTGACTTCAGAGGAGTCAGGATTCCCTCAGAATTCATTCAGAATTGGACATCCTAAAGTGTGTATCCTATAGACCAAATCTATTACAAATGAAGATTACAAGTTCCTCTGATTTCAGCTGCAGTCAGACATCAACAAGAAGTTAAATCTTTCACAGTGGAACAGGTGGAGTTGTTCTGCTGGGCATAACTGAAATAAATTTTCAGTAAAGTGGTTTTCTCTTTCTGAAGGCATGAAAGCTTTGCATACCCAGCTATCAACAGCCTGAGAGCAATTTGTCTTCAGTGGCATGGTGTTTGAAAGAAATAGGTCAATATTTTAAATATCCTTATGTTCTGGAATTCACACCAGGAACAGATTCTCACCATACAAACATGTCAAACTAAGTAAAAATTATGAGGGAATTTTTCAGTGGTTACACTGTGAAGAGTTCATTTGCTACTGGTTTGGTTTGACTTGGTTTGAGTTTGGTTTGGATTATTTTTTTTTGCTATTGATGCTGCTTTTTATTTCTACTATCTGTTTCTCATAGCTTCTATTCTGCTTGACTTTGCCTTCCAAAATATACCTTTGTAGAATTTTTAATGGCTCTGTTCTATTAAGACTACACACAATATCCTGGATAAGCAAGGAAACATAAAGAGAGACTGTTCAAATAAAAAAATGCAGCCTTCAGAAGAGTTTCTTTCTCTTCTCATGTGCCTTTCTCTTCCAACATCTGCTTTTCTTTAGCCAAAAGATAGATTGCTTCTATATCATACAAAAAATTTGAACTCAAAGGTTGGTTTTGCTCTCAAATTTCTTAAAGTGCAATCACATCGCACATGTGTTTACTTTCTTGGATCTTTCCCATTCAGCACTCTGTAATCAGGAAGATCTCCCCCCCCAAAAAAGAAGCATGGATAAGAAAGGCTGAGAATATGAGACTACTCCATTGTTAGGAGATTCTGAAGGCATGCCTGGATCAAGGAAGGACTTCCTCGTCATGCTGTTTACTTTCTCCATACCTGCTTGTCAGTGTCATCACTGATGCCAACACAGCTACAAGAACATAAGCTGTCCACAAATTTGCTCTCAATACTGATGCATTCTGCAAAGCCTCAATAAGACTGGGCAACAATAGATACCACTGGTAATACTATTACTACTTTGCCAAAGGTGAGCATGACACTCCTCAACAGATACAATACAAAGTAAACCTGAAAAGTTCAAACAGAGCATCTCCCTAACACTCACAGCAACTCAGCCTCTTATTGGACATCCTACTTGTTACCTTTCTTATGGTTACTCCTTTTCAATACTGCCCTCTCTTAGGTGAGTATTTGTTTTCTTGGCCTTAGAGGAAAATACCTAATATTTGAAATATATTTTAAAAACACTCATTCTACCAAATCTGTCTACAAGAGTTCAGCAAAGAGAGAAATACTGGCATGCTTAATAGCAGAGGATGAAACTGAGTACTGACCTCAGCTTCCATGGATCAACTCTGAGGAAAGTAAGAGAACAGTTTTGGGGTTTAATGGATATGTTTTAATGACAGAAGTAGATGGGTCTTGTCAATATCCATTGCAAGCCTGTAATCCATCAATCTTTCTCTTTAGGGAAGGAATTACATCTTTTCTACAAGTGCTAAATGTACTGTTGGCACTCAGTACAGGAATGCATTGGTGAGAGAAGATAGAGTCTCTAACATGAATGAATGGGAATAAAAGGGCATGGTTTCATGTTAGATCTAGCTTGACAGAGAGGTAGCTTTAATGAGTTCCTGCCCTCCCTTACCACTCAGTATTTACTATCTTCCTTTCCATGACCTTGCAGGTTATGCTCCCCACTTACCTTTTGCTTGCTTCCTCCCTGACCCCATTGTGGTGGTATCACTGCATCAAGCTGGGCACTAATAATGCAGTGACACAATGCAACTGAGCTCATCTACTAATCAACAGGACCAAAAGGGACAGTCTGATGTCTCACAGACCCTTTTCTTCTCTCCTTTACTCATAACTATGTGTACCACTCAGCCTCTGCTGCTCATATGACTCCTTGGCTGGCCAGTTCAGCTCTTGAAAATTGGAGTTTCACAAGAATTGGAAGCAATCTAACTTCCTCTGCTGGAAACATCTTCAGCCTGTCTGCCTTCCTTTCTCTGCTAATCCTTTCATTTGGTATCTGATATCTTCAGTACTCTCTTATTCTTAGGCCTGTGGACCTGTCTACTGCTGTGAACTATCTACTGAATCAGTCACACTTTCTTTAGACTTAATTGCCTAAGTAGATAAAGTATCCATTTTTTTCCTGATTTATTTCATGCCATTTTAATTAAGTTAGTCAGCTCTGAAAGAGGACTAACTACATCCAAGATAACAAAACAAAGAGTCTGGCACATTGCTCAACAAAGATAGGAAAGTTCTAACACTGACCTTTTTTGCACTATTTATTTCAGCAGCAATAAATACTTAATTTGGCCCCCTGTATTTGTGAAGCCCACCAGCCCACCAGAAAATGAGCCAACAAAATAATAGATTTCAGCCAGCATAGTGAACTAAACTGATTTGCTATGAAACAAAAAATACAAGCAATTGCAAGTGTGAAAGTGGAATCACGCACCTGGGAGCTGCAGGGGGAGCAAAGAAGGGAGACCCTGTCTTTCAGGAACAGCAAGTTGTTAAACCAGTTTAACTGTCTTGTCAAAATTTCCTTAAGTAAACAGACAAATTGTTAAACAAACATACACCAGTGCTCAGGTAGAGGGTAAGAGGTTGAAAAACTATGGAGAGAATAGATGCTCTTTAATGGAAGTGAGCCCAGCTTCCTTTGTAATCAAAATATAATTACTTGTCGCCTACATGACCATGGTTCTGCAGAGGACTTTTCCCTAAAACAAGGCTCCGGACAGAGGTCTTGAATATCAGTATTTTAAACAAAAGACATCTGTAATAGTGTGATTAATTGTGTTTGTGATTATCAGCTATATTGCTTATCAGAGCTATTTGTTAAGACACACTAAATCTACATGCATATATAAGTCCACAGGACTTTTTGAATGCTTGTGTGATTTTTAAAAGCGAATCCTTGAGAAGTAGAGAGCAGGTTTTCTCCTAAGTAACAATCACTTTTAAAAAGCCAAGCATTTAGTTTAAGTATTATGCTGTGACTCCCTCCTTATAGTTAACCTATCAACTATGGAAAGAAGAAATTGCCTTAGTATGAAATCTGCTTAGGAGAAAATATTAGATCCCTGCCTCAAATTCCAGCCCAGTTCCACTGAAGAAATACAGTCAGCCCAGTTACATTGGAGCCAGACTAGATATGTCTAGGTTGTGTAGTCTGAATGTGTGTATGACTCTTAATGCTCTGCAATGAAGGGGAGAGCCTGGCAACTGCATGAATGTTCAGTGTAATGTAGTGGACATCATTCCAACAGTCTAACTTCTGTACTTCAGCCGTGAGAATAAACAGCCAACAGAGCTACTAATCCTTGTATCTACTCAGTCTTTCTTCTTCCTACAAGTTAATATGGAGGGATTATTAAGAATTTCCCCCCACCCATCGAGCACTTTGTGGTGAGTGTAATAAAAACTGCGACAGATGAAGGATACAAGATCCTTTCGTCTATGAAACACTGTTACGCAGTTGTTTGAAAGAGATCCTGTTAATTAATTCACCAGTTTCAGTAAGAATTAAACATCAGAACAAAGATTTTTGTATCTCTTCTGAATAGCTTCAGTTTCTAAGGGTAATCCATTTTTAAATCCTCTGCTCTTAGTACCGTACACTTTACATATACTCCTTCAATTGCCAGCCAAACTGGGGATCACTGTCCTCTATAAGCTATGCCCTTCAAGCAAAATGAAGGTACATCTGCAAGATGGTATTGAAATGCTGAGGTGACACTGACTGAGCTGCCAGTTGTCACCCTTTGGTGATATTAACAGAGTTCAGAAACTGAGAAGCAGCTGTCATTACCTGTCCCTTTATCCATCCCGACTGTCCTGACCACTGGGCTATACAATTTAGTCTCTCTAAGACTCAGTGAATATTTATTTATGCAAAGTTAGACATTTTCAAAAGGACTCACAAAAAGCACCCCACCAAATACAATAGCATGGCAATTAAGCACCCTCCCAGGAGAGAGTGCTCTGCAAGGAAACCCGAGCTTTGGCACCTTTGTCCCTTGATAAGGGACATTGTTTGTGCAAGAGGGCTCCTCCTCCTGCTCCTCATTGCTTTGTACAGGATTAAGTGTGCCTAGGAGTGAGCACCATCATTCGAAAAACAGCTGAGAATTGCTTTGTTTATGACTTCTGGGAGTTAGGCAGTGTCACTTGGCAGTGAAGGGTTCTGTACATCAGCAGTAGTACGTATTTAGGTACTTAGAACTGCTAGAAATCATCAAAAGCTTTTTAAAGATTTATGTTTAGCTTTAAGCATCCATATAATTTGTAGACACGTGAATTTGTCTTGTACATCTAGCTGTCTGTAAGCAGAGTCTAGAACACCACAGAACTCTGTCACACGTGAGAAAAACACAGCAGTAGATAATATTAATACATTTATAATTCAGGCTCTAAATCAGAAATAATCCAGCTACAACATGTTTTCCCCCATACTCTTTTCACAAACTCCATAAACATGGAAAACTTATCCTAATGAGCTCTTTAGCCTCTGAGGTACACTTAATCCTGAATCAGCAAAACGTGATAATAACTCTCAGCTGCTTGAAATGGAATTATTTTCTGATGACTGGACTTAATCTAACCAAAGGTCAGTAGAAATAAAAAATGCTGTCAGCTCAGGACTTAATGATATATTCTTACCTCTGTAGGCCTATAATTTCTTTAGGTACCTAAGAGGTCATGTCAATCCTAATGTCTCCTACTTTTATGAATGCAACCATAAGCCCCTTTTAAATCAGATTACAAACGATTATGATAACTTTAAATCAAGGGAAAGGCCCATCATTTTCTCTAATTGGAAACACTAATTTAATTGTAATTATTTTCTTTCCAGATGCTATGTATTTGTTCCATTACACTATGATACAGGCAGGCAGGGCTTATGGAAAAGAAACAGTTAATTGTTTACAACTTGGAAAGGATGAGAAACTAGTTCACATATGCTGGTGTATCCACACTTCAGCCACTCTTCTGTTGTTTCTGAACTGCAGATATCATCTTATACAGTACACGATGGCTTCACTTCTACTTTGAAGTAGCTGAGAAGACTAACTGGATAGCTTATACTGTTCTAAAATTTTTAAAGCTCTTCTTTCATCTAAAACAGGCAGTTAATTAAACCATGAGATGTAAAAAGCTAATCATTGAAAATTTACAAGTCAGTGGGTAGAGTGGAAAATGGTTAATGTAGTGAATATCCCAGTGTGATTTTGCATGGAATTAATAGAAATTGACACAGCCTCTCAAGTGAATCTTGACAACAAACTTACCTCACCTTATTCAAATCATTGTTGCATCTATGTTTTAGTAAGAAACAGGTCACTTTCCACATATTAAAAGGCCAAATCTATATTCTGTGTAGCTTTGCTGAATCCAATGTTTAATTATTTATTAGATATCAAATGTATAACATCTGTGTAAGAAGGCTGACATATGTTAGGACCTTTGACTTTGATACACAAAAACTGTCTGCTGAGTTAGGAATCTCTCTATAAATTAATTAGATAAACATGAATATAGCATGTATATTCTTCTAAGTATTTTCTTCCCTAGAGAGGATAATGATTATTCAGAGAACACGGGATTGAATGTATGAGGGGATCCCTTTTGTCTTTGAATTAAGATGTTTACCCTTTATGCCTTCTTAACTTTTTAGCAGATGGCTTTCACAGTTTAAGGATTTCACAGTCTAAAGGTTAATTCTTCTCTTTTCTCTAAAGCTGCTTCTGAAACTCTGTCAGTATTACTGAAAATTACACCAGTGTAACTACCTAGATTTTGTTTCAAGTTCTGCAGGCTAGGGTAAGAACATCTTCTGGACAGATACTTTGTCTTCTTCACTCAGACATGCAAGCACAGAAGCATATACACAGACAAATTCAACTGACTGTACTCTGGGTTATAATCTTATATTTTGATAGGAAAACATCAATTTCATTTATCTCCTTATCTGTACTTCTGAGTTGGAACCCTTATAAAACTTGCTTCCCCAGCTGCTTGTCATTCCACTATATAATAAAAAAAACCACTTTGACTAGCACTGCCTAGAAAACAGAGACTGCTGCCTATACAACATCATTTCCCTTTTTCTCAGCTAGATACCAAACACAGACTTTTATCAAGATAAGGGAAGGATCACAGTTGATCTTCTAGGGAAAGTGGAGAGCCTTCTCTCCACAATGGTTTTTTTTTTTTCACCTGTAGAGAACTCTCAATAGAGATACAGGTTTGGTTTATGATTCGAGTTCCAACTTTGCAATTCACAATGAGTAGTTTATAGGCAAGTATGCAAGGTCATAAATTGTTCCCATTCTCAGTACTGAAACGGTATCATCTTCTTCCAAATAAGGCTGCATATATCCAAGGAAACTAGAAAAGCAGACATGTGCCAAAAGCATCAAACAGTGTTCTCTGCCTGAGTAGGGCCCATAGTGACATGCATGCAAAAGAACTCTCACTGTTTTAAAAAGCAATCCTGAATAAAAACTCTTCTCATCCAAGATAGAGGCCTTAAGGAACATCCTGCATGTTAACAAACATCTTCAGATAATGCTTAGTTTGATGCTCATTTCCTAGTTATTCACAGACTCTCTTAAATGGAGCTCTTTCACTTCTGCAGCTTAGCCTGAGGAAATCCTGCAAGAACAATGTGTGGCTGAAATACACACAGGTTTCCCAAATGGTAGCAAGACCCATTGATGCTGCTTCAGATAGCACCAAGACAGAAAGTTGTAATACAAGCTAAACAAGAAAAGGTCTTGTTTGTATAGGACTGATTTGGGTTCAAGCTTTTTTCCTTTTGGTTTGTTGTACATTATGTAAAGTGTCCTCCAATGAAGAAGATACTGAGCTGCCAAACTACATTACTTTTCCTCAAGTATTCCAGAAAACAGAATTTCAACACCACCTATGCAATTGCTTACTCCCAGAATAAGGATTCCCATTTACTCTTCTTAGTAGGGTAACCTGGAATCTCCTTACAGATGCTGAAGGTCTGGTAATAGAAAGAGGATCCTTGAATAATCTCTTTCTAAAATCAGATAGCAATGACACAACTTTATCAATTAAGGTTGATTTAAGGTTGCTTTAGAAGATGCCTGGATTGATCCTCCTGAAGTCAGTACAACCTGTACACATTTACAGAAAAATGGTAGCACTAAGGATACTACAACTTTCCTCTGTACACAAGAGGAAATCCTTAAGACCCCTGCATTATCCAGCTTTCCTGCTGAGGTTATCAACAAGGTATAACTGATTCCAGTAAATGGACATCTTCCATTGTGCAATAGATTTAGACCATTTATTTATTTCAAGACAGTTAACACTTGATGGATGGCTTTCAGCTATTTCAAAGAGATTACTTTTGGATCTCAAAGAGAAATAGGTCTTTAGCCCATTACAATATTTCTGAGCCAAACAATCTTCCTCCTTCTTTATTTCTATAGCTTTATCAAGTGTCTTCTCCAGTCACAGTCCAAGCTATTGTCAATACTTTTCCTAGTCAGAGCATCCCTGATGAGCTTTTATGCTGTTGTGTTTTCTTATTGCTCTTACTGCACAGGGTACTCAATTAAGGGGGCACACAATATTTTGGTGTTCACAGCAGGTATCACTAATAACACAGCACTACATATGTGTTAGTGGATACACCTGGCTATCTCTCTTCCCCAGAAGATCATACTGATCAGCCAAACAACTCCTAAAAATGTCTTTTTTTTTTTCCATTTTGTTTGTGAAAAGACAGTATTTCTCTGCTGAGGTGCTTAAATCATGTGGCTCTATGAAAGCTGTATTCTGTATTATTAGGCAGAGCATGCCTAATAAGTAAGCAAAGGAGACATAGTAAAATGGAATATATCACATTTTCAACACCCACAAAAAAATATTAAAGCATGTATGATGCTAACTCTAGCCATGAAGAAATGAAAAAATAGTAGTCCAGCCAATAACTGATTTCAGGGGATTAACATATAGGCAAATACTGTTATCAGTTCAGATATGATATATCAGTTAAAAGTAAAAGCAAGGTATAGTAAAGATTATATGCATTAAATTGATCCTATTTTAACTTCTTTCCACTGAAATAATTAATAATCAAGCTTTCAAGACAGAACAGAATAGTCTAGCAAAAAGTACCAATTTCTTGTAACCTCAAAAGAGATAATTCAAAACTAAGGTACAATGTTCCTGTTTAGTAAATCTGATAATGCCCCATCATTCCAGTATCTATACCTTCACTCATCCTTTTAAATAGAAATTAAGAATATCAGAGTAGAACTTTATTCAAATACCTGCTGAAACAATTGGAGACTCTCACTGGTTTGATACACTTTTGATCAGGACACTATCACAGGGTCTCTGGCACGCTAACCTTCTCCATTATTTTCTCCTGCCATCAGAGCTACCGAAGTAACTCTGATTAATTTTTGCATCACATAATTGGGGTTTTTCAGAAGAGTCATTACAGTAGGCCCTGTGTGATTAACTGATGTGCTGAGCAAGAGTCATATATTGCAAAATGAAGTATCAGGTTGGAAAGCTAAATCAGCTGCAATAAAACATGTTTATTCTTTGCTTTTTTATACATAAAAATGCTTTTGAGTATATTTGTCCAAATGGTAAAATATATCCAACTATAAACTCCACTTCAAAATCTCACATCTCCAGTTATGAACCAGATAGATTTACAAAGGGAAACATTCATTTACCCATCAGGCACTTCTGAACACATCTTTGGATGTTGCTGCTGTTAGGTTTTTATATAGTTGAGCTATTTATTTTAAGTAAAAAAAGTGGCATCTGTATGTAATTTCCATGCTCACTTGGCACCACTACCTCCTTTTGATGACAGTCTGTACTGTTTCTCTTTCTTCTTCTAGTCACTCCAGCTGCAGGACCCAGATGTCAAATTCAGGAATGTATTTTTTCCTGGCAGTGATATCTGATTCTGTTGTTGGCACCTCTGATCATGGCTGTTCTGAAGCTGCCTGTGTGCAGCTTCCTAAGTTTAAACTGTAGACACAATTTTTTATTTATATGCAAAAACCTTTATAGTTGCCTTCATTGTGGGAACGCTGTGTTATAAATTCATCAAATACACAAACATACAGATTTCATTATTTACTATATTGGCTTCATGACAATTGTTATGCTTCTGTAGTCAGAAACTAGGAGGCAAGAAGAAAGCTTTCAAAAGTGTTAATGAGACATCAGAAGTAGTTGCTTACTTTTAATAACTGATTCAAATGAAGAAAAGGTAAACATAATGCAACAAAAGCTGAATGATGACAGTAAAGAGTAAGGCAGAGAGAAAACTGTGAAAAAGTAAATATACTAAAAATGAATGAACAAGAAAGAGATGAGGGGGGAATAAAATGCTGGAACTGTCTGAAACATTCTACCCCAGTGAAGTTCTTTTAAAAAGAATCAAAGAGAAAACTTATTTCTAATTAATATCTTTCTGTAATTGTATATTTTCTTTTCTCCCATGTTTTGCTTCATGCTTTGCTACAGTATTTGATTCTTCATCATATAGGCAAGATATTTGTCTCCTTTACCAGCTTTGCTATAGCTTATTATACACAACAACTGGTCTGGAGAACTGAATGAGCCAAGCAGCTTGTACCCTCACACCAGCACCAGAAAGCACCTGTGTGCTTTGTCTATGTGATAAATCAATTTTCCTGTCTACAGATCCCATGAGAAAGCTCCTTCTCCATTAATACACATAATTTTGAGGCAGCTCCTATCTTACATAAATAAATATTATCAGTTTTGTTACACTGATGCATATATAAGTCACCAGAACAACTCAGGAAGACAAAATAGTGGCCAACAGCTAAAAGAGATAACTTGTAGGCTAAGAGAAGGGAGGAAAACAGTTGAATTATTTAATGAGATAAAGCAGTGGTAAGTGGTGAGTAACCTCAGTCAAGTAGACAGACTGGGAAGTTCAGAGATAAGTTAATATTAATAATTAGCAATATGGGTATTATCTTGAGAACTCACCTGATTTCTATCTCAGATATATCTATTGGATATTGAACACTGGAGTAACAAGCTGCATGTAATTCATGGTTTATAAATGAAAGAACTGTGACCAAAAGTTTAAGGATTAAAATAAAGACAGATAATTAGCTTGAAATCCAGAAATATTGTTTATGAGGATTCATCCATCTGATCAAATAATGGGTTATATTTATTTTGCTGGTCAAGATGCCAACACCATAATTCCTGCTCATCCCTAACACATGTCTATGTGCTCCACAGGTGTGGAATGGATTCTATATGAGGAAGAAAAACATATGCAGGAATCTACAGCATCCAGATAGATAGTCAGATAGACCAGTCAGGTTTTACAGTATGAAGAAGATAAACAGATGAGAAAGAGTACAATTGAGCTGACATGAAAACTAGGGGCATCAGGTTCAAGACCAACACCAGAAGGTATTGCTTCATACTAATAGCAGAACTAAAATATACTAGAAGTTTATATGCATACAAAACCTGCTATCACAAAATTAATGGAAGAAAATCCAGTGTGGACAATTAAATGCAAAAAGGCTCTATTTGACTTAAGAAGTTCCTGCTCTGAAAAAAACACTGGAGGCTGGGAGAGCATTTGGGGGAAATATAACTATATACTTATTGTCTTCTTACTCTTTCCTGTACTCAGATGCTGGTCAGTGTCAAGATGACAAGTCAGTGATTTAAATGAACCTTTGGTCTGACCCAGTAAAGTTGTTCTTATATTCAGCTTTGGGAATTTGTACAGTCCTACTGAAATCAGCAGAATGTCTGAATTTTTATACACTACAAGCCTTTTTGTAGGGACAATCACAATAAAAAGCAATTTAATGGAAGACAGAAAGGTATTGAAAATGTATTGTACAATATTGCAACTCCAGAAACAGAAAGCTTCATGAAACCAGTGAGGCTTTATTTTAAAAAGCTACAAAAAAGTTAGCAATGTAGAGACTGTGTTTATGAGTTCCATGAGAGAGGATGAAGCAATTCCGTGAGAAAGCACAGAAAGCAGGAAGATGGTTCTGCTTCAGATTTGGTAGTGGATGGAAAGCCAATGAAGCCAAAACTGATGGCAGGATAGCATTTCTGTGGTGAGACTGTGGCATGATTGCTGCCCTCCTGCTTTGGACAATAGAAGTCAGGGTTTGGTGTGGGTTTTTGTGGGGTTTTGGTTGGTTGGTTGGTTGGTTGGTTGGTTTGTTTTGTGCACTTACTTGGACTCTACAGATGCAGCAACTGTGTCTCCATTTCAGCACTAATAATTTCAGCACCTCTAAAAGAAATGTCTGGACATGCACCCTCACTCACCATCCATTTCTAAAAATCTATTCTCAACAATTTAGGAATATGCAAATGCCTAAGATCAAGTAATTATCACAGCTGAGACTAAAACATCTACAGACTGCAGGAGCATGCAGTGTCCACACAGTGATGATGACAGGCCAACTCTTTACCAAGAAGGGGAACCTAGTATGAAAAGACTGATATGAGATGATAAATTCCAATATTTTGGTCCTGTGGGTAAAAATGAATCACAGAATCATAGAATAGTCTGGGCTGGAAGGGACCTCCAACGGTCATCTAGTCCAACCTCCCCGCAGTCAGCAAGGACATCCTCACCTAGATCAGGTTCCCCAGGGTGTCATCGAGCCTCACCTTGAAGAATAACATTAAGAGTATTGTCAGGAACGGAGGTAGAGACTGAAGACATTTTGCCCCAGGAGAAAATGTGCTGCAGACTTCAGTCATGACAAGTGCATTATACCTCTCTCAGAAATATTTACTACAAACATCATGAAAATGTCTGATTATTCTTAAAGTTCTTCCTATCTAAAACAAAGCAAAACATAACAACAAACACCCAAAGCACAGAAACAACAGCTAAAACAAAACAACAAAACCTAAGGAGATTAGATGCTGTTGGGAGTTTGTGGTCAAAGTGTTAGAAAAAATCAGTTACAATTGTGTGAAAACTGAAAATGTTAGCATATAGATGGAAATAAGGAAACATCTTTAATCAGTTATTTTGCATACAAAAGTCAAAACTGTAGCACCTTATCATAAGTAATTAGAGATAACATCCAAAGACAGTGCATTTAGAAGTGCTAAGGCCATTATCATATTCTTCTGTTTATAATTTTTTTTTTTAATACAGGAAGATTTTATGCAAGTGGGAGAAAGCAAAAGAAAAACAAGCTTGCCTATATGTAAGTAAGCAAGCCAACTTGTCTGTGAACTTGGTCTCCAGAATCTTTGCCTCCAGTAAGTGGATTTTTTTCCCCTTCTACATCTACTGCCCATCCACTTCTTCAAACTGTTTGTATAAACACCAGGTATCAAAATAGTGGAGATCCTTTTTATCTCCACAGTATCAGGAGAACTTACTTGAACCAATAACAGCTTTCTGAAGACACAGAAGCACAAAAGTATGAATTGTGCTCTCCATCCTTCAGTTCCTTTCAGCAAGTATATTAAAGGGGCTCCAATATATGACAACTTATGTCTGTTTAAGCAAAAATGTGGCATTAAAAGTCTGCAGCAGGAAGCAGTCCCTCAGCTTTTCAAGAGTATGCTTTTTGGAATAAGCTGGGACAAAATAATCCTTTGACTTAACAGGTGAAAATGAAATACCTTGAACAAAGAAAGAATTTCAAGACATTTTTTGAGGATAAAAGATTGAATATGAAGGAATGTGTCTTAAAGTTCTGCTATTACTTTTGGAAGAAGTAAAAGGCATCATTAATATTAATGTTTATAAAAAGAAGCCAACAAGCTTATGATTCAAACAGTTCTCCCAATGTAGGACATAAATCCATTTTATTTTCACATGGGGAATCCACAACTGAAATATTAGGAATTAAGAGGGATTGCTTATAGAGATTACAGGAAAGAATAATACAAATTATTTATCTTTAGGAGGAACCTAGCAGAAAAACCTGGATAGGCTAACAAACCACTGGAGATTTCCCCTATTTTCCAAACTCAGAAAATCATCCCTTATTATGTGGACTAGAATCCCTAGCTGAGACTGGAACCTGGCTAAAATCCGTACTGAGAACACAACCCTCAAGAACATGTATGTCCATCAGATATCCTTTGTAATAGCTGAAGGGAGTCTAGGTCCTACCAGAGAAGAACCAGGGTGCACTAAACCTAAGAACAATCGGCATCCAGCCTTCAAATGCAGGTGGAGAAGATGTGAAAGCAAGTCTGGAAACTAAGACAAGGGCTTGCATGGCCCCTCTAAGGGCTGGAACAAATTCAGGAAGAGAACAGCTTTAGCCAGCCATAGCTTACTGTAATTACCTTGTTTGCTTTGTATTTATCTTTCACATGACCACCAGGCAGAGATGAAGATATGAAAAAAATTGCTCTCTCTCAGCAGCTGAAATATGAATAATAAAAAACTGAAGACAGTGTGAGTCTGCCAAAGAAAGAGTGGGTTTTCTTCTAGGTTTCAAAGGGAAGGAGATTAGTTTTAAGTTACCCACAAATCCTGGAAGAAGACTCTGAGAATTGCTCTGCAGCTCTCATTTTGAAGTCAGACTTCAGCAGCACAGGTTGTACAGGAACAACATGTCTAGGATTCTTCAGAGGTCGAGAATAGTCAAGGTGAGTTCTCTGGAGACTTTCAAAACCCACCTGGATGCATTCCTGTGTGGACTATCCTAGGTGATCCTGCTTTTGGCAGGGGGGTTGGACTCGATGATCTCTGGAGGTCCCTTCCAACCATTACCATTCTGTGAGTCTGTGACTGTGAAGGCAACCTAAACAAGTGAGTTTCAATGTCAGAACATTTATGGGCAGAGAAGAGGGGAATCCCATACAATATTTGTAAGTTGATGCAAAATGCATCAGTGGTAATACCTGCTGTTGCTGTTGTAACCCCTGATGAAAAGGAGAAAACTATTACAAATGTCAATCTGTATGTAGACTGCTATCCTTGGGAGAGGCCCTCTGTCACAGACTGTCCTAATACCAGAGTCAGGAGAAGCATACAAAATCGATGACCCAGTCAGTCACCAAATATTACAGAGCATTCTCTTACTGACACTGGGTGGGCTTTTCCACTACCTGTGAAAAGTGTAGCTTCTAGAGACTTTGTGTTCATCATATCCACTGGAAGTGCACAGTTCAAAGCCATACTTATATGCTTGGAATGAAAACTTCCAAGGGAAGAGAATAGTTCCCGAAGCCAAGTAGGTCTGTGACATGAAACAAGCCTCCATCTTTTGAAGGATAGATTCTAACATTTGGAATTGATTCCAGGCACACAAAATCTGGTGGAAATAAAATCAAGATGGGTTGTTACATATACATCATGGTCTACACTTCAGAGAAGACTGTTATGCATTGACAGTGAGTCTTAAAGAGTTAGGAAATGCAGAATAGACTGTGGAGTTTGTAAAGCATTTCACCTGCCAGCTACCAAGATAAGGATTGAAAATAATTTAGTATGAGCAACTGCCACTGCAAGAAACCTTGACATTGACCCTCAGTGTAACAACAGAAAGATTGAACTGCGTGATCCTGTACAGTGGTGCTAGGCTACAACAAAGCAAAGAAGTTTCCTATGACATGGATTACATTGTGGAAATAAATTATGATGAAGAGAGAAAAGTGAGCTCACACTTTGAACTAATGGTGCTATTACCGTCATCATCGTGAGTTTGAATCTGACAACAAAAGCATTCAATTAAAGTCTGTGATACCTCTCTAGCCTCTTGATACAAAAAACAAATACTCTGATATAAAAGAGGAGACAATCGGTGGCTCCCAGATTATGCAATCATGTACTTTATTTGGAAGGTCTACTCTGAAGGCAACACCTGTGGATTGTACACATTCAAGTAAATCTAGTGGAAAAGTGTGCTATATTTTAAGCACTTTAAGTGAGGCAGTGGAAGAAGCCACAACATTTCAGGATCAGACTATAAAAGTACCCTTTCAAAATCTATCAAGGTATTCTGTGGAATTTGAACTGTCGTGTGACTGTCCTAGTAAAAGCAGTTTAGGATGGGAAACTCTGAATGGGTAGAGGAAAACGAACAAGTGACTACTTCAGCACAAAGCTACAGATAAAAGAAAATTAAACAACTGAAAATGCCTAAAAGGGAAACACCCCTATCACAGCAAATAGAATGGGGACAAAAAATAACCCAGTATTGCTGTTTTTTTTCTTTTCTTTTATTTTTTATTTGCTGTTGGAAAAGATTACCCAAGCACTTTTTCTGCTGACAGTCAAGCATGATATAATTAGACATAGTCAGGTAACTTCGATATGTGAAAATACAATGACATTTTCTTCCTCTTTCAGCAAATTCTTCCAGCCAATTGAATGCCCACACTGAGGAAGGAATACCATATATTGCTAATATGCACAGATTTCATGTCTGAGTGTCTATGTCAGTCACTAATTTAGAACTGTGAAGAGCCTTACATTTATCTAACTCCAAAATTGGGGTTGTAATGCCATGTAATTAGCATCATGTTATTTGATAGTAAAAGGAATAATTTTAAATAAAAGCAGAACCAATAAGATGATAGTTTGTTTAACATCGCTTTCACACTCATCAGTATACCAGCATTCTATGGAATAGAAATAAGGTCAGTATCTAGCAAATGAAGGAATATAATTTATTAGCAGTATTCAGAATTGAAGTCTTCTTCAACATCCTTGTGGCAATGGCCTTTTGCCAGCATTAGGGAATAGTTCTTGTTTCACAGTATCTTTAGGACACTATGATGTGAAAGTGATGAGTTGCACTTGGCAAATTATGCAGCTCATAGAGAATTAAGAAAAATGAGCACTTTTTTAGTTTGAGAGAAAACTTAGTGAAAATGACACAATTTACAGTTACAGCTAAATGAGCAGGTCAAAAATAATGAGCTAAACACATTATGGAAACCACAAACTGCTTTATGCTCACTACTATTTTGTCTATGGTGTGTTCCCTAGCTGAGACTAACTCGTGTTTTCTAGACATTTTTGGCAAGGAAAACAACGTCTGTAGGACAGATGTCTGCTGGAAATAGAGACAAAAGCAATGTGATAGAAGTAATCATGCCAGATGTCCAGAGCGAGCAATTATTCAAAATAGAATTAACTGATAGAAGATCCAAATCTTAAGGTACAGGTTACCCTTAGCCACTTAGCCCCAGAAATACTGACAGAGGTGAGACTAGTGTCAATGTTAAAAGTGAAACCTACTATGCAGGTCAGTAGCTTTCCTCTCATAAAAAGTATTTTTGAGCAGTCACTTGAAGAGTTGCTATTATTCAGTGGCAGATGAGCAAAAAAATATTTCTGCCCAGAAATTTTCAGATCTTTCCTCAAATGATCAAACTTTTCTACATAAGGAAAAAGTAATTGTATGCTCAAAATCCAGCCTTATACAAGACAGTGTAGGAGAAAAAGAAATTAATCATTCTTTACTGAAAACGCATTATTTAGGACTGCCAATTGCATTTGCATTTACTTTAGTTTCTTGGTGAGAGCAAATGGCAATACAGAAAATTCCATTTAACTATAAGAAAACAAAAAAATCTTTCACTGAGATGGTGGCAACAAAGTGGAACAGCCTGCACAGGGAAGTTGTGGAGGCTTCATCCTTGGAGATATTAAAAATCCATCTGGACACAGCCATGGGCAACTTTCTGTAGTCAACCATGTTTTGAGCAGATCCCTTCCAGCATCAATCATTCTGTGATTCTGTGAATGTGGAAAATACAAGTGTTTAGGAGTTTCCTTTAATTTCCATCAGTTCTTTTTTAACAGCACCACACATCTGAGTGTCATCTCCATATGTTGGTTGAAATTATGGTAGCTTTGATTTCTGTTTTGTGTTTGTTTTCTGTTTACTATTTATGAAGCCAATGCTGATCCCAATTGAATCTAACTTACACTCTCGCTATCCTCCTCCTTTCTTTCTTCCTTTCCCTCCCTAAATCTCCAGGTCACAGAAGTATTCTAATTTATAATATCTTTAATCTGGAATAACCCCTTCAAAATTGCTAACACAATTTTCTTTTTTCACCAATTTTCTTTATAAAACTTCACTGCTCACTTTATCATATGCACTCCTCTCTGTTCTCCTTTACAAAACATAATTGCTTATAGGACTGTGTCCTTCATTGTTTAGAATCATAGATAATTACTTTAGTATATTTTATACCCTTTATAAAACTGCTGTTGTGAAGGAACTGATAGTTCATATCCAGAAGAAGACAGTTTGTTTAAAAGAAATTTTTGGCATCTGCACACAAGAATCTTAGCTTTCCACCCCTGAATGCCTACTGTAAACCAAGTACATTCACTATGCAATATTATGAGCCAATTAAATATGCAAGCCTTTTAGTTTAACAGAAATTATTAATGAATTAACATTACATAGTTCTTGCTGTCCTTACCTCCTGCTGATACTAAAAGTACTCAGAAGAAGTACTCTTTTCAAATTATCTACTTGAACATTTACATATTAAACCAGTTTTGTAGGCACAGGTGTGATTAGAACACACACAGTTTTGGGTTTGCTTGTGCAAGTATGCTGTGTGCAAATGACAGCATTCACAAACCACTACAGGTGCCACTTTGAAAATTAATTTAGGTATTTGGTTCTTTCTTAGGATATATATTGGCAAATTATCAGGGTGTTGGAGCACCTCTGCTACAATGACTGGCTGAGGGAGCTGGGGTTGTTCAGTCTGGAGAAGGGGAGGTGCTGGGAAGACCTAATAGCAGCCAACCAGTACTTGAAGGGGGCCTACAAGAAGGGTGGAGAGAGACTGTTTGCAAAGGCCTGTGGTGATAGGACAAGGGGCAGTGGCTTCAAACTAGAGAACAGCAAATTTAGATTGGATGTTAGGAACAGGTTCTTTACTATGAGGGTGGTGGAACACTGGAACAAGTTGCCTAGGGAGGTGGTTGGGGCCCTATCCCTGGAGATATTCGAAGTGAGGTTTGACAGGTCTCTGGGCAGCCTGGTCTAGTTGAGGATGCCCCTACTGAGTGCCAGAGGGGTTGGACTAGATGATCTTTGGAGGTCCCTTCCAGCCCGGATCAGTCTATGATTGTATGATTCTATAAAATCAGACCAATATTTGTTATGATATCAATTTTATAACAAAAATATGTAGTATTAGCAATGTGAGATACTATTTCCTAGGGGATTTTGGCAGTAGGAATTGACCAGTGCTAACCATAAGTCTTGTTCTCTGCTTCATAGCAGAATGATTTTCCATCTTGGTAGGACACTTCATGGGCAAAAAGAGAAACTTTGTAAACATTTGTCGACATTCAACATTACTAAAAATAAAATGTGTACACTAACAAAGGCATTTAATAATTAACACTTGTTTGAGAATTATGTAGTCACAAAAAACACTTCAATGGGGCTACTATCATATCTTCTGAAATGTTTGAAGATAACTTCCTTTGAAAGTATTTCAGACAAATTTGTTATGGAGGAAGAAGTATTAATAATACTAAGCAACAAACATTCTACAAAGTTCACATAAATGTCTTTACAAAAATGGAGCATGTACCTTTCATATGATATGAGAGTCACAGAATTTTTTGGATGATATTGTAAACACAATCAAAGCATGTTTAGTTTCATTTTATTTTGTTAGAACTACAAAAGAAGAAGGAAGACACAGCAATTTGCAAGGAAATGAAAAACAAGGCAAGATAAATGGGAAAAAATAGTTATGCTTAATGAGATTTATTTTCATTGGAACTTCTGTTGGGTTTCACTTTCAAACTACAGACTTATCTACTTTCATTTGATTAGAGACAATGCTATGCAATCTGTCTGAGCTGCTTTGATTCTCTCACCAAATAAAAGAACAAGTGTGTTACACTTAAAGAGAAAAAAACATTCAATTTAAGGAAATGAGAGAACAAAGAAAGAACCTAGTTACTTTAAATACAAACGTGAAGACAATTGCATTGAAGATAGTAAATCACAGTCTGGCAGGGATGCTGGTGAAGAAATTCTGTTGTGACAGAAACTCACAAGGAATTACTAACGTTCACAAGAATACTTTGGAAGACCATAATTGTGATTTTGTTTATACTAAACTATCTCAATAGGTTTCTTCATTTTAGTAGTTGCTTCAACTTTCCCTTTGTTGCAGTTTTCTGTCATTATCCTACAGTCTCACAGTGATTGATGACTTTTCCATCTCTCCCTGTGCCACAGCAGCACTTTCTTCCTTCAAACTGTTTAACATAATTAAGCAATTTAAATTATTAAAGGTATTATTCTCAAGTACAATACAGTTTGACATTTGCTGCTTCTACTGCATGTCTCTTTCAATCTTGCATTCACAAGTGTATTGATTTCTCCAGCTGAAAACGGATATAATAAAATTTTACCTCTTCCTAGAAGCCTTGGCTTGCTTGTACTTCTGTACTCTCAGATCGCTATAGCTAGACCACTATTACTAACTAGAATTTGGACCATTCATATGTTGCATCGCATTACCACACCCTTAAACATGCATTACCTCACAACCTAATTATTCCCTGCATCTTAGAAAAACTTCCACCTCCAATTCAAAAGTCACACATACTAGAATAGAATAGAATAGAATAGGATAGAATAGAATAGAATAGGATAGAATAGAATAGAGTAGAATAGAATAGAATTAACCAGGTTGGAAAAGACCTTTGAGATCATCAAGTCCAACACTATCTAATCAACTAAACCATGGCACCAAGCACCCCATCCAGTCTTTTCCTAAACACCTCTAGTGATGGTGACTCCACCACCTCCCTGGGCAGCCTATTCCAGTGGCCAATCACTCTTCCTATGAAGAACTTCTTCCTAACATCCAGCCTAAACCTCTCCTGGCACAGCTTGAGACTGTGTCCTCTTGTTCTGGTGCTGGTACTGTAGAAGAATAACTGCATCTATACTAGAGAGTTACAGTGCTTTAAATATCTTAGTTAGCCATGATGAAATCTTAAGTATCCCTAACTAGTTAGTCAGAATGCATAAAATGGGCAGACAGCATGCTCCCACTAGACTTCGTGATTCAACACAACTGCTCATTCAGCCTGAATAAGGGATTTAATTCTTCATCTGAAAACATTGGAAGGAAACACCATTAATCTTACCACATATCTTAGATATGTACAGAAATTAAATTTAGGAACTTACTAAGGACATCAGAACAGGGTTCAAAATACTGAATATTAATTTACCATCGGCGTTTTTTATTGTGTGAAGACCACAAGTTATGGCTTACAACCATATCAAGTTATCAAGGGATAAATGTTCCTCTGTAGACTACAGAAACAGAGTCTTCAGGAACAGCCTCTAGCAAACACTGTGATCACAAATCTGGAACATATCTAATGGAATTCAATGGTGATTCCACACAGGCTGAATCAGAGGATCTCTGTCTCAAAGCATGCCACTTCTGGCTCCACACTTTTTGTGTGTCAGAGTTCCCACCCAGAAAGCATAGGAATCACTTTGTGAAGCAGAATGGAGGCTAACCAGCAAAAAACAAAGTTATTTTCACAAGTATGTTTCTAGTACCAACGATGCTGCCACTATGACAGTTTGGGTATATACATTATTTAAGCTGTATAGGCATAGTTAGTATTTTCACTAGACAAAACAATGTATTCAGTAGTTGCTTCACTTCAGGTCTAAATAAGAGCTTATACCTCAGAAAGTCCAGCTGTTCTTTCACTTGAGTCATTTGTCTAGTAAAAGATATTACTACTTCATACAAGCCTTGAGTCAGTGTTCTCTTATTTGCTGTTTCCAACTGCTGTAAATTAACAGAGATCCCATGTTAAGTAGTTACTTTTAATGCACTGAAAGACAGGCTGTTCACTTAGTCTTTTATTTCATTTTTGAAGACATTATTTTCTATTGTACCTTTTGGTTTTAAAATATTTTTAATATTTGAATACTTCAAGCTCTTTCCTTTGCTAACAAAGCAAGCCTACTGTTGGTGGTAACACGTTAATTCAAGTGCATGTTTTAACAGGATTCCCAGGCCCTAATAACCATTACTTCCTGCATTCATAATAAAAACAGTGTGAGATGGCTATGTTCTCACATATCAAACAGAACTGCAGGACAGCCCAGTTAAATGACTCGCCAACATACAATTTGATACAGCATTAGCAATTTTCTAAGTCTGCCTCGATTATCCACGTAGCTGTTCAGTACATAGCAGGTTAAATGCTCATCGGCGCTATGAAGTGTTTGACACAAATCACTTCTTGCATGTCTTGAGATTACTTGGGTGATCTCAAAATAAGAGGTTTAAAGATAGAAAGTATTTTTTTAAACAGTTTGCCTAACCTTAATGTGTTTTTTTACAACAACATATGGTAAAGTCATTATTTAAAGGCAGGTTCTCGGCAGTACACATCTTTCACTACAGGCATTGAAACCGGGGACCCATCTGCTCATATCTATTAAACTCTCCATACAATTTCAAACATTTGCTGAATGGATGACACTTTCAAATATAACGTAGGTGAATAACAGGAACACGATTTCACTTTAACCAAAATCATCTTAAATTGTTGTCAGCGCAAAGAAAAAAGGGAATAAACAGCTGCAGTACTGAATCACGTTAAACACAATGACAGGGCTGTGTAACACAGGCTCCGCGTTATAAAGCTTTCTTTTTTTCCCTTTAAACTAAGGAATGTGCAAATGGCAATCACACCAGCTCCACAGAAAAGCACTTTATAGCACACCCAAAAATGTGAAGGTGATCTCTTTTATTGGGGCAACTGAAAATATAAAGAAGTTGTCTTTGAGAAATTTTATTTCAATTTGTTTTATCAGAGCTTGTGAGCAGTAAAAAGGAAAATCAAAGGGTTGCTCTGTGTGGTGCCTCTTGGTAAAATAATCAGCTTTGAAGTTATTCTTTGGATAACACAAGACACTGGGTTAAGTAAGGGGCACCTCCTTAGGATTTATTCTCATTTGACACAGCACTGCCAAACATATGTAAATTTTATACCAAACTAAATGTGAAAACATGTATTATACTAAACAACTCCACAAATGCTACGTTTGTTCCCTATATAGCCACACAGCTGAGAAAAGACAGGGGAAAACACAGGGCAGTAAAATCAAGGGAAAACTAGGGGGAGAAAAATTACAAAATGAAAGAAAAATTGAACTATTGATCTATCAATACTCTTACACCAGCCACTCCCCAGCTGGAGCAATATATCACAGTTCAACAAGTCATCAGCTATGACAACTTAGACAACAGACAATCTGTACCTATGTACAGAATAAATGAAACCAGATTTCTTCTTCATCTGACAGCCATCATATTTTGACAGCTAATTATGTTCAGTTAAAGGAGCACATCCCAATTCATGATAACTAAAATGGTCTTTATGACCAAAAATCTGCTAATCTCTTCCCCCTGCCTCCCCCATAATTCAACAATTTTATTATAGAATTACACACTTGTCAGGGCTGGAGGGGATGTCAAAGACCATCCAGTCCCAATCCCCCACCATGGGCAGGGACACCTCACACTAGATCAGGTTGCTCAGAGCCACATCCAGCCTAGCCTTAAAAACTTCCAGAGATGGGGCTTCCACCACCTCCTTTGTCTACTGCAAGGGGAGGAAATTTAAAATGGAGGGAGAAAGAAACAGAAACAAACAGAAAAAAGCTAAAGAGTAAAATGCGAATAAATACCAGAGCTCTTCACAGCAACAGTATCTCGTGCACAGGATTACAAATATATATACAACCTCAGACTTTTCCATAGAATTTTTAAACTGAATATATTCTACCTTGTGCCAAAGCTTTCCATAGCAACTTGCCATAAAACCCTGCATATACCAGAATGGCATCTTGAAAAAAGCTAAGGCCTTGCCTAAAGTTGCTGATACAAATAAGATCCAAAATATGTTCAAAGTAGAAAAATTACTTTAAAATTTCTAAAAGTCAAAATGTTCCCTACATGGACATTCTTATTCCAGAATAAAACCATCCAAGAGTGACAGTTGCAAGAAAATCCTCAGAAATTGTTTTAATAGACTTAATAGTTTGACTCCCATGTGCGTGAACCTTCTGAAGAAACATCGCACATTGTTCAGACAGCTCAGTGCACAACTCATAGTTTTGTTCATTTGCAGGCATAGAATATTTGCAAAAGGTGTGACTTTTTGGTGATGGCATTGCTATCATAGTTCCCCCCTCCCAGTGCTTCCATACAACCTCATTATTGGAATTAGCAAACTTACTTGACATATTTATTATCCATCATACTGACATATTTATTATCTATCATAACAAGGATATAGAGCTGTTAGAGTTAGTTCAGAGGAGGGCCACAGAGATGGTCCA
This sequence comes from Dryobates pubescens, assembly GCF_014839835.1. Taxonomy (NCBI): domain Eukaryota; kingdom Metazoa; phylum Chordata; class Aves; order Piciformes; family Picidae; genus Dryobates; species Dryobates pubescens. The sequence goes on along the minus strand of NC_071613.1, from coordinate 49,406,148 downwards.
AGGGCTGCAACACCTCTGCTATAAGGGTAGGCTATGAGGGAGTTGGGGTTGTTCAGCCGAGAGAAGACTCCAGGGGGACCTTATAGCTGCCTTTCAATACCTAAAGGAAAGCTGCAGAGGCACTTCTCATAAGTGTCTAACAATAACAACGGGGGGTGGTTTTAAGCTGAGGGAGAGTAGGGTTAGACTTAGGAAGAAGTTCTTCAGTACAAGGGACTCTGGAACAGGTTGCCCAGGGAGATTGCCTGCTCCCTGGGGGTGTTCTAGGCCAGGCTGGATGAGACCTTGAGTAGCCAAATCTAGTTGAGAGGCTTCTCTGCCCATGGTGGGGAGGTTGGAGTAGAAGATTCCTTCCAACTGAAGCCATTCTATGATTCTATAATTCCATGGTTACCAGTTGATGCTATTTTATCATCCTGATAGACTTCCTGTCTGGCTGTATTAAATTAATTGAAAAATTCTGTCTCTTGATAGCAAATACCATAGGATAATATATGTTGAAAATTATTATTTACATTTCTGATAGTATTTTGCCACTTGAATATGTTATAGTAGTTCAAACACACTGCAGCTTTCCAGGAAAGTAATCTCAGTCAAGACAGCATGAAACTCCTTAAATTAACCTAGGTGACTTTTAAATGCTGTGTAGGAATGATACTATGACAAAATGAAGGCAAGCATAAAAGGGAGTCAATAAAGAAAAAATATATTGGTGTCAAGTCATATTTGTGGAATCTATGGAAACCTCCATCAAAGTGAATGAGATTTGCATCAAAGGCATTTTTTGTGATGTCTGAGTGAAATTGAGTAAATGTGCTTGGAAATCCATGCCCAGATGAAACTAAATAGCTCAGTATGGGTCTGCAAAAGTTAGACTAAAAATTGACAACTCAAGCCTTCAAATCGGGTACTCAGTCTGGCATTTCAGAGCTTAAAATACATAACAAGGTGACCAGAAGAGGTTTGTAAGTGGTGGAGAATTTCAGAATTGAACCTAGGCTCTAACCATCAAAGAAAAAGCTACTGATGCACAAAAAAATACAGCAGTTAAGTATCACAACTAAGCTACCACAATAACCTTTCATTCATTTTGATAGTGGATGGGATTATCAAGCTGCAGCAGATCACAGAGGAATCATTTTATACAATAAACATCGTACCAAAATAATAAAAATTTCAGGATACTTTCAGTCCTCAGCCACAGGCCCTTCATCTTTTGATAACATTCTGCTTGTTGAGTGAAGATTTTAATGAACACAGTATTTCAGAACTTCCTTTCTTTGTGAGTAGTTGTCCTCACCTTAACCTTATTTTAACATTGTTTTTTGTGTGGGCGTTTGTTGTATTGTAGAGTATGGCAGATCTGATAAGAGAAAAGCAGAGACTGAGCCTAGTCTTATTGTATCAGAACGGCTGAAAAACCTGGGAATTTCTGATCCTACTTTCAGACATAGAATGGATACACTGGTTTTGATTACAGAAAATTCTCTTGCAGTCAGATACAACCCTCAACTTCAGTTGGATTCTCTGATGAACAATCAACATGACTCATTTCCTGGGCTTTGGGAGAAAAATTGTTTCTTGCACAACCCAGTGAACTGAGAATAATGGGAATGATATGCTTGATGACAGCAGCAACAGAGAATCTAAAAAGTATCCCAGAAGACTGGACTTTGGAATTAAAGTATGAATGTCACAGGGACAGCGTGTAGGATGTTTGATCCCAAAAGGTTTGCTTCTTCCAGTGCCCTGTGATCTACAGCTGTAACTGTCACAATCACCCATTACCTGGATATCTAGTTCTCCCCAGACACTCTAGCTTGTTTGCAAAAAGATCACAACAGTCATTAAAGGACAACAAACCCCCAGTAATTTATATCCTGGTTTTCGAAGGAAACAAAATTATTTCCTTTATCTATATTTCATCTTATTATAGCTTCTTTTCAAGCCTCATAATGCAAGACCCTGTAATTGTCTGGGTTTGTTACCTCACATGACAGGATTTTTCAGATATAATGGAAATCTTATTCCCTGTTCTTTGGGTATTCTTTTGCAAAGAGAATTTCCTAATTTCTGCTTTCACCATAAACCATCAACCAATTATGTAACTGAGAAAAGATCCATGCCGCTTCTACCTGAGTTTGTCAGTATCATTCCTGAAATTCAAAAGTGGTTGGCTGCTGCAGAACAGTGGCCTTCACACAGCAGGACAGTATGACATCAGATCCCTACTGTTGGAGGGTATGTTCAGTCCTTAACATCTCATCAGTCTCATGTACAATAATGACTGTCCAATTAATTTGAATATATTAAGCACATTCATGCTATTAGCTGGATTCCTATACGTATTTAGAGGAAAAGCAAAGAGGACTGGACCACTTAGGGTGAGCAGAGCTCCTGGGAGAATGCACCAGTGAAACTGTTCACTGCAGAAAAATAATTCCAATGTTTAATGGAGGCATTTGTCTGTAGGGATTTACATCTCTTCTAGAGTTCATATAAGGACCAATCGTATTGACATATGTTTGCTCTAACCTTTAAAATTTTAAAAATAGCAATATCATCAATAGATTATGGTTGGAAAGAGACTTCCTTTACAGGCAATCCTTCTCAAAATTATTCACAATATACTTCCCTGTGTTTCTAGTAACTTGTCAAAAATTGGCTTCATATCAGATGGACTATTTAACTGATTTAACACAGCATTTCCTGCTTGGATATTTAACTAATTTCAGTATTTTCTCTAGGGTTTGAATTTCCTGAATCTGACCTTGACTTCTGAGGGAATTAACTGTTTAGTTAAATGAGCTGCTAACTCTTAAAGTGGTCAAGATGTCCACCTTCACAACTATTTGCCTAGCAACAATGACAAAAGAATTTAATTGGGATCATTTGAAAGCTTGTTCCATAAGAGCAAGGACTCCAAATTCCCAAATAATTAATAATGGAAACTACTGTATTTCTGTATGTAAAAAATGAATACTCCAGATCTGTAAATGAGGGGGGAAATAGAGTTGAACACCAAGCAATAAATTTAAGCTCCCTTGGAAACAGTAAAAGTTCTTTAGACATAAATTCACTAACTTTCCCTGGGAGATGTGCAATTGAAATTCAGTGAGAGCTAAACACTTGACTCGCTTAGGTTCTTTAAAACCCCAGATGAAGTGATATTTAACTAATTCCCACACTAATAGAAATTAGTCATTTGGCACAATGACACAATCTAATTGTTGGTCACTATAATAGATTCAGTTCCCAGCACAGCATTTAATAACGTCATTATAGGAGCTCACATGTCCTGTCCTGCTGGGCTAATAGCAGCTGAGTTTACTGGTCTGAAAGCCCAGTCATTTAGACTTTGGATAGAAGGGAAGTAGCTGCATTGGAGGATGTCTCTCACCTGCAGCAAGGTTGTGTCTGTGCATTCAGCTTCCCACAAGCACTTTCTGCTTTTCAGAAACTTGCATATCATACACAACAGAACTAATATATTCTTTAGGTGTCACTATCCTCACATGTTCCATAAAATCACTGAAATTAGATCCTTCTCTGGCATGTATGAAATAAAACTATCTATCTCTGAAGAGTTTTACTCTTGAATAGCAGGAGTTTTCCTCCCCTTTCCTAGTTTTTTTCTCTTTCATTCTTAGTGTCCTTGCTTTGCTGCCAGAAATTTCTAAACTGGTGAGCTCACTCTCCCCCCCTTCTTTTCTTTCTTCCTTTCTCTTCCTCCTCTGCCTGCCGGTGGGTTTCAATGGGCTCCTGCAGTTACTCAGGCGGACAGCATTCCGTTGCCAGGCAACTCCCTGAAAAGAAGCACATGCTGCTGCTGCTCAGACAGAGCGTGCCCGTCTGCTCCAGTGATGCTGTGGCCTAATTTCTACCTCTGTTGTGTTAGATACAAAAGGGAACATCTCCAGAGTAGAGGGTTAGGGAGTACTGAATTATCTGCACTTTTTTGTTGTTTGTTTTTATCCCCCTCTCCTCATCGGGTGCATCCCCTTCCATCTCAGGGCCCCCAGAAGTCATGCATGTCTAATCTGCATGCATATGTTTGGGACTGTTCACTGAGCTTTGTAGAATACTGACAATTTTCTCTTAGCTTTTGGATGAACTAACAGTGTTTAGGGAGATCTGTTAAGCTTTCCTGTAGCTCTCCCATCAGGGCAGTTTTGCATGTAAATTCTCAAGGCCATTCATCTTTTCCTACCTGACTCTACTGCCTGGGTGTTTGGGGTTTTTTTGTGGTGTTTTGGGGTTTTTTTAAGGCCTCTTTAGGAATGCAGAGATAGACTTTCTTATTTTCCCTCCTTTCACTGTGCTTTACAGAGAACAAAGAACAGCAAACTAAGAAATTCCTTTGGTTTTTCCACAGTCTGAAGAAAGATCACTGCTTTATCCATGGATTTAGTTTTGGACCGCCTAATCTTCTCAAAAGGCAGGCCCATACAGATTCAGATTTTGTGGTTTGAACTCGGCTCTGCATTCACAATCCTTCACTGTCTGTTACAGACAGCCTTATCAAAAACAGCAGTCAGAGTAAGAAGCAAGTTTCCTTGTATTTATTGCTAGCTGTCTTAAATTTATTGTTAGCATGTTTTTAATATGAAGGCAGCTTCCATTAGTTGCCTTTTGTCAGTTCTGGTACCAACTCAGCAGTTCACTCAACCTGCAAGCAAACATCAACCTCAGAGAGAAGCTGCACTGTATGGAGCCTGACAGCATCCAATATTGCTCTGGTGCTCTGGGTATTCCTCCATCCTCTCCTCACTTCTGGACCAAGTCTGAAATCCCAGTCCTAATCTACAAATCCCTAATTTTGTTAGTGTGCATCTACTTTAAAGGTAGCCAAGAATTTTCATCCACTGATCCCTAGAGTCAGCACTACACTACAGATTTCTGCCAGCATAGCTGCATCAACACAAACTGAAAAACCTAAAACCTCCAGCTGCCAGTACTACCAGTACATGCCTCCTACAGCATCGTTTATGCCACTAGGGCAGCACATTTGTCACCTTAGTTTGTGCCTTCAGAAATGTGCTGTAATTGAATAGGTAAAAAACACAGTGGATGAAAAAACATGGAAACTTCAGATCTGCCTATCTTTTGCATATCTCCTAGACAAAGGATCAGAACTGTTCAGCTGTGTGGTAGCCATAGTTCTGTAGTGCCAATGTGTCATCCTTTTGGAGCAAAAGGATATTGCAGTTCCTGAGAGCTTCATGTGCTAAGCAATCACCCCATTATTTACAAAATGTTTTGAGAGCCTGTGGAAAGAAAGATGCTATATACAGGCAGAACAATAGTTAGCACTTGCATGAGTCACACATATACAACTTTCAGCATTATACAACTCCTCAAACATCCTTCCTCCCCAAACACACTCTGTATATAATGAAACACATGCAACATTTTCCCCTTAAAACACAACTTTAATAGCACTAAAGAATAATAAAAAAAAAGTCTTAGTATTACACTAAGAACTCACACTTCCATTTGAAGTCAATCTGAAAGGGAAAATATGGTCCCAGAACTACTTATGGCCATGGTAAAGCTAATGAAAAAAGAAAAGGGGAAGGGAAGGAAAAGAAAGTATTAATAAAAAAAAAAAAAGACATTTAGGTGATCTCCTTCCAAACAGGTAAATAACTGAAGAGTAAGAACGGAAGACAATTTACCACACAGATACCAATTTCTCACTCACTGTCCAGAGAGAGTCTGTGTATTTCTCTATGTATTTTTGGATCTTGCATCAGTGCAGGATGATACTACAGTTTGGCCTACAGCCAGAAAGTGGCAAGTGAAATAATGTTCCAGTACTTGCACTGTGAGCACACAGCTGGCTTCAAGGGGAAATGGACTAATCCTACTTCATTTCCCTTCTTCAGTATGTGTTTAAAGAGCTTTGGTGCACTGAAGGAAATCGACCAGAATTCATTAGTTCCCTTCTGATTCAGCTGATTGCTGTTGGAAAGGGAAACAGGTCGGGATTGCAGGATCCTACTCAATTTCCTTTTGAAGAAGACTTTAAGCCAATTCTCCTCTCAGCTGTATGCACAAAGACCTTTACTAATGATGCATATATTTAAATGTAATACCTCTCCAAGATGGCTAAAACATATAAAGATTGTGAAAGGAAGAAGAAATTCTAAATATTTTTTTTTATAAAGATAATCTATTTGACTTGTATCATTGAGAACTTTTGTCTGAGAGCATTCCTGAGAAACAAACTCAGAAAATCAAGAGAGGAACTTCTAGAAAGAGACACAGGAGAAAAGAAAAGGGGAAAAAACCCAACTGAGACTAGGAAAAGATCACAATGAAGGGGGAAAAAAAGATAATAATTTTACAAATAAAACATATACATTTTCTGCTATTCAACAGAAAATTACAGCAAACTAAATTGTAATAGTTAAAGCCTGTCCTAGGCATCATTTTGATCTTGTTTGGAGGTGGGTTTGAGATGGATACATTAAGTTTAATCGCTTGCTCTGGATATAAAGTTTTTCTTCCCATTTGTAATCAGATCCCTCCATTTCTCTCTTCAGAGCTCATGCCATATTTCTATGAGCCTTCTCAAGGTTACTGGAAGCAATAGGGTTTTAAATTACTCCAGGCTGTATCCTGTTCAATTTAAGGCTCCCGGCTTTTGAGACAATAAGCCAGAATCAACGCTATTCCAAAGCAAACCTATAATTAACCACCTGAGTGGCTTGTGACAAAGCAGAACAGAAGAAAGACAGGGCTCATGATGCAATCATGGCTTCACTTGAATAAAAAAAACAAACAAACCAAACAAAAACAAACCCACAACATGTAGAAGTCACTTTTTGTAACTGTAGTGAAGGCAAAGAAGTATTATTGCTCTCTCTTAAGCTTGAACTGTGATGCTTTAAATAGTGAACAGCCTTATGAATTTGGTTTTCCTAGTAATTACAGATCCATGAGGTTGGCATAGTATATTGCACAGAAAATGTGTCCTGAAATTGGAATCAACCAAAAAGCCTTCAAAATAGCAACACTGTATCTGAGGAGAGATCCTTAAGTTTTAGGTCTTATTGCCTGAAGTAGTGGAGGTGTCTGAGGAGCAATATGCAGCAATTAACAAATTTGATTCCTTACTAGTTAGCTGCAGAATTAAGCGTACAGACACAACTCCTATCCTGCACTAATGGCTTCTCATCACAGGAAAATGAAGGACAATTAGAGAGCAAGTAATGGCTCAGCAATTCTGAGAACATTCTACCACCTACAGAGTCAGTTAAAATGAGATTATTTTCCTTTGCTATTCTATGCCAACCTCAGTTTACAGCTTAAACTTTTATCCCTAGACCACAATTTAAAAGCCTATTCAATCTGCTCTAGAAAAGGTTGTATGACATTTATAACTTACAAAGGCTGAGACCTTCATATGGAAGTGCTGGAACAGACACAGCAATAACACAGACAATCTCTTTGCATATATAACTTACTTTCTCACTCCAAGGACAAAGGTTGAATATCCCATCCCGCTTTAGTTCAGTGAATGGATAGTGTACAGGAAGAAATCAGTCACCACTTGCAGATAACATCACAAACAAATAAATATATGAAACAAAGGCATTTCACAGCTCAAATGTTCAAAGTCAAGACTAGTTTACTGGCCATTTTTCTCATTTTTGTTGTTTAATGCACTTCAATTTCAAAGTACAAGACAGTAGATGACACAAAGGCAATTCTAGCTCAATCAGCTCAGTGAGTATAACTAACTGCAATTTTAAAATTCCTCCTTCTTCGCCACATTTATGTGTCTATGATTTTTATTCTTGTTTGCTACAGTGATTGCGTAAAAGGGGGTTGTTTTGTATTTCTTTTACAAAATCTGCATTCTCATTCTTCCTATCTCCTCAGTTTTGCTCTCTCTCATCAATAACCATTTCCTTTTGTTCATGCAGTGCACACATATGACTTAAATTTCACTTGGTGTCACCTCAGAATTCAAATTTCCCTCCAATTTGAGATAAACTATTCTGGATAAGACTATATTCTAAAGGAATCCAAGCCCTGAACAGAGAGGAGAATTTTATTTTTAGTGCCAGAAACCTCTCAGTTTGCAAAACATATTCCAGCTAACCCTTCCTGTGATTCTTAAGGTAAAGATCCATAGGTCGCTTTTCTAAAAATAAAAATTAAGTGCAGAATGATGAAAGCAGTCCGATAACCTGACCAACCATGAAGAACTAGTATTTACAAATTGGAGTTAGTGTAGTCAAGGAGAACTGGGCTCTTGAAGACATAACAGGAAAAGAAAACATCCTTTGGTTTAAATCAAAGATATCTCTTAGAATGCAAATGGGAGGCAGCAAAATGCAGTGGGAGAGAGATTAAATACTGTAGTAAGAGGTAGAACATAATGACAGAGGTGCATTTGCCCTTACTGTTGTTCTTTGACAGGTACCAAATGACCACGTTTGTCTGCAAACAAGAAGTAATACACTGTGGAGACCATCACAGGCTGCCCAGTGGAGGAATGAAGGTGCTCAAGGAGCCAGAAAATATCAAGTCTTCCCACTATAAACTGCACACAGTACAAATGCTTGTGTGGGCCGCTCTGGATGAGAAAGACACTGCACCCTTCTACTTATGCACAATTAGGAAACAAGGGACAGGGATCATGGTTTCCACATAACATTATAGTGACCTTGGTAATATAGGTACTCTGAAAATACACAGTAGTTACTTCAAATTACAGACACAGAAACACCAGCTGCATTCACCAACTGCACCTCCTAGTTCCAACAGCCTTTTTAGACGTCACAAACTACGACGAGATAGATTTGATACCTACAAACTTATTTTCACTAAGAGGTTTAACCTGTGACTTGTCAATATTATCCCATCTCCTTGATTCTTCAAATATAAAATACCACAAATCACTAGTCATTCAATGTTCCCTCTAAACAATACAGCCTCCTAAGCATGAGGTCCAGATTTTTGACGTTAACTAAAACCCCATGGATTTCTCAGTTCACTGACAAATGTGCTTGCTCTAGTAATTGTGTTTAAACCAAGAAAAATGAGAAGAGCTCTTTCAGCAGAAAGCCCAGTAGCTAAACTCCTAAGTGGGGAAAAAAAGGAAAAAAAAAAAAAAGAAAAAGGATGTATTAAAAATTTTCTTTTCTGCTCAACCTTGGGTTAAGCACCTGTCTATTTACCAGGGATTTAGGAAGACTACAAATAGAACCCAGCCTATCATTATGCATTAAAAAGAGAGCTTTCCGTTGGAGAATGCCCTCTTTTGCCTCACCGTACCAGCTCAAGATAAACGTTTAACACTAACTGGTTCAGATGGCTTCTTTGCTTTCTCAATAGCCTTCATAGCTTCCTTGAGTTGTTTTCTAAGGTCTTCCTTTGGCTACTCATGTTTACAGCACTAGGAGAGGAAGAAACAAAGTAATTGTAAGGCTTGTTAAGAAGTACTTCATGTGCTATTAAAGGTGACTTCCCACTTCCAGTTCTATTTGTTCTTCCTCTACCAAGTGAGTCAAATCTTTCAGCTTAAAACCTGGGCACTCTTCAACAGTCAGATCTCTGAGAAAAGCATTCAAAGCTAAGCCCTGAGATGTCCTGACCTTCTGAAAAAGCTTACAGACACATTCTAAGAAAGTGACAAAGATGCACTCCACAGCGGGTTGAAATCTGCTAATATATTTTAATACAACACAACTTTAAGAAGCCTTCATACTGGATAAAGAAACTGTGAGTCCCAGCAGGGCAGTAAGCATAACAGTAGTCTCCAAATGCAGAAAATCCACGATGCACATCTCAGAATGATTCACACTATAGACAGACATGCCTTTGCAAACAGCACTACCTTACAAGTTACTGTCCACTGTTCCTTTTGCAATGGTTCATGATGCTACACTTCAGTGGAAATCGCTAACCCTTATCTATGCACTCTGCTCACCAGAGCATTTCCCATTGTGTTCAAGGTAAGGTCAGCCAGGCTGGATTAAAGAAACAGCAGAGATCTGCTAACCTGGATGACTATGCCTGAAATGGAGAGGGGTGCATAAATACAGGTGTAGTTCATTCTGAGCACTGGCTTCAGGCTGAATTTAATTTGGTGTAAATGCAGGGTACCACAGAAGCTAAACTTCAAGGCAGTACTGTGGACAGCCAGTCTCTACTGTCTCACTGGTCAAAGAGACTACTCTCCCTGGCTTGCTGTTAGGTACTTATGAGAGAAAATTTACAGATCCTTGGATTTGTCATCCACATGATCTTCTCTAGTTTCTTTTTATGTAGGTAGATCCTACAAATGCTAAAATCTTGCACCCAGTTCTTGAACCTAATGTTCAGTTTTGCTAACTCTTCCTCCCCAAGGTAAGTGGCTGAGATTTTGGCTCTGTGCTAGTGTCTGTCTAGTTGACAACAACAACAAAAAAAGACACCCCAGTGTTTATTAGCTCAATACAGGCAAGAAAGGCAAAACAACTGCAAGCCATGATAACTGATATGGCAGATTGGAAGCTGTATATTTTAACTACATTTCACAAGGAGTAACTTATCATCTTTCACATCTTATTTTCCAGTTAGACACATTGAAGTCTACAGAACATGAAATTTGGAATGTTAACTACAAAAATGAAAATCTAACAGACAGACCTTGACAGTCACATAATTAAATCATTTACAGCAGACAAGCAAAATTAACAGGACTCTCCTCAGCAATCCAAAAAAAGAAGTAATATATCAAGGTGTGAGAAACAGAATCTTCAGAAAAATAAAATACCCACCCTGCTTGTCAGGTAATGTATCTAGTCATTCTGAATGAAGGACAGTGAAACCAAAACCCCTGTTATCATGTAGATTTTACATTTCCATTTGTGAAAAGAAGATGGGATATGCCAGGTTAATAAACCTGCATAACTGTTTCTCTGCTACCCTGATGTGAACCATGTACTGATCATTTGATGTCTTTAAAAACTGGCAAAATGTAGAGAGGAAACTCCCCCAGCAGGATAAAGAACTAAACTAGCAGTTCTGTGTGCACTTCCCACAGTATTGAACATCATAAAGTTTATAAATGCCTGCAAGTTTTACTCAATAGATGAGAGAGGAAGTATGGCAGTGAAATGTAACTGTGGCTTGCATAGCGTGCAGGTCATACTGGTGTCCCCAGAACTGTACGTATGTATATCATGTAGGCTGTACATATGCATATCATTTAATCACACTAGCTGCTCAGTGTTGAAAATTGGTGTCCCCAAGGTAGGTGGCTGAGATTTTGGCTCTGTGCTAGGGTCTGTCTAGTTGACAAGAAAAAAAAGACACCCCAGTGTTTATTAGCTGAATAAACACAAGAAAGGCAAAACAACTGCAAGCCATGATAACTGATATGACAATTTGGAAACTGTATATTTTAACTATAGTTCACAAGAAGTAACTTGCAAGGAGTAACTATGCAAGACCCTTTCTTCCCGTTTTCTCAAGAAGAACCTAACAAAACACATTTCTGAACTCAGGATTGCATCCCATAAAAACATGAGATGTTAGGTTTGCAAAGTGTGGTGTTCAAAAATGAAAGCCCATTTCATACAGAGAGGTGATAAGTGATAAACTTAGCACCACCTCAAAAACAGAGGAAATTATTTCCAGGTATTTAGATCATTGTGAAAATTTGATTAAAACTCTGCAGAAACTTAAGTAACTTCAACTCAAATGCTCCATTCATCAATCTGTTCTGATCAAATTTAAGATTTACACTCTTTTTTTACTGGCATGTGGAAGCAGTCCATTAAAGAACTTTCAGTACATACTACTGAATGATAAAAGTATGTTTTGATTTTTTCCCCAACATGAAAATGACCATCCTTCTTTTGTCCAAAACTCAGGAAAAATGCCTATAAGCTGAAAACAAGTACAAGCAGAATAGTAGAATATGCTGAACACCTTTGTTAAAGTCCACTGTCAAATAAAATTCGACTTTTAGATGATGGTGAAGACAAAGGCTGAAGTGATACCTAATTCAAATCACACCATTCTAGTGAGATGGAATTATTTTGGTTTACAGAACAAAAGGTTTGATCCTAACAGTGTTTGCCTGGAGCTCTCTGGTAAAGAAAAGCTTGAGCTATAATGACAATGTGAGCAGAACGACCCCTATTACCTTTTGGCTAAGCACTACTTTTACAAAGCTCTAGTAGTTTATCATCACTATATGGTAATGATGACTTTTCTCAGACACAAAGAATTATGGTTTTTATCAATGGTTCATGCCAAATCCAAGTCCTTAGAAGAAATCAGCCCAAAGCAGGTGCACAGAGCTGTCAGACCTTGAAATTTGTTTTGAAACTAACCACCTGTTAGTGTAATTGTGTGGCTGTTTTTCCTGGCTTATGGGATTTTAGTTCAGCTGTTGTTCTCATGCTAACACTTATTTCCTCCAGGAATCAGTCTGTCCACTTACACTGTCCTCCAGATTTCTATGTGACTGTCTTCACAGTCCCATTCAATGTATATATGCAGAGTGGCTGGTGTGGCACCCTTAATCAACAGCACACTTTGTTTACAAAATAGCTCACCAGTGCTGTAGGAAAATGTCTGAAAAACAGTACTTAACATCCTCTGTGTCACATGTAATTGCTTAGATGACTCGTCTCTGTTTCTTGTTTGCTTCAGACAGTAACAAAGAACATTTACTCTTAATGGATGATCTCAAAGATCAGATTTACTGTTGGTGCCTGACTCACATTCTACTGATAACAGAGCACTGTTCCTGCCTCTGCAATACAGTCTTGAGTCAGGATTCCCATTAAACCCTCCACTTTCTAATGGTTTATAACTTCACCAGAAGTTGGCTCTGGGTTAGAGGATTAACTCTCAGTTCACAGGAACATTTACTCGAGAAAATCTTTTTAAAAACCCCACAAACCAAATCTGCCTTAGTGTGAGATAAAAGTGTAAAAATTATAATCACAAGGACAATGGCTTCAGATGCTTTTTGTAAAGGGGAAGTGGCATGTAAGAAAGGCACTTAAAGGGCCAGTCAGAACTGCAGTCCTTTTATTCTCTAGACTGCTGTTTTCAGCACCCTTTGGACACAAGCCACCCTAGAAAAAGAACTGGACACTCGGGTGAGAACAATAGTTGAGCTGTTCCTGCAATAGCCAGTCCCAAACATCCCGCAGCTCCACACTGCCCTCCAGGGAGGACTGGCAAAAAAATTATGACTTTTCCCTCAGTTTCCCTCTGGCAGGGGATAATTCCTCGGGAGTAAACACATAAAGTGAGCAAGAAAAATATAGCTAACATAATCATGAAAATATTCATAAGATATTTCATGACATGAAAACAGCAAAAGATAAATCACCAAGATTAAGTATTCCATGTGTTCCTATTCATGCACAGATAGCTGCTATCCAAATGCCTTCCCCAAGCGTCATCAAGGAAACAATAAACAATTTCTGGGTAACAGTTCATAAATACATGCAGTACTGTGCGTCCAATGAGCACAGCTATTTCATTCTGTAAGACATCGTTACCGGGTTTACACCATATGAAATGTGAGTTGTTTGCAGCTATTTAAAACAATTTTGGGACACAATAAACTGCTGACAAGATACCTCCTATTTGAATGTATTGCCCATCTCCGACTGTAGAGCACTGTTGCCTTGTGCTTATCAGAAGGAACACTTTTAAAATGCATTGAGAAACAATTGTTATCATTGTCTTCACTTTAAAAGACTACACCTTTGTATAGAGTTCTGTTAAAAGAAATCCTGCTGCTTATCATAAGCACGTACTTCCCCGAAGTTCCTGTTTTTTTAGAAGTTTTATTAATTGCAAATGTTGTTTACTAGAGGAAAAGCGTGATTGAAGCTCTAAAACAAAGAGAATAGTTGTAACTTTAATCCTTTCAATAAGCCTTTGTTTCCCATTGACTAAAAACTTCCTAAAGGAAGTAGAGCTGCGAAAATCCAGGAAGGAATTAGATTTGCCAAATTCTGTTCCTACTTGGATGTAGATGCAAAGGCTTTGTTACTCATTGTCCAAATGTTTAAGTTTTAAAAAAAAATAAAATCAATTTTGAAAATGCTTTTCTCCTAAGGTTGAAAATTATTAATAGACAGGCTTTGCCTATCACAGAATGCACAGTGTGAACTTACATAACTTACAAAAAAAAATATATTTCCATTTCTCTGCTGCATTTTTTTCTTGGTCTTTTGTTGTTGTTGGGGTTTTTTGTTTGGTTGGTTTGGTTTGGTGTTTTGTCTCTATTTGTTATTAAGGGGAATTCGGATACCAGCCTGACCATCATACAAGAAGTAAACAAATATGGCAAGGAAAACTTAAATTCAACCTCTTACTTAAATTAAGCATGCTTTGCAGCATCCAAAATAAGAGAAATCTTCAAAATCCCTTTCCATAACAGTGAGTAATTGCACACTGGGAAGTGTACTATTGCAGCAATAAAGCTGAATTCCCTTAAGACGTTTCAGAGACACAACCAATTTGTTTTGTATTTTTTCCACACACTTCTTTTAACTCTGTACCACTTCATGTTCTCCAGGTTTTAATTGGCTAAACATGAAGAGACTAGCTAAATATATTCTCATTCATTCAAAAGGCCAGAAGTCCTTTTAATTTCTTATCCTAAAATAAGGGCAATTCCCTTCTCCTTCCCACCAACACAGTGTCTATTTAAACTCTTCATTTCTTGATTGGTAGTACAGCAGAAGAGTAAAGAATATTTGAGACACCATTTTTGTAAAGTGCTAACTAAGGATAGATTATGCAAAGTGCTGGCTACTTTTAAGTTTTCATGGTCTTAATGGAGGAGTTGTTTAGCATATCATGGCACTCAGCTCTTAAGAAAAATCAACACTGTTTTAATAAATGTCAAAGGTTTGGCCAAGCACAGCTGGACAAGTGAGCTGGAAAGACTATACTGTGAATTCCAGTAGCCAACATAAGGCAATGGAATGCTGTGGTTAACATCATATCCAGCTTTTGTGTACTGCTAGCTCAAACCAGCCAGAGGAGAGGCTGACCAGGCATTGTCTTAGCCTAAGAAGAAGCAAATGCCTCTGGCTACCTAATGTGACATATTTACCCTTGCTATGGAAACACCCATGTAACATTTGCAATACATGAATACATATAGGACCAAATTTTGGAACAGCATCAGTTTAGGCTATATTGAATATCATTATTCACAGCGACTTAAAACTTGCTCTAGGATTTTCCTGCATGTTAATAGAAATGTGGAATATATGACCAAAATCAACAAAAAGTGTTAATTAGATCAAATTATAACAGGAAAAAGAAGAAAAGGAAAGAGAAGAGAGATGAGAGAAGAAGAGAGGAGACAAGAGAGTGCCCACATTTCTGTGTTCCACGTTTGATCACAACAGTTGACAGCCAACTCCCTCCCTTTAAGATGGAAAAGCCAGTTTTAATTTAAACTACAAACTGTTGACCAGGCCTCAGCTTGGCTTTGCAATTCACTATATGCCTGAGGGATAAATTATTTAGCATTAGCACATGGTATGTCATGTCTTGTTACTTAAGTGGAATATGGCTTCCATCCAGCTGCACCCCTGGGGCCCACCGATTGGCTGTGGGTGATGTCATTTCCATTTGGTAATCCTTGGGAAGGCCCAAGGGACAGTGCTGGCCGCCCAGCAGGTCCCCCAGCCCCTCCGCCTCCCACCCGGGCCCAGCACTGGCTTTGCTCCTACTTATCACTCTAAGGTTCACTGCAGGCACTGCCCCAATTACATGAATTTCAATAACAGTGCAATGAAACAGAAGGTGCAGAGGATGAGCTATATCATCTGCACATTGTAGTTTGCTTTCTTCACGGAAGACTTGTAATAAATTGAGATGGATGTGGCAAAACAATTTTTTGCTGCTGACCCAAATTAAACAGAGAATTTTGAGGCACTTATTTAAACAAACATGAAAAAATTATTGTCAGTAATTCTTCCTAAAATCAGTTCAATTTTTTGTGTTCAGTGTATCATAGAATTTTGTTCAAAAAATCTTTTTCTGCACCATAAGACAAAGAGATTCTGGATCTGAGAGTGAGTGCTAGAAAATACTGCTTCTCAAAGCTTGGCAAAGGAATAATTTGCTACAGTGCCCTTTAACTGGCTAAATTTTATTTTCAGTTAGCAGCCTCATTATATTAAAAGGGTCTTCCTTTCAGAACCACCTTCAGGTTATTTTCCCCAGAGGAAATACTCATTATGCTATTCACTATTGGAAGGTTCCCAGCATAAAATAAGGGTAACAAGGTTGGTTTATTTCTAACTGAAACAAACCAACAGCAAAGTTGGTTTCACAGCAAAGTCAGAGAAATTATGAGAATTGCAGAGCACTCTAGGGTACAGATGGCACTGTCTGCTCTGTGGTGAGGCATGAGATTTGCATCTGTCTGTTAGTTAAGGCTTTGCAGCAGTCCTGCTCAACCTCCCATTCTAAGTGACAGGTAACAGAAAAGACACAACTGACATGCTGAAGGAAACCCACGTGTTATGTTGCTGGTACATTAGTGCTTAAGTACAGCACACCATACCCTACTCTCAGAACGTTGTTTCTTGTGGTGAGTAGGTATGAAAACTGACTGTGATTTGCCTTCTCTGTTACTGGATCTTAATTCTTTGCAACACTTTTGCATGAGAAGAAAGGACTTTGTGAAAGTTATGCGGTCTTCTGGTGAAGTATGTAATTCTCTGAGAGAGAGGCAGAAGGGGAAATTTGCAAGGGGATTCCCACAAGAAGAGATGCTGAACCAATGCAGGACAAAGCACTGTAAAATAAACAACTGTAGGACAGGAAGTGATGAACTCTAATTGATACCGCAAGAGGGATTAGTTAGTCAAATGTGAAAATTCAAATCTGCAATTTAAATCAGGACAGCTCCTTTTTCTCATCTTGTAAAAAATAAACAATATATGGCCATAGCATTCAACAGCTGCATTCAAGTTTAATTTCTGTCATTGGCACCTGCAGCAAGCCCCAGCCTCAGTACTGGAACATTGATTTAAGCACCCATCTGGAGGGAAACACCTGGGTGTGTACTGATGTTCATTCTCACCAAACTATCAAACCTACTTCAGGTTTTAGCTGACTAATAACAAACAAGGGGATTAGCAGGGGGGCAGGAGACTGAAATTCTATCAATATAAGTGATAGTACAAAGTGCACTTCGGTTTGACTACCAAGCTGCCCCAGCACATTAGTTAGCCACCTCACATTCAAGTCAATACATTACCCCTCAGATTGCAACATGCCTGATTGCGAAGCAGGGTGAGCAAGGACCAGACACATCTGCTGTCTCAGAGCTGTGGCCTAGACCAGCACATCGCTGCTGCAGCACGGCAGCTGTTGCCTCAGCATGAAGCAGGGCTGGAAGTTAGGAGCGTTGTCAGGATGGTGGCGCTTTGGTGAAAACCATAAAATACTTTGGGTTGGAAAGGCCCTTTTAAAGGTCTTATAGTCCAGCTCCAGTAGTGAGTAGAGGCATCTTCAGCTAGATCATATTGGTCAGAGCCCCATCCAAACTGACCTTGAATGTTTTCAGGAATGGGGCACCCACCACCACTCTGGGCAGCCTGGGTGAGTGTTTCACCACTTTCATAGAAAATGTCTTCCTTGTGTCTTTTAGTTTAAAATCATTATCCGTTGTCCTGTGGCAACAGGCTCTGATAAAGAAATTGTCCCCATCTTTTAAGTACTGAAAGGCTGCAATATGGTTTTCCCAGAGCCTTCCTTTCTATAGGTTGAACAACCCCAACTTTGTCAGACTTTCTTCACAGGAGAGGTGCTCCAGTTCTATGATCATTTTTGTAGTCCCTCTCAGGACCTGCTCCAACAGGCTTCTGAGGGCTCCACAGCTGGACACAGCACTGCAGGTGAGGTCTCACCAGTGAACAGGGGTAGAACCACCTCCCTCGACCTGCTGACCATGATGCTGGGGATGCAGACCTGACACGACTTTTTTAGCTTTGGGGGTTAAAATGACCGTTTTGCCTGCCGCTCGCCTTCTGAGGAGAGGCGGCTACGGCAAACAGCGTCCCACCTCTCGCGCTGAGGGAAGCGCCGAAGCGCCAACTCCCCCAGCCTCAGGCGGCTACCGGCGGGACCGCAGCCGGCCGCTAAGGTAACTCGCGCTGCACCCCGCCCTGTCCCGTGAGAGCTTCCCGCAGCTGCCAGGCGCACAGCAGCGGTAAAGGCTCCACTCTCGCGAGAGTTGTCTGGCGCGGGGCAGGCGCGGCACCCTCGCGCTACCCTTGCGTTCCCGTCGCTGCGCTCGCGAGAGGTGTTCACGCGGAAGCGGCGTGGCCGGGCAGAGCCGAGCGGAGCCTGGTCTGGTGGTGAGGATGCCGAGCGCCGCCGGTCGCGGCCAAGGCCAGGAACGCCGGCAGGAGAATGAAGACTCGTCGCTGGCCGATGTGGGTCTCCACAGGGAAGGGGCGAGCACGGTGTCAAAACTGCCCATCCCGAGAGGGGGAAGGGGCAGGGTCCGGCCTAGCGCGGGGTTGGAGCTGGTCTAGGGTCCGACGCTGAGGGGTCAGGCGGCAGCGGTCCCTGCGGGGTGCGGAGGCCCGGCCCGGGACTGAGGTCTGGCCGGACAGAGGGCAGAGCTGCCTTTTGCTTTTGTCCTGCCGGTCCACTTTCGCCTGCCCTGGGCCCGGCTAGTTCGTGACTCATTGAAGAGCTCGGGCCTTCTCCGGTCACGTAGCGCTTCCTGAGCCCCGCCGGAGCCCGATCTCTGTGTGTGGGGTGGAGGAGGCTCTGCTTGAGCGATGACAAACAGCAGAACCCTGCCTTGTCACCGAGTCTTTTCCCTGTTGCAGTTCCCTACAGGCCACTTCTGCGAGGGCTCCCGTTGGCCTGCCAGGGGTTTCTGTCTTTAACATGTGAAGATCACAGATCCTTGCTGAAAAATAGTAGGCCAGTATTTCTTAAAAAAAATAAAAATAAAGTAGTAATAAAAAACATAACTTTTGCTATAAAATAAATTTTGCTTGCTGATGAAAGGCCGAAAGTGTATCTGCACCAAGGAATTCTGCGTGTAAGTGGCTTTTGTAAAATTACATATGGGCCACAATTCATCAGAAGCAGAGAAACCAAATAAAGTAAAAAGAACTTAGGTTCATATATTCATTTAGGTTCATTTATGCCATTCATATAAATAAATAAATTTTTTTTTTTCATTTGGAAGTGAGTGGAGTTAGTTGGCAAACTAGAATTGTGATCGTGTTGATGAAAAGTTCCCATTTCCCTGTGTCTTACCTAGAAGATTTTGTTAGTAGTCAGGCTTGCTTTGGCTGTCATAGTGGCATGCAGGCTGATGGATTTCCTAGTGTGCCAGAATATGGGAAGGAAATACTTAGCAATGTATCTACTTCTGTAGGACTCAATTATCTTTTCAGGAGTGGACTCTTTATAGAGGTACTCACACTAACTTCTGTGTAGCAAGTAATGATCCTAATGAGTGTTTGCTGTTGGAATTTCTTTTTCTTGCAGGGCACAACTCTTCTTTCACTTGGAGCTAATTGACTTGCATTACTTCAGTTAACTCTGTAATGATTGTGTTAATTTTTCTTTGATATGTATTTCTCACCTCCATTTTAGGATTATGCTAAGGAAAGATATGGAGTGTCATCAATGATTCAATCCCAAGAGAAACCAGGTCAGTTAAAAAAATGAAGTGTTTTAAAAAGAGGGGAGGAAAAGGAAGGAAAAAAGAAATTATGTTCTTGGTATCTTCTGTATTTGTTGCACAAATCATTTACCACACTTATATTCAAATCCTATTGCCATTCTTTCGTTTTACTTGAATACATTTGGTACTCATGAAGCTGCATTTGAAGTGCTGTGTCTAGTTTTGGTCTCTCCAGTGCACAAAGGACATTAACATTTTTGGACCTAGTCCAATTGCTCAGGAACTGGAACAGGGTCTCTGAGGAGAGGCTGAGGGAGCTGGGCTTGTTCAGCCTGGAGAAGAGGAAGTTATGGGGTGATTATTACTGTTTAAAGCTCCTTAATGGGAGGGTGTAGAGAAGATAAAGCCAGACATGAATGTGTGTGGTAATTAGACAGGAGGTCATGGGCACAAGTTGGAACACAGGAAATTCTGATTTCTGAAGGAAAAAAACCTGAGAGTGGTTGGATATTGGAGACGAGTCCGGAGTGGTTATGGAATCTCAGTCTATGTGCTTGCCTGGAGTACACCCTGCACAGCTTGTCAGTTTTTGTCTCTGTCCTGTCACTGCAGACTACCTTTTTTTTTTTTAAATTAAATTGCTATTATTTATCACATAGGGAGTCCTGAGATGTCAGGTTTTTTCTTTGTTTGAAGTTCTTCTATGGCTTCCTGTAACAGTGCTTTGAGTAGGATATCTGTCTGCTTATACAGACCTCATTAGTCCTGCATATGAGCAGCAAATCCATTAATACTATGTATTAACATTACTCATACTACTGTGGATTCAAGAAATCCTCATTTTCTACTGATGTGGAGTTGGAATTCAGAGAGATTTGTGAGCTAGAAAACAATCTCCCAGGCCAGCATCCCAAGAAATAAGAATTTTCATCTTATTCAGTGCATGAAACAGGAATGAGGAAAGGTAATAGACTGGCTTCTTGTAACTTATTCATAGTGAAATGTAAAAAAGGAGCATTATTTGGGCTTAGGTCATTTTTTTTCTCCTCTGAATGGTTGTTTTGATTGACCTCCCTTAGGAAGGGAAATGCAGAATGTAGAGAGGAGAAGAAGACACAAAAGCAATCATAGATTGAAACCAACAGAAGGGAAACATTATGTCAAGAATGTAGTAGGACAAGAAAATCACTAGGGATTGTATTAACAGTCATTATTGAATGAAATACATACTAGCTGTCAAAGAAAGGAAAGGAAAGTTGGGAATGCCCAACTGCTGGCTGCTGTGGTCTCCCTCTTCCTGATGCTGGGTCTTCTGCTAATCCATTTCAGCATGCTATTAGCAACTTGTTTAGCCATCATAGCAAAGTGAAAGGGGTTGGTTAGGGATTGGCTATGGATCTGATGGCTGTTGGAAGGGGCAGGACCACAGCTATACGCAGTTAGGTGGATCCGTGTTACAATCCATAAATTGGTGTGCATAATCAGAAAAGTATAGTACTCAGAAAAAGATAATTTCTCCAAGTTATCATCTGACTGGTTAACCTTCACTGCTGGCTGTAGGCTGAAAGATTGACCCGTTGTATCTCCTCTCCCTGCACTCTTCTGTAGTGGCATTTGGCTCATTAGGGTTTCTGCAAGCTGTTCCCTCTGCCAGTTTCACAACCTATAGCAAACAACCATGTGGGGGACCCAAGCTGGCAGATTGAGATGGTGGATTAAATCCTACCCTGCCAACTGCCTCATATTCAGAGGAAACACACAAGAATACTGGGGAGAAAAAAGTATATTGAGAAGGAAAATGGCGAAAGCTCCAAGGAATGTGGGCTGTGTGCTGTGTTTAGATCTTTTGTCTCCTTGACCCTTGATTGTCATTTTGAAAGAAAAAAGGGCTCAACCAGTGTATGGACAAGTTGAGTAGGTTTTCCAGTGGGCTTAAAGTACAACCTACAACACTCTTGCTGTTCTGTGTTTTAGAAGGTGCTTATCCAGAACACCAAAATCAGGTAACAATAAAACCCCAAATGCCTACAATAAAGAAGTCAAGATCACTCTAGTCCCTTCCTTTAGACTAATGCCCTCTTATTTAGAGATTCAGTAGTTCCTGACAGGAGAGCTCTCACGAAAAGACTCATGGGAGAGTGAAGTCATCACTTGGCATCAGTAGTGCATATGTGCTTTTCTCCAAAGTGTTCTGCTTGTATTGAGTGTCTTGGAGGAACTACTACTTTGGGGGCAGGGGGTGGGGAAGCACAAATATGGGTGTTCCCATCTGTCTGTACAGTATTGATTTTGTTAATTTCTAAAGTCTGTGTGGTTAAATGCCATTTCTAATGAATTGTATGATATGCAGATCCACATACCATCTGGTAGCTGGAGCTAACAGACAATACAGACAGCACAGATGTGGGTAGGAGCTCAGTTGGACACTTGCAGCACTGCTGTTTTTAGGTTTGCTGTAGTAGCTGCGCTGTCCTGAAGACACTTGGCTGGACTTGGGAAATGAAAAAGCCTAGAGTGACCAGAACAAGTAACTGTCCTTTCCAAGGGATGGGCATATTGTTTGTGTGCTATAAGACAAAACTTTTCACATGTCTACAATGTCATTGCATAGATGCTTCACCTTTGCCTGCATTCTTGGCCCACTTCAGTGTTCTGCTAATATTGGCTGACCTGGCTGTTTCATGTTCTCACTTCCTGTTACATCATGTCTTTTAAGTCCTTCCTGCCTGATGAGGCTATGGTTGCTAGTTAAAACTCTGTTTGCCTTTCCCCTTTTCTCCCTTCAGCCCTATTACTTATATCTCTCTTCCCTGGAAGCTGCTTTCATCTTATATTGCTTTTGGCTTTCAGGGTTTTCTTTATTAAACTTCTTTCTCAAATGTATCCAACGTTGTAATGATGTTGGCACCTCACAGAGACAGGAGATACATTGATCGTACTGTTCAAAACTCCATGATGCAAGATAAGTGAACTTAGTAAACAGGCGATGTCACAGGCAGGGAATAGAGGCCTGAGGGTGGAAAAGTCATCTTATCTTGCATAACCCACACAGCTTTTGGGATATGTATCCTCTCCCTCCATTTTTAGAGAGGTTAGAGTACTGAGAGAAAGATAAAAGATATTTAGTATGTTGAAAAGAGATAGTGCTATATGTGAAGGAAATGAAAAACTATAGTTTCCCCTTAAAGATAATTCAGAATGGCAGTGAGGGTGCATGCATATTGATTTGGAGCTGGAAGTGTAATTTCAGACTTGCAGTGTTTTGTTTGAACTTTGTTTCAAATCTTTGTTCCTTTCACCGCAACTGCAGTGTGGTTTAAAACATCTTTGCATTATTTAATTGTTTATAAGTGCTTATCTAGCACAGAAAATGAAAGTATAGATGAAAGAATAGCTTGCATTTGTGAAGGAATAAGTAGGTGGTAGTCTGAAGTGTGGCAGGAAAACCTTAAAGGTGAGAGCAAAGCTTTGGTTTTATCATGGAAGAGAGAGAAATGAACTGAAAGGAATTCTAGATGAAATAATATATGAGAGTGCAGAGGAAAGATTTGAGCTACATACAATATGTTTGTTGGACAAGAGGTAATGAGTGACAAAGACAAACAATTGCTTACACTAACAGATACTATCATCAATTACTGGCCTTTTAAAAACGAGAGAAAAAGAGATTTGGGAAACGTGGAAGGTGGGAAACAAAGTGACATAACAGTGGCTACATGTAGCTCTTTGCATTGAGCTCATTGACAGGAACAGAGGCAACGGGTGCAAGCAGAAACAGCAGGTTGCTTCTGAACATCAGGAAACACTTTGCTGTGAGGGTGACCAAGTGCTGGAACAGGTTGCTCAGGGAGACTGTGGGCTCTCCATGGAGATACTGAAAAACCGTCCAAACTCACTCTTGGACAGCTGGCTTCTAGGCAGCCCTGCTTGAGCAGGGGGTAGATCCCTTCCAATCTCAGCTGTTCTTTAATCTGCTGGTAGAAAAAAACCCAACTTTATTATGTCTCTTTTTTTTGATAGTGTTCTATTACTGGTCTTATGAAAGCTGAAATAGTTTTTAATACTTTGTGCCATGGAGAAATTTTTGTGTTCAAGATGCCTTGTTTAGTCTTGATGAAACATGAACCATTGTGTATCCAAAAGACTTCTAAATATATTTATCTAATGCAGATGGTTCCTGAAGCTGTAAGGACCCATAAAAAGGCTAACACCTCATTCTGTCTTTATGCTTGTGCCTGGAAAATGTTTTAAGTTTCTAAGAATGCAGCTTTAAGTAAACTGAGGTAATTTTAGCTGTCTGAATATCAGACTCTTAGAAATAATAAAGCTTGTGGGTTGTACTGGTTGCACGTTTTCTATAGCACTATACTGATAAAGTTTAAGAATCAGAAATTGCTGGCAAGGGATAACATCTTTATCCCCCTTCTCTCTTCCCCAGTGCACACATGCACACACATTATTGATATATTTGACTCAACTTCTTATGACATTTCTTTGTATGCTTTTGTTCTGTTCTGGTTTTGACGTGTGTCTGTGAAGAAAAAAAACCCTACATTGTCCTGAACATAAGCTAATAAACAATTTCAGCCCCTTAAAATTCCCTGTGCAGAATAATAAGCTTGCAGGGCAGGCTGTGACTGATATTCAGAGACAGAGGGAAGGAGTCCAGAGCAACAGATGGTAACCTAGAGTAGGCAAACTGCAAAAGTTCTGGCGGGAAAAGTCTGGAGTGGAAGTGTCTTAGCAAATGTAATGTTGCTTTGAAACAAGGGAGAAGTCTGTGATGAAAGGCAGAGACAGTGAGTTTGCTTGTGTTTCAAAACAGAATAGAAGGATGGAATATCTGGAGTTGGAAGAGACCCATAAGGACCACTGTCCCCCTTGAAAATCTTTTTTTGTCTCATAAGCAGTGTTTTTAACTACATAAAATATAAAAATTAATAAGTGTAGCTCTTAGAACTGTTGAGGATCTCTGCAATGGTGTGTATATCCTCCAAATGGTTTGTAGATACTATAGGAAGTAAGTCTTTGGGGCCATGTAAAAATATATTTGGCAAAAAAACCTACAGAACAATACAGTTATTCTTTCTGGAATAGCTTCATTTACAATAATAAAATGCATCTCACGGAATAATGGCATGCACCCAGCACAGTTGCAGTTCATAATGGTTGTATACAATTCTTAGCATCCTGAGTTATTTAAAAATATTCTCCTTTATAATTTTTTTTCTTTATTATCCAAAATCTGTCCTTTCCAAACCATGCATTCCTATTGTTATTTAGCTTTCTCAGCTACACAGTTTGAAGGGTTCTTTCTGATGAATCCTGGCTGCTGCACTGGTAGTAGTGCTTTATCAGGTTGTCAGCAACACTCAAAATAAATTGCTGGTTTTACACAGTATTACTCTCATTGCTCCAAAATGCCAATGATTTAATCAAATCTTCTAATTTCTAATGCATATTTACTTATGGTTCCCACTGGAATGGGCTGCCTGAGGAGGTGGTGGGGTCGCCGTCGCTAGGGGTGTTCAGGGCGAGGCTTGACAGGATGCTTGGTTCCATGGTTTAGTTGATTGGGTAGTGTTGGATGATAGGTTGGACATGATGATCTCGAAGGTCTCTTCCAACCTGGTTTATTCTATTCTATTCTATTCTATCTCTATCTCTATCTCTATCTCTATCTCTATCTCTATCTCTATCTCTATCTCTATCTCTATCTCTATCTCTATCTCTATCTCTATCTCTATTTTAAGTATGTTAGTCATACTTGCCCTACTTACATAGGTACAGCGAATAATCTCATCAGTTCTGAGCTGTTGTTTTGCTGTGTTCAGCGCACCAGCTTTCATGTCCCACAGTGGAGCAGGGCAGACATCCCCTAGCTAGCAGAATTTCAGTCTAATAAGTGCAGGCAGTACAGTGCAGCACAGTGAAGTCTTATCTAATAAAACAGTGTACTCATACTACGTTCTGCCATCCATGGGCTACAGTAGCTCTTGCTATTGGTTTAGTACGGTTTGACCCTGCTATTTAAGTCAAGCAATAAACTTAAACCTGTTTAAAACCACTTGATCAAGTACAATTTGCTGAGAAAGGAAATGGAATCTTGTGTGTTTTCAGTATATCTGTTATGCTGTGGACTGATTTTAAATTTTAGCAATGATGGAAAATGTATTTGGAATTTATAGTTAAAAATGTTTTGCTTAAAAACCTCCAACCCTAAACTGTCTTAAACTGTTTTCTTGTTTTATTTTCTGTTATTCAGATAGAGTTTTGATTCGAATAAAAGACTTGACAGCAGAGAAGGCTGATGAAGTAGTTTGGGTGCGTGGCAGAATTCATACAAGCAGAGCTAAAGGTGAGATGCCTCCAGGGTTTCATTTTTTATTTCCTTATATTGATAGTATAACCTGAATGTTTATTTTGGCTTCATGACCCCTTAGTTATGTCTTGCACACAAGAAAACTGCCACCAGGTTACTCAGTGTTCATTTTTGACTTGTTAACTTTCTCTTTTTTTCATTCATCTTGCCCCAAAAAGGTATAAGGAAATTTTGTTTTCAGCTGATTGGAAATTGGACATTACTGTTACAATGTAGTAAAAATAAATTCTGGTTTTGTCATATTATTAGCAAATGTGTGAGCAATTGTAAAGAGGAATTTGAAAAATACTGTAGTCATTTTCTTTTGAGTGATAACAGTCGGGAGGTAAAACAGTTACCAGCTTCTACTGTAGAACTTAATTTTTTGGGGAAACATATCAGTTTTCAGACAGGCTGCCATATTTATTCTGCTGCATGTGAAAATTTTCACTGGACCTTTTCTTCACCAGGAAATAAAAATCTGTGTTAAAATTTGAGAATTGTTACTTTCAATTTCCAGTGTCTGATTGTATGAATTAGAACTTAAAATAAGAAACGTCATCTTTATTTTAATGAGACAAAGGGAAAATCCTTTTGCAGGTTCTCAGTGGTGTGGGCTGACATACTTGGCTGTCTGACAACCGTATTTCTTTCCTGAACTTAGAAGTCCTCTCTGGAGATCAGTTTGCCATATGCAAACTTAAATAGGCTTTGGCCTTTTCAGTTGTCATCAGACGCTGACAACTGTTGTACTGATTTCAGTTATGTTTGGCAGCTCTGTAGTGAGATACAAATGCCTTGTCTTCCAAAGAGTTGAAAAAAAAAAGATCATAAAGAAATTGTCTTCTCAAATGAAACTTAACACTTTTCTTTGAGTTGGGAATAATGCTAATTAGGAATGAGAATCCAGTACAGAATATTGTCACAGGTACCAGGTTCATTTGTCTTTCTGAGGCTTCATTTTCTTAAAATGTGTCCATTGTGATGAGTGTCTGTAATGCAGGTAGTTAAAATATGGAACTGCATGGAAATATGTAGATATAATGTACATTTGAATTGGTATTAGAAACTTCAAATTTAGGAGGTCCTCTGTGATTTCCTCAATAGCTCTGTCATGAAGTCTTACATGGAATTCACTTTCCTATAAATAGAAATTTTTGACCTCAAAAGCTGTGAGAGAGTTGGTCACTATACATTGAAATTGTTCAGACAGGGAGACACTTAACTCTTACTATCAGTATGCAAACGAGAGTATCCTTATGGCTTTTTCTTTTGCAATTGTAGGAGGAGTTCAGGCAACAATTTATTAAAGTCAGGTGTCTATGCAGACATTTAAATGTCTATGCAGACATTTAAAACAATGTAAAATTCAATGGCTGCTTATTACTTGTCTCCATATTGCATTTATATACAGTGTCTTGTGTGATATATGCATTTACTTCAGTCAGAGTAACATATATGTTAACATGATACTAATGTGTTACAAG
The DNA here is from genome assembly GCF_014839835.1 of Dryobates pubescens. Taxonomy (NCBI): domain Eukaryota; kingdom Metazoa; phylum Chordata; class Aves; order Piciformes; family Picidae; genus Dryobates; species Dryobates pubescens. The sequence goes on along the minus strand of NC_071613.1, from coordinate 49,378,640 downwards.
AAGCTGTTTGCTATCCTTCACTTTTGACTTCAGGAAAGACCATTGTTTTTTGTTAAGCAGCAGTGCTTATTTTCAAAACTCTTTAACACAACCTGAAGAAAGAAAGCTAAAGGCATTGATTACGGGCATGAAGTGTTCTCAATTTATTGATTATGCTTCTTGTTCCTTCTTGGTCTGACAACACAGAATAATTCTGACATTCAGGGAATGCTGCTGGGGAATGCCTTATGCTTGTTTATTTAAGCTCTGGGGGAAAGAATCCTACAAGAAAACCAAATGTTTAAGAGTAAAAAGTAATATTAGCTTTTCCCACACACATTGTGGTGCTATTCCTACCATTATGAAAAGGAAAGTCTTGCAGGAAACAGGAAAATCTTACACGTAAGTAGTGTTAGTTTTTCTCAGAAGCCCAAATTTGACTCCTAAATAACCAACATAGCCTTTATTTAACCCCATCTTCTTCTGACCAATAAACCAAAAAACCCCCCACAAAATGTGAGCAACTGTAGAATCCAGCTGTCTCATTTGGCAGGCCACTCATGAAGTCTGATGGAAATTAACTGAAGGATGTGTAAAGAATGGGGTGTTGGGAATTTCTGTGGGGTTTACTAAAATTAAAGTGCCTGGGGCCTTGTGGTTTTTATCGATTGAATAAATGCTATTTTTGGCCTATTTTGAAGCTACTGATCACGTTTATCATCAAAAAGCAGCTGGGAAATCACTCGGGGTTCTGCCAGGCAGCTGGGACTTGTGCAGTATGTTGGTTTTGGTTTAGGAATGCAAAGGTTTATAAAACATCAAAACTATACATCTCAAAATAAAAGTACCACCAAGGGCAATTTACATACGGGACCAAATTTTGTAGTAAGCATATAAAGTTTTCTTTGCTGGCAGGTGTGTGTAAATAGTGATGTATTAATTTATATGACAAAATATTTTTTATTCTTTATACAAATTTGTTCCTTACATCCTTTTCTCTCAAAAGGTCTTAGCACTTACATCCAAGAAAGGAAACATTCCTATCTGGTTTTATGTGCTTACTTTTGGTGGGTTTCTCTGTGTGGCATCTTCTCTTATTTGTTCAGTGATTAAAAGTTCCTTGCATTAGACTGAGTCAGACATTTGAAACCAAATTTATTTGGAAAGTTTTCATCTGTTTAGGCATTTTTGTGGGACACAATATTGGTCTGTTTTATAGAAACTTAGTTTGCTGTTGAATGTTGGTCTTAGACTTTTCACTTGAATACCATGTAAATATTGTGAAACACATGGAGAACATCCCATAATTCCTTTGTTTTTTTCTGTCCCTTCATCTGGAAAGACATCTAATCATTGAGTAGTTTTGATTATGGGTTGTCTTTCTGAAATTGTATTTTGCATGCCTTTTGGGAAAACTTCTGTTTCCTCCTACAGTCTCTGTAATTGATGTTTTAACTATTCCTATCAGGGAGGTTTGTTTGATCACTTATCTTCTGCATGATTAGAATTGGTTATATTCTACAAAACATCCTATTTCATCATGAAAACAACTGCTGTTACTCATGACAAGAAAATTTGAATCCTTTTATGATGCAGATATTGATCAGACTTCTAGTGGTTGGCATTAAGTACAACGGCCAAATTTCTGCTTCTGGTTAGTATGACAGGAGCTCCTGCCATATATTTCACTGTCTTCTCTTTAAATATTTAGTAGTTGAGTGACATTGTAGCTGTCTTCAGCTGAGTATTTTTTTGTTTGAACCCCTTGTATATCCTCACCAAAACTTCAGTCATATTTCGCTAAATTATTTGTGACTGAAATCATGGAGACAAATACTGTTTTCTGGGATACACTGTGTCAGACCACACTGTCAGTAAGAAATACTGAGATGTCAAAGATGTGAGATACACTTTGCTCATCCAAAGAAACTGAGCATATTGTGTCCTGTGGAAAAACTGTGCTTTGTTTGTTGAGTTACTGCATCTGAAACACAGGCATGTATACCAATGAACTCTTGTTTAATGTCTGAAGCCTATATTTTTCTAATTTAAGTCCATGGCTTAATGTTTGCCTGCAAGAGCTATGTACATCCATACCATATTAGCTTCTTTAGTTAGCTATTGCAGCCTCTGGAATAAAGAAATAATTGTACTCTGTTTTCTGAAAATACTGCATTTCAGAAACCATAATGATAAGACAAGATTCTTTACTTCCAATAATTATGGTGTTATTCTAAAATAGTATTTTGTCTTAGGTTTGTATGTTTGCTTTTATTTCCATTAGATTGTGTGTCAAATGTTCAGCATTTATCTTCTGATACTGTTTAAATTATCTGCAGGTATGTGTCAGGCAGGAATGGTAATCTACATAATTATAAGTGAAAACTGAAAGTGGCTTCTAATGCTAGTTGATTTTAATGTTTTAAAGGCTGAGTCATTGGTAACTGGGAAATAGCTATCTATAACAAAGCTCCTGGCTTCTTCCCATTCTTACCATTTTAATAGAAATGTTGTAATGTTATGAGTCAGAACTTGGAATTAAAATGATATTGATGCATTTTATCAGATGCTGATACAACAATGAAGTGTTTGTTGTCAGTTTTTCTCTCCATGGAAGACACATTTAAAATCACCATATTTCCTTACATCTAACTTCAGGAGTAAATTATTATTGGAGATGTGAGAGAAATATGAAATGAGTGTGTCAGCTAAACAGATTAGAAAGAGAGTTGTTGACTTGGAAATAGGCATTTTTAATGTCAACAAAGTACTTTGTAAATCATTATTAATTCCTATCAACTTCTTTTTTGCTAAGTTGTTCATGAATAAATTGCTCTTACTGGAATTTTCACTTGGATCTTTTAGGTTCTTGTCATTCACCAGCATCAATACTCTTTTTGTTCCCCTTCATTCTGTATGTGTGTGGTGTATTATAGAATGAACATTGTTGGTTTAGTCCCTGTGGTGCAAAATCCAGCCTATTTCCCAGAGCAGTTTTGTAAAGTGAACTCTACAGCTTTAATTTGAGATGACAAGAAAAAACGTTTAAAATAATGTAGACTGGAAGTAGTTGTGAGCAGAACAACAAGGAAAAGTGTGCTTCTTGCAGTTGAAAAACAGTAGAGATTTTAAAGGTTGTGATTTCTATTTCTTGGTTTTACCTAGATATAATTTGGCTTGAAAAGCTTATTGTTATTTTTAGAAAAGGTCTGTTCATGTGTTTATGGACATAAAGCAGAATTGCTTGGTTTATCTCATTGCTCGCTCTGTGTGCACATGCGAAGCAGACTAGTTTGGTGTAGTTATTTGGGTGTGGGAGCTAGTGAGGGAGACACACATTCCTTTAAAAGCTCAGCATTTTTGGTATAGTAAAGCATTTTTTCTCATTCACAAAGACCTCGAGTAACTTGTCCTTAATACACCTGTGTTGTTTTCCTTTGTATTCAGGGAAGCAGTGTTTCTTAGTCCTGCGTCAGCAGCAGTTTAATATCCAGGCTCTTGTGGCTGTGGGACAGCATGCAAGCAAGCAGATGGTAAAGTTTGCTGCCAAGTAAGTAAGCAATTATATCCTGTTGTCAGAGTAAACAATGGTGGGAACCAGGACTCCCAGGGGTTGGGACCATTTTCACACATTAACATCAATGCTTCGTTTGTTTTAAAATGTAGTTATTTAAATTGTCAGCTCACTATTGCTTTGAATACATTACACTGACAAAAGATAAAATAGGGAACAGGCTTGAAATTCATTCTGAACTGCTGAAGCAGCATTCTTTTGCCATAGACAACCTACATTTACTTTCAAGCTGGCTAACAAAAAGTCTGGCAAGCTGAGCTTAGTGGGACACTTCATTTTGTAGGTGGTGTTTCTGTCTGCACATGCTCAGGGGTTTTCTCCTACAAAGTGTAGTTAATACATTTTATACTTATATACTATATACATATATATATACACACACACACACTACTATATATATATGCACTATATATACTTATATACTATATATAGAACTGATGTGAAGAAGTTCATATTGCAAGTGGCTTACTGAGTTGAAGAAATTAAGAGAATCTTCTGAGCACTGAATTAATCTCATTTACACCTTATTTTTGGCACTAGAACTTTTAATAAGGGATATAAGTTACTTTAAAAAATATTCATTTGGAAGCTAATAGTTAGACATGTCAATTGAGCAAGTGTTTATTTAAGCAATTTAAATGCAGTTATTTGCTTTGTTCTTAAAGATAAAAAATAATCTTCTCATGCTGCTTGCTTCAAGATTGTGGTTTCAGGTTGTCCACTATTAAACATGTTTACATGGCAAAGGTATTTTATAGAAGAGCTTTCAATCATTTATTTCTACTTGTTCACAAACAGAAATGTGGATCAGTTCGGTGCAATAATCTGTTTAACGTGTGGCACTTGAGTTGCTTCTGTGTAGTTCTTGGCACTACTCTCATGCCTGGGAAAGGAGCCCCCACTAATTAGCTGCAAAAGTGCTACAGCCTTCAACCTTCAATATGTCAGGGAGAGGAGGGATTCATTATAGTGTAGACTACCAGAAGCCAAGTTAAGAAGTTTAGGATAATGCTTCTGCTGATGAGGTTCAAGGCAACGGGAAAACAGAACCAGCAGTGTTTGCTGTTTGGCGATGCTTAGTGTTGGCAGTGCCATGTGAAGCATGCTGTTTACAGGTGTTTATCAGCCAAAGTGAAGTGTTCTGTTTCTTCATGAAATAGTTTGTTCTCTCCAGTGCTCAGAATCTTTGAAAAGAATTAAGTGTAATGTACTCATTCCCCAGTCCATCTCTTTCTAACCTACCAGCTGTCTGCCTTTACTCTCTCAACAAATTTGCACTACAGAACAGTTAAACAGCTCTTAGAGTTCCGATGCATACTGTCCTACTCTTCAGTTCTCTCCAACATCTCTTTTTTTCAGTTTTCCTCATAGCCCTTTCCTCCATAACTGAATTTCTTATATTTCATGGGTGGCAGAGCTCAGTGATTAGGAGCTCATGAGAAGGAAGTTGGTCCTTAGTCTTTTCTTCCATGATCTGACTCTGCCACTTGTAAAACTTCTGTGCCTTTTTTTTTTTTCTCATTTACTAATATTTCTTTTTATCTTTTAGTTTTCTCTCAGGTTAGTGATTTAAACTAGGTCATGAAGGTCTGGAGCTAACAATGAGTGGAAAATGGGGGAAAAAGCTATCTGGAAAGAGTAGAGGGCAAAACTGCTTTCTCTTCTGGCAGCAGTGAGCTGTTAAATCAGGCAGGACCTCATCTTTAGGTTCTTTCCAACTCACTGTTATCTCCCTACTTTTCTTGATGTGGTAGATCTGATTTCCTCTGAGTAGCCAGACTCATGATGTTTGTACTGAGTTTTGACTTTTAATTTTTCTCCCTTTTGTGATAGCATTTGCTAGCTAAACCCTGATACTTCAGCCTCCCTAATTTGTAGCATGCATGTTTTACTCATTAGTTGTGCTTCTGAAGTGCTCACATGCTTATCTTCATGCTCTTTGAACAAACTTTCTTTGCTGTGGCCGCCTGAGTTTATTTTTGGGGGCTTGCTTTTGGTTTTTTAGCACCATCGGTGCAATCATCTTCTTGTGATGCCTTCCTACTAACAATCCTATTATTTTAATATCCTGCCATGCTCTCCCTTTTTCCAGTGTTTTATCTCCTTCTACAATTTTGTCTGATGTTACCATTGTAAGCTGCCTCTTGTCCTTCAGAGGCTTCTGCTGTTCCCTGACTTCTAAGTATACTTGGGGTCACTGTGCCAGTAACACCTGAAGCACAGCAAGAGTACGTGCCTTGTCTTCAGGCACTTTCCTGCTAGTCTTCACCTGCTCTGAAATAATGACACTATTAGTAGCAGATGAATCTGGTCTTGGATGTCTAAAAATAACTATATTGTTTCCCTGCCTTTCTCAGTGTCTTTTTGTCACCTCCCCTTGTTTCCTACACACCAAATGAGGAAATATACACATTTATTGGAGATAACATGTAACTTAAATTCTTTACACTTCAATTAAACTAATCTTTTTCAGAGGTTAGCACATGAACTTTATTTTTCATGTGCTGCTTTCTCACATTTTGGTATTGGGTGCAAAACTTTTTCAAAGTAATTTGTCAAATTCTGCATCTCAGGTTTTTAATGCATCTCAGCATTTTTTGTGCAAATATTAATAAATAATAAACAAACCAGTTCCTCTTTTAGATATTGGCACATGGAACCCAAGAACTTTCATAACCTTCTGTGGTCTAGCAATATTCATGTAGTAATTGTCTCCATTATCATCAGAGTATAGGTTCTTAGAGATAGATACTAAAATACTGGTTTAACTTTGTTTTAGAGAAAAACTTCTGTGAATTTGACAATGAAAATTTTCTAGTTGAACTTTGAGAACCTACATAGCCAATAAAATAGGGCCAGTAGAGATACTGGGTTGGTAACTGTGGAGTTCTTAAAGCCTTTCATCAGGATGCTGTCAAAAGAGTTACTTGTCAAGTGGTGCAATTAGTGATCTATGAACCTGCTTTTGTCCATAAAGTGTAGGCTGTGGTCAATTTTGGTTTTCTTTGTAATTTTTTATATCAGCATTCAGCCTTTCCCCCTACTGGTACCATAGCCAGGTGTTATGTTATAGCAGTTGGGAGAGGTGGTTAACAGGTTCTAATTTAGCTGCCCAAGCAGTGTGCACTTGCTCAGGAAGTAATTTGAGGGCTCATCATTACAGCCTTAGAGAATGAAAATCTAGAAAAGAGATTAAAAATTGAAAAGATGGGTAAACCTGTATGAAAATTTTTCACAGTATAGAAAAATATACCCAAGTTTGGCAGCTAGATAAATTTGTGATACCAGGAAAACTGCTGGATATTGGAAAGGTGTTTTCTTTTCTATTTATATTTTAATCACTTAGCGGGAAGAAAGTGTCAAATCACAGCTGTTAAGTTTGCTGGTGGTACAGAAATTGGAATGGTGAAGTAGAGGCTAGGAGTATGCAGTAACCAGGGTCAATTTGGAGTAATCAGTATGATACTTTTAAATGTAAATTTGTACCTTGGAGGTCATTTTGTGTCTGTTCAGGATAATTATGTAGGAAAATAAGTGACGAGAAATGTAAGGTCATGATAGATAACTGACTTAAGAGGAGCCCATGCAACTCACTTACCTGCTATACTATGAGATCTCTTGAGTTTTGAGAAAGAGGAATAAAATGCCATTGATGTAAAATATGCCAGTCATTAGGCCATTCCTGGAATATTTTGTCCACTTTTGCTGTCTTTGTGTCTCAATATATGTCAAACTGGAAAAGGTTGATGCTGAAGCTGCAAGATTAAATTATATGGGGTGAGGCAGATCTGCCTTCCTGTGAGGCTAAAGAAAACTCTCTATTCTATCCAAGAGAAATTAGAAAGTAATTTATGTAGTAAGTAAATTCCAGTCTGATGGTACCTATGCAAGAAGGTTTGCAGATACAAAGGTGTGATGAGATGAAATGAACAGATGGTGAAGCTAGGTGAACTCAGAAGGAAAATGAAGTAGAATTTTTTTTTAGTGAAAATGATTAAAAATGTGTAGTAGCTTTGTTACTTAAAATCTTGCTAAATGAGATAGGTTTTAGTGTTCTGGTTTCATTTCTTTGCACCCCCCCAGAAGATACACAGATTCATCCAGATGTTAGAATGTTGGCATAGGAAACAGATTGTTGTATTTTTAGAATTAAGAGAATAAGAATAGGTGTTTACCTAGCATTCATGTATTCAGTGTCAGTTAGCTTCCTTTTCAGAGGGCTTAATGGATACTGACTGTGCAGACAGTGTTACAGGTGCTGCTATTGACTTGAATATAAAATGTTTATGCTTCCAAGAATTTACCAAGTGAATTATTTTTTTCAGAGTAAACTCTGTTGCCTTCAGCTTTAACTGACAAGACATTTAGTTAAAGGAATATTGGTTGCTATGGTTATGACAATTATTTAATGTTTTTAGATTTTCTGTTTGAAGTCTGTAAATAGCCAAGTTTCTTCCAATTCCTCAGACTTCTGATCAAGAAAATGTTGATTGTGATTCACTGAGGGAGGCCCACATTGGGTTCAGCTTGCAACACGAAGCTGTTGATGAAAGATGTTGTCATATAGACTGCAATAATGCAATCCTGTGGTTAAAAGATAAAGTCTTGGCTAATAGGCATGCAGATAATTAAGAGGGACATAAGGCATCTAGTGGACATTTTAGTAATTATAGTCTTGGGATTTTGGAAGGAATGTATGTATACAAAGAAGAAGTTTGCTATGCAGAGGACATTTTTATTATTGGACTTTATGAATCTATCACTGAAATAGGCTCTTCAAGGATTAAACAGTATAAAGATGTCATTTGTATTTTCTTAGTGCATCCTAACGTAGTTTCTAGTCCTTTGTAATATTGATTAAAGTTAGAAATGCTGTTGTCTTTAATGGAAATGGTGCTAGCTTTGCAATGCTTTTTTGCTACTCACTCACCTTTTTGTTTGTTTGTTTTTTTGTTTGTTTGTTTTTTCATTACCCAGGGGAATTTTACCAAAAAGTCACCTAGATGACTTAGTGCTGCTGCTGCTGTTGCAGAGAACTCTTTACTGTAGTTAATTTACTGTTTGCTGTAGTTACCAGTGTTTAATTAAGGCATCTTGTTTCTTTTTGTAACTGGAATTGAAGTTACCATTTTAGTAACATTCTTGAAATTACTTGCTGGGATCACAAAGACACCTTCTGGGTTTCTATAGTTTCGAGTCCATGCAGTGTGTTAGGGACTACAGATTTTTCCAGCACTACATTTTGCTGAGTGTGGTTCAAACAGAGCTGAAAACATGAGTTTTTACTTACATGTCAGATTAGATATATAGTCTGAATGAGCAAAAGCATATTTTGTAACTATCAAACGAGTGTTTAGAGTTGGTGATGAATGTTTGTAATTACAAAGGTGGTCATACGCAGTGGAAAAGTTGGCAATGCTTTTGTGTGCCATGGCAATTATATATACAGGGTCTTCATTGATAGGAACTGAGTTTAGATATATTATGACAAATTATGGCACATTTAATGACTAAGAGATGTTACAGTTTTAAAGTGCATTCCAGACCAAGAAACACAAAGCTTTAATTGCAGCTTCAGCTTAGAGAGAGTGAAAAAGCACATTTAATCACAAGTGCAGAGTTCTGAAGTTTGATTATGCAAGTTTTCAAAGCAATATTGCAGATACAATGATGTAAAAGTCAGTTTCTTCTTCTATTTTTAAACCACTACCATTTTGCATCTCTTGAATTCCGTGCATGTTCAGATCAAAGCTCTGTAGGGGCTTCACTAACACCAGTTCTCGGCCATGGGATCAGTCATCTGATTACGAATCCATCACGCAACACATTTACACTTAACCATTATTATTTTCAGGGTGCAGAGAATTCGCTTCAGTAAGTTTAAAACAGATTGTTTGTATTAGTGAGAGACCTTTTATTTAATAGATTAGAAACTGACATTTTCCAATGAAGACACTGATATGCATGTCATTTGTAGTGTTTTCTGGGCCAAAATGTTGACATGAAAAAGGAAGCAGGAACAATAACAGAGAACGATTTAGTGCGTGTGTGTGTAAGTTTGCACAAGGAAAACTCTTCTAAATATTCATGTATTTGAAAAGCAAAGGGAATTTATGCTTACACCTAATATTATTTTAACATTATGTATTTTCTGTGTGTTTCTTATCATCATGCTCTCCTGCATCCGTAGCATTGTATCTCTGCCTCAGTCTTTTTAAACAATCATTTGTAGGAGTGTGCACTTCTAAGCACTTAGTGTCATTTCTCCTTGTCTTGAATTTTTCTCTGCTTAAATAATGGAGATGAATGGAGGCTCACCCTTAGCTAAATGAGTTCTGATTTAAAACCTACTGTCGACCTCTGCTTTGTACAAATGTAGCCATTTGTTCGTTACATTGATTTGAGCAACTGTAGCTCTTTCAAAGTGTAAATGTACCAGAAAAACATACTATTCACAAACTTTGTGCAGTGTGTGGAATTACCTAATGGTTAAGGAAGTCAAGCATATGAAGCACCAAGATCTATATAACATTTAGTGCATCTGCTAAAGAGCTCTTTCACCTGACAATATGAGTATCAAAGAAATTGTGTAATCAACTAAAATACTCAAATTTGCTGGTTTTCAGTGCTAGTAACTTACTTACTTTGATGCTGTTAGGTTTTGAGACTTGTGATGTGCATACAGATCACTTTCTCCCAGATGATTCTAGAGGCTTTTGTTATTGTTTGCTTATAGCAGTCACACTTTATATTGTGTTTTTGGAAGACTTTCAAGATGTTACATGGTGTTTTAATATACTATTAGTGACTGTTAGTGGAGAGCAATTAAGATGTCCCTTGTCACAAATGATTTAGAAGCATCTTGCATCTTTCAGTAACAAGTCATGTAGTTTAAACAAGATCAATCAGTTTTGATTTTTCCCTCAAGATCTAGGACTTCCTTTCAGTTTGTTTTTCTGCTGGTTAAGACACATCTTCCAGATAATTACATCAGCTGACACATACAGGAGTGTATGTGGCCTAGAAAAAGAACTATGCAACTTGTCAGTTTATGTATACATACAGAAAGAATGAGTGAGCACTATGGTTAATCACAATTCTTTCCCTCTCAAGTCTTCCATCCCATCTTGAACTCCTTGTGGCTGGGAATATTTTAGCAAAATCCTTCGTACTCATTATACATAATAAGTAACTTTACCTGTATTTTTCACTCTGTTTTGTTGTTCCAGCAGTGCATACAGTGCATGAATGTCCTGGTGCTCAGTACTGAACCCGGTGCAGCGCGCAACGAAATGTAGTAACCCTCTTGTTGTATCTTTATTGACAGCATCAACAAAGAGAGCATTGTGGATGTAGAAGGTGTGGTGAGGAAAGCATATCAGAAGATTGGAGGTTGTACTCAGCAAGATGTTGAGCTTCATGTTCAAAGGGTAAATTTTTGAGCAAATGAAGCACTGCTTAATTGTTGGAGAGATTATCTGTCTAGGCAGTCCCATACCAGAAAAATAAACTTTGCTTGAAATGACAAATTTCAGTGTGTTATATGTAAATGTGCAACATTGCTGGGTTTATGATTTGATTTTAAAAATTTGCTATTTTTCTTTCTCATTTGAGTTACAGTGCCAAGTAAAATAAAGTATCACACTAGAATAATGTAGCTAGGAATGCTTGCAATTCTAGCTTTTTATTCTGAACTTCAGCAGATACTATAATAAAAAGTCTGCTTCTTTTTAAGTGCAAGTCAAAGGTTTCTTCTTTATCAGAAAGCTACAATATTCCCCTTAGTACTTTCCAGTGGAATGGAATACATAACTGTCAGCAAAAGTAAAGCACTAGCTTAACAGTATGGAAACCCTTGAAATCTGAAAGTCCTGCAGCTTGTGCTAAAGGGCTGGAGGAAGTGCACCTTTGTAACTTATTTAAATAGAAAGCATATTTAAACCTTTATATAGTATTCTTTCCTTCAAGGTTTACAACCAACCTGTCTGCCTACCACACAGCTGAAACACAGTCACCTGAAGAGTAGAGTACAATGGCTATTATAGCAGTAAGACACATTTTAGCTAAGTGGTGGGGAAAATCTGCAGATTTTGAAGAAAGCATATTTTAATATATGTGCAATTATCCTATGCACCCATGACTAGATTGTAAGGCAAGGCAAGGTGGTTTTCATTCTCTGATTTTATTTTAGCTGTCTTAGAAATTTTCAATCAGAAATGGCTCACTCAGATGCAATCAGATGGTAAGTAAAATAATACATTAACAGCAAGAAGAACGGGATGATCCTGCTACAATCAGAGCTTAAAACTCTGTGAAATTTAGTAATTTCAGACCTGGCATTCATGCTAATAGGCTTGTCCCTCAGGCAGTTTGTACTTGCTCAACTCACTGATTCCCAGAAGAAAGGAAGATATTTTTAATCTTTCAAAAGGAAAATAAGAACTAAGCACTTAGAGTATTGTCATGAGAACGTACCCATGTATCTCAAGTATTTGAATAAAATCACAGTCTTACAGCTGTTTCAAGTCTATGCCAGAAATACCCTTTTGTAAATCACACCTCCTTTTGAGCTGAATCTCAAGCTATTTCTGTTGCTGTCTCAATTTCAGATCTATGTCATCAGTTTAGCTGAACCCCGACTGCCCTTGCAGCTGGATGATGCTGTTCGGCCAGAAGTGGAAGGAGAGGAGGTGAAAACTTTGTATTCTCAAATTATTGTTGTTTATGTAATTGAACAAAAGCGTGAAAGCTAGGCATCTTCCTTAATGCAGTGATTTGGGGGGGGTTGTTAGGCTTGCATTTTACTCCCTGTGTGTTATCCAGAACTGTGTTAAAAATCTCTGATATCTGCTGAACTGCAGTAGAAGGTCGAAACCAGAGGATTTGCAGTCTTCTGTGTGTGTGTGTCTTCTGCATCCTCTTAGCTGGGTTCTGCCTGTGACCCCTGGCAGAAGTTACACCTTGAGCTTTGCTGTGTTGCCAGTTTATGTATGTTCTTTCCAGAATGATCTAGAAATTCTGCTGAATTTAGAAGTCACTCTTGGCTTTCAGACAAAGGATGTTTTCCTCCACTGACTTTGGCTTTACTGGGGTTTTTGGGAGGCATTATATATTCATTATGGTTTTTTGCTGAACTGTTTAGGATGGAAGAGCTACTGTAAACCAGGATACAAGGCTGGACAACAGAGTCATTGATCTGAGGGTAAGGAATATGCTGTGTGGCATACTTTTATTCTTCACATTTCTGATCCATGAAGAAATAAAAGCCATGAAGTTGATGGAAGGGTGTTGTTGGCCAGATTTAAAATAAAAACATTTTCCTATTTCATAAAAGAAATTCTTAAAAGTATGTAATTCATTAAAGTAGTTTAAAGGAGCTGGCATGTGGCCATGTACATCTGGGCTTTTTTATTTATGAAAGACAAAGGTGACTGAATAGGGACAATTTAGAGACAACTTTTCTTCTCAAATGTTTTCTCAGATGCCCACAAACTGTGCAAGATGGAAGTTTTGAATTTAACATGTCATTGGGGTGCTGTAATGCATGTCTCACAAGTGAAATTCTACCAGGCCGCGATAGCAATCTCATTCTTCCTATTTCTTCCACAACATTCAGACCTTTTTCTCTTTTTTTTCCTGAAACACCTTTCTTCAACTAGGTCATAGAAGCACAGCCTTCTGTGAATTCATATATCTCCCAAATATTTACTCTTTTTGATCAACAGCAAACAGCTCCCTACTCAATCACTTATGGAACTTTTCTCCTTTCTAAATTAAATAGCTACGCTAAGCATGTATATAACTAACTGTTCATCTTGACATGAGACTTTCTGGGCTTTTCCTATATTGGTTCTCCACAATAACATTTTAATTAATTTGTCATTGGATGAGATGTGTGCTTAACTCAAGGATATCTAGCACTGCCTTCAAAATACTGATAATGACAGTTTCTCAGTAGATCAATCTATGGACCAGGGAGATGAAACAAAAAAGTTGGTTTTCTTGAAAATTTGGAAGAGTTCTGGCACTGAGATGCTTGAAATATTTGAACATCTGATCCCCTTATCTCAGCAACTAAAACTACTTGTGTAAATTGTTTTACTTGGACCAAAGTTAATTGCTTTTTACTTGACCCTTTGTACAATACTTAGCAAATTCAATTTGTGACTGCTTTTCAGTACTACTCAGTATCTCATCATATTGATCTCTTCATCTGTGTCTTAAATTAAGCCTTTGATGAAAACAATTCTGTAGAATGGTTGAAAGTGAAAAATCATTTAAAACATGATTGGCTTATGGTAGTGGTAAGGCAGTGTACTAAATTGAAGGGAGAACTCTGGAACGCTCCAGATGTGAGTTTTATTTGAACTTCTGGTGATGAAGAACAATACTCAACAGCACTCTACAGAAACTTGAAAAAAATCCATTTAAATTAATGGAATACCTGCATAATAATTTGGAAAAAGCCATGAACCCCAAAGAAGACAGAGAAATGATACAAAGGGAAAGAATGGTTAAAATAGTAGCTGAAAATAATGGTGTGGAAGTACTTCAGATGAGGACATCTGCAGAGTAAAACCCCAGAAAGTATATAGTAATGGGGGGAAACAAAAGGAAGACTGAATGGCCTTAATGGACACAAGAAATGGATCAGAATGGAGTGGGCTAAAATTCTTTTGTCTCTGCAGTTCAGTGGTCCAGCAGAACTCTCCTGGTACTTCTCATATATCTCTACTGGTATAGGAATAGAGCATTAGTTGTCTATGTTCTGTCAGGAGGGTATAGCTGGTGAGCTAAGTGGATGCTGCTGTAACCTTTATGTCTCATCCTCTGCAGGACCTGTGCTGGATGTAATCTGCCCACAGCTTTCCCTTGATTATGCTTTGGTACCTGTCTTGCCTTCCTCCTATGTACAGGAAAAGTTCCTGTCTCTGACTGTGTCACATTTCTGCGTGTCTTTTCTGTGGCACATTTCATCATTTGTTTCAGAACAAAAGCAAATTGTTTTGGGGCAGTAGGCTTGTGCCTCTTCCTAAGTTTGCTTTGTTTGTTCTGCAGGAGCTTTGCTTGTGCAAACGAAGATTCTAAATAATTATGTGTTACTTTGACCTGGTTTTTCAAAGGGAGAGCTGAACAAGCAGAGAAGGATTTAATGAAGAAAGGGGAAATCACAGTGAGAATACATGTGCTTATATGAATGTGCATATCCTAAACACTGCATGCAGTAGAATCACAGGAGTGGGGACATGAAGGCTGTTTGTCCTTCAAAATAACTGAAAAAATCCTTGTGGCAATTTAGGCTGGGTGCTTCCTGAGCTGCCACATAAGTTACACCTCCGGTGTCCAGCGTCCATCCAGTAGGCGGACACAGGAAACAGCATATTTCTGCCTGTAAATCCTGCACCCTATAAATACGTCTGCAATGTGATTCTCTTCCTCTTTCTTCCCTCCCTGCTCCCATGGGAGATGCTCCCTGTCGGGTAAATGGTGGGGGAGTATCTAAGGCCTCTTGGGGCCTGTTTAGCCCTAATGCCAGGATAAGAAGTGGGGGCAGTCTCAGACCTGGCCAGCCTTGGACTAGCCTAGTGGGGGTGGAGAGGAGGCAGGGGGAGGGGAAGAAAGAGCCCTGTGGGTTTTGGGTCCACCCTCAGGTGGGGAGAAGGGAAGCTTGGGACATTTGGTTGTGGTGTAAGGGAAATCTGTATGCTTGGGATGTGCTCATGACTATGCTTTGCAGTTTCCTGTAAAATATCAATTACTTTTCCATTTAAACTTTCCATCACTATCAAATCCATTTGTCTGAGTGTCACTCTTTTGCCCCTTTTGGGGCAATAGGTGATCTGTCCTGCTCTAAACCAGGACAATCCTCCAAAATAGTAATTGATTGTCAGTGATTTGGTTGCATGGACTGGAGCTGTAGTCCAAATAGGACTTCAGAGAGCCCCTGGTGTTTTGTATGTGCTGCCTGAGTAGGTGTGTTGTAAGGAGGATTACAAGACATGATGTGTTAAAAGCTCAGAGAGATATCAGAAACTGTTGTTAGTCACTGCTCTCCCATACCTCTCCCTTTTAGTAAAACCAAATCATGGACAGCAGGGAAGAACTGTTAACAGAATAGTTCTAACAGATAACAGAGATGGGAGTGGTGTGGCTCAGTTGGTAGCACATAAGACCTTTAATGGGGAAGGTTGTGAGTTCAAGCCTGCAGTGGGCACTAGTGTCCTCCCTACTCTAGTCATGAGGTCTGTGGTGACAGGTTGGACTCGATGATCTTTGAGGTCTCTTCCAACCTTAGTAATACTGAATTTACTGAATACTTTGATGGCCTGTTCCTAGAAGTGTGGGAGGAAGTCCAGCCACAGCTGTATGCACCATCTCTTCTGGTTTCCTCAGTACCCCAGTTTAAGGAAGAAAGAGGTCATCAAATATCAAAAATAGATTTAACAAACTAAGTGCATAGGTCTTGGCTGGACTCAGACTAAACAAAGCCCTTAGTGGGGAACTAAAATTACTTTTGTGCATTTAAATACAGTCTTTAAAATAATTTTGTTTAATAAATTTTAGGTAGTGGTTAACCAGTGAGGTCATTGGATGAGGCCAAGTCACGGTGAAGTGGAGCTGTGAAACTCAGTTTTGTTGCATGAATGGAAGGGACTGGATTTCCAAAAGTAGCATCATTCCATCCAGCTGTGCTATATGCTAAGAGAAGTTTGATTATGATGCAATAGAATTGTAATTAATTATAAGGAAATTAGTGGAGATGTTATTCTACAAAGATTGTGAGATTGCCTTTCATGTACATGTGAAAACAGACTGAGCAGTACACCATATTTTTAGCAGCCTTGAATTTTAGTTGCTGACAGAGATCTCCCAGCGGTGTCTGGTAGTATTTTGTGGAGGTTACAGATATAAAGATCCAAGCTATTGCTATTGTAGTTGTTATTCTGATCTGTGGAGGGAAAATGATTATCTAGGGTGGAGCAGTTTTAAAAATCCTGTCCAAGGAATGATGATTGATGAAGAATGAATCTGCTTCTGGTGGGTTAACTCATAAAATGCAGATCACATACATGTGAAGCAGAAAAATTAAGGGTATAGAGACAAGAGAACTGGTGAGAAGAAACACGAGTCCTTGTATAGACCAGTTTTTCTTTCACATAGCCACAGATGACCATGAGAAAACTACTGTTGACTTAAGTATCTATTTTTCATGATGGTTTAATGAAAGTCAGAACAATTGATTCTAGAGATGTTTGCTTTACCATTCCTTTATCAGAACAATTAAAAAGGCAATTTGGAGCACTGATTGTATTTCTAATTCTTTACTTTCTGCTGTTCTTAACTGAAGTATTCAGTGATGTATAGATTTTCTACATCTGTGAAAACATCTACAGAAACCATATTTCCTGAAGATCTGTGGTAGATGAGAAGCAATGAAGAAAAGACAAGCGAAACATTGACTTTTGGGTTCTGCTTCTTGGTTTGTTTTCCTCTGAAGAAAAGAATCAATTCAGGTTCATCCATTTTTAACAGCGGACTTGACTGATGTCCTTGCTCTGGCTTATTTTTGATGTACAGCAGGGTTTTTATCTGAACAGTGTCTGTCCACGTTTGGTTTGAATTACACACATTTTGCAGACCTAATGCTATAATTGTGTCTGCTAATGCACAGCTCATTGAGACCACAGCATTGTCCTTTTAGGGTCAATATTGCCCTGTTTCAACTCATCAGAGTAGAACATAAACATGTATCTTTAGTAGTTTACGGATGTCAGACTATGTTATACGATAATCCAGCTGTACACTGATCTTGATGCAGGGTTGTGCTGGGTTGTTTTGGTTTGGGTTTGTTTTTTTTTTTTTGAGAATACCTGATTACTTCAGGCTTGATTTCATTGTGTTGAATTCAATTTACTCATTGCAAAAGCTGTGTTTTTCCGGACTGAATTCAAGCTGTCATGAACAAGCAGACGTACAGTTTATTTTACCGTGGTTAGGGATATGGTAGTGAAGACATAAGACAGTCCCAGTCATTTAGACCACAAACTTCCTGTTTGTATCTTCTTCTTATAGCTAATACTGAAATTTGAAGAGAGGTTTACCTAAGTCCACTTGGGATTTAAAAAAATGCTATTTAACATAAATCCTATTTCCTATCAAAACCTTAATCTCTCATATATATAGTAGAGAAATTGCAGAATTATAATGTCAAATACTTCCATTACTTACTATAGATGACATTATTTCCCCTTTTTATTCAGCCTACTCTGTGTATTTAGCCATTGTCTTGGTGAAAGGTAGTTACAACAGGCAAATAGAAATGCAAAACTGGTGAGAATGGAAAAAAAAATTCTACAGCTGATGTGAGAGCAAAACAAAAAGTTGACAACTTTGCGTGTCTGCGCCTCAGTCGCACCTCTTAGAGATATGATCACATAAGGTGTCAACTGACCTCAATTCTACTGACACACATTTGCTGGTCTCTGGCAACTTGCATGGCTATTATTCTAGCAGTGCATTTTGTGCTGAATGAAACACAATTTTTAAAAAATAGTCTTGCTTGTGGTGTTAAAATACGCTGTGTTCTGTTCTTATGAATATTTTCCTTTGTGGCATTTAAATAATAAACACACAGGTGAAATTAGAGTAAGGTTATGACCTCAATTCATATCTCTGCATTGTTAGCTAAATGTTTTCTGCTGTCTATAACAAAGGTGATTATTAAAAATAATGAGGTTTCCTGTAAAGTCAACTCTGCAGACTGAGTTAGAACATTAACACTCTTAACTGCAGCAGCATTTACATGGCCTAAGTTTGTTTCTCCTTAACTTTGAGAACATTTACTGTCTGTGCTGTAGCCTTGGATAAGATAATTTTTCAACATGTGTGGAAGAGTTCATATTAAACACTGCAGGAAAAGAGTAGCATGGCATAATATTTTTTAAAGGCAAGGCAAAATTAATTTGATTTTGACAGCTGTCTGACTTGAGTTTGCCCTGTTGTTGCCCTAAGTGTGGTAGCTCAAATGTAACTGTGTTACCAAACATGGTAATACCCAAGCCAGTGTCTCAGTTAAACACAGGCTAACACTCTTTGTCCTAAACATTGTATTATTGCAAGGGATGTAATTAAATCTGAAAAGTTTTGCTCCATGTGTAGATACTGAATCATCTTTAAAATCTTTGGGAAGTTGTAGTGCACATAAAACTGTTGAGGTCATCCATTTGATTGCACTGCACATTGGCAGCTGCAGTTCTTTAGGAGCTTATCTCAAATGTCTTGTTGGTCTGTTTAATTCTTACAAGGAGACTGCAGTATCACAAATTCTCAACAGTTATCCTTGTTGTCAGTCTGTGAATGAATGGGCGCTGAAACTCAGCTACCTTTGGTAGAAAGAAGAGTGGTCTTGTCAGATCTAATTTGGGGTACAGAGAATTGCTGCTTGTTCTTTCCTTGGTTTGTAGTTAAATACAAGCCTCAATGGCCAGATCTGTGAATCTGGCTTCTTTCATAGACGTTATGCTTTAAAAGTAGTATTTCATTATTGATGGAATTAGGAAGAGAAAATCTTTGGTCTCCATCCTCACTGAAGCCAGGAGGAGTGACTAACTGATGAACTACTGTTAATGAAGCACTCAGTTATTATATGGCTGTGCATTAGTGCACACTTTCAGGTCAGACCAAGTAATTGCTTTCAGATTGGGTTTAGCAACCATTTTACTTTTTCCTAGGACTGCATGACATAGGACTGAAAACTGACGCTGGTTTGCCAGAAGGGTAGAGGAGGCAGTGTTACTATCCTGCTCTAAATACAAACGTTACACATCTTTGTCTCTTAACGTTTGTAGAAATTTGTATAGTTTATCAAAAACTATATTGATAGACCCAAATGTGATTGTTATGTTAATGCTTAGGGAAAAAAAAAGAGTATTTCTCCTTCTAAGCAGGAGATGTGTAAGAAACAAAAAAATTTTTTAAAAAAGTATTATATTCCTTTAAATCACTGTGGTGCTTTGATGTAACACTGCCAAATTATGCCCAGAACTTAGGCAAAGTCTCAACATATGTCTGCTTCTGGGAGACTCGTATAAAACAGGGTGAAAAAGTTTGAGGGTTCTTTTGTAACTGTTGCTCAAAACCTCATTTCCTCAATTTTGAAAGTAGTGGGAGTATCGGCTGTGGTTAATGCTATCAGACAGTGAGAGCTGCTAGCTTTTATTTACTAGTCTCAACCACTTGCACTCCTGAGATACTTTATTGGTCAGCTAAAATTGGAAATAACTCCCAATTACTACAGCTCTGCAGTGTTATTACAGTTTTCTCTTTTGCTTTTTCAATGAAGTGATACCTTTATTTTGCAGAGATGATGGATGTAGCTTTAGTTCATCATACCTGAGGGCTGACTGTCTAAATTTGGGTACTTATATAATTTGTTTTGGCTGGGGATTTTTTTTGTTTTGTGGTTTGAGTAGGAGTCATGTGAAAAAGACCACAACTCTCTTCTTACCTCAAGTGCAAAGCTGGGTACCTTTCAGAAAGAAGAAGTAAACAGTGCTGTGACGCAGTTTGCCAAAAAGAACTGTTCTCTTGGCTGTTTGCAAGAGTTCATTGGGTTTTATAGACACTTCTTAGTTGCTAACTGTCAGGTCTTGAAGGCTGCAAGCACAAAATCAGATATGGGTTCAGTGCCGACATACCACAGTGTTTTCAGCATGTGCTGAGGGTTTTTTTCCCCCTTCACACTAAAGCCCAAGAGTGTTGCAGGAACATTTAGTGTAGGTATTTGCTAACCAGATAAAGCAGCTTAACTGCATCACGTACATAAACAAAAAGACGATCAACTCAGCTAAATCTACTTTTGTTTTCAAGACAGAGGAACTGCAGTTCATGTGATCATATGTTATGTGGACTGTTTTAAATGCTGGGACTTTAGACTTTGGTTTGGGGCTGGTTTTATGGCGGTGTTGTACGTGGTTGACATGTGGCTGGGTTTTTACACAAAAAACATTGTATTTGGTAGCCTTTAATAGGCACAAATGTTTCTACCCCATGTAAGTTATTAAGGGCTTTGCTTTTATCGTGCACTGTATATTACTGCAGCTGTTCTAGTTCAGTGTGCTGAAAGCTTTTTAATAGGTTTAGTGTTTTTATTCAATTTCTTACTATAAAAGCTTTATTTCCAGAACCACATCCCATAAATCAGTGATTCTTCAAATGTAGCATTGACCACAGTGTCTCCTTTATAACTGAATGTGCCATAAATTAACATGAGGAGTTATTCCTGTTTCATTTGCTGTTTCTTCTTGTGTAATAAACAGTTACCAATTTACACGTTTCTCTGTTTAGGCAAATACAATAATGAAGCATTCCTAAGAGAAGAGATTCATCCTTCCAGCTGTCCAGAAAAAGTACCAGATTCAGAAAAAAAAACTAACTCAGGATTCCTTCTTTTATCTTCTTATAGACCTCCACTAGTCAGGCAATCTTCTCCCTTCAGTCTGGTATTTGTCAGCTTTTCCGAGAAACTCTTATTCGCAAGGGATTTGTGGAAATTCAGACTCCCAAAATCATTTCAGGTATTGTATATGTGATCCAGCAGCTACAAGTCTGCTCTTTTTGCAGTTGCTTAGTGTGTCTATCTGTCAAAAAAGTAGTAAGATTTTATTTTTAAAAGATGAAGTTCTAATTTAGATGCAACACAGCAAACTTCTTACAGCAGATACCAAATTTGTCCTTTAGTTTTTTTCCTGACTTTGAATGTTGAAAGAATGATAAGACAAATATTTTGTGTATACATACATACATATATATATATATATATGACTTATGTACACAGTGCATGCAAAGTTCCATTAGGTTAAATATGCATGTCTGCTCATATGCATAGTACTTCTAATAGGTGTTCTCAGTGTTGAGCACTGTCAGTTCCATTACCAGTATCAAAAAATACTCCACTCCAATTTAGGTTAAAAAGAGCCTCCATCATAAAGAAGTTACAACAAAGCATGGTATCAAAGATGATGCTATTATATACAATATGTCACTTCTTTAGCAGTGAGCATATGGCTGAGTAGAAGCTTCAGCCCAAGTAAAAGTCTGAAAGTGTAGAATTTGCTTCTAGTTTGTTGCTGATCTGTATTGTCTTCAAAAGTCAGAATACTTGATGTACTGATGGGTGTTTTTCTTCCATCTTTTTGGTGTCCTTTGAGGTTTGTAGATGTTGCTAAGACATGTGGCCTGTAAATTGTAGGGCAGAATACTTGTGTTACTCTCATTGTGTGTGCATTCATAATATGCATATATGCCTACTGAATTTTATACTTAGCATATTTATATTTCTGAATACAGCTCTTGATTGAGATAAAAAAGGGCTTTTTAACAAAACACATGCAGGCAACTGTTCTTTCAACGTGGACAGTATCATTGTACTATAAGACTAGATAACTTTTTTCCTACAGAGGCAGTTGAAGCAGCGTGAAGGCTTCCAAGTAGTTTATTCACATAGGTCCTTTGAGGAAGTGTGCTATTCTTACTGTGCAGTGTACCATTGAAAGCAAGCAAGCAAGCATCCTATTGTTTGAATGAGATCATATTCTGTAAAAATAACTAAGTTAAATTGATGCAATCCTACTGAAGTCCAAATTTAAGTATCGTAGCTGTTCTGAGTTTTGAGATTTTAAAAGTTATCTGTATTCAAAAGTAACTAAACATTCACTGACACTATTTCAGTGGGAGTAGTGATCATGAAAGAAATTCAAGTCTCAGTGGAATGGTTAGTAATAATAATAATGAATACTTTATGTAAAGTTATCTTAGTATTAGAACATTCAGACGTTATTAACTGATCTCTCACTCTGGCATGCTTTTGTTAGCAAGTTCAGCAACTGTAATTCTTGTATCACACCCTGGGAAATGGAAAGGTAAAGTGACTCAGCTGATAGTTTTGGTAGGCAGTTTTCAGTAAAGGTTTCAGATGTATGTGTTCTTGGTTCCTGTTCTCTCAAGGTAACCTTCTATGAAACCTACCTCAAACTGAGAAAAAGTTTGACACCTTTGGCACACGTCCTCCGGTAAATCTAGTTTTGATTCCGAGAGGTATTTATGCCTTCACTTAGAGAGGATGGTCCTGGCAAAACAGGATATGCACTTTCATCTCAGCCTCTGCAGTTAACCCCTGGAAGCCTACATCACTGATAGAGATTGGTTTCCACAGAAATGTTGGGCTTCAAGTAGATGTGGTGGCACAAGCTGGCATCCTTGCTGTTCTCACTCTAAGGTGAAGGACACCTGGGAATAGTAACATTTCAACTACACCAACTAAATTTCCAGTCCTGAGGTGGAAAATGTCCCTGAGCAATCATGGATGCAAATACATTGTTTTACTCTAGTATGCTTTGAAGCAAAATCTCTATCTGCTCTCTAAATGTGAAACCAATAGCCAATCATTCCACCTCTGATTTATTTTTTACATTTTTATATTAACAATTACTGCAAACATTTGCTTTTCAGCTGCCAGTGAAGGAGGAGCCAATGTGTTTACTGTATCATACTTCAAGAGCAGTGCCTACCTGGCTCAGTCCCCACAGCTGTACAAGCAGATGTGTATATGTGCTGACTTTGAAAAGGTTTTCTGTGTTGGGCCAGGTAAGAAAAGCATTGGTTTATCCAAAGTTTGAAGTGTGCAGAGATGGCTTTTGGCAGCTGTGGTATAAATAAGATAACATGCACACTAAGAGCTTTGAATGGTTTCACTTCATATAGTTTCACTTACCAAATATGAATTTCATTTAGGGCGAATAATGAGACTAAAGTTAACAGAGAAGTTCCTGGAAGAAAACTAAAATGCTGAAATAAAGGTGGAGCACTCCCCTCTGGTGCCTGCTGTTCTGTGAGGAGAAAGAACAGAGTTACATTGGAAATTGGTAGTGTGATGAAATTAGTAAAACATGGAACAAACTCTGTGAATACTGGAGCCATATTTTCCTTTTAACCATGCCCAGTAGTTGCTGAGTTACCTTTAGTTGCCCAGTAGTAAGCAGTTAGAAAACAAGCAAGCTAGGCTTTATGTTCTTTTGATTGCATATTATATCATACACTTTATCCCTTGTTTTTGTACTTATACCAAACTTTATTTAGAAATACTTCTAAGTGGGCTATCAGTAAAAATTAATTTCCGGTTTCATGCTCTTTCTGTCTCAAAAGCTGACAGGATTTGGTCTCTTTTTTTTCTTTCCCCCCCCCCCCCCCCTTTTTCTTCTAAGACCTCAGTACCAGGTTTAAAGCTATGTAAGCTGGAAATGCTGAAAAACAAGTCAATAACATCTTAGGAAAAAAAGTGCAAGTAAGTCAGAAGATCTTAAATTTCTTGTTAGTTAGTAACAAAGGAGTCCCAGTTTGTAGGAAGACATGTTTATGTTAGACTCCTATATTTGAAAAAAGCCCAAACTGAGAACACACGTGTGCACCAGTCCATTTCCTCAGAAAAAGGCAGTTTTCAAATCTGGAAGTTCTTGTGTGCCTGAAAGCTTGTCTGTTTTTACCACTGCTGTCTGTTGGCCTAACGAGAATACTGCCTCTCTGCAACGCCTGTCTGTCTTGTATGCGTGGAGCACCACAGCTACAATAATCTTGTCACTCCTGTTATAAATGATGCTCTGAGGCAGCTAGTTATCTTTTTTTTGTTTTTCAGTTAGAATTGTCATGTCTAAAGACAGCATTGTCTGCCTAATCCAAATGCTGGTGTGATTGATTGTCAGTGTTGTTAGAATTTCTGTTGTTTAATTTTACAGTATTTAGAGCTGAGGACTCCAATACACACAGACACCTGACTGAGTTTGTTGGTCTGGATATTGAAATGGCTTTTAACTATCACTATCATGAAGTGGTAGATGAGATTGCAGATACTTTGGTGCAGATATTCAAGGGACTTCAGGAAAGGTAATGAGAGCATTTTCTGGTTTATGGGCAGCTTGCTTTGTTTGAGCTCTCTTTCACTGTGGTATGAAATGAGTGAGTGTTTTATCCTCAGCTTGTCAGCTAATGATTACTAATCTGATTTACAGCAAAACTTCTGAACAAACATTTTTGCTTTTGCCATTTCTTCATGCCTGACTTAAATTTTACTCAAGCTATAGGCCAGTAAACTGAGCTTTGAGCTGCATCTCCTGTAGTGTGCTAGCTTGCACTAAGGATTTTTTTTTACTGTTCCATGGACTTTGTAACAGAAATAATCCATCATTTATTTAAAACATCTTTCTTTTTGTGCCAATACAGGTAGACTGATTGTTGTGTTTTGAAACTAATCTGAACATTTGCTGTCTAAGAAAGTTTTTCTGAGTCAAATTTATCACAGCAGCCTGCGTGTCTGCCACAAAAGCAGCAAAGATTATTTTTCATTATTCACAGTCTAACTCTTTTAAAAGCCAGGCCAGAAGTTTAGGAAGTGGTTTTCATTTGCTTACAAATTAGACTATCTTGCTAGCAGAAAAGCAAATCTTTTTATCTGTCTAGAAGAAAATGTCTCTGTTATATTTGAATAAGGATATTACTCAAATCAAAGAAGAACCCAGGTAAATATTACAAATCAAAGGGATGATTTCTTGGTCTTTACTGTGAAAATTTGACCTACTCAATTATTTCTTACAAAAGGAATGAAACAAAAGTAATAGTGAAATATTAACATGTATATCATTGAAGTAGATGAATTAACTTACATGACATATTTCATTAGGATTGTACAGAATTCCTCCAGAAGTGGCTTTAAAAGGTTTTTATGTTGCAAGAGGGACCTCTTGTGGCAAAATGGTGTTGCCATGGCAAAATCTTTCTTGGGTGCAAGAATACATTGCTTGACTGTTTTGTATTTTGTGTTCTTGTTTCCTCATGTGTAGGTTCCAAACTGAAATTGAGACAGTGAACAAACAGTTCCCCTGTGAGCCATTTAAGTTTTTGGAGCCAACTCTGAGGCTGGAATATCGTGAAGCTGTGGCCATGCTTAGAGAGGCTGGTGTTGAGATGGGTGATGAAGAAGATCTGAGGTACTTTTGCAGAACACAGATGCATCAGTCTTGTGAAAGTGTTATCAAAGTGTCATTTTTGTCCTGTGCAACTGATAGCCTTGAAGAAGGAATCGCAAGTTTTTAGAGGAATAAGCAGTACTTGTATCCAGGTCTCCTGACAAACTAATGGATATGAAAACATGCCTTTCTTTCAAGGTAGACTATATGTACAAACACTGAAGTGCCAAAGAAAATAACTTACAGCATGAAGTGAGAGTAACTTGAACCTTCTAAGGATGAGATTCCTTTATTTTTCTAATTGATTGCAGTCCTTCATGTAAACTGTTACGTGTTTGAATAGGATTAAACAAAAAGATTCCTCTATCTTAAGGTCTTTCTTTTCAGAGCACAAGTATCTTTAGGGATTAGTTAATTTAAGGATTTCTAGGACCAATGCAAAATATTGAGGAACAGAAATAATTACACTTTATTTTTGACATTTTGACATTTCTATCTGCACAGTCCAAAACATTCAGAAAGAAGCAGGGAGCAGCAGTTCTGTAGCTTCATGTAGTATTTAATCAGCACAAGTTTAAATCACTTACTTTCAATGTTGATAATCCTTTTCAGCACACCTAATGAAAAGCTCCTGGGACGTCTGGTGAAAGAAAAGGTAAAAATCATTTTGGAATAAAGAAATTTGTCATTGAAACTGACATATGGTGTCATGGAGGTATTGGATAGGTATAAATGCATAAATCATGTAAAACAATTTTTAACACACTGATTGAGAATATGGTATCTTAGAACATCCACAAGTTGTGAAGTATTTGTGATTAGCCTAAACATTTTTTACTTGTCTAGCTTCATTACCATTTTGATGCTGCTTATTTAATCTCCTGGCAGCTTTGTCTTCATCATTAATAAGCTGTTTAAAACCATGTTGCATGTTGTTAGACTACACTACCCAGCTCTTATAATTAAAAAACAAACAACAACAATTAATAACAAGACACAACCCCCCCCCAAAAAAACAAACAGTAAACCAACCAACCAAAATTCTAACTAAATGTATAGGAGAAGATGTGATCTTTGGCAAAAAAATAAGTACCTGTCCCTGCAGCAAAATATTTTATTGATAAACGTTTGTAAGTTTACAGTAGAAGTAAAGTAGTATTGGAAAACTGAAAAATAATACACCACTTTTATTGATAGCCATTATTTTTTAAGACAATACTGTCAAATTTGTGGAAGGTTATTGGGAGATCTTTTTTATTTCAGAGATTTGCTGGTTGTGTCTTCATCTTGTAATTTGTTCTTCATATCATTTTCTCTTGTACTAAGAGTTTTAAATTACCTTTCAGTATGACACAGACTTCTATATTCTTGACAAATATCCTCTTGCTGTGAGGCCTTTCTATACAATGCCTGACCCAGTAAACCCTGTAAGTAACACTCTTTGTTGCTGTCAATTTATTTATTTGTTTGTTTATTTGTAATTTAAATTATTCCATGTAAAGATAACTTGACAAAATAGATAAAGTATATGTACACAGCCTGCTGTTATAATTAAAATACCTATTACAAGATTAAGTCAGTGTTACATGACTTAGAAAATGTTTACAGTTACTCTTCACTAGTGAAAACATACCAGAAAGAAACAAATCTAGCTCAGATTGGGAGAGCTTTATGGAGATCTCGATGGTCAGAGCACCATCACTGAAAAGAAGCAAAACCATTTTCCTAGGGCCACAGACACTTTAACAAAAGATATCCTTCCTTAGATTGTTAGAAATTTTCTACTTTATTCCTAAATCCAGGGTAAATATCGTTAGAACATCTCTTTCTGAGGTAACTACGTGCAAGTATAATGTTTTTTCAGGATGGACCTCAGGTTTTTAGATTTACTCCAGTCTAATGAGGGGAGCCAAAGGGCTGTAATGCCTGTTATGCCTAGGCAGACTCCAAACACACTGCACTTTTACTGCACAGCTTTGAGTATCAAAAGGGAAATTTTTGAGAGCTTGCATATTTGCCACCTAAGGATGGAGCATCTCTAGGAAGGAAAATAAACTGATTTTTTGTTTTTCCAGAAAAACTCTAACTCTTACGATATGTTCATGAGAGGAGAAGAGATCTTGTCTGGAGCTCAGAGAATTCATGATCCTCAGCTGCTGACAGAAAGAGCCAAGCATCATGGCATTGGTAACAAGACAAACAACCTGAAGCTGAATTTAAGAGAATATAAATCATGATAGGATTTTTTCCCTTGAGAGGAAGAATTGGGAGCAGAATTTGTTATATGGCAGTAGTGCTAAAATCACAGTGCTGTTTTGTTCTTAATGTTAATCTATCTAATTCTGTTCAACCATTTTAATCTATTGTGGTGGTATTAAGAAACTAATTAGTTTCCCAGCAACACCTTGATGAAAAGGAATTGTTTTCAAGGAAAACATAATGCAGGAAATACTTTCAACAGAATGAGAGCAGACAAGTCTCATTCAGTTGTGCCTCTCTGTACTCTCACAAACTTTATACAGAGTACTGTAGCAGAGGCTTTGTTGGATCTTGAACTGAGAGCAAATAACCAAGAAGTGTCCGTTGGTGAAACTTCAAAATAAAAGACTCATCAGGGACAAGTCCAGCTAATAGCAGAAGTGTGAAAGAGTAGAGATCATAAATGCAAAATGTAGCTTAGAATTATGTTTTCAGTGAACAGCAATGTGAAGTGGCAGGTAGGTGGCAACAAGAAAGGAATAGCTCCCACTGAAGCAAAATGGGAAAACAGTTGTTAAATCTTTGCTTTCACACTGCAGTTTATTCAAGAAGTCACCATTTTCCATAAGTTGCAATGAGCATTTAGGCCTAGCTCTTAACTCAGTTCTCAAATTTCTTGCCTGCTCAAAGTATTAACAAAGTTATAAAACAAAACTGTAATAGTCATAATTTCTGGATAGTCCTGATAATTTATATGTTTAATGAGTAAAACCCTATTGTAATTTTGTAAGTGAAATTGGTAATTCTTCTGTTGGGCAGCCTTCTAGTCACTTGTATGTTTGGTGTGGGGTCCATTAAGCAGATGAGAAAGATGTCCTTTTCCTCTCTAGATTTGGAGAAAATAAAGGCTTACATCGATTCCTTCCGTTTTGGTGCACCTCCACATGCAGGTGGTGGAATAGGTAAGTATCTGTATTTTATTTTGTTTTGTGTTAGCCTGAGCTTAATTTAAATTGCTCAGTCTCAAGAAGGCTTCAATATGAAATGTGTATTAGTAGCCTTGTTAGGTCAATATGTGGGGCTGTTTATCTTGGAGAATTTAAGGAGAGAAAGCTAAAGTGTAATGATCATCATAAAATAAAAAGCCAAAATATTAATGGCACAGTCTGGCAAGTTTAAAATTAGATATCACAAGAAAAAAAAAAAGCCAATTTATTAGGCAGGCACTCCACTTTTAAATTTGACCAATGAAGAAAAGATAAGGCATCAAGAAAATATTCCATTATTTGTGAGGTTTGATAACCTACTAATACCAGAAGCCATCAATCTCTTAGTGCATATCACAGTATCACTAAGGTTGGAAGAGACCTCGAGGATCATCGAGTCCAACCTGTCTCCACAGACCTCATGAGTAGACCATGGCACCAAGTGCCACATCCAATCTCCTCTTGAATACCTCCATGATGGAGTTGTTCTGCAGTGAGGAGAAACAAGTGATTGCTTCTGTGTTATTTGGTGATTTGACTGAGAGTCATCGATCAATTCAGCTGATACTAAGTGTTTCAGCAAAGGTATTGAGTTTTGTGTCTTGGATGCAAGTATTTTGCATATTAAAATGAAAAAAAGATAGAGTTTAGGTATCCTAATGATAACAATTTACAGTTTCACACATTGCTTTTATTAGCAGGATGAAATCCATTCATGTATATGGAAATGGGACATTTTGTAGGCCCTGCTCAATAAACACAATGATTTCTTTGATTCTTTCTGCATTTGCTTTACTTTCGTAAAGTATGGTTAGCACATTCTCAGAACAACTTCCTAAGCATGCCCTCATTAAATGCATTAGGTCTGCAATGTGCTATTGAGACAACTGTTTCTCTCTACCTACAACGTGTCAGTACGGCATAGCATGTGTGAGCAGGAGACACAACATTTGCACATGACCCAGAATCATTTAGGCCAGTCAAAGCTGATGTGGGGGAAGCTGAAGCTACATCTCTTCTGCAGAGTAAATGTGCTACATGGTACATCCCAGAGGTCAGACCAAGTACCAGCCAAACAGGAGATGCTGTGAGGATTAATACTGCTTTCTAGCTGTATTGGATGGAAACCTTAAAATAGAAGGGCATCGTGTGAAAACGAGCATGCATCTGGGTTTCATCTCAGCATGGCTGGGGTGCAATATTTGCCCCATGGATTAGGAAGTCCCTCCATATTCCACAGTAGACACATAACCTCTAAGATTTTAGGAAGGAAAGAGCACAATGACCAGTGAAATATTTATTATCTTCAAGATATCAGGACATAGTTACATGGGTATGTATTGCTGAATCTACATTTTTGTAGTGTACAGAGTTTGGGATAAAATTCTCCAAATACAGATTTTTACTATAGTTGCTTACAGCACTTGACGTGTCTTGTTCTGAAGCTGTTAAGACTGGTTTGGACTTCCCTATTGTGTTCAAGATAGAGTTCTCTTGATAACCACCTCCCTTTTCAGTTTTCTAGACCATCTTTCTTGAAAGTCTGAAGTGATTCAGTGTAGGGTTGAGTCTCTGGTATGATGTTCAGGTGGAGTCTGTATTGAGGCAGAATGTGCTGTATCTAAAATCCCTGCTGGTCCTGGCTCCTTTCTGTAGTCAGGCATGCTAACACACATAGAATACATAGAATAAACCAGGTTGGAAGAGACCTTCAAGATCATCGCGTCCAACCCATCAACCAATCCAACACCACCCAAACAACTAACCCACGGCACCAAGCACCCCATCAAGTCTTCTCCTGAAAACCTCCAGTGATGGCGACTCCACCACCTCCCCGGGCAGCCCATTCCAATGGGCAATCACTCTTTCTGTATAGAACTTTTTCCTAACAGACATCTCTGTCTTTGGTCACACTGCTGTGTCAGGCTGGCTGTAGGCACGAATTACCTTCAGTTTCTTGTTTCAAACAAAAAAACCTGACTGTACTGATGAGTTCTTTCATTTGTTGCAGGGCTGGAAAGAGTAACCATGCTGTACCTAGGGCTACATAACGTTCGTCAGACCTCCATGTTCCCGCGGGACCCCAAACGACTGACACCCTGAGATGAGCTGCTTCTGGAAGTTTGAGATGATTTGCCCTCCAAGTGAGATACGATTGCAAGCATAGCCCCTGCTGCCAATGAACCTATACCGATTAGAGCATTGTTATATGCAATAAGAAAAACCCAAAACTTTGCATTTACTAAAGTGCCACAATACTTTTTTTTTTTTATCCTTAGTTGTTTATTTAAAAGAAGATAGTTTCACAGAGCAAGACTCTTTGTATTGGCAACTGTGCACCTTTTTAATGAAAATGTGATACTTTGAGTTAGTGTTCTGGTGTCACATTAAATTGTATTATGTTTCTAAACATTTTAATAAATTATGCAATAAAAAAAATCTGCATTTTTAACTTATGTCAGCAGGATTTAATACTCTGAAGTACAGAACTGGCTCAAAGCTAAAATGAATGGAAACTTCCAATTTAATAATCAGGAAGAAGCAGACAGTTGTTAATTTACAAGAGTGTCAGGCAGAGAGGCAGGTGAGAACAACATTCTTAACAAAAAGTATTCGTATGAAATTGTGAAAATAGATTGCAATAAATCAAAGTAAATTAGATGCAATATCTGTCTTTCTGGTTCTTGCTTTGCATCCTCACAAGCTAATTGTGAATCGATAGAGGTTGTTTGTTGGATGTTTTAATGATGCTGTAACTGCCTAAAGTTTAAATTTATTTTCTCTCTTCCCTTTCCCCCCACCCAAAAAGTTGTATACAAGCCACAGGCCTGTTCTATATGTTACTCTTTGAAAATGGATATAAAGTTACACAGACTCATGGAATACACAAGGGATACATAATATTCTTGGTAAAGGAATGAGAGCAGGCCATGTGTTTTCCTGCCTGACCCAGTCACTAGGATAGCAAACAAAACAAATCAGCAAGTATTTGATATATCTATTGCCGGTGAAAGAAAAGCAAATTAATGTAAGACAACCTATTTTTAGGGTTTTTTTCACAGTATCACCGTATAACTAAGGTTGGAAGAGACCCCAAGGATCATCGAGTCCAACCTGTCTCCACAGACCTCATGACTAGACCATGGCACCAAGTGCCACATCCAATCTCCTCTTGAGCACCTCCAGGGATGGTGACTCCACCACCTCCACAGTAAATTTATTTATTTTTTTTTTTTCAATTACAAATGCTGTAAACAGCCCAACTGTTGTACATTTAGAGAAACTGGGTGTTTCTGTAAATCAGCTTACTTCTAAAATTCTTTCTAGACATCCTTTTTCTGAAATGAAGCACTTGCTCTAATGTCCTCAGTTTGCAGTGATGTGCGAAGCTACTTCTCTTCCTCACCGCCTAAAGGATGTGCCCTGGATTTAGAGAGGAACCAGGTTATTTGAAACTTCCTATTATGGGCTGCCTCTGACAGTTGTTTTTAAAATTTAGGTGGTTTTTAAAGTGTGGATGCCAGAAAGCAAAGAATTAAATTCGTTATGTGGGCAGTGCAAAAGAGTAACTCTAATATTAATACTCATTTGTAATTCCTGACTTAATTTTTGCTTAACATTTTACATGATGAAGCTTTCAGTAGGAGGCATGGTTTAGGCAGTCTATGTTATTATTGCTACCTTGATTTTTAAATGTCAGAGAAGTCATATATTGGTTATGCTACAGAAAGGTCAGTGAGGCTGTGTATAAATTGTGTAGAATTTCACGAAAGGGCAAATCACCTTTTGCAGCTGCCATTGAACAAGACTTAATTTTAATGTTTTGTGACAGGAGTTGTCCATTAGAAAACAATCATAGTAAAGGTCAGTTAGGTAAAGTGCTGGAAATGTAGAAGTTAAACTTTGTTTAGAAGTCACACCATTCAAGGAATAACATACTCTGCAGGTTTGCTTTTGAGTCTCTTGTAATTAACTTACCATGGAATCTTACCCAAATTATTAACTTCAGAATCTTACAGGATACTCAGTTGGTAGTTTACAAAGCTAAGTGGATTACAAACACAGCTTATCACAGACTTAGTACTGGTGAATCCAAGTTTCAAAACAGTTCTTTATTCAGCTAAGCCAACTGGAATGAATTTAATTTACTTACTGTTGTTCATATGGAACTGGTAATGTATTCCACATCGGAAGTGCATCCTTCTAATAAGGAACAAAATTACTGACTTACATTTCACATCAACAACAAAAAAATATTCAGAGAACTGTTTCTTGCTCTAGATTTGGCAAGCAAATACATTCTTGTAACAAGTGTGCTCATCCCAATTCTTTTAAGAGTTAGCCGAGCTCATGTTGTAGTTTGATTTATTCACAGTAGCTGCACAAGAACAAGAATTCATATGAAGCAGCTGATTCCTTTGTATGCAGAATCCTTTCATGCAGTTTTTCTTAGCTAACTGAAAGTAATTACAATCATAAATCAAAATGCAAAATGTCTTTGTCCTGATATAATCATAACAAGATACTTCAGTGGGAGTTGTGCATTGCTAGAACTTAGTTTGAAACCTTGCAAATAGTAATTTCAGAACTTCTTGTGGCTTTGATAGGTAGCAACTATGGTTTGGTAGGTCTGGAAAAGTCAAACTTGCATAGTCCTTTATTTCCAGTAACTTGCAGGAAATTCAGTAACTTGCATGGAGTTCACATTGCTGCAGCTTCTGTACCAGTTAAAATGTCCCCTCCCCCCCCTTTTTTTTTCTCTTGATACAGAGATGGTAATTACAATCATGCAATTTTTTAAACTGAGAAACTAAAGGATATTGGTAAGGACTGGCCAAGAAGTCATCTGCTCAAAACAAACACAAAGCTTCAGTTTGCTTCTGAGGTTTAACTCCCAACATTTTCCTGTGAAAACCCATCTGTGTTCATTGAGCTGTCTTAATCTGCTCAGCAGGAAAGAGGACTGGGGCTGTTCTTTTGGAAGCAAAGTGCAGGACTGGTTCCCCATGGATGCACACAACTGTTGACCTAGGGGTTAACCCTGGTGGGCAGCCAAGCACCATACAGATTCTTGCTCCCTGCTCACTGGGGCAGGGGAAGAGGAAAAGAAGAATCAAACCAGGAAATCTTTGTGCTTCCACTGTAGGCCAGTCAATTACAGGTTTGTTGTACACCCCTCTAGGTGAAAGCAAACTGTGGCCTGCCCTCCACTACCAAAGGGAAAACACAGTATTCATTGTGGCACATGACTTGGCTGCCTTCTAGTTCATACTGGCATTCCAGCATGTCCTGTATGACAGCACTCAGCAGTAGTATGATTTCAAACTCTCCCATGTAAGAATTCATCTTCTGGCAGCGGGGTGCCATTATTACAGGTGATCTCTGCATGATACACAGCAGAGCACTTTGGTGTTCTTGGCCTGTTGGGATTATCAAAATCAACCTGGTGCAATCATATCTTGGCTCATAACCAAAGTTTACCCATAGAGACCAAGCATCATACCCTCTCAGATTTAACACCATCCAACAAACAAAAACAACAAAAGAAGGAAATAATCATAAAGCTGTAATTAAGTACCTGCATTAAAATAATAGCAGCTTTCAAAGGTACTAGCACAGCCAGAACCTCCACCCTGACCTCAGCAGTGAAAAGTGAGCAAAACATGCAGAGCTGAATCTTACTCTACCCATCAAACCAAATTGCCAGGCAGCCTTTACCATTTTGCAATTAAGACTCTCCTCATGATATGGCACTTGCCCTGTAACACAAGATGACCCCGCTGCAGGAAGCTTCTGCTCCTTGCACCTATTAAAGGGCTTCAGAACTGAAAAGAGTCAGCCCTTAGCTGCCTTAATTACAGCAAAATTCCCAGTTTAGGCAGAGATTAATGACTTTGCAGGTGGCAGAGCAGTTCTAAGCAATTTTTCATAGATATTGAAACGGTTCCTGCTGGCAGGCATCATGTGCCGCCAGCTGCCATTCAGAAATGGCTGGCAGCCATGGCTTCACTTGGCAAATTTACCACCCTACCTTAAATACAACCTTACAGACATGGAGCCAGGTGTCCAAACTAAGGCCTGATCCTCACCTGGCTTAATTTATACCATTTTCACCTGAGGTTAGTCTGTCAGAGGTGCAGCCTACTTAGTGGGTCTTGTCAGCCAGAAGCTGCCTGAGACACCTCCAACACAGTGTAGGGGCTTCCCATGGCTCTGTACTTCCTCAGCAGCACCCTGGGTGCACTGGTGGCATTGTTTTGGGTTGGAAGGTCATCTAATCCAACACCCCTTGCAGTAAGCAGGAACATCTGTAATTAGATCAGGTTGCTCAGAACCCTGTCCAACCTGACCATGAATGTTTCCAGGGATGGGGCATCTACGGCCTTTCTGGGTAACCTGTGCCAGTGCTTCACTACCCTCCATGTAAATAATTTCTTTACATCTAGTCTAAATCTCCCCTCTTAATTTAAAACCACCACCCTCTGTTCACTCGCAACAGGCCCTGCTAAAAAGAACATCCCCATCTTTCCTATAGGCCCCTTTAAGTACAATAAGGTGTTTCCTCAATTTTCTCCAGGCTAAACGACCCCAAAGTTTTCAGCCTTTCTTCACATGAGAGGTGCTCCAGCCCTCTATCATTTTTGCGTCACTCCTCCAGATGCATCCAACAGGTCCTTTTTGTGCCAAGTCCAGAGATGGACACTGCAGTGCAGGTGACCTCTTACCAGAGCTGAGGGACGGAACCCTCTCCCTTGAGCTGCTGGCCACACTGCTTTGGATACAGCCCAGGATATGGTTGGTCTTTGGGGCTGCAAGAATCATAGCATCATTCAGGTTGGAAAAGACTCTTGAGATTATCACGTCCAGCCATTCTTTAGGCCCTTCACCAGCTTAGTTGGTTATCTTTTGCACCCACAAAACATTTATTGGTTCATGTCCAGCTTTTCTTCCAGAAGCACCCTTCTCTGCAGGGCTGCTCTCAATCCCTTCATCCCCCAGCCTGCATTTGTGCTTGGGCTTACTTGTTGAACTTCAAGGTTTGCTTGGGTCCACCTCTGAAGCCTGTCCACGTCTCTCTGGCTGGCATTCTTTCTCTCCAGTGTGTTGACCACAGGACACAGCTTGGTGTCATCTGCAAACTTGCTGAGGGTGCACTCAATCCCATTGTCCATGTCACCAATGACATTTTAGCTGGTCTGCTTCTGCAGGCCTAGCACCCTGCAGAAGCTGACTGCAGCTGGAGACCGAGGTGAAGCCGCAGACAGCTAAATGCTTATGGGACACGCTCCTCCACCGCAGGCGAGTCCCTTACAGCCTTTAAGCTTCATTGACAGAAACAGACACCAGTAGCCTGAGACAGCCCTACGCTGGGCCTTTACCCACAAGGGCCCTCCACCTTGACAGGCACGGCCAATGGCCGCTCAGCTCCGCCGCACCTTTGGCGCGAAAACGTCCGCGAAGGGAGGGGGGAGCGGGGGCTGCGAGGTGGGGTTCTGGGGGTCGATGGACGCCGATTGGTGCGCGTGGCGAGGCTCATCGGGCCGGCGTTCGCTGATTGGTCGGCTTGGCGGCGCACGCGGAGTCTGCTGTGGCGCGAACGGGCTCGCGGTCGGGCTGGTACTGAGGCAGCGGCAGCGGTATCGGTAGCCGGGATGGATCTGGCGGTAGCGGCGGGGGACACAGGAGCAGCGCACCAGCATCAGCAGCTCCGCGATGAGGTGGCCGAGAAATGCCAGAAGTTGTTCCAGGACTTTTTAGAAGAGTGAGTGTGGGGGGCAGGGCTGTCAGGAGGCGGCGGCGGGCCGTCAGCGCCTCGTAGAGGGAGCCGCCATTTGGCGAGGCTGAGATACCGTCGGGGCCTGCAGCGCCAATCCCGCGCGTGTCAGTCCGGAAAGCTCTTCGGTTACCTGGACTCGCCGCTGAACTGCCGCTGCCCTGAGTGGTCTGTCTGGGGATTGCGGTGTGCCCCTGGTTGGTAAAACCCTTCCTAGACAGGTTTCGGTGGGACTTTGGCAGGCGCATCCGGCCTCTTTACAAAGTTTTGTGACAGCGAGGTTGAGAATGCCTTTCGCGGCTTCGTTGTTACTCCTCAGTAAATTAGACTCCCAACATTTTGCCTACCGAGGGACCCCCAGCTGCAGACAAGGAACCTATTCACATCACCATGAGGAGCACAAAACTAAACTCATTTTGCTGGTGCAAAGTCATTATTAAACCATAAATAGTAAGTTCACTGTTTCAGACCACCTGTATGAAATGCTGGGCTTTTTACAGAATGGATTAATGAGGGGGGCAGGAGAAATGCTGTTGAGAGAGACGTTTGCAAGGGACTGTGGGATGCTGTTGTTCTCTTGCAGATCCCTAATGTGTGTGATCCTTTTCATCCCTTTCTCTCATGAATTCATAAGTATGCAATTGTAGCCTGATACACATCTCTGAAACGTTTTTTCTGAACCGCTTTAAGGTTCCAGAACAGCGATGGGGAAGTCAAATACCTGCATGATGCCGAGGAACTGATTCGGCCAGAGCGAAACACATTGATCGTTAGCTTTGCAGATTTGGAGCAGTTCAACCAGCAGCTCTCTACCACTATTCAGGAGGAATTTTACAGGTAAAGTGCAGAGAACACCTGAGAGCCGAACAATGCTGTCATCTCAGGCCCATAGTGTCTTAAGTGCTAAGTAAAAACCGAGCAGGTTATCTGCTTTCTGTAGGCTTTATTTATTTATTTTAACTGGATCAAAACTCATTTCTTAATGGATTCCTCTCAGGAAACTGTTAGTTAACTTGTCATTTGCATTTAGTCTGGAAAGGACTTACGTGGTTAGTAGGAGAATACAGAACAAACTCTAGACCATTTGTTCTGAAAATACTTTAATGGCTTGTTTTGAAGATCTATTTCTTAATGCAAGGCTAAAAGTGTCCTAAAATGAGACTCTCTTCAGACAAATAAGGCAAATGGCATTATTATGCAGTAATATCATATTTAGATTAGCTTTTGTGTATTATTGCACTATGTGGCAGTGAAAGACAGAACTTGGAAATGCACAATACAAGCCTTTGATGTAGTCTAAAGCAAAGAAGGCATTTTGACATTTTGAACCTAATTTCTCTGTTTCAGGGTTTATCCTTACCTCTGCCGTGCAGTAAAGATTTTTGCCAGAGACAATGGAAATGTTCCTTCAAACAAAGACTTCTATGTGGCATTTCAGGACCTACCTACCAGACACAAGTAAGTTGATCATTAATTCCAGAAACTTGTGCATTTTTACTGCTGGGAAAACAATGTTGAGGCATACTGAAAATGTTTTGGTTATATAGTCTGAAAAGTGCAGTTGACCAATAGAACTGAGAAGCTTTCCGACGTGCAGGGCATCTTTTTGAAACAGTTTTGCATTTCTGAATTTTACTCAGGTACTTGTGTTCATCATATCCCACAAACAAAAGTAACTAATTAATAAAAATAATAAAATACAGGATGTTGCTTTTGGAGCAGTGGAGCAATTTTTGCATTGTTTTGAGCTTCAGAATTAATCTGAAAGTCTATGGAAAATTGTAAAATTATAATGTATTCTAGGAACTTTGTTTCTTTTGTCTGTTACAACTGTTCAGTCAGGGTCTGATTGAAACCATGTGGGATCTTAGTACTTGGGTAGTACTCTGGGCCTGAAAATGTCAGCTCAAGAATTTAAACCTTAGGAGTTTCTATTTTAAACAGAATTCGAGAACTGACATCAGCAAAAATTGGCTCCCTGATGCGTATCAGTGGACAGGTGGTACGTACCCACCCAGTCCATCCTGAGCTTGTGAGTGGAACCTTCCTGTGCCTTGACTGCCAGACAGTGATTAAAGATGTGGAACAGCAATTTAAATACACACAGCCAAACATCTGCAGAAACCCAGTCTGTGCCAACAGGAGGAGATTCCTGCTGGACACAAACAAATCAAGATTCGTTGATTTCCAAAAGGTACAGTGGTGAGGTGGGGGGACTGTGCTGGTTTTGCTGGGACATAATCCAAGGCTGCAGGTCATTAGCTGTTTGGAGTTGGCCAGGACAGCCCAGGGGAGCTGTTCTGGCCAATACAGGTGTACAGGTGTATCCCAGACCATAAACCTCACACTCAGTATGAAAAGAGAAGTTTGCTGAGGAGAGGGGAGCTTTCTGCTTGGGCTTGTCCTGAATCTGCACCTTCCTCTTCTCTTAAGGATTGCTTTGCCCTTTAGTGTGACTCCCTATATTTGCTAGGTTGAGTTTAACTTTGTGTACGTTATGTGGGCATGGGTATTGGTTTGACTGTTTCATTAAATCCATTTCCTTTACAATGATTGCTATGGTTTAGTCTGAGATAAGAGCTAGACATAGACAGGAACAGTGACCAACAGTGATGTTTGCATAGTACTTGAAAAGTGTTGTTTGTACTGCTGCACACTGAAGATCATTAATTTTGGTTCTGTCAGCATCAAGGAAAGACCTTAAAAGGCACTAGAATTTCTGCTTATGTTTTCTTTCTGCCTGTCAGAGGTTTATGTTTAAACATGGCAAATTATGCATAGTTTCAAAGCAGTTTTGTTGTATGATGTTTATTGCCTAAGTAAGCCACTGAAACCCCACATATTCGAGCCATTTTTAGTTTTGTGTTGCAGATACATCACATGTAGTTCCAGTCTTCTAGGTTGATTTACTAAATCCTCAGCACTTTACATCCAGCATTAAATTTTGTTAGTCACATCAGCTGGAATCTTAAAGTTGCTTTTCCTAACTCTCAGAATTGTCATTGTGGCCCCTGTAGCTCCTCTCTGAAGGTTCTCAAAGGCTCCTTAGATACTGATTAGTGAAAGGATTTTTGGATTGTCTTACTGTAAGAGGAATTTCACAACTGACATGGATAGCAGCAGTTAGATGGTACTTTATGTATTTATTAGTAGCTTAGCTTTTGAAGCAGTGTCAAATTTGATGACATCTAATCAGTGCTGAACATTCCCTCCTTCCCCAGGTTCGCATCCAGGAGACGCAGGCCGAGCTGCCCCGCGGCAGCATTCCTCGCAGCATGGAGGTGATCCTGCGTGCAGAGGCAGTGGAGTCTGCTCAGGCAGGAGACAAGTGTGACTTCACAGGGTCACTGATTGTTGTGCCTGATGTGTCCCAGCTCTCAACACCAGGTTGGTTACTACTGCTCACAACCTCAATGACATGTCCCTCCTGCTTGTTGTGGGAGCTGCTGTTCTGATTCCTGCTCTGATGGCAGGGGTGCGTGCGGAAACCAGTGCCCGGCTGAGTGGGACAGAGGGCTACGAAACCGAAGGCATCCGAGGACTTCGTGCCCTTGGAGTCAGAGAGCTGTCGTACAAGCTGGTCTTTCTAGCGTGTTACGTTGCACCAACAAATCCACGGGTGAGTCTGGACAGAAAGTAGTTGTCAAGGTATTAATGATTCCTGCTCTGTATGGTTTTACATCAGAAGTGGGAGTGGGAAGGGGTCAAGCTTCAAATATGCATGTGTGCCACTTTCCTTTGTCTTAGAGGGTCTTTATATTCTGATGGATTTAGATACCAGGTGGTTTTGATTGTCTTTGTTCATAGCAGCTTTCACAGATGTGATTATTTTCCAATGTTATCTTTCTAGTCTAAAGAGCTTACTGGTCCATTTATTTCCATTCAGCTTTCATCCATTTCTGCTGCATTTCCCTTTCTTCCAGGAAATCCTATTGCTTCATTTTGCCATTGGGAAAACAGTGATTCTTCTTGTTCCCTCTAGTTTAGCACGTAACATCTTGGAGGGTTTCTACAACATAATAAAAACCACAGGCTATGTCTGGGTTTTAGCATGGTGTGATACTTTAATCTACAATTCTGCTGGCAGATTTGCTGTTACATAGGATAAAAATGGCATCTGTGTCTTCTGGGTGTTGAACTTACCTGCCTCATTCCAGAGTAATGGAGGACCTTGTAAATTCCAGTTAATGAAGAGTGCTTGCAAAGGCAAAATTGAGCTAAAGGATGCTGTACTGGTTTACTCTAGTTTTTTTAATCTCTGGACAAGCATCTCTCCTGTGTTTTTATCACCAAATGAAGTTATGCTCCACTGATTTTTGCCTCCTGGGAAATCGTATATTAGTTTTTAAAGTTACAAGGTGATGAAATCCCTTAGCCTAAGGTCAGCTTTTCTGAATGTGTTCCTCCCACTCAACTTCCAGAGCAAGTTTTTGTAACCTTCTGACTGCAGTATTTGGCATTCAGTAGTGACCATGCTATTACCTTTTTTAATTTCCTTTGTTAAGTTTGGTGGAAAAGAGCTTCGAGATGAAGAGCAGACTGCAGAAAGCATTAAAAACCAAATGTCTGTGAAAGAGTGGGAAAAGGTTTTTGAAATGAGCCAAGATAAGAACCTTTACCATAATCTGTGCACCAGCCTCTTCCCCACTATCCATGGTAAGAGTCCAGTTGTTGCTTCAGAGAGGGAAGATTTCAGTTGTGAAAATACTAATTCTTTTTGATGTCCCTGTGGTGGTGTTTTGGGAAAGCTTGGAAGCCCTGTGCCAACTACCACAAACTCCACTCCAGCACTGGTTATGCTAAAAAAGGAGGATCTGTTTCCTGAGTACTTGCTGGTTTTAATCAGTAAGGCCTGAAAGACCAAAATGTTTGGTTTTGCTATTGGCTGATCTACTTCTAGCCCCTACAGCTGGGTATAAGCTCTTTTATATGAATTTTCTTCAAAAGATTTAAGGGTTCCAAGTACTGGTACGCTGTTGTGCATGTATGTGTGTGTGTGTATACTTGCAGTTGTCTGGCTGAGAGCTACTTTGAAGACTTATGTTGGTTATCTCTGAAAAGTTTGATCAGCTCTCTGTTCTGAGCCACTGCAGCATGAAGAAATTCAGCCCCGTTCTGGGTCATTCTGCCCTGAATCTCTTAAGTACATAAGTGCAGTTCTAGTAGATGTTTAGGAGATGGAGCATTTGGGCACATCCACTTAGAATTTACCTAAAATTCTAGTGAGTTTAAGTTGTTTTGAGTAGGAAAAATGTGGGGTTTTCTTTGAATTTTTGGTTGAGTGTCTTTTCTGGGACAGGTAATGATGAAGTGAAACGTGGGATCCTGCTGATGCTTTTTGGAGGAGTTCCTAAGACCACTTCAGAAGGCACTTCACTGCGTGGGGACATTAATGTTTGTATTGTTGGTGATCCAAGTACAGCCAAGAGTCAGTTTCTAAAGTAAGCATCTCATTAAAGCTCAGTATTTAAATACTGTGCAGTGTGACAGTGCTCTGTGCCTTTTAGATACTAAACAGAGGAAAGGGAAGTAAAATATTTAAGAATATTTGCCAGTAATTGTTTGGATGTGGTTGAAGTATTTGAACAGGGCTGAAACTCAACAAGCCCCTGTGGTAATAACAAAGAATGAATTAAGATTTTTTTTGTTGTTGTTGTTGTTGTTCTTTGCATAGTAATAAAAATATGAATTTCCAAATATTTTCAGAAGAAATTGAATATGAAAAATACAAAATGTATTGCACATCTCAAAAGTACCAGAGACAGATGAAGTAATGATTAACCTTTTTTCTCTGTTTCAGCTTAGTCTAAATTGGTGGGTCCCAACACATTGAACAAATAGACAACTATTAATCCTGAAAAATCATGAAAAAAAAATTTAATAGTTATGTTAAATGCTAGATCTTCTATTGCTTTTTAATTGGAAATTCTACTTAACATGGTTAAAAGCATGTTATCATGCTTTTTATTTACCTCTGCATTGTTCTCCGTGAAACTGAGCCTTGCAGCGCACACTGCAGTTCAGAAGTATAGAGCCATTGCAAAAGCTGCCTTGGACTGCCTGTGGTCAGTCTTACTGCTTCCTGCTGTGAAACTATTTATTCCTTGTGCTGACATTTACCTGACCTGTAAGGAGCTCTGTTAGCTTGTGAAATCAGCAGAAAACATGTGGGAGGAGATCTGGATTATTTGTTTTCTGCTGGTGTAACCACAGGTAAATAACAGACCTGTGATAGAAAGCAGTTAGATAAGGATAAATTGCCAAGGCTGGCTCAAACATCACCAGATGTGGGAGGGTCTACCTCAGTATTATTTGCCTCCTGAAGGAAGGAGCAAGTCCTGTCCTGAGAGGCTGAAAGCATCACTGCACTTCAGTTACCTTGCTTCTGCAGGTTTTAATCTGACTTCTACACTTTATTCCTGTTGCTTCTCCATAGGCATGTGGACGAGTTCAGCCCTCGTGCTGTGTACACCAGTGGAAAAGCCTCCAGTGCTGCTGGCCTGACAGCAGCTGTTGTAAAAGATGAAGAGTCTCATGAATTTGTCATTGAAGCTGGAGCACTGATGCTGGCAGATAATGTGAGTCCAGGAACTAGAGAGGTTCCTGCATCCTTGAAATGTTTCTGGTTAGTGATGATGAGCCCCAAGTTGTCTTTTCAAAAGAGACTGAATTTGGGTGTTTTTAAAATGTTTGTATTTATTCTTCCGTTGCAGGGGGTGTGTTGCATTGATGAGTTTGACAAAATGGACGTACGGGATCAAGTAGCCATTCACGAAGCCATGGAGCAGCAGACCATATCCATTACTAAAGCGGGAGTAAAGGTAGCTTGCACTAATCCTCAGGTTGTGTAGGCTGTACGATCACCTGGCTGTTTGTCACATGCACTGATCTGGTGTCATCTGTCAGATTTTCCTGTCAGCTCTGCAGCTGCCTCACTGTGGCAGCACAGAGATCATTTGCCTGCAAAGTTTTTGTGCCTCATGCCCAAAAGAAAAACCATTCAGAAAAAGATACAGTAGTGGACAGGAAACAGAAAGTGGAAAAATACTAACCTTGAAGTAACCCTAAAAGAGGATACAGATGTGTGTGTTTGTAGAAGTAAAGCATGTATTTGCACTGTTAAAAACAGAGCATTGTGCAAAGCAGATGTAAGGGCTTGTTTCGGTATTCTTGGCAAGAGTGTGTATTGATTTATCAAACCGTGTCTTGGGGCAGAGGCCTGGTTAGAAAGGGCTGCATAGAGGTTTGGGCTCTTCTGAGGAGTGGTTGTGGTAGTGCCTCCAATGAAACTCCATCTAAAAGATGTTGTGTTGACCCATTTGATTTGCTATGAGTTGGTTGAGCAAGTGATCACAGAGAGTAGTTTGTTGGGTTTTTTAATTACTTTTTCTTTTCTCCCCATTGTCAGGCTACCCTGAATGCCAGGACCTCCATTTTGGCTGCAGCAAACCCAGTTGGCGGGCGCTATGACAGATCCAAGTCGCTAAAGCAGAATATAAACCTGTCAGCTCCCATCATGTCTCGCTTTGATCTCTTCTTCATCCTTGTGGATGAATGCAATGAGGTAATTGTTAAGGAACAGTAGAATAATACATGCCAGAAATGACCTCTGGAGTTCTGTAGTCTAACCTCCTGCTCAATGCAGATTAGGTTGCTGAGATCTTGACCTGGTAGTTTTGAGCATCTCTAAGAGTGGAGATTCTGCAGCCTCTTAGGCCCTCACTGCAGTGTGTGACGCCTCTTATGTGTTTTAAAAATTCTATAGCTAATCAGAATTTCTCATGGTTCACTT
Organism: Dryobates pubescens; assembly: GCF_014839835.1. NCBI lineage: Eukaryota > Metazoa > Chordata > Aves > Piciformes > Picidae > Dryobates > Dryobates pubescens. The sequence goes on along the minus strand of NC_071613.1, from coordinate 49,334,320 downwards.
CGTTGCCCCTTGTCAGTCTGCTTCTAAGAACAACCTGTTTCCATCACATCCATGGTTGCCAGTGAGGTAGTTTCTTTCTTTTCCAGCTGAACAAACCCAGCTCTTTCAGCCTCTCCTTGTACATCACGTACTTCTGCCCACTGACCATCTGGATGGCCCTCTGAAATCTTACATGAAGCTGATCTCATGAGAGCATCTTGCTTGTGCTTTTCTTCTGTCAGTGAGGTTAGAATCTGGCAGTACAAATTGGAGCACACTGCTGAATACAAGGGTACTGCCTTTTCATCTTGTGGCAATTTGACCTGCAAGCTTAACACCATTAGTCATTTTTACAAATGACTGGTCACTAAGGCTGAGACTGCCACCACCTGTCTATGGGGTGTTTGCCTTGGGAAGACATGAGATACAGAGATTAATGTTGGTTCAGCACAGTTCTTTCTGCTGCTTTGCCCAGAGTGATTAGTTTGGAAGGGGCTGATGAAAGAGACAGAGCAGGATGAAAAGGAAGAAAGCAGTTCCCACGCTTCAGAGTGCTGCTTTCTGTCTGTTCTGTGGCTAGCTTGTAACCCAGGAAAGTTCCAGGTTATAAATCCTAAAACTGCCTTTTATCCCTGCTCTGCTATGGGTCCTTCTATTAAAAGCCTCCTGAATCTTCTGGCAGAAAGTCTGGCTTCTGGCAAGACTGGCTTTGCCAGGAGGAGTGCAAATGAGGGAAGGGGAAGGGAATGGGAAGGAAGAATACAGCTGTTGTTAGGATGTCGGGCTGAAGTGGAAGTGATCTAACAGAGCAATGATATCCCAGGTCACAGATTACGCCATTGCCAGACGCATAGTGGATCTGCATTCCAGAGTGGAAGAATCTGTTGATCGTGTCTATTCATTAGATGACATCAGAAGGTACCTACTGTTTGCACGACAGTTTAAACCAAAGGTAATTCTACTTTTGCTCTGTATGAGGAGGTCCAAGTGAGCAGTCACTCTGTGGCACGTGCTTTTCCAACCAATGCAGACACTTGGTATAGTGCTCCCAAGGAGTGGAGGCATGAACTATAATAATACCTAGAAACACATCATATTTTGGAGCCACCTGCTCCTGTTTTTCAACTCCAGAAACTCAGGCAGCCCTGCTGTCTTAACTACTGTACTGGTGTATTAGTAGTCGTAACTGCTTTGGTGGCAGTTCTTAACCTCGGCCTAAAATGAGGGAAGAGTTGTTTCGTAGTTTCCTTACACCTCAAGGGCACAGCTTATTCCAGGCATCTGCTGCAGAGATTTTTCTGTCTTACTAACTTACTGCTTAATCAAGCAGGTTGTTTGCCTTTGTTTTAAAAGGGTATTGTTCCTCAATATTTCTTTATGCTAAAACACAGAACACAGAAAATTGCTCTAAGTACAAATTTTTGTGATCTATCCAAACAGCAGCTTGGCTGGGCTGTGTTAGATTTATTTGACTTCCCCCCCCCAGAAGTTCTTGTAAATGGAGTTTTCAAAGGGAAGGAAGGGACATTTTCCCCTTACAGTTTTGAAAACCACCCATTTCATTTCCGTGTGGTTGGGAGTTTGTTTTCCAGCTGCTTCTGCGTGTGTGCAGATAGACTCAGCTTTAAAAGCTTGCACACAAAGCTGTAGTCAGTGTTAGTATATCAAGTGTGTGTTTATGCATGTATTTGCATCCAGAATGAAAGGTAAATAAACATGAAACAGTTCATCAGAGAGCCAGGAATTATGCCTGGAAGCAAGCTGGTGGAAGAGGGAAACAGAAATGGTCACATACCTACTGTTAAATAATTAATGCATCAATGTACTTCTTGTAATATCATCGTTACTGTAGTCATTATTGCAATCTAATTTTAATGTGGTATGAATGTTCCTTACCTCTAGTATGTGTACAGCATAGACTATTACAGAGAAAAGCAGTAGGTAGTATAGAAAAGTCTGGGAACTGTCAGTCTGATGCAGGAAGAGTGAACTTTAATACTTGTAACATGGCTAACTGTCACATTGCCTTCTGTCACAAAGATATCTAAGGAGTCAGAGGACTTCATAGTGGAGCAGTATAAACGTCTGCGGCAGCGCGACGGCTCTGGAGTGACCAAGTCATCCTGGAGAATCACAGTGCGGCAGTTGGAGAGCATGATTCGGCTGTCTGAAGCCATGGCCCGTATGCACTGCTGTGATGAGGTACCAGGCCTTTGATGGACACTTGCAGAAGTTTTTATACAACTATGGTGGGAGTTCTGGCTTTGCTATTTGACTGTGGTATTGTACATCTTTAAATCATAGAATGGTGGAAGTTGGAAGGGACGTCCAGAGATTATTGAATCTGATTCCCTTGCCAAAGCAGGATCATAAAATCATTTTGAACACCCCTGGGGAGAAGGCATCCATGACCTTTCTGGACAGCCCATTCCAGAGTTTCACCCCCCTCATACTGAAGAACTTTTTCCTAAAATCCAGTCTAAACCTACTCTCCCTCAGCTTGAAACCCTTCCCCCATGTCCTGTTGCTTGACGCCTTTATGAAGAGTCCCTCTCCAGCCTTCCTGTAGGATCCCTTTAGCTATTGGAAGGCAGCTGGAGTGTTCTGTAAGCTGAGCAACCCGAGCTCCTTCAGCCTGTCCTCATAGCAGAGGAGTTCCAGCCCTTGGATCATCTTTGTGGCCCTCCTGTGGACTTGCTCCAACAGCTCTGTGTCCTTATGATGGGGACACGAGAACTGGATCACCTAGGGCAGATCACACAGGAACACATCCAGATGTGTCTGAAAAGTCTCCAGAGAAGGAGACTCCACAACCTCTCTGGGCAGCCTGTTTCAGTGCTCTGTCACCCTTACAGTAAAAAAGTTTTTCCTTATGTTGAGTTGAAACTTCCTGTGTTTCTGTCCATTGCTTCTCATCCTATCACAGAACACTATTGAAAAGAGACTGGCCCTTTCTTCTTGACACCCACCCTTCAGATATATGTAAGCATTAATGAGATCTTCTCTCAGACTTCTATTTTCCAGACTACACAGCCCCAGGTCTCTCAGCTTATCCTCATAAGATTGATGTTCCATTCCCTAAATCATCTTTGTTGAATACCCTTGTTGAACACTCTCCAGTGTATCCCTGTCCCTGTTGAACTGTCGCAATACTCCAGATATGGTCTCACCAGAGCAAAGTAGAGGCGGGGAAGAATCTCCTTTGACATCCTGGCCACACTCTTCTTAAGGCACCCCAGGATAGTATTGGCCTTCTTGGACCCACAAGGGCACATTGCTGTCCTGTGGGTAATTTACTGTCCACTGGGACTCCAAGGTCTTTATCTCTGAAGCTGCTTTCCAGCAGGTCAGTCCTGTGGGTGAGGAAGGGAGCTTAGTATCAGCCAGGGCTGTTGACATTTTCTCCTAATCTTGTGTAGTTATCTCTGGGAGCTCTCTTCCATATGCAGTCTTGCAGTCTAAAAAGTCAAAGGTCATCAAAGTACTTGAACCTCCCGAAAAGCACCTGTGTTTGTGACATGAGCTCCTCCTCCCTTCAACCACTGTTGAATTATGTGTAGCTGTTAACTAGTATGACTATTGCCTGTCTAGGCCCTGCTTTAAAACTCTGTAGGCTTTTTGAAATGTTGCCTGGGGGCTGTGTGACACATACAGTGGTAGAAACCTGCTCATTGGTTGTGTAAGTAGGACACTTTCGGGTTCTAAAAAGAACTGTCTTAAATTCAGCTTACAAGCAAAAGGATAGCTTTCAGTGCATGGCCTAGAGGTGATTTTTCCAGCTCTGGAAGAGACTCATTACATATGGTTTGTTTTATGTTTTTTTTTTCTCATGTTATGTCAGTTCAGATCCATTTTTTTCATAATTTGTGCTCCACTGATCATTCCTCAAAATGTTCTTGGCTTAAGTAAAAATTTTGTCAACTCCACATGATCACTAAAGCCTGAAAGATTCATCAGGCTGCTTATTCCCTCCATAACCTTGTGTGAACTCAGTATTTGTAGTCAGATATAATTTGACTTGAGAGTCTTCACTGCTTAGGATTACTCAGATGAGTAGCAAGGCTCTTTGTCAGCATCAGAGGTGAATCTCTGGAGCTATTGGGTGGGGGGAAAAAAAGCTTTCAACACTAGAGGAGCCAGCATGCCTATTTCATGTGTTTTTTCAAATCTTCCCCAGGTTCACCCAAAACATGTAAAGGAAGCTTTCCGGCTTTTAAATAAGTCCATCATTAGAGTTGAGACTCCTGACATCAATTTAGACCAAGATGATGAACAACAAATGGAGGATCAAGAGGACCAAGATGGAGTCAATGGTAATTTGTGTGGAATTTTTTTCAAAGGGGGAAGTACTTCCAGCTTTTGCAACTTAGTCTGAGGTTACTGGTTAGGCCACACCTTGAGTCCTGTGTCCAGTTCTGGGCCCCTCAGTTTAGGAAAGATGTTGACTTGCTGGAACGTGTCCAGAGAAGGGCAACAAAGCTGGGAGGGGTTTGGAGCACAGCCCTGTGAGGAGAGGCTGAGGCAGCTGGGGTTGCTTAGCCTGGAGAAGAGGAGGCTCAGGGGAGACCATATTGCTCTCTACAACTACCTGAAGGGAGGTTGTAGCCAGGTGGGGGTTGGTCTCTTCTCCCAGGCAGCCAGCACCAGGACAAGAGGACACAGTCTCAAGCTGTGCCAGGGGAGGTTTAGGGTGGATGTTAGGAAGAAGTTCTTCATAGGAAGAGTGATTTGCCACTGGAATGGGCTGCCCAGGGAGGTGGTGGAGTCACCATCACTGGAGGTGTTTAAGAGACTGGATGGGTCACTTGGTGCCATGGTTTAGTTGATTAGATGGTGTTGGATGATAGGTTGGACTCAATGATCTCAAAGGTCTTTTCCAACCTGGTCTGGTCTATTCTATTCCTCTCTTCAGCTTCTCACCTATTTCTTGTCTAATAAGGTCTAGGAATCTTGACTCCTTAACTCTCTTAGTGCTTCAGCCTCCTTGTGAATCCATTCACCTGGTTGGTCGTGGCAGCACTTTTCAGTAACTCAGAGTATATAACAGCTAAAAAGATGTTACAGATTTAAACCTGGGCTTATGTCCAAACAGGGGATGCAGAAGCTCCAGCTGGTGTTAATGGTCTTGTGAATGGGATCAATGGCCATTCTGAGGATGCAAACAAGGATGCTGCACCCAAAGCTTCTCTTAGATTGGGCTTCTCAGAGTATCGACGGATTTCTAACCTCCTGGTGCTGCACCTCAGGAAAGCAGAGGAAGGTAAGAATTTGTTTATTAAAAAGACCCTGAGTTCAAGGAGTAGCTGTTACTGTCTCGTGCTGCTTCACTTGGCATTTTTGTGCCTACTGAGACAGCAAACTTACTAGTTCAGATGCAGCCCTGTACACATGTTGCTGTGCTGTGTCTGATGATACAGATACGGCTTCTGGACTTTGTATCTCTGGTATCTTCAGTCATTTGTCAAAACCCAGTGTGTTAAGGAGCATACTGACACAGCAGATTCAGAAGAGGATTTGTAGCATTATGCTGGTTTAACGTAGCCAGAAGAGTCAGCAGCAATTAAAAACTGTAGCAAGAAATTTAATGTATGCCAGCAACCACAGCTTAGAATGTACTTAACCAGTATATGCTAAATGGCTGAATCTTTTCTCGGGGAGGTGATACACTGCAGTTGCAATGAGGCTAGTCCTGCAATGAAATGCAGCAGTTATAGCATATACCAGTACTATAAAGGTTTTGGAAGGGTGTGGAGACTACAATATCTGTTCAGAATGCTGAGTTCATATCTAAGTATGACTTTGGCTTTGTGTGATAGTGATTTTCTTTTGCCCTTACTTTTAGGATAGTGGTACAAGAATTGCTTGTTATTAAAGCTGAAGGCTGATGTGATTGGTAGTCTGCTTTTTTACTGTGTAAGCCATATGGATGCACAGAACTGAAAGCTTCAATTCTCAATCTAAATAGAATCATAGAATCAATAAGGTTGGAAAAGACCTCAGAGGTAACAAGTCCAGCCTGTCACCTAACACCTCATTACTACTAAACCATGGCTTCAAGTGCCACGTGCAGTCCCTTTTTGAACACCTCCAGGGATGGTGACTCCACCACCTCCCTGGGCAGCACATTCCAATGGTGAATGACTCTCTCTGTGAAGAACTTTCTCCTCACCTTGAGCCTAAACTTCCCCTCCAATTAAACAATGATACTGCCTCCTGTACAAAACATGATTTAAGAGACAGAAGGCAGCCTGATGGTTTTTAAGCATCTTAAAAAAACCTCACTTTTCTCTATTCAGCATTGTAAATGTTAACATAGAAATCCTTTTCTCTTTCTGTTTGTATGGTATCTTACTGCTGCTGTGTTTGTGCAAATTACTCTCTTTCCAGAAGAGGATGATTCAGCATTGAAGAAGAGTGAACTTATTAATTGGTATCTAAAGGAAATAGAATCTGAAATAGAATCTGAAGAAGAACTAATAAATAAAAAGAAGATCATTGAGAAAGTGATTCACCGACTTACGCATTATGTAGGTATAGAAGTGTCTGGATAGTGAAAAAGGGGGTTAACTTACAGTGCAATGACTCATTTTTGATAGAATACATTCCTAATTTGAGAAATAGCTTTTCTGCTTCTGTGTTATTGATGGATGTAGTAGAAATGCCTCTTTTGTTTGAGACCTGTTTAATTTATTTCAGTGGTTTCTCTGTAATAGAGACATTTATATAAGTAAAAGTTCAAAGTACCAGATTGTGTCTCTGTTAGAAGTGTAAGCGGTATTTTCCTATGTATCTGTAATGTTAGTTACATTAGGATACAGAAACACAAACAACAATTTGTTCTGTGGATTGCTTTAAGTCAGGGGGGCTCTAGTGGAGTTTGGAGGAAAAAGTATGAAAACATGAAATAGTCTCGCTTCTAAAGGTCCAAACACTAGATGGCAGTGTTCCTAGCAAGATGACAGCATAAAAGAGATTTCCACTGAATGTAATTGTTAAGATTAGGAACCTGTTAAAGAAGGCCTTCACAATTGGAAGGATTCATAGAATCGTTAAGGTTGGAAAGAGTTCCAACATCATCAGGTCCAGCATCTTACCCAGCACCTCCATGACCATTATAACATGTCCTGAAGTGCTGCATATCTTTTTGTTTTTTAACACCTCCAGGTATGGTGACTTCACCACTTCCCTGGGCAGCCCATTCAGTGCCTTACCCCTCTTTCATTAAAGAAATTCTTCCTAATACCCAATCTAAACTTCCCCTGGCACAACCTGAGGACATACCTCTTGTCTTGTCATTGGTTACTTGGGAGAAGAGGCCAATTCATCAACAAGAGAAGATGCCTTTCAAAACATAACAAACAAACCTTTCTGTTCTCATTTGAATGCATATTTTTGTCTGTTGCAGGACCACGTTCTGATAGAACTGTCACAATCAGGGCTGAGGGGATCCAGAGAAGAGGAGGCATTTGATGAAGATCCATTTCTGGTTGTCAACCCAAACTATCTGCTGGAAGACTAAGGGCTGTGAGAGGTGGATTGTAGAGCTGACAAGTCACATGTTGGAAAACACATTCTTTTTCTTGCAAGGGTTGCTGTATTGCAAACATCTGAAAGTCCTATGAGTACTTTACTGTGGAATGCACCAATGTGCAGTTAGTAATATATGATGGCTCATTTACATTGAGCATGCTAGGAAAGTTTTAAAAGAAATGATACACAGTCTTGTTAATTCTGAATTTCAGTGCCATCATTGAGAGGCAGAGAGGAGTCATTCAGTAGCTCTTTTTGGCATCAAGCTGTTTAGATGCTTCTGTTTTAAAAGAGGAATTTTGCATCATTCTTCTACTGTATCTAGTAGACTTTTTATGCTATGGATGTTTTACTGTTTTTCTTATTAGCATAAATAAAATACCATTAAATGTCTGGAGGTGTTTGGGGGTGGATTTGTGGATCCACATGTTTAATGTCTAAAGGATGATTAAATTTTGTGGATGACAAATGCTGGGTTTTAAAGAAGGTTTCTCAACTTTCAGTAACAGATAATGAGAGACTTTGATTGCTTCTCTTTCTTTTCAGATGGACTAAAGATATCTATGTTCCTGTTGTGTATGTAAAATAGAATATAGCCAAGCCCAAAGCAAGGTTTTAAGTCAGGAGGTCAGAAACCCTCATCTTGATGAATGTCTTGTCTTGTAAGTGAATTCAAAATCCATCATTTATGAGGGATTTTTAAGACTATTTGTGAACTTGTTTGTAGATTATTGTTTTTATTACTATTTTTAATATGAAAGTTTTACTTACATTTCTGTTGTTCTCAATTATTTGCTTTATGATATGGGATTATTAAATAATCTATTAAAAATACCTGAACACTTTTCATATCACTCTGATACCAGCACTTAAGAAACATTTATAATATAATAGCATGAAAGATACCAAAGCTATGTATTTTAAGTACCAATGGTGTGAAATTATAACTGCTTCAGAAGCTAGTTCAGAAATGGAGCTGATTTGTAAGCAGCTGCCTTTTTCCTGTTAGCCTCTACCAGCTTTGGAGAGAGATGCCTTAGTCTAGCTAAGCATATCATTAAAGATAAGTTGTACTTAAGGAGTGGAAGGGATCATAACAGTTTGTCACCAACCACGCTATTTCATCATTGGGCACCAACTCTTCCTGCAGTGACTTCACTAATTTATTTCATAAACTGCATTTTGACAAATGCTACTTCTCATTAAAAACTGCCCCCCCCCCCCCCCCCCCCCCCCCCCCCCCCCCCCCCCCAGCAGGTTCATGTTATTCTGTGTTGTTCATTTACTTTTCCCTTTCACTCCCTGCAATCTTTGTCTGATAACAAATACTCTTCATATAGGAGAAAGTTGTCAGGTTGGGCAGTGTTTATTTTCTGTGTAGTGGGTTGAGGTCAAATGGTCACATTCTGTTTCTTTTCTTTCTTGAACCTTTCCCCAGTTCTATATGCTGCACAAGGGAGGAGGAGTATGCTTTTTCTGACTTAGCTCTGCTCTACTGAAAAACAAGCAGCAGGTGGGGCTGTGAAATTGATAGATTGATAGAATGGTTTAGGTTGGAAGGGACCTTAAAGAAGTTCCAACCCCCTTGCCATGGACGTGTGCACCTTCCATTATTAGAATTTTTTTCTAATATCCTGTCTAAATCTGCCCTTAAGCTTCAATCCCTTCCCTCTTGTCCTTCCTGGCTTTCTTGTAGGCCCCCTTCAGGCACTGGAAGGCTACTTAGAGGTCTCCATGGAGCATTCTCTTTTTCAGGCTGAACAGTCCCAACTCTCAGCCTGTCCTCATAAGGGAGGTTCTCCATCCCTCTAATAATCTTCATGGCCCTGTGCTGGATCTGCTCCAGCAACTCCATGTCACTCATGTGCTGGGGGTACCAGAACTGAATGCATTGCTCAGGAGAGCAGAATAGAGGAGGGGAATCATGTCACTTGTCCTGCTGGTCACACTTCCTTTGATGCGGCCCAGGACATGGTTGGCCTTCTGGGTTGCCAGTGCACATTGCTGGCTTGTGTTGAGTTCTTGCTCAAACTTCATTCAAACATCAGTGGGGGGAAAAAAAAAAGAGTATGTAACTGTCCAGAACAGCAAGCCTGAGGTTTCAGCAAGGTTTTCAAGGCTTCCCAAGGGTAAATTACTACCCTGGGAATCAAGCAGAGTCAAAGTACACAAATGACAATCCCTGTATAAACTGAAAGATTGGCTACTTGAGTAACAATATTGACAGATGTTTTGTACTGTAACTTAAAGACAGTCTTGACAGAGCAGTAAGCTGCCCAGATGATTCCAGGTATGCTGCAGCAAAAAGCAGGTTGTTAAAGGAAATAAACAGATGGGAGTGGTTTTTCAGTACAGTTCTGTAGATTGTTGTGCTCAGTTGATTTAAATATGTTCTGCATTTAGGCAGCACACAGCAGTTTCACTTTGGAAAGCAATGAAATCACATTCAAACGCCCTGATTTTATTTGTCATGGGGATACATATTGCTGCTGCTGCCTGAATTCTTATAATAGCCACTTTTCCAACTACACAAGATGCCCTATCTCAGATTTCCTTTATGCACCCAAGAACTGGAGCACTAATGTTCCTCTTGCTGGACTTGAGATCAGCAAGTCCAACCTATAATGCAGGTAACCCTGCTCTTGTTATGTTCTGTATCCAGAGCTGTGCTAGGATTCCTCTTAAGCTGAAAAAGGCCAGGGGGAGATTAAAAGCATTGTCTGTTTATTTTATCCTCCTCTGAAATGGAGGCAAATATCAGTTGATCTTCAAACATGAAGGGGAACCTGAGCTTTTCAGATGACCTTTCTCCAACTAGTTGTTTGAGTTCACTTGTCCATCTGCCTCTTAACTGAAAGTCTTGATTTGTTATCTTTTAGGGTCAGCTGTTTCTGAGAATGTTTATCTGATTCATAGGTAATTTCAGTTAAATATTACTTCTACTGTAATATAAGTAGCATGGAATAACTGTTTCTGAAGCAGTTCCAGAAATGGAGCTGCTTTGTAAGACTGTTGTCTTCTTTCTGTTAGTGTCTCCCAGCTTTGGGATTGACTGGGAATTTGTTCAGAATTTTATTGCCATTGCTGGACCTCTACCCAGCAAGTTAGTAAATAGAGTGCATCTTCAGGACCAAGCCCTACCCAAAGAAGCTCAATGCCTTGCTGTATCTGAAGCCCATGATTACCTGTGCCAACAAGGTCTTGTAGCTCTGGAGTTGCCCCAGTATTTCTCCCACCTTCGTGAGATTGGGGTGACACATTACAAAGTCTTCCTGCCATGGGCACGCATTCTTCCAACGGGAGATGCCAGGAAGCCAGATGAAGCTCAAGTGCAGTGCTACCAGGAACTGCTCAGGACCCTGGTTGCTGCAGATATCAGGCCACTGGTAGTTCTGCATCACCAGTGTGTCCCTGGTGCTGTGACTGCAAAGGCCATGGGTGGGAAAGCCACTGCTTTTGCTGACCTTTTTCTGGAGTATGCAGAGTTCAGCTTCCGTGCTTTTGGGGACCTGGTCAACGTGTGGCTCACTTTCAGTGACCTGCCAGAGGTGCTTAAGAGCCTGCCCTATGATGACCCCCAGCACCAAGCCCAGGCCCTGGCTGCTGCTCATGAGAGAGCTTACACCATCTACCACAAGAAATACTCACTGGCAGGTAAGGAGAGTGGGGAGAGGGAATTTTTGGTGTGACCTTCACAAGTATTTTGTGAGGGGCAACTGCTAGGTGCAATCTGTGAGTATGCTGTCAGTACTCTCAGAATTGCACAGAAATCCTTCAGTAATGGGTTCTTTCAAATCCCTTATTGTAAATTATCAAACAATTATCAAAATAATAATCACATTTTGCTTGAAATAGTAGCCAATGTAGCTGGGGATAATATACCTCTGTGTGTGTGTGTAGTTACAGTTAACCTTTTAATCATCAGGGAAGTATTAAATAGCCTCCAGTTAATCTGAGCAGCAGAAACCAGTACTTCAAGCCCAAACCTTTCAATACTTTACATGCTTTTTCTCTGAGGGCTGTTGTCCATGCAGTCTTAATTTGAAGACCAGCAGATGCCCCTCATACTGTTCATACACCAAACCTTGAATGTGTTGTGTAATAAAAGACAGACTGAGACTTGGGAAAAATCAGCTCATTTTCAAAGCCTTATTTCAATGTCCTTGAATAGAATAGAATAGAATTAACCAGGTTGGAAGAGACCTTCAAGATCATCATGTCCAACCTATCATCCGACACCACCTAATCAACTAAACCATACAACCAAGCATCCTGTCAAGCCTCGCCTTGAAAATTGAGATTGCAATTTCTGCCATTTCAGCTAAGAGAGGAAGATCATGCCATCAGTCAGTGACTGTCCTGTAATGCCTTCTGTATTATGGGGACTTTTTCATTAAGGCATGATGTGTTCCCTGGGAACACAGTTTTGGAGGTCCAGATCTAGCTGAAGAATCAGGTCCAATTCAGCTGACGCCTTCCACCCAAAAGGTGGAAATCTTTGCAAACATTGACAAAACCCACTTAAAACTGATCATGGTGTAAAGTGACATTTCTCATTTCATCAAGGGGAAATGATTTTATTTAACTTCCAAAAGTTAAAGCAACAGGGAACAGTTGCTTTTTAGTGTAATTACTGCTCTCAGTTACAAATTACTTCAAAATTCCACAAATCCAGTCTTACTCTATTTTTTTCATGTCTACAATCACAAAATCATAATTATCAAGCTCTTTTGTAGCTAATAATGTGTACCTAATGTGTACTTCTTTCTGGCTCACAGAGGAAAAAATAAAAATGTACCTTCAAGCTACAGAGGAACGAGGCACAGAAAATGTCTTGAGAGATAGTAGTACTGTGAGGAAGTCTGCACTGCCCTTTGTTAGAATTCACTTCTTGCAGACACTAGGGTTTTACAGTAATTAAATTTTAACACTGCCTGTGTTAAACAGAGCAAGAAAATTTCATCTCTGTTGAGTTCCTGGGATTTTCTAAGCAGCTGTCCTGTTGGGTCTGCTTTCTCTGGACTTGGAGTTTTCCTGTCCCTAGAAGAACCAGTAGGGCTGGCTGAGTCATTGTAATTTTTTTTCTCCCCAATTAATTTTGAGTTCTTGCATTTGTCAGGAATACTTTGCCCAGCTTCCCTCATGCATCACCTGTCCCCTGCAAATTCCCAGCATCCCAGTAGAATCCAGCTCAGGGTGGATTTAAAAAAAATTAACTACCATAGAACCATCACAAAGTCATGAAAATTAAACATATTCCTTATAGTTATGCACAGAGTGGAAGGGCACCCACTGGACAGGTGCATTGAGGTCGACTTTCCTGCAAGCAATAGCACTACAGCTAACTGAAAGGATGTTGCAGTGAGGCTGGTGTTGGTCTCTTCTCCCAAGTAACTAGTGATGGATGAGAGGAAATGGGCTTAAGTTGTGCCAGGAGAGGTTTAGATTGGACATTAAGAAAATCTTTACTGAGAGAGTGGTGAGACATTGGAATGGGCTGCTCAGGGAGGTGGTGGAGTCACCGTCCCTGGAGGTCTTCAAGAAGCGTGTAGCTGGTGGCACTTCAGGATGTAGTTTAGTGATGATGGCAGTTGGATTATGGTTGGACTTCATAATCTTAAAAGTTTTTTCCAACTGTAATGATTCTATAAGATATTTATGAGCTGTCATGATTAGACAAGACAAGACATATTAAACTCTGCTTTTCAATTTCTGCCTTCTCCAACTCTGTTGAAATTGTAGTGGGTATTCTGAAATCAGCTACCTAGGGCACTGATTGATGTTCAAAAAATGTCCAACTGATTAAAAGAAAAACACAAAGCCAAACCAATAAACCTGCAGTGAGCTGAATTTTTTTATTTATCTTTAACATGTTGTTAATAGCTTCTCTTTTTTAAGGTGGAAAGCTGTCCATCGCTTTAGGAGTGGGTCATGGTTTGGATCATGCTGCATTGGAATTGCTTTCAGCTTCTCTTCAGGTAACACCATCATGGAAACTATTTCCAAAATTACAGAAATTGGTTTTTATGCACAGGATCAAGTGACCTATTGCAAGTTATATAAAATTTTAGCAGGTGGACTAATCAACCAATTTGGTAAATTTTACTTACTTGGTTAGCTTGATTATGTGGAACTCAGTGATTTAAAAAATTGCTTCAACATCCTTTCTTGGCTTCTTGATTAAGAGGTATGGATACATTTGCTCTCATAATTGGCTGTTTTAGCAATTTAATGTACTTAAATGACAAGGTGTCTGCAAAAAGTGTTCCCACTGTCATTTTCTTTGAAAGTCAACTTAATGCATCATTAAAGAAATAGATAATTTATGTCAAATAACTGCTCTTAAAAAAAATAAAACAACTATGTATTACATTCAAACACAGACTGAGCTGTGATAAAAATTGTCTAGATGGCACAATCTGAGGAGAACATAATCACTACAAAGATCATAGAATGGTAAGGGTTGGAAGGGAACTTTGGACATCATCAAATCCAACTCCTCTGCCAAAGCAGGATCACCTAGGGCATGTCACACAGGAATTAATCCAGATGGGTCCTTAAAGGCTCCAGAGAAGGAGACTCCACAACCCCTCTGGGCAGCCTGTTCCAGTGCTCCATCACCCTTACAGTAAAGAAGTTTTTTCTCGTGTTGAGGTGGAACTTCCTGTGTTCCAGCTTATATTCATTGGCCCTTGTCCTATCACCACTGAAGACAGACTGGCCCCTTCTTGACACCCACTCTTCAGATATTTGTAAACATTAACAAGATATCCTCTCAGTCTTCTTTTCTGGACTAAACAGGCCCAGGTCTCTCAGCCATTCCTTATCAGAGAGACATTCCAGGCCCTTAACCATCCTTATAGCCCTCCATTGAACACATCTGTGATAAATCCTTTCTGTGAAGACCAAACTCTCTATTGGCAGTTATCTTCACTTAGAGGATGTTGATACAGGATGCAGTGAACAAACAGCAGTGCAGTTTTTTCAGCTTGACTTCACAAACCGTCAAAATTTAGTAAGAGGGTAAACAATGTTTAAGACATGACATCTCAAAGATACACACAAGGTGTGATTTGTGGGGAGAGAAACATTGTTAAATAAAATGAGGTGACTGAACTTGAAAAACACTTTGGACTGAAAAATAAACTGAAAGCTTATCAGTGCTTTCAGCTGGTTTAATAAAAGAATATGATCTCTTCCTTTGAACTCGATGATTCAAATGGGATGTAGTCTGGAATGATTAGTGATTTCTGAAGTGGACTTTCCCCAAAGGATAATTGATGTGGCCTACATGAACCACAGAGTTACAAAGGTTTCACTGTCTGATTAATCCTAGAGAGTCTTACTAATTAAAAAAACATCTGTAAATCATTAATATTCATAAAATATTCAATAGAATTTCACTTAGCTGTTTACATTTTACTTTGTTTGGAAGAATAGATGCAAATTGCATCTTCTCATTAAGTAGGATTTCATTCAGCTGTTTGTTTCACTTTTTATAGGAGGACAGATACAAAATGCATCTTCCCATGCAGTTTGTACCTTCTCAGTCCAGTTTGTACACATTAAATTATCCAGGGTTCCCATGAAGCTGTATGGCTCCTTACTCCAGCAGTATGTTTTTATCAAACATTTCACAATTTTATGTGTTTTTAGCATAATGCCTGCATAAAAAGGCCATTTTACTCCAGGATGATTCTTTTCCTTTTCTTGTTGCCAGGATTCAGTGGACTTTCTGTCTCTCAGCCTTCAGTACTATTGTGGAAATGAAGCAAACTTCTACAAGAAGTTGAGTGAATTCCAGGTACTGCACAGTGTTAACATTTTTAGCAACAGCCCGGAGACCATAAATAGAAGGGGAATTTCATATTTCTTGATGCATGTCTCAAACACTTCTGATGTGCTGCAAGAGCTCAGACAGCAGCCACATTAGGAAGCAGCTGCATACTGCCCACTTCTCTGTTGTTATTCTGACTTAAAAACAGGTGCTCGAAAGTGCTGGAAAGGGTTCTCTTGGTCAGTGCTCATCACTGAGGTTTTAACAACTGGAATGGCATCATTACAGAACACAGAATTAACCAGGTTGGAAAAGATCTTCAAGATCATCAAGTCCAACCTAATTCTTTATTCCAGGAATGAAAACCCTTCTCTTTCACATCTTAAGCGTTTTATAAGCTGTTAGGCTAATACACTTAAACAAAACAAACCACCCCACTATTTTGTTCTAGCATGGGCTCTGCAATGGTACTTCACACTTCTTCATCAGTGGAGGAAGTGTTAGAAACATTCATGGCTATGAGTTTGTGCAAGGATTAGATCCCATGGCAATGCAATGTCAGTAGTGCCACAGGCTAGTACCTGGTTTTAAAACTCTGATAGTAGACTGCATTCTTAAAATATGTATGAGTCACCCAGCAACTGAGTTGGAGAATAAGACACTACCCATGTGACTCCTTCTCTTGAGGGTCCCAGCATGCTGCAGTTACTATAAAAAGTGGGTCAAACGTTATGGCAACAAATTCTTAGCAAGTAAGCTTTCAAAACAGGCCATAGTTCCTTGTGCCTTTTCAATGAGAAGTTGAACACTGAAAGTCTCTGGGGTTTGTGATTTGATTTGCATTGGGCATTTTTTGTACCATAGAAAAACAGTGGGTGGTATTTCATGGTTACTCTGTAGATCTATGAATTTAACTTTGAAGAACTGATTATCACCAGTCTTCTAGGTATTTCCTGTTCTGTGTTATAAAGCAACAAATGCCAAGAGCATGGTTTTATTATCTGCCTGATACATACAAGTTTCACACAAGTCTTTGGTTTTGCAGAATGTCTGGAAGGACACTCAGATCTTGATTTTCAGTCTAAAGTTCCTTGATTGTGATTCCATGGAAGAGAACCCTTCTATACCAATAGCTGCCATTTTCACTGGTGAGTGATATATTCTAAGAAGGAGAGGTTTTTAGCTATGTTCTGCATGGCGAATTATAGGGGAAGTTCAAAACTGTCCAGACCACTGCTCTCATGAAATAACTTGATGGTTTCTTTCTTAGTCTTCTTGGAAATTTAAGGGTAAATGGTGAGTGTGGAGGGAGAGAAAGCAGGAAATATTACTCAAAGCTTTTCTTCATTTTCATTAGACTCAAATTGTGCCAGAAGAGGTTTGAACTGGATAGTAGGAAAAATCTTTTCACCAAAAGGGTTGCCAAGCATTTGAACAGGCTGCCCAGGGAAGTGGTGGAGTCACCATCCCTGGATTAATTAAAAGACCTGTAGATGTGGTTTAGTGGTGGATTTCACTGTGCTGGAAATGGTTGGAATAGATCCTGAAGGTATTTCTGTGATAATTTTTTAACATGGAATTGTAAATCTCTAATGAAAACCTAACAAATTGAATCTGAAAAAAGATAGTTAAGAGAAAAGAACCATGTTTCTAAAAAAGTGCAATTGTATGTCCATGTAGTGTCATGCAGTCCATCTGAGTTGTGGCTGAGCTTATCACCTGCCATTTGTTTATTTTCAGCTATCAACAAAGACCAGACGCTAACAATTGGATATGATGTTAATGAGTTATTGGACTTTTCATCTCACGTTTTGAGGTACAGTTTTGTCCCCTAAATCAGATACTGCAGTAAAATGGTGTCCTCTAGAACCCTATGTGCAGGCAAAGTCTGCTGTTAGTTGCTGAAAAAGCTGGAAAGGAATAGCTTTTTGCTGAGCCCAGTCTCTTGCTGTTACACACAATTCTCTATCCTACTGCTAGAGGTGATGTGATCATCTTCCACTCTCTCATCCTTGGTTACCCAAATTGTACCTTAAAGCCAGTAGTAGCAAGTACTTTTCCAAGGGTTCTGTTCTTTCTGAGATCAAAACCATTTGAAATTCAAATAAACTACAAAAAGATAAAGACTTTCCTAGGAGAGGAGGCAATTGTACCTTCAGAAATGTGGAGGTCATTGTGCAGGGAGAAGCTAAGGGTTAGAGAAGCAAGGTTGATTTGGTTTAGCTTATACCATAGAAATTCATGAGAGCAGTTGTATCATATGAAAATGCTACAGACTGTAAGGATTGCATCTGCACCTTCACCCTAGCTGTAATGAATTATGAATCTGCTGCAAAGAAATGCATTGGATGTATAACTCTAGAGCTCTGCAGTTAGCTCATTGCACTCGTGTATAGCTCTTGAGCTGCTCTGCAGTTAGCTTGTTGCACTCCACCTTCATCTGCTGGCTGGATGACCAGATGACAAAGGAACTATGGAACATATGGCATATGTCAGCTGAATAGAAAGCAAATAACTCTTTTATCCTCTCTGTTTGCAAGTTCTTTTTCACTGGCATCCTTCTCAGAGATGTTAATTTCCTTTTATTCTCTTTCCAGCAAAGCGAATACTATGCAGGAAGACCAAGATGCTGCTCCTGCTCCTCGCTCCTCCTATCAAACAGTTTGGGAAATGTTTGCTAACCAGCCTGAACTGGAGAGGGATTCTTTTCTGCAAGATGTTTTCCCAGATGGTTTCCTCTGGGGCACATCCACAGGTGCCTTTAACATTGAAGGAGCTTGGGCAGAGGATGGGAAAGGAGAGAGCATCTGGGATCAGTTTGGGCATGCAGGTCACGTCTACATGAACCAAACAGCAGATGTGGCATGTGACAGCTACTATAAAACCAGCTATGATGTTTACCTGCTTAGGGGTCTTCATCCCCAGCTGTACAAATTTTCTCTATCCTGGCCTAGAATTCTTCCTGCTGGCACCACCGAGACCATCAACACCAAGGGTGTTGATTATTACAACCGATTAATTAACCGTTTGCTAGACTCTAATATTGAGCCCATGGTGACTCTGTTCCACTGGGACCTTCCACAAGCTCTCCAGGTTCTTGGTGGCTGGCAGAATGACAGTATCATAGATGCTTTTGTAAATTATGCAGACTTCTGCTTTTCCACTTTTGGGGATCGGGTCAAGTTCTGGGTTACTTTCCACGAGCCTTGGGTTATCAGTTATGCTGGCTATGGCACTGGAGAGCATCCGCCAGGAATCACGGACCCAGGAGTAGCATCTTACAAGGTAGGAACACAGAAATACCTAGGATCCTGTAGATGCCATTGTTGTGTTGATTTCCTCTGATGGTTCTGTATTTTAACTGTGTTCAAGCCTGGTGTTGCCTCTGAGACAGCTGTTTGCTTGTTGGATTTATGATACTTGCTAAAAATGGGTTAGTTAATGGATGCTAGAGGTCTTGATCTTACTGCTCTGTTCTGGAAGCTGGTGTTGATGGGTAGCCAGGTTCTTCTGCTTATTCCAAAACCTACTGCACTGTGGCTATGATTATTTGTTTTGTTGAAGTTTTTTCTTTTGGCCCAAGACCACGTTCTCACACGACAGTAATCTCAATGCTTAAGAGTTCTCGCGCAAAGCAGTGTGAGAGGTACCTCTCTGTTTTCTGTTCCCAGGTGGCTCACACAATTCTCAAGGCTCACGCCAAAGTCTGGCACCTGTACAATGACAAGTACCGCTCTCAGCAATTGGGGAAGGTGGGGCTGGTGTTGAACTCAGATTGGGCTGAACCCAAGACTCCAGCCAATTCTGAGGATGTGAGGGCCTCTGAGAGGTACCTGCAGTTCATGCTTGGCTGGTTTGCTCACCCTGTATTTGTTAATGGTGATTACCCAGATATCTTGAAGGCTCAGATCCAGGAAACAAACCAGCAGTGCTCTACAACAGTTGCCCAGCTGCCTCTGTTTACAGAAGAGGAGAAGTCCTGGGTGAAGGGGACTGCAGACTTTTTTGGTCTTTCCCATTACACTTCCCGCCTGGTCAGTGCTGTGACTAACGGGACCTGCACTGCAAGCTATGAGAGCATCGGGCACTTCTCCGTGCACATAGATCCTTCTTGGCCTCAGGCTGCCTCTTCTTGGATCCATGTGGTCCCTTGGGGATTGAGGCGCCTGCTGAAGTTTGTGTCCCAGGAATACACAGGGACAAGGATCCCAATTTACATAGCAGGAAATGGTGTGCCAACAGAAGACACCGGGGATCTGATTAATGATGCTCTGCGGGTTGATTATTTCCGTCGGTACATCAACGAGGCTCTGAAAGGTATGGAGGAATGTTAGGCTTTATTTTTTTAATAGCAGCTAGTTATTCTATCACTTTCATACTGGTTAACTCTAAAACATCAGCATTTGCCCGGTGCTATGATGTCAGCTGCCTATTTTGTATGTAGTGTGACCTCATATACTTCATCCTATCTGGTGGGGAGGGCAGTGGAACACTGGGACAGGTTGCCCAAGGGAGGTAGTTAAGGCCCCATCCCTGGAGGTATTCAAAGTGAGGCTTGACAAGGCTCTGGGCAACCTGGTCTAGTTGAGGATGCCTCTGCTTTACTGCAGAGGGGTTTGGAGTAGATGACCTTTGGAGGCCTCTTCCAACTCAAAGCATTCTATGATCTTATGATTCTATGGCATCCATATATGGAAGTCTCCATTATGTTTAGATGTGGGAACAGGTTTTTCATATATATGGATAAATGTAGCCTGGACCCCAGTGTCAGTCCCTCTGAGAACTGTTTTTTATCACTCAGCTACCCTGAAGATGACTTGCCTTCAGGCAAGCTCTTGCCCACAGACATCTCATAGATCAGGACTGAACGATGTCTTTATTGATTAAGCAGACAGCATCCTGTCCCATTTCAGGTTAGAATTTTTAGGGAGATACAAATATCTCAAATGATTTTGAGCAAGGTTCAAGGTATGCTTCTATCTTTGCAAATTGTGTATCAATTGATGTGAAAATATGAGTGGTTTGAGCTCTGGACAGGTATAAAGATATGAGATTTCAAATAGAGGTTTGACTAATGCTCTGTTGAGATACACAAATCAATACTGTCAGGAAAACTGTATTAAATATGCTGTATGAAATAGACTGGTGATCAGTGTACAGCAGTTGATCTTCTTGACCTAGTTCTGAACATACTGCTAGAAGGGTTATTAGAGCTACAGAAAACACAATTTAGCATTGCTGTATGCCTTAGCAGAAGGAAGGAAGATGGACTGCATATGGGAAGTGAGCTTTTCTGGATTGAGAGAGATTTAGAGCTTGTTTTTTAGGCAATGTGTGGAAAGATGCTGGGCTTGCCTCTGCAGGTAGCAGATACTGTGTTCTGCTGAAAGAAGCTGGCCTCCTGTGCTCAGGGAAGATAGGCAAGCACTAAATGCTTGTAATGTTTCAGTTTATCTACCGTGTCAGCTCTAAAAGTGCACCGTACACCTGAGCTGATGAGTTGTGCTTGGAAACAAGAAAACGGGGAAAAAGGGATGACACCGGTGGCACAGGTGTCCTGTACTCAATAACTTCTTCACTGATACTTCTTTTGTCATGCATTTTTATCACTAAGCATTTAATTGTTACAGTGCCAGTTGCTTTCCTTGCCAGATACTCTAATGTTGTTTGTTTGTCGTTGATTTGGGGCTTTTTTTTTGCCTGGAAGACCATTTGTAGATGTTTGGGTTATCACAATTACCCTCAGTTTTGGTGCTTATGTTGTGCTGTGTTCAGAAAATGCCCAAATGAGTAACTGTGTCTTCTTCTGTTTCTGTGACAGCTGTAAAGCTAGATGAGGTTGATGTTCGGTCATATATTGCTCGATCCCTGGTTGATGGCTTTGAAGGTCCAGTGGGGTACAGACTAAGATTTGGGCTGCATCATGTGAATTTTGAAGACAGTGACAGACCAAGGACTCCCAAGGCATCTGCTTATTTCTATTCCAGTGTTATTGCAAACAATGGTTTCCCATCTAAAGTCTTGGACAGATCTTCTGCACCAGTGGTATTTCACCAACCCATGCCATCAAAGTTGCCATATTTGCCTGCATCAGAAGTTCCCTCCAAGGCAAAGATTGTCTGGGAGAAGTTTTCATCTCAAACAAGCTTTGAAAAGGACATGTACTTCTATGGGACATTTCCAGAGGACTTTACGTGGGGGGTGTCTTCTTCTGCCTACCAGATAGAGGGAGGTTGGGATGCTGATGGCAAAGGACCCAGCATTTGGGATAACTTCACCCATGTCCCAGGGAATATAAAGAATAATGATACTGGAGATGTAGCTTGTGATAGCTACAACAAGGTGGAGGAAGATATTTACCTGCTGCGAGCCTTAGGGGTGAAGAACTATCGTTTCTCCCTGTCCTGGTCTCGAATTTTCCCCAACGGAAGGAACAACTCAATAAACCGCCATGGGGTTGACTACTATAACCGTCTCATTGATGGGCTGGTTGCCAACAACATCGCTCCAATAGTCACTCTCTACCACTTCGACCTGCCACAAGCACTCCAGGACATTGGTGGCTGGGAGAACAGTGAGATGATTGACCTGTTTGATAGTTTTGCAGACTTCTGTTTCCAGACCTTTGGGGACAGGGTGAAGTTCTGGATCACACTCAATGAACCCCAAGTCATTGCCTGGGTTGGTTATGGCACTGGAGAATTTCCGCCCAATGTCAAAGACCCTGGCAGTGCTCCCTACAGGGTTGCCCATATCTTACTTAAAGCTCATGCCAGGGTCTACCATACATATGACGACAAATACAGAGCGAGTCAGGGAGGAGTCATTGCTCTGTGTCCCAACATAGACTGGGTTGAGCCACAGACACCAAGCAACCCCAGGGACATAGAAGCTGCAGACAGGTACCTGCAGTTTTTGGTAGGGTGGTTTACACATCCAATTTTCAAAAATGGGGACTACCCTGATGCCATGAAGTGGAAAGTTGGGAACAGGAGCGAGCTCCAGAACTTGCCGTCGTCTCGCCTGCCGGTTTTCACAGCAGAGGAGCGTGAATACATCAGGGGCACAGCAGATGTCTTCTGCTTCAACACCTACACCTCCAGACTTGTAACCCATGCAACCACCCAGTTGAGGCCCTTCTCTTATGAGTATGATCAGGAAGTTGTAACAAAAGTTGACAGCTCCTGGCCTTCCTCAGCTGTGCCGAGCCAGCGGGCTGTGGCCTGGGGGATGCGGAGGCTACTGAACTGGATCAAAGAGGAATATGGAAACCCCCCAGTATATGTAATTGAGAATGGGGTGGGGCTAAACACCAAGTCGCAGGTTGATGACAACAGCAGGATATTTTACTACAAAACATACATTGATGAAGCTTTAAAAGGTACCAATGTTTGCTTTTGTTCTGTTGGTGTGTGTCTCCCCTTGAGTTTCTGGTTACTTTATTCCTCTGAAGAATAGTTTTTAAAAGTGGTTGATACCAGTCTTTAAATATCCTGAGCACAATATAAGCATAGTGTTCCTTTTTGTGATCTGCCCTGCTTGGCTTTTTGCACTTTGTATCCTCCAGCTGTGGAGAGTCTCTTGATCTTAGTTGACCAGTGCCAGCTTCATGAAGCTAGAAGTGTCATAAATGCTTGCATGTGAATGCCTCATTTAATGTGTGATTCTACCACTGATGATGCTCTTTCTTTGTTTCTGGTCTTTCAGCTTACAAGTTGGATGGTGTTAATCTGAGAGGATACAACGCATGGAGCCTCATGGATAGCTTTGAATGGTTGGATGGTTATGAGACAAGATTTGGGTTGCATCAGGTTGATTTTGACAATGCCAACAGGCCAAGAACCCCAAAGCGCTCTGCTGTGTACTATGCAGAGGTCATCCGCAATAATGGTATCCCACTGCCAGAAGAAGATGAATTCTTATATGGAGAGTTTCCAGAGAACTTTGTGTGGGGTGTGGCAACTGCAGCATATCAGGTTAGGAAACAGCTGGATTCCTACAGTGTCTGCAGACAGGTCTTTCATTTTGGATGAGACATCTACAGCTTTTGTAACATTTAGGTTTTGCCGTAATTGAGGGTTAGCGTAACGTCTGCTGTAAGAGGGAGGAACTTGGAGATGTTTAAAGGCATGGTTATACTACAAGGACAGAGACAGCTTCAGAAGGGCCAGCCCACTCGGAGCAGCAGGTGAACTGAAACAACACCTGTGCTCTGTGACTTTGTGGTTTGCTAATACTTCTTGCCTTAAGGCCCAAGAGGCCTTACTAGTGACTGCTCAGTGAAGCTGGTAAGTCAAAAGATTGTCTAGTGCCACAAAGACTAACAGGTTCAATTCTTTGCTGGGCCAAGACCTAAATTTGGGGGGTTACTAAGAATTCCACCCTCCCATCTTCAATTACAGATTGAAGGAGGTTGGAGAGCAGATGGAAAAGGACTTAGCATTTGGGACAAATACACTCACACTCCCTTGAGGATCAGCAATGATGACACTGGAGATGTAGCTTGTGACAGCTACCACAGGATTGAGGAGGATGTGGAAATGCTGAAGAGCCTCAAGGTGTCTCGGTATCGCTTTTCAGTCTCCTGGTCTCGTGTTCTCCCAGATGGGACCACCAGATATATCAATGAAAAGGGCCTGAACTACTACGAAAGGCTTGTCGACGCTTTACTGGCAGCTAACATTGTGCCTCAGGTAACCAAAATGGTGACTTTCAGGTAACTAAAAAATAGCAGAACTCAAGTCTGGTGCTCAGAGCCACCTATATGTGTTTCCATGCATGCCCTTCCTCACAGAGAAACAGTTTTTCATTGCATTCTGAAAGGACACATGTTCTTTGCATAAGTAAATGAATGGTGATGGTCATGATACATTAGAAATTACTGCCTAGAGGGATCCCAGTAACCTTATTGTTGGCTGTTTCCAATTACCTTCTCTTCCCTCACATGCCTGAAAGTGAACTCCACAAGGATGTATGCACTGATCTTTCCAGAGACTTGAGGTGAGGCCAACCAACCTGTAGTTCTCAGAATCCTGCTTCTTGCCTTTCTTGGAGATGAGTGTAACATTTATTCTTTTCCAAGAAGTTAGGAAGGTCCATTCACCAGACCTTATTGCTCTCTACAACTACCTGAAGGGAGGTTGTAGCCAAGTGGGGATTGGTCTCTTCTCCCAGGCAAGCAGCACCAGAACAAGAGGACACAGTCTCAAACTGTGCCAAGGGAAGTTTAGGCTCGAGGTGAGGAGGAAGTTCTTCACAGAGAGAGCTGTTAGCCATTGGAATGTGCTGCCCAGGGAGGTGGTGGAGTCCCTGTCCCTGAAGGTGTTCAGGGAGAGGATTGGAGCTGTGGTTTAGTAGTCATGAGGTGTTGGGTGACAGGTTGGACTTGATGATCTTTGTGGTCTTTTCCAATCTTATTGATTCTATGATTCTATGATCAGCATGGCTTGTCACACATAATGGACAGAGACCTCTCCATGGCATGAATCAGCTCTTTCGGCACCCTTGAATGAATCTGACCTGTTCCCATAGTCTAGGATGTATGTAGGATTTTTCCACTTCTGTCTGCTCCTTCCCCTATGTTGGCTGTTCTTGTTCTGCTCCAACAGTGCTGGGTTCACTGGAGAGTGCCCCTGGCTGCACCAAGAGAGAGTGATTGAGAGAGTGAATCACAGAGAGAGTGATTGCCCATTGGAATGGGCTGCCTGAGGAGGTGGTGGGGTCGCTGTCGCTGGGGGTGTTCAGGGCGAGGCTTGACAGAATGCTTGGTTGCATGGTTTAGTTGATTAGGTGGTGTTGGATGATAGGTTGGACATGATGATCTTGAAGGTCTCTTCCAACCTGGTTTGTTCTATTCTGTTCTATTCTATTCTAAGTGCTGTCTACATGTCTTATGTAACAGCCCCATACAACAATGCAGGCTTGGGGCAGAGTGGCTGGAAGGCTGCCTGGCAGAAAAGGATCCAGGGGTGCTGGTTGACAGCTGACTGAACATGAGCCAGCAGGGTGCTTAGGTGGCAAACAGCATCCTGGCCTTATCAGAAGTAGTGTGACCAGCAGGTCCAGGGAAGTGATTGTCTTCCTGCACTCAGCACTGGTGAGATGGTACCTCGAGTACTGTGTTCAGTTTTGGGCCCACAACAAGTAGGACGAGGTGCTGGAGTGTGTCTTGAGGAGGGCAACAAAGCTGGTGAAGGGTCCAGAGAACAAGTCTTATGAGGAGCAGCTGAGGGAACTGGGATTGTTTAGTCTGGAGTAAAGGAGGTTCAGGGAGATCTTATTGCTCTCTATGACTACCTAAAAGGAGGTTGTGGTGTGGTGGGAGTTAGTTTGTTCTCCCAAGTAGCAAGTGACAGAATGAGAGGAAGCAGCCTCAAGATGTGCCAGGGGAGGTTTAGGAAAAATTTCTTCACCAAAAGGTTAAGCTGTGGAACAAGCTACTCAGAGAAGTGGTTGAACCATCATCCCTGGAGGTATTTAAAAGCCATGCAGATGTGGTGCTTAGGGACATGGTTTAGCAGCAGACTTGGTTAGGTTAATGGTTGGACTTGATGATCTTAAAGACCTTTTCCAGCCTAAATGATTCTGTGATTCTGTGCACACCATGCAGGGGGCAACCCAGGGGTTATCTACACAAACATCAGATGATGCCTGAATGCACCTGTGCCTTCACAGCATTGCTCTAGACAGGTCCAATGGCTGTACCAGCCCAAACAGGTGTTCTCTTAACTGTATTTCATCTGAGAGTCTGCAGGTGCAGCAGTTCTTCACTGATGAGTTCTTGCTATCAGAAGGTTGTGGTGGTTTTGTTAAAAGCTTCATCTTCACCTTCAGGCAGTGCCTGGAGTTCAAGTCATGGTTTGAGAACAGGTAGCTGCTGATCAAAGCATGGGTTGTGCTCACAAGGAAGGCTGGGCTACTGTGCTCATTTCCAAAAGGAAGAGTGGCTGGCTGAGTCTCTCTCTTGCTCTTTCCCCACAGGTCACTCTCTACCACTGGGACCTCCCACAGGCCCTGCAGGATGTCGGTGGGTGGGAGAATGACACTATCGTTCAGAGGTTTAAGGAATATGCTGACCTCCTTTTCAAGAGATTAGGAGATAAAGTGAAATTCTGGATAACCTTAAATGAACCCTTCAACGCTGCGTATCAAGGCTATGGTGTTGGCACAGCTGCTCCAGGTAGGGCACTATTGCACAGCTGTATTACGCTGCAGCAGAGTGCACGCTAGAGGCTTGCAAAGGGGGAGCAAGGAAGGCAGTGTGGTGGGGATAAATGGGGTTTGGACTGCTGTAGTGGACACAACCTTCTTTCACTTTGCCAGTGATGCCTCCAAGACCCATCCTCCTTCTTCCACCCATCCTGTGCAGCCTCTGGATTACATGTGCTGTCTGGAGCAGACCCCATTGCCAGAGACAGTGGAGAAGAGTTAGGGCTGGAGGGGACCCAGTTCAGCTATAGGGTAGAAGAAGAGGAAGTAGATGAAAGGGGAGGGATGGGAGCTGGCTGGAACATACAGCTTTCTGCTTTCCATGCTGGTGCCAGCAGCCTGTTGCTGGGCCTGGCAGCCCTGCACAGGCAGAGAGCTGAACCAGCCCATGTCCCACCACAGCAGGAGGAGAAGGGAGCAGTGTGTGGTCCCGCATAGTCTGCCCACTGCAGCTGTGCCCTTAGCTGTCTCTGCAGTTTCCAACTGTCTCTGTGACCTCAGCCCAGAGCCGGGGCCCAGGGCGCCAGCTGCTGCAGGTTCATTTATTTACCAGCAGGCAGCTGGGGATGTCCTGGGCATCATGTTAACCTGGGAAGCAGTTGTGAGAAAGTTGGGAACTGCTGCTCCACTGCCTGTGCTGTCCCTGCCCCTGCAGGCGTCTCCATTCGCCCCGGGCGAGCCCCCTACGTGGTGGGGCACAACATGATAAAGGCCCACGCGGAAGCCTGGCACCTCTACAATGAGACCTACCGTGCAAAACAAGGAGGGCTGATCTCCATCACCCTCAACTCTGACTGGGCAGAACCAAGGAACCCACACAAACAGGAGGACATCGATGCTGCCAAACAATACTTGGAGGTACAGGGATACCTGGGCACAGCTCTCCCACAGCTCCTGGGTTTGTTTATGGTGGTACCCTTTCTCTGGGTGCTGGAGATGCTCAGAACCCAGGTCAGTAGCTCACTGGAAAAAAAGGATGAGCCAGAGGCATAGCTGCAAGGAAATGGTTCACCCTTATCTGATGGCTGATAAGCATCCAACAGAAATGGGACAAAATATGGCTGCATTGACAAAAGCTTAGTAAATTTACTGTCATTATATGGAGCATCCCTGGGTAGCTCCATGTGCCTGATCAGTATACATTCAAATACTACCTATAAAGCAGCACATGAAAGAGAAATGGTTAAATCCTTTGTTTTGATACATAATGGATCCTTCTCCCTTATTCCCTGGCTCAGTTTTTTTTAGGCTGGTTTGCTCATCCCATTTTCAAAAACGGTGATTATAACGAGGTGATGAAAACGAGGATTCGGGAGCGCAGCCTGGCGCAGGGTCTGAGCCAGTCCCGGTAAGAGCCCAGGCCTGTGTTTGCCCTGCTGTGCTGAAGCCTGCTGTTCCGATGGGAGTGTGAAATTTCACTGAGTCTATTGCAGTACTACTCTAAAAATCTTGCTGTATCCTCTCAGAAAATCTTTAGTGTACATTTTGCCTGTTCCCTGTCCTTACCTCTCTTGCAAACTGAATTTACTAATATGCCTTATCTTTGGGGTAGTAAGTTGGCAGCTCAGGGTGGTGCAGGGAATGCTCTGCATTAGACACAGTGTTTCACCTGACAGCCACGGTGAAGGTGGTTTTTCTTAAAACTATGTACTGAACTTGAGCACTGAGAGCTCACAGGTCCCTCTGAGTTGTATTTCTTATTTTCTGTTCCTGTGAATTACTTCTGGGCTGCCCAGGGAGGTGGTGGAGTCACTGTCCCTGGAGGTGTTCAAGAGGGGATTGGACATGGCACTTGGTGCCATGGTCTAGTCATGAGGTCTGTGGTGACAGGTTGGACTCGATGATCTTTGAGGTCTCTTCCAACCTTGGTGATACTGTGATACTTTTAATGTTATTGTGGTACCATTTATTTTCCTTTTCTTTCCTCTCTAGGCACATGTAAGTAAAGCACTTTCTTCCCTCTTCACTTTAATAGCAAATTCATGGGGTGTATGAGATCTGGGGCTATTCCTTGTCATGCCTTTCTGCAAATGTGGGAGGCCACTTGTTTCGAAGTGAGGAGGATGGTGAGGAGTTGGTGTGTGCTCTGCAGCAAAGGCAGGGCTCTTCATGATTCCAGTTATATTTTTATACATGCCTAATCCACTTGCATTCTTAGGCACTTTTTGGCACATTATCTCTTCTCTGGCAGTTGCTGCTGTTAACAAGAGAGCAAAGCCATGTGTGTTGCTTTATGAGGTAATGTGCCCAAGCATCTCAGTCTGGGGAAGTCCTGTCCTCAGCCTAGGACTGCAAATATCACCAAACTGCCTGGAGCACTGGCTGTGTTTTCAGCATGGCTTACCTAGGGACCTAATTCCCAGGAGAATTTTCTCTCACTGAAACCTTGCTCCTTGTTGCAGGATGCCCTGGCTGTCCCATGATTCTGTTTCTTACTTTGTGTAGTGCTACAGATCCAAAAGGGGTGGTTCTTCTCTGAGAAGTCCTCCCTTTTGAAGACAACCAAGGTTTTTGGGATTTAGTGGTAGAGTCCACACACAGAGACTAGTTCCCAGTTTCTCCTGGGTTTTCCTGTTCCTCCAGAAGAATCATGGTACTTCTTCCTGTGCTTGTGGTGCTGGTGCTAGGCACTACATGTGGAATGTGTTCAAAGTGTGGATTTCAGGGAGGAAGCTCAGAAGTTCTCACTGTGCGTCAACTGCACATCCTAGCAAAAGCTTAGTTTGAACTACAGGAGTAGGGAGGGGTAGGAATGAAAGCAGGGGAGATCCTCAGAAGAGTTAAATTTTGAGGGGTTTATGCTTTTCTTTGTTTTCTATTCCAGACTTCCAGAATTTACTGAAAGTGAAAAGCAAAGAATCAAAGGCACCTATGACTACTTTGGTCTAAATCATTACACTACAGTTTTAACATACAAGATAAACTACCCTGCTGGTATTCTCTCATACGACTCTGACCGGTAAGAGATGATTGTAAGTTATTGATCAAGCAAAATGCACACACCTGGAGCCACCTGAGCAATGTAAATTGATGGCAAATAAAGGCAGGAGCCAGGCATTTTAAACTGTTGGAATCTATGCTAAGGAAAGTATCTCCAAAGAGCCCTTTTTTTTTTACAGAGCCAGTGATAAATACAAATTTTTGAAACAGAACAAAGAAAATTTGAGGCTCTGCTAAAGGAAGGGATCTGCTCATGGGACTCTCCCAGTGGTTTGGGATGAGCTGTAAATGCTGGGGGGGGGAAGTATTTATCATGTTTCCTGTCCCAAATCTGCAGTTAGAACTGCTAGATGACCCTGCTTATGGATACTGTTCCATTGGCTGTCAGAAGTTCCCTCGCCACATTGGATAAACGCAAATTCAAATCCTAGGTAGCTAAATTGCTCCATGGTTCAGTATATGTAAGTCAAGGTTTTTGTTTAGATACCAATTTGTATCCTCAGCTTCAAAAGGTAAGCAACAGAAGCTTACTCATTTTTCTGATGAGGTAGGACCACACAAGGGGGTGAACATATGCTGGTTTCCTAACCATTTCCATAGAGAAGGAATGAAATTATTGTAAATTCCCTGGGCTGCTGCATCCCAGTCCCTGTGGCTTAGCCCTACAGAAGGGCACTGGGCTCAGTCTTGCATTCCTGTACGTAGGTGTAAATGACAGTTATGTGTGCTTAGGCACTGCATTATGCATTGGAACAGCAGACATGGTGTCAAAGCATGAATATTTAGATCCTCAGCCATAGTTGATGTAAGCAGAGTATGATGATAAAGCAAAGTATAAAGCTAGCTAGAGGCTTGTGAGCAGCAGCACTTCAGCCCACTGTGCTTTGGCCAGCTTGTTGTATCACCTCTGGTTCAGTTCTCTGCAGACCTCAACAGCGTGTTTCTCAGCTCTGCAGCATGGAGGAGCCAGGCACCTGGGACCAGTCCCTTCATTAGTGTCCTTCTCTGCAGGGGTGTAGCTGCAGTGTCCGACCGCAGCTGGCTGAGCTCTGGTTCCCTTTGGCTAAAGGTGACACCCTTTGGTTTCCGAAAGCTCCTGAGATGGATCAAGGAACAGTACAACCACCCTCCCATTTATGTGACTGAAAATGGGGTCTCAGAACGAGGAGCTGCAGACCTCAATGACCCTTGGCGAACACATTACTATCGGAGCTACATTGATGAAGCACTGAAAGGTAGGCGGGGTTGTTTAAATCTGATCATCCAGCTTTCCAGTCCCAGCAGTGTCTCACCACAGGTTGGTGTGTACAAAGCAGGGTGTGAAGGGCTAAAAGACTACTGCCATCACTCCTGCTAGTTACTTACATGGGTTTACTTTCTTTCTGCTTCTGAGAGCCTTTGGATTTGGGAGGAACTGCCACTACATAGCACAACTTTGGAGGGAAAAGCAAACCCCGGGCTTAGGAGAGTGCAGCTTCCTTGTATAGCTGCATCTGGCAGGAGAATGTGCTACTACTTGATGAATACCTATTTTGGCTGTGTCTAAAACTTGCATCTTTTAGAAAAACAGAACCCCAAAACCAACCCCAAACTGGTTTCAGGTACATTAGTGTTCAAGCAATGTCAGGGAAGGGCTTTTGCAATTTGCTGTGACACCCTGGTAGCTGCCAGGTAGTCCAGAAAGTGCTTTTTGTTTTTTAACTGCATGTTAGCAGTGAGGCCCCACAGCATTTGTTTAAACACCTTTTGCGTGTTGATGACTTTTCTCCTCTGTTCCTAAACCTTTGTTTATTGGACAAAGGTTTCATTCCAGGAGCAGAGGAAAGTAGTCTCCACCAGTGGTAGGCTGAGTGAGTTTCCCTGGTTGCTTGTTAGCAGTTGCTTGGCACCTGAACTACCTCAAAGCAATGGAGATAAGACGGCATGTTGGAGGTGGGAATGGGGAGATGGCAAAACTAATGAAGCCAAGGCAGCAATAACCTCACTGCAGTTAGCCCCCTGCTCCTGTCTAGTAGACAGGAGCATCTTCATGCCACCACTGGCTGAGTGGTGACAGCTCCTGTTGCCTGGATGCGCAACTGACCTCTTCTTTCTGGTCCTGGTAACAGCT
Source organism: Dryobates pubescens (assembly GCF_014839835.1). Classification (NCBI taxonomy): domain Eukaryota; kingdom Metazoa; phylum Chordata; class Aves; order Piciformes; family Picidae; genus Dryobates; species Dryobates pubescens. The sequence goes on along the minus strand of NC_071613.1, from coordinate 49,302,776 downwards.
GTTGTGCTGGATGGCGTTGACTTACGAGGTTACACTGCCTGGTCACTGATGGACAACTTAGAGTGGGCCATGGGCTTTGATGAAAAGTTTGGGTTCTTCCATGTGAACTTCACAGACCCCAGCTTGCCACGGCGCCCCAAGGCCTCTGCCAGGTATTACTCACAGATCATAAACTGCAACGGGTTTCCAGACCCAGCAACAGGCCCGCATCCCTGCCTGGAACCAGAGCCTGAAGGTAAGCTATGCAGCAGAAATCATGATTGTATGTGTGTGCACGTGCACCTGATTCCAACCCTTTGGGTTAGAGTCCAGTCTGATTTCCATAATCTACGCTTTTTAAAAACATCACCCCTTTCTGCAGAGTTCCTTTTAAGGGCTCCAGTAGAGCATTGACTAATAATCAGCCTTTGTCACGACCGAAAACATTCATGTGGCATTAGGTCACTTCTCTATCCAAAACCAGAACAATGACAATTTCGTGTGATAGCACCTTGCTATCTGTGTGCCTGTTTCCAAAAGACAGCAGTGACATTACTGCATTCTACTTGTCTCTGATTAACAGAACTGGCCAAGACGCTTTCCAAACCACACACATTCAGTATTCTCACACCACATTTGCTAAAGAGTTTGGAATCCTTTTCATACATAGCAGTGGTTTCTGTCTTTGGAAAAAGAGGTTTGTCAATTATAAAACATCCTCTGAACTAGAGTACACTGAACAGCAGCCATAGTCAGTGTGGGGTTTTGGGTATGAGCCTGCCTGCCAGAGAATACCCCCCCTCTCCCAGGCTCAAGAATATCAACCTCAGTTGTGCCTCTGCTCTAAGCTAAAATGGTGCCAATTGCCACTCCCACAGAATTAATGAGTAGCAATGCAGGAAGCAGCAATGCACCCACAGCCATGCAGAAGCTCACCCCAGGCCGTGGACTAACCCTTAACTTACTGTTTTCTCATGGGCAGTGACACCGACGGACACCGCACCAGGCCTGTCTGACAGCGTGCAGTTTTTGGGACTGGATCTAACATCACAAAGTGCAGAAATAGCTCTCTATGTGCTTTTTGTTCTTTCTGTAGTTGGAGCATTGGGCTTGGCTCTTTCTGCATTCAGGTGCAGAAAAACACCCAAATCATTACACAAACAATCACACACGGAACTTACTAAAATGTAAGGTTTCCACTTGCTAAAGTGCTGCTTTGGTTTTTCTGTTAAGAAAAGCCTACAGCACCAACCAGGAGAAGAAACCTGCCGCTTGTATGGCTGCAGCTTTGTGGCTTGCCTTAGAGGTAACTCCCCATCATTCTGTTGGCCTACCACCTTCGTGTTTTAATGGAATCATTTTTTCTGTTACCCATCCATTTTCTCCCCAGGCATGATTGATTTCTAAAGACAACAGCAAAACTGCTGGCTTCTGTCTGTGTAAGGATTCTGAACTTACAGCTTTCATCTGTTCTCACTTCATCATCTCCCTTTAGGTTATGGAGGTCTCTTCAAGAGATCCAAGAGCAGCTCCTGAAAGCACTACTGCTTCTTAGTGATTTTGAGACAAGTTAGTGCCTAGTGGTGAAAGCTGATCTGGGAGAACATGCTGCTTTATTGCAGGCACTGTACTGGGGCTTTCTTTCCCATACAGTATAAGAAGTTATCTTTTAAAAATGGAAGTGGCTTCAGTGCAATGTTTTCATGTTTGAAGAAACAACAGAACTTACCTAAACATCCTTTAAACAAGATCTGAATCAACACAGCACACCTGTAACACTGAGGTCTCCAACAGTGAGAGGCACAGTCCTTGCAAGGGGGCAAGGGGAAGGCTGACATCCTTCCTTGTAGGAAGGCTGTAACGTAACCCTTCCTCCAAAACAACAGCTTCCACGCTCTTGTGTTGCAGCCCTCTGCTAACAACATTTCTATTTGATGAGATAAAAACTTACCTTTTTTCCCCACTGTAACACACTATTTCAGATGTGTTTTATCAGATTTTAATATGAACAACTCCTGAGTAAAGTAATTTAAACTGGAACAGAAAGGTCTGTGTTGTAAATTTTGGTGTATGATCTGAACTGCCCGCTTCCTTGTGACACAAGTACTTCAGAGGAACTTCAGAGAAGACAGTTAAGTTTTCTGGAAAATAGTTTATTCAGTGCTGGGGGAAATTTAAAAACTACAAGATTTTGCTTGCAGTTGCAGGAAGCAAGAAAAAGTTAAACATAAATTAGTTACCTGATTTGCTACTTAATAGTGCTTCTGAAACCCTCATTTTAATCAGTCATTGCCTACTATGACCTTTATATTAATATCTGGCTTTTAAATTTATTTAGCAGAATATTCATAGATTAAGAAGTGCCTTTCTATGGCAGTAGGGTAATGATTATGAAAGCTGAAGATTTTTCAGTCTTTTTAACTCTTTGCCTCTAGGCCTCAGCTACACCCACTCCATTTTTCTGCTTTAGGTGACTTAATTCTTATTCCTACAGTGGAGTATGGAATAAAGTAATAATTCAAGTCAGTGTAAATTAAGCCCCACCTGTCCAGAAGCTCTAGCTGACTTAGATCAAATAAGGAAAAAAAAAAGAAAAGAAAAAAAAAGCCAGACACCAATTACTGGAGTTACATAAAACTACATTTGTTGTGTAGAATTTCCATTCCAAGTATTGTTTTCATCTTCTCCATCATCTTGAGTCCTCAGTCTATATATTTTGCCTTCTTTTTTGAAGTCTTCCCCCCGCTTTTCCACGACTCGTTTCCTGACTGCTTGCCTAGGGTACAAATGACAGTGAGGTTGGAGAGCTTCCCTGGCAATAATTACACAAGAGAAGCGAATGCAAATCATACATCCTCCCTTCTCTTATGCCCAATAAATACATAGAATACATAGAATAAACCAGGTTGGAAGAGACCTTCAAGATCATCGTGTCCAACCCATCAACCAATCCAACACCACCCAAACAACTAACCCATGGCACCAAGCATCCCATCAAGTCTTCTGAAAACCTCCAATGATGGCGACTCCACCACCTCCCCAGGCAGCCCATTCCAATGGGCAATCACTCTCTCTGTATAGAACTTTTTCCTAACATCCAGCCTGAACCTCCCCTAGCGCAGCCTGAGACTGTGTCCTCTTGTTCTGGTACTGGCTGCCTGGGAGAAGAGACCAACCCCCACCTGGCTACAACCTCCCTTCAGGTAGTTGTAGAGAGTAATAAGGTCACCCTTGAGTCTCCTCTTCTCCAGGCTAAGCAACCCCAGCTCCCTCAGCCTCTCCTCATAGGGCTTGTGTTCCAAACCCTTCACCAACTTTGTTGCTCTTCTCTGGACTCGTTCCAGCAAGTCAACATCCTTCCTAAACTGAGGGGCCCAGAACTGGACACAGTACTCGAGGTGTGGCCTAACCAGTGCAGTGTACAGGGGCAGAATGACCTCCCTGCTCCTGCTGGCCACACTGTTCCTGATGCAGGCCAGGATGCCACTGGCTCTCTTAGCTGCCTGGGCACACTGCAGGCTCATGTTCACCACCACCTTTGTTTCCTTGGGAAGCAACACCTAGCTTCAAATTTTGTCATTTATCAGTTGGACAATCTGGCAGAATCTCCTTTTCCCAGGAAGGCTCCTGTCATGGAGCAGTATGTGGCTGTTTCACATGAAAGGGTCAGGTGGCTCTCCTGGCACAAGGGAGATCTCATTTGCTAGGCCATACAAAGCCTTAACTGTCATCGTCAGACTTCTGTTGCTTGAGTTTCTTACCCTACCACTTTGACATGTAATTTTCAAAGTTTGTATCTCCCAAAGAGCATCAGCTGCAGTGAAGCCCATATTTGTTTTGACAGCTGAATTCCCTATTCATAAACGACTGCAAAACAATCGTTTTCCTACTCTGAGATTAGACTCTGAAGCAAACAATAAGGAGCTTGCTTAATGACATGTGTAGGAGCCAAGAAATGCTAGTCAGAGCTGTCATGCAGTTTACCAGCCACCAGGGCAAACCTTGTAACCAGATGGAAGAGTGGTGGACAGAAGCTACAAGCAAGAGCAGCATTTTACAGATACCCTTCAGTACCCTGGTACAAGATGAAGAGAGTTCCAGCAAGCAGTTTGAGAAACAGCTGCTTTTAATAGTTTCTTTACCTGCTTTGTTCCATGCTGCTAGATGTTGAAGGAGTTGCATGGTCTTGCTGATGAGCTGACCTCACAGCAGACTGTGCGGGGGGTGGACTTGTAAACAGGAAGTTGCTAATAAATCTCCAAACCGCTAAAAGAGGATAAAGTATTGTGCCCAAGAACTTCCACAGGTCACTGCCTGAAGCCTGAACAACAGAAGTAGCAGGTCTTCCTGCCTGGTCATGAACACACAAAGCAAAATTGTCAGATATTGAAGTTGTGCACTTGTAGACAAGAGTATTTAATCCATAATTTAAAAGCAGCTCAGATGACACAAGAGAACTGCTTTGGTTATACATTAGACAAATACCTATGCTACTGTTTATCTGCTTCAGAAGAAGTCCTCCTCCAAATCAGCCCTCGCATAAACTACTTTAATTTTGCAATGCTTCTTAGACACACAAAAGACCGAAACTAAAGCCAACCATTATTATGGCAAACTAACAGGAAACAGCTACAGTACTGCTGTCTGCAAGACAAGGAAGAGCAAACAACCCAAACCCCAACACCTACCGGCAGCAGCACTACTGAAGCACTGGGTGCTAACTCTAGTTCCAGTAACTTCTTTCCATAATCTTCTTTGGTAAACTCCCTTCTGGGAAACATTGTCGCCAGCGAAAAATTGCCATAAGCATTACCAACCGTCTGTGAAAACACAAAGAAAACCTTTTATTTGTAACTGTTCACTCTCACACAACTGCAGATTTGCCAGTTGAGTATACCCCAACACACTGACCCAAGAGTTCTGTATCAAGCTGTCAATTATCATGAAGATGATTGAGAGATGAAGGCTTTTTCATATCCTGCTATCTCAGTTACTAATAATACACTGCAGCAATACAAAGGCAGTGGAGAAGGCTGCTACCAAAACCCCTTCAAATGAAAAATAAGGAAAGCAGGTGATGACAATGCTACCACAAACACATAGTTGATGTTACACCCACTTGTCATCACCACGCACAAGAGAACACAAAACACACACTCACCTGTGCAGCAAACTGCCTTGCTTCTTCCAGCCGTGCTTCAGATGGGAACTGGTTAGTAAAGGAAGATCCATCTGGGAGGCGGAACTGGATCCTGGCTATTGCACTGCAGGACACATATTGGAGTCAGTCAGCAAATGAACAGCTACAGACAAGTTGCCAAAGCTTTAGCTTGGTAGCAATGATATGTGGGAGGGGGACAGTTATCCTACTTATGGCAGTGCAGATGGGTTGTAAGTTTGGATCCACAGTTGATAACCGCCTACTTTATTTCACAATGCATCTCCTCTGGATTTTACCAAGAGTCAAGACCCACCACCACGCAAACAAGACAGTTACATTAATCATGGAAAAAATGATTAAGGGAATGAAACATGAAGCCATGTTTCTTCTGTGCATCCTGTAATTACTTTCCTTCTCTTTTTTTCAAGAAGTTGAAGGCATAGACATGGAAGCTGGCTTGGCAAGCAATTCTATGTTCAAATAGCCATGGCCCAGCATTATTGTTTGAGTTTCCACACCAAGACATGCTGGTAATCCCACACTTGCCTTTTGCTCAGGAGCAATACTAAACTCGTGGTGACTCCTTAACTCCAAGTAAGGTCTCTACAGGTTAAAATATCTCTGAAAACTGTGGTATTGCGCAAAGTAGAAGAGCTCTGACACAGAGAGCTGATAACCCCAATGAAGCCTTGATAAATCCAAGTCAATCTGACACACAGCCAAACAGCTGGGTCAGCACCATGCTTCCCAGCACAGCTAATGTTATCCATCATACTCCCACCTTATCTAGTGCACCACCTAGGCCCATTATACATGGCATTTAAATCAAAGATCAGACAGAAAAAGCTCTTCTCTAACTAACACCCAAAGAAAGGTGGTTAGTGTTGCAGAATCAGGAATGTCAAAAGGATATAAGTAAGTTATCAGAGAATACAGTAAGTAAATAGCTGCAAATAAATACTATAAAAGAAAGCCAACTTTTTAAGTCAGTATTTAAACAGTTCAACATGGCACCAATTAATAGATTAGGATATATATAAAATCTGTTAGAAGTTTCTTTACCCCTCTCTTTCCCAGAATATACTCTTCATTCTACAGCAACTCACCTTCGCTCCCTCTGAGATGCTTCTTTTCTGGCCTCTATTTCAGCCTGTTTGGCCTGAAGAGCTGCAGCTTTTGCAGCTTCTGCTTCTTCTTTTGTTTTTGCAAAGCGAGCTGCTCTCTCAGCACGATCCTGTCAAAGGACCAAACAGAAACCTTTAATATTTATCATGAACTGTAGCGTGGTATTTATTAAACCAGCAAGCTACAATTTGCACTCAGTACCCACCCATGCAGTAGTGCTGCAAAGATTTGTTCACTGCCCAGCTGCACAATCCCATGTCATTAGCCAAGATGACACTTTTCAGTAAGTTATTCCATGTAAATACTTAATCATCTTCCCATGCAAGTTTAACACTCCAGTGAAAATAAAGGCTTCCAACACACCATTACAGTTCTAGGCATTCTAGGCCAAAACTGAGCAAGGAGGCGAAATTTCAGTTGCTATAAACAGTTTACCTCCACATATGTATACGTATACATACAAACTTAGAAAATAGTTCTCACCACCAGTTTGAGATCAGTGCTCTTCTGCATGTTCCATAATTAAATATTCCCTGTGCTTCCATTCCACAACTATGCTCAAACTGCAATTATTCTTACATTTAAATGACAATTCTCCACTAGACTCAAGCAATAGAACAGAAAAATTGTTATGTTCATTATGAATACGAAAGCAGAAGCTTCATTTTATCCACAGGAAATGCTACATAAACCCCAAACACAAATGGCTACAGTACAAGGCCACAAGATTCCAAAATGAAAACCAGACAACCTTTGAAAGTTTCACTGGAAGTGAAAATGCATCCTTTCATTACACTGGTGGCCCCTGTGACAGATAGCAGCAAGCAAGCTATCTTGAAAAAAAAAAAAAAGACAAAATGAAAACTTTACCATTGCAATCTGTTGTCTTATACGCTCCCTAGCAGCCCTCTCTTCTGCCTTTTCCCTGTTCCTTTCCTCTAACATGCGCTTTGTCAATTCTTCTTCCTGCCGCCTTTTGTACTCCAACATTTCTTTGCCAGTTTTCCTCCGTTCAATTTCTTTCTTAATTTCTTTCTGAATAAACAACAGAGACATAAAAATTAGTCCCTGGAATTCCATTGGACAAGAGTAAGACAAAGTTGAAGCACGTATGTTTAAAGAGGGATGCAACATTTATTCAAATAGGGAGTATGAACAGAAACTGCAAAGTTCTACATTTTTGGTACCTGTTCTTCTTCTTTCCGTTTCTCTTCTCGTCTTTCTTCCAGCTTTTTTGTTAGTCTAAATTTAAGAATGAAAAGTCTTAAAACTGCAGTATCTGTTGTTAACATTTTAAAATCATATGAAGCATTTGCAAATATTTGCAGAAGAACAGAACACAAGACAATGAACATGAACTATACCACAGTGCTAACACCTAGGGTAATACTCATGATTCATTCACATGCGAGTGTACCATCCATAAAAAGATGAGGTGATGATTCACCACCAAGCTTCCAACTTTTAATGGAGCTCCAACACACCCCTTCTCAGTAAATGAGGAATCTTACATCTTACTGTTGAACAACTCATAAGACATGCGATAAGCAAATACTATTTAAGTCATACTATTTATGACTTGTGGTAACAGAAACACCAAATCTCAATTTCTTCTTAGCTATTGAAGCCATCTGGTTTCTTTTCTGCACATCATTTCCTATAATGGAAAGCAAATAATGTATAGCACTGGCAGATGCACATGCATCCATCCCATCTATCCAGAAAGGGGCTTTAGAATAAAGATCAACCAAAAAAAGCCAAGCAGTAATTTGCAACATATTTGAAGTTTGGGGAAAGGGCAGATGTGACCAAGAAACGTGAGAAGTCAGATAACCACAAAAACGCTGGTTGCATGGTAGCCGCTTTGCCTCTTGAAAAATAAGCTGGGAATTACCACAGAGCTTTGCCTCTCCTTTCCCCTTAAAGAAATGCTCTATATATGTGCAGATATGCTGTAATTCACCATTAATGTACATTTTCAAAGAGAACCTTGGTATTTACAGTAAAATACTGATTGCATTCTCCTATCAGTAGTAAGTAAAAATTATACTTACTGTCCAACACCTTTCTAAGAAAACAGAAATTAAATCTGAAATGTGTTTTAGCAGTATAAATAATGCTATTCACTGGGTTTAGGTAAGATATTACAAATATTACCAGCCTTAGAGATGTTAACAAAGAATTTTATACACTACATCTTGTATGTTAAAAAAAGAAAAACACATCAATTTAATGAATGACTCGTGTACTGAACCAGATGCTTCTGGTCACCACACTTAAACTCTTCACACCTCATTACTTGTTATTGACCAAAAAAGTGTCTCATAATAGGATTCCTCTGGCTTTTTTCAATATGCCCAGACATAAACAGTCATCAAAAATACAAATAGGATGGCATCTCTGTACAGTCCTAGGTTAGCACTTTTAATAACTTGTTTCAAGTGCTTTAACTCATTCAAACATTTGCAGCAAATGTCTGTAATCAAGTTACATCAAAAGTGAGCAGTTACTTCTCTGGATGATCCCTTTCAGAGAATGTGAAAAACTAGATTGATTTAAAAGCTGTTTTTCTATCACCTGTAGTATTGTCGCAGACCTCTAAAGCACAACATAACACTTGCCAGGTGATAACAGAGCACTAAAATCCTGTAATTGACCCTGTTTGTTAAAAAAAACACAAACACCCCAAACCAAAGCAACCCAAACCTACACATCAAAACTGCCTCCTAGGAGAGAAACAAATACAGTACATTTGGAAGTTTGCAAAAGAAGACTTACCTTTCTACTTTGAGTGTAAGATCATTCACAGGTTGAGCATCACTCACTCGTTCATCTAAAGAATTAGTTGCTTCCTGGCTTACTTGACCTAAATCTGCTCCATCTTCCACTGATTTACAAGAAAATAATGCATAAGAATAAAATAAGAGGTGCATTTCCCGTCATAAAAAAATATTATGCTGATGGTTAGCCATAGTTCACAGCAAGGAGCATATCATAAGGAAATACAAGGTTCTGCTATTTAGACAACCCCCTCAACCTCCCAGTCAAATTGGTTTTGGGTTACTAGCCCAGAGAAACTTTTGAAATTGAATCTTGTCTCCAGAAAGTGTTGCACAAGTTTTATTATAAAGAACATATTTCTCCCTCTTTAAAACTGAGCAGTTTTTTCTTCTAGACTTGCAAGCAGCATTATGGGACACCCGAGCTTCCCTTCAGCAAGTCTGCTCAACATACCACCTTTTATATGCAATCACTTCAGAAAAGGAAAACTATTTGCAAAGCAAGTTATCTAGCATTTCTGTAAAAATACATTACCAGCAGGAGGTCTTATTGTCTCAGATGGGACAGGAGAGTCACAACACTCCACTGTTCTGGATTGCGTGTTTTCTGGAGCACCATTAGCTTGAGAGGAGGGACATGGAGATGATTGACTTCCATTTTCCAAGGGCTGCCCTTTTAGTGTGTGCATCTAAGAAATTGGGGGTAAAAGCCATGAAATATGAAACTTTGAATGTCTGGCAGAGGTTCAAAGGTCAAGACAAAACTATTTTGACAATCAGTCCCACTTAAAATATAAACCTAAAATTATCACATATTGTTGCGATGTAATCACAAATTTCTTATTTTCACTAATGTTAGTCTTATACTTGAGATAAAAGTGACAAAACTAACTACATTTATATTATGTCCCATGACATAGTTTCATAAATCCATATTACAAGACACTATTACAAAACTATACATGAAACTTCACTGAAAGATTAATCACTATGTCTTTCCAGTTTAGAGTTCTTGACATGTTTCTTCCATAGTGTGGGTGTTACACAGATGATCTAAAATAATCTGTGAAGCAAAAATTGCAGCACTTCTGCACAGTGCTCTCTATCTTGTTCCGTTTGTGCAATGAATTTAAGTTTGCAGATGTTGTTGTTGTAATGATATAGAAGAAACAACAATTCCCCAAGGCACATACTAAGGGACAGGGCCATTTTCTGTCTTGAGCATCTGAGCACTGCTAACTCAATCTGAGTGATCCAGTCTGTCAGCAAGCGTTACCTGTTTAACTTTATGGATTCTGGTAACAAGCTCTTCAACAGAAACACTGCCAGCGATTACTTCCAAAGGGATTCCATTGTCTCCTATAAAAAAACTCGATGGAACACACACTACAGGATCTGCACAGCAACAGTTAAGGACAACAAATGCCAGAAGTTTATAAAGCAGCTTTAAAAGGAAAAGAAGTCCTTCCTACAGAACTTTCCAGCCCAGCCTTCTATCTCCACCTGGTTGCCAGCAGTTAGTGCCCATGAAGGAAGAAAAAAACATGCTAGCAAAACCACTGGAAATATGACATACAACTGACTAGCATTTCTTCTCTTCTTTGAGCCACTCTTGTTTAAGCCAGAATGTTTGTCTTCAACACACGTGTATGGAACTGATTATGCTTTGATTTGAAAGATTTTGTTCTAGTGTGAGACATCTTACATAGACAATGAATTCTTTACAGCATTAAAAAAATCCAAGTTAAGATACTCAGCATCATATGGAATTCCTGACCCACATGCAGTGACCTGCTTAAGGTAGGCAGATGTTTACCTAACTTTAGACCTGTTTATTTGGCAGAACCCAGTCCTCCACTTCTTCTTCTTCCTCTGTACCTCTGAAATCCAGCTATTAATTTAACTCATTGCTTGCTTGTTTGTTTTCTGTTGCTAACTGGTAGTATCAACTGAGTTATTCTGTTTACATAAAGCTTTGGATCATTTTCTATTTGGAGAATTACATAGGATTAACATTTAAAAACTCAACTTGTTCAGTTGGATCTCCAAGAACTGGCAGTAAGTTGAATACATAAATGGTATCTTTTAACTACACAATTTATTGTGTATTTCTGTATTGTTAATAAAGCTGCTTGTACCTATTTTCCCTCAGAACAGTAGTAACTTTTAAAGAGCAATTATCTGCAGTCACAGTGTAGCATCTAAAGAGATCTCAAAGGATACAAATTTGAGAAAACTGCAGGCATGCCTCACTGTTTAAAAGAAAAGATTTCATTTAGAAGGAGCAATAACTGTGCAACAACTTAACCTAAAGTTTTTCATCACAAAAATAACTGTCCTACTACCACACACAAAACTATTTAAATACTTGAGAGAACACTGAAAGCCAATTTGCATTGCATCTTCTCATTGGCATTTTGCATAAGCGTTGACATGGTGACGATCCCTGGTTATCACAGCTGACTAAGATTCAGGGCAACAGTACCAAGCAGCAACTCAGGAAAAAGACCTCTAGTCCACTGAATGCAAGTAAAGTACAATAAAAGATCCATAGAGCATTTCAAAATAGTACAGGTTTTGGAAATGGCAATGCACTCTCTGCACTTGGACTGGAAAACTTAAGACAGCACAAAAATAATGGAGTCATTTAACCAGGAACTTCAAAGATTTTCTCTTCTATGTGCTACAATAGAGACACACACATTTTGTCTGGGACTTTACAGATTTTTATCTTTCTGAATTCCTGAGAGGTTTTAAATTCCATATGCAACTTGGCAAATCCAGAGCTATGCCAGGAGTACTTGCATTTTGATCCTTGTTCTTTTATATAACTTTTATGTCTCTTCCTTTTGGAAATGGACAACCTCAAGCATTCTTCTACTAGTACTGAAACACATTTCAAAACACATAATGAATATCCTGCAGAACAGTAAATTTGGAATTTTCTCAGGCTCTAGAGGCTGAATTCCCTTATGTTCTGGAATCTTGTATTTAGACTACCTCCAAATCAGGGCGAGGACTTCAAAAGCCTCTTACTGTCATCATCATCAATGAAAGACTATGCAAGAGACAGAATTAGAACAGGATCAAACCTTTTGCTGTCAATTTTAATAGCAACAAAACCATCTGAGGCAGCTTCAGTCACTTTCTCATCTTCCCACCTTGCAGCCATCTCAGTAGATTGTTCATCCTCACCTGCAAGATAACAGCACACATGTTAAACTAAACCCACCTCAAATTACTGCGGTCTGATTTTAGCTTTGCTTCAATTGCTTGCAATCACCACTGAAAGGCATGCTTGTGATTACTTCAACCTTTGAAGGGCATGACTGTCATCATTCTCCAGATAGCCAATTATGGCTTTGGTTGGTTGGTGGTTTGTTTGTTTGGGGGTCTTTTTGTTTGTTTTTTTTCTTTCTTAATAATCTGCAGACAATTCACTGCAGCTGACATCCCTTGCCAGTATGCCAAAACCCTAACATACCAAAATGCCTTCCAAGCCTAAGAGCACATATCTTTCACAGTTACTCAGCTGGATGGTTAGCTGGTGCAAGGGAGCACAAGGAACTGAACCACAAAGACAGCAGAGAGAGAACTGGAGGTGAGGGCAAGTCTGAGGATTGGCTTGATGGCATCATCTAACTGCACAGCCATCAAAGGACTTCATTTTCATGTTAGGGAGTATGCTTATGCTTCAATAGTGTGCATATATACTCATGGCACCTAAGAAGATCCTGCAGCACAGTCAGAGGGAACCACTGCTTCTCCCTGACATCTGCTAACACATTGTAACTATCCACTGGTTACCTCATCATAAATTAATGGCAAAACTACATTTTCCACTCCTTTGTAAATACATAATTCAGCAGACAAGGTTTCACAGTTTGATGGTGTTAAAAAGGAGCCACAAACCAAAAAGCATTTATTTACACAATTATTTGTTACTCAATTTTGTGTTCAAGTTCCTGACATGAAGAGTGGCAGTGGGAAGGGAGGAAAAGGAGAGTAGCACACAAGAACAAAAATAACAGCACACAAGGAGCTACTTGACTGAGGGAACCCAAGAAGGTGCTCTGGGGCCACAGATTCAGAAGTGTTGGTTTAATCAGAAGGAAAAAAATCAGATCATACTTTTACCTTCCAAAGCACCAGTTTAGTGGGGATTTGGGTTAATAAATACATTCTAGTGAATATTTACCATCTCTCAACAAGTAAAGTGGCCTGCAACCATTTGTTTATCTTCCATCTGTATTACTTCCTAGCAGCTTGGAATGGACTGTACTCTTGATGAAGAATTTGAGTCACAAGTATAGAAGCATAGTAGTCCATTATTCAATGACAACAACGAACCATTTGTTAAAGATCAGGACTTGCATGTGCAGTCCTCTGGTCAAGCACTGCCGCCTTAAAGCCATAACTGGCTGGCCACAATGCTGCTCAAACAGACATGTCAAAACCACCCATTTTGGAAAAGTGTTTTCCAACCATATGCACTGATTGTTCCCTGGAGTACTGGAGCAAGTACAGAAGTATTCATCTCTATTACTGACATACAACATAAGCAAGTAACCATTTAGGACATTTAATGTAGGAACCGTTCCTCTTCATTTCAGTGCAGCGTTTCCAACTGTGGTCAATGGATGCAGCTGTTCTGCCAAAGGCAGTTTGGCCTCCTCCCCCAGGTCCAAATGCTCAGGGACAGACAGCTGCCTCACCACACATTTTTTTTCAGAAGGACACATGCTCATCCGATTAGGCTACTAAAAATAGCTAAATACTTACTTAACACTAACTTTTCCATACAAACAACTGCTCTAGGAAAAGAATGCCCCAAGACACAGACTGTTCACAGTACAGTCTCCAAGAGGTATGATGGTGAATGAAAACACTGGTAACTCCCATTTTATAAGGCTCTAAGCCAGGAAGCACAGTTTAATATTGTGACTACTCCATAATGGTTGCTTATTCCCATGCATCTTTTAGTTTCGATAACCCTTTCTCATTTGGAGGTTAAAGTTCTTACACTTTTGGAGCGGTAATGGTATCCTGAAATGAAAACTGCCAGCTCACAAAAGCACCAGAAAAGTCAAGAGTTCAAACTGACCAGAATTTGACATAACACACAATTCTGCTAAACACTGAGCTATCAGAACTGCCTCAGAGTTCCAGTCACCAAGACGCTCAGATTTTGTAGGTTTCTCTAACAAAAGCATTGCTTTATTTCTCTTACTGTACACAACTCACAGTCACACCTGTTCATCTTTTACATTGGGGCATGTAAATTTAGTTATCTATTTAGGGAAAAGTTACATCTAATTTCTCAGGTAATTCAGATAATTGGAAGAAACTCTTTTTCTGCAATGCTTTATTTCCCATATGAGGAACTTACTCAAAACCATCACGGGCTGTCAAAAGACTTTAATTGCCCTATTCCTCAGTACATATTCACCAAGGAAAAGTGAGAAGGACAGAGGTAAGCCCAGCTGACTTAATGTCCAATATTTCATAACTACTTGATAAGCATAAGGATTGCCCATTCTGGAAATGTGAGAAAGCCAGGACATTAAGCTATGCACCTCCTCCTCATCTGCGTCATTTCACATATTTAACTTGAAAAGTGCTTTGATACAGCTTGGATACAAAATACTAACAAAGAGCTTGTTGATTGCAAACCATCGCTCTGAACAAAAATATTAAAGTAATGAACAAAGGAAGGAGTGTTTCTACAAGAGAAACATAAAAAACTTTAAGCTGAAACATTTATTTTCTCTTCCCTCCATTTTTTCATTTCTGGAAAGCACTTTTTGAGTGGCCTGGTGTGCTCATGATAAGAACACATCAGCTTTCAGAAAGAATAAACACCTCAATCAGATCATAGGAGGTATCCAAGGAGTTTTCATATCAAATGAGCAATTAAATTTAGAGTAACTCAAATAATGAGAGGAGGTTTTTAACTCTGCAGGCTAGAAAACCACATACAGAACAGCTATCAGGAAAATACCAGAGACTCACCAGACCTGTTTCACTATCAGGAATAGTTTTCCCCTGTGCAAACAGCAGAGCCAGCTAACAACTATAGTTATTTGATGTCCCAAAGTAACTCATCTGGCCCCCAAACACAACTTCTTTGCTTTGGGTACATGGAAGCCTCTAACCTAATGTCTCACCTGAATGTTTAAAATCAGTTTGGTAAGGCAGGCACGCTGCACCTCATACTTCCTGGAGTGTATGGAGCAACCCCTTTTATTACAACTTGCCCAGAATTCAACAGGATCTTTAGCACACTTAAACAGCTGCATCGCCAGAACATGTGGTGAAGGTTTTAACAACTGCACTAAAAATGTTAGGATGAAAGCTGCAAACAAAAACACGTTAAAAATCCAACCTGGCTGAACAATGTGCCACTGCTGTCACAACCATCACTCCATTGTTAAGATAAATAGCTGCATTATTCCTTGCTTGACTGGAAAGTATTCTAGAATCAGAAAGGAGGATCCAGTTCTTCACTTTCTAATGCTGATTTAGAGAAAGGCAGGGAGAGAAGGACAGGCGGAGGGGAGCAGAAACCAACCAGAGGTGGACCTACCAGAATTCAGCAATTTTTGCCAAGGCTGTATGTAACAGCTGTCCTTCACAACACCCTCCCTAAAATTACTCCTTATTTATATTTTCCATTTCTCTGATTCCCCCCCAGCCCCCTTTATTAATTTTCTGTCTCCATAAATAATACTATTGGACAAAGCATACAAACTAAAACAGAAACACTGAACACTTCTGAAATAGTGTTTTCCTGCTCAGAAAGATGCTTTCAAATGCTTGTCTTCGGTGTCTGTGGACAAACTTGTGGTATGAAGGCTCAAAAGCTACCATCACCACTAACTTTGGTGTTAAACAGGGATCCACTCAAAGAAGAAACCTAGCCACTGCTAGCATAAAAAAATAAAATCTTTGGGGGGGGTTGATCCTGGATGGATGCCAGATGCTCACCAACTCCACCGCATCACTTCCCTCCTCAGGGGGACTCAGAAGAGAAAAATCTAACAAAAGACAGGTTGAGATAAGGACAAGGAGAGATCACTCACCAACTACCATCAGTGGCAAAACAGGCTTTACTTAGGGAAAGTAATTTATTACCAATCAAAATTCAAGAGTAGGAATAAAAATAAATCTTAAGATATCTTCCCCCTGACCCCTCCCTTCTTCGGCTCAGCTTGACTCCAGATTTCTCTGCCTCCTCCCTGGCAGCAGCACAGAGGGACAAGGAATGTTTTTGGTCAGCTCATGATGCACTGTATCTGCTGCACCTTCCTCCTCAGAGGCAGGGCTTTTCATCATTTGTGGAGGCAGTTCTCCACAAACTTCCTCAACATGAGTGTCTCCTATGGCCTACAGTTCTTCAGGAATTGCTCCACCTTCCTTCCATGAAGAGCCGCCCTGCAAGAGGACTGCTCCAGCATGGGTCCCCCAGGAGGTCCTAAGTCCTGCCAGCAAGCCTGCTCCAGGGCAGGCTCTCCACGGAGTCACAGTCAACTTTAGGCATCCACCTGCTCCAGTGGGACAGGCTGCTTCACCACGGCCTGCAGGGGAATCTCTGTTCTGGTGCCGGGAACACCTCCTGCTTCACCAACCTTGATGTCTGCAGAGCTGTTTCATATCCCACTTGTATCCTACGCTCCTTGACCAGCAGTTTTCCTCCACTTCCAAAATATATTATCACAGAGGTTTTACCCACTGGAGTGGGTCCATCTTAAAGCAGACTGGCACTGGCTTTTATCAGACACAGGGGAAGCCTTCAGCAGCTTCACACAGAAGCCACCCCAGTGGCTTGCCACACAAACCAAATAGAGAGGATTTGAAACATCCAAGAAATTCTAGTAGAGAACTTTTTACCTTGAGCAGCGAGTTGAGAGGGAGATGAGCCGTTACAGAAGTCACAGCACATTATGTTTCACCAATGAACAACTCGTGTTGCAAAATAGCCCTGTCAGGAAGTTTTTTCTTGTTTACCACCTGGTGTGTATTTAATTTCCTACAACCCGCTATAAATCATCTTATTGATCATGAAGGCAGAAAGCTTTCATGTAGGTGCTGTAGGCAAACACACTAGAGTATGTTCATGAAAAATAGATATAAAAATGAACTCCTCAATGGTAAAAGGGCTTTCACAACATAGCACCTTCCTGCCATCATGACTCACAAGCTTTATAAAGCTGCCTTTGAGCCTGTTACACCACTCCATCCCTTCCTCCAACAGCAACAGAGCATGATGTGGGTGGAGAAGATCCTGATTTCTAGCTGTTCTCCAAGTATAAGGAGACTTGTGTCAACAAAGAAACTTAACCACACTTCACTTTTCTGTTCACTTTGCTTTTGGGAGTAAACTCTTTGAAGCTAAGCAGATCCCACGGTTCAATGATTATTAAGGGAATGGCACTAGCCACAGGTTTAGGGCAGTTGTTTTTTCATAAGGCATCTGGAAAACTTCAAGCCACAAGCACTTAAGGCAATCAATAGTGAACCCAAAAGAAACAACATACAAACACGCACAAAAGCATCAGCAGAAAGTTAGAGTCTAATGTCCTCCTTTCCCTAACCTCATTTTTCCAGACGGAACGTACACAAAGAAATGTGAATTTCCATGGGCTTCAACTACAGAACAGCGTAGAGCACTCGAAAGGACGCGGTGCACTAACGAGTAAGAAAGTGACAGCAGCAAGAACTGAATGCAGGCTTATGCAAGGATCCAGTGAAAGGAAAAGCTAAACATGGAAAACACCCGATGTCACTGCCCTGGAGCACTGCATAACGCCACGATAAACCATTGCAGGCGTAACGCCAGGGGCTGGGCCATCGCTGTGGCCGGTAACGCACCGCCGGGCCGGGCAGCGGGGACTCGTACTGACACAGCAGAAATCACGACGCGGCGGGAGGTGGAGGCAGCAACAGCTGGCGAAGGCGCTGCGGAGCCTCCGACAAGCTCCGCCCGGAGGCGAGCGAACGAGCGGCGCCGGCTGACAGAGCCGCGGGCAGCTGGGCCCACCCGACGGGGAAGGCTGTGGGCAGCGGCAGCCCGAGGGGCAGCGGGAAACGCACTCGACCCCGGCGCCGCCGGAGCTCGGAGTTGTTCCGGTCAGCCTCAGAGAGCGCACCGCAGCCCAGCGGCCTGCCTCAGCGGCGGCGGCTCCTAACCCCGGCGGCGAAGCGGCCGCGAGCGCTGTCAGTCCGGGAAGCGGACAAGGCCCGACGCCCAGCACCGCTACTCGCGCCCCGGCCGAGCCGTACCTGACACGAACACGACGAAGACCGAGCTCCTCTGCTTGGCGGCGGCGATGGCGGCCGGGATGGAGCCGCCGAACCACATCATGGTGCCAGCTGCCGCGGGCTGCGCGAGCCGCCGCCAGGCGCACGCGCCGTCCCCACCGCAACAACCGCCCGCCCTGCGCGTGCGCCGCCGACCGCGGGCCGACGTCGCCTCTTGATTGGCGGCCGCGCGCGGCGCGTGCCCACCCTATGTCACGCGTGGGGCGGCGGCAGATTCGCCTCGGCCGGGCGCCATCTTGGCGCCTCGCGTGTCTCCACGGCAGTGCCCTGCCCCTGACCTGTGTTTACCGCAAAACGGCTGAGGCGAGCTAGGGGCTGCTGCAGGGAGAAGGTGGTCCCCACGCTCATGGTGTGCCTTGTGGGCCCTAGGGCTTGTGGCGGTGCGGAGAGGATGCCCACTGTTAACCCTGGCCCCAGCATCCGCCCTGGAAAAGTCATGGGTCTAACAGAGGGGAAAAACAATGGAGGATATAAGCGTTTGACAGAAATCCGTGATAAATACGCCAAAAAATGCTGAGTATGGCGTGCACAGGCCCTCCATGAGAGGCAGGAGATGAAGCAAAGGCATCTTCCATGCTCCCTAGTGAGCCAGGCTGGGATGGCAGCCGCCTCCGCAGCGCCGCCTCCGCAGCGCAGGCGCTGACAGCAAAGGCAAGCAGTCTCTGCTGGACAGGGCAGTTTCTTTCAACTGTTCTGTTCAGAACATTATTTTTTGTTTCCTTAAAATGCTGCATTAAAGCTTTTTTGAAGCACCGCTAGAACTGCCTAGCTGTTGCTGAGGCAGATACTGTCAGACACTTGAAGGCCAAAACCGTGAGCAGTCTCTCAGCCTGGAAAACTTCGCCCTTCTGCACTTTGTGTAACTTAGTCAGTGGATAAAGGCAACAAAAAAACCAAACCCTGTGTAAAATGTGTCACAGTACACCTCCCTGGGTAAGCGTTGCATACATAGTGTGCTTTCTGCAAGTCTCTTAAAGAAGGGCTGAGGGCTGTGGCTTTGCTGCTGAGATGGTGTCCTTTGTATTGCCATGGTACAGAACAGACTTAAGAACGATACCAGAGATTGGATGGTATTAAACTAAACCATACTGTTAACAAAAAAGGCATCTCTGTTACACATGTACATATAGAGGAGGAGGTTAGGTTGTAATGCGTGTGTGATGAAGAGGTTAGTAATTTATGAACATGGCATATGAGTCATATAAATGTTTTTATTAGTAAAATTATCAATAACCGATGAATCACTATTTAATACGGATTCTAGTGCACGATTGTGCAGTACATCCCATAAGTGGTTTAGTATTTACAGTTTGGACCCAATTGGAATATTTACAGAATTAATTTCTACTAATATAACGAAGGGTGCAATTCCGCTGCTTGTCCACCAGGCGGCGACTCGACAGGACGTTGGCGGCTGCTTAACTCCATACAGAGCGCGTACAGAGGCAGTGTTAGAGGCTAGAACTGGAAATGTTATGCTGCTAGGCGGGGGTGCTTTGAACTGAATGTTAGTGAGTGGAAAGCATGTGGAAGATACACAATGTCTGTTGTTTGTGACAAGGTTAGGTGCTAGGCTGCAGCAGGCTGCTGTTGCCGGGGCTGGCTCCTGGGCTGGTCCAAACGGGGACGGTGGGGGCAACCTTCTCCCCACGGCAGTGGAGAGGGGACAGAACGTAGGCTAGCCAGCAAGCAGGCTCCCTCTGCAGGACTCAGGCGGCTCCCTCTGGACGGCAGGGAGTGCTCCTACGGGGTCGACCTGGCAGGGCTGGTCCCTGGACGGGGTCGGCCCTCGCGGCAAAGGCCTTCGGGGCCAGTGCGGATGGTGCATCTGGGCGGAGCGGCAGCTTCCCCCTTGCTTGGCTCGAAGGAGCTGGCGGGACCCTCTCAGAGTGGTCCCAGCTGTGGAGCACAGGGCATGAACAGTGTTCTGGATTTGCCTGGGTTCGCAGGGCACGGAGCGGCGGAAGTGGCGGCTCCTCTTCTCTCCCGCAGTGGTGAGGTCACGCAGGCATGCGGCTAAGCGCTGCTCCTGCTTTACGCGAGCCAGTATGCACAATTGTGGCTCGTCAGGTCTGCTGCTTAAGGCTGAGGCAGACATTTGGGCTACAGTACTCAGCTAGGCCCTTCCCCAGCAACTGGGGGTCCAGTTGCTTCCGACCGGTGAAGGGTGGCAATACAACGCTGTAGCTTCTCGGGCTTTCAGCGAGGGTCCCTCTGGAGATACTCTCAGGGCAGAGGCTCAATGGGCTTGCCCGGATGCTGGCTTCTCCCCGTCTTGCAGAGGCTGCTAGTTTGCTTGTAGGAGTGAGAAGACTTACTAGCAACGCCTTAATAGCAAAGGCTATGGCACGTAGGCAGAGAACGTGGTAGCTCGAGCAAAGAGAAAGAAGGCAACTTGTTTACACAAGTTGGGGTAATACTTACAAGTTTCTTGAGGCTGGATTTGGCCAGTGGGCACTCTTGTAAAGAACCAGCTTTAGCCTATAGAAAGCGTGAAGCTGGAATTATGCCCATACTTGGTAGTAGCACGACCATCCCATGCGATGGGTGCATGCAGTTGTTTGTGCCGCCTGGCTAACGGGTTGGCCTTTGTTCCCCGCAGGAAAGGAGAAGGATGTGTCCACACACACTGGGACAAATTTCAGTATCTGGGGGCATAATTCCAGGCATGTGGTGCCTTCACCACAGTGTGTTAATAGCTTAAGCTCTGTGAAGAATTCTGATAGTATTGCACTAATTCTTGTGACATTTCCTGCAGCCATAGTTTGCATTTATTGCATCTCTTTTGCAACACTAAGGTTGAGGCCGAGTTGCATGAGAAGGGTGAGTGAAGTGTTGCACAGCATATGCTTTGGAAGTTATTTTGCAAATATGATTCTCAACAGTTTCTACAACACTGCAAGCAAGGAGGAAATTTTGTTCAAGCACGAAAGATGGGCTTACTAACAACCGGATAGGTAAAGTGTGTGAGCGTGCACAATCTTTTACACCATCAGGAACTATTTAGGTCACATTCTTAAATAATTACACTTTAGAAAGTGTAATTCTATAACTGAAGTGTCACTGAGTTGCCGTTGCACTTGCCTCTGCTGCTACACTTGAGAGCCCCTAGAGCAGGGGTCCCTAGGAGACAGCAGAGGTCTTCAATTTGTAGGCCTAGGAAAAGCGAAGGATAACCAGCCAAAATAGCATTTTATTGAGACACATGAAAAAATAAAATATAGGTGAAGCATTACCTGGAATTTAGTTCCTTGGTGTCTTGCCAAGTCCCTGGCTGCCTTAGGCAAATTGCTTTACACGTACAGAAGATTTGTGAGGCAGGGCAGATCAAGTTGGGTGGGTTGCACCATCTCAAATGTGTGTTTTCAGCATACATCTCATACATTCCCATCAGTATGGGACATCTACTTGGATTAAAAGGAAAATATTTTTACTACATAATTACTTCTTTAATTGCACTGTTGCTTCATACTAGTTTGTGCTTCATTAACAAATTAGGAGCATCAGTAAGCCAAGTAAAAAGGCAACAAATTTGAGTAACATGGAGACAAGCTCTGGTGTGTTTCCAGGTGTGTATAAGACAATCACAGCACACTTAATGCTGTTTCCTACAGTAACAGGTTTGGAAACCATAAGCAGGGCAAGGCTGTGCTGCATACCAATCTCCCCAGTTAACCCTACAATTAGTGCAAAGTTAGGATATTAGAAAGAAGCAGAATGCCAGCACCTCCACTCTTCAGATCCTCTGTAATTCAGGTATGATGTGCTGTATTCCTGCTCTTATTTAAATAAAACCCCAGTTAGCTGCTAAGTAATTCTGGGAACTCAAATGTAGGGTTAAAGCTGGTCCGTATTGCAGCCAGCTTCTAGCAGGTCTTCCACAGCTATTGCACCTGCATCTGAAAAACATCACCACTGTTAGCAGGGTGTATTTACCACCAATCCTTAGTCTAATCTAGCTTCTCACTTAACTGAGGCATGGGAATTGAATTGAGAGTGAACCTCAGTGTTAAGCATTATCCACAGCAGCACAGTTTATCTGTATAATTTACACCAGTTTTTAAAGCATACAACTACCAGCAACATGCAGACTTTCCTATACAGTTGCTTGGTTTACAGCACTGCTCTTACCCAACATACAACTTTCTCTTCAGGAGTGCAGAAACCGCTCACTGCAGTTGCACGCATCCAGGGTAACAACTTAGCTTCTGTGCTTCACTGGTAAAACAGAAAACTAGCATCACACACCAAAATGTTTGTGCCCGGGACCAAGTTTTAAAGCCTAATCATCCATTTTCAAACGGCAAAATTCTGACAAACTGCAAACATCATGAACTATCAAGTAACTACAAGCAAGATCAAAAATGAAACCATGCTACTAAGGGGCTGCCCCAGAGTCCAGCCTGAGCTCCAGCCCCGCAAAGCTGAACACACAAGGCAGACTGTTGAACTAAAAGGAGGCTCACATGGCTTGTGGCAAGAAAATAATTACACTTATCTTCAGCCAATAGGCAGCTTCATTTACACCAGACCTTGCATTTGAAGCTTTCAGATGTGTAGTGACTTTAGCCACAGGTTCCACAGTAAGAGAACTTAAAGGGACTTAATTTTCACAGTGTGGTAGAAGTTAGACCCTTTTAAGGGTTCTGGTTTACACCCAAGAAACAAGTCTTCCAAAACATAGTCACGCCGACTTTGTGCATTTGAAGTTTAGATGTTTTGTTGTCAGTAGCCAAACACCCAAACCTAAAGCATTTCAACTGTCAGTAGGAGCAGGATATTGAATAGAGGCAGCACATCAACCTTCCTGAAGACTGAGCTGCCTGAAATATGTCCTCTCTCAGCTGGAAATAAAAATCCCAGCTAAAATAATTTGTCGTGACCTGCAATGTATACATTTGATTAATCTTCTCCAAAATGTCACGTAAACATTCTTTGCTTCAGGACTAAATACAGGAAATTACAGCCTGCACTGATTTTCTGGGGAAAAAAGATGTCATGGAGCTGAAGTAGATATTTATAGAGGAAGTTAGTTGCAATTTTAATTATGATCAGGTATCCAAACACGTTCGTACAAGATTGACTCAGAGCAACAGACATGTCCAAGGTGAAATTTTAAGGCACAGATGAGTGTCATAGCATGAGAATATAACCACCCTGAGAGGTAAGTGGCTTGCATTACTACACAGAAGTGTATAGAGCTATTTGAATAGAGCAGGACAAAACAAATTGTGTCTTAACTGTAAAGCATCTTGATTCATCAAGCTAAACAATTATTCTTGAGCTCTGACAAAACTAAACTCCCACCTACGTATTGCTGTCCACCTGGATTTTGAAACATAACGTGTGTTCTGCAGGAAGCACGTAGGACTACGGGATTACAGATGCTTGCAGGTAGAAACACCTAGGGACTGCAGTCTTCAGTACACCACAGTGCTCAATTTCTTTTTTTGCAAGCATTCTGCTACTTTTAAATAATTTTCTAAACACACCTATGTCAAATTCTAATAGGTTAAATTTGCCCAGGGAGTAGTCTCGAGATGCAAGAAGCCAACTACCAACATTGTACCAAAGCAGTTGTACTGAAACCTGTGAGGCTGTAGGTAGGCAGCCATGTGGCAGCTGTGAGTAGATTCTTGGGTGTGCTGTTAGGATCCACCCAAATCCAGCCTCGGGGCTATGTGGTTTTGAGTGTTCCCAGAGTATGGAGTTGTTTTCTTAACTTTGAATAATCATTTTCACTAAAACCGTAATACTGAATCTGTTAACCATTCAGGGATCCATTTTACATGGCAATACAACTGTACTCATTAACAGTTAAAAATCAGGAAAGAGTAACCCTTGGGGCAGTAGCTAACAGCCAGATCTGTTCACCTTTTCTGGTACTTTTTCCTTAGCTTTAAAAGGTCTAAGACATCCTTGTGTTTGGATTGCTTACGTTCTCCATTTACCTATTAAATTTCCTTCTCTTTGGTTGTTACGGGGCAAGTTTATTAAATGAAGCAAGTCATGAAGTATCCTTTGGAAGCAGTTTGATTTGATGGTAAATTGACTTCTCTACATCATTCAGAATAGATGGAAGCTCTCAGCTATTGCCTGCTTGTCTACATCGAGGAAAAAACATCTTGTCCTGGAATGTGTGAGGCATGGAAGGCAACTGCCTCTTGGGGTTGTGACAGATGTCATTATAGACTTCAGCCTGCTAACTACTCTTACAGGATTAAACCCATAACCTTAAACTAGCACCACAACTCAGCAAGAGATAGTGACAGAACCTGCATGTCAGTCATGTTACCTCTGTGCTGTTTAGAGGGGAGTATTATAGTCTGCATAAGATAGGATTCTTACCATCTTTGGGTTTGGGTGCAGTAAGCTACAGCAATCCATTCCTGAGGAGGAA
The DNA here is from genome assembly GCF_014839835.1 of Dryobates pubescens. Taxonomy (NCBI): domain Eukaryota; kingdom Metazoa; phylum Chordata; class Aves; order Piciformes; family Picidae; genus Dryobates; species Dryobates pubescens. The sequence continues at coordinate 49,278,010 of NC_071613.1, read as the reverse complement.
GAAATATAGCTCCTTGTTCAAGCAATACATTCAGTCACAAAGTAGCACAAGAATGCAAACACCAAGAAGTATCACTCTTTTAGGGAAGCAGATGGGGTAAGTAGGTTTGTCAATTGGCAAAGGGCTTGAATCTGAACATTTTCCCCACTTTTTTAGGGGACCATCTGAGTTTTAAGTTTGCCTTTAGTCACATAAATACCTGCTGCTATAGCATTTTGCAGAGTCAAGTCTCATATACAAATCTAATTCATCAGACTACATTATTCCCAGAAAGGTAAGTTTTGTTCCAAGTGTTGTAATTCACCAGATGAAGGGTTTGAAGCATTGAACATGCACAGGCCTGTTCTTAGTATTTCGTGCATTTCTTTGGTCAACCGGGAACAGCATATTTTTGTTTAAAAGACGAATGCTGTCTTAGGCACCTAAATGATGTACTTTAATATATGTAATTAAACTTACGTTTACCTGGAGTTTCCACTTGCAGAGGCTACAAATGCATCTTGCCCAGAACAACAGCCTTAAGGGAACCAGTAGTTGCTAGTCCATGCAGCAAATCTCTGCCTGTGCCAAAAGTAATAAACCACGAGCAGTCCCTTAGGGGCATTTTTCTTTTTACTTACATAGGTAAACATTTTAAAATGATGAAGGGCAGGATAATATAATGCTTCAAGAAGAGGAAGAGCAATAATGGTTGAGAAGTTCCAGTATTTGTTTAAGTTCATTTGTCACATTTGAAGGGTCTAAACCATTAACACTTCTTCACCCAAGGTTTCAAAAGACTCTCAGAAGTTTAAAGAAGTGCACTGAAAGTTTGTGTTTGTAAACATTTATTTTTTGAACTGAAAAAGGCTTGCATCAGCACACATTGTACAGCCTTGCAAATTACACAACTTGAAAAAAAAAGGTTTCATTTATGTGCATTAAATCTTTAATGTCCAGTGAGCATCTGCAAATGATGAAAACTTAAACCATTAGAAAGGTTTCCAGCACTTATCAAACACAATTACCTTAGTGTGAAAAGGAAAATAAAGAGATCCATACTCGTGGGAACACAATTAAAGTGCAAACATTTTGTCACTTGTGAAGATAAGACTTCAGTTTCTCCACGTTCTTGCTAAAAAGAAACATTAAAATGTGATTCAGTGTAACCTATTCATATTCCCCTTTAAGTAATTATTAAACTTGCTGGATCAGAAGCAAGTCCCTCGAGAGTACAAATTATTTTCACATTGCTTGAATGAATCTCAAAAGCAAATAACCATCTAAGGAGTTAGTTCCTAAAATTATAGCCTGTGTTTGTTTTTTTTTCCTTCTTAAAAACAAAACAAAACAAAAAACCCAAACAGAAAAACCAACAAGGGACAAAGAACAGGTTAACTGGAAGATTTGGAGTAGTTTTCGAGACGATGAGTGTAATTAATTGAAAATGGTTCTCTTTACCCCTCCACCAATCCTCAGGTTCCTGCCTTGGAATGGACAGCTCTGTGCTGGCTGTGAAAAGGGATTATAAAATACAAATCTGAATATGGATTCTTATGAACGTTTGCTGTACAATAGAACTTTGGATCTGATACAAGAATTCAAAAATATAAAACAAAACTACTATAAAAGTAGGGGGCATTTCATCAGCATTCCTTGTAGACAGCTGCCTGTCTCAAAGATGATTCCTTGCTATTGTCTGGGATTAACTCTTGTGTTTTTGTCTTCATCTGGCTGGATCACTGGGTTACTCTTCAATGGCTAATGTCATGACAAAACATCCCAGAAGGCTCTATGAAGAGAGCAGAAACCCCATCACATCAAGCCAATCAAGGAAAGGAGGACATGGAAGTAGTAAAGGCTGAGTGTCCACTGATGTAGCTGCTACTGAGAACTAGCCCTTTCCAGAACATGAAAGTCGTAGTGCTTCTTGCTTGTTCTCAGCCTGAACTTGTTCACTGAGGTACTGCTTTGTTTCTTCAATGCATTCTGAGCAGCTGACATCGTAGGGAACATGGCTAGAACTGTGTATGTGGAAGCCAAGTCACTAGGTTTGGGTGGTTCAGTGTTCACACTACTGTCCCCGCTGCCACAGTAACGGCGATGGTGCTGCTGCTGTGTTTGTAGACACTGTGAATCCCTCAGCCACCGAATCTTGGCACCAACTTTTAAGAGTTCTCCAAATAGTTTTTCTGCTTCCACACGAGTTATACCTTCTGGCAGCTCAGTAATTTCTAGGACTTTTCCCACAACTGAAACAAGAAAAACAGAATCTAAATCAGTCATGGCACTTAACAATACAACAAATACAATGGAGAATGGGTCATTTCATACTCTGTCTCCAGTGGGCTGATATCAAACACACAGGCATTCAATTTCTGACGGTCTAGAGAGCTTTTTGCTTTCAAGTGTAGCACTGCTTACAGTTACAAATGTGTAAATAAAAGCTGAGAATACAAAAAGAGCCCTCAAAGGAGAGAGAGAGAAAAAAAATCAACAAAAAAACCAACCCCTAATTTTGCAGCAGGTTTGAGAACTCACTGTAGCATCACACTGGCTTTGCCTGTCCATTCTTCAGACAGCACTGTGCTAAGAAATACCCTGTCTTTACTCAAATAATCCTATCCTGTTAACTGTTAGAAAAAGTTGATTTATCTGTAACTCTAGGAAGAGTTGACAGTAGGTAAGACTTGCAACAACAATTCTTTACAGTAAAGATATGAAGACAGCTGATGTCTGGTGTTATTTGGATGACTTCTTCACCAGCCCCAAGGAGCTAATCTGTAGATCTCCTAATATGTCCCCCAAATCCACATGCCCATTTATTTTAGAAGGAAAAACAGAAAACACACACACACACAACACCACAACCAAAGCACAAGCTAGTTTATAGTTTACATTTGATTCTCCATTTCATGCAGGTAAAAGGAAGCAAGGGTACATATAATTAATGTAACAACACGTAATGTCACAGTATACCTATAACTTATGTCCAGTAAACTGACCAACTTGCTTTTCCTTTTCAAAAGTCCTGATCTTCTCTGGTCTTTCCTCCAGCCTTCAAAACTACATTTCTCTCATTTAGCTTCCCTCTTTCCCTCTCTACATCGTTATGTGCCCAGTGTCTGCCATGTCTATTTCTGTCCGATTACTCTTCTGGCCCTTTCCTCATATTGCTCTTCTTACTACATTCCCAGCTCATCACTGTAACTCATTTCCCAAGAGGACTGTGTCTGTTAGCAATTCTCTACCTGGTTCTCCTGCACCAAGATCTGCTGAAGCAGCCTTCTTTGCTGGTTTCTTTCCCCTGTTTCCATGTCTGTTTCCAGGTTGACACTAGAAAGACGAACATAAATGATGTACTTTAATGACAATCCACCAGTATCATAAAATTTCTGGGTTAGCTCAGTGATAAAAAGCAGTGAAGAGGAAATGTCTGGAAAATAACCTCAGCTACCGTGGTAAAGATTTTCATGTTCAGTTTTAGTCTTGGAGTTAAGCAATCCTGTAGTTAGGGAGACTCAATCCTTGGCTTCAGAAGAAAGGAAAAAAAATGATGATGACAAAAAATTGAAAAAGAAAAATCCCACCACTTCCCCCATCCCAATCTGTCACATCTTCTGGCTGATCTTGGGTAGAACTGACCAAAGAAGAGGTAGGGGTCTGTGTGTCTGTCCCAAAAATTAAGTAGATGGTAAAGCTTTCTAGCTTTGCTGGCCCTAGCATTTTTGTTTTGTTGTAATAAACAAACCCACTCTTTGCTCAGAAATAGCCACATGTATTTTCTGTTTGTTTTGAAACTGTTATTCAAACAAAAGCAAATCCTTTTAGCAAACATTCTCTCTACAATTTTTGGAACTCCTGGTGAATAGCTTAAAAAAAAAAAAAATATTAAGTCCATCATCTACACTGTGCTTAAAGACAAACTTCAGGAAAATGCTACAACACAAACCCACAAAAACCCACCACAACAACCCTCCCAAAACCCCCTCAAAACAACAAAGAACAACGGGAAGTATTCACACAGAAAAAAAGCCGTTAGTGGAAAGCAAGAACCTTCCACTTGGTTACTTTTGTAATGCACTAACACAGTCCCCTGTTCATGGTGGTGGTAATGGTAGTCCTGATTTGGTTTATTTCAGTGTCGCCAGGACATTGTTCTCTTTAATACCTGTTGGCTTGTTACTTGTCCACGTAATAAAGGTGGTGGATTGTATTGCAGGGGTTGGCCAAGCAATGGGTATCTGGCATCTCCTTAAAGAGAAAGGTAATTAGAAGGGTTTTTCTGTTATATGAAATGTTCCTCCAAGTTCTTTTTAAGATGCTTATCTTACACAGAAAGGAAGGCAGAGTAACTATGCACAGAGCAGTGTATTTAGCTAGGCTTACAAAGTAAGATTTGGCACAAAGTTTTTCTTTACTGCAGTCTTATCTAAATCTTCTAATTTCAATATGATCTTAATATGGCAACAGCTCCTCTTGTGGTACTAATTAAATAATTTTGTTGGTTATATCCCTGATTAGAGTCAGTACATCATCACATTCCTATTTGCTTCAAGGATCCAGAAAGACAATGGAAGAGAAGTTTTTAACAATCACAGAAGACTAAGAAAGCTGAGAAGTACACTTTCCAACAGGCAACCTGAATTTTTCACAACAGCAATGACAAAGATTATGCAGCAGATAAGACAGACAAGAAAATAAGGTTTTCTTTATCAATAAGGAAGACAATTTTCTGTAAGCTTTTCTTTGCAGTAAATGTTTCTGCAAAACCAATCCACTAATTGTAACTCTGGGAACTATGCCCAGATATCTTTGCAAACTGACAAATGTGGGGTTTCTAGCATTTGGTCTTTAAACATTACAAACGTCACAGTGAAAACTCCCTATTTTTATTTTTCTGTTGACATGGCAGCAGAAGACTGAAATTCTTCTACAAGGATTTTTTTCTGGGTGGATTCCATCTGAAATACTAACTGGAGTAGCAACAGAATTGCTAGAGGCTTTAGTGCCATCACACTAGTTTCTCTACAAAGGAATGAAGAAATCTCCCTTAGGCAGTGGTTTGATTCGGTGTAACATCAACTAATAAGCAAGTATGGCAGAGCATTCATCTCAACATTGCATTTCTAAATCCTTTCCCCCAAAAGGTAACATGCCCACCTAATGTATTAAGATCAGCTAGTCCCACACTTTTATCTTTGTAGCTCTAAAATGATATCCTTTGTGACAGTGTGTGTCAAGTTCTTAGTTTATCTTCAAATTCTAACCATAAATCATGTTAACATTTTCAAGGAATTTCACATGTAAGAAAGCTAGTGGGTTACAGAAGCTTTCACAATAACAAGATGATCAAAAGCTTTTGAGAATACAGGTGGCAGAATCAGTGCCAAGAGATAAGGTGAAATTCTACATGATGCTTGGGGGGGTAACTTTGATGACCCTCCTCATTGCTGCTGAAGTGAGCCACGGCCTTTCAGACAATCATGTATCTTGTATTCTAACACATTCAAATAGAAAAGGTAACACAGGTTTTATTTAATTAAAAATATACCTTGTCCAGGGACAAAGGGTCTAGAAAACTGAGACACAATAGAAAGAGGTGTCAATGCAGGACGGATGTTCTTCATGGTCGATAGCTGGGCTGGTGCTGGCGACTGGGCCGGTGAGGTGGCAGGGCTACCTACTTGAGGACTATGCTGCAACTGGAAGAAACTAGCAATTAGTGTTTTAAGAAGAGTCTAGTTAAACAAGCTAAACAACAGCTACAGCATTCAAAGACTAAAGTTAAAATATAGCAAGTATTATTCAGAAAAGATTTTTATTCCCCAAGGTCTTTCATGCATGTGAATTTTAAATCATCCTGGAGAACGAACCAAAAGCCTTGTACCTGTGCAGCACTGTCTAAAGTGCTAAGTTCTGTGGACTTCTGCCCCCTTTGATGATCACAGTAATATTTATTCTGTTTCCACTGTGGAGGTGAATGGTTCCGAGGCTGAGGGCTGTTGGGTATGTTTAGCTGCATCATTACTACTCCTCCACCTGGTGGTGGTGCTACTGCTACAAGACAAAATCAGAGAATGCAGTTAGCTCATCACACATTTCAGTTGTCATTTTAGCAGAGCAGATATAAAGGAAAATAATTTACAAAATGGAAGCAATGAATGTTTTGCTAAATAAGCTGCTGAATTCTAGAGAAGGAGATAGAGCAGTACCTGCTGTACATTTTCATTATCAGGTAAATGGGCAATAGTTAACTAGAGAGAGAAAGCTCCTAGAATTAGAGTGTAGAACCACTAAAGCTCATTCTTGAGACTATTTTTGAAAGAAATCATTCTTTGTAGGAGTAGCTGAAAGTATTCAACATTCATTGTAGTTACTGCCAGAGCAACGTGCAGAACATGTGATATTAAGCAAAAACAGGCTTCATTTAAAACCAGAAGCTACCTAGTTAGTAGTACACACAGCAGTAGCGACACAGATTTTCTCTGATGTGATAGTATACATCATAAAGACCTGGAATCAACCTTTAGCCAGAGGCAAAGTTACCCTTGTTTACAAGTTCTGTACAGGAATCTTTTTCTGTCAGACTGCAAATTGACCCCCACATCCCATACCATTTGGCTACTGTGATAGCTACAGAAACACCAAAGTCAGGGGAGAACAGCTAAACAGCCAACACTGTTCTGCAAGGTCTACCATGAGGAGTTGCAACAAGAGGCTGCCCTGGAGAGAAGCTGTCTTCCCACTCTGACCCGGCTCTGTAATTGACATAACGTCCTGTTTACCTGCTCTACCCACTGTTTACAGCATTTCTCAGAAGCCATGGTTTAAACATAATTTAATCATCCACCTTTAAAGAAGGAATCTGCAATCTTCTCCATTTACTATCTGCGTCATAGCATCAGTTAGTAGCAGTTGGATCCAGATTGTAAAATGCATTAGTCTTCTATCTTTTGAAATAGGCTATTGTTTTCTCAACCCCAGGCTCCACAAAAAAAGAAACAGACTGGATAGGACAGTTTAGGATAACTAACTCTTAATATTAAAACAGTATTGGTCTTTGTAAACTGTATTCTGCCATATTCACTACATTGATATTTATAAATCCAGCTGAAATATTAGCGACATTTTTCACATCTTTACTTTTAATGGCAAAAAGTTCTAACCATGTGCTGCAGATTGAAATGGAAGCATCAGATATCTGGTCAACTTTAGCAGAGGATATGGATTTCGGTCCCTGCTCTTTCCCTGTAAGAGCCACATTGTGAATATTTCAATGTTGTTGCACAGCAAAATAAAATATAACTGTTTATGGCTGGCTGTAACATAATCAGATCAATACATAACCCCAAGAGTTTCCAAGTGGTAAAGCCATGAGCTCACAATGTTATACGTACATCTGGAATGTACCAGACAAGCTTCTAGGTATACACTACATTTTACACAAGGTGATACTTCATTTTAGTATTTTGTGCATAAAAATAAGTGACACTTACATACATCTTATTGTTCCAGAACGTTACAGTATTTTATTCTGCAGCACTAGCACACTCTTTTGACTGCTCTCTGTTCTGAGGGAACTTAACACCCAACAGAAACAGGCTTGTCTTCCAAAAACATCCACAGCTCCATTTGGAAAGTGTCACCATCAGAAAAAGCTAATGAAAATGCAATCTTAGAACCTTTTTCTGTACATCCAGAAAAGATTGATCTTTCTACTACTCCTAGTTCCACATCACTTCAGCAAATGAAAGACAGAATGACAAAGTGTCACAGAACATGTAAGTCAGCTTGCAGACGCTTTATTACTAGTCAAAACCCACGAGAAGAGAAATCCTGGCAAAATCCTTGAATGTCTTTCCAGGTTTGCAGTCTGGTACTCTAACTTTTTCAAAGTAAAAGAACCATAACTCCACTGCTTTTGTGCATTTGTCCCCACTGTACTTACCTCAGCAGCTTTGCTATATTTCAGTATCACTTACAGAAAAGCATGCCTGCCTTTATTCCTTCACTGCATCACAGAAGGCTCCCCTCCCCCAAACTTCTTTAAACTACAATTTAAGAGGCTTGAACCAGGCCTTCAAAACTGCATAAAACTAGCACTTCCGGGACAAATTAGGAAGGTAGAACAAACAACTAGTGCAAGCCCAGTTTTAGATATCCTGAAATGAGGCTTCCAGAATTAAAGCCAAATAAACATGAAGCAAAACAGAAACAAAGCCTGCCCATGAACTATTGCCCACTGCTAATTCAGCTATCTCCCCGTGTAACTGCACATTAACTATTGACTAATAAATATGCTCCAAAAATATCTTCCAAGATAAATGTTTGTGTGCAACACCTCAGTTCTAGTGGAATCTAGGTCATTGACCTGGAGTTGTTTAATCTGTTGCTTGCTTGCAAAATACTGAGACAGCAGTACAGGAGATTATTCCTTTTTGGCCAGGCAAGTCTCTGCTGTGTCAAATTTCCTATTGGTAAAATAAAGACAGCACTGCCATGATCACAGGATTGCTCTGGAACCCTTTGTTTGGAGGCCAAACCCTAGTGCTCTTCGTGTCCTGACCAGTCCATCATTTTTACAGTTACATATTCAGAGTTCAAGTGTTTGGGTATTAACAATGAAAAACATTTCATGGACAGGACAAGCTCTGGGTCACCACTGCCTTCACATGTCGTCAAGACTGCTATTTATACATCTTCTAAAAACTGCCCTAATGTTTTGCAGATTAAAGCATTCCAAACCTGATTTCAGTGCTTCTGCACAGAAGATGAGTGACGCTTACCTGCTGAAGGCTGCCTCCAGGCTGCCCCATGAAGTTGGTTATTGTTTCAATTAAGTTCCAAGTTACCATTAAAATAAGTTATAGAAATAGCAGCTCATATGAAGAATCACAAAAAAGCATTCGCAGATGTGGCACTCGAGTTGCAGTGAACCACAAAACCAGGGTGATAAACATTTCTAGACAGAATGGCATAGATGAAAATCCCAATAAAATGTACCTTTTATTGGCTGCATGATGGAAAGAGCAGTGGGCGAGCTTTTACATGATGAGGGTGGAGACACTATGCTGTAGTGCACAATGGAAGCAGCCTGTTGTGGCTTTGACTTTGATGAAGGTGGCAATAATGTAGGTGATGGCTTCTGACTTGAATGGTTGCTATAAACTATGAAAGTAAAAGCAGTAAATAAGGCTGCCGTAAAACCAAAACCAAAACACCCCACACAGCTTTAGAGCATTTCATTCAGGCTTTTCAGTAGGTCAGAAAAAGCTACCTCTCCTCTCTAAACAGAAGTCTTAACAGTTTTGTTCACCCTCTTCTCAAACTCCTGAGTGCTACTCTTCACTCCATTAATTGAAATCTAGAAGTAGTGAAATCTTGTGTAGAAGATCTTGTTTCCAGAATGTACCTTGAGGGTTTTATCAAATGTAAATGCAAATCTTAACATTTTCATCCTTGTAGCTATTCAGGAACAGATGAAAGTTACTGCTGACAAAGTATAGTTCTCATGTCTGTCACACACAGATGTACAAGGTATTATGATGCCCATTACTAAATTCTAAGAAAGTAACTTTAGAGCTTTTGATGATAAACAAATCGAGATGCCAAGTTAAACTGCCTCCAATACAAGTTCAGAAATGGAACACAGGACATACAATACAGTAGTTAACTGTAAATCAAAGCCTTAGCAGCAAATATTCATTCACCCAGCGCAGTTAACAGCTAAGTATTTTTGAAGTCTTTCAATAAAAACATCATGCCCCCAACCTGCACACTGCTGTCCTTGAAGCTGCTGGGAGTTGCACGGTGATGACGTTCTAGGAAACTGTATCTGCTCGGATCCAGGAGGCTGCAAATATCCTACTGATGAACTGTAAAAATAGTAATAAAGAAAGAACATGACTAACAGGCATTTATGCTACACTTATTTCTCTACAATCATGTACTGGCTATATACACAGCCTGCAAATCACTGATTTTTTTTTTTAAATTAAAGATCAATAATATCCTGACCTGCCCCCAAATCTACTCATTCTTCAGAAGACTGAAGTTTCATATCTCTTTTAGGCAAAAACTATGCCCCACATACATTAAGAAGCTGTACTAATTGACCTATATTGATAAGCTGTTTTTGTATCACTAGTGCTGTGTAGGCATAAAGGCATGCAGAATAAAAAACACACATATTTGTTGCCTTGCCCAGTTAACCTGAATTAGGTCTGAGTTAAACTATCACCACAGAACCTGCCATGAGGCTTTCAGATGCAGCCCCTCAGCTGGAGGCTGGCCCCATGCAGCCGAGCCAGCTCGTTCAGCACAACAATCAAGCACACCTCTGCTTCAGTGCGCAGTAACACGGCTTAAAGAGATGATTGCCTTTCCCTGGCCTTACAAACAGGGTGTGGGGAAAGAAAGATGACTCTAGGAGATAACTGTCTTTCTTCTCTTTGGAATATGTAGGGAAAATGGATAAATTTTTTTATGCCACGTATTTTTCAGGGCACCCAGGGGGAAAAAACAGGTAACAGACACAGGCAAGTCAAACCACTAACTTCATACTGGCAGAGGTAGAACAGCAGGTTGGTGGACCATAATCAGAATGGTGCTTAAAAATCCTGGACTTCATTTCTGCACTAACAGAGAAACATTCCAAGGGGAATGTGGGTTAAAAAAAAATAATTAAAATATTTCAAATGGTAGAAAAAAAAAAGTACATGTAATCCTGTTGGAGTTACCATTTTTACCTACGTTGTCAGGAGTTTGTTCCATCCTTTGTCCCAAAGTTCAGCTATATAATTTAAAGATTCCCTCCCATTAAAGCAGACAAACCTCAGTGAAAACTAAACCATATGGATTTATATCTGCACGGGATGTGTGCTCTGACACAGCTTCTCATCTGTCTAGTGATTATAGTTTTCAGCAGTGACCTGCAGGTGTGAGACTATTCAGTTCCTGCAGAACAGTATTCTGCTGACCTTGTCAAAGTGCTGCAATGTAACTCTTTTGATAAAAGCAAGATGCTGTCATTAGTTGCTATTCTGCTCTGAATTCCTGACAAATGTTTCCCTGTTCAAAAGAGAGGGGCATTCTAAATGATGCAAAAGATCAAGCAACAAAACTTACTTCAAAAATGTCTGGGATTATGTCTACCTATGACTTCACTGAACCTCAAATGTAACTACAGATGAAAAGGATAAAAAGAACCTTCAGACACAAAGAAGAGGAATTCATATTCTAGCAGATGCTATGCAGCAATGACACAAATGCTATTTAAGTCTCTGCACTCACAAAAGGACATTGCTGCTGGTTTGAAAGCTGCAACCAAGGTATTTCTAAATAATGCACACTTGTAACTTCAAAAAACCAGAAAGACAAATTTGTAACAAGGATTAATCCTAATGAATTCTTTTAGGTATCTGCCTATCTGCTTTGTCACAAACCCTCAAACTGTGGTGGGGACACGACTGCAGACAGGGGGAGGTCTGTGCATGTAGGCCAATTTGCTGTTACCAAGGTAGGCTCACAAAAAGTTATTTATCAAACAAAAGCCAAGCGTAGAAAGAAGTTCCTATACTTGTTTCATAGCCAGCTTTGTGCCAGCAGGCCTTGTTAGCCACACAGCCTCAGTGAGCTAAGCTCCTTCCAGAAAAAGCTCTAAGAACAGAAGGAAGATTGATTCTTTTTTTTCCCTGGGATTCAAACACTTTTCTCTATGCCTTATTCAAGTAGTATCTTTGAGAAAACCAGTGAATATGGATAGTCATCTTAAATGTCACTGCAAAAAGGCACTGCTACTGAAATCACTGTGCAAGGAAAGGAATGCAGCAATCTTCAGATTTAGAACTGTAGTAAAGTATTGCTGGAAGTGACAGGGGAACAATGTTTTCCAGTGTAACAAGCACATCCCAGTTAAAGCAGTACTGGTTGTTTTAGTTAGCTGCCTAAGAGCAAAAGCAGGCACAAAATTTTCTGTAAGCCTGCCTTTAAAATACATTTTATTATATGCAATACTATAGCAGATCCTGTCAGTTATTACAAGGCAATTAAGCCTGGCTGCTGAGAAATCAAGTAACTGTTAAACTCACCTTAAATTATTCTGTTGACCTGATGGAATGACACTGTAGTAAACTGGCATTCCTGTGGTGGGCAACCCTTGATTCGACTGACTGGGAATGATAACAGGCTGTTGATATGTCTGCTGGGGCACTGCTTGGGAACCTTGAGGCACCGAAACCTAAAATTGAGAACACATTAAGACTTTCTTCTGAGGACAATGTTTCTTTCTGCTTCCTGACCTTCACCTATGTTGTGTAAGAGCTTTTAAGAAAAACCAAACAGAAGCTGAAAGATTTTCTGGAGTTCTCTAAATCCAGAAGACTAGTGGTAACAGTTGTTGAGGCAACAGTGCTTTATTTAAAAACCCACTTTTTACCTTCCCCCAAACTGGCAATGGTGGCTCTGAGGGACTCCATCAATTAACAAAAGAGATTTTCTTTACAATACAAAGCAAGGTTGCAGTGAGGGAAATCTCAAACTTCGTCTCTCTCATCCTCTGAATCACAATTAACACAGCACTTGGCTTTCAGTGGGACTAGAATTTATACCCTTGTGACAGATTTTCTTCTCATCTCAGTTGTGGGGGGCTTTTTGTGTGTGTTTTATGATGTTTGGTTTGGCTGGTTGTTTTGTTGTTGTTGTTTGTTTTTATTTTGATAATTTCTGTCCCCTACCTCACCTTCAACATCTGTGTGCAGCTTTCTGCCATTTGCAAAGTAATGCAATTCAAAAGAAAACTTAAAAAATTAAGAATTAAGATCACTGACACACAAGAGTGGTTGGAAAGTTATGAATGCACTACCCACCTGATAAGATGGCACTGAAGGATATGGAACAATCACACCTTGAATTTGATTCCCAACGTTGTTGTGTTGGCCACTGACTAGATTTTGACTCTGAGGCTGCTGAAGTCCAACTAAACCCTGGTAGTTTTGCTGCTGGTTGGGCAAAACCTGGTAACCTGAAATGATACATTTGAATTTTACTTTGAAATAGTGAACATGTTTTATACGCAGTTGCCTATGTGAAAATGTATGTGTAGCATTTTCCAATGGCTTTCTAAATCTGGCAACTTCAGAGTTGAACGTATCATGCATATCAGAAGAAGCCAACATTAAAATTAGCAGATCTATTCACTTGGATACAGCATAAGATACTTTACATACTATTTGCAATGCTGCTGTCACATGCTTGCCATATTTATTTACACACTAAGTGGGTTACATGCATTAACACCTTGATTTGATAGGTGAAAGCTGAAAGCACTAGAACAAAGCATGCCAGATAAATATCAAAACTAGTTAACTGGCTATTATTATGAACAAAGCCATTCTAGGTACTTTAGTTTTGAAGTTCTACTTATGCTAAACTCTACTAGTATCTTAGGTGCCCTAGGGCTGAGAGCATCTTGGCTGCGATTCAAAACTGAATCACACTTCAAGAAAATTTGTGTAATGCATGTATGCAAATCTTTTATAAAAGGGCAATTTCCACTGAAACCTGTAATGCTACAAAAAAAGGGGAAAAAAAAGGAACTGCAAACAATCTTCCAGGTAAATCTATGTTTGAATGCAGTGGAAGACATTTTATAGTCAAAAGTTGTCTTGGAAATAAAAATAAATTAAAAAATGTTCATGTTTATCAGTCTGCAGTATCTCTGCAACAATTTATTGCTGCTTAAACTGCTGCCTTTCAAAAATGGCCTGAAACCCCCCAAACTGCACCAAGTATCGATGCCAAACAGGAAATCTGTGCATTTATTAAGTCCGACTTTAACTCCCCCTTTCTTTTTAAATTTTTTAGAAGCATGTAAAAGGTAACTGCTACCATGACCAAAACACATGCAGAACACAAATGCAGTTCTTCGTCAAACTCTGTTGCACAGGTAGGTACACGCTACTTACCACAGCACCAAAACCCGTAACTCTCAGTGTGTCTGAGACAAGCCAGTTACCGCTCCAGAATAACAAACTTGGGCTTGTCAAGATGCACTGACAGCAAGAAGAGTCTGTGCATTCACATTCTACTGACCTTGTCATTCCCCATGCTCCCTGCCTTGGTATGGGACTATAATAAGGCAGATACAGCTGCAAAAACTCACTTGGAATTGTTGTTTAAAATACTGCATGGTCTGTTCTGAAATTATCCAGTTAACACAAAACACTTTTTTGATAAGCCAACTCCACCAACATTCATTCATCACACACATGTAAGGTACAATGAACATTACTGCAGTCTCAGCAGGTTGTCTCTATAGAAATTGTGACAATGAAGGCTAAAAAAGACTTTTAATGTAACAAAATACTGCTCCAGAAAATGAAAGGGAGATGATTCAGTTTGTTAAATCCAAGAGCACTATTAATCAGAAATACACAACACTGTAAATATTTTCAGAGTACTATCCAAAAACTTTGGAACAAGACATGCCTGAATTATGATTAATAATTAGATTAAGTAACTCTGAAGTTTGAAGTGTGTACAGAAATCCATCTCGTACCCATAATAAACAAAATGCTTAGCTATACTTTGATACAAAATGACCTATGGCACCTAAAAGGCAGCAGAATGTGAAGCTGTGGTGTATGACAGATCCAATCCATACAGCTGCCATCTAAACTGCGCACTTCCCAGAAACTGCAATGTAGCTGTGAATATTTCTCAGCTTTTTCTGGCACTTCCAGAGACAGACATGATCAATTTTGCAAGCAGAGAGCAGCTGGAACAATACAGATTGACTGCCAAGAAGGTTCCCCACAGCGTTCCAAAGAATGCTCTATTTTTAGCTTCACAGTTTCACCTCTGCATAGAGAGTGGTCTGACAGAAATGCAGCACTCAGCAGAAAACCCACACCTGCCGCAGCAGATTGTCTCACTATACAGAAACACTCTGAAAAAGTGAATAAAAAACCCCACACAGACAAAAAAAAGAAGCAGCACACTTCTTAATATTTACATAATTCAAAAGAAATCACTGTTAAGAAGTTAACTTGCAGAATATGGAAATACATTTTGTGAACAGCACACTGA
This sequence comes from Dryobates pubescens, assembly GCF_014839835.1. Classification (NCBI taxonomy): domain Eukaryota; kingdom Metazoa; phylum Chordata; class Aves; order Piciformes; family Picidae; genus Dryobates; species Dryobates pubescens. The sequence continues at coordinate 49,262,941 of NC_071613.1, read as the reverse complement.
AAATGAGAAACAGCCTTTATTCAAGAAAAGAAAAGCAAGTACAATCATTTGGTTAACAAGCTAGGAGTATAGCTTGATTACATCTGTAGCTATTAACCCTGGCCACTGTGAAGCAGAAGCTAGCTGAACATCAGCTGAAGTTCCTACAGCAGTTGTAATTCAGACAAGACTTTCAATCAACCTGTGGGTCTCATGGTCTCTGGGTGCTCATTATCATGGCAGTTTGAAACACCTTTTCTTAAATGGAGTTTTCTTACAGTATCTTTTGGGCAACCAAAGCATTTTTAATAAAAGTGAACCCCCCAGATATTTCACCTGAAACCCCTTTAAAAAGGAAGCCAGGAAGCAGCTGAAAAAGAGACCGGTTCACTGTGAGAAATGTAAACCTCTCAGACAGTGTTACGGCCCCGAATCCAACAGCTCATAAATAAGAGTCAGACCACTCTGTAATATTAAGCCCAAAGTGGCTTTGGTTGCCATGCTTTCAGCAGCTGTCATCTTTTATCTAAGTTTATGGTTGGAAAATTATTTCATAGTTAGTAACCACTTTCTAAAATGAATACACCCCACGGCTTTTACTGTAATACACAATGTGTTAATTCTCATTTTTGCCCAGACACATTGCTGTATTAGCCTTTGGTCTCAAAACCAGCCATAGCTAATAGGCATCAACTACTTTCAGATGTAGCTGTGTGGCAACTTGACACAAAGATTTATAGTTTAAAATAAATCTACAGAGAGATAATTTCAATGCACACCACCTTGTGAGCAGTTTTCGGAAGAGAGAATGTGATGGGGAGCCTTCCATCTCTAGAATGCTCACTCTGATGTGTCATGGTAAGGCAGCAGTTCAGAGACTTTTGAGTTAAACACTAATTACACAGTTGCTAGTAAAATACTGCTACCATTAGTCAACACCAAGTAACCAAATGGGATTGAATGGAATTACTGGAGCACTCCTTCCCTACTTAAATGTGATCCCTGATGTCAGGGTCTGAAGCACAGAAAAGTAACAACCTTCACAGCTTGCTTATTTTGTTTGTTCCAGGAACACAGAGGGAGATTTTAGCTGCTGCTGCTTTTCACCCTACCCACATTACAGGCAGTGAAATTTAGTCAAAGGTAAAGAGATGAACACATACAAGCAAGCAACTTACTTACCCAGTAGCACCCGACTCCTCCCTTTGCATCTTGGTGCTGATGCACCATCACCCCATGCTTTCAAACTCAGATTGTTTGGTTTGCTACACATATACACCGGGCTCTCCACTTTAAAGTATCTGTGCTACTCACATGTGCTGTCCCCATAAACAGGGAAGTCACCCCAGCGGAGCCCCAGGTTTTGTGCTATTAAGTAGCCTAGGTATTAAAAATTCTGAGGAAGGAAAGCAGGTTGTGTGATACAGTTGGATAACACATCTTTAACAGCAGCGGATAAAACAGGTGGCAAAAACAAGTATATGTTGGAAAAAAATGTAAACATACAGTAAGGAGGAGTGAAAAGTGCTGCTCTGTTTTGCAGTAAGCAAGTACCCACCAGATTTTAAAATGATCTAACAACTCTACCGTAAGTGGGCATCACATCTTGATCATTCTGCAATCAAATAATCCCATGTAAATCTGTGAACTAAGAAGCCCCGAACCACCTCAACTGTTGCTGCTATTGGAGCACTTCCTAGAAGAACTGCAGAAGAGGGAAGCATGCCTCTCTTACAGTCCACTTCCTAGAACAGCTATAAATATATCCAGTTAATATTTGTAAAAGCTGATTTTTCATCCTACTTCTGTACAGCAGCACGTAGCTGGGAGTGGGAAGAGGAATTAAAAAATAATAAAATCTTTCTTCCTGAAAGAAACACAAAGGAAAAACCACATCTGACGTAGTCAACTAAGACATGGTATAAAAGCCTGATTTAGGGATCTCTGCCTCCAAATACCATGAGATACTTCTGAAAGTTGTCACTGAGAGTTAAGATATTACTCAGAAGTAAATTTGCTCCAGGAACCCAAATCTTACTGAAGAAGTCATAACAATATTTTTAAAGTACAGGCGATTAGAAAAATGGAAGCTGCAGTTAAAATTTGTAGGGAGAAAAGACAAGAGGAAAGAAAAGCGACAGAAATATAGTTGACAACACTCGTAGAAGTATAACTCAGACACAGCTGAAATGCCTTTACTAAAACCAGGAGGAACAGAGAACTAATTCTAACCAGTTAAGCCTCATTAATTATTCTGTTCAATACCCAGATACCTTTAATCATAAGACAGAAAGACAAATTAAAACCGTATCTCCTGCACAGGACTCTCTTCATGACACAGCATGAAAGCACAACCTTTCAGTTAAGGTACAGCTCTGCATAATGACATCATTTAAAGGTACTATTTAATTTTACTTTGCAAGCTACTAAAAAATTAGCAACTAAATTACAAGTTTTAAAAATTATTCAGTTCTGAATTCTGAAAAACAATAAAATAAAACTATCCTATAACTGAAGTTACAGCACAAGGCACTCACAGTAATGGCTCAAATCAAAAATTCCATGAACAACTGACTCAATTTTTCCACCTTAGGTTGGTTACACTCTTTATCACATAGCTTGAACACCTACTTTCTTTGAAGATTTACAGCAAAGGTTTAAAAAGCAAAACCAGGAGAAAACACACCCAAAGTTCTCTAATGGAATGATAAGAGTTCAACAAACCTGTCTGCTGTCCGGGCTGTGCCAGTGCTTGGTTTTGCTGTGTGTTGTAATGGACAGACACAGGTCGGTACTGCGGATTGGAGTGCGAGTACTGACTGGGGGTACAGTAACAAGCTGGCATCTAAAAACCAACAACAATTAAAGAGACTTACTACCTGCACATCTATAGAAGACAGACATCTAAATGCAAAAATAATCACCTGATAAAAGAAATATGCAAAAATTTCCTAGAAGGTGCAACAAATGTTGCATAGTTTAGCAACTGAAAAATACATGTACTACACAGATTCCCTATTTAAGGGAAAATTTATTTTACTTTTACTACAGAACTGACAATTCCCAATGTCTACAAAGACACAGAATCATAGAAGTTGGAAAAGACCTCCAAGACTGAGTCCATTAACCTAACAGTGCCAAGTACCCCACTAAAACATGTCTCTAAGTGTCAGCTCTACACATTTTTTGAATGTGCGATTCTGTCACATCCATTACAGGGAAGTGATTCCATCACTTCTCTGGGCAGCCTGTTCCAGTGCTTAACCACATTTTAACCACATCTGAACCACAAGAAAACTATGCAGAATATAAGTTTTACCAGCTACAGATAATTAATCACCTAGGTGATTATTGCTGAAGTAAACTGAAGTCATTCATTCCAAAGCACATAAGCCAGAAAAACACCCCAGCCCCAAAATGAATGGTCACACAGCTGCAGGTGAAGGAGGACCCCACACCATGTAAAATGCTCATTATAGAGTGCCATGATCAGTGCTTACATGCAGCTTGTAGGAGAATGGAAACAGAGCCATTGTACCTGTGGCACAGTTTGCTGCATGTATCCCTGCTGCTGGAGGACTTGCTGGTTGACAGGGTGGCTAGATGTTGAATAGCCTGGAGCAGAAACCGGTTGGCCAGAGGGTGGTGGAGGTGGAGCAGCTGCGATGATATAACCAGACTGCTGTGGAGGCTGAAGAACAACAGTGGACTGGAACATAGCAGTATGGGGTTCAGCTGGATCGGCAGGTGGCTGGCGGGCAAGACTCATATGGCTGAACTGTGACCCTAGGTTGTCTTGCTGTAACAGTTAAAAAAGGAAAAGTTGCATCCACAAATGTACAAAAAAAAAAAGGACTAAATCAGCCAAATATTTCAGTAAGTTTCAGGTATGCAAGTCTCAAATTACAGAGCATTAGCAACATCAGCCAAAGAACAACAGGAAAGAACAAAATAGAACTTCAGGGCTGACAGCAGCAGAGGACAGCCACATTCAGAGACTTCACTCATTTCACTGCAAATACTTGATTTTTTGATTACATTTTCCTCTATTGTAAGAGTTCAACTGTCAAAAATGAAGTCAGAATTTGTGACACTTAAGATTTTCTGATTGGACTCCTCTAACCTGGTATTACACTACAAGCAAAGATTTTTTTTTTAGCCTGAAATCAAGCAATAACTGCAAGAAACATTTTCCAGTGGTTACCCACTACCTGCATTTTATTAACATCTGAAACTACCATACTGATTGCACCAAGCACTGCAGGAGTCCTGTGAAATTTGAAACTTCTATCTCTGTAACCCCAAGCTCCTTTTCTTTACAAGCAATTCAGCATCAAATTGTGGGCAGCCTGGAAATTAAAAGTTATCGCCAATATTGTTTGCTAAACAGGAAGATTTGGTTCATGCTTCAAAACATGGAGGAACACGAAAAATATTTTAATACCACTTGATCTTCTCTTGGATCATTCTGAGGAAAACAGAGTTAATAAAAAGAGTAAGTGCAAGCTCAGTCTTTTACAGATTAGCTATGTTCACATTTTACGATAAAATGTTATAGTTCCCAGGCTAAATATAGTGTTAATTACCACTGGAAATGCAAATTTGCACCTCAAACTAACTTTAGAATACCTTTACATCTTAAACCAGCCTTATTTTCATTAGATCAACAATCTAACTTCGCCTTTGGCATTAAATTCCTTAATGATGCCTATTAACACAATTATATTGCTTTCCTACATTGGATTTAGCATTTTGATTTTCATTCCTAGTTTAGAGAGGAGATACTAAGTTAACCCAAGGCACAGGCATTTATTTCTGTTACACTGCCAGTAAGAATATTCTCATCTGGTCAGTTTGTTCTACAGTGAGATGTTCGTGTCAAGCATGATTAATCACTAAACATAGTATTGCCAGTAAAGGGATAAAGTAAACTTCATCAGTTACAGATGTGTTGCCTTCAGATTATGAACCAAGACCAACAATCCTTTTCACTATGTTACTTCAGCTACAGTCAGCACAAATACATTTTTGGAACTGGCAGCAACCTTAGCATTTGAACCTATTCCCCAAGTGTGAAATGTTCTGAAATCACTACAAACCTAGAAGGAGTTTCATTCTCTGCTCTAACATCTATATGTCTAACAACAACAGACCTCACTTGGGAAGATTAATTAAGCTTACTGCCAATTAGTAACAGGGTAGGACAATGAAAAATAAAAGCAGAAATAAACCCAGCTTCCCCCAAATCCCCTGCTTCTACCTAAGCTCAACTTCACTCCGGAGCATTTTATCTCCTTCCCCAAGTGCCATAGAGTGATAGGGAATGGGTGTTCATAATACTTAGTCTCTGTTGCTCCTTCTCTCACTATTCCACTGCTCCAGTGTGGGGTCCCACCCATGGGAGATGCAGTCCTTTGTGAACCACTTCAACATGGGTCCAGCCCTTCCCACAGGCTACAGTTCTTCATGAACTGCATCACTGTGGGTCCTTTCCAAAGGTTTCAGTCCTTCAGGAAGATTGCTCTTGTGTGGGTCTCCCACAGGGTCAGAAAACCTGCTCCTGCATGGGCTCCTCTCCATGACCCACAGCTCCTACTAGGACCCTGCTCCTGTCCTTCACAGGCTGCAGCTTCCTTCACGGTGTCTCTGCCAGCTCTAGTGTGGGATTCTACACAGGTTGCAAGGTGGGGAACTGCTCTACAATGGTCCCCATGAGTTGCAAAGAGAGAACATGTTTCACAATGGTCTACTCCACAGGCTGGAAGGGAATCTCTGCTCCAGCACCCTTTCCTCCTTCTACCTTTGGTGTCAGCAGAGGGTTTCTCACTCCTCTCCCTCACAGCTGCTGCACAGATTTTTCTCCCCCTTTCTCAAATGCATTATCACAGACACACAACCAGCACCAATGACTGACTTGGCTTTGGGCAGCGCAGGATCAGCTATTTGAGCTCCCTGAGATTAGCTATGTCTGACATGGGGGCAGCTCTCAGACCCCTCCCACAGAACCAGCCCTGCACCTCACCTGCTACCAAAACCTTGCCGTATCAACCCAACACAAACATGTGTTCCTTAGAGCATCACAGCAGCCTGATGAACTCAGAAGCCTCCCTTTTGACCTGGTCTCTAGTTCTGACTATGCCTTGGACAATTCTGTGTTTCAGTTCCTATTTGTGTGGTTTCGTTTTTGGTTTGTATAAATTGATTTTAAAACACAAAAGTCTAAACACTTCATTTCTATTTACTAAACAAAAGATGACAGTGAAGTCGAATTGTTAAGAGTTCCAACAAAGAGGTTACAAAAAGGTAACCTCAAAAATCAGAACAGCTGATCCCTCAAAATGAATTAGGGTTCAGCGGGAGAAAAAGCAAGCAACAAGACAAGGTGGAAAGGGGTTAATCCAGAGACATAACAAAGTACTGACTGGCTAACAAAACAATTGCACTGAAAAGCTGTTCCTTCACATAGGAAAACAATATATATCTAAATACAGAGCTACATCAATATAGCCTTAACTTTATACATCTCCACTGAGGTTGAAATAAAACACTTTAAAATCTCAGGATCTACTTTTCCCCACTTTGTTTTACTGTGATTGAGAAGCTAGCCAGTCATCGCATTGGTATCACACACCACTTGCAAGCAACCAAGCAAAGGTCAGTAACTACTAAAGATTAACCCATGCAGAGAGGAGATGAAGAGAAGATGTAATACCACAGAGTACTGCTGTGTAGAGGAGACTGGCAGGAGCGGGGGCGGATAAGAGACTGCAGAGTACGGAACAGGCTGGGAAGAAGGCTGCAGAGGCCGCATAGGCTGAAGAAACAACAGGTTTATAAACATGGTTAACACCAGAGTAAGAGAAGAGAAAACAAGTCTAAGTCTTTTGTAATAGAAAAAGCAACTATGCTTCATTACCAGAACAGGAATGGATACTTAAGCTCAAGACTGCATCAAATTAAAACAGAAGTAATTTTCAGTATGTCAGTCTTCCAGCAGGTTTCAAATTACAGAGCATTAGCAAAATCAGCCAAAGAACAAAAGGAACTGTTAACTATATTTAAAATGATTTGTCCTTAACATTTACTGTTTCTTTTTGAAAAATTTTTTTAAATTATAAAATAAAACCTGCACATTCATTCTAAACACAAGTTGTTTCAAAGCATCTGAAGACAGAATGAATTTCTTGCGAAGTACAGATCAAAACACTACTTTCACTTATTCAACCATACTAAAATATTTTCTCTGGGTTGTGGTTATCTGAGCATCAAGAGAGGTGTCATTGCTAATCATAGTTTGGGCAGGTTGAACTTCAAGTGTCCATTGAGAAGTCAATCATAGAAATAATGACAGACTTGTGAAGAGAACTGCAAATACCACATACACATTCCCGTAGAAAGTAAGAGAAAGAGTGCAAGTGAGCCTTTTTCTCTACTGTGGCATACGCAGGTATCCTGAACAGAAGATTTGAACAGGGGAAAAGAACAAAGATAAAGATTTAGATGAAGTTGTGTAAAAAAAAAACTTTCTGATAAAACTTGAGAACAATTTGAAAAACCACAGCAGGTGAGAGCCAGTAGCTTGGTGCCTGAAATAAGTGCTGAGTAAAAAAGGTAGCACTCTCTCTTCTGCCTATACACACTCTCTGCTTTTCTTTCTTCTTCTTCAAGGGCTGAGGTCACCTTTAATCTGTCCTATTTTGCTAAATTCCTCTTGTACAAGAGAATAAAATATTCTGTACTTCAGCAAACAATTGTGTGAACAGAGCAAGTCAAAGTGCCACTATGGAGGGGTTCATACTCTACCAGTCCTAAGCTGCTACTTTTGTATCATGAGTACTGCTTGTGCAGGATATCTCGAGAGTTCAGCTGCCTGATTAACTCTCTTCTCATATTGCTGCCTGTATTTCTGTTAATGCCAGGGGTAACCATACGGTGTGGCTAAGGACAAAGGCAAAGCCTCTTTCCAGAGCAATCTAGGCTAGTTCTTGATAGCAGAGCATTGTCATACTCCAATGTGTCAAATTTTTATGAAAAGGCTGCCTACCACGGGCAGTTAGTAGCAGAACCAGTAGTTCTGAGAACTATGACAGAAGAATTCCAGTTACCCACACCTGTGCAGTTATTACTTCTTAAGCTGTGCTTCCAACAGAACACGCCTGCTGGACCCTTGCTATCAGACATCAATCTGACAGCATCTCATCATCACTACAAGCACCATGTATTTGACATGTGCACCTGTGAGAGGACATGGTTCGCTGCTGGCTGCTGCTGAGGTGCTGCGGGAAGAGGTGGCTGTTGTGGAGGTCCAGGCACTTGGGTCCTAACGGGTTGCTGAGGCATAGGAGGATTGTACACAACTGGAGTCCCATCTGGATTAAGGAATGGCTGACCTGAGAAGTCGGAAAAGAACAAAAACCAAAATGACAGCCAGCTGCATCATCTGAGTTTGGAGAAAATAAAGACTAATATATTTACTCTAGACAAAACTGGTACATTTTGAAAAGACAAGCAATTAAAAACCCAAACATTTAAGATAAACAAAGATACCCCACTCTTTACTTATGGAACACAGAAAAATATTTATTGTATCCTGCTCATCTTGAAAGCTCATTTTTAATTAAATACACTGAAAAGGGCAAGACTAATAGAGGAAAATCCTACTAACAATATTATTTTAAGGAATTTTTACAGAAATAAAAATTAATCTCCTCTAACCATGCCAGCCTGATCTAGTGTGGGGGGTCCCTGATCTAGTAGGGGGTTGGAACTAGATGATCCTTGTGGTCCCTTCCAACCCTGACTGATACTGTGGTACTAATCAGTTTGAACAGCAATGAGAACACAGGAAAGCTTACAGGCAAGTATTTAAATAACACACCATATAAAGGAGTAGAGCTGCAATGGTGTTCCCATAGCTGCTAACAAGATCACTTTAGCTTTCAAATTCTTCCGTTTGAAAATCTGCAACTTCAGTATTACCGTAGTGGACTTAGGAAAGAATAATTGAAAAAAAAAAAAAACAACCAACCAACTACTTAAGTAAATTATGAACAATGTGATTTATTTTGGTGCCTGGGTTGAAAGAAAACAAAACATAAGGAACAACAGATTAGCTAGCAAGGACCTAGCTGCTTAATGACATGCGTCTTGCATTGGTTTATTTTGATGCTTATCTGAAGGTCCAAATACTGACATGCATTTTTCTCTTCCCTGTTACAAAATACTCTGACATTCCTTCCAGAAAGAATCTCAGCAGAGACTGAGTCAGACTTCTAGCCAAGGTCCTGTCAAACGCTCATTAGGACTTCTTTGCCCCATCACATTTAAAATGCAACTAGCCAACATAAAAGAGAGGACTAAGGCAATTAATGCAAGAGATAGCAAGGAAACATGGACAGATCTGCTAAAATAAGCTGCATATTATGTAGCTGGACGGCAGGTGATCAAGCTGTATTCAAATCTAGTTTAATGGATTTCTCTTTAATGCTCAAGAACTGGGAATATTCTACCACTTGCTAGTAATCACAGGAGCTTAACTTGTTCCCCATAGAGGCTGAAACAGAACTGGATTTTCATAACTGTTGTCTTCAGCTACTGAGAATGACAACTCTGCTGATCTAAGGTCATGAGATCCTCTGTCAGAAATACTGAGGCACTAATCTATTTTTTGAACTCCGTCATTTAGAACGATAAAGGCAGATAAATATTTACAGAATATGATGATTTGAGCATATTTTAAGTCAAAAGCTTCTTTGGACTCAGAGCTTCCTTGTTCTGGAAGTATACTTTAGCTCGTGTCAGACACTCACTAGAGAGTAACGTAATGTTCTGTTATGAAAGATCATTAAAACTGGGTTAAATACACTAAAAATGAGTAAAATGTAGAAAGAATCACAATTTGAAAATCAAGCTGTTTATAATGAATACCAAAGTTAAATCTAAATTCTCAGCCTTTTTTCAGGGAGGTGAAAGTCCAAGACACTTTCAGATGAACAACTTTCACAATACCATTTGTTTCTCTGCCATTCGCTGTTATGTGGGCATCCCACCAATGTAACTGGGGCAATGACAACAGCACAGGAGGAAGACAGTGAAACTATTCCTATGCATAGGGACAAGCTCATAACCAAAATGAAGATGATTTAACACTTGCCATTTTTTACATGACAAAACTGCATCACGTGATTCTATGTTTCACATGAAATCACTTCTAAATTGGTGGTATCATTCCAGTGCCTGCAGTATCTGTTTTGCTGCACAGTGCTATGGCCATGCTATAAACTCACAGTGTGAAAAATGCTAGCCAACACTCTTTGTATTTCATGTACAACACACAAAGCAGTCAGAATGTGCAAACACTAAGCTCTCTACTTCTTCTAACAAAACCTATTCACTAATCATCCTACTTCTCTTCAGATGGTCACCAGGCACAATGGCAAAACCATGTGCAAGATGTACAACCGTCACCTTAGAAACAGAAAGGCTAAGTCAATAGTGCTGCTGTCCAGATCCTGGATCAAAGATGGCAAATACACCCTCCTCTAAACCCTACAGCTATCTATGCTAATTGGATGCTATAACTCATCATTTCTAAACATTTGTTTTAATCAAGGGTGGATTAAACTACTCATTTCTACAATAAGGCATTTAAGAGAGCGCTCTGGCAGCACATCAGTATGCATAATCATGAAAAGAAAAATACATTTGTATACAACAGCAGTTGATTTGTACTAAGGAAAAAGAGAAAAATATCTATTTCAATGTTAAATCCCTTAGATAAAAAAGGGAAATACTCTGAAATGCATATCAATCAATATTACATAGTTATCTGATATTCATGAATATTGAATAACTGATCAATCTAACAACTCTTATGCAAAAAAAAATTAGTTTAAAACATCACACACATATCCAAACATAATGAAGTCCATCTACAGATTGATGGGAAATAGATATTGAAGTAAATAAATCTTTAAGCTAAAAGAAAAGCATTAGAATTTCCCAAAGATTACAGTGTGTTACAGAAAAGGTAAATCAGAATTTTCAGTATTTCTTGACTTCCACAATACAGTAAGCCTGCCCAAAGCATACTAACTAGTCATTTGCTCCAGGCCAGTAGTTACACATCTCCTTGACTCAGCATTGTGAAGCATCAATTTCCTACTACTTACTAAAAAAAATCAGTTTTGGCCAATTACTTCAATAGCAGTCTGGATATAGCATGTAAGCTCAGGTTTATTTCTTTCACTTGCATTAAGCCAGCGGCACGAGCACAGAGACACAAGAATATGTTGCAACAAACTAAATGAAGGATGATAAATTCTTTCAAGTCAAGATGAACACTTCTTCAGGCTCTCTGCCCTCACTGAAACTGTTTTGTAGCAGGCCTGGGAAAGAATTTTCTCTCTCCTCAAAAAACCCCCAATTAATTTAAATTATGCTGCGTTCTGGATAATAAATTACAGGATTTTCATCTTTTGTGCAAGCCACTTATTAAACTTTACAGAGAAATTAAAACTCTAGTAGAGAAACTCAGGAGAGTTTATTGATTTATTTAATCCTTTGTGCCTTTTTTTTTAAAAATTAAGCACACTGAACACACAATCATGGGGGTGGGGAGAGGGGAAAGGAAGAGAAAAAGGACAACACTGACATTCAATCTTAAGTAAATACTCATGCATTCTTCCCCAAGTTCTTAATTGTAACAAAAGCATCAACAAGCATGTACCAACCTGTTTGAGGGTTGATCAGAACACTGCCAGGTGGTATGCCTGCCGCTTCCAAGGGAAGCAAAAAGAAGCTAGTGCTAGTAGGTGCCACTTGCCCGCTTATGCCACCATCAAAGGAAAGAGAGTTACTAGTGCTGACAGTTGGATAGACGGCAGGCGTGCCATGAGAAGGCTGGCTTAGAGCTGGCACTGGAAGAGGCTGCTGGGTGTGAGAAAGAGAACCCGTGGATGACCCTACACTACTAGAAGACTCTGAACCTAGGAAAGGAGTAATGAGAAATTGTTTTTACCTAGAGACAGAAACATCATGGTCACTTCAGAGATATACTTGTAAATTCTTATCCTTAAAGCTCATCATTAAGTACATTATTAAACAGTAGCCTTTATAACAAATTCCCCCTACATCTCCCCTGGAATACCATTACAAGATTCCTTCTGTGAACCAAGGGCCAATTCATCACTGCTTTGCACTGTGAAGTGAGGCTTTCATCACCAGCCCTCATTTTCTGGACAGAAAATGCATGCTGTACATATGCACATGTGCTAGGGGTCAGTTCATCTATAATAGCATAGAGTTGTGGCACACATCCAGGCCACAGGGTCATGCAGATGCAGGGGTTTTTTCAGCTACACTAAACTCACATGCTCTGCAGACACAGCCTACACGATAGCAATGACTGTTGGCTTTTTACATCAGAGGTCTTCTCTGACTCATTGCTGGACAAATTGCAGATTACTAAAAAGCACAGAACCTTTTTTCCCCTCCTTTGACAATTTTCACGCAGAATTCGAGAAGAGAGCTGGAAAATTTATTGCAATATGGTAGCTTTAGCCTAGCCTTATGCAAAAGTTCAAAGTTAAAGAGGGGTATAAAATAGCTGATGGAAAGCAAGGCAGTGGAGAACTGGACCCTAAGCTTTCTGAAAGCCAGTGCATGCAGCTAACAGCAACATTCCCCAAGTCCAGTATGGAAAGGACTGTGTAACTGTGCTGTTCCTCCATCACTGCATACCTAGATCTCTAGGTATACAGTTTATAAGACTTTTTATTAAGTCTTTGCTCTGATACTTGCAGTACTTGGAAACTGAATAAGGCTGTTTAAAGTCAAAAGCTATACATTAGCAGCCTCTATACAATCTAGAAGAGAAAACAAGACTCAAAAAGGGCTATGATGGAATTTATCTAGCTTGAAGTTATTTTGTGTTTCTTCACAAAAATTTCTAATTGTAAGCCTTTCACTTGTGTATGACAAGACCGTATAGCCTTTGCTGATGCTATTAATCTGTTTCCTACTGCTACATGAAGTGAAACAAAATTATTAACTGTAAACTGGGCAAAATAGCATATCCCAGCTCTGTAAAATAATCTTCAGCTGACCAGTTACATTGATTAGATTTGTTTGCAAGTGTATCCACTTCTAGATTATGTAGAGAAATCAGGCTGAAGCCATTATAATTAAAGCAAATTACATCCTTAATCAAAATGAAGAAACAAAACCAAATCTCAACACATGCAAAGTCACCACAACCTGTAATCACAGCCAAGCAAGGACTGTCAAGACAGGCATTCTGAACTTCGAACGTTAACTCTCGGATTGCTAAAATGAGGTTTAAAGAGAATTTAAGAATCCACTTAAATTCTTCCAATTTAGAAAACAAAGCTTTCTAAGAATACATTTAATATATCAACCACTGACAGGTTGTAGCTTCTTTTCAAGCTGTGCCAAACAGTATTACTGCATTGCTAAATGAAGTGACTCAATACGATGGCACAATTTTACAGCATGTGCAAAAAGACCTCGGATTTGTTTTTATGCAAGTATACAATGCACAAACAGAACTGGTAACTGGTTCACTGCATTAAGATACACAAGGGCAGTGATATACTTGTAAGGTAGTGGTGGTTTAAAAGGAAGGCAAAAAGCATAGACAGATCTTCACAAGAAACAAGTTTGTAGATAAAAGCATCATATGGGCAAGCAGTAATATTCTACTTCAAATTCTGAAGTAGTGCATCTGTAGCCCACCCATGTATTGCAAGGCTCAAAATTCTCCACAACCAAGAATATCTGTTGTATCAAATCACATTGGCATTTGGAATATAAATATTTGCTAAATGTAACTTTTGACCTACAGAAGGTTTGTACCTAGTTTTTGAGATTTTGTTTTGACATAAACAAATTAACAGACCTTTGAAACATAGATTCTTATGTACATTTTGTTCCACTAAACTTATTTTTCAGCTATCTAAAAATCAAGTAAGCTTTTCAGCCATATTCATTTAAATATAATAATGCCACTGAAATATAACACAATACAAGGAACAATTTACAGGCTTTGATGCTGTTTTCCTTAGCCAGCAGCATAGCAGTGCAGAGTTTCCCAAGACTGCCCAATGCAGCTTTGCCACACTGAAACTGAAGAGCTTTATTTTGCATGAAGTACTTACAGTGATAAATGTTTTGTATCAGATGAAATGCATTTAGCTTAAAGCCATCTGTAGTGAACTTTAAAATTCCACTTCCAAGGTTAAAAGCCTTTGTTTCATTTGTTACCTGAATGCTAGCTCTCCAAGGCAGTTATGCACTACAGGAGGCCTAGGTGTGTGTAAGTCTCCTGTAGCGACTATAGGAGGCCCAGGTCTGTAGATATTCAATGTACGCAGCACTCATTGCATCCAGAGGGAGCTGTATGCATGGAGCACCTCTACGTTTGTATACACCTGCAATGTGCATTGGGTAGCACTTCACTGCTATGGAACTATGCATTTGTACAGATCGTATGATACCTGTCTTAGACAGCCTGCCTGTGCTTTTGCTGCTTCCAGAGCTATCTCCTCTTGTCAGAACTGATATCCCACTGAAGCTGCTGGCTTTGGTTACAGCTGGCTTCAGATTGCGGAGGGAACTATCAGAGTCGGTGCTGCTCCAGGGCCGGGGTTCACAATACTTCAGCTCATTCTCAGTACTGCTCTGATGGCTGTTGGCTGATCTCCCTGATGTTTCCTTATTGATTCTGCAAGTTACAAACTGAACTTTTAGAACAAGCATCAATTGCAAAATTAGGTTTATAAAAAAAAAAATTAAAAAAAGAAAAAGGAAAGGTGAAAAGCATGCAGAATACTTCAGGATTTTTTTTTAAGCAAGCATCAAATACCTAAGTATCTGTCGTCTTTGTTGTGTACTATTAGTTTCTTCCTCCTGGATTCTGTTGACATTTTAATAAGATAGCTTAATATTTATCAAGAAAACAAGAAAGTGAAACAATTAAACTGCAAATTTTCTTACCTTTTATCAGTGAAATAATTCTCTTGGGAACACAGGGACTGAGGGGCAAAGAAGTGTAGAAATTAATATGCATGGCACCTAAAGCCCCTAACACAGTGCAGTAACAAAACATGCTGCAGTTTGAAGTCTTTTGCATTATACAAGGACTCTTACAGTATTACATTATTACAGTAGCTTTATATTAAGCTGTCTGAAAACTTAATCTCTTTGTTGTATAATTTCCATATTATGAGAACAACAAAGGACAGTATAAAAAGGCCCATCTGCAGGGAACAAGAGTCAGCATTACAACAGTTAACAGCACTGGCCACTTTTGTTTGTATCCGCCTTTTTCTGAAGGTACAATTCTTTCTTTGGGCCTTTACTGCCTTAGGTCACAGCCGAGGTATGACTTCCCAACTCAGCACCACTTGAGCAGCCTTGCCTTCCGCTTGAAGTGTGAAGTACAAGATGGTGCTGGCTACTGTAATAATTATACTGAATTCCTTGGGTGCAAGTGCACATGAGCTAAAAAGCAGACCCAATACACAATCAAAAAGGCTCATCAAAAACCTCAATTATGCTGGTCCTTGACTGATCTCTCACATTTGATAGGGAGACTCAAAAAGTACAATAAGTACAGTAAGTAAGTGAAAAGAAAAACTCATATCCAAAATTCCCTTATTCTCATTCATAACCAAGGGGGGAAAAAAAGGCTTTTGGAAAAATGTTCGGATAGAGCAAATTAGCCCCTCAGAGCCTCATTACTGTTTCTTCAGGACAAGAAGTTGTTTAGGATGTGCAAGAGCTACAGATAAATGTCAGAAAGACAGCATTATTGGAAGCAACACATTGTTCTGAAGACATTTGTTCTGTTTCACTTAATAAAATTAAATATAACCACTACTTGTGATTTAATTGAAATTTACAATGCTGTCCTGCTTGATTAACTCCAGTAAAAAAGAGACTGAGACTAGACTTCTAGGTTTCTGACTCAAATGCCATATATGGGGATTCAAATCATTGTACTGTGACCAGTCTTAAGATGTGTCTGATATAGAGACAAGTAAGAAAAACAACATTTAGGCTTTCTGGGTTTTTTTTTGGTTGGTTGGGGTTTTGTTTGTTGTTGTTGTTTTTTTCTTTCATAATTATTACTCTGAGCAGCAACTGAAATGACTGCAGTACCAAAACTCTTAACTGTAACTTAAATTTCATGAAGAAGCAAAAATAGAACAATGGACTGAAATAGGTAATGCACCATGAGAATTCTTGAAGAAGGCTTGAGTTTTATGCAGTAGTCATTAAACAGAAAACTTACAGTTAACTTTTCTATAATTTAAAACTCACTCAGGCCACACTAATGACTCTCATCTGCTCAGTTCTCCTCACAGACAGACTCCCGTGTGAAGTTATCTTTCAAGACATGTGCAAATGTGCATGTGTGTGTGAATTATTCATTCAAAACACTGCAAGGTTTAGATTTTCTTTGATACGTACATCTTGTGCAAATATTCTTTCTCTAGCTCTCTGATATTCTTCTTCACGTTCTTCTATGGATTTACTTCTTCTGTCATCTTTTAATCGTATTCTCATCTAAATAGGTGATACAGTGTCAACTTCTGCAGGTAAACACACAGCCAAATGCAGCAAGTTGAAGGAAACAATCCATGTGCATTTTACCTGGTTGTCATCTTTGTCTAAACTAGAGTTATCTCTTTTAAGGATGTACCGCTTCTGGAAATCATCGGTCTTCTCATCCTTTATATGCTCACAAAACTTTTGGTCAGGTCTGCGAAAAGTGGTTAGAAACAAAAAATTTATGGATTTGTAAACATGTAATATCCACAGCGGAGCAAACTGAAATACAGTCAAGGTTAATATTAAAATGTTAATATTCTAACTGAAGTGACCAAGAGATCTTTGTTGTCCAGGCAATGGCAAAGGTACCAACATGTAGAGACGATGTGTACCCTTGTTGAGTCCCATTCCTAAGGCATAACAAACCTGTTTATAAATCTCTTCCTCCTTCAAAGCTTTTGCTTCCATTTCCAATTAAGGTGGCAAGCAAACTACATGCCCTTGGGGAATCAGAAGTGCTTTTGAATCCAGAGTGATGCCATGCAATGGATATTGGGCATGCATGGAAGTGAAGATAGGTGCTTTCTGCTACAGCTGTAACACCTCGGAACTCATTTCAAGGGAAAACAGAAGATAAGAAGTAGAGGAGAAAGCATTGAAACTTACAAACTTCTAAACCAAAATTAAGTAGAAATAAGCAAGAGGGGAACAGTACAATGCAGGCAAGTGAAAGCTTCACAAGGTCACAGTGAGAAGATGAGGCATCAAATTATATATATTGGTTTTGTATTTTATCTACTTTGTGAAAGAAAATGAGATATTTTGTAATCTCTTGTTATTAAAAACAGACACCAAGTACCTAGACAATAAAACTACTGCTACCACCATAAAAGAAGTTCTCAGACAATCAGGAAACATGTCTGATATAAAACAAAACATGTGTGTAACTCTTCTCTGTTTATTCAATACCCAGGACATCTGTGTAGAGTCAGGAGATCCTTCTCTATAAAACAGCCAAGCCTAACTTAGTTACTGGATGCCCAAACATAATTAGCAGGCATTTCAGAGAACCTTTAGACTGTCTTACCTCTTTCTTTTAAAGGTCCCTGAATTTACTGCCCTGCAATCACCAACTTCCCACTCCACTGAGACGTCCCAGTATGCACTGGGTTGTTGATGTCAGTAACATCACTGATCGGGGATGGAGCCGGGAATCTGCCTATGAGGAAAAGGTAAGTTTGGTTTTATTCAACATGGAGCAGATCTCCAAGGTTTTCTTTCTAAATTCTTATTTTATATCCAAAATGATTTAAAATAAGAATGCTGAAAACATTCAGAATCTTCATGTCTGCAGGTTAGATGAAATGCCTGCTAATTAGTAACTACACCTACAGGGGGCTTCCAGAGGCCATAAGCTATTGAAATATGCTCTAGGAAAAAAAAAAAGGGGGGGGGACATTAAAAATTAAGAAATTGTCTTTTAATAGTTCTTATTCCACAGCTGAAGTGCTAGACTGAAGCTTCAGTCTAGAAATGCTGGAAGATGGCAAAGGTAACAGATTTGAAGCGTATGGCTTTAGGTCAACTTAGATAATTTAGAGCCAAAGTGAACGCACATAAATGAGTACGTACATTATTTAACAAATATTTAGGCTCTATACATTTTTCTTGACACTTCTGAGGCTGAAACCACTCTCTTCAGTGGAATTTCAGTTTGGTTTATTATTTCAGTTCCACTGACTCCAAAATTAGAGAGGATAATTAGGCTTTTTTTCTCCCAAAGCTATGGTGAGTGCACACAGAGACTGGGATGAGGATGCAGATGCTATAAATTCCTATTCTAATGTTCAAATCATAAAGCACTTAAAAACCCCAAAACACTAACAAAAAATGGTGTCAGGCAAATGCTTTAAGTTAAAACTACAGAGTATGCAGAATAAATGAACCAACACGTTAGTTCTTTGTTTCTTCTGAGAGAACAAGGGGACAGAGCAAGTGCAGAGGACAGAGAGAACAGCTAGCTCCTTTGAATGGAAACATCAACTGCATGCAGGTTTTGGAGTTGCTGTGGCCCCAACACTACTTGTTTTGTAATACAGATTTACCTAGAGGTTTCTCCAAAAACTCCCCAGCCCTCCCAGTCCAGTAACATGCCAGGACTTGTTAACCTGCTTGACACTTCCACTGATGAGATGTCCGTTTTCCCTGCTACGTTCATTTTGTAAGGCCATGGGACATCTGTAAGTAATACTGTTCCAACTAAAACTTCAATGCCTGAATTTTCCCAGTAGATTTCTTCAGTACAAAAACCAAAGCTGTGCAAGTCTTGTCCCTTCCCTTCACCAAATCAGAAATGACCCTGCTCTCAATTAAGGGCTAGTTCTGCTTTCCAAAAGGAAGAAAAAGAGTGTACTTTGTACATGTGACTGGTGTAAATCTCTAAGCAGATAAATAGTTGCTGTAAATATGTATTTCACAGAAACAGCTGGCAATGCACCTTTTTGAGAAAAGCAAGAAAAATTCTTCATTTACAGATAAAATCCTTCCCTCCCTCTTCCCCCCCCATCCCCTCCCAAGAAAGTATAAACATGAAACAGATCCCATTATTACCCGCCACTGGAACACGAGCAGTAAAGATCTTGCAACTAGCTCTCCTTGATGAATAGCTCCCATTGAGTACATAAGACAGAGCCCTGCTGCTAAAGAAGCAGCAGCACTGCACAACACATCCCAGATGCTAAATCCTTGTATCAAAAAGTTTCTCCAAGACTTGTACACTTACATTCTTGTATTGCTAGTTTTATTTACTATGACTGACTTCCCGCTCTGGTCCACGTTGTGCTCTAATCCAAAGTAAGCAGCTACCCTGTGCAACAGCATTCTATGGTAAGAAGTCATTGGGGGAAACTTTTTTCTTGGAACTCTGGAAGAAAGGAATAGTAGTTTTATTAAATAAACAGGAATGATCTTGAATTCTTTTTTCCTAGGAGAATACAGTACTTACTCATTATTACCAATGAAATCTAAAATTTCCTGTTCTAATTTCAGCAGCATCATTCTGTCCCTGAAAATAAAAACACAGCAACTCACATATGAGACACTCCAATAACTGCAGCTGTATTCATCTTAAGAATACACAGGTAAGATCAAGGGATGATGGTAGACTGTAAAAAGGATCACCAGGTGTCAAATGCAGCATTTTTAGGACGAAGTCTTAATTTTTTACTAAGCTATATTGTATTGAACAAGCCTAGAGAAACATGCTGCTCATGTCAGAAATCAGAATACTAAAGATCCTCTAAATAATCTCTCCTTAGCAGGCTCAGCAGAATGTACAGTCATTGAGAAGACAGTTTAAAGAAGAAAAAGCAGCGAATAGGTTGCTTCTTGTTGGTTAGCATGCATGGGAAGATTTGCAGGAGCCTTAACTGGCCCTTGGATTGTGAAGGACATTGTGGCATCACTGAGACACAGAATGAGAGTACTGCTAACAAGAGGCACAACTACAATGTACCAACAACCAAGTGGTTAAAAGCTGGCACACACTGCAATATGGTGACATACTAAAAGAATACAAGCAAGCTAAAACTCAAGGTGATAGAAATTAATGCTAGTCTTAAAAATAAAATAAAATCTTACATCAGTTCCAATAAATTATGGACAAGCAATGATCTTAACTGTTGCACAGTTCTTAGTCTGAGCACAGCAGATTAATTAAACTTCCCAGTTACTTGTGCATGGAAACCCATGGCAGACCTTCACCTGCAAGCTCTTATTTTCACTGGGATGCTGTATGACTTCAAACAGTAACAGTATGAGCCTAGCAGAGGTTCACGTTTTCCAATTTTATTCTACAGGACAAAATGGTGTGGGCTCCCTATTATAGCTCACTTAACATTTTTTGACAGTAAAATGGAATCCCAATAAATTATCACTGCTTATGTCTATCTATGGTTACATGGTACAGCTTAAAAAAAGTCCTTGTCCATAAATACAGTGCCAAGCAGATTAAAGCAAGAGAAGGCAGTTTGGCCTCTATCAAGCAAATGATAAAGGAGTACAAGTTATAGAGACACAGTATTATCAAGTCCCTTCAGCAAGAGAACTCCACACAGACAGACCTCATTATGTGCCTGTTACACCTTAAAAGTATTTAGACCATTTCAACGTCCTGAACCTCTGTTCATGTAACACACAAATTACAGAAGACTAGTGTTTCAGATAGCCTGCACAACAAAACCTCATTCTAGGTAACTGACATGGAGTGTTAAACATTTAAGAGGTGGGGAAAAAGGCCAAACAAGCCAGGCAGTGTGACACCTCAGGCAACAAGAAGAAAAGTAAACCAGGAAGTTGACATTATTGCTGCTTACCT
This sequence comes from Dryobates pubescens, assembly GCF_014839835.1. Taxonomy (NCBI): domain Eukaryota; kingdom Metazoa; phylum Chordata; class Aves; order Piciformes; family Picidae; genus Dryobates; species Dryobates pubescens. The sequence continues at coordinate 49,242,012 of NC_071613.1, read as the reverse complement.
GGGATTGTTTTTTAATGTATTTACTAAAAACTCATGAAGATCTATACCAGTGGAATCTGTATACTCTTGGCTGGAATCTAAGGGTAAGGGAGAGGAGAGCAAAATTACACTTTGGAAAAAACCTGCTAATACTACTTTTTCCCATTTATTGCTAAACATACCATTTATGAATCAGTATGATGTAACTATTGAGTATGTTATTCCCAAAATTAAACATTCAAAATTTCCACAAGTGAAAAACCAGAACAGAGAACCCAACAACATCATCCCCAATCCAGAGTTCTCAACACGTTACACCACTCTCTTGTATACACCTCTGTGGGTCAGCAGCCCAGCTACAGAATTACTGGATGTTGCCAATGTGGTAATTCAGATGTAACAGTTTAGCCATCACAAATAGTATTAAGTGCTATTAAAAATCCCTGTTCTATTACACCTTGTTTTCACAGCAATATTTAGAAGGTTTCAAAAAGAAGTCTCACAACCTTCTGCTCCTTTCTGGTTTCAGTGAAACAAAACATTCAATGTTACATTTTGTTCTCAAATCTGCCACTTAAATGTTTAATACCACATATTCCTTTAGATGATCACCTCCCAGAGGCCCAGGTCTTAAAAAATTCCATGCCAGAGGGTTTTTAACACTATTTTTGTAATTAGATTTCTACCAAGAACTACTTACACGTAAAAAACCAACAACCTAGTCTCAAATAAGCTACAGCTCAAACTCATGCCTAGGTCCTAGCTGCTCCAGGTCATTTTGTGTTCTGCATGGAACACATGAGCTTCCAACAGCAATGAAGGCACCACTGCACAAAGAAGGGTAGGATTTTTGGAGACAGAATCTACACAGGCTTTTCCATTAGAAACAACAGTGCTGGCAGAGCAGCCTCTGGCATAGCAAGAAACTGGGTGCTTGAAGCACCCAATCTCCAAAAATGAGTCTAAATTTTTCCTGGAGAAAATGCAAGTTCCACCTGAAAAAAAATCTCTAGTTCCCTACAGAAGAATAGTAGTGCATTCCTTTGACTGCAGAGCTTGTTATGCTACCGATCCTGCCCATCTATTGTCAAGAGAGTATAAATGAAACTAAGCAAGCTTTGGCATTCATGGTTTGGGATTACTTTTGATTCTGGGGAAGGAAAGTGGGGGGAAAAGGGTATGCCTGGTAAAACAAATTTAAGATTGAATAATTATTTATTTTTTTTAAAATTAGCAATAATGTGGTTATAATTACTAGAATACTGATGCTTAAATTCCATCATTTTCTAATTTGGGCACATCCTAAACTGGGAAGCAATTAACCTCCTGAGAAGATATCCGGCAAATTTAGAACAGCTACCTCTACCTTAGGCATTTTGTCACTTGGCTCTCAACTCCTCATCATCACCTAACATGTGGGTGGGTGGTTTTTTAAGGGAGGAAGGGGTTTGAGGGTTGTTGATTTCCACCCCCCCAACCCCCTCTTATTTCTGAAGCTGGGTATGTAGTTCAAAGGTTGAACAAGTTAGCTCTGAAAGAACACTATTTTTTTAAAGGCAAAAATGCCTGAGATTCTTAAGTACAGTTAGTTCTCCATTCCAAGTGATTTTTATTTCAGAAATACCTGGCTGCCAGCAGGGACAAGATGCACTGAAATGCCACATGGTGAAGGCCTTATGGAATCAAACAATACAAGATGGACATGTTCTACCAGTCCCCAAAAAGGAATTCTAACTCTAAAGAGATTTCCTACACACTGGTTCATCTAAGGTGTTTAGATAAACATTCCTGATCATTTAATTAAAGCAAGAGCTGTACAATGACTTGCCAACTTAGATGCATAAAGTTTGCTGCCTTTAGGAGGCATTAGGTAACATGGAGAAAGTTATGTCATTAATTTCACAGCTCTAGTTCAGGTTAAAACTCAGATATTCAGCAAACAAAATAGACCTTCAGTCTACAATGTAGGAATACTAATGTGAAAACATAACATAATTTTCACTCGTGTAGTTCCACTCTCACTCCAAAACTATATAAAAAAAAAAACCAACCCCAAACCTAGACACTATCAGAAGTAAAATAATCCACCAAGAATATTGACTTCTGCTGGATAAAGACGAGAAGTACCTCCAAGGTAGCGGTCATTCTCACTTAAGTTTCATAAATCCTGTAACAAAGCCTAGGAATAAGATAGTAACATGTTCTGACTACTAAAGGCAGTTTTCCAAAGGACACTCGGACACAACTGAGGCCACACAACTGCTTTTACGTTGTTCTGCATGGCAGGTGAGAAAGGAAAAGCATTTGCTGGAGTACATGTGCCTGATGAAGCCTCAAAAGGACTGTATCCTCTGGGACCAACTGCTTCCCCAGCTCAGAGATGTCTGATCTATTTGCCTCAGCTGCTAATTAAAAGAGCAGTGTTTATGCAGTGGTGACCTGGAAGCAAGCTGTATTTTCTTTAGTATTCTTTATCTACACAACACACCGAAAAGCACAATGACAAGATAGCAAACCTCTTGATAACATTTTTCTAGACAGTTTATCACTGGATTTTTCCTTTTCTGTTTCATCTTTTGCAGGGTTTTCTTCTTTTTCAAAAGACTGTGACAACTGGATCTGAATTTTCTCCTGTCAAGAGGAAAAAAAATAATAACAGAAAAATCAGTCATCATGGAAATTATTAAAATGATACCTGCAGGAGAACTGTTTTGTACTACATTACCTGCAACATATAGGAAGGAACAAGGCAAATAATTGCCTTCACATTCTTTCTGCTCCCACATATACTTTATGCAACCACAAAATGAAATTATTTACCAGTAAACCAAAAACTAAGACAAGGCACAGAAAATGTCACATTTCAGAATTTACATGTACTTCCAAGTCCTGAATGCTATTTCAACATGAATTCAAAGTATCTTATTTGGTACACCTAGGAAAAACATTCCAGTTTTTCTGATGTATCCATTTTATACAACTTCTAAATTTTTAAGTAATACATCATTCAAAATGTTGGGTTTGGTTGTTTGGTTTTTCCCCTCCCCCCCCAATTTTTCACAGTTCTTGCCTGTAAAAAGTTTATTTCTAGTTTGTTTGGTTTATACCAAGAAGAATAACCCCAACATTTCAATCTAAGACAGATCAGTATTCCCAAATGCACAAAAGAGGCAAATCTTGTTGTCATCAATGCTTAGATTCTTCCTATGTATATTTTGACGGAGTAGCTTTGGGCACATTCATCTCAAAATCTGTGTTTTCATGCTAATAGGTGAAATATCATAAAACCTTTTTCCTAAATACAGCAAAAAGGACTTCCCTTTGAAATGACAGTGACTTAATGGTCCTCTAACAGAAGATTTGAAGTTGTTTTTCATGCCTCTTTACTCATTTAACAACATTGTCAGTGAAGGACCAACATATTTCAGACAGCAAATGCAGAGGAGGCAGGGGGAAACAGAGACACCACGTGTTTGAATGACTAAGAGGATGCATAGCAGTCCTTTGAGACTGAGACTACCACATTAACTTTAATCTTGAAGTCCCTCTAATGTTGATTTTGTTCTCCTAGATGCCAGCTGAGTTGATGCTGTCATCTCCTTGACCTGAGTACATCTGATCCTTCCTGATTCAAAGAGCCTGCCCCTCGTCCATTATTGCCTATCACTCCTGTCCTGCACTAATCCTTTCCCACACAAGTCCTCACCCTTCCTTCACACCCATTCTTACTCATATCCAGACACTTGCTCTAAGCTTCTCCTTGTGTGTCTTTCCCCAGATTTGATCTTACTCACGTAAGCTGGCCAGAGTTAAATATAGTCAGGACTCACCCAGGCTAGAGACTGTTTTACATGCACACACATCCTTACACAACCTGCAGTAATGCTTCTCCCTGCCTGAGCATACTGAACTGCTCTATGACTCGGTCCTGTCAGAGCTAGGCAATGGGAACCCTCTACTAATGAGGGTATGGTTAAAAGCTAGTTTCAATGTGCTTTTTTTGAGAAGCAACTTTTGCAAATGAGGGAAAAAAATAATTGCTGATAGCTTTGTCAGTTCTCTCTTTCATTATGACCTCCCCCAACATCACATGTTCTAAACTCATTAATTCATATACACCTTGAAAAACAGCATTACAAGTGTGAAGACTTCTCAGCTTTTATGAGATTATTTATACCCACGTGCAATTAAAGCCATTACCAATCTCTAATAATTAACTCTTATGTAATTCTTAAGACTAAGAATTGACTTGGTCACAAACCTTGAAGAGTCCAAACCATATCTTTGCAGTCCTTGCCTCATGAACATGAATAGAATTCAAAGGAGCAATCTCACCTACTGCATTGTACCTACTGTTCAACTAGTAGCTGCACGACAGTTACTTGAAAAAGAAATAAAGAAACATGGTTTATGTCTTACTAAGAAATTATTTTTGACTTGGATCCACCAGTATGGAATTCCCCATTTATCAGTAAATTCAGGGGAATTTTCAGGGTTTGATTCTCATTCACTAGAAAATTGACTACATATTCTAAACTCCTCTGAGGTAAAAGCACACAGAAATGGTTTAGTCAAAGGATTTCAGCAAGTAATCATTTTCATACTTCTTTTCCCAACAAGAGCTATAAAAGGCATCACCATCTGAACAGTCAGTTCTTCCACTGCCACCAATTCTACTTCAAAGCGTGATACAACACAACTGTGTACTAAAGGGCACTTTCTTGTGATTTCAGGCTATAAAAACTGTAGCATCTAATTAAATACGACCTACTTGACGGGAAAGCTGCTGAAAAATCTTTTAACATCTATTCCCTAAAATTCTTTTAATCACACCCTGTTTGCAGCGGGTCTCTGCTGCATACTGATTTAACAGACCCCTCACTGTAACTCAGATCATCTATTTTAAAGTCCTCATTGTGACAGAAGAAATTGTCATCAAATCACAACTAAAAAAAAAAAAAAAAAGAAAATTAAAAGAAGAAGAAAGACAAAGAAAGCAACCCAAACCCAATTAAAACCCATTAAAACCCAGTGAATTCCTCCAGCTTGAAAGACTTGAGAAAAAGGTAAGCGCCAGGAAACATTACAGAGTATCACTCAAAGGCCCTACATCGTGGAGCTCTGGCTTTTTACCAGCATCCTCTAAAACCATCAACAACCTGAATTTATACAACTCACTATAAACTAACATTACAGACGCTTGTCTTTGTCCATGACTCCTCCTCCTTGTTTTATTTTGCTGCAGAAAGTTCAATCTTTGGAAAGTTTATTTACTTGTTACCCATAATAACAGCCATCATTGACAGGGAAACAGCCCTTCTTTAAAAGGAGCAGAAATGGATCATCCTTGTTAGTGTTTGTACTTGATATTAGAACACACAAAGTAAGAACAAGCCCAGCACCTAATATTTAAACAAATGATCACAAGAGAGTAGTCAGTGTATTAACAAGGATACAAATCAAACAAATCAGTTACAGTCTTCCTCCTGCAATAAACTGGTGAGTTTGTACTTTCCTAGCACCTTTCTGTAAAGGGTTGCCAGTGCTTTTTAACAAGTAAGGCTTAAAAATTTGTGAGCTCTTCTCTACATTTCTCAGCAGTTGCTCAAGAAAATATAAACAAGTATATCAGAGAAGAAACTCATCTGCTTAAGAACTTCTCTGATCTGTCAACATCAATCTCCTTCATTATAGCCTCCCAAGGAGAAGAAGCCAGCAGTGGCAGCACTAACTTGGTAAGTGACTTTTACACCTGCATGTGCCTAGGAAGCTTTACGTTGCTGAAAGCTGCTTTACACACTAGTGTGGAAGCAGTGACTGACAGTCACAGCTAAGACTACAGTTAATCTGAAAACTTACACTATTTCCTATCTTTTTTTCATCCTATCAAAGCTAACACTTTTTAGTCATTAAAAACTGGGGCTCTTCACATACTATCAGCAACTTCACCCTGAATTTTATTCTTAACTCTTCCTGTTGCAATCAGTGAGACAACAGAACAGTGATTTTTCCAGCATGGGTAAGCAATCAGAAGTTATTCTTGTGCTGCCAGAGTGGGCTGTGCAAAATAGTCCACTCACTTCAACTAGCCACTGGACCTCCCACACATGCCAAGCATAATTAACACCTACACATTGTGCTTCAAGGGTGGTGCTGTAGACAGCCAGCAGATGATTAGAGTCCTTAGAGAAGAACTCTTCCATACCATTTCCCGCAGACTCTTTGAGAAAGAAAGCAAAACCGGTGAATAAATTGCCTGTACAAGTTGGGTAATGGAAGACCTGTGCCCCACAGGATGTGCACTCCAGCATGAGAACTTTTAAGAAATTCCACTTGTCTTCAACTTGCCTTGCCTTTCATAATGTGTTTTTTTCCTAAATTACTGTTTCTAAGGAAAACTCACAGCTAATTTTGTTTCTTAAAATACAATCCCTTGTTGTGCAGCCTATACCACTCTAAGAACAGCTTAGACTTTCATCACACTAGCAGGCTCAGTTTCAAAATGCATCTAGTCAGTTCTTCAAATACTGGTTTATTAGAGAAAGACTATGAAAAACACTATTTTCTCATGTTCCCAAGGGGAAAAAAAAAAAAAAAGAAAAGAAAAAACCAAGGCACAAACATGGGTATACTTTGTGTTTCAACCTTAGAAAATTTCACTTAGCTTTACTAAAAACTACACAAGTTCTCAACCTCACTCCCTCCCCAAAACTGAATTACCACGCCCTTAGCAAAATTCTGGTATTCTGCTGGTTCTTTCTGCTGAAGAGAAGGGATGCTTTTCACAAAAATACAGTTCAGAAGCTTTGCAAGTAACAGCAAAATAAAGTCCGTGTACTTTATGCATTTTGTGCTCTTCATTCATGCATAGAACTAAAAAAGGTAACAGCATTTTGCTCTGGAAATGCAGACTGGGATAAAGGTAAATTTTGGAAAGAGATTTTTCTTTAAATTGTCTAATGTATTTTTACATATTTTGTCCAGCATTTAGGAACTAGTTTAAGTGTGCTCTATCAGTCTTCTGACATACCTCAGGCATACATGAATAAAAATACTAGAAATTGTGACTAATATGCAGGAATTCTGTTAAAACACCAGATCTTACAACTCTTCAAATGTTCTAAACTTTAAAAGCCAGTAAATTATGCTACACATTAATCACAATTTTTGTATTACTGATGGCAGACAGTTGAAGACTGCCTCAAGTGCACTATAACATTAGAAAGCTAAAATAACTAACAAAACCCCTCTTATTCCCTGGCTATCAAGTTATAGCTCAAAAAACCAAAAGCAGCAAATTGTCTGATATCAGCAGCCCTATCAGAAAAAAATTAAAATAATATGGTGTCTGCATATTTATAGAATACCCAAAAGATTTTCTTTTGAACAGTAAGTTACTTCAAATTGTTTCAGAAACTTCAGTAATGTGATTTTTACCTGGAGGTCCTGTGATATTTCAGCTGTGGGAGGTGGTGGATATTCTTCACATACAGCAAGGCTCCGAACTAATTTTAACTTTGTGTTTGACTAAAGGAAAGTATGTAAAATTAAAAACTATAGCTTATATATAAAAAAAATAAAAATATAAATACACACTGTGCCATGATTTTTCCATTCATTTTATGTAAAATAAAATGGCTGAAAACGGCACTTCAAATATTTTCAACAGAATAGGTCATTTCCTTTAGGATGAAAATACCCAAGCAATAGCAGCTATTGAAGCCACTGTCAGCACAATAGAGCACATCTAATGAAAAGTAAATAAAATCTTTGGGAAAGTGTTTCTCTCCATCACAACAAAGCCACCAAAAATATAAAGGCAAACCACAAAAGCAGACAACTAGGCAAGACAAAAGAAAAAAATCCAACAAAATAAAGCAACGCTTCAACGCCAAAAAATAAAACTAAAGGCACTTTTCACAAAGTAACAAAGCTTCATCAAGCATGAAGGGCTTCCTTAGCATGCCAGCACACAAGGCTACTGTACCTTCGACCTTTTTGCTGTCTGTCCAAAAGACTGCACTGGCCGCTGAATGATAGGCACAACAGAAAAGGTTTATATTAAACTTAAGAGTACAGTTTTATTAAAGCAAAAGTCTGTAGAAGAGAAAGCTTTAACCGTTATTACTGACATGACGGTCAAATCTGTGAAAAGAACAGCAGGTGCTTTTGGCTGAAGGATTATATGCTCTCCCACTTCCATTGTGCTTCATTTATCAAGAACAGGTATTACAGAAATTTAACAGGAAGCAAGCGGTATTCTCATTCAGTAAGATCCAACCAGTTTACTCTCTCAGCCAGCTCCTACAGTTTAAATTCTCATGTCCTAATTTCCTTGGAAACATGACACTGTTTTTATACATTTTCTTCCTATTCCTGAAATCTACCTGGAAAAGGGGGGCGGTGCAAAAAAACCCACAACACCACAGCAACCAAAAACCCCAAAGCAAAACCCCCAAGGAAACACCACTAGCTCTACCAGGAGAGCATGCAGGCTTTTTTATTAAATCTTAGGATTTATGAAAGTGAATTTAAAAATACAACACTGGCCAATTTTTTTGTCCTTTAGTTTACTAACTTATTGTGCCTTAATTTGCTTTCTCCTCCCAGATCCTTTCTATTACTATTGTTTCTTTTAAGAAAAAGCATTACCAGAATTTTACTGCAGTATGCCTGAATCAGCACAAGTGTTTAACAATTTCTTAGAAGCATTGTTATAGCTAACTCAACCCCCTGTGACAGTTACACAGGAGTAGAAGCACTTGTAGTGGCCTAACAGTCTAAGTAATGGCTTCACTGCAGAACTAAAACTGATCAATAGGCAAGCCTCTAACAGAACTGGTTTTTTAATTGGTTTTACTGAGCACAGTCCTAGTATTTGAAAGGGAAAAGTAATATTGGTAATGTAATTTAATAGAATTTCAAATGCTGTTTAGTGGACACTATTTCCTGCTTCATGGAAGGAGCATTCCTTCAGAAAGAAACTAAATAAAAGCTCCATTTGAAAATTTCATGAAGACAGCTCTCCCTCCCATGGCTCCTAGGAGCAGATGCCTATCAAGTGCCTTAATTTCTTAGTAGGACATACACGTTACTAAAAAGAACGCCTAACCTACAGTAAAGGGTTCAACCATGTAAAGGCAGAACTACTATTTCTCTCATTTTCCTCAAGTCCCAAATGTCTTTTTTGGATATTGTGCCAGTTTAGCTGAAGAGCAGCAGAAGGAGAGCTCATTTGAACACATTTCACGATATAACAGGATTTTAAATAGCAGCACTGAAAAGTAACTGAGCTCATCATTTTTTCAAAGGAAGCCTGCTGGGATTTTGAGCAACAAAGACAGTTCAAATGTTCTCATACCTGGAACAACACAGAGACTTTGAGTTTTACTATTAATTGCAAAATGTTTTTTTCTGTCTACACTGAAAGCTGGCACTATGCACACCCCTGGCAAAGTTACTGTTAAACCAAACTACTAAACTTTACATTAACTGGATGATTTCCCAGCCTCGTATCTATTGTATCAGGCAGGTTCAGTGAAGTAGTGTAAACTTAAAATCAAATGAGCACTGCAAGTGGAATCCTCAGCTCACTGTCAAAACAGTAAGAAAAAAAAAATTTAAAAAATCCACACTAGGGCAATTTGGAAGCTTTGAAGCCAGTATATAACTGGAAAGAGAGTCTCCATTTTAGAGGGTGTGAGGAGAAGAGGGGGCATTAGCTATGAAACATTTTAAACTATCCAAACAGAACTTCTAATGCTGCTGACTAAAACTTTACACCTAAGTTACTGCTGGCTAATTAGATAAGACATATTTCAATTATTTTAAAGAGTGGTTTAAAAAACCCATCAAGACAAGAGAAGACACTGTTGCTGGGAAGCAGGAACTATATCATAATTAAATTTAATTAAGATCCGTGCAAAGCACTTATCTCCTCACCTCAGTAAAGACTTGGGAATCCACTGCAGCTAAAACTTAAGTACGTTTGTTCATGCCAGATAAAGTGAAGCAAATGCCTTGAAATTTAATTGAGATATTGAAAAGGAAACAATCTACTGTCAAATCTGATTTCCTAGTAAGAATGTTTAAAATTAATGTGCTTTTCAGATTTCAGTCATGGTAAGTGTTTTAGAATAGAATAAACCAGGTTGGGAGAGACCTTTGAAATCACTGAGCCCAGCCTGTCATCCAACACTATCTAATCAACTAAACCATGGCACCAAGCAGCCCATCAAGTCTCTTCCTAAACACCTCCACTGACGGCGACTCCACCACCTCCCTGGGCAGCCCATTCCAATGGCCAATAACTGTTTCTATGAAGAACTTCTTCCTAACATCCAGCCTAAACCTCCCCTGGCTGTATCTCATCTCCCATTTATCTTGTCGAATTTACAGTTGTGTTTCAACATTGGAAAAGCCAACCCTATTGACACTGTCCAATTATGCTGCCTTTTTTTTTTTAAAGTATAGGTGTTTGCAACCTATGGTGAGTTAATTGAAGCAATATACAATATTTAGGATAGGATAAGGTATTTGAATACCATAGCACTGAATGTCATGAGCACCTGACAGATTTTAGGGACTAAAGCAACACTATTAACACTGGGGAGTCACTGTAAGATGGAGATTCTCCCTTGACTTGAAATGATTCAAACTTCCAAGTCACACATGAGGTAAGTATGCCACCCATCATATTTAGGAGCAACTACCCTGCCAAATAATCCTTTGTTGGGGTAGATGCCCTGGTTTTCTGCATGACTGAAATACAAGCTCACACATACAGCTCTAGATGCAAGGAATAAAAACCATGCACTTGACAGGTAAGCACAGGAATAAAATCTGGTATGGCTGCACTACAGGCACAGCTGATGAGAGAAAAGCCCTACAATGTCAGGTCTCCTCCTGGAAATACAAAATCCAAAGTCCTGTGATACCAACAGTAACTGCACTCACAGAATGTGAAAATAATTTGGCATAGTTCCATTCTTGGACAAAAATCATATACCAACTGTTAATCCACATTTTCTCTCTCTTCAGGTCTGTCAATTCTATCTCTGTTCTAATTTCTCTGCATTTACTAAGTTTTGCTCCTATAGATCATCTTTATGTTCTGCACTTGTGAAAAATAATTATAGCTACTTTAGAATATGCAGTTCTTTGTGACTGCAAATTAAGCAATTTCTTTGTATTTGCAGCTCTGGAAGACTTGAGAAAACACTGCGTTAATGAAAGCAAGATTAAAAATAAGTTTATGCCCCACTTAATGTCATTATGGGCATGATTTCAAGACTATTTAAAAGCAAGTATTCCAAACAACTGCATAACGAAAACAACAATTAGGGGGTTGTCTTTTAAAAACAACAACTTTTAAAACCAACTACTATTCTTCATTTCCACCTACAAATGGGAATTAAGAGTTTACCAAATGCATATAATCATACGTACCCAGTAGGAGCATTTGCCTATTCTATTTTCTCCTAATTACATCCACAGATCACATACATTAAATGCCAAGTAAAGATCTGGAGCTGGTATATGCCTGCTTCTATCAGCACTATGCTCCCTAAAACAAGTTGGGTAAAAATAGGTCAGGTACAAGATAGCAAACTAAGAAGTGTGAAAGGTTTATTGAGAAGTACCATTCCTGAAGTACCATTTGGGCATTTTGGAGAACCAGAATGACATGACAGACTTGAAAAAAGGTTGTTCTAAGGACATTCAGTCCTTCCCCTTCTAAACTAGGCCTTGATTTAAAATCCAGTTAAGGGCTACAATCCTAACAACTACAGATAGCTTTGTAACAGTGAAGGAAAGAAGGTCTATGGTTACTCACTGTCCAGTACCAGCGAGTAGTGACAATAATTTTCATGACACAATAGAGAACAAGTGATGGAAAAATAGTTTCATCACTGGGTACAGAGCCATTTTCAACAGTTCAAAATTAATTAAACACAATATGCCTGATTATTACCTATTAAAAAGTATTAAGTTGCATATTTTGGAGACCAAGACAGGTAAATTCTACCAAGACCAAAACAGCTGGGTAGGAGGCAAAGGAAGACTTCTGTGAACTCAAGCTGTGGAACAGAGGCAGAAAACAAAGGTTTGTACTGGTATGGAAGGAAGAAACTTGTAGAAAGAGAGAGATACCGAGTTGCCAAATGCAAAAAAAATTAATTCCTCCAGAGGACAGAGGTATTTGCTTAATTAGCAGAAATCCAAACCAGAATTATCCTAATGTAATACATTTACCTCACCCATATCACACAGCAGGTGCACACAACTCCTGAATTCATACATCAGTCTCCATCCTCTGTGGGGCTTTTTTTGTTGTTGTTGGTACTGTTAGTTTTACTCTCCACAGCTTCCAAGTACTTTTCCTGATAAGTAGCAATATGCAGCTTGCTTTCTACTCAGTCTTTTACTGCCTTGGCAAACCACCATCCCATCAAAGATCTACTTATTAATGATTCTTTTTTCAGTGCAGATTTTTTTATTATTCAAGACTATGGATTCCTGAATAAGAACAAATCTCCTTTTCTGGCTTATACATAAGCCAATGTAAATTGTTATGGAGATCTTAATTTTTTTTGTTGTTGTTTTGTTTAAACAAAAAAAAAAAAGTTAAAAATTGAATAAGAATCTGTCTAATAGCACTATCTTGCAAGATAAACCCAGGCTGTTTAATTTTTTGTACATATTTTCCAACAAGTTAACTTTCTAACAACAGTCCTTCTAGTGAGAAAGGCAAGCCACAGACCCTGCTCTTGCACTGCTTAAAGAAACTGGGAGTGCTAGCCATGGACTCAGATACTAAGATATTTTTCTTGTTCATGTTGTGCCTCCAACAGTGTATAAGACAGCAATACACAACATCCCAAAAGAATCTGCACTTTAGAGCCATAAGTTAGACTTCAAAATATAATGACCAGTTTCTGGGACTGTGAAGATCCAGAAACATACCTGAATTCAAACCTATCATGGTGATTCTTTACAGCCAACTAAGAAATGGGTAATTAAGAACATAGCTATCAAGTGGTAACTACACTCAGGAATATTATTATAGCATGTTCATAGGTATAAAACCTATCAAGCAACTAACTACTTGCTTGGAAAGCCAAACCAAACCCCATTCAACTCCAACCTACAAGCCATTCTCTGAGCTACTCAAACAGTAAACAAAAGAACACAACAAAAATTCCAGTAAGATTCTGATAATATTCTCTAATATTTCTCAGCAAATTCTTTGCTATTCTTCCCACCACTACAGGAAAAAATGAAGCACATCTAGTGACATTTCACTGGTCACACTATTTCATCATCAAGTTAAGAACTTGATAACTACTTTGCTGTTCCCAGAAATTTTGTTTCCCACAGACAGAACAAAATTTTTGGATTTTGTTATAGCATAAAACACGCTACCAGCGAAAAGGCCTCAAGTGTATGACACATTTCAACTAGCAGCTACCACAGTACAGCTGACATTAACTTCTACTGACCTCAATTGTTGCAAAGGGCTTCCATGAACAAGGATATACTTTGTAATTAACTGCCTTCTTATCAGACTGGAAATGAGTATCTTCAACCTAAAACCTCATGGTTTTAATTATACTACTTGTGTAACAGCAATGTTACACACTGTGATGGAGACTCTTGGACACAACACTCATATCAGCACTAAATGAAGATGACAATAAAGCTGTCACCATCAAACAGCCTTCATTACACAGTTGTTCAATTCATCTTGTGTATGCCAGATGATCATTTCAGCTGTCTTCTATTACTCCTGTACAAGAATAAAATGAAGCAAGCAACCCCCTTGCCAAAGCCCACAGCCACTAACAGCACTGAAAGATTTGTTTCTCTGGACTAGGTCTGACTACACAGCAGCACTAGTTCACAGGAAAGGTGATTCGCACTTGAGTCTCATAGAATTTTCCACACTAAAATTTGTTGAATGAAAAAAATGTGAATGAGATTTTTCAAAGTTACTGAACTGCATGAAAAGAAATAAACCTTAATTTTTTTTGAGGCTCAATGAAAACCAAACAGCTACCACCTCAGCTGTAACATCTACCAGACCTTCACTAGCAATTGTTTCTCCTATGTTACAGAAGTATTTTAATGATTTATTTTTTTTCCATAAAATTATCTCTTTACACTGACACCAGCTTTAATAAAGCCTGCAGCTATTAAAGTGTGAAATGGTATTGTTATTACAGTGGTCTACAAGATTTATTTGGAAGTAATTTAACATACCAATAGAACTTACTTCACTCAGTGGAATATTGAATTGTCAGTCTTGAACAAAATTACTCCCAAAATAACCTTTACTCAATTCTTAATATCAGGAATCTGATAAGCTACTGTCCTGTTTTTGCAACCCACAAGAGAATACTGTCACACCCTACATCCCAGATGGGATTTTTACCAGAAAATAGTTTATTACTAATCCACAAAATTGAAATTCCTACAGAAGACTAGTTTTTGTCAAGCACAAGCTGCTGTGTTTTCGCTAAGAAATTTGCCATTTTCTAGGTTGTGCCAGAAAATGTTCAGTTGCTTTCCTTAACTCCTTGCCTTATCTAAGTTATCAATGACCAAGTGGGCAGCCTTAGCCAGGATTTAGTTGATTTGCCCCACGTTAAAGAGATCCATGTTACAGGATTCTTGACCATAAAACATTAACTGCACAACTACACCTCAGAGGCATTAAATTTGTTGCCATGTATTCTTAAGCAATTTGTATTGGTGTGTTCTCCTCTAACAGAGGATATTTTCATACTATTCCTCTTGCCTCCTTATCACTCAAAATTTCTGGTACAATTTCTTTACACACCTCCCACCTTGCTAAGGCCATTCATTTACATGCATCATCTCCTTAGCGTGTGCAGGAGGACTGCCTAAGCTTGTATACCAAATAAATCATGTATCAAAACTGTCATCCACTGAAGAACAGAGGAAAAGAGAACATATAGGAAGTACTAGCTAGGAGGCAAGACAGGATGACAGCTCACCAGCTCACTCCACCTGTGGTAAGGGACCTCCTACTGGTGGCTAGGGCAGGATCCAGACCTCTGGAGCTCCGCTGATTTGATTCCTCTGACATCTGGGGATCTGGATTACCTACATCTGATCACTTCAGCCTTCTGCTGTACAGCTCTGCTGTAAAACTTACATCTCAGCCATCTGTAAGCTGCATACAGCTCAAGAGCCCTAGTCTGGTCACCCCAACTCAGGGTAGACATGCTGAGCTGTGCTGTAGTGCTTAGTTCAGGCAAGCAATACTCAACAGTTCAGCGTTTCAGTCATGCCACACTATTACTATGTACTGTACTCTTAACACAGTCCAGTCTCTGAAGCTCTGCCACGATTAGCAGCAGCAAAAAGTTTGACTGCCGAGTTTGCTCCTTGCCCTGCTACAATGAAAAGACTCCGCACAGGCACTCAGTAAAACAGAAATTTGGACAAATTGGTTTCCATGAAAACTGCTAATTCAAACAAAAACAGCTAAGTCACATTTACATGAATATAAATGAGATGTGGGGCAGCAAATAAAAATGAGAAGGAGGAGAGGAAGCAATAATTATCCTACTTGCTTCCAGTCAAGTTTTCTTGACCTGTACCAAGGACACATACAAGAGCAGCATGAGAAAGACAGACTCATTTAACATGATACACCAGTGAAAAATACAGTGAAAAAACTTCTTACCGGCATATTGGTTTTGCTGTCAGGACAATTTTCATCCTTTTCCACTTGAATCTGCTCCTGACTTCCTGATTTTATAAGGTTTTCAACTGGGTCTGTACCTTTAAATTCAGCTTCTGAACCCTTCATTGCATCACTTTCATCTTTTACAGTAAGAATATCAGACATCCTCATTAGAAAAGATTATTTTAAAACTCTACAAGAAATATGGAACCTTTAGGACAAAGAAAAAGTGGACCACTGAGTAATTTTAAATAACATTTAAAAATTACATACCTAAACAGCTACCCAAAAGAACCATGATTTTGCTGCAAAAAGCATTCCCCCTCCTGTTATATGTTTTCCTGTCTTATATCAGAGGGAAAGAGTGATCAATTTCTTTTCAACCACTTTTGTCAAAAGGCTTAAAGCAACAAACATCTACAGTAATGAGAACTAACAGCTATCCTATAGGACAACACTTGCATATTTTCCCTCTTTTGTTTTTAAACAAACACCTGAGCATTCAGATCCTCCAAATGAAACTAATTTCCAACAGTGTAAAATGGATTAAATCACAATGCATTAAGTGTGCAAACCTTCATAAATTTCATTAAAACCTTTAAATTTCCTGGTTGCCAGACAACAAATGGACAAGTTCTGAGTGCAGGAAGTATCTTACCTACTAAATGTAGTGAAGCTAGTCTTAATAAAAATAAAGCACTCTCTCAAAAGCAATAAAAAGACAGCTTTGGTAATTATGGTAATAACAACCATTATAAGTAATTATAATTTATAATACTACTTTTAAATACTGTAAAGATAACTCTAATGATTAAAGATATAACAGAACCACCCCAATTTCCCCTAAGAAATAAGATACAACTTTTTGTTATTACCCATATACAGTGCAAGATGTAAAAACAGAATTCTGCCATTTCTTGAAAGAAACAAAGAATAAGTCATCCACAGAAAATGGTAATGATTAAATAAGATCATGAAAAAGCCTAATCAAGTATCTGATTTAGTACCTGATGTGTTGTACAGTTTGGGGATTGTGGTCTCCCACAAAAATAAAATAAAAAAATCTCAAGTTCCTTTTCACAGTTGTCAACCAAGATGTTAGCTGCAATGAACCATCTGGAATCTGGCAGGAGTCGTCCCATGTCCTTATCCCCAGTGTAGAGTCCTGGACAGAACTATGGTGCCTTGAATCAGCAAGAACATCCCTTTGGAATGCCTAAAAATCAACAAAGGAAATACATGATAGTTTTACTTGAGGTGAGAGGGGAGGGAACATGGTAACACCCAAAAAACTCTGCATTAGTCACATCTAATGATTCTACTTGCTTTATCTAGCAATAATCACATTTTTCTATATTACAGAGTTAAAAAGTAGTCATAATAAACATTTTGTTAGCATTCTTAGTGAAACTGTTTCTGCAAACAAGCAGGTGTCTTCCAGAAGGGTCTGAAATAAGCAGCCCAGCAGGTTTGGAGGAGGAATACACCACGAAAACACACAAATCCCTCTTAGTATAACAGCATTTTCCTCTTTGTCAGTTAACCTACAAACACAATACATAATTCTGGTAACCTGAATTAGAAAAAGCAATTTTATTTCATTTAACAAAGTAACTGCCCTTGAATAAGAATTAAAAAATTTCTGCAGAAGTAACAATGTTCCAGCTTCCCTCTTTTTCAGATTTGCTTTTCTGAGAAGTAATGTCACTACCTACAAAGTACTGTGCATTTAAAGTGGTAAACAACAACAGACTTCTAATAGCAAGCAAAATGTAACCCATGAACACATCAAAAATATCCTAAAGCAAAACCCACAAATAACTCTTTCAAGCCTGTGAAAGATACACTGAGATAAAAGGGCTGAAAAGTATCTCTGCATTACACTCCACAAAACTAACCAGATGCTTATTAAAAACAGTAAAAAGTATGACAAACATCAAGAATACCTTCTATCACCACAGCTGAGCTACTTAATTTCCAGGTAGCATGATGATTAAAATAATGTTTTGAGAATATGAGTGAAAAAACATTGGAACTGTTTGAAGTGAAATTAAGAAACAAACAAGACATTTACACCATGGTTATAAACACATGATTTTAATCAATACAGGTGAAGAACCTGCTCTAAACTGTTCTTCAGAATGAAGAGTTGCACTACATGTAGAAAGAAAGGATGGAAAGACAAGTCACATCATGATCTTTGATGTCTCCAAGTTAAATCATGGCTGGAAAAGCCTGAAAGCATGTTAAGTATTTTGCAGTATGAGATCACTAGAAAACAATAAAGCAGCTACAAGGTCAGGCTGTGACAGTGCCCAGCCTCTTATCAGTTTTAATGTTTTATTAAAACAAAGAGTTTAACATAATGTAACAGAAAGCTAGCTAAATGTAACATTGAGTTGACCAGAGGAAAAAAGGCTATATCCTGTTTGGAAAAAAAAAAAAACAAACAACCTCTAGAACTTCAGATAGGAAGTAGAATTTAACATGAAACAAAAGAAAGCAAATACTTTATATTCTCTACATTCCAGAACAGTATCACCAGCTTGGATTCAAATTGGCTCATGTACACAAAGATACTGCAATTCCTTCCTGCAAAACAATCCTGAAACTAGCAGAAAGTCACACTTCAGAAGGTACGCACACAAAGAATGGCATACTTCTCCCCCCCCCTCTAAATAAAGCCTGCAAAACAGATTTGACCAGGAAGAATTTTAAATTAGCATTTAAACAGTGTACAGCATTTAACATCTCTTCCTTGAGTTCCACAGTATCTTAACTCATTGTAAGTAGTTAGAACTCTGAGCAGAGCACCTAACCGTGCTGAACTACTCTCCCTTGGTATGACTGAGAAAACTGCACGGCACACAACAGCAGCACAATGCCCCACAAACGTCTAAGTTTCCTTGCAGGTGAGATTAAAGCCTGCCTACCATTACTTTTATAGATCTGAAGTATCACAGTACATTAGAGGTTGGAAGGGACCTCCAGAGATCATCGGGTCCAACCCCCCTGCCAGAGCAGGATCACCTAGGGTAGTCTGCAATACACAGTTTGACAAGACGTAAGACATAGTATAGACATTTTGTCTAAATTCTTGCTGAAAAAAAAGAGTATGGAAAAGAAAGATAAAAGACAGGCTGTGATTTAGGTCTATAAAAAACCCTATTCACTGAATCCAATGGAGGGGAAAGGATTACAGATGAAAGAACACGCTGGAAATAAAAGGTGCAGAAATGCAACAAAGGATATGCAGCACTGTTTGTTTGTTGAGTTAGTTTTTCCAGACAATGCAGACAGTGATTTAAGACTTGTGAAGAAGCTCAGATTAACAACCTTTACTGTAAACAAAACTTGAATAGAGATGCCTTTTGATTTTGTAGACTGACATATGATTTGTAGTGTACTGAGAGAAATGTCTAAATAAGATTAGGCTGAAGACAGGGAAAAAACACCCCACATACCTACATTTATGTCCAATTGCAAATATAATCTTAGAAATTAAGTGTCATTGTATTGCTATTTCCTACACAAGTCACAAAAGCAATACTTTTAATTAAAATCATGACATTTTCTTTAATTCTTACAAATTTGCTAAGAGCTCCTGTCCCTCTACAACACCATTTTGAAAAATGGCATACTTAGTGATTGAAACTCATGCTACAAATGTGTTCCCTTTTGCAGGTGACAACAAGCATCTACTTTAATAGACAGGAAGTACAAGAACTTGTATGTAAGAGAGAAGAGTAACATATTTATCTTGCTTAGCCTTGGAGATTGCTGTCCCTATCTAAACACTGTTGAAATCTATGTTCTTCCCCTCCACCATACTGGTAACACTACACCACCACTATTCATTCTAATTCATCCTGTTAATTCTTTCTGAAAAGCGGTAACCACTTTATCTAGGCAATTACTCTGTATAAGCCCCTTTTCAGAGGAAAATTTGTTTTTATCAGCTGTGAGATGGAAGACTAGTACTATGCAGGCATATGCTTTTCAGTCAGAACGACTGCCAGTGCAGGGCTCCCATTGCTTTCTTTTGCACTGCCCAGAGGACAAGTTATAAAAAGGAAGACATCAAGCAAAGCCATCCCCGAGTTTTATGACAGACGCTTCCTGAATCATGATACATGGAAAACCACTGGGTTCTCTGCTTCAGGTTCTGACTTGAAATCATCATATACAAACCTGCTAAATTGACTTGTAATGAGTGAGGATATTTCTGGGAACAGGATCTACTCAGCTTAATCCAATTTCTCTAATAGGCATCAAGATTTCCATCTCCTTCTTGTTGGCGGTGTAGATGGAGATAGGAAGCTTTGCCCTGCCCATGGCAGAGGAAACAAATTCTTCTTATTTTAAAAAAGAAGGAGATTTTTTTGGGGGGGCTCTTTTTAAAGATATTATTGGTGCAATAGCTGTCAAAAAACCCCCACCACCCAGCAACAGCTCTGAAAATAGCAGATATGTAACAAGTTCAGGGCAGGAAACTAGTTAAGAAAGGTGGGAGTGAAAATGACATTCAACATGCAAACAGGACACATTGCCAATGAAAAGATAAAAGGAAAATTTCTTAAACAGGCTTTGGTTTACCAGATATTTCAATGGAATTCTTGAAGAGGTCTAGAGCATTCCTTGTTGTGGGCAATATCCACTCACCTCGTTTTTACTATGATTTTAAGTTTACCCCCATAACCTGACAGTCAAAAATCAGTCAGTGCAAAATTCCCAATAAAACTTGTTTCAAGTCATTCAGGAAACCTCAGACTGTATGCAGCACCTTGCCTTAGCTCTCACCATTTGTTCTAGTTATATGTAAAGCTCTACTTCTCTTCAGCAGATGCTTTAACTTTATTATCTGTGCACTAAAGGCTGGAACTCAATTATCCAGCTGTACTCTCCCTGAAACCAGACCAAGTTTATGTGAAACAGTACACAGAAAACCATACTTGTACTGTTATCTACCTTAGAATTTAAAGAACACAAAAACTATCAACACATTAAAATATAAAGCAGGAAGTAGTGTTTGTCTCTCCCAGTACCAGAAAGCCAGCAGCCACAGGAAAGACAGGTGAGATACAGGGCCAAGAAGCAGCAGGGGTTACAGAGGTACAGAGACAGGCAGCAAAACTGTAGAATCTGTCGAATTTGTCCCAGCAGTTTACATATACGTGAAAAAATTGTACAGTTTTGTTACATTTCTTACATAGTTTCCATATGTTAAATGTGAGAGAGACAGACTGATTCTCTCTGCCACCTCTACATTTTTCATAAACATCTCTAGAACACTTCATACTTCTAAAATCTTTCATGTCTTTCAGAAAAACAATCCCAGGGGAGATGAATACAGGATTGTAATACAGAAGATTTCTGACCAGCATTCACAATTACAAGAACCATCTTTGTGATCAAATTAAGTGCTCCAAACAGTGAGGATAGAGTTGAGAACAGACTGTATTAATCTAACAAAAGGTACCTACAATTACATGGCTTTGCTGTTGGCTTGCTTTCACTACATTTTATTTCTTAATTCTCCTAGCTTGGAGTCACAGAGCTGGCATTCTTCTGCTTAAAAGGAAGACTCCTTTATAGATGTGCACAGGCCCAGAGGAATCACAGAGGTACTTTATTTTCTATTTATGCAGTATTCCATTAAACTAAGAAGAATCAACGCTGGGTTTACTTATTTCTATTCTGTTTGAAGCAGGATTATAAAGATAATCTTCCCCAGAGAGGAAGTATTAGGAAGGGGAAAAAATGAAGAAAAGAAGCTCTGCACTAAGCAACAATTACCTTTGCTACGAAACGACTAATATTGTCCTCATCAAAAGCTGTACTGTCTAGTCAAGAGGTATCTGCAAATTCACCTAGTTTTCCGCTGGGAGATTTCAGGTTTGCACAGATTCCATGTTATTTCAAAGACCTGCTACAGAAGTAGCTGCATGAGCAAAAAATCCTCCAGCAAATAGTGGCATCTTACCATAACTTACACAGCAGCTTCATGCAGCACCTCCCTCCATAGCTTAAGTGTAAGAAGTGGGAACAGTCCTAACCTTAAATCTAGCAGGGGGGTGATACAAGCCTTCCTTGGATGTGGAAGCACTCATTTTAATGTTATGGTTTTTGAGAAACATTAAGACCTTCCCTAAAAATAAAATAAAATATATATATATATCTTTCAAATGTCTTATATAAAAGACTGCCCAAAAGAGCTTTCCCAGCTGTTTTTCAGCTCAATTATTTAACGAAACATTTAAACACAACATAAACATATTTATATTAGCATCGTAACCTTCAGGTTCCTGTGATTAGAATAAACACCAATCTGCCCAAGCAACCAGAAACTCACAAAAAGTTACTTGTGTTTCTTTGTTAGGATGAAAGGGAGAAGCGTTTATGCCTTAAGCAAAGATATCAATCAAAACTATCTCATTCTGACATTAACAAAAACTATGGGTTTAACCAAGATAGAATTACTGCATACAGCTACTGCTTAGCTCTTGAGGACCACCATCCACACAGTTCTCAGAAACAATTAATTTTGGCACAATACAGGGATGCCTGACAGCTAAATGAAGTAACTCACTGCTTTAAAAAAAAAGGGGAGCTCTTGTTTCTTCTGTTCCCCTGGAGCCTCTGCTCCATGCTCTCTAAGTGCAGATCCACCTCCACCTTCACATCAGCTCTGGTGCTTGCTGAGTTTTAACACGGTGTGAGTTAGTAAGATATGTGACTGAGAAAGATAAAGCTCTTCTGGCAGGGTAGTGTTTGCTGGGTTATTGAGCTCTGGTGGTGCACAGGAAGTTTCTATGAGCAGTAGCCAGCCTGACACACAAGCAACAAGAGGGCAGAGAAAAAAATGTCTGTACATTCCTCTTCTTGCAGAGCTAACTTTGATATAAGCTCTACTACAACAGTCGATTAAGGACACTCTTCAGGAGCATCAACTTAATTAAAATAAAGCTGTGTAATGGTGCTGTTAAAAAACAAAACACACCTTTATTTTTTCGGGGGGGGGGGGGGGGGGGGGGGGGGGGGGGGGGGAGTATGAGGGGGGAATAAGGGGAGTATCTAGTGAAGTGAGAGCCCATAGATGAATCCCGAGACGAAAGATGGACAGCCTGACATGCATGTGGCCCAGGTTAGTCCCTTCTGGGAAAGCTTCCTTAGGGGAGGAGGTGAGAAAGACTGGAGAAAACTGCCTCAGGTGATAAAGCAGATGAATGAGCAACAAAAACATTCCTCCCCTACTCCAAACCTTGGAGAGCAAGGGAGGATTCTAGAGGGAGCAACAATACTCCTGCCCATGAACAGACAAAGCCACACCCACAGATACTCTGAGAGCCATAAGCCAGGGTCTTCAACTAAAGTTTCTCCCTCCCTCTCTGTGTTTTACATACTGATGCGGCACAGAGTCTTGAAAAATGTAGCAGCTGATCTTAAAAGTATCATTAATTTAACTGAAAATTCAAAGCAGCTTTGTACAACTATGATAGAAACTGGAATTATGCAGAGGCAGCTGTTTCTTCTTTCCAAAAAAAGCCAACACACAACTCTCTGCATGTTATCATATGTCTAAAGTTTGAGATGCATTAAATCACTAACTAGGTAGAAAAGAATCTTGGGCTTTTTCTAATTAACTATGATATTGTACAGGTCTGACTTTAACAATAACAAAGTATTTAAATGTAAATTGCAAGACTGTATCTTGCTTACATTTATATACTGAAAAATGTTGTACAAGTGAATCTAAGATGCACTGACTTAAGTACACTTAAATAAAAAATTTATGCTTTTCCTAATGATACCATCTACACAGGTTTTAAAGCTATAAACAGTTAACAACTGAAAGCTATTTACTGATTCAATAAATTACCTGATCCAATTTAGCAAGCTATTTAATAATCAGATTTTCAAAGAAATGGTATGATGATAAAAGCATAATGTGGAGTTACTCCGCTGCTTCCAAAATTGAGAACTGAATGCACTCCACCATCTATGCAAGTTACTACTAAGAGCAGACATTAAAAATTAACTGCACCAAATGTATCAGAAAACATTTGTAGGCTTTGAGAAAGCTCCCTCCAAAGGAAATTCAGAAGACAGAAGGAAAATCCCACAGTTGTGATGTAAATAAAAATCTCTCATAGGTATGCTCTGGTTTCTCTTACTGTATTGGTTACACAAGATAATTTCCTTTCTTATTTATCTGTCCTCTCCTTCTATTACAGGTACTACTATAATAGCAGAAGTTGGCAGAAGACAATCTTTGCACCTCAATATAAGTGCAGCTTGGCCTGACTGCGTACACCAAGATATGAAGCTTCTCACCATCTCACTATGCTCCCCTCCACAGAAAGAGTCACTGTCTTGAAGGAAAGCAGCAAGATTCACCAGAACATAGTTATCAAACATCTACTTCAAACCTGTAGACACTTTGGAGAGGTACAGGTTACCAGCCCTGTATTGCCTGCACAATAATAATGCTGCATACCAGAAACAAAAACTGAAACCTACCCTCAATCTTAATTATACTTGAAGACCTCCTTTACTGAGAAGGCTTTCCAACCCTGCCCTCACCTTCTGCAAGTACACTACTGAATGTAATAAAAATGCTTAGCTGACAGGAACAAAGAATAAGATAATTCCTGCAGGAGTTATTGATAGGAAACTACAGTATTAAAGCACTTATGGAGATCAGGAGGAGTGTGTTCTTGCCATTTGTTATCCACCAACTCAAAAATTCTGTCCTAGAAAACTCTTGTACACTGAAGGACTGAAAAAAACACTGGCACTATACAGTGCTGCTTTAATCTGGAGCACTGGCTCCTCAGGAGAGTCAGCCTTTTCATGCTGCACTCAGCACTGTCATATTTTTACTAGTTCTCTTCTTGGAATCACTTTTGACTTATAGGATATAAATAATTACAGTGAATTACATTATATCACAGGAAGTAAACATCTTTGTCTGGTTTCCTCATGACTTGGGGCTGCACCTTGAGCTTGTAGCATGATGAGGGGTTCTACTAAGGTGCTTCCGTTTACTATTAATTAGATCTATCAGACTTAAGGGTTGAGGGTTTTGCATAGTGTCAAAATAAACACTTCTAATGAAAAAAAAAAAATAAATCCTAGTTGGCATACTAGGATACTGACTGATCAAGAACGTTCATTCCACGTTTCATCCAGCTGCAGAGTGAAACTACATTTCCAGCACTGAGCAATCTATATTGGATGAAAACCAACCCGACTAGCAAATATATAGTTATAAAACACAACTCTCTGGCGTGTCCACTCTCAATAGGGTAACTAAAGTAATACTGAATGGTTTACATACTATAGGAAGTTGTAGCTCCTTTAGGATCTGTTCTCACTGTTGGGGTTTTTTATTGTTGTTTTGTGGGTTGCTTATTTGGTTGCTTTTTTTTGTTTGTTTGGTTTGTCTTCTGAAGAGGAACAGAAGGAAAGAAAGTAATTTCAGAAAGAGACTTCAGTTAACTAAACCCCATTTTTATACATCAATGTCTCACTGGCAAGTATCTGTACAAGATGATGTATGTTGGCAGGAAAAACCCCAAACAATTAGCCTGAACACTGTTATAGCATTAACCTTTCAAAAATTACATACCTCAGAAATAAGTCATCAGTTAGTGAAAATACTTAAGGTGAATAGCTAAGCCTCTCCTCTCCCAAAGAACATGCTTGCCTAAAGGCATGAGGAAATAACTATTTAGAAATTAAATTAAATGTATTCATGAATACAGCATGACATATCTTTATTTTTTGCTAGCATAGTTCTTTTGGTTTGGGAGGTGAAAAATGAATGCCATTCTCACATGACACTGCTGTACCAGCAAAAGTTTTGTAGAAACAACTACGCTGACAGAAGATTTTGTGGGCTTAGCTTACATCATTCAGAGAAACCTAACTGACAGCAGAAAAACTCCTCCTTTCTCTTAAGCCATTTTCACTCTGGGAGCTCTATAGCAGATGTACATACAGTTTGTATCCATAACCACACACCAGCAGCCTCCCCCAGCTTCAGCCCATTTCATTTTTCAAGCAATCCTCAACTCTTCCCTTTCTAGCCTTAAGTTGTTTACATTGCACACTCACCCATCATCCTTTATCAGTTTTTGTCACTTGCATAATTTTCCCTCAACAAAATTCAGCCACTTTCACTTACATATTTCGAAGGCCTCCTCCAACAAATACACAGAACCCACTGTAATACCACACAGCACTTCACTTCGCAAAACACTAAATACACAACAGTATTACACAGCAGTGCAAATCATTTAGAGCAAGGCCCCAAAATGAAACGATTTACCTATTTAGACTGTCAAATAGCAGTAGTTGTCTTATTAAAAACAACTCTTAGAAACCTAGGAAGAATCATCTGTTACTAGACCATTCCCTGAAGCTGGATTTCTAGCTTTAGGGTCTTAAAATAGAATAGACTCACAATACCCGTTTCCTATGTCTGTTAGAAATAAAATGTTCAATTTGTAAAGAAAAAAACAACAAAAAACCAAAACACACACACCAAACTGGGTTTTTACTTTATGTTACCATCAATGCTTATTAAATGTCATAAAAGCTTTAAAGCACAGTAAAGTATAGCCACAGTGGTTTAAGGTTGCTTTAAAATCAAAGATTAAACCCCCTTTTTATAGTATCAAACTGTAAACTAACCAAACCTATCCTCAAATGTCTTTTCAGATCAGCATTGATTAATACTAGTAAGGTAGCAGCAAGAAAGAGTACATAAATATTTTCAGTTCAGATGCAGTTAAAAAAAAAAACACGAAACCAAACAAAAACCAAAACCATCTTGCTCCTCAAAACACTTCACAGAAAATATGCAACAAAAAGCAAGAGAATGAAGAAAATAGATAACATCAGATCAAGTACATGCAATGCATATGCCCTCAGATGATACAGTAGCAAACTAAAATCTAAAAATAGCTAAAGTCTGGGTTTTTGCCCCTGCTCACTTATTGTGAGTAAATAAAATGAAGCATTGTCTGTGACTGTTTTCAGTGGATGTTGTTGAAATAGCTTTCTTAAAAGACACAAATATTCATTTCATTTATAAAACACCATCCACACAGCAACTAGTAATTCTTTCTATACAGAATTAAGGTTTTATTCTTAGAATATATAAACTTATTATTTTCCCCCCTTTATTTTCATCAATGACAACAGGGGAAAAAATAAATTTAAAAAAATTAGACATGCACATTTCAAGAACAGATGACAGGAATAGGCTCAGATTTACCAGGCCAGAAGAAAGATTCTGCTTAGGGCCCTGGATAATCAAGATCATGAAATGGGCTTGGCTTTCAAAAAATACTATGAATCAAAAGCTTCAAATACACCAGGCATTTTCCCTCTTGTAACAAGAATCACTAACGAAGTTAGCGAATTACCACACCATCATGATCTCTCCCTGCATACAATAATGATAAAAAACACCAAAGGAAACAAGAGAAACACCCCAAAACTTTCACCAATACTTTATCAGCATTCCCTTCACAAAATACTACATCACAAGGCATACATACATTTGGTAGCTTAAAACCCCTTTAATTACAAATATCATGCACTAACAAATCAGATCTAAAACTGTCTACCTAACAGTTATTAATCCTTTAGCAGTATACTTTTGCTGTTTATACAAAGCCATGGCAGTGCTGATCTCTGCCTCTATAGTGCAGAAACTTGACCAAAATTTAAATGACCACTGATCTTCACAGAATCAAGTGTTATGATTTTTAATAGCCACCCATAATCGCTTGTTATCTCAACAAAAGGAGACTTGGTCCTCAATACAAAAGAGTCATCCACATCCTGTGTGGAGAAAGACCATTTTTGTTGTTGTTGTAAAATCTCTTACTATTCAGATATGAAATTTATTTTTCAGTTCAAAACTCATATTCATTATAATTATTAACTTTATACTTCCCTATTAGAACGGATTAACAGTTCACACTTTAAAAAAAACAACCAAACAAGGAAAAACATCTCTCCCATTACCTAAGGACAGTCTAGCTTCAGCAGAGATATTTATAATGTTCTCCCAATCCAAGCACATTGAACAGTTAATAAAAATCAGCAAGAATGCCACTATTAAATGAGATGATGTAAGAAAAAGTCTTTTTAAAGTCACTGTTTACAGAAAGAAGAGATTCAGGGATGATGATGATCGCTGTTAATTGATTAGGCCTAAAATGGCTTTCATGGGGGAAATAAAGAAAGACAAAATGCAAACTGCAATCTGCAGACATTTTATTATTCTCCTTTCAGACAGTGTTTAAATACCTTATTTCAGAACACACATACCTGCATCATATTGGCATTTGCTTCATTATGCAGTTACTGAAGACGTGTTTTCCATAATAGCTCAGACAAGGCTGTGTGTGTGCCTTTAGAGAACACACTGCATACAAGCTTAGCTGATCCTTCCTAGATCCATACTGAAGCAGTCTGTTGAGGCTGTACTAGCTGAAGCCTCCGAGACAATAGAAAATCAACAGCTGGGTTCCGTGCTGTCAGTGACACCCAGCCAGTCACCATGCACTGCCACCAAAATGTGCAGAGCATACACTGAACTCCTCATCAAGGATTCACAAGCAAGAGATGCACAGGCCTTCTAAAGCTGTGAACATGCTACAAAATGGCTGTACAGATTTTAATCACTTTCACCATTAACAGTCAGACTGTTCTCAAAACAAAAGTTTATAAACCACACTAAAAGACATTCTCGTGTGACACAGAAGTAGGCAGAACAAAAACATCTGTACTGTAAATATACTAATTTGTTCTCTAAACATTTTTATTTATTCAGCATGGCATTGTGAACACAACTTAAAAAAACATCAGTAGGTTAGTTCAGTGCCAGCAGATAAAGGCAGTTGTCAACAGCGATATGAATGGCACGGTAATTTTCTGGCTTGGCACATAACCACTGTCAGAACCCAAATAAGGAAGAAAAACATCTTCTGTACTGAGGGGTAGGAAAAAAAGCCAGTTATGATATGCTGATTATCATACTTCAACAAAAATCGGTATCCAGAGCAGAGGCCTGTAGTATTTTTGCATGGGAGAAAATGCTATCACTGCCCCATTTGTAGTACTACCACAGTGCCTGGCAGTACTACTGCAGAATGATAATCCCCCTTCTCTAGCCATCGCTCTGAAGAATTCTGCATACCGAGCAAGGCTGGAAGGCCAACAGTAGTATTTTTCATCTGGGGGCTCCAGAGAAGGGAGGTGTAATTTCAGAGGCTACAAATCCTGACCAGTGGGAGCAATCAGGACCCTAAATGCATATATACATACACATCTATAGTCTTCTGTAAGATAACAAGCATAGGAAGTAATTAATAACAAAGATTCAGACCTGTCATTGCAGCAGTCTCAGTACTAAAGTATCTTTTTGTAACTATAAACAGCAATAAAAGTTTTTTGCTATTCAGACTGCTACAGTCTGTGATGGGTCTAAATCTTTCTATGGTTGTTACTTCCCTCTTCTGCTAACTGTGCTCTAAAGTCTCCAGTCTTGCTATCATCCCTGACCAGTAAGATCATTTGAAAACTCACACACCTTTTGTTAGCTTTTGAAACGCCTCCATGGGAGATTGTTACCATACAGGAATGGTTGACTTTCTCATAAGCAAAGCAAAACATTCCCCATCCCACCCCCATCCCCAATCTACTGGTCTAAGTGATCAATTAAAAATGGGAATAGGAGTCACTATGATTCACATCCCCCCCCATAATTAGAAGCTTCAGCAGAAGTTGGGTGCTTTTTGTTGTTGTTGTTTGGGGGGGGGGGGGGGGGGGGAAGTCTCCAGTGAATTCTACAAGGCACTTCCACATAATCCTCACCTTCTAGCTGTCCAGACTCAGATAACTTGTCTTTTCCAGGAGTTCACTGTTTCTCATGATCTCCAGTAGAGGAGAATACCAAATACCTTTCTCTCTTGGAAAAGCTCAGACCACATATCTAATTGAAGAGCAGAGAATGCTACTACAACATTTTTTAAAAAGCAAGCTGATACACACTATTATACCCTATATACCCTTCAACTACAGGGTCTTCCCATCACTTCAAATATGTGCCTGGGATATTAGTGTTGTGTAACCATGACAAATTAAGTCTGCTAACTATCATTGTTACCATTGTCCTTTTGAATAAAAGTGAAGAAAAGTAAGACATACAGTCAAGTGAAGAAAGGTATAGCAGGAACCAAGGTAATAAAATTGTCTGCATCTTTAAGACTGAAGAACTTTAAAGGAAAATGAAAATGTCAACTTAAAAACATATGAAGCTATCAGTAAAATCTGACAATTAGAGTATTCAAAGAAAATTTCTTTAGTTTTCATAAGCTGCACTCTACTAAAAGGTGTCTCTTGTATTTTATGTCGTGAACATAAACTAATAGAGAAAGATAAAAAAAACCCACACATTTTGTTTCTATATTTCTGAAATGGGTGGAGAGAGGCATTAGCACCTGCATTAAGCAAGTGCATAATATAAAGACCTAGGATCTTTTCTACTCCACAGTTACAGCAAGAATGGATTTGAATCAATTCAATCTGTCTGTACAAACTGATGTATCCTTCACATCAAGTTCTCTTCCTTTTGGTTATGGCTGTTCCATACAGACTGAGGCAGGAAGGTGTGTGCTATCATGCTGTAATTTCATTAACCCAGGAAATTAAAAAAAACCATTCTGAAGTGAGAGGAAGGGAAAAAAAAAAAAATAGAGGCAATCTAAGGTAAATGGTCCCAAAATGTGAGTCTACTTATAATAATTTCAGTTTCTTCATGGGGAGGCTTCTTCACAATCTCTGCACTGCAACAAAACCACCAATGCCTTCAATGACCCAAATTTTCCTGAGGAAATGAGAAATAGTTTTTAGCTTAATATTAAAATAATTCTCAGGCTTTCCTTCTTAATGTTAAGCACGGAAAAGAGGATTTTGACAGGAAACAATAGTTACCTGAAATATTCCTGTCTGGAAACGTACTGTTTGATGTTGTGTCTACAGCTCTATGAATGTCTTTATACAGAGATTATGCCAAATGGAACTATGAGCAAATGAATATAGAAGTAACTCATTCATGTGAGCTAGGAAAATAATTTGAACTGAACACTGTAAAAATAATGCCTTAACATTTCTCTTAAATGAGACAAGACAGAATTAAATGTTTAAGAAAAATAACTTCTATGCTGGAAACAGGAGTTGAATCACTCAGTGCTACTTTACAATTGCATTGGCAACCCTGATTTAGGTTGATCTTCAACTTGGAACACGTGTAAATTGTTTTTCTTAGCAAACACACATTACCTGTGCTGAAGTACTACCTAATAGAATAGGCATTATAAGCTCAGAAACATTTATGCAAGTAGTTTCAATTCAATTTTAATTTCCAAGCAATACAAGACAGATATTTGACAGATAAATTACAAAAGCCTAGAAAGCAATCTGATGCTTGCTCAAGGAGGAAGGAATCTCTAAGCTTGCAAAAAAAAAAAAAAAAGGGAAGATATGCACCACAGTGACAATCACTTCAAAATAGTTTTCCTGATAAAACAATACCCTCCATAATAGTTGTACGAAAACCTCAATTGCAGAAGTTAGTATCTTAACTTTCTGGGATTTTTTAACTCATAACAAAATTCTACAACTTGGTTAAGTGGCCAAAGTGCACCATCCCAATCAATATCTGACTTAACAGAACAGAGGAGACTAGACTGCCCTGAGTGAAATTTTCTTCTAAAATGGAACAGAAGTATTGACACAGACAGAAATTCTATCTAATTCAACAACAATAACCACCAAATTATCATGCTCTGTTACATAGGAGATACCTGGGAAGTAGGTGTTACTGACTTAGCAATATCCAGTTACTTCAGACAAAGGCCCCCTACATCGCCTTAAAATAATTCATATTAGGAGTAGAATAAACCAGGTTGGAAGAGACCTTCAAGGTCATTGCGTCCAATGTATCATCCAACACCACCTAATCAACTAAACCATGCAACCAAGCACCCCATCCAGTCTCCTCCTAAACATCTCCAGTGATGGTGACTCCACCACCTCCCCGAGCAGCCCATTCCAATGGGCAAAAAGATTTATAGGACTGTATTTTCAGGGCAGAAAAGGCAGGACAAACATCTGGAGAAGCAAGCACATAGCTAACAAATGGAAATGTTCAAACTAACAACAGCCTTTCCTTTTAGAAGAGAGAGCAAAGGAAGAATAAAATTAGATCTTGGAAGACTCAAAGAACAAGCTGAAAGTGCAAGCCTCTCAACCATTCTAAAATTGGTTTTATAGACCTAAAGGAAATACAGCAGTTTTTCTCAACTACATGAGAAAGTGAGACACAGTGTAAGTAATGTTTGGCTTATCTGTATGACAGAAGCACCCTAACAGAAGTCATGTTCTGATCACACCGAGTTTCACCCTCTTGACTGATTCAGAGTTCCTCTCTCCTGAATTGCCTTGCACCATGAGTACAGTTTAGACAGTATAGTGAAGCTGCAATAAAAACCCTTTCTCTGATGGTTTCATTTTTGTACTCAATGCAACAATTTTACTGCTGCTGAGAAATAATTCACTATTTTTACTAGATAACAAAGTGTGGTCCAAGTCTAAATACAGTATGCTTTAAGCTAAAGCCTGAAATTCAAACAATCCCAAAACACTGTGCAAAGCTAGCCTTAAAGACTAAATGAAATTACACTTCAGTTGCCTCTGGACAACATATACCAAATGAGCAAGTGTCTGGTGGGTTCATTCGTAGGGTTGATTGCTGATGAAAATCTAACTTATTGCTACTTAAGAAGTCTGACAGTATAAAAACCAAGATGAAAAACTAATTCACAGAACTGAAGATTTAAAATATCTTTACAAGTATTCATTGTAACCTACTAGAAAAATACCAGAAATATTTCTGGGTGTAAGAAAACTTGTGGCATTACACAGAATACAGAAACATCCACCTGACCAAGCTTTTGAAACTAAAAAACCCAACCAATCAATCATAGTATCCCTCTAAGTCAGTAAACACTATTACTAAGACTGTGGAAAAGATATTTTTGGGACCAGGTGAAAAAGCAGCTGAAAGATGTATTCTGCACAATTCTTCCCCTTTCAAAGCAGGCAACTCTAATGTCTTACTTATTTCAAGGAGTGAGGAAGATTCAGCAGACAGCAAATTCTAGCAGATAATCCTACAGTTACTGAAACAGTCATTCACTCAGTAGTTACGATCCTTAAAGTCATGGTTACTGAAGCAGAAAAAAAACAGCAACCAAACAAAATCCAAACTTTCCCCCCCACCCAGAAAGCACATCAGAACACATTTTAAAATGCCGTATTTCTCCATAATCTATCTCCGTAATCTGGAATAAAAACTACTTCTATTACAGTCAACCACAGACTGATTTTTGAGATCTAGAGAAAACATTGTTGCTTAATAAACTGAGTGTGGTTTCTGCAGTTTAAGCAGAGAACTGAGAAATGCCTCCTGCTGAACAAAGGAGTGAATAAATCACAAAGCCAGACTAAAGACCAGTTACTACGTTTTGCCAGATACATGTTTTATCACTGTAATCTCTGTCCTTCCACCCCAAGTTACTGAACATTCTCATTCACTGCTGCTTAAAAATAAACAAAAACAAAACCCTAGCCTTTCAAGACCTTCACATTTTCTCCATAAACTATCTAACCTTCTTCACTGTTAATAAATTGAACTAAAAAAAAAAATAATTAAATTGTAAATCAGTCTCAAGTTAAATTCACACAAACCTAATGAACACACTGTATAGGTTCACATTCATATTTTGATACTAACTTTTTCCTGAACCATAATTCATATTCGGAGTAATGCAGTCATTCTGATACAGAGTCTCATCCAAACACCAAGCATTAGCTAAGCAGAAAATTAAGCTACTCACTTGCATCTTAGAAGTCATCCTAAGTGCCTGAAAGCAAAAACCAACAGCCTCTCAGCCACCTAAGGTTCACCATATTTTGGATGTTTTTTTAATGAAAAAAGCAACAGTCTGAACAAAAAGAAAACAATCAATATCGCTGATTAATTTCCTCCAACTCTTGTCTGTTAAAAGAGAATAAATAAATCAGTTACAGCGAGTTTTGTGAACACAGAAAAGACAGAGAACTGTACGAAACTTTTTACTAAAACCAGGATTATTATCTGCTAAGGGACAGATGAAATAGGAGTTCCCAAAAAGTAACACCAACTCCTGAAATAACAACCACCCAAACAACAAACCTCCTCTCATGTTTGGGTGGCACAACAAATTTTTTATCACAGGAAGAGAGCTTCAGATGTCCAAAGTCAAGGAAAGACAGGAAAAGGGGAGGCTTCAGCTAGACTCGGGATAAGCAATGCAGTTTTAAACCTATGTTACTTCAGTTGTTCTTGTATTTTCCCACGACTTCACATTTCCTGCGCTATCCAGTACCTTGATTAAATACCCGTAAAATCACTACAAGCCAAAACCAGACAGTTCTTCTCAAGAACATTATTCCAGCCTTCTGGAAAGCAAGTGATTTGTCCAATGTCCTCTCCTTCTGTGTTCCTCCTCTGTAGTTCCATATACTCTTAAAGTATTGCAAACTGCTAGTAATGGGTGCCAGCATGCTTTCATATGCTTCAAAAAACATATCAATTCCAATCCTCAAGTACTTCACAGACAAAAGACTATGGAATACATTAAAGGGAGACAGAAAATCAGGACAAATAAGTATTTCTCTAGAGTGAAGTTAGCTTGCTAATTTATTACTCTCCAGAATTCAGAATCTCATAATCAACAGGTCAAATAAGACAAAAGAGACAAGTTTCCTCAGAGCGTTATGTGTTGCCTTCCACCCATACAGAAAGGAATGAGAGTAACTGTAGGGCTGAACCAAACAAATGATAAGGCATGGGAGAAGGATAAAGAGGGCCTAGAGAAAGGGGCTGCAGCTTTTCTCTTGGTTCAACAAAGAGGATTTGAGAGGTTGGGTATTTTTAATGTTATTTTTCAAAAAAATTTTTTTTTCTCTTTTGATAAAAACAAAATCCAAACTATCAGTTTTACTCCTCAGTTTTGTTCTAAAAGTAAATGGTGTTGGTATATCTTGCAAGATAACTACATTCAACCTAAACCAGGAAGAGATGAAGTTGTGACAGACTTCTGCTGGCTGTGGCATTAGCAGTTTCAAGGAGTTCATTAACATCACCCCTACTCCCATCCCAAATTTGACTAATGTCAACTTCATGAGCACTAAGAAAGCTCTTTTTAAATCCCAGAGTACTTAAGGTAGAAGTCAACAGCAGGAGGGAAAGGGATAAAGGAGGTATGAGAGAGACAGTTAAGAAAGACAGAGGGACCGTAAGAACACCGGAGTGAATATGTGATTTTTACTTAATTGCATATCTGTACAGTCAGGCATCTCTACTCAGATAATAAAATGGCATTATCAGACCCTAAAGGGTCTTTAAGAAAACTAAGCATCATATTTAGATGATTAGGGGAGAGGGGAGACTAAGTTTCAATCAACACCAGATGAAGATTACTCTTTAAACAACTAGGGCTGGGACCTGGAGTTGCCACTTGAGATGCATCCTGCAATAATTACAGATTGGACAGTGGGCTTTGCGAGATAAACAGAAACTTGTCAGAGATGCAACACCAATTTTCAGAATGTTGCTAGGGAACAGCAGACTGTAACAAGAATTTCTGAATAATGAGCAGGTGGCAACACATGGAGATTTTAGACTCTTGACTGAATTATTCATATATATCCCTGAATAGTGATATTTATAAAAAGTAATAGCCTTATTCCATCACCACAAAAGGCAATAGTATATACCTTGTCTAGAATATTTATTAGAACTCTAAAAGTCCATCCCTTTATTGTTTTAACATGAGCTGTACTGAACAAAAAAGGCTTATGGCTCTAGCAAAGAGACATCAACGGTTATTTTGTACAAAATACTGTTATACAATCTAAAAGAATATTTTTTCTTAGCCAAATTTAAATCTTTTCTGATTCTCCTTGTACAGATTCAATGATAATTCCAGAGGGACAGGAACAAATCTTGGCAATTACTAAGTAAAGACCAGGCTAACCAATAAGAACTGTGTATGATGGATAAAGGGTGTTCATTCACAGGAGAAATTCTGATACAGACAAAAAGCTATTGAGGGAAGGAAGCTTTATGCACAGTCTAGAGATAGTTTGTTATTGTACTTGAAAAGCAACAGCAGCAAAACTTGGCAAGATCTTTAATTTAGAACTTTCAACTCTGATAAGCCAATACTCTAAACTTCAGAACTAACAAACTCCTTTGGCTTTCCAACTAAGTCTCTGATTAGCTGGTCACATTTATTTGAATATGTGAACAAGGCCAGCTGTAACATTCTTATTTTGCTCAATATGAGAGAAAGTAACTCTCTGACTCAGTCTAGGACTGAACTGTTTCTTTGAGTTCACTGAAAAGCTGTAATGAGATACACAGAAAACCAAAAACCTGATCCAGCTTTTGGGGCTTTTGGTCTGAGAGATCTCATATCTCCCTTTTAAACACCAATAAAACACTAGAATCTGTAGTTATTTTAAGTAAAGCTCTCAATTTCTGGAGATTAACACAGTCTATGTATTGAGAGATAAATTCATATGCCACAAGATGACTGTATATTGTTTGTAACTACAAACTACAACATTGTTTTACAAAGGTGACATCAAAAAAGTTGCAAAAGAACAGTAAGAGATGGATAATCTAATTATTTTATATTGTTCTGATGAATACTCTTCAATCCTCCACAAAGCCCCACAATACTATATACTGAGGGAACAGGCTGCCCAGGAAACTGATGGAATCACCATCCCTGAAGGGATTTAAAAGACATGGGTTAGTGGTGGACTTGGTTGCGCTTGTTTAACAGTTGATCTGACAGATTCTTTCCAACTTAAATGATTCTACGATTCACTAAGTATAACAGTATCAGTTCAGTTGATTTTCTTTTATTGCAAGACGAGCCCAGGAAGAATTTACACATTAAACTGTCTTGTCATCAAGTGTGACTGCTGTACAGATCTGAATGCCCCCCAGAGAGACAGAACTAGTTTTCAAACTGAAGTTCCTCCAGTGAAATTTCACAATAAGCCAGCAGCTGGGCACGTTTTACCAGCAAAGCCTTCCATGTCAGCAAAGCAGCTTGAATTAGATTATAGCTAAACAAGTTTTCAGTGGAATCCACAATTCAAGAATGTTCAGTAGATACAGTCTGACCTACAGATTAAAGTATCTGATTCTTACAGCTAGTCTTCCTGCACTGCTTATAAATGAGCTACTGTCCTCTGCAGCAGCTTCATTCAGTCTTAATGGGTTTAAGATCCAGTGCTGAGCAGTTCCCTGCATTGCAGCTGAATCTTGTAAATTCCTTTGTTCAGCTTTGTGGTCAGAGAGAAGTCAGAAAAATATTGCCTCACTAATGTGATGGCCTCAATGAACTGTTTAAGCATGATTTTATATCTCTAAACTGAAAAACTCGGTAACAAAGTAAAATCAGCATCTTGCTACCTCCCAGCAAACACTTCTGACAGCACACCATCATCAGAACAGCAGCTTAATTGTCTGAAACCAAGTGCAAGGGAGACTGAGAGATGATTCTTCCTTTCTCAGCTGCAAAAAATATGGAGAATCGTTTTCTGCCACCTCGGTATTACTCAGCTTTTAAAGATGTTGTGTAGTCTTAAGTAGTAGAGGGTTCAAGTCAAGAAAGCAATGCTAACATTCACACTAAAGACCAATTTTTTGTTTGATAGCATGTCCTTCTCTCCTATGGTAGAGCCACCAGAACGAGATGCTATGCATTGAAGAAACTTACCAGGATCACACACACAATTTGTCTTTAGACAAGAAGGAGGTAAGAGAGCTAAACTCAATGAAAATTTGGTTTACAATATGATGAGGGTTTTTTAATTTATTAAACAAAAGTATGAATGCATGGCAAATACTGACACCATTAAGTTAATACTCTGGAAGTTCTCTGTAGCTATTACACATTAAAGTTTAGATGATAAACTAATATAGTCCATTAGAATTTAGTGAATCTGTTTGTGTTTGCTTCCAAACTAGTTTTCTTGAAAACTTTTCAAAGGCATGGACAGAGAGGACAAACAAGCACCACTGTTTTCATCAAAAATACCTCAAAAGCTGCACAACCAAGACACTGCAATTTTGAGAGAAGAAAAATCCACCTCAGAAGTGCAAATACCAAATGCACCTTTCTTTAGCTGAGCATAGATACAGCCAAGTTTGTAGGCACCAAGGATTTGAAATCTGAAAGCACAGGATAGGGGGAGGATAAAAATCATTAAAAAAAAAAAAATCTTGCTGCAAATCAGACTTTTCATGTTTAAGAAGTTTCTGGGTTTCATTTACAACCCACATTATGACTTGCATGACATGGGGAAGTGTGACCACACTAGAGGGTCAGTACTAGTTACTTTCTGTGATACCAAAGGTGGGTGGCAGAAAAGATGACGGTTTAAAGAGACAGCACACTTTAATGCTGCTCTACCACTGGAAGAAAATATTTTTTTAAAAAATTACTGAAAAATCAGTACTTAAGAATTTTATTTATATAGTCAGAATATTCAAGCAAAGTATTATTCATAACTAATAATGACTAGAATCCTGCATTTCACAGAATCGCATTTGTTCTCTGAACAACATGTTTTATTTCATCAGCAATCCAGGACAGAGACTTTGATATAGCCTCAGGATACAACAATCCAGGAACTTAGGATAATCTGTCTGTCCTTCATGTACCATTTCTTTATACAGACATAC
Source organism: Dryobates pubescens (assembly GCF_014839835.1). NCBI lineage: Eukaryota > Metazoa > Chordata > Aves > Piciformes > Picidae > Dryobates > Dryobates pubescens. The sequence continues at coordinate 49,203,424 of NC_071613.1, read as the reverse complement.
AATGTATAATTAAAATAATATATATTAAAATATACTGATGAATTTTATTTAGTATTTAACAACTACTTAAGAAATCTCTAAAACACTTTATGGAACTTGCCCTTACTATAGATTCCCCAAGGCAGAAGGAGAAGGGGCTGAGAAGGAAGGACAACTCTTTAAATGAATAACTGCAAATTCAGCTGGATGAATAAATGCAGAGGAAGCAAGCCAAACAAACAAACAAACTCCCAACAAAAGAACAAACAACTTCGCCCAAACAGCCTGACCAACCAAAATATAAGACTTGGAAGTCAGAAGCACAAGTCACTAGTCTGAGTCAGAACTTGCTAACAAAAAGTTCATTATCCATATAAATAGAACGAGAACACAATAAAACCACCATGGCACATCTATAATTTAATTTGAAAGAGTACATTCAAAGATTCACAATGTAAATGCTGAAGACAGCACATACACTAACTACAGATAATTAGAGAAGTCCTAAAGCAGAGAATTTTTTTGCAACAGCACAAAATACAGTATGGCTTCATTTGATGTTAGAATGACAAGCACTGAACTAAACATAAGAGGGAAAAAAATAACTGTATGCCTGGCTTTTAAACAATTTTTAAAGGAAAGAATGAATCAAAGGCACTAAAGTCAATGGAAGATGATTTGACAGAAAAATGTGTAACAGAATGTGTCAAACAGCTCTATTTAATATAACAACATTTCTCAGGAAAAATACATGAAGCCGGCGTAATCTATTCGAATTACATATAGTATTATACAGGAAATTGATAGAAACAATGGATATTAATAAAAATTATTTTAGTAATTAGAAGGCTTACAAACACAAGGTATAATAACAAGGAATAGATGAGAAGAGGGGATAAATGCATAAAGAAGTAAGGGGAAAATGGGCAAGGGGGTTAGCAGTGGAAACACCATACCATCATCTTTGGATGTGGGAAGTACCACCAGCAGAGGCAAAAGGATCTCCCTTAAGGATACTGCTTACAGTACTGACTTCTACTAATGACAGAAATTCTTTAACCAAATAGTCACTCAATAGAACCAAGATGGAAGAGATATAGATAACCAGTCCTAAGATCTGTATTGATTCTGTGACCAAATTCAAAATGTCATGTAGCACTGAAAAGTGTAAATACAGTAAGATGGACTTACCATTCAAGTTACTGTCAGAAAAATTACAGAAGCATAAACACAGTTCCAATAAAGTTCTAATGACAGCTTATATTAAAAAAAATATACAGAACATGTTATTTGCACTAGTAAAATCTTGTATGGAAAACATCATCCTAAAATCAAGGTAGCTTAAGACTGAATGAGACCATTTAGCTTAGTCAAAAAACAGACTGAACAGGACAGATCTTTATTAGGTAGTGCATGTGTCTGTAGTAGGTAACAGGTTGGGGTCAGAGTGGCTGGAGAGCAGCCAGACAGAAAGGGACCTGGGGGTACTGGTCAATAGTAGGCTGAACATGAGCCACCAGTGTGCCCAGGTGGCCACAAAGGCCAATGGCATCCTGGCCTGTATCAAGAATTATGTGGCCAGCAGGAGCGGGGAAATCATTCTGCCCTGTACTCAGCACTGAATTAGGCCACACCTTGAGTCCTGTGTCCAGTTCTGGGGCCCTCAATTTAAGGATACTGAGACACTTGAACATGTCCAGAGAAGGGCAAAGAGGCTGGGGAGAGGTCTCAAGCACAGCCCTGTGAGGAGAGGATGAGGGAGCTGGGGTTGTTTAGCCTGGAGAAGAGGAGGCTCAGGAGAGACCTTATTGCTGTCTACAGCTCCCTGAAGGGAGGTTGTAGCCAAGTGGGGGTTGGTCTCTTCTCCCAGGCAACCAGCACCAGAACAAGAGGACACAGTCTTAAGTTGCACCAGGGGAGGTTTAGGTTCAAGGTGAGGAGAAAGTTCTTTACAGAAGGAGTTACTGGCCATTGGAATGTGCTGCCCAGGGAGGTGGTGGAGTCCCCATCCCTGGATGTGTTCAAAAAAGGATTGGACGTGGCACTTGAAGCCATGGTTTAGTTAGTTATGAGGTGTTGGGTAATAGGTTGGATTTGATGATCTCTGAGGTCTTTACCAACCTTATCAATTCTATGAAAAGCTAGTTAAGCTAGAGGAAAATGCTGCCGCAAACATTGTCTATAAGCTTGCCACAGTCAGCCAGACTGGAGGTCAGGTAACATCAGAACATGAGGTTTTACAACTGTTATCCATCAGTAAAGAAGACAGTTGATAATTTAATTATCAAGAAGGCAGAGTTTGACACATTTATGAAAGGATTCTTTTCTGCAATAAAGTACTGGAACAGATGACCCACAGAGTCTCTCCTTTCAGTCTGCAGGCATGTTCATGCAGTACACAGTGCATTAAAATTGCATACTTTTCCATAAACATTTTATTATTTTGCTAATGATTATTGGTATCTAACACCAGAGCACCTCGATGACCTAGATTTAGTGGGAACCAACTTTACTTTCAACTAGCCTGGTAAGAAGCTTTCTTAGGGTCAGCAAGAATTTTTCCTTCAAATTAAGTGAAATCAGAAAGTACTTACTTGCACTTTGTTTTTAAAAATTTCAAATTATAATTTTAAATCAATTTTATGTCCTCCAACATTATCTATGGAAGTCCATCTTATAACATCAAACATGTGAGAGAATCCATCTTGCTTATATAGTAACCATGCCTACATACAACCTATATATAGTTCATGGGCATTCTGAATTCAATCAGTTTAAGTTTTAGAATCACTGTCACTTATAAGCATGTAACTGCAGTATATACAGATAGGAATAAAATATGGCTACAGAAGACTACTGATACTGCAAAGATAAAAGAGTTCCCAAGTTAATAAGTTATGAGCAGCACTAAAGCTGAATGCCTGTTAGCTTCATGCATGAGGACTTTCTTACTTGTCATATCAAGAGCTAGTCAGCTCACCCAGATACAGACATTTAGTGTGGGCAGCTATGACACAGATTTACAGGAGACTGCTGCCTTTCTGGAGCAGCACGGCAAGACAAGATATTTAGCTGGACAACTAAGAACCTCATCAGATCCCTCTCATCTCAGTCAAGTAACAGGTCTTAGACTTGTCACCACTGATCTAAAGCATACCTGATTTCACACATTGTCTGATCAGAGATGAAAACTCCCTTCAAGATCTTTCATCCCCAATTATTCCATATGTTACAAATGGGCTAGACTATTCCCCTGCTTAACAAAATCAGCCTATATTTCACTGCATATTGGACAGGACAAGAAACAGAGATACTGAGAGAATACCTACACATTCACATTTCTTGATCTTTATGGAACTTTGTAATTTTAAGCCTTCACACTGCTATGGACCAAGGAAGACAGGCACAGAAATCCAGTTTTAGCACTGCCCAATATTTTATCAGCAAAGACCAGATAAAAGCTAACTGCATTCTGAGCTGAGACAACCTTCACCAGTATTTTGATATGGAAGTCTTAATGATGACAACTTTTCTTTGTGCTCTTCAAATCAAACTTTACAGTGTTGATAAAGGCATGATTAAGTAACAACTAATGGGATGTTGATGAACCTAATGATGAACAGGCAAGTGTTGGAATACCATATAGTGCAATAACTGCGTTAACCCAATAACATCATTAATTCTGTTTCCATTACTGCTTTAAGAATTTAGGTACCATTAATAAAGATACCATTCAGAGCTCAGAAATCTTAATCAAAATATGCTATTACTTATTATAATGACTGGATGAAGACTCTTCTGTATTTAAAACATTACTAGCTAAGCTCAGCCTGGACTCAGCTGCTTCCCCTCGTAACAAGAATGCCCAAATTAATACAGGTGTTTCTCTCTAGAAGCCATTATCTGACAACAGGGACACAGAATCTCTGCAGCATTGCCATGCAAAACATTAAGAATAAATTAATAGCATTTTTATAAAATAACACAATATTCTGTGTGAAAGATCTATATCCATTTGATAGACCACAGGGCTAACCAGAAGACATTAGTATTCCTATGGCAGCCTCTACAAAGTCATTTAATGGCTTTGCATTCCTCTTTGTCCTCCCAGTCCACCCCACAAGGATGACAGCTCAGAACAATACTGGTACCAGCTTGTAGTACAAATTTAAACCCTTTAAAGAGCAATTTGTATTTCCATAACAATAATGTAGTGTGCAAGAAAACACACCTAGAATCCTTTTTAAAGATTATTTGCAATGAAAATGCATAAGAGATCACTTTGATGTGCTTGAAACAAAAAAAGAAATCACAACATCTAAACTAGGAGACTAACCATTGGTAATCTTCATTGTACAGACTTGTTATTGTCAGTTCTAGCAGTAGAACTACTATCAGCAGATTCATTTTACCACAGCTCCTTCCACTGAAGTATATACAACAGTTATTAATGCAAGAAAACCAGTCAGTTTCCCTTGGAAAGCCATCAGGCAAAAGTTCTTGTTCAGGAATAGTCAGGGTTCCCACATATAAGCTCAAAAAGACAAGTCGAACTATTTTTTAAGTCAAGATGCTGATAACTCTATGTAGCTATGCTAACTATCAAGATGCTTTTGAGGAAAGACAAAAATTGGCAAAGGTTCAATTCTTGCTTTAAGTTATTGAATGAACTCAATAATAGAAAGGGAGAAAAGGAATCCAATTCTGGAAGCAAGTTTTACTCTTTAAACACCTACAGAGCACACTGAATCTGTAATGTAGCTCTTCATCCAGAAAGGTAAGAGGGATTTACAATGCTTTAAAGGAAACAGGTTTTTTACTTTCCCTTCCCTTGAAATGCTCCAAATCACACTGTGGAAACAGACAAGAATTCCCCACAAGCTGATTTACTAATTATGCTAGTGTCATTTAGACACAAAACCTAAGCTAGAAAGGTCGACAATTTTCCTATCCCTTTCAAAACTCCTACTGTATCATTACTAATTTTTCTGAGCTCACTTAGACTATGAACACAGATGGAAATCTTCTTCTGGATCTAGCATGCCGGTCAATGATGCAACTGCTCCAAGCTACTCACCACCAGAAGGAGGTTTTTATGCCCAAAATTCTGACATCCAGAAGGACTGTGAGAACAGTCCTCAATCTGCCATTGGCAGAAGCACTTGAGTTAGTTCAAACCTCACTCACCAGCTGCACACCAAAAGCCTTTTCTAGATTCAGCTGTGCTAAAGAAGCCACTGATCTCACTTCCAATCACCATTTCCTCCATCTGCCAGTTAAACTGCTCCTGTATGCCTCCCTATACATGTTTCAATTTCAGAGACCTACATTTCACGGAACTGGAAGCGGAATGTACAGAAACTCCTCACCGTAACAGCATATTTACCCCCCCCACCTCATCAGAGGGGGCGAGACAGGGCATGAATAAAAAGCTAAGGATGTCAATATGAGGCACATTGGCAGATATTTGCAAGGAGCACATCTGTTTAGAATCATAAAATCAATAAGGTTGGAAAAGACCTCAAAGATCATCAAGTCCAACCTGTCACCCCTTCTTCCCTGTAATGTACAATGGTTTAGTTGGACACTAACAAAAAGGTGTCATACCTCATTCACCTGCAAACTTACTTCAAGTGTGGTCAGCTGCTGGCTGATCTTAAAGACAGTATTTAGATAAATACAAAACTCGGCACCAGATCTTCACTAGGAATGCTCAGCTGAAACAAATCCAATACTGACACCTTTGACACTTATGCCTTTTAAAAGTTATTTTTGGACCTGGTAACACAAGTTACCCAAACCCATGCTTTCAAAATGAAGGAGCAACTATGCTATTCTAGTTAGCTATAGCTTTAATGATACTTTGGATGTTTGCCCTGACAAGCTTCAGCCTTCAAACCATTCTATGCTCACAATTGGACAAAGACCTTTCATAAATGGCAGTATGAATTTGCTAACAAATAAACCAGGGGAGAGGGAGAGGAGAGAGTTAAGAGCGTTAAATAAAGTACAAAATTCCAATTTATACACAAGTTTTTGAGTTGCAGACTAAATAATAAGAATGATGAAAGAGATAAAAGAGCATAAAAACTTAGCAGTACATGAACAAAAATGGGTCTAGAGTTAGTATATAAATGTTTATGCAGAAATCAACAGCTGTATATAAAAAAAGCTTCATTCCCTACTAGAGATCAAAGATAAAGAATAGAAAAGAAACCCTTGGCTAAGCATCCCACAGCTGTGCTCTTCAAATCCACAGTTTGCTTCAATAGCCTGGATATAAACATACAATAAACAAATATAATATTCTTAGAAATGTAATTCTTTGCATTGGAGAAGAGTTTGTATCACAAAATGACACACTGACTGGATTCTCACAATATATACATTAAATTGCATATGACAAACTTATGCATAAGAGCAGCAGTGGAGGCTGTTCTGTAATTAAGACTGCTGAGCTTCCATAAATCTGTTTTCAGATATTATTTCCTTTACAGCACTTCTTTAATAAGTTATGAAATGAAAATAAGATTATAGGCAGGCTGAAAGGACAATTTTCATAACAATATTTAATCATAATTGGTTGCTGATTTATAATCTCCAAGAAATAGGGCTCTTCAATATCCCTTTCAAAAGTCTCCTTACATTAAGATAGAGCTCCTCAATGAAATGCCAACAAAGAAACATAAAACCTGTTTTTACTAGGCTTGCGTAGATACTACTTATCATCCAGAGTAAGTACCATATTAAGGCATTAACACTATTATTCAGGTCTTGCCTTGCCAAACAACTCATCTTTCCATTATTAAAAGGCTCAATATGAAATGCAAGGTTTAACAAGAGCCCCATGGTCATTCCTATCCAGCCATTACCAGGTGGAAGGTGAATACGAAAACTGCCACAAGAAGCTTAAATGGACTCCCAAACCCCAGCACTCCTGGAGTCCCTTCAGACTAGTGGTGCCAGAGTTGCAGAATAGGCCACCAGATCTATGAAAGCTCCTTAGATGTCACACCCATGAATTACAGTATTTTGTATTTACTGGTTATTGCTTAACTCTTGTCACAGCTACCAAATAAGAGTTTTTAGAGCATGGTGGAAAATTTCAGAATCTGTAAACCTTAACAGTAAATTTATTGCCTATCACTAATCAGGTTATCCAAAGATATTATTTGCATACAAGCAGTAAAAGTTACAGCAGAGAGCTGTCTAGATCACCAAAGCTGAACAATGGTGTCAATATCTATTAAAAGATTGCAAAAATGGAACGTATGCTGCATTGCAGCCAATTCCAAGTTTTGATTGTTCCATTAACATTACCTGACAACCACCCACTCTTCATGAACATGCTGTCAGAAGTTCCATTTTTCCCAGAGTCAAAAAAATACAACAGTAGCTATTTTTAAAAGCCTAGAATACAGTACCTTGAAACTTCAAATGTATGACTGAATTTCAAAAGACAGGACACTGCGTTTCTCAGTCTTCTCTGGGGAGAAATAAATGTGTGAAAATAGTGATATAAAGAGATATGAACTTAAGTAAAGCTAGGCTACTGGCACGAACTCACAGATCTTTCAGCTGAAAACACAAACTCACAGTATTTGTGTTTCATACACAGACCTATTCCTAAAGCACTACACCGAGACCATCCAGCACCATTTTCACAAGCAGATTTTAAGCAAGTAGTATAAATTAACTAATACTATGATATAAAGCAAGTCTATTGAGCCATGAGAAGGAATGAAAACCAACACCTTAATACAAGTTACAAGAATTATGCTTAAGCAAAGAATGAGGGAAGTAGTAGCATTTGTCTCCTCTGATTTTCTTTCTTTAATTCTCCATATACATGCACAAAAATAAAAACATAATCAGAGGACCACTGCCATAAATTCAGGTGATTCACTTTTCATGAATCTTCAGTGTTTGGTTTCCAGAAAACAACTTTCTGGAAACCCAGCACACTATGCACTCCTTAAAATTACTGGTATTTAGTCAAACTCATTTTTATTCCTAAGCAAAGTAGCAGTTACCCTGACAGCAGTTTGCAGCTCTGTAAAATGAAAAGTGACCCAGCAATACTGGGCAATACAGTTTACTAGACTATGTTTTTGAACTTTTTTACATTGAATCTTTATATTATCATTACTACTGAAGCTTTTTTTTTTTTTTTTACGAGTAAAAACCATAAATTACACATTTGCCACAAAATATACAAGCCCTTGACATTATTTACTGTAAAACAAATGCTTAATTTTATCTGCATGCTGGTATTATAATTTGTAACAAATGGAAGACTGTCAAAGAAAACACGTTTCCTTTGTCATTTCTTTTTTCCTGAATAGCAAATTGCTTGAACAAAATCTTTATAAAACAATGTCAGAAATTAGTTTTTTGTTGCTTTCACTTCAGCAATGAAGATACAGTTCTAATATAACACACACAAGAAACATTTCACTGTAAGATTACAGTGATCATGTCTTCTGCTTAGTGTTCAACCAAAATGAAAGTCTCAAACACGATACTCCTTATAAAAGACAAGGCATCAGAAAGAAACGTGGTTGAAAATGCCTCAATGCAAAAAGGCTTGTATCAGGCACTTCGTAAAAGAAAAACATCTCAAACATTGTATGCATTAAGCACACAAGATCCTCTTTAATGTCAGGCTAATGAAAAAAGGCTACATATATTAAAAATTAAAACCATTTAAGAACCACTCTGAAACACCACAGGCTTTTGAAGCTATTATTTGACAATGCTCCCTAAACAAAGTATTCATTGATCATTTATGTTTTTTGCACCACCTTCCTAACAGGGAGATCACACAAATCCACCACTATAAATCTTGTATCACAGGCTTAATTATGAAAAATAGTAGTTGTGCAAATATGAACAATTGGAATTCTTCTTAGACTCAATGAAAAAATTAGGCATGCCTCGCTTCTCTCATTCTATGTCACTCAAAGTGAAACCTTTCTTCAGTGCTGAACATCCGTTTAAAAATGTTACTAAGAGACAATAAAACCAGGCTGTGACACAGTTTGCTCTCGATTCTGCTTACACTTTGGACTACAGTATGCTAGATATATCCACATGCAGATTTATCCAACATGCGACAGAAGAAAAAAAGAAGCGTAAGATTAATGACCTTTTCCAGCACTATCATAGGCAGAACAAAAATAATGTTTTCTCCCAGACAACCCAAGGGGACGTCTAAACAGGAACCCACAAAAGCCGACACGCTCGCAAACGACCACTGCTAATCCGAAAAGCTAAACCCTAAAAACCCACCCCTGTAACACTTGGCACCCCTAGAAGCCACCGTCGAAAAGGCCTGGAGCCATTAGTCGACTCCCTACCCCCGGCTCTCAGAGAAAGCTCTCGCCCAGGGATCAACATCCTCCAACAAGTAACCGCGACAGCGCGGCCGGAACAGACCCCAGGCCGGGGCGGCGCAGGCTGCGGCAGGCCGAGGGCGCAGCCCCGAGGCCGACCGGCGGCCCCACGGCGAAGTGCCGCGGAAGCATAGCTCCGGGACGCCGTACCCGTACCCCACTCCACTCCGCCGGCGGCGGGCAGCCCTGTCTATATTAGGGAAGGGAAACGGAGCCAGCCCTTCCCTCCCGCACCGGGGACCCCCCTATCCGGTCCCGTCCCGTCCCGCCCCGTTCCCACAGCATGCAGGTGTCGCGGTCCCAGCCGGCCCTAACGGCGGTGGCGCGCGCCCCTCCCCCCGCGCGCGGCGCCCTCCCTCAGTCGCTGCCCCCAGATCTCCGCACTGCGGGCGCGGCCGATCGCCCGCCCCGCTCCCATCCTCCTCCCGCTCTCCTAAGCGGAGTGCGTGGGCCCGCCACCCCCACCACATGCGGGGGCGCCTTTCCTAGAGGCGGTGGGCTGCTTACCGCGGCAGCGCGGCCGGCGGGCTGCGGCTGGCGCGGCGGCAGCGGGCTCACGCACGAGGAGCGCTTAACCCCATCGCCAGCCCCGACAGCCGCCTGGGTTCCTCCTGCTGCCGCGGCGGGGAGAAAGGCCCACCCGGGCGCGCCACCACAGCCAATAACCGCGCAGAGCGCTAATGAGTAACAGCTCCGCAAACCAATTAGCATCGTGGCACCCTCCCCCGGAGCTGCCCGTGAGTGGTGCCTCTCAGTGCTTACGCGAGCGCAAGCCCGCCCGGAAGATAGCGACCAATCGGAGGCGCTACTGTGGTGACAGGCGGTCCTGCTCGCCAATAGGAATCCCACTTTGTCGTGAGGACCGGCACTGCAACGCCCGCCCATTGTGGGCAGTCGACGGCCACTGGCAGCGCACAGACGGGCTGTTCCTACCAATCTCTAGAATCGGCAGTGCTGCCTGGGGTGCCCTGTCGTGTGGGCCCCTGGCTTAGCCTGGCCCTCAACGTCATTCTGTGTCTGGCGCCCTCCCCTCCCAGCCATCCCACTCATCTCGCAGCGGCCTCTCTCCTGAGGTAACTGTGCCGTTTTCCTTTCCCCTCAGGGCGCCTTCTCTCTCTCTCTCTCTCTCCACATTCTCTAAGAGGAGCAGGGGCTGGTGCGAGGCACCGCTGAGCAGGAACATGCTGTTTGACTCGCTCCCGGGGAAGTGGGGCAGGAACAGAAAACATCGGGGGAAAAAAACAATAAAACAAATCCCCAAAACAAACAAACAAAACAACCACAGTTCCTAGGGCCGGAAGCTCCACGCGCGAGGCGGGCAGCCGCGGGAAGCGCGCGGGTGCGTGCGCGCGCGCTCGCGTCATTTCCTGGCGGCGGCGGTTTGAGCCCGGAGCCCGCGAAGGCGCAGACTGGCGGTGGCCGGAGCTGTGAGTGGCGCGGCGAGGCTGGGCCCTACGGCGCTCGCCTGTGAGCGGCTCCTCCGCGTAGCAGGGAGCGGGAGGGGTCGGTGTCCAGGCTGTTCCCTGCCGTTGCGTTGTGGCGCGATGCAACGCGCAGAGGCCTGGCAGGAGGCGGGGGGTGGGGGCTTAGTTGCGAGAGGCTGCCTGGGCTCAGCTTCATGGGAGAAGGCCGGATGAGAGCGCGGCCTGTCCCTGCGAAGCACTAGAATATAACGCCCAGAGGGGCTGCGCAGTGAGCAGCGTTGAGAATGCCCTAGGTGGGGTGCTTTCGCGACGGGACGAGCTTTCCGGTTCAGAGCACGGCAAAGAAGGTGATGAGGGGTCTGAAGAACAGTCCTTATGAGGAGCGGCTGAGGGAGCTGGGGTTGTTTAATTTAAAGAAAAGGGGACTGTGGGAAGACCTTACTGCTCTCTGCAAGTACCTGAAAAGAGGTGGAGATCAGGCTCTTCTCCCTGGTAACGTGATAGGACTTGAAATCACAACATGTTAAGGGTTGGAAGGGACCTCGAAAGATCATTCAGTTCAACACTCTTGCTGGAGCAGGATTACTTAGAGCAGGTCACACAGGAACGCATCCAGGTAGGTTTTGAATGTTTGCAGAGCAGGAGACTGTGGGAAGGGAGTTCGCAACCTCTCTAGGCAGACTGCTAGAGTGCTCTGTCACACTCACTGTGAAAAAGTTTTTCCTTATGTTCACATGGAACCTCCCATGCTCCAGCTTTCGCCAGTTGCCCTTTGTCCTGTCACTGGACATCGTTGAAAAGAGCCTGACTGTCCTCCTGACACTTGCCCTTCCCATATTTATAAACATTAATGAAGTCACCCTCAAGTTGCACCAAGGCAGGTTTAAATTGGATACTAGAGGAAATTTTTCCTCTGAAAGGGTTATCAAACATTGTAACAGGCTTCCCAGGGAGGTGATTGAGTCACCATCCCTGCAGGTGTTTAAAAGACACAGAGATGTGGTGCTGAGGGTCAGCCTTGGTAGAGTTAGATAATGTTTGAACTCAACGATGTTAATGGTCTTTTCCAACCTAAAATATTCTATGACTGCTGTTCTTTCTTAGCCCACATTTGGGACAGAAGGTCTCACTTGTTCTGTTTACTCTGGCTGCTGCTAGGTTATCATAGTGTGTGCTCAGCTACTTCTGCTATTGCAGGATGCTGCTGAGCACAAGGAATTTTGCAAGTGAAAAAGGGGAAAAAATAATTTGCCCCTAGGCAAGTATTAAGATGTCTGTTCTATGTATGCTGGCCTTTGGAAAAACTGTTGTGTGCCACAGAGCTCTGTGATGTCTGATTGGGTTTTTCTTTTTGCACTTTTTAGAGTGCTGCATTCTCATGACCTGGGTAGTTTTTCAATTCCTGACTAATCCACTGATGGAAAAATGGTTGATGAATCCATCAGCCATGCTCCCATTATTTTCTTAGAGCCTTGGAGCAGTTAAGGCTACCAAAAGGAACTTTATGAAACAAACGCTTTATGGAAATAGTCTTTTGTTTTAGGCACAGAATCATAGAATTGTTTTGGTTGGAAAAGACCTCTAAGGTAATCAAGTCACACTATCAACCTAACACCACCATGGCCATTAAACCATTTCCTGAAGTGCCATGTCCACATGTTTCTTGAACACCTCCAAGGACAGTGACCACCAGCTCCCTGGGCAACCTATTCCAATGCCTGACCACTTTTTCCAAGAAGAAATGTTTCCTAATATCCATTCTGAACCTCCCCTGGCACAATACCAGGCCACTTCCTCTTATTCTATCACTAGATACTATGGAGAAGAGACCTACCCCCAACTCAATACATCCTCCTTTCAGGTAGTTGTAGAGAGCAATGAAGTCTCCCCTCAGCATCTGTTACTAAGCTGATTAAAAAGCTATACTTAGTGACCTGTAAAAATAAATAGTGGGCTTATGTTACCACATGACAGCTCAGTTTATTTAAAACTTTGAGGGACTATCAGAAATTTTTCTGGAAGTTGTAATTACTGTACAAGTATGTTTATAATACTCTCTTTTAATAAGTTCTGAAAAATAGAATCTGGACTACATCATCCAGTTTATAGGTATGTTATTGTAGATCCCCTTCAAAAAAACTTCAGACTTGATAAGCCTTCACAAAAGACGTGCTGACTCCCACTGAATAGATGGATTTATCCTGGTGTTCACAGGTTCTGCATGCAGTAATTTTTTTACTGATTTTTATGCCCTATAAATAAATGAATTGTGTGGTAGTTCCATGAGTCTTCTGTATTCCAAGCAGGAATGGGGATCCAAGTTAAGATCATTTACCACTAGCTAGTCCTGAGCTACTAAAGCAATTCTGGATGAAAAGTTACTGAATTTAGTAATTCCTTGATTTCCTTTAAAAGACTTCAGAAAATACAGTACAGCTTTTATTTTTATTTTTTTCACTCATAAAACTTCTGTAGCTGAGTGAACTCTCTGAGTCAAAAGTTAGGTCTCTGCACCAAACATTTAAAGTCTGTTTTGCCTGGGAAAACTGCAGTTCTAGAGCTTATGATCTAGAGTGGTGGGAAGGTCAATGGGATGAGTATTAACAGCTCATGGTTATGTATGGTGTACATAATTGATCTGTCTCAAAACAAAGTATAAATGACCACCACTATGCAAGTCATCATACACAAGGTGTCAATTCTTAGTATAATTATTATTTTACTAGATCAAATAAAAGACAATTTGGTGGAATTGATTTCTTTCTGTGTCTTGTTTCATCACTGTTCTCATTTTCTACCCAACCATAATCTTTCACGGGTAAATATACCTTTCATAGTGCCTTCTGTAACTTTAGATATCATAAAATAGTTTTACAGGTATAAATATAGACTGAGTATGGGTTGTTATCACTGATGTTTAGTCAGAAGTTGTGACAGATCTTTGAATCTTTAGGGTATGATTTTAAGTGCATGTTCACAGTAACTGAAGCAAACTTTAAGGGGCTGGGGAGAAGAACCATGCAAGGGTTACTTTTTTTAAATGTCCATTTTATTTCTTGAAGTATGTAAGTTCTTAAACCTTCATTGCAAAGTGCATGTTCTCAGGTAATCATATCTCAAGCATCAGATACTTACCAGAGGTGGGTTGTTTTTACTTAGCATGAGCTCCACAGTAATCATCTGTGAGAGTGGTTGGTTCTATATGCACAGCAGATGGCAAAGTCCATCTTTGAAAGTTTGTAGCTCAAGCTGAAGTCACAGTGTGGATAAGGTAAATGCAAAGGACTGAAGCATAAAGTTGGTAATGAGGAGAATGTTGGGGTGCTATGATAATGCACACTGCTTTGCCTTTCCAAGGAGCAATGTGTGAAAAGTTTAGTAATGTACATATTGCTGTCTTGTCTTCTGGTCTGCATGTGTTTTTGTATGTCATTGTTCACTACATGTGGACTTTAATTAAATATTCACCTATTCTATAATTGCTATTCATTTCTTTATTCAGAGTGAAAAAACCCCACAAACATGCAAACCAAACCAAAACTATTAAAAACCCCCACAAACACAAAACCCCAACCCCCTGGTACATATCTGGTAGTTAGTGTTTTCTGTGTTGCTGTTGGTGTTTTTTCAAAAGGGATCTGCAATGTCAGTGATAACCTTATTAGTGACTGATGCAGAAACATTTTTATGATACTATTGCTGTGTACTGATGAATCATATGTGCCTCCTAATTCAAATTTATGCTTCTGAAACTGCCTGGGTTTTATTCAATGTTTCTGTGAAAGAATCTTATAATAATCTAATTCAACAGAAAGTTAATTATGTTAACATTTCATTCTCATAATGTCACTCACAACAAGTTATGTAGCGAGCTGATCAGAAGGATGTAATTTTCTCAGTTTTTATAGAATAGAAAATCATCACAGAAAATGAGTCAGAAATTTTCTTTCTGGGTGAATCACAACTGAGTGTTGAATAGGTTTGTTGGGTTCACCAATCCTGCAGCATATTTTCTTAAGGCTGGCTCTACAGAAATGTTTAGTGTTCCTGTTTTTTTACCAACAGTGCTGAAGTACTTTAATCAGATATATATATAAAAAAAACCAAAACAACAAAAAAACCCAACAAAAACTCTGTGAAAATATTGTGATAGAACTGTGAAAGTGATTATGATTGTATTCCCAATAGTCAGAGCCGAAACCTTCCTGTTTGCTCAGCTGAAAGATGTAGCAGGTAATTTAACAGAGATTTATGACTTTTTGGTGAAATGCATCTCTTTGGTATACAGGGCAAGCCAGAGGCTTTCCTCCTTCTGTTGAATGTTCTAGAGGCCCAAATACAAGAAATTGTATCATTAAAGATACGAGAAAAAATCCATTTGAAAAAGATCAGGGAGAGGAGAAGAAGCCATAGTCAATACTGGAATCACATTTAGATGACACAGAATTTCTGGTTTGCAAAAAAGTTTTCAAGATTTCCTTTCTCTTTAACTGTCTATTTCATTGGCACTCAGAAGGTATCCCTCTTTATCTTTTGACAGGTTATGTTCTAGAGAGTCTTTAGTTGGAAGTCTTTTATCAGGAGGAGGTTTAGTGGCACTGGGCTTGTCTCTTTTTAGGTTAGCACCTCAAATGCATGACCTGATTTGAATCTAAGGAGAAATGATCCTGTCTTTCTGGCAGTAGTGCCAGACTTGCTTGTAAACTGGGTTTTCTGTACCTTGGTCATGCTATTGGAAGCACAGCAGCAGGCTCTCTCCCAGCCATCAAATTCTTATTGCTGTGTGAATCGTTTGCACCTATCCAGTGAGTAACATCAGGTGAACTTCATGGTTTTGAGATCAGAGTTGAAGCCATGTTTATTGAGAAGCGCACACGCATCTATGGTTCCAGTTAGGACTGTTGTTTTCATACATGTGCAATAATATTTCTAGGGCTTTGGATGCAACATAAAGGAGAACTCTTCAAGAATATGCTTCTAAAAATAGATTCTTTAGGAGCTACGTAATTTACTACAAAGAGAACAAAATTCATAGCAGTGGTAAATGCAATCCTTGTGCCTCAACTTTGAGTGTTGCTCAATATTTTAAATTCACTTTGTTCCCCTCACTGTCCTGCCAAATGGTACATAAAATGGATGTGGCTACACAGCACTTCCTTGTAGAGCTGTTAAGAGATGCCCCAGAAGGTATGCACAGAAGTGGTCCGTTGTTATCCTCTTCCATACTTTCACAAAGGCAAACTCGTGGAACTTGACTGTAGGCTTGTCTTTCTTTCCAGTTCTTGGAGTGTCTGTGATGTGTATCTTGATAGCTGTGCCTATCTAAACAAAAAAAGTACTTACTCGTTTTCTGTCTGTCTGAATGGCATTTGTCTGACTGGTGATGCCAGGGACAGGATGCTCAAATCCTCATTTTTGTAGGGTTATACATCAGTGTAGTGGATTTCTAGAACAATCAGAACCTTTTTTTTTTTTCTTTTCTAGTGAAGGTGGGGTTCTCTTTTTCATTTGTGTTGAAGGAATTTTTGTCCACTTACAGACAGTTTTGTCAGCAGTGCTGACAGTGCCAGGTTGTTTTTCTGCAAGTGGCAAATTTGTGATAACTCTTCTTTTCAACTTTCTCTCCCTTTTTCTTTGGATCTCCCTGATTTCAAGCCTGTATACTTGTCCAACAAGACGGGACCCTGGTGTACAGGAGGGGATCATCGGATCCCACCCTGCATCTCTGCTCTGTACCCTGCAGCACCATGGCCAGGGGCTCTCTGCGCCGCCACGGGGCTAAGCACCATGGAGAGGGGCTCTCAGGGGCCAGGAGCTTCCCCCGGCCTCGGAAAACTCCCAGTGGAAACCCCTCCTCTGACCCTAGTGGAAGGATTTCTTTTTTTAAATCTACCATAGGCACGTGGAAGATGGAGTGTTAGAAGATGTTTGTACAGTTGTGCTTGAACCAAAGCCCAGGCTCTTCAGCTTGGACTGTATATAGATTGAAATATTGCAATAGTGCAGTTACAGCTAGATTCTCTTCACTGGAGAGAACGTAACTTCAGCTGCAAAGTATGCATCAAGTTTTGTATCTAAAATGTCATAAATGTAATTCTTTAGGAATACAGAGGTGCTGTTCTTTTCACTGCGGTATATAGTTTCATCTGAATCAGTCTGTTTGCTTTACCTCTTCGCCTGTACCCTATGATAATAGATGAAAACTTGCAAACTCCTTTGCCTGATCTTGCTTTATTAAGTTGATTAACCATTTGCATTGTCCCCAGGTCTGTTTTACTTTGTAACCAGTCAGTGCAAAAAAAGGGATACTTAATCCTGCAGAGTCTTGAATTGAATGACCGTTTAGCTCAGCATGTTTCTTGTGAACATAATGGTTTGTCCTACCAAGTCATGTTTCACTTCTTCCAAGTTGTTTCAGAAATAACATCAGTATAAAAAAAAATCTCAGTGCAGCATGTTCAGAATTTTACTGTCAAATTTGGTGGTACAATAGCTGCTGTTGACAATGCAGGAAACATTGGCTGATTGTTTTTGTTTCTATGATCATTACAGTAATCCTGTGCCTCACAGAGGCCACAAATCCAAAATAATGAGGTAACGCTTTGATGCAGAGGCTTGTTGCTTTCCTCATGTTAATTAGTATACTGCTACTGATCTTTTAACTCTTTGTTTAAAATCTGTTGAAGCTGTAAGAGAGTGAAAGCTAGTAGTTTTCTTTGACCCCATCCCCTTGGACAGAAATTAATGAAGAATCCACATTTTTAGACTGAGACTGCTTTGAGCGTGAGAATTTTTATTAATTCATAGAATAGAATCATAGAATTGTTAGGGTTGGAAGGGACCGTAAGGATCATCTAGTTCAAACCCCCCTGCCACGGGCAAGGACACCTCACAATAGATCGGGTTGCCTAGACCCACATCCAGCCTGGCCTTAAAAACCGCCAGGGATGAGGCTTCTACCACCTCCCTGGGCAACCTGTTCCAGTGTCTCACCACCCTCATGGGGAAGAAGTTCTTCCTAACATCCAATCTGAATCTACCCATTTCTAATTTTTTTTCCATTCCCCCTAGTCCTATCACCTGACACCCTACAAAGTCCCTCCCAAGCTCTCTTGTAGGCCCCCTTAAGATAATGTAAGGCCGCAATAAGGTCTCCTCAGAGCCTTCTCTTCTCCAGACTGAATAGCCCCAACTCTTTCAGTCTGTCCTTATAGGAGAGGTGCTCCAGCCCTCTGATCATCCTTGTGGCCATTTTCTGGACACCTTCCAGCATCTCCAGATCCTTCCTGTACTAGGGGCTCCCAAACAGGACACAGTACTCCAGGTGGGATTTCACCAGAGTGGAGCAGAGGGGGAGAATCACCTCCCTTGACCTGCTGGCTGTGCTTCTCTTGATGCAATCCAGGATGTGATTGGCATTCTGGGCTGCAGGTACACACTGGTGGCTCATGTTGAGCTTCTCATCCACCAGCACCCCCAAGTCCTTTTCTTCAGGGCTGCTCTTAAGACAGCCAGCCTATATTGGTACTTGGGATTGCCTCAACCCAGATGCATGACCCTGCATTTGGTCTCGTTGAACCTCATGATATTGGCTGGGCTCACCTCTCTAGCCTGTCAAGGCCCCTCTGGATGGCATCCCTTTCCTCCAGCATGTCTGCTTCACCACACAGCTTGGTGTCATCAGCAAACCTGCTGAGGGTGCACTCAGTGCCACTGTCCATGTCACCAACAAAGATGTTAAGACTGGTTCCAGTACTGATCCCTGAGGGACTCCACTTGGACATGGACCCATTGACAGCCACCCTTTGGGTGCAGCTATCAAGCCAGTTTTTTGTCCATTGAATGGTCCATCCATCAAACCCAAACTTTACCAGTTTGGAGACAAGGATGTTGCACGGGACAGTGTTGAAGGCTTTGCTCTTGTTCAGGTGAATGACCTGAATGGCCTTCATCTATTAATGTGACCTTGTCATAGAAGGCCACCAGGTTTGTCAGGCAGGATTTGCCCTTGGTGAAGCCATGCTGATTGTGCCTAGTCACCTCTTCATTATTATTCTGCCTCAGCAGTGCCTCTGGGAGAATCTGCTCCATGATCTTACTGGGCACAGAGGTGAGACTGACTGGCCTATAGTTCCCTGGGTCATCCCTCTTTCCCTTCTTGAAAATGTGGGTTATATTTCCCCTTTTCCAGTCAGTGGGAACCTCCCCAGCCTTCCATGACTTTTGGATTATGATGGAGAGCAGTTTAGCAAACTCATCTGCCAGTTCCCTCAGCACCTGTAGGTGTATCCCATTGGTCCCCATGGACTTGAACACTTTCAGGTTCTTCAGATGGTCACGAACCTGATCTTCACTCACTATGGGCAGTTCCTTCTTCAGCCCCTGCCATTATCTTCTGTTATTCTGGGGGTGCAGCTGGAGCCCTTGCCAGTGAAGACTGAGGTAAAGAAGTCATTGAGAACCTCAGGTTTCCATGTTACTTGTCACCAGTTCACCTGTTTTCTTTCTGAGGGGGTCTACACCTTCCCTAGTCTTCTTTTTACCCTTAATATACCTATAGAAATTTCTACTGTTCCCCTTTATCTCCCTGGCTAGATTGAATTCTAACTGGTCTTTGGCTTTTCTAACCAGGTCTCTTGCTGCTCAGGCAGCTTCCATACAGAATAGAATAGAATTAACCAGGTTGGAAAAGACCTCCGAGATCATCGAGTCCAACCTATCATCCAACACCATCTAATCAACTAAACCATGGCACCAAGCACCCCATCCAGTCTCTTCCTAAATACCTCCAGTGATGGTGACTCCGCCAGTGCTTGGGATTGCCCCAACCCTGGGCAGCCCATTCCAATGGGCAATCACTCTTTCCTTCAGTGTCTGTATGCTTGAAGTCCAGGGTTGTAAGCTTGGAATATGACCTCCTAGTTGCCCTGAGAATCTTAAATTCTATTGCTTCATGGTCACTGCAGCCCTTCCCTATTGGTGAGAACAAGGTCCAGCATAGCACCTTTTCTTATTGGTTCGTCTACCATTTGGAGGAGGAAGTTGTCATCTATGCATTCCAGGAACATCCTGGAATGCTGGTACCTAGCTGTGTTGTCCCTCCAGCAGATGTCAGGGTGGTTGAAATCCCCCATGACTGTTGCGGTGGTTTGAGCCTTAACTGGGATTTAAGAGCTCAGACTGGGGGCAAGGCTGAGAATCCCTCCCCTGCTCCCCCCTCCTCTTTCCCAATCGAGAGAATTAAAAAAAAAGAAGGGGAAAGAACAGGGAGAGATAAGGGAAGAAAAAAAAAAAAAAAAGAAGGAAAGAAAGGTGGGTTAGGAAAAAAAAAGGAAGGAGGCAAATAATTTGGAGTTGGTTTGGAAGTAGAAGTAAAATTTTCTTTAAACAATATATATATATATATACACACACATATAACAGGAAGGTAAGGAACAAGGATGGATGGGGAAAAGATATATATAAACCAACAGTCCTTTGAAGAACCTTTAGCAGGGGGGTTGGGCAAGATGATCTCCAGAGGTGCCTTCCAACCCCTGCCATTCTGTAATTTTGTGTGACTATGTGGATATTTCAAGATGGAGTGATGATTATTGTTCCAGGAAGCTTTAACATATTGGAGAGCTGTCTTTTAAGTAAAGTATCTTTTTGTTTTGTTTTGTTTCCCTTAGATTCAAAATGGCTAGTACATTCCAGGAGACATCTACACTTGAAGCTACTTTAGAAAATGTTGATACTAAGCTGTCTTTTCTACCTGAAAGACTGAGAAATAAACTACTGCCCTTTCAGGAGGAAGGCATCATATTTGCACTTCAGAGAAATGGCAGGTAAACCCCTTATTGTATCATATGCTGAAAATACTTATTTTGGATAAATATAAGTACCAGGAGCTCTTAGGTGAATTATCTTACAGGCATCTTTCAAAAGCTGTAAGATAGCATGTTTTAAAATGAGAGGTTGTTTTGTGTTTGATTTTTTTCACCAGAGGGTGAAGAAACGTTTAATAATGCATTATGCAAAAGAAGGATTGTAGTATCAAAGATCACTTCATGTAAGAGGAGGCTGATATCAGTAGGACCATCCTTTTTGTCATGTTAATAGAGAATTCTTAAAATAAGTTAATTCACATTTGTTTCTTTAGGTCTTAATGGCGTGGTAGAGCTGTTAAGAGAATGACTAACAGATCTTGATGCATCTGTGTGGTACTCTATTTTAAACTTGGTACAGTTCTGGCATATAATCAGGGTGTTCTGGAGCTCACTGAGCTACAACAACGGAGCAGAAACCTTGGAGAGTGCTCAGTTAGCAAGTGCAGCAACTGAGAGCAGGCATTCAGCAATTAACTACCTAATAATCAGAAAAATAGTTTATGCACCAGAGGCTGGAAATGTTTTGCTGAATAAGAGCCCGTTACTGTATTTCAGTAGGAAAGAAGAGGGAAGGGAAATGCTATTTCCACATTTACAAAGTTTAGAAAAGCTAGGCAATTGCAGCCTAAAGCCATGAAACTACTGTGTGTTGTTCAGAGGTCTGGCACAAATTAAATTGGTTTAAAGAAGGATGAAGTTTCTTTCAGATCATTTCATCAAGAAGATTAAGGTCTAAAGGGGTTGCTTGCTAACCTTTGTGATTTTTTTGTATTTTTTTTCCCTCCAGGAGAAAAGAAATACACTTTTCTTTCTCCAAAGGTGAAAAATTGGAAAGGGAATCTTATCATCAGTTCTTGCAATTGTATGGCACTTTTGACCAATTAAAATTCCCTCTGAAGTTTTTCATTTTAATTCTATTAATTTGGCTAAAAAGCTTTGACAATTGCTGTCTTCAGGGAATGAAGCAAGCCATCTATTTTGTGCTGCCAGACTAGGGAGCAGAGCAGACAGATGAGCCCAGCCATTAATGTGCAAGCTTTATGCTGCACTGGCATTAACTTCTCTGTGACCACTGGTCATATTAGGCACTTTTCTGCTGCACAGTGTCACTGTTTTAATGGGTCACCAAGTCTTTAATAGGACGGACAATGAAGTCTACATTAAAAGCCTTTGGCTATAATATCTCAATTGCTCTGATTCTGCTAAGAGGAGATGAGTTTTGTATAGCACGAAATTGAGGTGGATTTGTATGTACCAAAAGTGAAATAACAGAAGACATTGAATAGATATAGTTTCTTTAATATTAATTAGTGTAGGCTAATACAGAGGTCTGTCAGGAAGCATCTTAACTGTAGTACTAGATAAATTTAGTCTGCTATTTCTTTCTTTTTGTTTGAGGTGTAACAATTGCCTGAAATAAGTATCTGAAAATATTTGGAATACCTAGGCTAATGACTCTGTCAAGGAGAAAATTATATTGTTTTCTTTAGGGTTATGGTCTTTATGTTTTCTTTTCTTGAAACCCTTCACTAACCAAAGTCTGTTGAGTAGTGCAGCACTGATGGTCTTACTCTGGCATGTGTATGAAGGTGTTATAATGATTGCAAGAAATCTCATTCCTTGGCATAGCAAGTTCAATATATATTAGCTAGGTCAAATTGAGGAATTGTGTGCACACTCTCAGCCAGCATCTATATAAAGTGAACTGTGTTAAGCCAAACTTTGCTGAGGAGTATTTTTTCATATCTGTCCCTTGCTCAGGCAGATCCAATTTTTCCTTCTGTCCCAAAAGAGAGAACAAGAGCCTCTGCTGCTTGTATCTGACTTTTCTTATTAGTTTGTCATCTGTTGTCTCACCCAAGTCTTTCCCTCTTGTGTACTCTGTAATGACTTAACCCTTCTTTCAGTATTCTCAGTGGTTTATTTTAGCAGGGTCTAGTACTTTGCCATGAAAGTGTCTTTTCTAGTTTTATAGATATATAAACATAGGACTTGAAGTAAGCAGTCTGTGCATCACAGTTCTTTCACTCAGGCTAGCACTCCCTTTGCAGTCATCACTGAATCCATGTTCTGTTGCACTGGCAGGAAACTTGTATAAAAAGTGCTCTATTGTTAGCTGAAGAGATTCAATTTATATTCTCTTAGGTTAGACATGCAGCCAGCATGAGAAGGGACTTACTCAACAAACTTTTTATTTCTTTCATGGAAAGGGCTGGGAGTAAGCTATTAATTCCCTTGTCTTTTCCCAGAGCATAAAATAAATATGTTGTTGCAGTTTGTGCTTTTGATTCATTAATGAATGAATGAAAGCGTTTGTCAGTGGGTGCTCCAAAGGTATCATCTAGACTAACAGAGACTTCCTAACGCTTTTCTAGGAAATAATACATCTAGAGCCAAGAAGGAAGTGTGTAGTTCAACATATTGTACAGTACCTTTTAGCTCACAGCCATACCTTGCAAATAAATAACTGCATGGTTGTTTATTCCTTACTAGAGACTATTCTTCAGAAGTGCACTTGAGAATAGGCACCTAGGGATGGAAACAATGTTTGGTCTTTATCTATAACCTTAAACATTAAAGTGCAAAAAAGATGGGTGCACACAAATTCTGTCCTTGAAAATTATTTTATGCTTTTCTTTAAGGAAAAGTGTACATTACTTTAAAAAAGAGCATGAATATGTATTCATTTATTTATATGTACCTTAAGTTATCTCTTAAATAGAAGGCAACAAACTTGTTCCTTCCAGGAACATAAACTCTTAGCAGTTGGCTTAGGACATGTTTAGGGTTGCTAGGGTCAGTTGTTGTTAGGGTCAGTTGCAGGTACACTGTTGGGGGGTGGAGGTGTGCAATTCTCTTTGCTGATCATTAGTGATAGTTTGGGCAGATGTGGATAAATTGCCTTTTCTGAGAGCTCACTGTGACCTAGTCACAAGTGAAGAGGCATAAATTGAAACCCTTAAAGATGTCATCTAATTTGGTTTAGTTGTTCTGTGCAGCAGACTGACATATCAGGCCTATTTTATTCTTCCACATAAAATCTGTGAAGTATGCAGGAGGAGCTGATTTGAGAATGAAGGCCTAAACAGTACTGAGAAGTCACAGGCCAGTGGTCAAGTATTAGTGAAGAGCAGGTGGCAGTGTGGAAGCACAATACTTGTGAGAAAGTGGTAGAAATTTGGGCAAAATATCCAAAATGCAGAGATATATGGGCAAATGGCTTGACTGTACCAACAAAGATTGTATGCAATCTCTTGAGCCCACATCTGTGAATAATAATGATTTTTGCTGTTGTTGTTCACTAACATAATACTTGAAAACTCAGTGACTCTCTCCCATGTGTTCTTCTTTTATACCTTGTCTTTATAGTGCGATTTCTGTCTTCCACTGCAGTTTATTCACTCAAATACACTGTAGAAATGTTTGAAAATTATCTTTCACTACTGGGTAACATGTGGAAACCGTATCACTGAGTACACTTATTGCAAATGTCACTCCTTAGCAGTGCTTGACTTGTTGATGGTATCTCTGAAAGATGCCTTCAGACACACATATACATCTTTTTTTTTTTTTAACCTTTAGAAGTGTTGGCAGAAAATTTGTTTAAGCTCTCTTGCTTGTGAATGCAAAAGAGGACTGAGAGATAGTTGCCACTCATGAGCTTTTCCATTCTAGTTTTATGCTCAAACCATTTTACTGGAGTAGTTTAGTTTCCTTTGTTTTCTTCTCAGTTTCTTACAGAAGGTTCAAGTGCATTAACATTGTAGTTTCTATTTACTGACAAAAAAAAAAAGATTTTTTTTAAAATATAAATTTTTCTAAATATTGAAATGTTTTGGTACATTTACCAGAATCTCTATTTTACTCCAGTATTGGCTTGTAGATAATTTTTGCTTTTTAATGGTACCTTTACAAGTTTTAGAGGGAATACGTTAACTTACATGTTCTGGAGCACGTGATTTTTAGTTTCCTGTACATGCTGGCTTGACATTGTTTACTGAGTATAGACACAGTGAAAAAAGGAGGTAAATGACAATGGATAACAGTAAAATGATGGGGACAGTTCATTTCTTGCATTAAGAGCTGTCAGTTTTAATTAAAGGGTATTTGTTTTGTTGGGCAGTCTTTTTATAGAGTAAGAAAAAAGAAGTGTACAGTGTTTAATATTGTTTTGGGTATGATAGTGAGCTCATTAGAGAATGGAGTGAGTATCCCCTGTTAAAATGAGTCAGTTGCCAGCACTTCAAAATAATGTATTTTTTTTGTCACTGACTGTCTCTGATCTCTGGCAAGCTACACGGGAGAAACACATACTTAATTCCTTGATAATGAGAACAGATTTTTAGTTCAAAGACGTCAGTCTTCACAGAAATTAATTCCCCCTCCCACCCTGAAGGCAGAGCATAAAAACAGAGGCTCAAATTAAAAATTCCTCAAAGCTTATGAACACAGCCAAGAGATTCTATCTAGCACCAGTTCCTCATTGCAAAGATAGAATATATACAGCCTGCTGAGGGTTTAGTAGTTGAATCACAGAAATGACAGGTCTTGGGCAGGAAGTATGTATAATGTGTGTTCCCAGGCACAGTATAGCCATTTGTAGGGCCAGGAATTCCTGATATAAGTCATATTTAAATTCTTGGGGAAATTTCTACACAAATTTATTTAGCTTTCTAGTGTTTTAGTAGGAATGCACAGAAATTGAGTCTAGATATCTATGCATCACAGTAAAGTAACTCCCCTCCCGCCCCCCTGAAATTAAAAATTCTGAGATTCTCAGAAATCCTTATTCTGAGCCTGCTTTGGGTTTTGTGTCTCATTCAGCCTGCTTGAACATTAAAAAAAAGTCACCCTGTTGTCTGCATGTCCACTGTTTTCAGCAGGGGTGAAGAGGGGTGAAATATGTCTTTTAATAGAACATTTGAGACCTTGAGGAGGTGGTTAAGCTTTCTTTGTCAACACTCTGGACTAGATAGCCTGAATCAGGTGACTTCTGTATTTGTCATTGAGTAGTGCGAAAGGTACCATTTCCATTTGATTTGAGTGTCTAATGGAGTTAGTTTCCATTTTTTGGATGCTGATCTAAGAGAAAATATATTCATCTATGTTTTCTTTTGTGCACCTTTTCTTTTGTGCTTGAACAGCAGGTCCTTTTCTCTTATACTTTTGTTTAACTGTTTTTCCCTTTCACTCATACTTTTTCTTATTTTACTATGTTTGATTCTGGTTATGTTGTCTTTATGTCGTAGGTTGCTGCAAGTCTATGTTGTGGTGTAATGCAAGACCAGTTGCTTTTTGCCATTGTCTAAAATAATTTTGTTTTTCAGAATCAGTTACATGGCTTGGAGGAGCACTTGCCAAAATATTTTGCAGGCTACTGTAGGATTGTCTCCAGTATTATTTCTCAATATTTCTCTTCTGGGAGATGTAGCATTGGTATTTTCAGTTGAATGTGGCTTTACTGTTTTCATCTCAGTCCTCACAACACTGCAGTCTATTAGTTTACTTGATGCCTTAGCTTAACTTAAGTAAGTAGCATACAATTTCTTTCATGCAGTGAAACATTAGCCATCAGTGTTTAAAGGACAAAAGTATAACAGAAATGGTTGACGTGGAGAGTTCATACTTTATGGATCTATAGTTACTTGATAATTATCAGTATTTATACTGATAATCTTGTAAGATTATATACTGAGTAGTTATACTGCTAATTATGGTGGAGGGGTGGCCCTGTCCATCAGGGAGGCTCTAAACACCATGGAACTAGAGATTAAGGATGATCAAGATGAGTGCCTGTGGGTGAGAATTAGAGGGAAGGCCAATAAGGCTGACATCCTGGTTGGAGTCTGTTATAGACCACCCAACCAGGATGAAGAGGTTGATGAATTATTTTATAGGCAGGTAGGGGCTGTCTCAAGATCACCAGACCTTGTTCTTATGGGCAACTTTAACCTGCCTGATATCTGCTGGGAACTTAACACAGCAGAGAAGAGGCAGTCTAGAAGGTTCTTAGAGTGTATGGAGGATAGCTTCTTATCCCAACTGCTGTGTGAGCCTACCATGGGTAAGGCTTTGCTTGACCTTCTTTTTACAAACAGAGAAGGGCTGGTGGGAGATGTGGTGGTTGGAGGCTGTTTGGGGTCCATGAAATAATTGAGTTTTCAATACACAGTCAAGATAAGAAGGGCAGCAACAAAACCTCCACTCTGGACTTCTGGAGGGCAGACTTTGGGTTACTTAAGGAACGAACTCAGTAGGTACCTTGGGAAACAGCCCTTAAAAGCAAAGGTGTCCAGGAGGGCTGGACCTGCTTCAAGAAAGAAATCTTGAAGGTGCAGGAACGGGCTGTGCCCATGTGCTAGAAGATGAGCCACTGGGGCAGATGGCCAACCTGGATGGGCAATGAACTTCTGAATGAATTAAGGGAAAAAAAGAGGGTGTATTGTCTTTGAAAGGAAGGAGAGGTAACCCATGAAATGTTTAAGGATGTTGCTAGGTCATGTACAAAAAAAATTAGAGAGGCAAAAGCCCATTTAGAGTTTAGACTGGCCAGTGCTGTGAAGGACAACAAAAAATGCTTTTATAAATATATTAATGGCAAAAGGAGGGGAAAGGACAACCTCCACTCCTTAGTGGACATGGAGGGGAATATTGTAACAGAAGATGAGGAAAAGGCAGAGGTACTTAACACCTTCTTTGCCTCAATTTTTAATAGCAATATAGGTTGACTTGCTTCCTGAGCTGGCAGAAGGAGTCAGGGAGCAGTATAGTTCCCCTGTGATCCAGGAGGAAGCAGTTAGAGACCTGCTCAGCCACTTGGATCCCCACAAGTCCATGGGACTGGATGGGATCCATCCTAGGGTGCTGAGAGAGCTGGCAGATGTGCTGGCCAAGCCACTCTCCATCATTTTTCAACAGTTCTGACTCACTGGAGAGGTCCCAGATGACTGGAAGCTGGCCAACGTGGTGCCCATCCACAAGAAGGGGCGTTTAGATGAGCCAGGGAATTACAGACCTGTCAGCCTGACCTCAGTGCCAGGCAAGATTATGGAACAGGTCATCTTGAGTGCAATCACACAGCATTTACAGGATGGCCAAGGGATCTGGCCCAGCCAGCATGGATTTAGGAAGGGCAGGTCCTGCCTGACCAACCTGATCTCCTTCTATGATCAGGTGACCACCTGGTGGATGTGGGGCAACAAAGCTGGGGAGGGTTTTGGAGCACAAGCTTTATGAGGAGAGGCTGAGGGAACTGGGGCTGCTTAGCCTGGAGAAGAGGAGGCTCAGGGGAGACCTTCTTGCCATTTACAACTACCCAAAGGGAGGTTGTAGCCAGGTGGGGGGGTGGTCTCTTCTCCCAGGCAACCAGCACCCGAACAAGAGGACACAGTCTCAAGCTGCACCAGGGGAGGTTTAGGCTGGAGGTTAGGAAGAAATTATTCATAGAAATAGTGATTGCCCATTGGAATGTGCTGCCCAGGGAGGTGGTGGAGTCACCATCACTGGAGGTGTTTAGGACGAGACTGGATGAGGCACTTAGTGCCATGGTTTAGTTGATTGGGTGGTGTTGGGTGATGGGTTGGACTTGATGATCTCGAAGGTCTTTTCCAACCTGGTTAATTCTGTATTCTGTATTATCTGTATTTATGGAGAACCGTTCTAAGAATAATTTTTCTTCTCAAGACTTTTTCCTATAATTCTGGGTAAATTGCTGGAAATCTTATTGAGCATTCTGACTATTTCCTTGTAAGCCCATAACAAAGGCTATCAGTCATTCTTGTGTGCTGCAGGGTGAGAATACAGAACTGGTCTAGGTACCAAACAGAATATCCTTGAATGACTCCAGATTTTGTAGTATCACTGTTGCTGTCAGACTGGACGTAATTTAAATTCTTGTTATGAAACTTGAGACCAATTTGATCTTAAGAGAGTTCAGAATTCAGAGAGTTCAGAGTTTAACATGAAGAAGATAAATTCAAAACTAGACAAGCTGAAGTTAATAATAGTCTCTTATTCTCTCTGGCATTGTCAGACTTCCTTTCACGGATGCCAAATGAATTAAATTTGCATATGAGAAAATGCAATTCTGTTCACATTTGTTTTTTCAGTCATATCTAGGAGCATGTCGATGGTTGTTTCATTTTAATTTTAACTTGTACTTGATGACTTGCAGAATTGAGTGCCATCAGCAAGTGTCTCCATTAGTTGTAGGGAGAACTGGTAATAAAAATAATTGTAAATTTTGGTCTTGTCTCACTAGATTGTGGTTAGATGTTTGAAACAAGGCATCAGTCTCTTGCTAGGGTAAGAAAGAAACTTGCTATTTCCCCAACATATTCAGCAACTCACTTTAGATATATGAAATTGTGATAATTTTGAGATAAATCTGAGCCCTTAAACCCTGCATTGTAATACATGAGCAGTCATCTCCAGTCTTAAAGAGCAAAGGTAAAATTAATCCTTGGGGAAAAAGCATGGAATGGCTATTACTGAATTGTATAGGATCAAACAGTTGATACATTTCAGCAACTAAATATGGATTAGCTTTGTGAGTACTATGTTTTTAAAGAAAGGTTTCTTTCATTTTTTAAAGACATTGGTTTGTAATGTTTCAGAGTGCGTCTGAGAAATGCCAAAGGAGGGAGAGAGAGAAAGATATGATTAAATAAAGATGCTAGCTCACAGAATGAGGTTCAGATGCAGGAAGTATGAATGAGAGATTGAGCCAAATTCTGCAGAGCATTCGTGGCCAGGGAGGCTTGTTTGAAAGTGATGCTAGAGGAGCTGGGAAGCAATTCAAATATAACAGAAAATGCATTGTCAGAAATGAATGTAGAATGTCATGCAGGAGGGAAACTGTGTGGTGTTTAAAAAAAGAGATTTAAGAACAGAAAAAGGGAATGGTAGCAATCTAAGAAATTATCTGGTCTTAAAAGTGGACTTTCAGCAGCAGAAATAAAGAAGAAAATACAGATTTTAGAAATGTAGGACACAAATGGTTACAATGGAAGAGACCCAAGAGAGAAAAAGACTATGAATATAAGTAATAGGTTGTCAACAGTGATGGAGAGAATGGAAATGAGTTTAATGTTATCTTTGTGCAAAGAAAATTTGCAGCAGGAAAATACACAATGAAAATCAGTGTGTTTGTAAGTATCAGGGAGAGGGCAGGATGAGAGCGATCCATTTTGAGCATGTGAAACAAGCCACTTCAAGTGAGAAAAAGTAAGGTCTTAAAAAAGAATGAGTCAAATTCTGACTGACTTAAGGGAAATTGGAAGGAGAGGAAGAACGTGGGTGAAACACTACCACAAAGGCATCTGGGTAAGCAATTTAAATCCAGATGCTGTAGGTCTTTGTGTTGTGTTGAACAGGGAGATAAATCAACATAGAAATGATAAACAGAATTGCTTAGTTCAAAGATACATGTCAGAAAAGAAGTGGGATATTCTGTCAACAGTTGAATGGATGGTTGGTTTTGAAGCATTTGGAAGGTACAAAAGTGTTTTGAGCTATTGGTATAGAGAAGGAACTAAGTGTAGGAGAAAACTAAACACAGTTTTCGAGAGCTAGGGATGCTGGAAGGTAAAAGACATTGAATTTGGGAACTGTTGGAAATGGAGAGACTAGGGCTGAGACATTTTTCTATGCAGTTCTTCTCCCTATTGCCTAATTCAGCTGACTTTAAAGGAGGAAGACGTTTTGCAGCTCTTGCATTGCAGATCACAGCAGGGGGAGGATCCCTTGGGGAAGAAGGCTTTACTGGAAAAGTAATAAGTACCTAAGTTTCGTTGCAAGTCATTAGACTACATACTGAGGAGGAGCTACTATTGATCACAGGCATTTCAGTCATGCCAGCTAATATCAATGTTAAGGTTTGTAGCCTAGATTGTCAGTAGTTGAAATTAGTTGATGCTATTCCAACTGTGTCCAATTAACTGCAGTCAATTTTTCTTGCACTGAGTCAGCTGGTGAACCCATTTGTCTCTGAAGCCAGTGACTGAGTAAGTGAAGGCTTTTCACTATCACTATTAGGTGTTTTCTTGACTAGAATTTTTATCAGTTAACAGTTCCATTAATATATTCTAAAATGCCTGCTGAAGTGTCTGAGCTTAACCTTCAACTTGACTACTTTGGTTTCTGTTATTCCACACATCACTGTCAAAGCAAAAATACTTAAATATGTTGGCAAATGTGCTCCTTAGCTTTCAAATCCTAACAAAGCATTTTGGTTGTTTGGGGTTTTTTTTCAATTACACGTTGAGCAGCATAGAAAAAAGCATAAGAACACAACCATTCTCCTCTACAGTCCTTTAGAGAATCATTATTACCACTTGCAGTTGTGGCAATCAGGTGCATCTTGCGTTAGACCCAAGGCTGGGTTTTGATTATTTAGGCTTTTTTTAAATACCTGCTGTAGTTCAAGAGCAAAGGTATAATCTAGCTTAAATCTTCTGGGGCTCTATTTTGGCGAAACAACCTTGATCATTTTTGCAAGGAAGCCAGCTCTCTTTATCCTGGTTTTAGGACTGCGTGCTGTGATTACTGACACACAAATGCAATGGCTGCTTGCGCAGTTTTATGAAAAAAGAGACAAATGTACTAAGTTCAGATTCCTTAAATAACCCTTGGTTGAGATGCTAGTGCTAAAGTGTTGGCTTGTGAGTAGGAGGTAAATTATATGTTGTAGTGTTATATAAAACTGACTCACATGAGTAGGTGAGAATCCCAAGAATATCAGGACACCCACACTAGTGAAAGAAAGATGCAAGCTTCCTCTGTACAACATGTTCCAAAGACTGCATTAACAAAAACAGCTTTAATTTGTTTGAGTAGTAACAAAATTTTTCAGTGTTTTAAGAAATGAAGTGCTGCTGCTTTGACTGTTTGTCTTGGAAAATGCATTTTAAAGTGGAGCTTGTTCTGAAAAAGTTACCTGGGGTTCTAACTATTTTTTTGGGGGGGAAAAAACCCTGTTGGAAACTAATCAAGAAGTTAAAGCATACCCACAAGCAAGCAATAGGTGTAGTGTATTGCTATACCTCTTTAGCATTAGACCTCCCATGTAAGAAGCAGAGCTGTCAAGTTTAGAGAGGATATTATTGCAAAATATTTCTGTAGTTCCAAGAAACCTCTAATGTTGACTGTTTGACTTAGCAGGACTCTCAGTTATACAGTTCTTAGACGTATGCCTGTGTGTTGTTAATCAGCGTTCTTGCAAGAGCTGAGTTCAAAGTGAGGTTCTGTATGTTTGCAAAGATACCTTTCTGAAGTAGCAATAATTATAATTAATATGAGAAACTTTTAGCTTTATCGTTTGCTTGGCAAATATTGCTAACATTTTGAAAGGGATGACCTGAATGTAACCCAGGCACACAGAAACAGAAATTATTTAAATGTAAACATTTTTTTCCTTCTCTGAAACTCATTTTATGAAACTTTTAGTACGAATCTCTTTCAGATGCAGGCTATATTTGTGTGGCTGCATGGCATATGCCACATGCGCTTAGCCTCAGTTTCCTTCTGCTTCTCCAAATAACTCATCTGCATAAAATTTTAAAGATCCTCTTCTCCTTCTGCTTTTCAAAGCTGGTTCTAATCTTCTTGACATCAACACAACCAGGAGCTCTGTCTCTGCTCTTCAAGGTTTAAAAAATTAAGCTTTCTGTTCTTCCGGAGATGGAACTTTAGTTTGCACAGGACTGGGGTTTGGGTTTCTTTCTTAATTCCTTCACCTGTTTTTCTGCTAAATTTTGGTTTCTCTCCAAGGTTTGCCACAGTAAGAATCTATAAGTTCTCCTTAGCTTGGTGCTTGGTATCTTTACAAGATATCTCTGATCGAGCATACTAACTTGTGAATGTCTGGCTCTGGGTTTCTGACCCATCCTACTTTGTGTGATCCCCTTACATTTTGTGATTCTTTGCTGCTAGAAGAAAGCTTCAAACACAGTGATGGATTTTGTCTATAACCTCAAATGCTTGCATTTGTTCTCATTGGTGTGGGGATCAACAATTAGGTTTTGTACTTACATGCACCTGAGGTTAACCAACACAGTAGACTTACTGCTTTCGTCTCTGCATGCCGATTCTCTTACCAGGATGCATTCTTACACAGAGTTTCCTGCTTTTTTATATGTGTTTGCATTTTAGATCTTGAAATCAAAGGATTATTAAATCCCAGTGGAAAATGCCCAGATTTTGTGGTTCCCAAAGCCCATTGCTGACCCCACAAGTGCACAAGGGTTAGGAGTAGTAGAAAGGTTGTAGCAATATGTGCAATGCATCCCAATGAGATTCTGATGCATTCTGTTTGGAAAAAAATAGCAGATTTCCTTGATAATGGACAGAGATTCAAATGCTAGCCACAGCATTCACTGTGAAGAGAAACATGTAAAATTAAATGGGAAAGAATCCGAAAGAATTTGCCATTGACTGTGGTGCTTTTTGCACAGTTGGGCTTTGCTGCTGAGAGTGTGACTGAAACATCTAAAGTGGTATTTTTTTTCCCCCCTGCTTTTCTGAAACTTTTGACCATGTGGGCTGAGCTTTTAACAGGATATGAAACTGCGTATCATAGCTCTGATTTATATTCTTGGATAGAGCTATTATTAAGGTGTCATATGAACAGATGGGATATGAATGATGAAGCTCAGATTGGGTAACTACCAGTTGAGAGGAAATGACTAATTGAACTTCAGAGAACAAGAAGTCTGTCTTCTTGCAGTCAAAATATGTGAAACAAAAATACGTATTTGTCCCTTCAGTGTAGCTGAAGATCAGTTTCTTCTGCTTTGACAGCGCAGAACCTTTATGTTCATGTTGGCAGCTTGTCTGACTGCAATAACATACTGAGGTTTGTTTTAAATAGAGGCTGCATATCTTTAAGGTTATGTAAAGCAAAATGTAAAGCATTGATTCTTAATGTCTGAGTACAGCTATTAGATATCTGGTACAGTCTGTGCGACCAAGACTCTAATGATGAGGAATTTCTTTACATTTCCAATCTAATTGTTGTGATTATAAACTGAAAACACTTAATGATTTCCCACTCAGTAATATAAGCTGGTTTTAATTGTTTTAGAAGCTAATGAAAAAAGGTTGGACTAATCCTATTTTTTAGCTACATTAAGCAGGCTTCTTTAAGGTTCTTTCTCTAAAACTGTGAAAGCTATTGAAAATGAATGCTCTAGAATGCAACAAGTCATAAAGTAATTTTAGTATCCTCAATTTCCACTTATATTTGTTTTGTTAAACTCTACACAAACTCATCATGTGTGTCATGTCAGATCAACTTTTATCAAGTGTAATTGTCAGTAATGTTAATTGGACTAAATCAGCACTTCTAAATCTGTAGCAGTTCAGGAATTCGAGTATGAACGCTGGATCAAAGCAGTGATTCACAATGCTAAGTGTATCATAACAGAGGACTTAACACATTCAGATATACTCTAAAACCAATTCTGTGCATTTGATTCACATCACTTTGTAATGTCTAATCAAATGTTTAAATGACTAAAATAATGGATGGGTTGCAAGAACAGGAAGAAAATCCAGACTACTTACGACAAAAATGTTTCATCATTGGCTGGGAGAAAAGAATGGATGCTTAACCAAGTGGCACAATATCACTGTAGATATGCAACTTTTAAGCATGTAGGTGGAATCACTATTTGTCTTGGTATTGCAGAAACAAGGAAAGTGAAACTGTGTTGATGATTTTGCTAGGATGTCTTTTAAGAGTGGCTATATTATGGATAAAATGTTGGCAATTACTTCATGTTTCCAGCTACAAAATGATGAGTTTTTATAAATATGTAAAAGCCATAAACTTTGTCACTGCTATGTAAGTTTCACTTCAGACATATTAAGTGGAAATTAATAGCTATTAAAACAGAAGTTACTTTATAATATCAAAGATTTTATGAGCACAGTCTGGAAATGAGCGCAGAAAGAAAACAGAACAACTTCTTACTCTTTGGCAGATACATCATCAAAGTTTAATGGTTAAAATTCACTCTAAAAAAATATTTTATGAAAAAAAAACATCTGTTCCTGTCATTGACATTTTTTAAAGGCATTTTATTTTGATTGCTATTCAGCTTCCTATTGTCAGAGCAATTTGTAAATCACTCTGAATTTCTTCCTTTTAGCTTGTTGTCCTGAAAAAAGAGTCCAAATTGTTCACATATGCTGAAGAACAGTGCAATAGAATCTCATATATCCTCACTTTGATTTCTGTGTCTCCCAACTGGCATAATTAACATTTCATTATTTATGCAATTCTACTAAAATATAAGTTGTTACACTGAGAAATTCTGTATTTGTCAGCACAAGTTGGCACATTTGTATTCCTGTCCTCTTTACCACATTTCCTTACTACCAGATGCTACTTGGATGCGATATACTCTTGGCTATTGCTATATTTGTACATTTGCTCAGATATCCTTACATTAAACACACTATATAGTTGAATGTATTTGGTTTATTCTTGAGATGCCCCTGCTCTGTAGCTAATTGCTATAGGCTTACTCATTTGCAGAATTTGTGTAAGGAGATTAAAAAACCCTGCCACACTGGGCAGTTGTGCATTCCAAATCATTTCAGGCTTCAAACTGTATTAAAAAACCCCACATGATTAATGTGCTGAAAGCAGTTGGCCTCTGAAAGAGTCTGCAAAAAGAAAGACTTGTTTTGAAAACTTCAGTTCAAGAAATTAACAATGAGTGTTAAATGGGGGGGGGGGGGAAGGCAGTCTTTGAAGTGAGCAAAACCTGACATTATTTTAAAATTAGAATTATGTATTAGTTGTCTACAAATAAATGTCTCTGCCCAGCTGCAAATTACAGGCATTAAAGCCCAGCAATTATGAGTCGCCACTAAAAGTAATTGCCTGCCTTTTTTTCCTTTGTAAATCTGTGCGGGCTTTGAGGGGGGCTGTTTTGCTACATTTTCTTCCTTTGTTTTCATCACTCTATCCCTAACATCTTGGAGACTGTGGCCACAAATCTATTGCATGTAGCTCATTTGTTAGTCATGAAGTTATATAAGATATGTTTTGAATTTTTAGGTTTTTTTATATTAGTGGAAAGAAAGAAAGCAAGCAAATTGGTAGATTGAGTGAGCAAACAGCAGCATGCTGTATTTGTTAGAATAGCAAATATTTATCTTGTGTCAAGTTTGAAAAGTGTCAGTGTATGTTTTCTGCTGAGGTTTCTGTTTCGACCACAGAAACATCCATTTTGGTTCCTTGTCAAGATGTATATTATTGGACATAATGGCAGCTCTGTAAGTTCATGGTGCTGGTACAAACATTAGTCGTTAGCATGAAGTTCTGTGCAGAAAAGAAGGCTTCTGTTGTGGTTTTGGGTAGCCACAGTAACTTCTAAGTATTTACCACTAAAAGCTCTGTATTTAAAAGATTTTCAGTATTAAAAATATACAACATGTATATCTCAGTGCATTATATTTTAAGGCCAATGACATCCTGGCCTGTATCAGGAACAGTGTGGCCAGCAGGAGGGAGGTCATTCTACCCCTGTACTCAGCATTGGTTAGGCCACACCTTGAGTCCTGTGTCCAGTTATGGGCCCCTCAGTTTAGGAAAGATGTTGAGTTGCTGGAATGTGTCCAGAGAAGGGCAACAAAGCTGGGGAGGGGTTTGGAGCACAAGCCTTATGAGGAGAGGCTGAGGGAGCTGGGGTTGCTTAGCCTGGAGAAGAGGAGACTCAGGGGAGACCTTATTGCTGTCTACAACTACCGGAAGGGAGGTTGTAGCCAGGCGGGGGCTGCTCTTTTCTCCCAGGCAACCAGCACCAGAACAAGAGGACACAGTCTCAGGCTGCACCAGGGGAGGTTTAGACTGGATGTTAGGAAGAAATTCTTCATAGAAAGAGTGATTGCCCATTGGAATGTGCTGCCCAGGGAGGTGGTGGAGTCACCATCACTGGAAGTGTTTAGGAAGAGACTGGATGCTTGGTGCCATGGTTTAGTTGATTAGATGGTGTTGGATGATAGGTTGGACACGATGATCTCGAAGGTCTCTTCCAACCTGGGTTATTCTATTCTATTCTATTCTATTCTATTCTATTCTATTCTATTCTATTCTATTCTATTCTATTCTATTCTACTCTACTCTATTCTACTCTATTCTATTCTACTCTATTCTATTATATTCTACTCTATTCTACTCTATTCTATTCTACTCTATTCTATTCTACTCTATTCTATTGACTTGGAGACACAGAAGATCTCTTCCATTTTTTCATGGAGGGAATGTTGAATTTGAGTTATATGTTGTAGTGGATACATATCTAGTTCTGTAGCATAGGAGTAAAGTTTCAATTTCCTTTGAACTGTCTGGGAACAGACTATGAAGAATAGTTCATCGAGACCAATTAATTAAGACTGGTTTGCATTCATGACTGAGAGCTACAGGGGATAAGAAGTGAAAAGCACAAGGCAGAAGGATTCTTGAGTCAGGAGGAAAATAAGCAGTGGCCTGTGAAGTATATTCCCTTCCAGAGTTTGAAACATTTCAGCATTTCTGAGACTTGACACTTTTTTCTATGAGTCAACATTTATAAGTCTTCAAGGAAAGTGATGGACTGCATAGATCTGTCAATCTACTGCTGTCACTTAGTTCAACCAACAGCACTCAGTGCTCAGTTTCTCAGTCAGTGTTTTGACTAAGCCCATGCCCTCTGTGTGGCACAGTGATCCTGACTGGTGGGAGCTGTTCTTCCAATTTGCTTTTTATGACAACTTAGAAAATTTGACAAACTTCCCAGATTACTTAGTAGCTGGAGAATTACTCTAATTGCCAGTTATTTAACTGCAACCCAGGTATTGCTATGTAATTCTGACAAAGATGCAGAAATTCACACTTTGTGCAGGTTTCAGACCTTGCCTTCAAATTCCTTGATTCTGGCATGAAGATACTTAATGAATCTGTATCTTCATGCTGTTCAGAGTTGCTATAAAAGGGAACATCATCATAAATCCTAGAACAGCTTTTCTCCTCACCTTGTTCTCATTGTCACAATTTCTGGTTGGACTTGTGCCTTCCTCTGAACTTGTTGTTGAGTATGACTTTAGTACGTGTATTTTATCTGCTAATTACTGGAGGTAGAACGAGCTCTTGTAATTCTTTAGATAATGCTTTTTAATTGGATAGGTTTGTTCGTTGGTTTTGTGGGAGGGTTGTTTGGTTTTGTGGGTGTTTTTCCAACCTGGGAAAATTTGTAAAATAGCTAAGGTAAAAGTTTGTGAAATAGCTGAGATCTGAGTTTGTAAAACAACCAAGGATACATATTGGGAAAGATGCAACATCATCCATCTAATGACTTAACTAAATGTCCATCAAACAATTGTCTTTGTTCATCTGGTCGCAAAAATTTTATGAAGAAGCTTTCATTGGCTAGAAACATTTAAGTTCTCAAATTCTGCTTTAGTTATGAATATATGTATTAAGTAACTGAAATAACCTAAAATAAGGAATTCCTATCATTGATAACATTTAATGTTTAGAAAATGTAAATAGGGTGGGCAAGATTTACTAGTTTTGCTGTGCTTACTTCCAAATTCATACCAAATTTACTTTTGTAGCTGGTATCTGTAGGAATGACATCTATCATTCTTCCTTTCATTGATTCAGTAAATGCATAGCCTCTAGTAAACTGTATGTATTGAGCCATCTCTTGTATTTACTACTAATTTTTGCATTTTTCCCTCTTGTTTCTTAATTAGGTGTATGATTGCTGATGAGGTAAGTGATGTTCCTGTTCCTCTAACACCATTTTTCTTATATTAGCATTCTTATGTTAACACAGTTTGTGAAAGATGTAGGCAGAAAGGATGGCAGTGAAAGAAGCCTAATTACATTAATACTCAGCAGATATTCTGAAAATATCTAAGTGGGGAAAAAAATGAAACTTGACAAGCTTGAAAGTCTTTGAGATACAGTAGAAGGTTGTTCCTAATTGTGTTTAGAGCAGTTAAATGTCCTGTGTCATGAAGTCTTAAAAATAGTTAGTTGTGTTGCTGTATTTTTTGAAAACATTTTATAATTGCATGTCCTGCTATCTTTCATGGATTAGGTGACATTTCTGGCCCAAAGAGGTAAATTTTGAACAGCTAGGCCTTCCAAAGATTGATTCTCTTAAAAATGGTAATAATGAAATGGATTACTTCCATACACTTGAAAATGCATTAGGGAATTTTGAGTCCAGGATTTCATTCTAGAGATAAAATATTTTTGTAATAGAGTACAGTGTTTTTGATGTGTTGTCATTATAAAACCATACTGAAAGAAAAGGGAATGTTTGGGGATTCATATTGTTTCCCAAATCTAATTTGGGTTTTCTTGAAACACTGATGGAGGGGAGAGAGATAGATTTCTGAGATTAAAGCGTCTCCTCAGACTATAAAAATCTCATTATAGCTAAACTATCCTCGCATAGAATGTGAAACTTCTGAAAGCTACGGGTAACACACAATATTCAGGGGAGGATGAAAGGAAAGCTTGGGAAAAATCAAAGCAGCAGCAACATCATCTGTTTGTTTATTAAAACAAAGTTTCTTATTTCCCATGAATAAGAAGATAAACTGTGCACAGTTATGTTAGCAATAAAACATACTGCAAGGTATATTTATGTATTTAATATAGCCACATTTTAATATAATGTATATTCATGTATGTAGATATATTATTACACATTTGAGATATATGTGTGTGGTTATGCCAGTAGGTCTGGCACTGGAAGAAGTGTGCAGTGGTGTGAATCTCGTGCTTGTTGACAAATCTCTAAAATAAGAAAATACAGCTTAAAGAAACGTCAGTGTTGTGAATTTGTATGCAAAAAGAGACTATGTATCAAGGTGTTTAGGAGGAGACTTGATAGGGTGCTTGGTTGCATGGTTTAGTTGATTAGGTGGTGTTAGATGATAGACTGGACACAATGATCTTGAAGGTCTCTTCCAACCTGGTCTATTCTATTCTATTCTATTCTATTCTATTCTATTCTATTCTATTCTATTCTATTCTATTCATTACTGTACATACACCTGGAATATGTAATTGTATGAAGATTATAATAACACTAATAACAATAATAACACTATCTTTTTTGGAAGACACTCTTGAAATACTTTGCCATTCTTTCTTGGACTGGGGACAGGCAACATTTTCCCCCTTAAAGTTCAGGCTTTCCATTACTGAGAGAGATGTGTTTCAATCAAAACCCAAGACCATCATATTTTCTACATTCTTTTCTTGTCTCTCACACTCACACTCATACAACCTAGACTGGTGATCAACTATATGGGATCTAGAGTCAGTTCTTGGTGTGCTACTGCAAAGAGACTTGCCTTTTACTTCCTACTCATTTCAACTCAGTTGCCTGGATCATAACCAGATCACCAGTCTGTTAGTGGCTGGACAGTGTGAGTTAGGGAGACAACTGTGCAACAAACTAAGAATTAATGTATTTGGTTTATTTTAGGTTTTTAACTTGGATTTGTTTTCAGCTGGCACAAGCACTTCTGGTGGCACAGGCAGAGTTTGCAGGAAGATTTCAATGAAAACTTGCCAGGTTTTAATCACAGTAGTTCCCTGATTATTTTTCATTCTAGTAATAGTAGACATATTCATTACATTTTCTTCTATGTGTGGGAAATCTTGTGATATCATTACATCCGTCCATTTAATCTCAATACTGAGCATATCACAGAATTGGATTGGGAAGGGACCTCTGATGGTCATTTAGTCCAAACCCCCTGCCAGAGCAGGGTAACCTAAAGTAAAGCATCAAGAAACATGACCTGGTAGGTTTTGAATGTCTCCAGAGACTGAGACTCCACAACCTCTCTGGGCAGCCTATTCCAGTGCTCTGCCACCCTCAAAGGGAATAATATATAGACACAAGTAAGGTCTGTACCATGAGTAGTTAGGTAGCAGCACGTCAACTCAGATAACCACTGGACTCTGTCGAAAACCTAAACAGAGTATTTTAAGGCCATTCTCTGATTTAGTGCTTAATAGGAGTCTGGAACTGTCTCCTAGCATGTGAACAAGTAAGGAAAGTAACTGCATTCTGGGAGCTTAATTTTTTTTTTTTAACAAAACTCTAAATTCTGAATTTTATATTCATCTGTTGTTATCTACATTCATAACTCACTAGATGGGAGCACTCCTACTTTGACAATATGAAGCAAGTGCTTTCTTATTAAATATATATGTATCAGGTCTTTACCCTTAACCTTATCTATAAATCTGAATTGTCCACTAGTTGGACTTCTCTTGTGTCACAGAATAAAGAGAAACTACTAGCTATGGTGACTGGAAAGAGTAGTTTCTTGTCACTGATCTACTGAACTGTGGTTTCCTGATGCAGCTGTTTGATAAATACTTCTGTTCTATCGCAAAGCAATTAGGAGAGCCTCAGAAATGGGTTTACTCAAGAGGCACCACAAAAATATGACAGTTTGGATAATTAATTTATCTATTTCCCACTCAAAAGGACTCTCCCAAAAGCTCCTGCAGAAGCAGGCATTTCCTAAAGCTCCCCATGCATAGGTCCAGTGCTGCACAAATGTCCACCCATTCAATGCACTGTCTACCCACTCAAGCTTCCAGTTTGCACCAGTATAAGGCAAAACTGGATAGACTTTAATCAGACCACTGGCTGCAGTTTGAGAGGGTTATCCATCAGCACCCACATGCTCCCATCTTCAGCATGAGAAAGGAGGACCTTCTCCTGGTGCATATGATTGGGTATTTGCTGTAGGTAAACACCCAGTAACAGCAACAAGGCTGTGAGAGCTTGGTTTTTACTACAGAATAAAGAGGTATTGTTGTCCTATGGTAAGGTCTGGATGCCTCATACAAAGTGTTTGGTCATTGTTCTTTCCTTAGGGATGTGGTTAAGTAGTAATAGCGTAGCAGTAGTGGTGAGTTTGTAATCTCTAGGTGAGCAGTTGGACTTGATAATCTCAAAGGTCTCTTCCAATCTCAGCAGTTCTATGATTCTATGATTCTAATGACCCAAAACCACAGTTCTTCATAAAGATTTTCTTTTGTTCTGCAGTTCCTTGTGCAGCCTAGAACAAAGTTGTCAGATTTTGTTTTGAGATGACATCCTATATTTTCATTTACTTGCACAGTCTTTTTTAAATGGTTTTAGTTGTTTAGCAGTTTAGAGTTTTATCTTCATCATCTGCCCTACTAGGTCACACAAGAGAAAATCTTCTGAAATTAATGGAAATGCTTCTTTTAGCTTTAATGAGCTAACCAGATAGATATATATTAAGCCATGTAACAAGAAAGATCTTTCATAAAAGGTGATCTCTGGTAACAAATTGACAATGAAATAGATACCATGTAATTAACTCATTGGCTTTGTTTCTTGTGTCAAGTTCTGGTTTTGTAGAGTATTTTTGTATTCTCTGAATGAAATGTGCTTTCTGAGCAAGGACTTCTATTAATTTCTTTTAATTTTGTTTTCTTTTCCCAGATGGGTCTAGGCAAAACCATTCAAGCAATTGCCATTTCCTATTACTATAAAAATGAATGGCCTCTCTTAATTGTAGTGCCTTCATCTATGAGGTACCCTTGGGCTGAAGAGATGGAGAAGTGGATTCCAGAACTCTCTCCAGATGATATTAGCATCATTCAGAACAAAATTGATATTGGGTGAGTAAAGTTTGTTATTATTCTATAGAAAGGCCTATTCAACACCCCCTGTGCAAGCAGGGTCACCTAGAAGTCCGTTGCCCAGGACTCTGTCCAGGGGACTTTTTACTATCTCCAAGGATTGAGACCCCACATCCACTTTAGTCAACCTGTTCCAATGCTCAGTCACCCCTGCAGTAAAAAAGGTGTTT
The DNA here is from genome assembly GCF_014839835.1 of Dryobates pubescens. Lineage (NCBI taxonomy): Eukaryota > Metazoa > Chordata > Aves > Piciformes > Picidae > Dryobates > Dryobates pubescens. Next base: position 49,160,878 of record NC_071613.1, on the reverse strand, counting down.
CCTGATTCAGAGACAACCTTCAGTGTTTCAGTTTGTGTCCATTCCCTATGGTTCTGTCACTGGACATGACAGAAAAGAGCCTGGCTCCATCCTCTTTCCACCCTCCCTTCAGGTATTTATATATGTTAGTAAGTTCCTTCCCCAGGCCTTCTTGTCACTAGGCTAAACAGTCCCAGGCAGCCTTTCCTCATAGGGGAGGTGCTCCAGTCCCTTAGTCATCAACATGGTCCTTCATTGTGACTGGACACAACACTCCAGGCATGGCTTCAGCACTGCTGAACAGAGAGGAAGGGTCATCTCCCTCAACCTGCTGGCAACGCTTTGTCTAATTCAGACCCAGGATACCATTCACCTTCTTTGCTGCAAAGGCACAGTGCTGGCTAATGTTCAATGTAATGCCCACCAGGACCCCCAGGTCCTTTTCTGCTAAGCTGTTTTCCAGCTTGGTGGCCTCAAGCATATATTGGTGCAGGGCGTTGTGCCTCCCTGCACACAAGACTTTGCACTTCTTGTTGAATTTCAGCCAAGTGTCAGCCTGTTTCTCCAGCTGGTCAAGGACCCTCTGGATGGCAGTGTGACCCTCTGTTGCATCAGCCACTCATCCCAGTTTTGTATTATACTACAGTAGCTGCTCATCTGCTTTGAAATTGAGAAGACTGTTTTTTGCATGGTAGCAAGGGTTTGTCAATGGAAAATCAGATTATTTCAGTATGTTTCAAATTGAACATATGCAGTTATTTCTCAACTCTGATGAATTAGCTTGTATCCATTAGCTCCTCTAAAACATTTTGAACACATTTGTATACACTACAAAATTAGGAAGTAATTACTGTTAAAATCCTATTTGGTGCACTGAGGAAATTTGTAAGTTATTCTAAGTATCCTCTAAATAACTGAAAAGGTCATCATGACCTAGGTTTTCTCTCTTTATCCTTAATAGCATTAATTCATCAAAGACAGACTACAAGTCGTGCATGTTGTTAGGCTGACTCTCCTGTCACTCTGAATTACCAGGCTATCCTTAAGTCTCCTTTGCTGTAAATGACCTGGTTGATTTTTGTGGTAATGTCTAGATGTTTTTCTAAAACTTCTGGGTAAGAGAGACTGATCTTCATGTTGTCTGAGGAGTATCAGAAAGCAACTTGACTGCCAAGATGTGCAGATGAGACAGCAGCATGGAACCAGAGAAATACCACCGCAATTGCATTTCAAAAGCTTAATCGAGGGATAGTTGCTACAGACAGTCGAAATTTAAGTTTATCATAAGAATAGGGGGAGTAAAATAAGGATCCAGTGAGCAGGTTATTCAGGTAAAATGAACACAAATTTAATGCTTATAGTGCTGAATCCTGAAAGATGAAATGTGGCATAAGGGAAATAATGGCAAAAATAAATGGCAAACAGAATTCTGTTTATCTCTAAAGATTTCTAAATAGCATAGACCTTAACCATTATCACTTTTATTCAACAACAAGAAAAGAGGAAAGCTTATGTTTCTGCTTGTTTAGCTACCAGGAGGCTTCATGGCCATAAATGAGGTAGCTGTTGCACTAACTAATATTTTAACATTAAGAAGTGGTTTATGCATTTGCAACAAAATGCAAATGCAAAAATACAGCTGCTAAAGTTGATTTAGCATTTTGTTAAATTCAGCTTCCATATGTTCAGCTATGATTTCTCTCAGTTCTACACTTTGCTCTTCTTCAAAAGTTCAGCAATGACATTTTCTGCTTGAATATTGTTTCATTCCTTAAACAGGGTAAAATTACTTAGGCATCAATCTAAGGTCTTCTAGTTTCTTAACTAAATTTGAAAGTGGATGTTTCAGCAAATAAATTGGCTCCATAAGAATAAATAATTGTCTTTGTAATATTTTTTCTATCCACCCTTCACACAGGGGGCAGGGAAAGTTCTTATTTTCCTCGTTGCTACTTTCATCTATACAGTGACAGCCACAGTCTGTAGTGCACATACCACAGTGCCAGAGCTCTAACCATTGTCTTCCATATCCAGAAGCATGAATGCATGCATGTGCTTTGTTCCTTTTAAATGCTCAAGGAAACTTCAGCTTAGCTGGGTTTTTTGATCTGTTGCTACTGGAGAGCAAATAAAAGTCATTCCAGCAAAGCAGTAATGTCTGACAGATGGGTAGATCAGCTATGGCTCCCTTTCTGGTGACTCATTTGTTTAACAACTCTGAGAGCTGCTGTGCTGCTTGCTCCAAGGCTCCTGAAGGGCCACAGTGCTCTCTAGTGATTTTAAAATCAGTTCATGCCTTGGTCCTGTATATGTCATGAAATTTATTCTAAGACATTCTTTTTCCACCTAAATACTATTTTCTTCATCATGTGTCTTGCTGATTCTCTACTTCTGTGTTGGGTTTTTGTTTTGTTTTGATTGTATTCTATTCAAGCAAAGCAAAAGAGCTGGATAGACAGCTCTGATACTTAATTTTTTTCCTCAGGTGATGAGGTTCAGCCCAAACTTTTACATTACCCAAATACTCAGAGACAGTCCAGCTGGTCCTCTTAGGCTTCTGCTAGGTGGCTCTGTGGACAGGGAAATGCAGAGAATTGTTGTTTCCCATGCAGTACTCCTGGAAAGGAGGGGAAGTTGAAGCAATGCAACCAGATAAATTAACTTCCTTTTAAGTGCAAGATATGTCTTCTGAAAACAGTTGTGAAATCTGTGTGATTCATATGTGCGAGATGCTAGAATGTTTTTAAACACCAACATTTGTTATTATTAGCCTGCCATCCCACTAATTAATCAATCCAAAAGGTATCATGCATGCCTTCTGAAAAAAAAAAATACATTGGTATAATTCTTTTGCTCCACTAATTTTCCTGTAATGAAAACGTACTAAGGAAACTTGTGGATTTTCTCTTTTAGGAGAATATCAACCAGCAAAGTAACGATTCTGGGGTATGGCCTCTTAACTTCTGATGCACAGACTTTAGTAGACTCTTTGTACAGGCAGAACTTCAAGGTAGTGGTGGTTGATGAATCCCACTACATAAAATCCAGAAATGCCAAGCGCAGCAAGATTTTGTTACCAATCGTGCAGAAAGCTCTTAGAGCTATTCTTCTTACTGGAACTCCTGCTTTAGGAAGACCTGAAGAGGTATTTGACCTATTGTGTTTCATTTTGGGTTTGTTGGGTTTTTTTAAGGGTGATGTCAAGTAATAAAGAAACAATTTTGTCGTTTTCCTAAATACATACAACTACATGCATTATTTTTTACATCAAACAGTGCACTAGATGAAGCACAAGAAACTAAACTAATGTCTGTAGCTGATTACAATGGTGTTCTACAAACTTGTTTCAAGCTCCTGCACAGGTGATTTGAGACAATGTTATTATAAGAAATTAATCTTGCATGTAGCAGACTGTTGGGGAAAATAGCAATGAAAGAGCCTGAGTGGAGAACTGTTTGTTTCTACTGAATAGGACTGTCCTTGGTAGACAAAAAATGGTATTAAATCTTCTACTTCATCATCTGGTAAAGAAAGTCCTCTGTTGGTCTTTTGAATATTCCTAATGTTCACTTGTATTGCATAAGTGGAAAAATATATACCCTGTGCTTGTCACAGTCCAGAAAGACAAATTCCCCTTTGAAGGAAGTAGCAGAGTGGAAACAAAAAAACACCTGGATTTTATACTGCATCCAAGAAAACTGCCTTTATCAAATGTAGAAATAAGTGGAAGATAAGAGCTGATTTGAGCCTAGGGAGGTTATAAGGGTTATTTAAATAATACTTTAGTTTCTTGTTGTGTAAATAGAATTTCTGCCAAGATCCTTTAATAATGTAATTTGTTCATGGAGGTTATAACTCAAGAAAGGTATCCATTGTATGAAAAAGGGCTTGGTTTATTATCAGTGTTTGCTTAAAGACTTTCAAACAAATATTTATATCTGTGGGTGTGGATAAATATGAAATTTCCTGCACACATACCAAAGACATTGCACCAACCCTAGGTGAAGAACTGAAGTTAGAAAGTGTTATCCTTTTATATAGTGCGTTGATACCAAGATCAGTAAGCAACTGGTAAAGGTTGCTAAAGGTCTTGGAAGGAGATTCCATACAAACTATTCTTGATTACAGTAGTGGGGTCAAAATTCACGACTGAATGGAAAATAATATGAGGCATTTAGGAGAGAGTTCTTTGTCAGTATTCTCCCACTGCTTCCCCAACAGTATGTCTTGGATTCCAGTAGTGATCTTTGAATCCAGAAAGCTTTGACAATAACCCAGCTTGTAAAGTAGGATTCTTTCTGCCTAAGAAATGTGTAAACTGATACTTACCTTCTGTTACTAAGCTGGGAAGAAAGGTGTGATATTTTTGGTCTGTATTTACTTTATTTTTTAAAGTAGAACTGAAGAATGAGTAGGTTTTTCCTGTATCTTAAGAAACAGAATATGGAATACCTGTACTGAAGCTTTGCAGAAGCCAGTGTACCTGGCAAATGACAAAACCTGCATTTTTAGGAATAACATTTTCTCATCCCTGTTTCATTGTTCAGTGTCTTTTCCGTGTCATCAGCACTGTATTGCAGCATTCAGGGTATGTTGTTCTTTGAGGGCTTCCCACAACTGTCCCATCTCAAGACACATACCTACTCCTGTAAAATGTCTTTTGCATGTGTGCCAAACTGTATTTTTTATGCAACTATGGAATTTAAACTTAACATAATAATCATGTGATAAACGTTTCTGAATAGTCTTACATTTATAGGCAACTTTTCAGTGTCATTGCTTTTTCAATACAGCTTTTCATGCAGATTGAGGCACTCTTCCCAAGAAGATTTGGAACCTGGAGTGAATATGCCAAAAAATACTGCAATGCTCGTGTCAGGTATTAGTGGATTGTATATTTTTCTCTAAGTTTCTTTGATTTTCTTGTTCTGTGAAGTGAGAGAAGCAGTCTTTTGCTCTATCATACCATCTCACTTGGAAATTCAGGGTAAGATACCATCTGCTCCATGAAAGAGGACTGGGAAAAGGAAATTTTATTTGTGGACAAATGTGGAAGCTATTAAAGCTTGAAATTGGCAGCATTCTGTTAAGTAGAATGATTACAAATGTAGGTAGCATGAAGTGTGTATGTCTGACCTTTAGAGTGGGAGTTTCAGCTACAGCTGAAACTTTAGAGTTTATGGCTCTCAAGTCTTATGCTCATACCATGTAACTATTTACATTACGATCTTCATTATGGGACCCACACTTTTTGCTCTACCACCATTTTGGGGTGGAGATGTACTTCTCTCTGTATTTTACAGGTTGACTGAGTAAAAGTAAAGGTATAAAATTCACAAAAGCACAGTAATGTGTTTGCAATTCTCTTTGAGGGGTGGAACATAGGCAATGTAACTTCATGACTACCCACTTGCCTCCAATTTGTTGGGTAGAATTACTCATTACACATTTTTCCACACATGTGTCTAATGAATTTTAAGCCATTTTCATCCTTACTTACATGTTTCATGAATTTTCATCTTTCATTTGTTTTAAGTAACTATGTCTAGGAGGATTCTGATTCTGATCAGTTTCTCTAGCTATATTCTAAAATAGAAGGGATGGAAGAAGCTGATGTTACAGTCTAGAATGACAAAGAAGTTATGAAAGGGGAAGTAGCTTTGAAAAATTCCTTATCTAAAAACCCTCATATCTACAACTTTGAATCTATTCAAAACAATAGATTTTGTCAGCTAAATTGGCTAACATTTCAATTTAATTATTACAGCAACAATTATGTGGTTTTCATATAACTTGGTTTTCTTCCTCCATCACATGCATTTTGTAAGCATTTCACTTCAAATAACTCGGAAGACTGCTGTCTAATTTTCAGACAGAGAAATGCTATTTTTTCCATGGTGTTTTGACTGAATGCATGTGTAATTTTCACACCACAAGTGTACGTGGGTACAGCATGGTTAGCTACTCAATCATAGATGATTATCTTATTTTTGGAATACCATAAATGTAATAAAAATAATCAAGTTCAGGGTTTGGCAAGCTTTCAGTAAGTAACTTTGTCTTTGTAACTCGGCTGAAACAAAACATCCTGTGTTTTAATTGATAAGATTATTTTATGCCACACTTTACATGAAAATGTTGTGTTTTTTTTTTTTAACTTAGGTCTTCACAGAAACATGTTTCTAAAGATGAGATTTTGCCTACCATTTCTTTTATGCCCTCAGTGCTGAAGCTGGAGGGAGGAAACATTCTTAAGGACATCCATGTAAATAGACCAAAACGGGTTATGAGCAAAAGATAGAATAGCATAGCATAGCATAGCATAGCATAGAATAGAATAGAATAGACCAGCTTGGAAGAGACATTGCTATCCTTCATCTGTGTAGTATTCCGAGTGCATTCTGCTGGTACTTACCCAGTGTAGAAGTGAATCTCTCAGCCCCTTTCCTGAGTGGTGCTAGGCAGCCAACTAGAACACTGGTGATAAACTCAGTAAGGCTTAAAATTCTCTCATTTATGATGAATTTGGTTTTGATTGTTTGGGGGTTTTTTTAGTTACCAGTAAAAATACACATTTTAGAATACTGTCCTGGACTTTGTGTAGAAAGGAGAAGTCTAGATGAACTAGAACTAGATGATCTTTAAGGTCCCTTCCAACCCAAACTATTCTATGATATAGAGGACTGGCTGCATCTGATGGGTGGCAATGCCTGGGGACAGCAGTATCTGCTAGAAAGTTGAAACAGTGCTAGAATGAATCAGACAGAAATCAATCATCTCTCTGGCATAAACAGAAACACCAAGTGGTATTATCCAACACATCTTCATGCCTACTCCAACACATCTTCATATCTAATAGTGTTTTAAAATTAATTATACACTGAAGGTTTCAATCAAAATTGGAAGAGCTAGTTTTTTCCCTCAGTGCTGGATTTTTCATTTTCAGGTTTTTTGGTAAAAGGACTCAATGGGACTGTAGAGGAGCTTCGAATTTGGAAGAACTGCATCAACTTCTGAGAGAAATAATGATCAGAAGACTGAAGAATGATGTTCTCACTCAGTTGCCTCCCAAAGTCAGGCAGCGTATTCCATTTGACCTCCCAGAAGCTGCAGCTAAGGTGATTTTTCCACTTTTTCTACAAACATTCTTGTTAGTAAATAGTAGTATCTGTGTATTTGTGTGGATTATACATATGAATTTGAAAGATGAAAAAGAGAGGAAAATTTTTCTCTGATTTTAGTACAGTCTTCTTCCTTTGTCTTCCTTTCCCTTAGATTTTGAATCCTGGAATTACATTTAGCCAAATTTGTTAGAGTTCCCAAAAATACTTGGTGCCTAAATGCTTCACCCTTGAAATGTACATAGTGAGGAAGAACATGCTTTGTGCTATATATCTAACCACTCATCTTTTCTGCCAATTAGAAATTGAATGCCACTTTTGCAGAGTGGGAGAAATTAATGAGAAATCTGAATTCAGAAGCTACTGAAAGCCACTTCTCTCAAGTCATGAATCTAATCACATACATGTATAAGGAAACAGCCATTGCCAAGGTAAGTATGGAAATCTTTTCTTAATCTATTTAAAATACCCAGTGTGTTCTTAGGAAAATTAGTCACGTTGGCTTGAAGTGAGATGAAGCTGGTTGATTTGTTTTATAATCATGACATGAAGAAACACTCTTTTCCCCTGTACATTTGTGGAATAGGCTGAACCCCATTATATTTAAGACTTGATGGGGTGCTTGGTGCCGTGGGTTAGTTGTTTGGGCGGTGTTGGATTGGTTGATGGGTTGGACGCGATGATCTTGAAGGTCTCTTCCAACCTGGTTTATTCTATGTATTTTCTATGTATATAAAGACCTGAGTTAAGTGTTAAGACCATTACTGACCAGATATCCACCAAGCACTAAAGGCATCTCATATGGATCTACTGAAGGTGGGTACTTCAGGGACATACCTGTGTGTTGACAGCTGATGCAGCTGACACAGGATGGTGCTGATGCAGCCCTCATCCAGACTCCATTCTGTCAGTACTAGTTTTCCCCACGGATAAGTGCGGAAGTATGATCCCCCTGCAGCTGCTCTCTTTTTGTTTTATCAAGTGGGACCCCATGTTCTGCATTTACTCCTATAGTACTCTCACTGAAGATGTACAGAAAAACAAATTAATGAGCAAAATCTTTTACATACCTACTTTTTCTCCTGCTATCAGGTTTCATGATGCTAACCTAATTTTAGAAAAGGAGAAGGGAAAAAAGATTCTGCAGGCTGCTGGAGCAGTAAGAGTTGAGATTCTGACCAATTCCTTCAGGTTTTTTTTTTTTCTCCTTGCCTTGAAAATATCACTGTGTTTCTGTTGCTATTTCTTCTTGTTTTTCTAGTCTCTTCCCTCTGGTAATCCAGGAATTTGAAAGAAGAAAAAGAGAGGAACAAAAATGAAATCTGGAGTGTTGCATTAACCATTGACCATTGATACATTTTTTTATTCATTGCCATCATTACTTTAATCGTTTTTGTAAAAGATATTGATAATTGTATTTGACACAAAAGAATTCTATGAATGTTTAAATAGAGCAATATTTTATGATTCCAGTATCATGAAAGTATCAAAATTATTCTTTCAGTTTTGATATATAGCTTTATGTGGGTGCAGATACAGAAGTTCTGATTAACCAGTATCTTGTCTGTTTGAAATATGTTTGTGCAGAAATCAGTTCTGTTTGCTGCTTTTTTAATATGGCTTAAAACATCAGATAATGATACAACTTAAAAAGGGGGGTTATCTACAGTGATATGGAAGAATGTGGTCTTCTGAGCATAAATGATTTTTTTTTCTCTGAAGGGATGATATTTCTCAAAGATGTAAAGTTGTGGGTTTCTTTTTCAATTACTATGAATAATTTTATACTTAAGAATGGTAGTCTTAAATGGATTTTTTTTAAAAAGTATGGAAATTTACCTTTTCAAATCACAAGAGATTATAAAACATTAAAATAAAGCCTTTTTGTGAACATTTTGTGTGTCTAACTAATGTGAACTCTTACTCCAGGCAGGAGCAGTAAAGGACTATATCAAAATGATGCTTGAAAATGACAAACTGAAGTTTCTAGTGTTTGCTCATCACTTAAGCATGCTTCAAGCCTGTACACAAGCTGTTATAGAAAGTAAGGTAATGATTTAACAAATATACAAACAAGTTTCACTTGAGACTTCAGAAATGCATACGAGCTGTGTTTGAATTCGACCGGAACTACTTGTGTCTACAGGAGCTTATGGATTTTAAGTATGTACAGTGCCACTGGATTAAAAGGGATTGTGTGGTTTAGAACTGTTTTATATGTAAGGATAATGTAAACACTTGTATCTGGTATGATACTTTATTGTTGAATCAACCTTGTAGGCAGTTGTTTCCCAAGTTTTTCTACAAATATCCTAGGGATTTTTGGGGGTTTTTTACAAATACTCTAATCTCACTTGAACATCTAATTGAAAGCAGTAAAAATGTTTGCAAACAACCTTCACATTTTTTTGATGATGGATTATCAACCGTTGCTAGGGAATAGTGGCTAACTGCCATTTTATATTATTTTGCAAATACAAGACATTTTTTAATAAATAATGTCAGGGGAATTACATATTCTTCTGTGGAGTGTGCCATTTTAAGATTCCATATTCATTCTCTCTTCATCTGTGAACAGGAAGCATGAACAACACTTCTTTAGACAGAGGCTTGGTTGTGAATCAAAGGGCAGAAGAGTACTGATGCGTCCCCATGTGACAGGAGCAGAAGAGATGTTTTCATATTTTCACTGTGGGGACACAAGATGACTGGGTCCAAAAATTAACCCTGATAATGTCATTTTGTTTCTACAATGGTATGTTCTAGGTTCGCTACATACGAATAGACGGAAGTGTTCCCTCAGCAGAAAGAATACATCTTGCTAATCAGTTTCAGAAGGATCCTGATACCAGGGTTGCTATTTTGAGTATTAAGGCAGCTGGTCAGGTAGGACAAAAACAAAAGTATGCAAAATAAGAAACTAGATGAATATAGGTACAAAAGTCATTGGTGACTTCCTAAAGGCAATTTGTCATCATGCAATATATCTTTTGTAGACTTGTGTATTCATCTTTTTGCACTAATCATGGTAACTGTTTTAAGCCTCTATTGAAATTACTTAAGCAAAATCAAGATAAGCAGCAGCAGCATCTTGTTCCTGAATAACCAGTTAAAGCTCCATATGTCTAAAAGCACCAGATTAATAAGAAGTAAATTTTACTTCCATAATGTAAACCAGCATGCAGTCTTTGCACAATGTTGAAGGTTTGTTTGAATCTTATACCTGTTTGAGGCCCAAGGAAGAAATCAGCATAACAGGCCCATCTGTTGTCAAGGTGGTTCCTCTTACTTCCTTAAGCTTTTCAGTTGTTTGTGTGTGGAATCATTTTTTCTAAAATTAATCTACTTGTTTTGTTTAGGGTTTAACTTTCACTGCTGCTACTCATGTTGTGTTTGCTGAGTTATACTGGGATCCAGGCCATATTAAGCAAGCAGAAGACAGAGCACACCGAATTGGGCAGTGCAGTTCTGTGAATATTCACTTCCTTATTGCAAAAGGAACAATGGATACTTTCATGTGGGCAATGCTGAATCGCAAGGTATGTGTAGAACAGGAGCAAATAATCGAGAACTCACCATGGATAGCATTTTCAAAATAACATTGCTTATCTGGGGCACTTTCCTTCTGTAAGACACTGGTGAGGCCACAGCTTGAGTACTGTGTTCAGTTTTGGTGCCCTTGCTACAAGGAAGAAACTGAGGTGCTAGAGAGGGTCCAGGGAAGGGAAAACTAAGATGGTGAAGGGTCTCAAGAACAAGTCTTATCAGGAGCACCTGAGGAAGCTGAGATTGTTTAGTCTAGAAGGATTGGCTAAGGGGGAGACCTTATTGCTCTTTGCACCTACCTGAAAGGAGGTTGGAGTGAAGTTGAATCACCATCCCTGGAAATTCCACCCTGCTTTCTTTCCTTACTTGGAAGATCTTCAAAACTTCACAAGGCTAAGAAAAATAATTCGGCTGATTAGTTTCTGTGACCTTTTTTTGTAGCCTTTGCTACCATTCATTAGTCTCTTGTTTTGATAACTGAGGTGTGTTCGTATTCTGTCAGCAGGTTTTTATTCTGACATTTCCAGAAGTGTCAACATGGAAAGAACTGCTTTTTAAATTCTAGTTGTCAGGTTACATTGAGATTGTGGTTACACAGGGGTTTCTTCGATGCATATGCTAACTTAACATTTTTCCTGCTTTTGGCTACCAGTGGTCTGTATGGTTAGGAGAGAAGCTGATAACCCTTTTTTTTTGCTGAAAAGTAATTGCAGCTTAAAGAATCCAGATGCTGCAAACTGTCTTTGACATTCAGCTGGGGAATGAAACTCTCTGTTCTAATTCGTGTAGGTACCTCTGAAATAATCTCAGTACATTAAGAGTGTCTTTAAACATGGCACAGATGGGTCTCAGTAATTCACCAACAGTTTACTGTGCAGTTCTGCCTTCATTTGTTTCCATGTGCTAAGCAAAATGTGTGGAGTGTAACAGATGTACACCATGTATCTATTATCTTGTGTCTTCAATAAATACTGATAATTTGAGCAAGTTGTAGTGTGTCAAATGTGCTACTTACTATTATTCATGCAGAAATGGCACCTGGAAGAGAAACAGTTTTAATCATTTAAGTTGTTTTGTAGTATTACAGAGTTCTTAACATTGCAAATTCTGATTTCAGTTTGCAAGGGTTGCAAGTTGAATGAGTATGGATAAATAAATTTAACATTTAAATTTAGCATCTAACATGGCAATTCCCTGGAAACTTCATGCTAGTCTTGTTTCTGCAGGCCAGAGTTACAGGCAGCACCTTGAATGGCAAGAAAGAGAAAATACAGGCTGAAGAAGGCGATAAGGAGAAATGGGATTTTTTGAACTTTGCTGAGACCTGGACCCCAAATGAAAGTCTTGAAGAGCCCAAAAATGAACTTTTATTTACACATGTAAGATTCAAACCTTATGCTTTGCTGTTTGCTTTTCTTTAAAGAAACTACACTCTTGTTCACTTAGTGCTTTCTATGCACTGCAGGCTTTACTAATTAAGAAATATTAAATAAATGGGGGAAATTTTAAAATTCCATTTTAAAAATAAGGTGAGTTTGGGGAGAGTGCTCTGTTGGGTATTAATGTCACCTACAGGCTTCTGATGGATGCTTATATTACACTTAGGTGACTGACCCACCCCCAGAGTCAGATAAGACCCAAGGAGTTTCTGTTTAAATTGCAGGTTCATTAGTTGCCTGAATTTAATTGGCCATTATTTAAAAAATAATGTGTAAAAACCTTTCCTTGTAATAGGCATCATCAAAAAAGGTATTCTAGTCCTCTGTATTTGTTTTCTGGTAGTGCTATTTCAGAATATTCATAGAATACATAGAATACATAGAATAAACCAGGTTGGAAGAGACCTTCAAGATCATCGCGTCCAACCCATCAACCAATCCAACACCACCCAAACATCTAACCCACGGCACCAAGCACCCCATCAAGTCTCCTCCTGAAAACCTCCAGTGATGGTGACTCCACCACCTCCCCAGGCAGCCCATTCCAATGGGCAATCACTCTTTCTGTATAGAACTTTTTCCTAACATCTAGCCTGAACCTCCCCTGGCGCAGCCTGAGACTGTGTCCTCTTGTCCTGGTACTGGCTGCTCATAAGAGTATTGCAGATACTTTTCAAAAACCAGAATAGGAATGTTGAATTGCTCTTCCAAGTAGCTGTTTGTTCTTAGAGAAAGATATCTTTTGTTTCCTCTCCAAGGCGAAAATACTGTATTAAGGAGTAATATTAATGGAGAGAAATCATAATTGAACAGCTTCTGATGCAGATTGTAAGTGCAGTTTACATATTTCTTTCCTCTTCTTCAGCTTGAAAAGGAAAGGCAGCACGACATACGTTCTTTCTTTTCCCCAAAATCCTCGACTGAGAAAAAACGCAAAATGTTTTCTGATAAGGAGATGTTCCATAATGATTCAAAATCTTCTGAAGTCACCAAAGAAGAGGATGCAGAGAAGAGCAATGAAAACCTGGATTCCACAAGAATAAGCAATGTGGATACAAGTTGTGATGAAAGTACCTGTGAACACGAAGCTAAAAGAGCAAGAAGATTAAGTGGATCTAGTCCAGTCAACTCTAGTAAGAAAAAGACAAAATCTTTGATGGGAAAGGAGCTGTCTTCACTGTCAGAAAAAAATAATCAAGTCTTTCCTTCTGGGTTAAATACTTCAAGCAAAAGTACAACTTCAAATAAAGTTTGGCAGTGTAGTGTTTGCACTTACAGTAACAACGAGTTGCTCCCTTACTGTGAAATGTGCAATTGCCCTCAAAGCAGTAGTGGTAAGTAACGTGTCCTGCAGAGAAAAACATGCCTCTTTTATTTCAGTTATGATTAGTTTCAGAAGTCACAGAGTGTCTGAGTGTATGAATAGATACAAATGCAAGGAAAGTATAAAGAACGGTGTCTTCACATGAACAGACACCCATTAAGTGGTCTTAATTTTGTTTTCTCCTAAGGATCTTTTACATGGCTCTAATTAGAAACAAATGGAAACTTTAGATAAATGTTAATAATACATACAACTGGTGAGAAAGAATATATGCTCAGTTTTCTTTGCAGCAAATGTAGCTTTCCTGTCCCTTGAGGTTTATGGTTATTCTGAATACAATTAAATGGAGGACTTTTTCTCTACCTGTCAAAATTAATGATGTTTTATTAACTTGAGTATTGTATATTTGTTGTGACAGACAATACCTGGAAAATACGGCACTTCTTACTCTAATAGGTCAGAGTAAATGTCTTTTATTAAATGTATTCAACCCATATGGAAACTTAAAACATTTTTATAACTCTATCCTTGTATTTGCCATTTTAGTTTGAAAGTATGCTTGTTCAAGTAAGGACAGCTTCCAAATTTCACAAGTATAGATCAATGCCTGGGAAACTACTTTGTATGTTTATGGTATACATAATAACTGTGCTATTTATTACATATAGTTTGACATTAAGATGGGTGCATGAAATAACTTTGGTTTGGTTTGGTTGGTTTGGTTGCATGGTTTAGTTGATTAGGTGGTGTTGGATGATAGGTTGGATGCGATGATCTTGAAGGTCTCTTCCAACCTGGTTTATTCTATTCTATTCTATTCTATTCTATTCTATTCTATTCTATTCTATTCTATTCTATTCTATTCTAAATTGCATAAATTGGAAACTTTGTTCCATGTGTGATTGTTCTCCTAATATTAAAGGTAGCTCTAGTTTCCTAAGAGCTTACACTGTTAGAAGCTAAAATACAATTTCTTTGTATTTCAATTACATAGTCCTGTCTCTAGATGTGTATTGATAGGTTCCTGTCTGTGTGGGTATCATAAATAATTGTTTTTCTTGTTTCTTCTTCCATAGTTAAGAGAAGTTGTGATGCTCCCACTAGCCAGACTGAAGAAGACATGTTAAAGAACTCCAGAAGAAATGAAAAAAGCACAGTGTGCAGTGCTGAAGATAGAAGAGATGTGGGGGAAATGGTGACCCAGCAATTTGTTGAAATCAGCAAACAGGAAACTGTTGAAATTGAAAATGAAGAAAGTGAAAAGAAGTGTGAAGGTAAAGTGGAACTTCTATGAAAGGAAGATTATTAAATGCCTGTGGCATGAAAAAACAACTTCTAAATAAAAACATGCACATCTGAAAGACAGACAGAAGTATATACACTAGCACATGACTTTCTCCGTTTAGCCTGGGATGTTTATTGAATTTGGTGATGGATAAAAGCAGCCTTTCCAACTGCTGAAGCAATATAGACTTTTTGGCTGACTTAAGAAATATGTCAAACTAGCAGCTATGAACCTGTCTAGTTTTATTGAAACTTAGGATGACATTTACTTGTGTTCAGGACAGCCACTGGCAAAACAGATGGTAGGAAATTCAGGAGAAACACAAAATGAAATACACAGATAGCTCAAGCAGCAAGCTGTTAAGATGTGCTTCTTATTATGTTGTTCTGTAATTAGATACATAAAGAATATTATTTTTAATGAATGAACAGAAAACCATTTTTAATGTCAATCTTTTTTCCTTTTGTAGGAGTTGTAGATAAATCAGACACATTTGAAATATATGACGGACTTATGTTTTGTGCAAGCAGAAATACTGATAGAATTCACCTCTACACCAAGGTAAACCTGAAATGGACATGTTTATTATCATAAGGGTGATATCAGTCATGTTTATTATTAAGTGTTCCTGCCCATGGCAAGTGGGTTGGAACAAGGTGATACTTAAGGTCCCTTCCAGCCCAAACCATTCTATGATTCTATGATTATTTGATTGTTTTAAAGTTACAAAGCAAAATGTTGTCCTATGAAATGGGGATGCATACTTTCATTTGTTGTTCATATGCATATTTCTATAAAAAGATGACTGGTTGTGTATTAGCTGGAATACACAAATATTATATAGTTCATCATTCTAGTTCTTTTCCTAGTGGAATTAAGTACCAATTCCATAGGTATGTACATTCTAATGCTTCTATCATCTTACAAAATGGGGCTAATATATTAGATGTATGCTCAGATCATCTGTTAGAACTGTAAGTGATAGTTGATTAAGGTTCTTTCATTATTATTACAGAGTCTTATCACAAAATATTTGGAATAGAAGAACATTCAAAATTAA
Organism: Dryobates pubescens; assembly: GCF_014839835.1. NCBI lineage: Eukaryota > Metazoa > Chordata > Aves > Piciformes > Picidae > Dryobates > Dryobates pubescens. The sequence goes on along the minus strand of NC_071613.1, from coordinate 49,145,124 downwards.
CATTAAAATGATAGTGAACCCTGGCAGACTAAGTAAATAGAGTAATGTTCCCATATTTTCAGAAGAGGAGAAGTGTTGTGAACAGAATGTGTATGTTTTGTGGGTGATATTTCTTGAGTAGATGCGAGTGAGGTTGTGGAGGGTGCTGTGTCATGCTGAGTGGGTGCTTGGTGCCATGGTTTAGTTGTTTAGGTGGGTTGGATGCGATGATCTTGAAGGTCTCTTCCAACCTGGTTTATTCTATGTAGGAGTGCTGTTGGAGAGAAGGTTGTAGGGTTGTCTGTGTGGTATGAGAGGGTTGCTTTTGTGTGAGGGGGTGATGTGGGTATGGTGTTTGTGAGGGCCTGTGTGTAGGGGGGAGTGTGAGGGTTGGGGTGTGTCTCGGTCCGGAGAGGGAAGGAGACTAGTTCTTTTGAATATTCCCGTGTTGTGAAATTAATAGGCACAAACGAGGCCAAAATATCAACAGCTAGACTATTTATTACATAGAGAAAATGGAAATAAGAAGGGGAGAGGGAGAAGATAAAGAGGGAGAGAGAGAAGAGAGAGAGAGAAGAGGAAAGGAATCATATTACCACACCCCTCACCCACCCCAAGACAGTTTGAGTCTGTGGAGGAGAGAAAGGGTGCTGAGGCTTTGGCTGGAGATGCGATGTGATCCCTCTGGGCAGCCTGGGTCTGTAGAGAAAGGGTGCTGAGGCTTTGGCTGGAGAATAGATGAGGTCCCTCTGGGCAGCGTGGGTCAGCTCCATGAGTAGCAGCAAGCAGGACTTAGGACACGGAGAGAGGGTTCAGTCTGCTTCCTTCCTTCTCAGCGGCATGGTCCTCCTTCAGCGTTTTTCTCTCTGCGGTTTTTCTTCCCTCCATTGCAGTTTTCTTCCTACTGAGCCAGTAGTGGTCAAGTCTTTTATACAGTTTTTAGTCCTTAGGTATGTGTCCGAGCATTGTCCCTCAGGAATTCAGGAGCCAGGAAATCATGAGTATCACACATCAGGAGACAGGTGGAGAGTCCATTGACTCATCACCTTCCCTTCCTGGGGGTATCTGATAGCTGTCTTGAAGGCGTGATGGCTGGGTCCTTGGGTCATTGTTATAGGCCAGCTGCAGTCCAGTGTTATCACGATGCAATCGCAAGGTGATTTGCATCCAGGATTGGTACTGTCTGGGCAAGCAGCAAGTGATTTTATCTTTGTTGAGTCACACCAGGAGTAGACTCTTACAGGGTGTTGAAGGCTGTGTGGATAGCATGAGAGAGCTGTTAGCAGCTGCTGCAGTGCCTACGGCCACACCACCCTGAGAGCGCCTGATCCCGTCTGATCTCGGAAGCTAAGCAGGGTTGGGCCCAGTTAGTACTTGGATGGGAGACTGCCTGGGAATACTGGGTGCTGTAGGCTTTTGCCTCTTTGCACGCAGGTTTGCCAGGGCAGCCTGATTTTTGTCTGGGGGAACTGTGGGTTAGGTATTGTAGAGGGGCAGCATTGTGGTGACAACTGTGGCATAGTCTTGAGTTGGACTAGCATGATGGTCTGCTGGGCTGGTCAACAGGGTAAGAGCATAATGGCATTTCAGTGAGCGTTCTTTTGGATAACTCATTGGGTCAGCAGTATTATGAAGTGGATGTGTAGGTGTGGTGGTTGGTGATGTTGTAGGAGTAGGAGTGGGTAATTTTGTGGAGGGTCCGCTGTCATGGCTCATATTTGAGGCATGGGTTATAGGGTTGTGTGTTGTTTTGATAGGGTTGTTTTGCATGAAGGAGCCATGTGTGTGTGAGGGTGTGTGTGTGAGGGTGTGTGGTAGCTATGTGTGAGGTGAGTGTGATGTTTGTGAGGTCCTGCGTGCAGGGGGGAGTGTGAGGGTTGGGGTGTTGAGGGCTGTGTGGGTAGCACGAGAGGGCTGTTGGCAGCTGCTGCAGTGCCTACGGCCACACCACCCTGAGAGCGCCCGATCCCATCTGATCTTGGAAGCTAAGCAGGGTTGGGCCCAGTTAGTACTTGGATGGGAGACTGCCTGGGAATACTGGGTGCTATAGGCTTTTGCTTCTTTGCAGGCAGCTGTTCAAGAGGGGATTGAATGTGGCACTTGCTGCCATGGTTTAATAGTCACGTGACAGGGTGGACTTGATGATCTTTGAGGTCTTTTCCAACCTTACTGAGTCTATGATTTTATGAGGTATGCCAGGGCAGCCTTATTTTAGTTTTGGAAGATTGCATTCTTGGGTTTGGAGTGGCAGCTGCAGAAGGAGTGTCCTCAGGCTTCTTGCTGCTGGTGATGGATGTTGGGTGGCCCTTTGTTGGACTTGCATGGCACTCCACTGGCTGGGTTAGCAGGGTGGGAGCATTGTGTTATTTTGTGAGAGGACTTTTGATATCTGAGGTGAGCAGGAGTGTTGTGAAGTGGAATGTGCAGGTGTGGTGGTGGGTAATGTTGTAGGAGTAGGTGTAGGAGATGCTGTGGAGGGTGCTGTGTCATGGTTGAGTGTTGTAGCGTGAACTGTGGGGTTGTGTGTGTTTGAGCAGGCTGTTTTTGCATGAGGGAGCAGTGTGTGTGTGTGTGTGTGTGTGTTCTGGTGTGTGGTGGCTGTGTGTGAGGTGGGTGTGATGTTTGTGAGGGCCTGTGTGCAGGGGGGAGTTTGAGGGTTGGGGTGTTGAGAGCTGTGTGGGTAGCACAAGAGAGCTGTTGGCAGCTGCTGCAGTGCCTACGGCCACACCACCCTGAGAGTGCCCGATCCCGTCTGATCTCGGAAGCTAAGCAGGGTTGGGCCCAGTTAGTACTTGGATGGGAGACTGCCTGGGAATACTGGGTGCTGTAGGCTTTTGCCTCTTTGCACGCAGGTTTGCCAGGGCAGCCTGATTTTAGTTTTGGGAGGCTGCAGGAGCAGGGTTTGGACTGGCAGCTGCAACAAGGCTCATGCGCTTGCTGCTGGTGATGGATGTTGGGTGGCTGTCTGTTGGACTAATCTGTCGGTCCTCTGGGTGGGTCAGCGTGGCGGCATTTCACTGCACGGTCTTTTGATACCTGAGGTGAGCAGGAGTGTTGTGAAGTGGATTGTGCAGGTGTGGTGGTGGGAAATGTTGTAGGGGTAGGTGTAGGAGATGCCGTGGAGGGTGCTGTGTCATGGTTGAGTGTTGTAGCGTGAACTGTGGGGTTGTGTGTGTTTGAGCAGGCTGTTTTTGCATGAGGGAGCAATGTGTGTGTGTGAGGGGGGGGTGTTTTCTGGTGTGTGGTGGCTGTGTGTGAGAGGTGGGTGTGATGTTTGTGAGGCCTGTGTGCAGGGGGGAGTGAGGGTTGGGGAGTTGAGAGCTGTGTGGGTAGCACGAGAGGGCTGTTGGCAGCTGCTGTAGTGCCTACGGCCACACCACCCTGAGAGCGCCTGATCCCATCTGATCTCGGAAGCTAAGCAGGGTTGGGCCCAGTTAGTACTTGGATGGGAGACTGCCTGGGAATACTGGGTGCTGTAGGCTTTTGCCTCTTTGCACGCAGGTTTGCCAGGGCTGCCTGATTTTTGTCTGGGGGAACTGTGGGTTAGGTATTGTAGAGGGGCAGCATTGTGGTGACAACTGTGGCATAGTCTTGAGTCGGACTAGCATGGTGGTCCGCTGGGCTGGTCAACAGGGTAAGAGCATAATGGCATTTCAGTGAGCGTTCTTTTGGATAACTCATTGGGTCAGCAGTATTATGAAGTGGATGTGTAGGTGTGGTGGTTGGTGATGTTGTAGGAGTAGGAGTGGGTAATGTTGTGGAGGGTCCACTGTCATGTCTCATATTTGAGGCATGGGTTATAGGGTTGTGTGTTGTTTTGATAGGGTTGTTTTTGCATGAAGGAGCCATGTGTGTGTAACAGGGGGGTGTGTTCTGGTGTGTGGTGGTGGCTGTGTGAGGTGGATGTGTTGTCTGGGAGTCTGTGTGCCGGGGGGAGTGTGAGGGTTGGGGTGTTGAGAGCTGTGTGGGTAGCACGAGAGGGCTGTTGGCAGCTGCTGCAGTGCCTACGGCCACACCACCCTGAGAGTGCCCGATCCCATCTGATCTCGGAAGCTAAGCAGGGTTGGGCCCAGTTAGTACTTGGATGGGAGACTGCCTGGGAATACTGGGTGCTGTAGGCTTTTGCCTCTTTGCACGCAGGTTTTCCTGGGCAGCCTGATTTTAGTTTTGGGAGGTTGCAGTCTTGAGTTTGGAGTGGCAGCTGCAGAAGGAGTGTCCTCAGGCTTCTTGCTGCTGGTGATGGATGTTGGGTGGCCCTTTGTTGTTCTTGTGTGGGAGTCCTCTGGTGGGCTCAGCAGGGTGGGAGCATGGTGGTAGTTTATTGAGTGTAAAAGTCAATTACTACCTGAATAAAAGACATAATCATTAATCTGCCATTTTAATAGCCATATAGAAACTGGCAACCAGCAAATTTCCATGTCATTTTTCCAGGGAGAGTCAGGACTTTACACTTCCTGCTTTTAAGGGATAGAAATTATTGCCGAGAACTCTTTTTCGAAGCTGCTAATTGAGTCAGTGTATTCAAGTGCAACTGCAAAGCATCTCTAATAACTGAGGGCAAGTCCTTGAGATAATTCATTTTCAATCGGCTGATACAGCTGGCACAATAGAGATGCACTTTGCGCGGAATTTGGGCAACTGTATATTGGTCTGGGTTGGTTTTGGCTTCAGTTAGAGTTTCACTGTACCAGATACATACAAAAGCTTTCCACTGAACACTGGGGAATTCTGCTTTGACTCATTCTTTTGAACATTTGCAAATCATCAGTGAGTTCCTGGGTCATATGTACCCACTGGGACAACTTGTTCTTTAAACATGAAGTGGAGGAGCACTTGTTGAGACACTTAGAGAAACAAGTGAAGGATAATAAACAATGCTGTATCTAAGATTCTGACTTCAAATTGTAATGAAGTGACATTCTCAAATCTACAATCATTCATTTCCCTTGGAAATTTAATCAAGAGGGTTCTAATTTCATCTTTTTAGTTCAGACACAAACTGCCTTAAATAATCTGCAAAGAAGGAAATGCAGATACATTGAAAATTTTCACCCTGTTTACTTTCAGATATATTGCTGTCAGTCATAGTTCTTCCATCTGTCCTATTATCATACATCTGTGGCTTTTTGTTTGTTTCTGGAAAAATCTTACCTTGAGGGACTAAATGCAGTAGAAAGGGAGGATAATTCACTTGGAACAGGTACTTTCTTTCTAGGTTGTGTTTCATTTTATCTGTAAACAAAACTGTTTGCTTGTCTAGGATGGTGAACCACTGAACCATAATTTCATTCCATTGGACATACAGCTGGATAACTGGGAGGATTTACCAGACACCTTCCAGCATAAGCGAAATCGTTCACTGGTAAGAACAAACTCTACTGGCACACTGATACAGAGGAGGCTGAGGGCAGACCTCATCACTCTCTACAACTACCTGAAGGGAGGTTGGAGTGAGGAGGAGGCCAACCTCTTCTCCTTGGTGGCAAGTGTGAGGACTAGGGGAAATGGTTTCAAGTTGCACTGGGGGAGGTTCAGGCTGGATGTTAGGAAATATTCTTCACTGAAAGGGTTATCAAACATTGGAATGTCAGCCCAGGGCTGTGGTGGAGTCACCATCCCTGGAGGTGTTTCAGCAGCATGTAGACCTGTAACTTATGGGACATGGTTTAGTGTTGACCGTTCAGTGCTGGGTCAAGGGTTAGACTGGATGATCTTTGAGGTCTCTTCCAAGCAGATGTATTCTGTGTGATTCTGTGCATTTAATGGGACTTTGACCTTTTTTAATTAATGCAGAACAATTCCAAGCCTTGGGATTTAGGCACAGTTTCATCAATGCAAGCAGATCTCATAAATGTTGATGTAAATATTAATTATGCAGTCTGTTACTTGAGCAAATTATCACACCTCCTGTTAACATTTCTGTAGATGGAATCAACCAGGCATCATTTAACTTCTCATTTACAGGGTTAGTAGCTAACATTCATAAGTCAACAAAACAGCTTTTTAAAGGTTATGAATTAAACGAGGCAGATTATGAAGAAGAATGTGCTAGACTGTATCAGAGCTACATTTCTGAGCAGGCCTCCATTCTCACTTCTTCCTTGGGGCTTCTAACACTTTCCAAAGCAGTGCAAGGTGCAGCTTCACTGAGACATGGAGCTTCAGTTAATTCAGGAATAAAGATCACATTCATAATGGGGAGAACATTAACATTGTAAACCCAAGTACTGAAGTAAGGAAACAGAGAAGTTAAATTAGATGTGCATTATTATCTGCTTAATTCTTAACTGCCTTTTCCATTTAAAGAGGAATATAATTTGGAAAATCAGATTCTGTCGTGTAGGAATGGAACTGATTCTTTTTCAGAAGGTTTTCCAGCAGGGCTGGAAATTTAATTTCTGAGACTGGTACCTGACTGATACAACCAACAGTTCTGTGCAGCAGTTAATGAGTGTGTAACACAAGTGTTGCCAAAGGACTCCAAAGCTATTTGCTAGGCTGAAAAGACAAGTTGAGAATTCTGTGTTTGTGGGCAGGGGGTGGCTCTGCTTTATGAAACTTCTCCTCTAGATTAGAAGATCTGTATTGGTAAATGTTCCCAAAAAGAATCAAGGAACTACCTTCTTCTTTCTGTTTCCATTATATCCTGCCATTTCATTGTCTTCTTTCTTGCTGCTCCAACTCTGAGAAAGTGAGGCTCATCTGTGTTAACATTTACCATGTAAAAATACTCCAAGGAGAAAAGGAGCATCGCTGCCAATCTTGAAGTATGGAAGTTTGTTCCCAAAAAGCTGAAGTCACACTAAAGTCCATACTGCACAATGTGTTTATTCTTCCCATAGTCCATTTTCAGCCACAGCATGACACTGACTGCTACAGGTAGCTGCAAGTTGGTGAGGAAGAGTAGGGAAACAGAATGGGGAAAAAACAACAAAGCCACTTGTTCAGTTGTTATAGTGTTACTCCCATTTATTTTCTGTTGCAGAAATTATGGGATGAAATACTTTTATACACATGCTGAAGCAAACAGCCATGTTATAAATTCTAAATTCCTATATGGAACAGTTTTTCCCCTCACTCCTCACTGTTCTGTGGTTACATCTTATTGAGGTAATCCATTAAACATACTAGTCCTGTCAGTTTACAGTTTCAAAGGATTTTTTTTGTCTCTCTAGCCTATTAAAAACCATCTTAGATTCAGTACCAGAAATTAAGTGCCTCTGAGCATCTTTGTTATACTTTCAGATTCTAAATGCAAAATAAGAAAAGTTGGTCAGTATTGTGCTATAGTCTCCATTTTTGTTCTGAAATACTGTTCACAGAATCACAAAATCACCAAGGTTGGAAGAGACCTCAAAGATCAAGTCCAACCTGTCACCACAGACCTCATGACTAAACCATGGCATCATGTGCCACATCCAGTCCCCTCTTGAACGCCTCCAGGGACGCTGACTCCACCACCTCCCTGGGCAGCACATTACAATGGCCAACAACTCTCTCAGTGAAGAACTTTCTCCTCACCTTGAGCCTAAACTTCCCCTGGTGCATCTTGAGACTGTGCCCTCTTGTTCTGGTGCTAGTTGCTTGAGAGAAGAGACCAACCCCTTCCTGGCTCCAACCACCCTTCAGGTAGTTGTAGACAGCAATAAGGTCTCCCCTGAGCCTCCTCTTCTCCAGGCTAAACAATCCCAGCTCCCTCAGCCTCTCCTCATAGGGCCTGTGCTCAAGGCCTCTCCCCAGCCTTGTTGCCCTTCTCTGGACACATTCAAGTGTCTCAATGTCCTTCTTAAACTGAGAGGCCCAGAACTGTTAAAGAGTATATCAATTTTTTGGTTATCTGCTCAAAACTGTTGTCCTGGGACTACTTTGATGGCTGAGCCTTTCTCTACTTGCTCGTCTGGTCTTTGTGTGCTGCACTGAAATGCCACAAAAAAGAGGATTGCCATTAAAACAGATGTGTTGTTAAGAGAATTTGCTGATCTGATTTCTCATGTCATTACTCGCTAATTTACTGTAATATTACTTGTGTTTTTCTGACACTGCATTGTTATAAAGGTATGCAATAACCTCAAAGCAAGTAAGGTAGTGAAAAATTTTACAACTTGGAAAACATTTAAGAGATAGACAAATACCAGGTTGAACTGAATGGCTCTTTCAGTTTAGAATCATAAAACTGTTGTGGTAGGAAGAGACCTTTGTGATCATCAAGTCCAACCGCTTGCATAAAACTCACAATCCCATGCCCATTTGGAGGTATATTTAATGGCTCAAGCTGACTTTTCAGAGACATTAAAGCTGCAGACAGATGCTTACTGATGTCCTCAAGAGCACCTAGCTACCACTGCAAAAAAAAGAAAGGCTCAAGGCTTGTATGCAGCTGGATTTACGGTAAGGGGAAATAGTTACCAGAAGAAAGCCGAATGAGACAGAGCATGGTGAAGACTCTGTGTGCTTCATGTTCATTCCATGGTGCAAAGCTGTGCAGAAATAAGCAAGCCCTACAAGGAGAGGCTAAGGGAGATGGGGTTGTTTAGCCTGGAGAAGAGGAGGCTCAGGGGAGACCTTATTGCTCTCTACAACTCCCTGAAGGGAGGTTGTAGCCAGGTGGGGATTGGTCTCTTCTCCCAGGCAACCAGCACCAGAACAAGAGGACACAGTCTCAGACTGCACCAGGGGAAGTTTAGGCTTGAGGTGAAGAGAAAGTTCTTCCCAGAGAGAGTAATTGACCATTGGAATGTGCTGCCCAGGGAGATGGTGGAGTCCCCATCCCTGGAGGTGTTCAAGAGGGGATTGGACATGGCACTTGAAGCCATGGTTTAGTTAGTCATGAGGTGCTGGGTGACAGGTTGGACTTGATGATCTCTGAGGTCTTTTCCAACCTTATTGATTTTATGATTTAACTACTGCTAAGCTACTACCACTAAACCACGTCCCTAAGCACCACATCCACACACCTTTTAAATACCTCCAGGGATGGTGACTCCACCACCTCCCTGAGCAGCCTGTTACAGTGCCTGATAACCATTTTCCTAATATTCAACCTGGCACAACTTGAGACTGTTTCCTCTTGTCCTGTCACTTGTCATATGTGAGAAGAGACCAACCCCCACCTCTCTCCACCCTCCTTTGAGGGAGTTGTAGAGGGTGATGAGGTCTGCCTTCAGCCTCCTTTTCTGAAGACCAAATAACCACATTTCCCTCAGCTGTTCCTCATAAGACCCTTCACCAGCTTAGTTTCTCCTCTTTGGACACCCTGCAGCACCTCAATATCCTTCTTATAGTGAGGGGCCCAAAACTGAACACATCAGGGGGCTGTAGCTTATTAATCCAATGTTAAGCATGTTTGGTTAAAGGAAAGAAAAGAGGAAAGAAGAAAGGTTGTCTGTAAGCCCAATTCTAAATGCTGTTCAAGTAGAGAAGCAAATTTTTCTTGTTGACTATCTGCAACAGCAGGATGGCTGTTGTAAGAAGAAAACTCTTTGCATGTTTGTTTTTCCCATCAGTGAAGTCTTGCTTACATAAGAAATATTTACCTGAGGCCTTATCAAGAAACCCTTCTCCTGTCACTATAACTTAGATTAGTAAAGGCTGTTTCTGGCCTTATTTTCTGTCTTCTGGATCAACACATACCAGTCTTGTAGTCAGTACCAAAGCTGTTGGAGTTCTTCACCAGGTAAGAGTGTGGGGTTGCAACTGCTGTGAAAAATGACCTGAAGGGACCATCTCTGATCACAGCAGCTGTTTTCAGCCGATTTTGAATGTCTGAATTTGTAGCACTCTTTAATTAAGTAGTTCTGTATGATGCCTGTCATGCTGCTGACAGTAACATTCTCTACCAGATACTGAGGTTTGTGAAAGAATGGAGTCACCTAACAGCAATGAAGCAGAGGATTGTCAGAAAAAGTGGTCAGATGTTTTGTAGTCCTATTCATGCTGCAGAGGAGCTGTCTAAAAAGCAGTCAGTGGCCAGCAGCACAAAAAGGTATGTGGGGTTTAGTTCCTCTTCCCCTTAGTAACTGCTGCAGGAAGTTTGATGTATTTAACTTCCAGTGGAATGATGCTGAGACTGAAGCAGTCCTTGTGTGATTTCTTGACACAGTGACAAACACAGGCGCCAAGTATGTCAGTAAATTTGCTGGACTGGAAGCGTCTGCTTCCCTGCGTGGCACTGTGCCGCTTTCAGCAGCAGTGCTGGCTTAGCTGTGCTGCATCATTAAACATCTGGAACTTGCCAGAGATTTTTGAGGAAAAATCCTGACCTCAGGGACTCAATAGAAAAATAAGGTCAAAGAATCTTGTTTTCATCACCTGGAAGCAGCAATAAATCACCAGTTGCCATCAGTGGTACAGTGCTTTATTCATAATTCACAGCCTACTCCAGTGCTGTCTGCTACTCATTTTTAATTTAAAGAGTTCTCTTCTCTGTGGGTGACATTTCTCAAAACTATTGTTTTCCTTGCTGGGAAGCTTCACTGAAATGAGACCATATCCCTGTCAGGCAACACCAGATTAATTTTTTAATTGTTACACACAAAGCAACTTACCTGTTTGCTGGGTAGAGCTGAATCTTGTTTTAGGAAAAGATAAATTATTTAATAAGGAAGTATGATGGTGAACTATGTTCTCCCCAACTTAGTAATTTCTCATCTGGGAAATGAGGACAGTTTTAGGAGAATAGGTCACACTAGTCGTGCTGCAGCCAAAGTTCTTTCCTTTGTAGTACTGACAGAGTTTTGCATTGTTTTAGGTACCTGACCAAGGGGGACGTAGCAGCAGCCTCGCTTAGCAAAGCCAGCAGCAGCGGGGGCAGTGTGCGCCTCATCTCCAAAGACGGAGGAAATGCTTCTGCTGAACAATCAGGTCCTTCCACAATGTAAGTTTATTCCTGCAGTGAGGTGATGAAGCTCTTCCTCCCCGGATTGATCCGGCTGCAAAATTAATTCACTGTGTTTACCTTGCTGAAATACAGTGCCTGGCACTACAGCAAGTTTCTTACCCAATAAGCTAGTGCAATAATTCAGATTACATCTGTTGTTTGCTGACATAGCTGCTAATTAGCTGAGTCTGATTAGAACTAAACAAGAAAATAGCTACACAATTCATTTAAAGAAAAAAAGAACTTCAGCTCAGGCCTGCTTGTGAGGTCAACAGCAAATTGGGGACATCCAATTTTCTCCTATTTTGCCTCAAACTTTAGAACATGCCACCTTGAAATATTTCATTAAGATGTTTCTTTTAATTCTATTAATGAGGGGGCTGAAATATTTTACATGTTACATGTGTAATGCCTGACAGAAACCACCATTTCTTTTTAAATACAGCATTATTTCAGCTAACCACTCTGTGCACATGTGTAAATGTATGAAAATGTTCAAAAGAAGAATCTCTTCTATTGTCCAATTTTGTTTAAATGGAAACATAAGCCAAGCACCACAGGAATCAGTGTGACCAAGATATTATTTCAGCTAAAATCGGTATTTCAGAGCATTAAATATATCTTATGGAAATACACAGTGCATAAAAATCTACTGAACTGTGTTGCTGAATACCTCCTTTATTAACAACTGTACTTTGTTCTCTGCAAACAGGACACTTTCAGACAACAGAAAAGGCCCCTCAGCTCCTCCTTCAGAGCATACTAAAGCTGAAGGCTCCTCCCCACCCAAAGGCTATCTGCAAGCCCTGGACAGCCAGGAGAACCCCCTCTGTCTTAGCTGTCAACAGCCGACAGCGGAGCCAGGCTGCCAGGCCAGTGCCTGGGACACACGGTTCTGCTCTCATGCTTGCCAGGAGGACTTCTCCATTCGCTCCAGTCAGAGCTACCTCAGGACTAAAGTGTTTGAAACTGAACATGGAGTTTGCCAGCTTTGTAATCAAAATGCCCAGGAGCTCTATCTCAGCGTCAGAGATGCTCCCAAGAATCAGCGAAAGAAACTTCTGGAGAGTTCTTGGATGTCTCAGCTTCCTCTTGGGCAGGTACTAGTACTGATTGTTAAGCAGTACAGCTAACCTGTTACAGTTCTCCTTACAGGTTAAAGATTGAAGTTAACTTGGCACCCACAACAGAGTAAGAAAAAGCAAATCCCTAAAAAATATAGAAAAAAATGAAATCCCAATGTTTTCTAACACATTTTCGTCTCTAAAAGGTGCAGGCATCAGGATTCTGAGTCTTCAGGGGTGGATGTAAATACCACAGTTGGTTGTACTTGAAATGCACTTTGTTGATGAACTTGTTGGTTATGAAACAATTTAAGAATGGATGTAGTCTAGCAGTGCTAAGTTATTCCTACTTTGCAGCACGTTTGCTGGGTGCTTAACAAAAGCCAGTTGGCACAGCTCCTCGAAATGCATCCCCTACTGCCACTATTCTTCTACAGTGTGATTGCCTCTTCACTGGCTTGAAGGCAGTGGAGCAGGGAGGCAGAATATTCCTTTGAGAAGTGCTATTTTTATTCAGAAACTAAAATGCTATTTCATTTTCTGTTGCAGTGTTGAAATTCTGCTTCAGAAGCTGTCAGTTCTAAACTGTTAAATAAATTCTGCAGGCCCCACTAAAACTTGCAAAAGAAATTTATTGTTACTTGTGTGCAGGGGATCAGCTCTGTTGCTTGCAGCTTTGTAAAGTAAGGTGGTGCACTTCTCAAAGACTGAGGGTTGGTGGAGTGAGGGTTTCTTAAAGCCTGCTAACTGCACTCTGTTTTGGTTAAGTTACCTTCTGAAAGCTGACATTTGGCCTTCTCACCTGAGGTTTCAGAATGCTCCATAGTACAATTCCCACTGTCTTGACCAAAACCTTACATGACAGGCACCTAGCTGGAGTCTGCTTTAAGCTATAGCACATTTTTACTTGTTTATTTGTATTTGGTTTTAATATTAGCACTTGATGATACAGTGGCATTGAAGGTGAGCTACTCTGCCACTCAAAGAAACTGAACCTTCTACTCTGTCTTTCCTTTACCCACTGATGTGCTTCATGCTGCAGGCTAGGAGAAAATATGCCAGCTGAAGTTATAGTTGTTTGCTTGTTCAGTGGGAGTAACAGAAAAATGCTAATGCTTGCTTGCCTTCTGATGAGAACCATAAACAGCTGCTCCCCTGAATTATCCTCTCATTCTAACAGAACACATGTTCAGAAGGAGTATCTAACACTTCTAATGTCATGTCCTTTGTTTACTGCAGCTGAATGAAATAATAACGAACCCAACAGAAGGACAGTTCTGGCAGGTAGACCACATCAAGCCTGTTTATAGTGGAGGAGGACAGTGCTCCCTGGTGAACCTTCAGACTCTGTGTACAGTCTGCCACAGAGAGGTGAGTAGTGTTGACAGACATCCTCACCCTCTCACAGAGAAGTGCTGTGGCGTCTGCACCAGGGTGACATTTACCACACCACAGAAGTATATTGGGTGCAGGGACCCCTGGAAGGAACATAGCCTGACCCTGGGCTTGCAACCACCCCATGCAAGTCTGGCACCATCTCACCCTGCGTGACCCCTCAGGTGAGTCTTTCTCCCATGTCCAAGGGGATGACGTGGGGGCAGGCAGGGCTTGGTGGCAGCAGATGGTAGGTAGGTCCCTCCCCAGCCCCTGTACTACCAGCCTCTCCATCCCATACAGTGAAGGTGGAAAGGGACATTAATCTATTACAATACAACAGTCTCCTCTGGGTTTGGGAAAATGTCCCCTTACGATGTTACCTACTGTGAAATTAGACTGAAGTGTAAGGGTGGCCAGTGCTTTCCCCTGAGCATGCTGTTACCAAGTAACAAGACTGACCCGACCTGTCTGTCTCTTCTGCAGAGAACAGCAAAGCAGGCCAAGGAAAGAAGCCAGCTGAAGAGACGTTCTTTAGCCACAAAGCACAGCTGTGATATCACCAAGTTCTTTGTGAAGATGTGAGTGCAAAATCCATTCCCTTACATTGTAACTTAGAAACCAGCACAGTTCCACCACTTTTCCTCATGCACTGACTTAAAAAAGCACCTTTGTAGTCTGTCATGGTGGTAGCAGAGAGAAGAAAATGAGGAATTAAAACCAAGTCATCATTTATAACACTAATTGTCAGGTGGCCTTGGGTGAGGATATCCAAAGTACTTGATCATGGTTATATTTTTTATGACCCTGCGGTTTAAAGCTAAATCTCTGTGACTGCAGTGTGAGTTTAAAGCATTGCTGTTTTCCTGTGACAGCACAGTTACAACTGCAAGAATTCCAGGAAATTCTGTTGAAACTTTCATTGGGTTGAGGCGTACTGGGCATAGTTTGGACCAAGAAGATATCAGAATTCAAAGTCTTTTCTTGGTTCAGATTCCAAAACTGCTGTACAAGACACAGGCTTTTGTATCTATGACAAAAATAGCATGAAGGTGATTTGTCTCTTCTAAAATTGTCTTACACGATTCTCATCAGCTGTGAAAGGTCTACTGTTGGCACTGGGCCTTGCTCAGAGGGCTTTGGCATCTAGGAATTAATGTGTATTGAATCTGTTCTTATTTAGACCAGCTTGTATTAGAAACTTATCCATGCTAAGGAACAATAAATATTACCAATGATAGTTTCTGGCAAATGTTAGTCACATTCCCCTGAACCAGGCTGCAGAGATGCTGATTATTTTGGACCATTTTACGTAGCTTTCTTCACAGTTACTTCAGATTTCCTCAAATAAACACATTTCTGGTTTTCTTGGTGATGTTTTTAATGCTTCATCTGTTTTTCCCTCACTCCTTGAATGTTGTAATGCAGTAGTGAGGAGCACATAAAGCACATCCCTACACTACCGCCTCTTCTCCAAGTACATGACTGCAGTTTCAAGTACATCTAGTTAAAATGGGCAGAAAAGCCTCCTGGGTTATCCTTACAAGAAAAATTCTTAAAAGTTCTAAATATTCTTTTTCTCAGTTACTTAAGAGTTTTCAGATAAGGCAGCGTCAGGAATCTGCCATTTTCTGCAGTGAAACTAACTGGATGATTCCAGCAGAGACAGATTTAGGTAACAGTAACTGCTCCAGGAGCGTTACAGGAGGTTTGTGTTCTCTATGTATAGTTAAAGTTTTAAAAGACCCAAGTAAGAACTGCCTAATACCTGAGGGGTGTTTGTGTTATACAGCCTTTACAGGAGGGCACACTTTAATGTAAAATTTCATGAAGCCAGCACAGAGAACAAGCTTAAGTTAAATTGAAAGATTAGTTACTCGGTAACTAGCCCAGTGCAATGTCTTTTAAAGAAGCCAGACAGCAAACAGCAGCTAAATTGGTTTTGTCTTTCTCATCCCTTTTATCAGAGAAATTTAACTGAGGTGAAACAAAAAACAGTCTCAAGAAAAAAAAATCTGAAGAAAATTTAACTCTTCTTTATCCTGAAAAATGTTTTCCTACCTGATACTGCTTTATCTGAGCAAAATGCCCTAGCTCCTGACTCCACCCCTCAAAGAATTTTTAGGGACCCTGCTCTTTAAGGCAGTACTTAGCTGTCTACCGTGAATGTAGTCACAGTTAAACCAATGCTGCTCCTAGGTCAGGTTATGCAAAGGTGACATTGAAAAAGCATTCTGACAAAAACACTGCTGGTACCTACAGAAGTCTGAGAGCCACTGCTAAGTTCAAATTTATTGAGTAATGTGGACAACACTGTAGCTGTTCATACATTTAATTTTACAAAGTAACGCTGCTCCTTTGCTGATTCTCATTAAAACACAGGTAGATCACTGGAAAGCAACATTGGCACATATACATTATGGTGTTTGCATGAGAACCCCTGGGGTTGGTGTACAGCATGTTACAGAAGTGCTCCATCCTATCAAAGCCACAGGATGCGTTCACACACCCTTCTCTGCGTACCAGCAAGTTGCTTACAGTGGAACACCTCTGTAGATGTCACTTACATACAGCTTTGCACTGCCCTTGCGTGCAGAGGAGGAGATAAGGTATCCAAAACCACCCCTGATCCACTTCAGGCTCTCAGGCTTACAGTCCAGTTACAGCCCCAATTGTACTGATTTCTGTTTGGGAGAAGCATCCAAGGCAAGATCTTTTGGACAACTGCTGCAGTGCCAGCAGAGGTCAACGTGAACCGGAGTGTGCTGGATACTTCAAATAGAAGTTTGGATATTTTAGAAGGATTTGCAACTTAGTGATTAACCAAAATACAGTGGGTTCAATAGTTATGATTAGCAATAAATACAAATTACTTCATGATTACACATCAATTTAAGCAGACTAATGTCACTTGATAAAGTCTGATTAAGAACTGTAAAGCAGCACATTCTGCATGTATTTGCATACAGTTCATTCATATCCATTATTAAACTAATGCCAAAAGCCCGTACGTTCCCTTTGGACAGAGAGGAGATGTTAACTTCCTTCCCCAGAGCTCCAATTAAAACTACTGGTGAAGCCATTCCACACCTCTACCTTGGAGCTACTACAGGCATCTTCCTGGGCTGCCAGTCCAGCTCTGGCCTTGGGAACAGGACACTGTCACTAGTGACGGCCATATTGTCTCCTCCCCATGCGTCAGACAGTCTGTAAGATGAACTTCCCCAGAGGAAATGAACAGCATGCTGCTTGTGCAGACACAAGCTCACACAGCTGGGTGGATCAGAAGAAGGTTGTGTCTGCTGAAAAGGCACCTGCAAGTCGGAAGTCTTCCTTGGTCAGCACGCTGTACATGCGCTGGGGCAGGGGCTTGGAGTAAGGAGCAGGGCGGGGCACGGTTGTGCGCAAAATCACCTCACGGCCCGTGGGCGGTGGGAAGTCTGAAACGGACCCTGGGTTGAGTCTCCGCTCCTCTGGGGAGCCTGAGCGCCTCAGCTCTTCATCAGGTGGAGGCATTGCAGAGACCTTAAATAAAAGCAGAGAGATAATTACAGCACAGGCCGCTTCCTAACATCAGGATGCAGAAAATATCTCTCAAGAGGAGCAGAGGAAGGTCAGAAATGGCAAACACATCAAAAGGCTTCATGTGTACACAGAGCAAGACGTTAATGGGATGTCGGGAAGTAAACTGCAGACAATCAAATGGAAAAACCTTCATGTGTGGATGGTGAAGCTCAGCCTTCTGATGTTTTGGCAGTGTGAAGTGAGGGCTTTGACCAGATGAAAGCCCCCTTTCTTAAGCAGGACTCTCTCCTCAGCTCTCTGTGGCTACATGAGGCCAAGCCAGCCTCCTTTCAAAAATAACTTGTGCCAGTACTGGAGTCAGGGCAAAAAGTAGTCAAACTCAAAACACTGCTCTGGAGCTGGTGTGCAGTCTCCATTGATGCACACTGCCCCAGAGACAGTAAGCAGCAGCACTGAAGTCTAGGTATGAGAAGAAGGGCTAGCATGCTCCAAATGAGCCCAGTGAACATTGTCCAGTTACACCGATACACACCCCAATACTCTACAGGGACCTAGTGCAAGCAGACACAGATCAGGCTTCTCAGCGTCACTGAGGCACAGCAGAACCCACTGGACAACCTTTGAGATTGTTCTCAGCTGCCACCCTGCAGCTCTGCTCCCATCCCCTCTCCTCCCAACACTACCCTAGGAGGAGAGACCAGCACCACTCAACTCCACAGCCTGTGCCACAGGAGTAGTCACCAAGGACAGCACCACTTGTTCCCATAGGAATGGGTCTAGGAAACCAATAGAGATGTTCCTTGTGCTCCACTTCATGCAGCTACCCAGTTCCCCTAACCTCTCTGTCCAAAATGTTCAGTAGTTCCAGTAAGTACTGCTACGTAGATTGTGACACTCGGGTACTGTCCATCTCCACCTAATCTCCTAGAAGATCTGGCTGTTCAATAAATAGAACACAGTGATGGCAACAGAGAATACAAAGGCAAGGCATGTATTTCAGCAACAGAAAATGCTAATATTCACTTGAAGAAATGGGTTTGGGTTGGGTTGGGTTGGTTGGTTTGGGTTCTTTTGTTTTAAAAAAAGGATTTCTCTCTTCACCTGTTAGACTCTAAAAAGAAAGTCTGTGAATGAAGAAAAACCGTTCTGGAAACACAAAGTTATCTTTATGCTTAACACGCGAACAACAGTGCAAACTAAATCAGGCTGCTGTACTCTATCTTCCAAAAGGTTCAACTCTATGCAGCTAGGGAAGATGAGTGGGAAACGAGGGACAAAGTTGGTTACCTCATCAGAAGATTCAGTCAGCTTGGAAAGGGATGAGAAAAGAACCAGTGATGAAAGACAGAAACAAAGGCAAGTCAGAGGTGACTTACAAAAGGTCAGAAGGAGATTGTAGGTTTAAGAGACATCATGCACTCTAACTTCCAAGAACATGCATTTGCTATCATATTCCTGAGAAAGCTTGAGAATATAACACCACATTTCACACCACTCAGACAGAGGACTCCAGGTTCAAAAGATCAAACAACCAAGGAAATAATTCAACTTCCATTTACCAAATGGCTCCCTACTGAAATAATTCTTGGTAGATTCAAAGAGGGTTTTCTCATAGCAGATTAGCTCCTGTCCCACTAAGAAATCGCACAGTGACTACCCAGTGACTAGTGGCAAGTACCCTTAACCCTAACCTAGTTTTAGTTACTGATGTTTCAAAAGAAACAAAGCCCTATTGATTTACATACATCTTTATCTAACAGAGACACTACATACTCATTCTCAACTTCAGAAGCACAATGCCTCACCATGAGCTTGTGCACACTCACAGGGCACAACCTCAGACTCTACAGGTCTCCAAGCAAGGCTGGTAGACATGTTGAGATCTACAAGCAAATCTTCTCTACAGACTTAGAAGGACAAAATAAATATTTCAGTTTTCATTTCTTGGAATAACCAGAGTCTGGTTTCAGAATGGTCCTTCTTATGCTGAGTTGCAAACCCCCAAATTATTATAACAGCATCAGAAGCATTTAATACTCAGTCACTGCAGTTTACAGCAACCATTTCCAGAAGGATTCCAGGTTCTGAGATGCCTGCAGTGCTGTGGTACCTTCTTACTACCCCTGCTGTTAAATTTTAGTTAGATGATCTGATGCTAGGAACAGGTGTCTTTCTGCCAGAAACTGAAGGCTGACTGCAGCCCAGGAACTTTAGAAATCTGTATTTTAAGACTTAATTATTGCAAAGATTGCTGAAGAGAAAAAGGAAATATTTATACCAGTATAGGCTGGGGACGGGTTTCCAGGAAACAGATGTAATGCTGGTATTGAGTAAACTGACTGCAGAGTTTTACTGGACAAGAACCAAAGCTCTGCCTAATCATACCAGATTCCAGAGAGGAAATCTCAAGTACACCAAGTATAAGCCTCAGTCTAAGACATTTCTCCTTCTAAGACATTTACTATTATGCCTCTTCTATGTGATCATTCTTGCTGTGATGTTGCATGTGCTGCCTAACTTGAGTAAGCAGAAATTTCTGCCATAATACCGTATGAAACAAATCAAACATTAATGACACCTCTCTCTGTCTACTCAGATGGCTTTTGTTGTTTCACATCCCAGGTCATCTACTCCTCTTTCTCTTACAAGGTTCTGTTACTGCCAAAATCATGTTGAACACCACAAAAATAAAGACCCTCAAGCACATTTAGGTCAATACATGCATATATGCAGACAAAATACACTAGCATCGCGTGACAAGTCGTGGCCTCATACCGCTTAACCTACAAGTGTCTGCAGAGCAATCAAGAGCTCTCTTACCCTCTGAGAATTGATGAACAGCTTGTGAATAATACTTCCAGCAGGTCCTCTTCCTGCACCAACAACTGATACTTCTGGCTGCTCCAAGAGACAGTTAACAAATCTGGTGGTACAAAAGATTGAAAAGGAAAAAGAAATGTTTAATTCTCAACTATATCCACTTTGTTAAGCTGAACCTATAATTGTTCCCTGTGAAGAAGTCTCCACCTGGCATCATCTGCACAGGGCAAGAACTGGCAGATGCTCTTGAGAGATCTCTGTTCCATAAGTTTGAGAAAACCCCTGAGATTTCTCAGCATCCCACAGAAACACTATCATGACCTTTCATCCTTTTACTCCTTTCCCTCTACCCTAAAAATAAGCTCCCCTTAGCCTTCAGTTGTTGCCTCTTACCCTGTTGCTCATTCGTTCATGCTAGTACAACCAGCAGCGCTTTCATCAATAACAAAAACTGAACACGGCCACCTCCCAGGGCAGGGCAGGGCAGGGCATGCAGAATTACTCACCGATTTGCCTTGCAGCTCAAGCAGCAGGGCAAATTACACCTAGGTTACAATTCAGTCTCAGAAAGAACCTACTTCTCTCTAAATGGAACCCAGCCTCCTAATGAAGATGTATAAATTCAACATAAAAAAGCCTCCATGGTGTCAGCCACAGAGAAGTGCCAATTTTTTCAAGAACAGAAATTGCTTTAGTCAGACATTGCTCCTCTGAACTCCCAACATGACAAAATCATCATCTCTCCCTCTGAGCACAACAGCATGAAGCTAATGTATTTCTTTTTAACGTTACATATTAGTCTTAAGTAGTAAGTAAATAATCTGCCAACGGGTAGTGAAACAATGAAACAAAACATGCCACTCAGCTTTTCATTCGTTTGGTTTCTCAGTAATGTTTCCTATTAGTAAGGAAACTGCATACAAAAATATAATTTTGGGGGTATAATAGCCTGGAGAAGAGGAGGCTCAGCAGCAACCTCATTGCTCTCTACAGCTACCTGAAAGGTGGTTGTAGCCAGGAAGGGGTTGGTCTCCCCTCTAGCAACCAGCACCAGAACACGGGGACACAGTCTCAAGCTGCACCAGGGGAAGTTTAGGCTCGAGGTGAGGAGAAAGTTCTTCACTGAGCGAGTCATTTGTCATTGGAATGTGCTGCCCAGGGAGGTGGTGGAGTCGCCATCCCTGGAAGTGTTCAAGAGGGGATTGGATGTGGCACTTGGTGCCATGGTCCAGTCATGAGGTCTGTGGTGACAGGTTGGACTCCATGATCTTTGAGGTCTCTTCCAACCTTGGTGATACTGTAATTTGTTCCATATTAGTTACAGAAAATACTAAATTCCTACTCCTGATTTTACCTCTATTATAAAAAGTTCATCGACTATCACAGAATGACAGAATGATAGGGGTTGGCAGGGACCTCTGGGGATCACTTAGTCCAACCACCCTGCTAAAGCAGGGTCACCTCTACCTTTTACATAACAAAACCTACTAAATCTCCAGTATTGACAAGATAAGGCCAAATTCCATTAAAAAAATGTGTATCACCTTTTCAGAGAGATGGTTACTTCAAGGGGTGTTTAGAGTGCCCACATAAAAGACCTCTTAAGCAGCTTAGGCACAGGGACACCTAATGCTTGTAGCTACTAAATAGGATTCTGTAGTATTTCTGTATTATCACCACTTCCATCTGTCCTAAGTTTAAAAACAGACATACAAAAAAAATCATTAAAAAATAAAACCCAATCAAGTCACCTTTGTAGATCTTCTTTCTCCTCCTCATTTTCACATTTCTCGACCCCAAATTTTGCTTTCAGAGATCTGGCCCTGGCGATGATAGCTTCCACACTCATAATCTGAGCAATGATTTCCTGCAGGAATTTAATAAAAGTGAAAGTTAAAAATATGGGGTTTTAGTGCTCCCATGAACAGTGGAAAGGATTGGTAGGTTTTGTTAAGTTTTTTTAAGCCAGCCTTACTTCCAGCTTCTTGTCCTCCGGACCAGGGAATCGCAGAACTTTACTGGAATGGGATATTATCTGCTTAATAATCTTCTTAACAGAAGATATATCTTCTAGTGCTTCTATCAGGAGGAAAAGAAATGAAGAAGTTGTAAGTATTGCATCAGTGCTCATCCTACTATGTCTTCATAATTTATTAAACATTATTTACCTTCTTCCTTTACCTTGAGTACAGCTGCATGAATGATACAAGGCAAGAGATGCCTTGCAAGATCAGCTGGTTTCTGAACTGCAAGGTAGTGAAGCACCTAGAAGGTGAGAAAACGCAGTACTGATCAAAACTAAAGATGAGCACCTACAATGAAGAATTCACAAGAAGGGGGAACCACTTTAAAACAGGACTCGGTAGGTTTATACAAATCCTCAGTGATTTCTTAACAGTCCCAACAGGTTAGAATCAAACTAAAATGATTTAGGAATGCTCTAGTTTCCTCACATATTCATGCAGATAAAAATCTGGTTTATTTCCTAATAATTCAAAGTACCACCTAAATAACAGAGTTGGTCAAGTTACGTTCCACACACTATTTTTAGATACTTCAAAACACACTGTTGTATGGCAGCAGGAATTTTTTATGTCGGATGCACGTGCTTCAGAAGGATTTCTGATGCATGCACAAAACAGTTCAGTAACTCCAGGAATATAGTGCAATGATGTGTTACTGTTCAAACCTTGCAGGAGGAAGAAGAAAGGGCTGCTGTAGGCATTACAGATCAGACCATCGCTACCCACAGAACCTTTTACCTTCTCTGCCTCTCTAGTGTCATCAAAGAGTCTCTTCTGCCTTCGAGCTGGGACTGGTTTTGCTGTCTCCCAGGCCTCAACCCACATGTTGCTGGGAATCTTCATCCGGGCACTCAGCTCACCCTTAATTACTTTATTCCCCTTCTCGTCAATCACTTCCTCTTCGATGTAATCCCGGGGGGAGTACCACCTCACAAAATCCTCCAGACAACAGCCAGGATTAGCTGCCTGGAATGAAGAGAAGATATAATTTGTGCCTGAAGAATCCTATAAAAACCTGACAACCTGGGTAAGAAGGCAATAATGTTTAATGGGAGCCAAAACTGTGGGAATTCTGTTCAGTGACCACACTGTACACTAGTAAAGAGACCTGTGAGGGTGAGACAGATACAGTAAGCATAAACCAAGACAATGACAGGAGGGAAAACCCACACCACCAAATAAAACCAAATAAATCTTCCTCATATCCCTCCAAAACCAGTATTTTCATCAGTTATTTCAAGCAAGCTCACCTAGCAGAGTGCACTTCAGCTTCAGATTATGGTTCTATATTCTCACTCTGACATTTTAGATTACTTGAACCATAGAAATAAAACTACTACTTATATCTGACATGAGTCACTGTTAATAAGAGGATACTGATGTCATAAGTATTCTTACTGTACATCTGCATCATTTAATTGCAAAGTCACATTGCAATAATTTTTTAAAGAGTATATATAGCTACTTCCTGACACAATTTCCAATCCTTTCAGCATTTTGAGACCCTTTGATGACAGCAGTGTACGTGCTCTTAGCTCCCTCTGCAGAGCTGAGAAGAAATGGAACAAACCCACAGCTAGTCCAGTCCCAGTGTGATGAACAGCTATACAGAACTCTAAATAGTGGTAACTTATCCTTACTGCTAAAGAACAAAACATCTTTATACATTGAAGTTATGCCCACCTCCTCAAAGTCTAAAGATAGAATAGTGAATAGATATTTTTTTCTTTACACCACCTTCACATTTTATCCATCTGGACTGTGATCAAGGACGCACTTTACAAAGCCAGGCACAGAAGCAAGGACAGGTAAGAGACATTAAATGAAAGACACAAGGTGGTGGGAAGTGGAAACGTGTAATTTTGCTTCAGGGCTTTGATGGTCAGTTTTCTTCTGACATCACTTTGTATGGGCTTATCCAAGTTTTAATTCTCAATTTATCAACTATATATTGGGGGTTTTTTGTTTTGTTTTCCCCTCTCACAGATATGGTGCAAATTTACTGGAACATTATAGCATAACAGACTGGATAGTCAGAGATTCTGAAACATTCTATCAACAGTTTTATTTTCAACTTTCAACTACTTTGAAACTGTTTTGTGGAGGAAAAAAACCCAACAACTTGTCAGAAAAGCCTTTGAAAGTGTTCATGACAAGCAAGGAGGAGAGTTTAATTAAGAAGGAAGCATTCTTACAGAATTCTTCAAGTAGTACTACCTTAAATGACTCCATATCTGAGAGCAAGCAGGCACTCTGCATGCGTGCCCGAAGATGAGCACCTTCTGCTGATGTCCCTAGTTTTGCCAGTACCTCAGACTGTTCTTCCAACAAATCTTCGGTCATGGGTGCTGGCTCCTGAAACATGGAAAAGGACAACTTTACAAATAGCCTCCTCTGGACTTAACCTTTATTAAGGAAAGAGGAGTGGAAAGCTCCCTGTCACCAAAAATTCATTCTGTTTCATTTGTACTGAAAGGAAATAACCATAACTTCCTCCTCATTAAACCATTTAGCCTAAGGCCATGGATCTGAAAAAAGACATTAACAAAGGGAAAGTTAAAAGAAACTGAGAATGCAGTAACACTATAAAGGATATATTGTTAAAATGCCAAAATCCAGATGAAGTTCAGGAAGCATTTAACTGCTACTATTTTACTGAGAAGAATTTTTGCCACTGGTTAGTCAGCACGTAATAAACTGACAATGTTTTTGCCTGACTACACTCTGCTCATACCTTCTACCCACACAAGGCAACATTCATTAACAAAATAATTTCTCTCAAGTGAACAAAAAATGCTGTGTTTCTCATGCATGGCTGATTTCAAATTACTTCCCCTGACACCACTGCTTCCTATTTCATCTCTACAAGAAAGTCTGTGTCCGGCAAGATTTCTAGTTGTTTGATGATAAACCTGCTTTAGACAATGGTAGCAAAAACTGATGACTATAGCCTTTTATGTAAGAGTTGTGAATCTACTTTAAAAAAAAGTAGCAGTAAAACTCATTCAATACTCTGGTCAGTCAGCTAGAAATCATGGTAGAAGGACCACAGCTGTTCCTACTTTACAGGGATGGAAACAAGAAGGGAATGGAAGATGCCTCAAGAGCTGGAAGTTAAGAGAAACTCCAATTTAAGGTAGACAAGACAGCTTCATTCTTGTTTAAAAAAATGAAGTCAGGAAGGAGACCCATTCACAAATTAAAAAGAGAGCATGTAAGATTTAGAAAACATAGAATAAACCAGGTTGGAAGAGACCTTCAAGATCATCGCATCCAACCCATCAACCAATCCAACACCACCTAATCAACTAAACCATGGCACCAAGCACCCCGTCAAGTCTCCTCCTGAACACCTCCAATGACGGCGACTCCACCACCTCCCCAGGCAGCCCATTCCAATGGGCAATCACTCTCTCTGTATAGAACTTCTTCCTAACATCCAGCCTAAACCTCCCCTGGCACAGCCTGAGACTGTGTCCTCTTGTTCTGGTACTGGCTGCCTGGGAGAAGAGACCAACATCCGTCTGTCTACAACCTCCCTTCAGGTAGTTGTAGAGAGCAATAAGGTCACCCCTGAGTCTCCTCCAGACTAAGCAACCCCAGCTCCCTCAGTCTTTCCTTATAGGGCTTATGCTCCAAACCCCTCACCAACTTCATTGCCCTTCTCTGGACTCGTTCCAGCAAGTCAACATCCTTCCTAAACTGAGGGGCCCAGAACTGGACACAGTACTCGAGGTGCGGCCTAACCAGTGCAGTGTACAGGGGCACAATGACCTCCCTGCTCCTGCTGGCCACACTGTTCTGTTTACCAGCCTTATCAACCTTTACATATGGGAAACAAAACCACAACGATTTTGACAGATAAGGCTGTAACCTGCAAACCTTATACAACCCACAATCCTATAGGTACACATTGCATGAGAGCTGTATTGCACATCTGGCTCAGCTCTTGCTACCCAACCTGTGTTATTGGAATGTAGAGAGGCTCTCCTGGGTGCAGCAGCATCAGCTTGCCATGTGGATGCAGACGACCCTCAGGTTTTACATTGACAGGCTCTTTGTTGCCTTCTTTAGCTCCTCCTTTCTTTCCATTATCCTGCCCATTTCCTTTAAGATCTTCTGCATCACTCAGACATTCAAAAAATTCCTCTTCACTGTCACTCCACGATTCCCAAGACTTGCCAACTTCCTTCTCCTTCTCAGGGTTATCTCCAGAGTGGTCTGCTCCTCTTCCAGCATCGCGAGAAGTACCACCAGGTGAACGGTCAGACACGCTCCCCCTTTTTCCATCATCTCTTGCTTTCTTTCTTTCTATGCAACAATTTAACATCTAACAAGTTAAAGGAGAAAAAAAAATATATACATACATATAGATATTATTAAGCAATTATTTCTTTTACAGAAACAACATTACAGAAAAATAACAGCTTGGGAGAGTCACCAAAAAAAATCTCTTGCAATTCTAAAAGATAACAATTCCATTCAACAAGTTGCTATAACAAAGTATTTCCCAAGAAATTAATACCAGACCCAAAAATACAAGCATAACTAAATCTACAAACACAACATATTTAGCTAATAATTACTATAGTTCTGACAGTTTCCTTAGGAGAAAAATCATTCTTAAATTTGGGATATTTACCTGAAGTTTCTGATGCAGTAAACAGCATCTCAGATCTGGAGGGCCATTAGCTAATCTAACAAAAGGTAGAAGCGTCACCATTATCAAGGATAAAAGTTGAGTCTTTCACACACGTGGTCTTAAATCATATGAAATCCAAAAGAGGGGCAAATAGCCACATTAAACCCACCCCCATCATTTCAACTGTGCAGTTCTGCTATGGTCTCAGAAAACAAGCCCAAAGGTTAAACAACATTTATTTCCTAGAGGTCATTTCTGAAACTCAAGAGATTATCCACATTAGTATGAAAGCAGACACACTCTCTATTTTCCCAGTCAGTTTTCCATTTGGAAGCGTAACTGTTTTCAAGCAAAAATTAAGCACCTTTGTTTTTCCTTTTAAAACTGCAACGGTAGTAGAGTCTTTGATGTTATTTCAAGCTCCATTTTGTTAGTATGGCCACCTGAAAGTACAAACTGGCAAGAAAATGGCCAAGTCCCTCCCATGTGAAAAACAGGCTGTATTTTTACTCCACATTGATATCTCACCTCGACAGAACCCTTCACTTTGTCTGCAAAAAGCTCTGCTGCAGCAGGCATGAATTGGAAGGGTTGGAGTACTTGAGACAGCATTAGCTGCTACACCAGTTGGAATTCAGAACAGCTTCCTCAGGAAGTAACAAAACTACACTACAAAGCAAAGATGTTTCTGACTATATCAGCACCTTCATTTTCATCTAATGGTATTCACCTAAGCTTTGGGGCTTTTCCCACCCTCATTCATACAGTGGAGAGGTCTCTAACCAGTGCTTCCTCCAAACATCTTCAAGTTTTCAGAGGGCACAGATGCTTCTCCCTACTACCTAGCCTTGTTTTATAACAGTAGGATAATGAAAAGATAGTATTTGCAATTAAGCAATAAAACATTCCATTTCAAAGTCTCAGTGCCTTTGCTCTATTTCTGACATGGAGAACACTTTCTACAACAAAGCAAGGATAAAAAGCACAACAAAAAATATCACCTTACCCTGGAATAAGGTAGTTGTTCTCCCATCTGTAGCGCATTTCTAACACAAATTCTTGCCAAAGATGTGCCACTCCTTTTACTCCTCCATGGTAGAAGTTTATCATACAAAGACATAAAGCTAGTTTGTACGTCAGACTATCAGAAGGAGCAGACTTAAACTGATTGAAGAGATTCTACATAAGAAATAAAAGAGGGAAAAGAAGAACAATGCCATTTTTCTAAACCCATATGATTTCTTCACTGTCCATACAAGCAGCTAATATTTCAAGTCTGTAAGTATAAGCTACCAAAAATGACAGTTATTGAAAGGAAAAAAACCCACAGTATTGAAGGAAAAAGTTATTATTTCACAGCATCATAGAATTGTTTTGGTTGGAAAAGATCTGTAAGATCATTAAGACCAACCACCAGCCCAACACCACCACAGCCTTTAACCCACATCCCAGAGTGCCATGTTCACACATCTCTTGAATACCTCCAGACATGATGACTCCACCACCTCCCTAGGCAGCCTGTTCCAATGACTCTTTCAGTGAAGAAGTTTCTTCCAATATCCGCTGTAAACCTCCCATGGTGCAGCTTGATAACATTTCCTCTTGTCAAATCCCCCATTACTAGGGAGAAGAGACCAGCCCCCACTGCACTACAACTTCCTTTCAGGTAGCTGTAGAGGGCAATATGGCCTCCCCTCAACATCTTCTCCAAAATAAACCACCCCAGTTCCCTCAGCCACTTCTCACAGGACTTGTGCTCTAGACCTTCACCAGCCTTATTGCCCTTCTCTGGACATGTTCCAGCAATTCAATGTCTTTCTGATAGTGAGGGGCCCATTTCTATGTAGAGATTCTACACAGGCAAGTTCTTTTTTCCAAAAATGATCTATTACAAGACATAATCCTACCCCAGCAAAATCTGTATGGATACAAACTCAGAATTGCTTTCTCTCTCCTGAGTGTCAGTCAGTAAAACTTACATAATCTTCACTCTCTGGAGGAGGATTGTTTCCTGCTGAAGTGCTAGCTCTGGTTTCAAATCCTTCTGCAAGCTTCTCAGCAGCATCTGGAAATAAAAACTGGACAAAACAAAACCAAAAAAAAGGCAAACTTCCATCAGTATGTTCTTTCACCTCTCTCCATAAAGCTACTACTGGTAGCAGACCAGCAATCCCTATAATTAAAGATGTTATAAGTTCAGAGCTCATTTTCAGTCCACATATATTTACACATACTTGTAGCAAGTGATAACTGCAATTTAAATTATGGAACTGACATCAAAACAGCTTTGTTTACAATTCTGCTATGAACCATAAACCAAATGCATCAGTGGAAATATGAAATACATGTTCTGTATGAATTTAATATGCATGGACTTAATATGCACTTACCTGAAGAATAGTATTGAGAACGTCATTGTTTAAAGGTGATTCATCCATACCTCTGTGTTTGCGAATTTTTTTCTTTGCACTGTGAACCATATTTGTGACTGATAATTTATGGATTGGGACTGGTGCTGGCTCTGTGAGCTTTGACAGAGCCTGGGTAATATCAGCAACTTCTGTAAAATAAAATAAAAATAATTAGAACAGAACAAAAAACCCCCAAGTCAGCGTGCCCAGGCAGCCAAGAGGGCCAACGGCATCCTGGCCTGCATCAGGAACAGTGTGGCCAGCAGGAGCAGGGAGGTCATTCTGCCCCTGTACACTTCGCTGGTTAGGCCACACTTTGAGTACTGTGTCCAGTTCTGGGCCCCCCAGTTTAGGAAGGATGTTGACTTGCTGGAACGAGTCCAGAGAAGGGCAATGAAGTTGGTGAGGGGTTTGGAACACAAGCCCTGTGAGGAAAGACTGAGGGAGCTGGGGTTGCTTAGCCTGGAGGAGACTCAGGGGTGACCTTACTGCTCTCTACAACTACCTGAAGGGAATACATACATAGAATACATACATAGAATAAACCAGGTTGGAAGAGACCTTCAAGATCACCGCGTCCAACCCATCAACCAATCAAACACCACCCAAACAACTAACCCACGGCACCAAGCACCCTAAATCCTCCTCCAGTTGCAGAAGTTGCAGACAGGCGGATGTTGGTCTCTTCTCCCAGGCAGCCAGTACCAGAACAAGAGGACACAGTCTCAGGCTGCGCCAGGGGAGGTTTAGGTTGGATGTTAGGAAGAAGTTCTATACAGAGAGAGTGATTGCCCATTGGGGAATGGGCTGCCCGGGGAGATGGTGGAGTCATCATCATTGGAGGTGTTCAGGAGGAGACTTGATGGGGTGCTTGGTGCCATGGTTTAGTTGATTAGGTGGTGTTGGATTGGTTGAGGGGTTGGACGCGATGATCTTGAAGGTCTCTTCCAACCTGGTTTATTATTATTATTAAACCACAAGACCATGTCTCTTTAAATGTCACCTGTCATATCTATCTTGCACTGATTTTTAACATCCTGTGAACCAGAGCTACACCCTTGTGCTGCCAGATTCCATAGCTGATATACTGACTGTTCTTAGCCACAAAGATAAGCAGCAGAATGAGGCCACAAAGGAATGTTTGTGACCCTGATTTAATTTACTTTAGTCTAGACGGGATTGGCTGTAGGTAGTGCCTGCCACCTACTGTAGTAGTGCAGCATATTTGCAGAGAATTGCAGGAGAGTATAAGCAAAAGCCTGCTGAAGAGCCAGTGTTTACATTTTGTTTGTATGTGATACCAACAAATACACTATAGGTAACAAAGGCTGTTCAAGTATATGCTAAAGGTTGAAATAAGCCTTAAATAAAGCCAGTATTAATCACTGTATATATGGCCTTACATGCTGTAAGCACAGTTCTGTTTTAGAGTCTCCTCAGGTAAACCCCTCAAACCAAAACTTTTTTATTTTCCAGAATGGCTGCACCTCTCTTACAGTAAAGTAACTTTAAAAAGAGTGCAGACAAATTTAAGTGAATGATTTCCATCAACCTGCAAAACCTCATCTTGGCCAATATTTTTAAACAAATTTAAGAGATAAGTAGGTCTAAAGATTCTGCATGTCAAGCACTAAGCATGTCAAGCATGCCAATACCCTACTTGGTTTAACACATTTTTAAGCTAACTAGCTTAAAACCTTCAAAACTAAGATCAAGTATAACCAAAGAAAATGTATTCACAGTTCTTCCCTCATTGATACATTTTCTTCCCTCATATTTGGAGGGAAGAAAAGGTGGCAAGAGGCAGGAAGGAAATGTTTACCACATACAGCAAGAAAGTGAAAGAAAGGGAGAAAGACATGAAAAGCATGTTAGTAACTATACTGTTGGGACAACATCTGACCTCTTGGTCAGGTAATTTTGTGGGGTTTTTTTTCCCTTAAAATTCCTAAAAATGTAAAGGATGACAAGCAAAGCCCCTCAAACAGGTTAAAGGCTCTAAACTGGTGGTTAAAACACGCACTAAACATGAGCTTTAAAGAACAGAAGAAGATACAGAAAAGTCTGATGTTTGCTCAAAACCAACTATGTTACACACCAGTCAAATTTTAAACTCTTGTTTTCCAGTGGGAAAAAAAATCAACTATAAAGCAAAGGCAGGTTTTTCTCTAGGAGCTAAGCTTGCTCCTAGAGAAATTATACCATGTACCACTTAGCAAAAAATGCTTAGGAGTATTACAGAAAATGCCTCAGAGTGTAAGTAGTGACTGTCAGGAAAAGAGGGCAGAGGAGAGGTCATGAAACAAAGAAGAACAAACAATACAAATCAACCTTTTCCTTCCTCTTCAAATGCAGATCTTCCAAGTATTTCATCAGTTGACTCCTTCCGACGACAAAGCTTGAAGAATTCAGTAAGAAAGTCACCTAGAAGAGAAAGGTTTTGAACAACTATTCAATGAAAACCTCATTGAACCCTAAATTAACTCTCAAAATGATGCTCAATGGCCAGTAAATTTTATCTTTTAATCTGAAAATGGACACCTAGACAGTTATCAGCCATGGCTCCAGAGCACAGCTCTTCATGCAGTTTAATCCACTTCACCCAAAGCAAGATTAAACTTCTGCAGTACATTCATTTTTATTTTTTCCAGTTTTGAAGCCCTTTTTTCTCCAAGCTAAAAGGCAAGGATGGCCAAGAGTACCTCTCTTCAGGTGTACTAATGCTGCCTGTCAGACAGATTGATTCAGCTGAGGTACTGGATAGATGCATAAGGCACTTAATAAAATTTAGGGATTCTACAGAAGCTAAATTTTCACAGAACATACAGAATAAATGCTTATGCTCTGGAGCCTGGTGAAGTGAGAACTGCAGTGAAGTTCACAGTACACAGATGCAGATTAATCTACAACAGAAAGCTGTGTTTTTGCAAAGCCTGTGTTCTTGGGAAAGAAACCCAGTCAAAAAATTAAGGGAGGTGAGGAAACAGGTCATTAAGTAGCCAACTATCAACAAGTAAATCCTAATGTCACAATGCACAAGCCACAAGAGAAGACCGAGAATTCTGATGTCTTACCCAACAGACACTGAGGGTTATCTGCTTTTCTGACTCTCACAGACCACTGTGGTGCTTGAACAGGATCCAGGTCACTTTAAAAAAACAAACACAACAAACAACAACACAGGTGTCATGCTGCCACCCTAAGTATGCAAGAGATCAAAGAGCAGCAAATTCTCAACAAATGCAACATTACAGCCAATTAGGCCATGGAAGCCATAATATGCACCATTATTACATAGGAGAACAGGACAAACACTCTACAATGTACTCAAGGGTCCCTGTTCTGCTGTACATACATAACATGAATAAGAAACATATGAGAACAATTCAGCCACAACACAACTAAATTGCCTTAAGGTATATTAATGTTGAAGATTCATTTCTGCATTAATTAAAAACAATAAACCACTTTGTTGTTGTTGTTCTTCTTCCTTAAGTATCAGGATGCATTGTTCTTCCTCTTTAGGAGATTTAGCAGAAAACCCTGATGACAGTTTTCGGGACAGTGATGTTAATTGGTTAATTCTTTTTGCTTTCCACATTCCACTATCATTTCTCCAAGAAATGTGCAGTACAAAAACTTCTAAATCAATCATGAGAATGTGTCTAAAATTGTGTGTTCTGTGCAGATAGTGATACAATGATACTTTCTTACACACAAATGCATCTCAAAAGGTCTTTTCCCAAATGAGATGACCTTAGTAGTCCTTCCTCTTTCACAAACAACATTGTAGATGTCACTAAAACACAGTCATTCGTAGAATGTAGTAGTTCACTTCTGGATATTTGCAATCCAGACAAAATACTTACGAATAAACATCATTGTCAACAATGATACCTTCTGTCAGCTGAGGCCACGTGGTAGCTAAATGGAGCTCACTGCAACAAAATAGGATTTAAAGCTTTCAGTGCTAGTAGAAAGGATTCTCTCCATCACAGAAAAGATCTTAAAAGGTATTTGCAATAGTTCATATTTAAGCCTCTATTTGGCAGCTACATCCAGAAATCTGCATGTTTTCCAGTGAGGTTTCTGGCTGCATACAGTCCATTGGTTATTCTGCAGCACATCACCCAGTACCATACTAACCTTCGCTAGTAGATGGCATACAAGACTCTCTCACAACTCTGCTCTACAAAAGGAGAGATTGTGCACTGCATGCCAGGTATCCAGGTACAGGGAAAAGAACCCCTTTAATTAACTGCCTACAGCAGTAAACACTAATGTATCAAAATGATTCCTAGATTTGCTGAGTGGTTATGGGGTGTTTAGAAGAGAACACAGAGACTGTAATAACTTCCTTTATAGACTCTCTTAATTTAAGTCTTCTATAAATGGCTAAGTAAACAATGAGAGAGTCCAACCCTTGAATGAAGACACACCATTTTTGAAGTTTATCTCCAGCTAAACTATATTGCAACATAATAGTTTCAGACACAGATGGAGTACTCCAGACATCATGGTGAAAGACTTATAAGCCAGAACTCTGAATACCATCCAGACAAATGGTCTTATTTGCTACTAGACCATTACTTTTCATAGACATTTCCTATGTATTTGAATAATGGTATCATCTGTTAGGGACATACTAAGTCTATAGGCAGGCAAAGTTAAGATTTAAAATAATATACCTTATAGTCCTCCATTAATGAACTTACCAAATATATTTTTCTGAACTCTTATCTTACCTGATTGGATCCTCACAGGCACCAAATGGTAGCTTCCCAAATTCAAGGCCTCCAACTTCTCCACCAACTAGAGCATCTATATCTAAAGACAGATCAATACATTTTCCATACAGAATTTCTGGGATGTCTTAAGAAGTATATCATCTTAATTACAGAGTAAAAAGGCTGTAGCATGTAGGATGACCAGAAAATAGCTGGGCAGCTAAGGTGACATAGCTGTGGAAACCTATTCCTAGCATACAAAGTGCTTCCAGCAGAAACTGGGAGGTAATCATGCAACAGGACATTCAAGAAGACAGATAATTTTTTGGTAATCTATATTGAGGGAAAGTTATTCCATTCACAAAGGCAAAGATGATAGCTATAAAGTCAGCCTGAAAGAGTTAATGTTCTTGTTGGCACAAGAACAAATAGACATAAATTTGCCATAAAATTATTTAGGCATTACATCAACTCCATGCACAGAAAGAAGACTCTAGAAGAATAAGTCTGCAGAGTAAAAAAATCAGCTACTTTTAAAAGGTTGACAGTTTTATGAAAAGAGTGGTACATCTCCTACAGTTAAGAGTGAAAAATAATCTGGAAGATTCTTTCTAATCCCAGGTACTTAACCATGCCTCCCAGCATTGCCAGCTGCTTTCCATGCTATATCCATCAAATACATAAACAAAAAATAGACAGCCTTCACTGAACAAAAATTTAAATGAGTAATCATGTATTGTAATTCCATTATCATCATGTTATTACAGCATCTGAGTTTAAATACAACTAGCAAACTGCTTACAAAGAAAACAAGTGAGGTATTAGAATAGATAAGTATTTAGATAACTTAATTACATAACTTCTTCTTCAGAGGAGATAAAAGCCACATTTAAATTATCTTTAGATGTATTTTCAACATTACCTTAGGTAAAACCACACAGGATCGACTGCACTACAGACTTCTTCCAAAGAATGTTGTGGTTTTTTGATTTAAAGTGAGGGAAAGCCAAACAATTAGGTAATCAGAGCAAGGTCACAAAGGACCCTAAGTGTGCCCTAAATACTTTAACTTTGTTACATAAAACTACTATCAAGTCAAGAATAGAACTTGGACATTTTAACTGCTCCTCCGCCTTATGCCAAAAACACCGTATCATTACAAAAATGTATACTAAGAAGGAACTAACATCTCCTGGCTCAGAGGTAAACAAGGGAAAAACAGAAGTTTGTAATTTATTTTCTGATGCTATCTGTACAGAAATAGTCTTGTTAAAAACAAATCCTTGACATCCAAGGAAGAAAGTGAAGCAAGTGGGAAGGCACTCAGTTGTAAGTAATGCCTTTCCTGACAATGCAGAAGACAATTCTTCTGCAAGATAAACATTTTCATTAGCATTGGCTGTTTATCTTAAAGGAAGTCATTTTGAGGACACAAATCTCCTACCTGGTGGCTGCTGTGGCCAGAAATACTGCTGCCAGTCTTGAAGTACATAGGTAAGCCGAATAGCCATGCTGACCGGAGGTAGTGGTGTTAAAGGGCATCCCTTGAAAACATTAAAGAGAAAAAATTCAGTGTAAAGAGCACCTTGTCTCAAACACACCAGGCCTTGAACAAATTAGGTATGATAGGCATGATGTACTGCACCCCAAGTATCACTAGTAAAGCCATTGCTCAACAAGACACAGGTAAAAGGAAGCATGTAAGCTTTCTAAAATGTGTGAGACATTCATAGGCTCCACTTAACCGGTAATTCAGAAGTAGCTTTGACACAGCATTAGCTTTTATTAACAATTTTTTTTTCTCAACCTTTGATGAGATTATAGACTATCAATAGTTGCAGGCAGCCATAACCAGAATGGTTACTCTATAACCTACTCAAGTCTCAGATTTCATCATGTTGTTCCTCACTCTTAGTTTAGGGAGCTACCAAGTATCAGAATAAAAACCCAACCTGACTCTCCCTTCTCCTTTTAAATAACAAAACAGAGTTTGCTTTGGGGATGGGGAGGAGAGTGTTCTTGAAGGATAGTATAAGCAGACACATTCTTTCACACTGTAGTGAAAAACACGACTGGAAAGTGTTCACACTGAAGAACAAAACCCATACCAATATTTACTCTTTATCAGCACATATTGGCAATACCTGGAAAAAGACTTTGTTGGTATCAGCAGTGGCGGCTTCATGCTGACAAAAAAAAATAAAATCCCTAGAAGACAGAAGTGAACCTACAAGAAACCATGTAATAATTGTTCTTAATATCAGTTATAGACATTCAGATGCACTTACAATCTTGGTTTTGAAGACATCTAGTAATCCTGACAAATGAGTATACTGATTTGGCACCTTGCGAAGATGAACCATCTCAAAGTCAGTTCGAACTCCCGGACCCTGACACTCCCCAACATACATCCGGCGCCATTTATGATGTATTTGCACAAACAGTGGAACCTGGCTATAAAACAAGAATATTTCAGATTTTTTAAATGCCAAGCTGTCTTGTGGTCTTTAAACCTAGCTAAATATTTTAAAGTTATTTCAATATA
Source organism: Dryobates pubescens (assembly GCF_014839835.1). NCBI lineage: Eukaryota > Metazoa > Chordata > Aves > Piciformes > Picidae > Dryobates > Dryobates pubescens. The sequence continues at coordinate 49,109,137 of NC_071613.1, read as the reverse complement.
ATTTCATATTCTTTAGAATGTATTTTCTCTCAGTGGAACACAGTTTAAAACATTTAATAGATATCAAACACTGTTAACTTCATCATTAAATGGAACACTTCACAGACTGACATGTCATAAACATAGCCCTATCCATGACTTGAATTAACTCATTTCCAGTCTAAACATTTTTTGAGGAAGACTGGAAAGTTATTGTTACTACATATAAGAAAGAAATCCCCTTCTACAAGTTCCGTTCTGTATACCGCTTATTCCAACAGCTTCCAGCAGCTTTTAAAAGCCTTCAAGGTTGTTTACAATAATGAATATAAACAACACATTGAATCAATCTTTTTTAACATTTCCCTGGCTTTTTTTTAATCCTCTAAAGCAAGATTATGGTGCAAACACAACAAACTCAATTAACTAGTGACAGAACAAGAGGGAATGGCCTCAAACTGCACCAAAGGAGGTTTAGACTGGACATTAAGAAAATCTTTTTTCACTGAAAGGGTTGTCAGACATTGGAACAGGCTGCCCAGGGAGATGGTTGAGTCACCATCCCTGGATGTGTTTAAAAGCCATGTAGATATGGTTGTTGGAGATACAGCTCACTGGTGGACTTGATTGATTTAATAGTTGGACTCAAGGATCTTGAAAGACTTTTCCAATTTAAGTGATTCTACAATTCTATTTTGCTAATAATATTTTCCCCCCCCTCACACTAGCAGTATGCTAGAGCTTAACTTCAACATGTAAAAAAGTTCATGCTGTCACCTACCAGCCAGTGTTCCCCAAAGCAATGGAAAGGGAACTCAGCAAAAGGTTACACTTGGATTCACTAAGAACAGCATCGTTATTTGCAGCTGGAGCAATAACCACGAACTCACGTAAGCCATACCTTAAGAGAGAGAGAAAAAAGCAGCATATTCCTGGTTTCTTCTTTCTCAGAAAATCAGATGAAACACAGAATTTTTAAATATTGTAAGCTGAATAACCTACCTAATTGTCACCAACAGACTGTGGAACCTGTTATTTTAATGTCAGAACATCTTTCAGAGAGGTCAAGAACTGAGCGGGCAGAGAGCTGCAGAATGTCAAATGACAAACTGCTGGAGCTGAACAGCATTCGAACACTGCACTCAATAGGAGGTCTACCAGTCCTGAATTTTCTGCTTTGTGATAGTAAGAGCTGTAACTATTTAGACATAAAAACAATCTCTCTAAAACAATACTATGTTAAAGATCTGCGTTACTAAGAATATGGTGGATGCTGTTGTTAAGGTGCTGCAGCTTCTCTTTTTAAGAATGCATCTAAATATTACAAATATAAAAACTACCTAATCTATGAAATTTATTTTTTAAAATTTTGATAGTTAAAAAAAGCAATGACAGGCCCACAATGATGGGCCTTTTATCCACTCCTTTCCTGTGTCCAGCACAAAGAATCATGTTACGTAAGCTGTAGTTCTTGACGGGGGAAAAAAATGTACAAGTGATTGTTCCAGCACCAAAGATTTTCCAACTGCTATGCTTATTTGCACTAAGGATGAGAGGCAGCGTACATACCATCTTACCAGACAGTGAGCTCTAGGAGGAAAGTCATTGTTCATGCACAGCAAGTCCTGCATAGGCAGAGGAAGGGCATCTGTGAAAAAAATTGATACACAAAAAGCATCAGCATCCATTCAGCTGACTGACAATATACTTAATATTAGCAATTTGTTGAATGCCAAGCACACCAAATCAGAAATGTCAGACTACACTCATCAGATCCCAGAAAATTTCACACACAAGCAAATCAACACACTGTAAATTCCACACAATTAAATTGTCCTTTGTCATATCCTTACAGTCATGTAAATGAACCACCAGCTACCTTCTGCCACTTCTTCTTTTCCATCTTTGTCACTGGGTTCTTGCACAAGATAATGATGGGTAATTGAGAATTTGAAGTCTGCAAATGAAATTTCATCTGATTTCTCTTCCCATGCTCCAGTGGTGAATATACCCTGCATATAAAAAAAATGGGTTTTGATCAAATACAGGTTAAGATTCATAAGCCTTAAAAAGTATACTACCTACATGATCTAGAATATTTATTCATCTTTTTCTACTGCTAAATATTTTAAAAGCTTGGCATGATTTAATTTAGGAAAACCCACAATTATCAAAGCACTGAATTACAAAGGTAGAATAGAATAGAATTAACCAGCTTGGAAAAGACCTTGCAGATCATCGAGTCCAACCTATCATCCAACTAAATCAACTAAACTATGGCACCAAGCACCCCATCCAGTCTCTTCCTAAACACCTCCAGTGATGGTGACTCCACCACCTCCCTGGGCAGCACATTCCAATGGCCAATCACTCCTTCTATGAAGAACTACTTCCTAATATCCACCCTAAACCTGCCCTGGCACAGCTTGAGACTGTGTCCTCTTGTTCTGGTGCTGGTTGCCTAGGAGAAGAGAGCAGCCCCCACCTGGCTACAACCTCCCTTCAGGTAGTTGTAGACAACAATAAGTTCTGCTCTACCTGAAGGTAGCAAAATGCCAAAATCCAGGTTGCAAATAATCATGTTCACTTGAAGGACCAGCTAGCCTTCAGATTATATGACAAGAAAGAAGCAGATTTATCCTCTCATATGCAGCTAAGCCTCTTAAACATATGCATGCTCAACTTTGCAGCAGTCTTCCACCCAGGATTTTATCTACATCTGTACCATTCTACTTTAATATTTAGTTTCAATATGCTTTCACTGATAAGTGATCTTGCATCTATAATTTGCAAAACTTCTGTGTGTAAGGATAATTAATTTTTTTAAACAAAAACACAGCACAGTATAGTCCCTAAGAAAAAAATCAACATCACTGTACATGCATGCTGCTACTGAAAGAAAGCAACTTGGGCAACCCCATGATCTCCAGAGCGTCTTCCCGCTAGAAACCAAGAGAGGTCTGGTTTAGGCAAAAAAAAAGCCTGTAGGAATACAGTGGTGGCTCAGGTTGAAAACTAGGGCATTAGGTAACCTAAAATTTTGTTCTGAATACTCTGTTCAGCAATTTCCTCTGCATTTTACAGCACTGAGAAAGCACTACAAAGGCTCTAATTAGACGTTGAAAAAGATCTCTCCAATCTATGAAACATACTGAGTCACAAGTAGTACTGAGCAAATCTCAATCATAACTCTGTGAGACACGACAAAGGCACAAGTCAGGGCAAACAGAAACTCCTCAAGAATTTAGAGCTGCTTCAACCACGTTTCCAGAGTCAACACTGGAAATAAAATTATAAAAAATAAACAAAAATCACTAGGCCCTGCAGGAAGATCCCACTTGATTGTGGAAATAGTCTGTTTGGCAGAGAGCCCACCAACTAATTTACAGAAACTATCTAGTTGCCACTTTTACAAGCAAAATTCCCCAATACAAACCATGATCTGCCACAATTAAGGAAACAGCAATACATGTTATATGCATATTATTAGTTAGGAACTCAAATCTTAAAAGAAAATGCAGAAGTAGTAACTGACCTTTTCGAGAGGTTTGCCTGAAGAAATCCCAATAAGCTTCCAGTCATTCAATACTTCTTCTATTTTTGAAATAAATCTGTTAGGGAGGGAGAAAGGCATGAAGAGATGCTGAACTTGTATTATAATTCAGCTCCCTGAAAGCAGGCAATTTATTGCCCTATTAGAGAATTCCTTAAAAGAACCCACCAAACAAAGAACAAACAGATCACAGAATGGTAGGGTTTGGAAGTGACCCCTGAAGATCATCAAGTCTGACCACCCTGCCAGAGTAGGATCACCTAAAGCAAATCACACAGGAACAAGTCCAGACGGGCCTTGAAAGTCTCCAGAGACTGAGACAACAACAAAAACCCCAAAAGTATCACATCAAAACCAGAACAGCTGCCTCCCTGTATAAATAAAATGGTCCTCCTACATCTACATTTCAGATGACAGTTACTTCTAGCAACTGCTATGAGCACACTTTGAGTGAATCTCACCTTTTTCTTTCTCTGGTACTGTATTAGTTGTCACACACACTGGTGTTCCATAAGCATTGTAGACAAAATTATAAGCTAAATTCAGATTTTAAATGCAGTGCTTAGAATCTTTATCTTCTTCTACCACAGACAATGACACTGGGAAAAGTGCTGACAAAAATAATACATCAAGATTGCAAGCACATCTTCATCTTAAGTTTTCTTGTGTGTTGCTCTACTAACTTTTAAAGGTTTTATCTGTAAGATGGCTACTTTAATGATCAAAAGCCACGTAAACCTTCTGGATATTTATTCTAATCCCTTGCAAACAGACACTAAACCAGCTCTTTCACCACAAACAGCTTGACTAGATCCTCTTAACTAACGCAGCAGCTGCGGCCTGAGTCTCCACCGCAGTGACAGCCGGTAACGCCGGAACAGCTGGGACGAAGCTCCGGGTTAGGCACCGGGTATCGGGCAAAGCTACCTCCGGGCTGGCGAGGCCGGCCGCCGCGCACGAGCCGGCTCCCCTCAGCCTCAGCCTCAGCCCCAGCCCCAGCCCCAGCCCCTCTGCCTGCGCGAATACGGCAGGGCGCCCGCGATCCCCCCGTGACAGCCGCGGTGAAGGGAGCGGGACTGGCGCGGCACCACCTACCTCTCCCACTCGGAGGCGGTGGTGAAGTCCGTGATCTCAAACACTTCCGACTCGGGCTGCAAGGAGAGATCGGGAGAAACAATGAGCGGAGACACCGCCGCGAGCCCAGTGGAGAGCGAAAGGAAAGGGGAGCAGAGGATAAACACTCACTTCGCTGTCCGCCGCCATCTTGCGCCGCTGCCGGGACCCCTCCACCCCAAGCGCAGAGGCTCACGGGAAGGCGGTGGCGGGCGGTGTGAGCCCTCCTGGCTCGGTAGCGCTGACGCTTCCTCACAGACCGCTCCGGCTAGAGTCTCAAGAGCCCCGCTCCCCATAGACCTGCTTCACAGCTCGGCTGACCGCCGCTGCGGCTGAGCCACCCCGTCCCCCGGGTGCCCTGCCCCGCAGGCTTCCGCGGGAGGGAACAGCCAGACAGTCCTCCGACGCTCCCGGCGGGCTGAAGTGCCTGACGGGCGCTGCCGAGGCCCGCTGCGGCGGTTACCTCATGGGGTGAGGAGTTATGACTTGCTCCCACAGACTGGTTCTGCCAGGGCTAGCCCGAGAGGGTAAACGAAGTATCTTACCGGCTGTGTATCCCGTGTGCTCGGGGTACCGGGGTGTGAGTGGTGTCGCAGATCGTCACCGTGAGGCTGGTTTGCTAGGTCCCTGCAAATGTATGAGTAACAAGCTCCATTTCAGTCAGTCAGAAACTGAAGTGTCACCGAGGCCTGCTGTCCCTGGTCAAGCCTAAAAGAAAGCAGGCTCCGTGCCCCACCCGGCCGCTTATAAAATCGTGCAGCCGTGTCCCAGGGACAGGGTGGCAGTCCTTCTGGCACACAGCAAACCAGTTTCCTTCACAGCTCTCTCAGCAAAGCCTGAGTCTGGCTATACCTCTTTTGTACTTCCCCCCCCACACCCCCAGCATAGTCTGCTACTTAACAAAAAAAAATTAATTACATCCTTCAAGGCTGCTATTAAGGCTGTTTGAAAGGAGATACAACTATTGATGAGCAGCGGGGAGTGTTTAGGTGAGGGGACTGAAAAAAAAATGCTGTAGAAAAAGATATGAAAAGCATAAAATAAAGTAAACAGAAGAGAGAAATATTCTTTGCGTTGAGTGCTGGGAGAACTCTTTTGTTATTAGAGCTTAAAATACCGCCGTTTATTTCTGCCGCATTTGTTTTCACAGGTCACTACCGCGGTTCGAATCAAACTCCTCCAAGCAAATGTCCCCGACAGGGGGAGGGAGTTGCCTTGGCGACATCGTGTAAACTCAACAGCCTCCTGTAGCAGGACTTGACTGCAGCAAAGCCTGTCTCAGTAATAGAGTACTAAGTACTACGTGCTCAGCAATCAGAAAAACACGCTGAAATAAAATCTGAGTGTGAGTAGTTGCTGTTTGAATTTCTTGCAGCAAAGGAAGATAGCTGTGCATTAAAATGCTCTGTAATTTCTCCTTGGGCTGCAACTCCTCTTTCACACTTCGCTGCTGAAGCACTGGGTAAGATGTTGTTTATGCCTTTTTTTATACAAACTTTTCTGATACTGTTTTGAAGGGGCTTTTATGTATCCAAAAGAAAGGCAACATTTGGAGAAGTTTACCGTGTAATATGACTTTAACTGAATAATATAACGGGATACACATTTGAATGGATTATCTGGTGTTTCACACAAAAATGAGAAATCAAGAGTGCTGGCATCTATAGATGTTTTACATATTTTGTTGGATTACCTTGGTGAGCAGCTATAGGTCATTGAATCTCCCTGTTTCCTTGTCTGTAAACCGAGGTCTGACTGTTACACAGTTGTAACATAGTGCACATCCCTCAAAAAAAAGCGTTGTTTACAATTGCTGAAAAGAAACAATCTAGGATAAATGCACTAATCTCTTGGGGAAGCTCTGTGTGCTTCTAAGTAATTATATTTTTTGCTAATAGAATCAGTAACAAAAGCCTAATTCATTTCCTGTCTTGAGTATTGAGTGGCAAAAGGCTACTGAAACCAAGAAAACCCGCACAGGCCTTTCATTTCCACTGACCTGTGTAGTGACTTTGAAATGGAAGATTCTTATGGACTACTGTTGCTTTCTGTGTGTTGCAAATATCTTGCTATCAGTAGTGTTTGGTCATTAGATGTTTTTTTCTGTATACATTATTAGTACTACTAAGAGCCCTGAGCTCAGCTGCAAAGGAAAAAAATAGGTATTTTTTAATAAACTAAGGATAGGTATTTATGGGGAAATTAAAAACAAACAAACAAACAAAAACCAGAGAGAGAGAAGGAAAAGATAGCTAGGAGTAATATCCAAGGTTGCTGTTAGGAATAACTTGTAATAACATCTATAATAAATGTTGAAAATATTACTACAGAGGGGTTTTCTCTTCCCCTTGGTGTAAGGACAAGCAATGAAGTAACATATGAGAGGAAAACAGGAGAAATAAATTAGCAGCATAAGTGCCATTAGGTCCCCTATTTTTCATAGTGCTACCTATCTATGTATATAATAAATATAATTTTCTATAAAACATACCTTCCATTTAGGCTGACATACAAAGTTCTAAACCAGCCTAATTTGATAGCATATAAATGATGGTTCTACAATGTTTTTGTTTGAGGGGAGGACACCTTGCAGCAAATTAAGCTGATGATTCAAATGTGTGAAACATTTCTGTGAAAGATAATTGCTTTAAGTGGACCTACCATGTGTTTCTTACATGATTAATTAGGAGAACCCATTGCCACATTATGTCAATTATATCAATAAAATAGAACAGTTTACATCATCAAGAAAATAGCAAGATGTTTATGCTATAGAAAAATTCAATATTATCAAGAACATACCTATGTAAAATATATGAATTGTCATCATAAAATGTATGTCATAAATTACCATAGCTTGATTAGCTGTAGGAATAAAATCCTTATAGGCATATTATTACATATTTTTCTATTATGGACTTCTTAACATTCCCCTCTAGAACCTACAGTTGCCTGAGACAGGAATCTGACACTGTTATTCATATATATTAAAATGTATGTTTATATTCATTCATGTGCATTCATACACATAAAACATCTCAAAATATCCTCATAATTTTATGTACAGTAGCTTACGTATTTTATGTTGGGCTTTAAAAAATATATTTATTAAATAATAAAGACACTGGGAAACATTTTCATATGCCTATTAACTAATATTTCTTATTGTATTTTCTTTTAACTCTCTTTAGTTAGTTCTTGTCACTTGAGAAACAACGTTCACCTTGTTTTTCAGAAAGACCCCAAATCCATCAAAACTATTGAGATTAATTTTATTTCAAGAATTGGCTACCTATGATTCCAAATCTTCAAATCTTTTGACTTCACCCTCTCAAGTTTCTTGTTTAAGAGTCTGAAATTTGCAATTGCTCTGTGTTGTTTATCATTGTCTTCTTATGGTACTGTTAATCTTTGAGTTTAATCTTAATAAAGAAAGTTGATTTTTTTGTAGTTGTGAAACTTCTCACAGTAGCTTACTTACTGTGTTCAGGAACAGTGTTAGCTGCAAACAGGATCAATATTGCCCACACATAACTATATTAAACAAGGGGGTGCCATCTATCTCCTTTCCTGCAGCTGTTAGTGGTTCGTTGTGAGAAAAGTTTATTACCATTTTCTAACTGAGGTTAAGGCCCAATAGACACATCTTCGTCTGGAAATACCAATGTCTGGAGACTGCTTGTTGACACTGTGGGAATTCAGTAATGCTTTAGAGATGATGGAGTAATGAAACAGGGGGAATGAAACAAGCTTAAATCACAATGGTGGCATTTCCAATTAAAAGTGTGGGGAGGGCCTTTGTCTATTTTGATCTATTCAGTGTTAAAGCTGATGCTTTAATTTTTTACCACACAATATCATTTTCCTCAGAACCACCTGGTTTAAACTGCTGGTTTAATTTCCTGAAATTGGCTTTTCTAGTGTTCATTCTTTGGCTTTGCTGTTGTGGGCTTGTAGCTCTCCTTGAAAATCCCATTATGATAAACTGAAAATAGAAGGCACAAGTTTGCACAGTGAACGTTATCTTACTGTTGTTTCCGACTGAATTTAGAAATACAGTAAAAGCACAACTTTGAATATGCAAGCAATTATGGATGAGTTCATCTCTATGTGGAATCATTCAAAGCTGGAAAAATTATCTGTAAAGATACCAAAGGATTATTTGGGAATCCTGATGGAAATAGCTTTTAATCGTCTCACGTAGGTGTGGAGATCTTATATAATCCTCATAGAAGGCCAGCATTTTACAGTGCCAGACCACAAATGTACATGGACAGCTCTGTTATTAATTTCCTTGAGCTACTATTATGTCTCTCAACAACCAAGAGTTAAAATATCAAGTGTTTGTAACAATAATTTAGTGTAAGCTTTAAGGTGTTTGGGTTTTATAAATGTAGTACGACTGGAATAATGTATTTTTCTAAACATACAGAGGTACTAAGATAAAAGGTACACTCATGATTAAAGATACTGATTAAGGCCCCATCCTTGAAGGTATTCAAGGTTAGGGTCTTCAGAGCTCTGGGCAACTTAATCTACTGTAGGATATCCCTGCTCACTGCTGTGGGGTTAGGCTAGATGACGTTTGGGAGGTCCCTTCCAACCCAAACCTTTCTTCAATTGTATGATCAGAAAATAACACTGACAGGTCTCATGCCTTATTCTGCATTGTATACATTGAGGTTCTAGCAATAAAAGCTATCTGAATGTTTGCTTCTGTGTATTCACAGGACAGGGCATAGGATGTTAAGTTAAACTACAATATTCTTAGCTATTTCAAATACTTCTGGAATGTTGTTTTGTTTTACGTTCAGATCTAAATAATGAAATACAGTACTCCTTTGTACACGTGAATTGGAAATCAATAAATCAATTAACAAATTTTTTTTTGTTTTTCAGGTTTCTGAACCTTAATACATCTAAGGACAGTATGTCTGACACCCAGCAAAAGAACAGAAGCAAGGAAAGTAGTCTAACAGAAATTGGTAAGTATAAAATGTAACGTGCAATTGGAAGAAAAAAAGGGCAATGTTAGCTTGAAATCTGGCTACTTGTCAAAACCAAGCAACCACCAAAAAAAATTGGAACCAAGCTTGAGACTTATTTTCCATCCTTGAAAAGCCCTGAGATTTATTTTGGTTTAAATAGCTTTCCTATTTATAAATGCTCTACTTTTGCAGAACTTCTGTCAATATTTTTCTTGTATTCCTGTTCTGCTGAAATAGGAGCTGTAAGTGGATTTTATGTTTTTTGTAGATATTATTTACTTTCATAGCACTAAAGAATTTATGCATTTACATTTCAAAAAATCTAACAGGAAGTAGGTATCTTAGCAAAATGAAAAATGCCTTTTTGTTTTTCCCCCTCTGACAGTTGCTTCCTGTACTTCTTTGTAATAACATTTCAATGTCCAAAACCAACTGTGTGCATTGTGTTAACAGTCACTGTGTTATACTGCTTTTGTGCAAATACTAATGTATTATTGCAGGTCATGGAAGTGTTGTTGCTCTTCAGAATGCAGATAACAAAATGAAAGAAATGCATGAATCATACAAAGCTCTGGGAAAAAAATAGTAAGTAGTATTAATATTTAATTTGCAGTCAAGTATGCAAAAATGAAGATAAAGCAGGTAGTATTGCATGAGTAAAAAATATTTCCTTAGTGCCAGATCTTATATACAGCTATATATATGTTGTGTAGTGTTTCTGTCTTCCTGATGTCAATTACTGGCCATTGCTGGAGGCAGGATATTGCATTAGATGAACAAATTATTTTGTACAATATGAAATAAAGCATAGTACGTGGTTTTAGCTCAGCATTTGATTTATTAAAAACAATTATCTTGCATACAGCTTTAAGATTAATTTAATCTATATTTTTGTCCCTCTTTGCAGTTGTTTATCTTTTCCCATATTTGTTTTTTCCATTCAGAAACCAGGTGGCAGAAATCTGGGGCTTGCCTGCACAGCCTCTATTCTTTAAGGCAGGCCATAGAGTATTTCTTAAATAACAAAAGGACATCTGGTCTTCAGAATTCTTATGACACCCTTTCCTGATGATTCATAAAAAATGTACACTGGAAGTTTTTGTCAAGGTGTGCAATATGTTTTTCCATTCCTGTTGTTGCTTGCCTTACATTGTTTGCCATTCATTCTCTGTGTCTCTCACATTACTATTGGCTGCTTCCAGGGAGAGCCATAATGTTCCAGATGGACAAAGAAGAAAACACTTGGGCGTTCTTGGATCTTACATCTTATTCTCAAGTCTGAGAACATGTCTCCTTCCACTTATTTTCACACTGTATTTTGGTTTTTTTGCTTTTGCCTTTTAGCCAAGTAGCACCAGCATCTGGAGGGTGGCCAGATCAACAAGTGGCACGTTTTCCAAACAAAAACCAGCTAACATCACAGATGAGACCTCACATTTCTTTACCTTTCTTCCTGAAGAAAGAGAGTGTGGGGCAGGGCTTTGATTTCAGCTTTCTGCTACAAGCCTCATGTCCAGAATCTAACATTTCAAAATCATTTATGGATCTAAATCATTTCCAGATAATTAAAGCACAAATACAACAAAGTAAGTTCAGTTGTAAAAGTCATAATTTTTGTGTGAAATTATATATCAAATAAGATGGCAAAGCTTTAGAAGTCTTTTCTCTTTAAACTTTGTCTTCATGTCTATTATCTATGCCTATCTGACTTACATTAAAGCAGGCTTCAGCCATGCTGACCCTTTTCTTTAATCATGTGTGTGTGTATTTGTGAAAAGAAGGAGATAAAGAGAGGCAATAACAGATTTCACCACTCCTCTTACTCTGAATAATGAAACTGAACCCACAGAAGGTGTAATTCTCTGTAGCTGGAGTGGGGCCATGACGGCATCTTTCATTTTTTTTCCTTATACTGGGAATATTAATTAGCCACATATTAAAGTTGGCAATCATCTGAAACTGAGGAGAAGTATTTGCTTACATTATTAGACCACTTTAAAAGTACTTTTAAATTATCATATTTCATAGTCTTCTATAGGAAAAGGGATTATGAATGTCAATATCACAAATTTCAACTTGCAGTGTTTTCCTGTACAGCAGATTTATAATATAGTCCTACAACCACACATCAGACAGAGTCTAGGTCCCCAAATCCCTACAGTTTGAAGTTATAAATTAAAGGTGTAGTCTGTTTAAAAATACTAGATTAATATTTTATTTGGTTTGATTTTTAAGGGCTCAAAACCAGGAACAGGAGGTCTGAGGTAAGATGGTGTTATGTATAAAACTGAGCACAAGTAAAAGAATTATATGCTTTCAAAATCTTAAAAGATGGAAATACAGAAGCAGTGTAGGTAGTTTGCTATGCTTAGTCTTCTTCTTTTATTGATGATGAACACAAAGTATTTTTACATATATTTTGTACATATATGTGTGTCACCAAGTCTTCAGACCAGTCTCAACAATTTGTCAATAAGGTATTGCATCAGGGATTTGGTGGAGGTGAAGAGCTGGAAGTTCCAAAATATATTAAACCTTTAAAAATAGAATATGGAAGTTAAAGTATGTATGTCTTCTATGTGAAACATATTAGATGTTAGATTAGCATGATGAAAATCAATAAAATCGAAGCTGAGTTGGAGAGCAGTCTTGATATTAGATAATTGCTGGGGAAAAAAAGCCTTAGGATTAAATGTATTTGGCATGAAATTGTGATTCTGTGAAACTCTGTGATAACCATAAATAGAATTAGTGACAAAACTTTGGTACTTACAAACTAGTAGTTCACACCACATGAGCTTTCAAAGGTACAAAAGCTCAAATATACTGTATTTAGAAAAAAGATAATTTGGTCTTTACGGATATAAATAATATTTAATAGTCCTTTGTACAAAAAACTTGACTCATTGAATCAATTCTATGCTTTAATGGACACACTACAGACTACAATGGTGTTCATAGAAAAAAAAGTGAAGTGTAGAAGTAATAGCAGAGTTGTGACAGCTCTGGAAAAAAAGGAAAATAACCAAAACATTTCAAATGGAGGGAAATGTTTAAGAAAAGTAATTTAGCTGATCTTAGTGTGATTTAATACAGATTTATTTCATGTCTTAGGCTGCGATGATTTCTAGACACATATAATTTGGGATAAACTGAGCATTCATATTAATGCTATGCAGCCTAGACAAAGCCTTCAAAACTGTAAATTTGAAGCCAACACACATTGCTTTTCCTGGCACATTCAAGCCTCAGTTTGCCCTTGGAATGCAAACAAAAATTTCCTGCAGATTGCAAACTGATGTTGAAAATAGACATGCAAATGAGTACTCGGAGCATATGACTGGGTGATTATTTCTATTTCTTTCATCTGCATAAAAATGTACAGTACATTCAAGCTTATTTTTTCTCCATTTCCTATAGAAGGAAGAACAGAAATATTATTTTCAGAAAACTATTCCCTGTTCAGCTGAGTAGTCACAACAAAGAACTCCAATATTAGTTCCATACTCTTTCAAAGATACACAATACCTTTTAACTAATGGAATAGGAGGAGAAGGGAGGAATAAGAAAATGCATCAACCCCCCTCCTTCAACAGACTTCTCTGTTAATGCCATATAAAAATGGCTTTTGGATGGTGAAGTGCAGACTGTGCTATTTTCCAATGTGCTTAAAACTCTGTGAGCTGTATCTGTGGCCCATACAATATGGTTTATAGAGTTTTCTAATACTAGGGAAGCTCTGTGTGTTTAGATTTATAATAATGTCTTTTAAACTCTATTAATAACTTGTAAGAATTGTTTTCTCCATGGATAAAATAGTATTCTACTTCGACAGTCTAGCTTTTGCTTTTAAAAAACATTACTTGTATGAGATGTAGTTTCATTGGGAGTATTAGTACTGATGTCAGCATTCTTTGGAGGGTTACATAAAAAGGCTTTAAAGACCAGTGTAAGAGTGGTGCTCTCACTCAGGCAAAGTGCACAGCAAGAAAGAACAAAGATTTTGGACGTGAAGCCACTGACCAGCCTTTGAATTCAACAAGCAAACATTCTTTGTGCCATAAGACATAGTTAATAACTAACAAGATGATTTGTATGTGTGGGCAAAGATTATTATTTTTAAATCATGGAGAATGGCTTGTGCCTTTTAGCAAAGGATCCAACTTTCTGAGCTATAAAATATATGGAAATAGTTCTGGATGTGAGAAAATTCATGTATTGATGCGAGAAAATTCATGCATTTTCTCAGAGTTTAAGTATTACATTTCATATTAAATGAAATATGGGAATATGTAAGAGAATAATCCTATTCTGATGTCTTAGTCTGCTTTGTTCTTAGTGATTACATTTTACCTGTATCTGTTGCAAAGGACATGATTAATGGTTTCTATGGAAATTACAGTTGCATTTGCCACCAGTGACGTTTCAGCCTGCAAGAATAATTCATCTCACTCTGCTTGAGGATAATATTGTCACTGAAAGCACCAACATCAGAAATATTTTGGATATTATGACCTCTGTTCCTCAGCCTGTAAACCCAGTTACTAAATTTTCTCAATATCAGCTAGGCAAGCTATTAAAAAGGCATGCTGAAAAGTCGCCACACCTGATTGTGGCTACTACTTCTGATAAGTTCACTCCAGTGAAAGACTTGTACTACTTCAGCACAAGTAACTATTTTAAGTACCCTAGCAACAAGAAAGAAGAAAGTCAAAGCAATTTAAAATGGAGGGAAGCTGATGCAGCTACTAATACTGAAGAGAATGACCAGGTGAAATACCAGTTTTCAGTGGCTTGTAAGAACATAGATCTTATGACCCAAGCTGGTTTCTGTGATTATAGTCATGCCTACTTGAGCTCCAGTAATCCTCTGATAAACGGTGGAATATTTACAGCTCAGGCAACATTTACAATGTCAAGCAACAGCAATGCTTCAGGAGCTTGCAATAAGGAAAGAAGAGCAGAGAATTGCTGTAGAACTGCTTTAGAAGGAGGAAATACTAGAGAGATGATACTGGATTATAGTCTATGTGAAGATGCCAAGAGTGAGAACTTTATACTTGACAATCATGATTTAGATTCTTCATGTAAAATTGAAGTGATAGAAACCCACCATGCCTTAGGAGATAATTCAATAGCTGCAGTAATTCCCAGAGTAGAAGTGAAAGATCATACTGGAAAACAGACAGAAAATAGTATTTGCCTCTCTAATTTTGAAAGGGAAAAAGAAGCATTGTCAGAAGTTACTTCGAAAGACCAAGGTGAGCTTGTACATGTTGTTCATGTTACATTCTCTGAACAAGAGCCAGCTAGGGAACCACACATTGCTAAACAACCTGCCACAAAAACCAGTGTCCTTCGTAGCCTGCCTCCTCATGTTACTCAGAGCTTCAACATTCTTGCTCGCAAAGAAAATGACAAAACTAAAATAAAGATGAATAGAAATAAATGTACAGCAAAATCCAAAATGAAGAGCAAGGTAAAAATATCTGAAGACCTAATTGTTTCAGATGAGATTTCCACAAAACGCAATGCCAAAAGTAAGATTTTCTCATCTTTGGAACGAGCACACATGGAATCTGAGACTTCACCAAAGCACCAACCTCCCCATCCTCTAGCAGACAAAGACCTTTTTCCTCAGAGGGCTCAGAAACTTAAAAAGCAAAGTTCCTCCTGCAATTGCAAAAATTCAGTTATCTTAAAGAAACCTGTCACTCCACTTCCTTTGCTGCGTGCACGGTCTGCTTCAGGTTTTGTAGATCTGAAATACAGTGATATGTTCAAGAAAATAAATCCAAATGATCAAGGTCCAGGTATTTATGAAATGTTTGGAACTCCTGTCTACTCCCATATGCGTGAGCTTGACCAACATGAGAACAGATTTTATGGAGGTGTTTGTTCTGCTCCATCTGGGAGATGTACTGCTAGGACCTGCAGATCTACCAGCAGTAGAAGGAGAGAGAGCAGCCAAGTAAGAAATACTCCAAAGAGAGCTTGTTCTCGGTCAAAGAAGACTGTACCTAGCACTAAACAAAAGCAGAAAGATTTAGTTACAAAGGGTGGAAGTACCAAGCTGAGTGACAGCAATACAGAGCAAGGTAATATAATAATTTCAGATTCAGATTTTCAAAGACACACTTCAAGGACCATGACATTGTTTCATGAAGTCACAAATGATCAGCTTGTGATTTTAGAAGAGCTTTCACAATCAACTAAGCAAAATAAAAGTTCTTCAAATTCAAACTTATCAGCTATAAAAGAAGTCTCTTTGGAGGAGTCTTTAGACAGTCAGGATGTATCCAACCATCAGAGAGCCTCCAACTGTAGCCAAACCTTTCACTTCAAAGATAAAGACTACAGAGAATGTGTTGCTCTAACTAGCAGTCTTATGACAACAGATCAGAATACTTGTGTGCCCTATTATGGGGTGGATATGGATGGCTGCAAAGGCCTGGAATCAAATGAGGCCTCCTTCAAGTCTACAAATAAATGTGAAGCATTGCCCTTTTCATATGGACTGGAGTGTCAACCCCCTACACACACACGTCACAACAGTGGTTTGGCAAATGAATTCACTCATCCTTCAATAACTCAAACAAAAGGTGTTACAAGCCCCAGTTTCCAGACAAGTGAAGATATTTTGTCCTGTGCAGATAATAAGGATGTGACTGATGAGTTGCTCTGTTGTCTGGCTGAAGAATTGCTAATGCTTGAAGAAAAGGACATCAGATCTTCAGGAACAAAAAACACAGCTTCTAAAATGCTAAATACACATATTAAAGAAGAAGAAAATAGGATGACTGGAGATAGACCAATAGTAAACAGTGCACTAGAGAAGGTAAAAGTAATTTCTTGTAACTTTCTAGCTCACTTGAGTAATGCTCCTAACAGATGTTTGGATAAAAGATAGGAAATATGTACTTATTAATGGTCAGGTCTCTTTCCCTTGGTCCAGCTGCCCATTGATTCTTCCAGTGCTCAGTTGAGGATACCCATGGTTGAGGCTGCATATTAGGACTTGGGCCAGATGGTACTAAGGCATGATAGGAGTGGCTATCAATAGTTTATGTGCTTGGTCAGGATAAATTGAGAAATTGTAGTGAATAAAAAGGAGAGGTTATTTTTAACCAAAGAGCGTGTATAAAAAGGTGCTGAGGCAAGAGTGCTCAAGCGAAAACTCTTGTGATCTTGATACCCAAGGATCATGAAAAGGCACTAAAAATGGTTCTTGCATAGGTGATCCTGCTCTGGCAGGGGTGTTGGACAAGGTGATCTTTCGAGGTCCCTTCCAACGCCTAAAGTTCTGTGATTCTGTGATATCCAAAAGGGCAATTTTCTTGAATCTGAGTACAACCAGATACTTTTCTGGTTGTATATTTGTAACTACAAGTATTAGCTTCTCAGACAGACTTAAGGCTGATGAGTAGTGTTTAATCAAAACTTCAAGCTCAGAATTCTTAGATTCTGGCCTACAAATCAGTTAAAAGCCTTCATCTACTAAGATGCTCATCTACCAGTATTGCTTCGCCTTGGGCCTTATCTATTTAAATAAACAAAAAATATAAAGACATTTCTTTCGCCACATGCTGATAGGCTTCCTTATGCTTCTACAGACACAGGTGCCAATTAGATCTCCATTCTCACTTCTCCTAAGGAGATCAATGGCCAGATGGAATAGTTACTGCCATCTTTCTGAAGCAGTCTTTTCTTCCTGTGAAGCTAAATTGTAATCAGACTTAGGTTACACATTACCCAGAGCAAGGCAGTAGTCATACTTAACCTCCAGCTTAGCAAACTGTACCAGTGTGACAAAGGAAAAAAAATTACTAAGCAGAGGTATATCCTGCTCTTTTCAGTCATCCTTTTGTCTGTCTTCCTGTCAATGGGAAAAGTTGTGATGCCATAATCTTCTGGTTATGCACTATTGTAATATATACTTGAAAATATTTACTTAGTCTTAGTACATCAATTATATCCATGAGTTGGGCAATGAGTATATATAAATCTATAGAGAAGAATCATGCCAAGTAGAGTTTATTCCTTATAAAAATGTAAGGGTAATATGGAGCCTTTCTTTTCCTTCCTGTTTTCTCCCCACATTGACTGTCATCTTTCAAGCAAAGTTACAGTAAAGCCTTTCTGGCATCAAATGAAGAAAATGACCTGCTAAACTCTGAGGAATCTGATAAATTACCAGGAAGCATTTTAACTTACAAAGACCCTGTCACATGGACAAGAGGTGAAGTCCTTGGAAAGGGAGCCTATGGCACGGTAAGTTAAGGTTTAAGTATGCTAAGAGATGCAGTGGTCATCTTTGAGCTACATCTTATAACTGACTGTTCTGTTTGTCAAAACCCTGTTTGGATTATACAATGGGACACGAAACACAATGAGAGAGTGATTGCCCATTGGAATGGGCTGCCCGAGGAGGTGGTGGAGTCACCATCACTGGAGTTGTTCAGGAGGAGACTTGATAGGGTGCTTGGTTGCATGGTTTAGTTGGTTGGGTGGTGTTGGATGATAGGTTGGACACAATGATCTTGAATGTCTCTTCCAACCTGCTCTATTCTATTCTATTCTATTCTATTCTATTCTATTCTATTCTTCTAAACACAAAGACAGTATTTAAAATAAGTAAATAATCAGGTTTATTTCATGTTTCATTTTAATTAATGCTGGTTTCATTGTAGGTATACTGTGGTCTGACAAGCCACGGACAATTAATAGCTGTAAAACAGGTTGTTTTGGATACGTCTGATCAACTCACTACAGAAAAGGAGTATCAGAAGCTTCACGAGGAAGTCAATCTTCTGAAGACGTTGAAGCATGTCAATATTGTGACATATTTAGGAACTTGTCTGGAAGACAACATTTTAAGCATTTTCATGGAGTTTGTTCCTGGTGGCTCAATTTCTAGTATTATTCATCGTTTTGGTCCATTGCCAGAAACTGTTCTTTGTAAATATACAAAACAAATTCTACAAGGTGTTGCCTATTTACATGACAATTGTGTGGTACATAGAGATATTAAAGGCAAAAACGTGATGCTGATGCCAAATGGTGTAGTAAAGTTAATCGACTTTGGCTGTGCCAGGCGTTTAGCTTGGGTAAGCCTTAGCGGCACACAGAGTGAGATGCTCAAGTCTCTGCATGGGACTCCATACTGGATGGCACCAGAAGTTATAAATGAATCTGGATATGGAAGAAAATCAGACATCTGGAGCGTTGGCTGCACCGTATTTGAGATGGCAACAGGAAAACCACCACTGGCCTCCATGGATAGGATAGCAGCCATGTTCTACATTGGGGCCTACAGAGGACTGATGCCTTCCCTACCTGATCGATTCTCCAACTCTGCAGTGGATTTTGTGCACGTGTGTTTAACCAGGTATGTGGATGTTTATCTGAAAAATGAAAGGGAAAATGCAGAGAGTTTGTTATCATAGAGCCTGTTGATGGGAGCTTTGGTTACCTCTTGTGGTGCGTATGACTGTATTGTAAATTTCTAGGTTTATCAACATTTTGGGAAAGCTTTTAAATAAAACAGCTTTACTTTCTATAATGGTATAAAAAAGCCCTCACAAATTTTCTTTTTGTGGGCCTTATACTCATAATTTATTTTCCCCATAATTTCCACACAGAAACCTTTGAGTTTTAAACAAAATGTCTGCTAAATTTCTTTGATGTGCCTTGCTGTTCCAGTATCACACTGGCAGAGCCTGGCCTATGTTAGGCAAATTGTTTTGAGGTCAATATGCTAAATGAAAGAGCTTTCACTCATTTACAATTTTCTGCAATAGAAAAAATTATCACTGCCAGTTTATTTGCAACATAAAGTTCTCTCTACAAAAAATAAACCCCCAAAACAACCTAACACTAGTATTCACCCATTGTAAGAATTATTTTTGTGATATTTGTTCTAAATATCAGCTTTGTCTGAGATGTTTAAACAGCCTATTGATTTGGACATCTGACCTTGGCAGGTGGTCTTTATAAAATTACTTGCAGCCTTTTTACACATCTCTAAAGACCAGACTTGAGCACCAGAGAGAGACATGTTTGGTGGGTATGGCACTGGTCTTGGAGGCAGGAAACCTGATGTCTAATTTCTGGATCACAATTGTTATGGTATGGTTACGGTTCCTGTGGGTTGTATAACACTAACCAGAAAAATTATGGAGTGTGTGGAGTGACATCATATATACTTTGATTCAGAGACAACAGTGTTTTAAAGATAGAAGGAATTGTTAGGTAGAAAGAAACATACAGATACAAAGCATTGACCTCTTTCAGTAAAATCTTTACTTTTTCAGAAGTCAGGATGCACCTGTGGTGGCAAACTTTTAATGTACAATCTCACCGTGTCTTAAATCTAAACAACTCCCTTATCCCATCTTCCTCAATAGTTTATTATTTAAGAAATCAGTGTCCTTTACTGCCTTCTCCCATGTTTTTTCTCCAGCTTGAGGGTTGAAAAAGCACAAAGCCCACGGCTCTAGCAAGCCAATTTTGTAACTACAGTCCTGTAATTCCCTATGGGCTCCTTAACATGCCTGATATTGGCTGGAGATGATGGAACAGCTTCATTGATGCAGGACCAAACAAATCATCTTCACCCTTCTTAAAAACATTATTGGTGCACCTGAAACATTAGAATTGTTCAGAGTTTTGCAAGGAATTCCGAGGAACAAAGAATGAGTTCTGGAATAATTCAGCTTTGTAATTCATAAATTCCAACAGTCTCTTGCCGTAAATCCTGCCTTCCTTTCTACCAGCTTTATCAAAAGAACACTAAAAATGAGTAATGAGGGGAGAAAAGAGAAGGAATAAAAGGGTAGGTTTGCATTTACATTTTACAGACAGTTACATCACAGCCATGCATATTTATTTTCTGTACTGATTTGTTTCAAACCTCCAATGCAGAGATCAACATGAACGCCCTTCTGCTCTGCAGTTGCTGGACCATCCCTTTGTGAAAGGAAGACAGTGAATTTTTGAAACCTCTTGCCAAATGAGTATACATTTTCCATATTAAACGTTTCCATTTGTGAAGAAAGATCAAAAGGAACTGGACTTAAAGTGACAGCAGACATGACTAGAGAGCGATTGTGCACACGGAGTCTATTATTAGCACTATGATTAAAGCACTGTTTTTTGCATTCATCGGAGTGGGCATTCCTTCACTGTGAGCACAGGGCCACATTTTGTTGTATTTGGAGAGACTTCAAGAGAAAAAATCACACATCACTGTCACTGCTATGTGACGGCAAGGTAAGGTGGAATGCCAGTTTCTCTGTGAAAACCTATGGAATGCATGTTGTTGGCAGAAGGCATCACAGATGCTGGAAGCTTTGTGAAGGCTCTGCATGAAGCTCTACTCAGACTTGCAGATGAGTCATTAAGTGTGCCTGTGATGATCCCACAGGAACCCCAAACCATGTAGCTCCATTGGCATAAAACCTACAGAGGTTTTTATTTAGCTAGATGGGCCCTTTAATTTTTAACTGGTGAAATTGACTGCATTTTGCATACATGTATCAGTCCTTTGTTAGAGGCACACCCTCTCACTATGAGATCCTGTAGTGATAATGAGAAGAGATACCCAAGTGTATAGATGTACACCTTTATTAATCTTACATAATTTCCTAATCAGGCTATAATTATGAATTTAAACTTTGAAACTGTCTTTTCTCATGAGGTGTCACAGAATGGTCTGGGTTAAAAGAGACCTCCAAAGGTCATCTAGCCCAACCCCCTCTGCAGTAAGCAGGGGCATCCTCAACAAGATCAGGTTGCCCAGACCCCTGCTGAGCCTCGCCTTGAGTATCTCCAGGGATGGGGTCCCAACCACCTCCCCAGGCAGTTTGAGGTCACAGAATGGATGAGGTTAGAAGGGGCCTTTGCAGACACTCTGGTCCAATCCCACTGCTCAGAGCAGGGTTGACTGAAGCAGATTTCTCAGCTCCCTTGTCCCATTGGCTTAGAGTATTGCCAAGAAAGGAGACCCCATAGCTTCTAGAGCAGCATGTTTCAGCCTTCAACCACCTTCATGGGAAAAAATGCTTCTGTGTTTGAACAGATTGTCTTGCATGTCAGGTTGTGCCCATTGTCTCTTGTCCTGTCACTGGTAACACTGAAGAGTTTGGGTTTGTTCTCCCTACTGACCCCATCAGGTATCCAGACCATCAAAAGCACAAGAGCATGAACCTTTCTCATGTTTTTAAGGCTGTAAGATGTTTGAATCACTAGACAGTCTATTGCTATTTTTAATATCCTTAATCCAAAATAAAACAGCAAATTGGATTCTGGATCTGTTTTGGGAGAACTTGAGCGTGTAGTGTCTAATTAAAGGACAGGTAACAGTCTCATCTGCACTGCAAAAATAACTTTTACAGATACTATAACTAGCTACTAACTCCACACAATTAAATTTGAAGATTATTATATATATTAAATAAACCAGGTGTTAGTATTTAGGTTGTCCTCTTTCTGATAAAGCTCCTTCCTATACAAATTTAAAATTTCAGGGGAATGAGACACTGTAGGAACCAAAACTCAATTTCACTGCCCAAAAATGCAGTGAACCCTACACCTTTGTGAGCACCTAGGCTCCAAGAACAGATGTAGAACTCATCCCTATGACTGTTAAAGGCTGAGCTCTCAAGAATCCAGAACTCTGACTGCAGTGTCAGGAGCAACATGAAAATCAGTGGTGTGTTTCTTCTAAAAAAAAAAAAAGTTTAACATCAAATCTGCTTTCCCCAGAGCGCTAAACATCTTAGTTAAGCAAATAGCTTTAAACTTCATTTCATGCCAGTAGCCTGATTGCAGAGTTGTTCTAAACTTCAGAAAACCAAAGAGGAATCAGAACTTCTAGCAAAATTCTTTATTAATAGTTTCTGTAGGTATAGTGTCACATGACAATGACAGAACATTATGCCAGTATAAGAGCAATCCTAACATCCCAGTCATCTTCCAGGTTCAAACAGGTAACAGTCCTATTTTAAGGAATACTGGTTGATCCTCATGCTAAAACTCCATGCCAACTTCATGTTAAAGGATCTTCCTGTTACAAGTACCTTGCAGAATAAAGGTAGGAGCCCTGGCATATGAACTCAGGTGGGATGTACATAATTCCATGATGCATATTAATTCTTCTCGGATTACGGTAGTGTCTCCAACAAAGCTGCAAAGTAAACATGAGTTTTTATTTAACATGAAATGAAACTGAGCTGTCATAAGCTGGGAAAGAATGGGACTACTTTAGGATATAGCTAATTAAAAAATATCAGAATTACAAAATCCCCTCTTTATGCAGCTGTCTTATAAGCAAAACTAACATCTTTTGTAGTCTGAGTGCTCCAGCAGTAAGGTTATTAGTTATTTGCAATTTAAATATGTTTAATCCAGGTAATGACACTAAAATTAGTCTCCAAGGTTTGTAAAAGTTTAACCTGAGTTTGTAATCAAAATGTGAAAGCACATTTTCACCTTTGTTTTACCAGACTTAGAGAACAAGGTTGTTGTTTAAGGCCATCACTTGCAACAAAGGTATTTCAGATCAGCTCTGCTGGCAAACAGGGGAAGTGGGAATGCATCCCAGCCCTGTGCTCAGCATGGCTAAACCAAGAATTATGTTGGTTTAGGATGCCTTGGGTCACTTGCCTGAGTCCAGTCTAGTAGAATGTTCTATAAACAAGTCTAAATTGCATATTTCTTGATGAGATCATAGTTATTCACATCAAAACCCACCCAGATCCCTGCAATAAGATATCTCACATAGTAAGGGAAAAGGGTGAGAAACCTTTCAAATCTTGAATCACCTTTATTGAAAAGTGACTCAGTGAGTAGGGTCCCCATTGTTTAAGTATTTGTAGTATTAGAACAGGGCAAGGCTTTCTAATGGGTTCCTTCTGCATTCTAAAATCAGTGAAGAACCCATTACAAAGTGCACAGGCTGCCAAGTAGTAGGTAAGACCACCTTGCTGTGATGATGTTTCCTCAAGAGTTGGAACTTATATGTGAGACCCTGTTAAAGTACACTGTCCTTGTATCCAGTAGTTCATCTACACAATAAAAGTGAAAGCTCTGAGATATTCATTGCTCAAATCCCAGTAAAAGGGAAAGGTCTTAGGCATGTCAATCCAGCCAGTTTACATTGGTCTTAAACCTACAAAAAGCACTGTAGCATAAAAAATGTGCATCTCCACGTACATGCATCAACCTTTCTTTCCAAGGAAGCAGACAATGAGCCCAGAAAACCCAGTCTTTTGAGAGGAGCTGGGTTCAAAATAAGTGCTTTTTCACAAAGTTCATTGAGAACTGGTGCCATCTTCCACACCCCTCCCATCAAAACTCTTGTTCTTGCACACAAGTAAAAAGAACAAGACTTCTGCTGAGGAAGGGCTTCCAGTAGGTGCAGCAGTGTGCCTTTTCTCCCCCACTTTACAATTCCTATTGGGACCCTGCCATGAGGCAGCTTTCAGAAAGGGAATTAGAAGTGCTGGAATATGGGGGGAAATCAAACACAAGTACAGAAACTGTTAAGGTTAAACATCTGAGTTTGCCATCTCCACCTCGAGAAGCCAGAGAGTAATTCCCAGCACCACTGTCAGAGAAGGCTCCTGGCTTCCAAGGATGTATGTTTTTAGAGGTGTAAGGAGTTCAGCATTTCAGAGGATTTAGTTAGCTAGTTCAGTTTGGCAAAACTTCCAAGTCTTTTAAGACATTTATTTTTAGATCTAATTATATCCCAATTAAAGAGATAAACAGGGAAGGGGAACTTCTTCCCCTAAGGTCTCACAAGGATCTTTAGTATCCACCCCTCAACCCCACTCACTCCTCCCACCTCCTACTGCTAAAAAAAAGTTAAATAGAAAGTAGTCAGGCATGGCCAGCCACTATGCAATAAAATTACAGGGTGCAAGCTCTCAACCCTAGGGGAGGGTGAGGAAGCAGCTTGACATGGCATAAAATCTCTCAACTTAGCTTTTCAGGTATCAGACACCTGATGCCTGTAATATAAGGAGGGACAGGACATAAAATAGACTTCAGACTTTCAAGCATTCCAGCATTTTGTGACAACCAGCAGTATTCTGCCAGTAACTGAAAAAAGATCTCCTTTGTGTTTACAAATTAAGCATAGGAAAATGGGATCATTTCTGCACAGTAGAGGTGAGGTAGGGAATTTTATTGAAAATATTTGTTTTTTACAAGTTCTTAAGAAATAAAAGTTGGTTTTTTTCTAGTCTCACACAAATGGCTGTACCTCAAAATTTCAGCTATGCTAATATGAAACATTCATATTTACAGTTAGCCAAAGGAATATACAGAACTGCCATTCCAGGCAAAGAACAAAGTACCAGGTCACAGTGAGATACATTACTTCAGCACTCCCACCATTAGGAACAGGTTAAGATCCAACATATGAAAGAATCTCACTATTCTAGAAACCTCATCTCACACAAAAAGGGAAGGATTTTTAATAGTGTTGTAGCAAGGTTTCTACTACAGCATCATTTTACAAATTACATAATGCATGTACTCATAACAAAAAACAAAATCTGTAATTGAAGTGATGAACAAAGTAGTAGTGTTGTCTTATCAGCCTTTTATTGCATTTATTCAGTCATTCCCTTGTGAGGCTGGTGCCAACCCCATTACTTTCCATTTGGGACACTTCAGCCATTCACACAATTCACTAATTTGCAGTGTGTTTCAGTCAGGGAAAACTAGTGGCAACTCATTGTGTGCATATCCTCTCCCCACCCCCCCCACCCTCAGCCCCTACTATCACCACATGGAATTTAGTTTCAGACACAAAGACACACAGTTTAACATATTTACAATTACACTGAAAACCAAAACAAATGAGTTTCATGGACTTCCTTTACAGAGACACACACACAAAAAAAAAATCAGTTTGGATCTCAATGCAGCATAGCAACATTTTGTCCACAATATTTCACAATTTCCCAGAATCAAAACAGGAAACATTTCTTTTGAAACAGCACCTTAGGATGAAAGCCTATGCTCTTTTCCAATGTATGTTAGACAGGCACTAGTTACCATCCAGACATTTCAACTCCAAATTCTGACAGTAATTGCTATATTTACAGTACAATATATTGCTTATCCAGAGTGGCTGTATAAGATGCATTGCATGGCACAACTATTTAAACAAACTAAAAGAAAGTACTGTAGTGCTCCAAAGAAAATGTAAGACAGTTTACTGCTATTTCATCTGCCTGCCCATGCTACAGTTTAGGACAGTACATAATGCAGATTACATTTGTTAAAAAATATCAGACCCAAAGGTAGCACTGAGATGGAAAGGAAATAGACTACAAAAGGATAGAAAATATTCAACAACACAGAAGTACGTAACAAGAAGTTACATTCCCAATGTAGAAAAATAACCAAGTCAGGAGGGCTAAGACAGCTGTGGACTTTGTACATGGGCCAAGATTTAAGCTTAGATTTAGCAGAAAATGCAATCAGTTTCCATTTAAATATTCCTTAAGTGTAAAAAAAAATTATCCATAGTTCAAATAAAACTTATTCAAGTAATTACAAGCGTTTGCATTACTGGAAACAGAGTATTACATAGTAATTGATATATACCTGTAGTTACATAATACAGCTACCACCAACTGGGTAGATACTGAACAGTTTCATCATTTAAAGCACAGGTGTGTAACAGAACTGAAAGGGCTACACTTCAGATTTAACCTCTGAGAGTTACAGGTTTACATGAGTACTGAAGGAATGAGGTGGCTTAGCAAAAGTTTCACATCATGTTCGCTTCTAGGTTAGGAGAAGTCACCGAAAACTGGCTGTTGCTACTATATACTGAGTTCATGTTGAGGTACATCATAGCTTATGAATAGTTTTGAGTAACCACCCAGAAAGTCAGTTCCCTGCTATCCAGGTGACTGAGTTGTGTTATTGGCTTTGAGAAGACAAGAACATTCACACCTGTCATTTCTGCTGACAAGCAAAACACCCTGGAAAAAGCACACAAGCCATCGTGCTGAAACTTGCAGGCAGATAAAATGAATGCTAGTGGTTTAACTGGGAGATTGCGTTTTTTAAGCTCCACAGAGCTAAAAAACAAAACAAAACCAAAAAACAGAACAAGTATCTTCCAATTTGTTAACTAATGACAAGTACAATGCACAAAATCAATGATAACTATTTTATTGTTGGAATATAAAGTTAGGATTATGAATAGTTTTATTCTTAGTTACTGTGAAGACTGCATTCACCTGTAAAAGAATTATGGCATCACACAAGTACACTTTTTGTGTTTCAGAACACAGGTATTATTCTGAACTGATAATGGAAAGAGTGACTCCTGTTTACTATTAAAATAAATAATGACTTTAAAAAAAAAAGATTATTTTTTCACACTGACAGTTATGAATTGCAGTTAAGTCACATTAATCTACATAACCATTATTAACAGCTCTGTGTCTATTTTACTGCATCAAGCCAATAAACATTTAAATGCACTTCACATCAAAAGATTATGTAAACTTTTAATTCCTTTTTCCTTCAGAGAACTAGGGACATTTCTGAGGTCTGGCCATAAGGAGCTTCCTGCCTCCCTGTAATACTGTCTGGTCATGGCCCTACATAGTACTGGATACCTTCTCAAGTGAAAGTGTCCCTTTTAAGCGGCTTCCAATAAGGCCTACACAGTTTAAAGATAAACAAGACAAAGTGCCATCTTTGTTTGGGTAACTGATGGACTCTGGCAAGATAAAATAAAGTTATGTGTATTTTGTTATACTTACAAGCAGCTCCAATCCTGAGTATTTATGGTATATCTAAACATACAAAAATGTATGTACATTTTTCTCCACTTTCTTGTAAACAGTTGTCAGCATACTGTTTTTAATCCCTTTATCTTTGAAACATGCAAATCATACATACAGTATAAATACACAACAATTACACTCATTCAAAAACCTAAGCAACAAAATGTTTGTGGCTGCAGTATTGAAAATTATAAATAACCAATGCCCGAGGCATCCTATACACCTAAAAGCAGACGTTCATTCTACTGTTCTTAGCTGCAGTTGTAGAAATACTGAGATTGTTGCACCTTCCATGCTGTTACAGTATTTATAACACTATCATATGTGGAGATAAAGACTTGTTTACTATACCTCTTCTTTTCAGAGTGAAGGAGAAAGCAGCACTTACATATACTGAAACCTTGGGAGCAACAGCTGCTGTTGCTGCTGCTAGGTTAGGAAGTTTTCCCATCCTAACAATTCTTAAATAATAGAAAAAAGGTAAAGAAAAACCACCTAAGAATTGACTACATGTTCATTCCTTGGGCACTTAACAGCGAATCCAGCATGTCGAATGTATCTTTGTAGTCCATATGCTGGCTGTTTGTACTGTACTGGTGATTGGCATCAGGACCGTTCTCCACTGGTTTCTTGTCCAGTTTCACGAGGGTGCTGAGATGTCCGTAGCCCACCTGGTATGTGACACGGGGAGGAGGGGGTAAGGGAAGGTTAAAAACAGAGTTGTGAGAGGATACATACTGCTTAACAGAGGAAGAACTAGATGAACTACCTGAACTTTTGGAACTTTTGCTCATTTTGGAGTGGTGGTTGTGAGAAGCATCATTGCTGTGCAGCTTCTTTCTCGAAGAGCCGGAACTAGAGGAATTGCCATCACTACTCAGGCCAATGGGACTCCTCAAAACAGTTGGTGCTACTCCATCAGTGCTATGCTTACTTCCGCCACTACCGCTGCCACCACTATGGGAGTGGGAGTGCTTATGACCAATGCCATGGTGGCGATTTAAAGAGTGTTCTTTGTGTTTCTCCTTATGCTCTTTGCTGATGTGGGGACTCGAGTGTTTACTCTTTCCGCTGCCCTCGTCCGACGAGCTATGCCTTTCCGAGGAAGAAACTTTAATTTTCATTTTCAGCTCCTCCTTGCTGGCTCCCTTTTCTGTGGGTGGGATTGGTATTCGGAGTTTGAGCGAGCCACCTTTTTCTTTCTTGTCAGACAAGTGTTTTTCAGGCTTCTCTGCATTTGCAATAGGAATTTTCATTTTAATAGGAGATGTAACAGAGGAACTGCTGGCTGTCTGTGGCTGCATGTGTTTTTTATGCTGCTGCTCGCCTGGGGTTGCTACATAGTGTTCTCTCACATCCAGCTCCAGGGTTTCAAGTTTGCGCTTCTCCCTGTATTTATCCAAAGACATTTTCTGAGGAATTATTACAGGAGCAGCAACTTGTCCGTGGTGTTTGTTTCCTGACTTGTGAGAATATTCTTGTTTGACAGTAGAATGCTCAGCAAGTTTGTCAGGTCTGTGATGTACTCCAGAGTGCAACTGTACAGACGTCCCTGCCTGGAAGTTCATGTTGTACTGACCAGCAGGTAATGTCTCCTGTTTTTGAGAGTACATTTGTTCTGTCCTTGCTTGTTCTTGATGCTGAGGCCATTCCTGGTGTGATGCCAAACTGTATGAGGTACTTGGCATTCCTGTAGCTAGTATTGCCAAATTTTCAGGTGCATGACTGTCTGGAACAGAAATACTTCCTGAGGTCAGAGGTACTGGTGCAGGAAAAGATGTTGATGGTTTTTGGAAACTTGTGTTTGCAGCTACACCAGTAACTGTATCCACCAAAATGGAATTCTGGACCAAAGATGAACCAAGAAGCGAGTTCTCGGATACTTGTCCATCGCCTTTAGGCTTCCTAGCAGCCTGATTTGCCTAAGGAAAAAGTAAAGAAGCAAGAAAATGCTTAGCTTAGAGTACCTGTCCAATACATTCTAATTTAGCTCAAAGGTGAGGATAAAACACGACTCAAGTTCTCACCCCTTTCCCAACTCAGCCACAGGAAAAAAGGGTAAATAAGATAGCTAAGCTTTTTCTCCTAGGAGTTCGCCTCTTTTTGTTAGACACCGTTACAGGAAAAATTCTTACCCGCCAGTTTCTAATTCTCTTGAGCCTGCTAGGAGTTTTCTCCAGTATCTGCAGAAACTCGTGGGTTAGCTCTGGGTAGGGGAAAAAAAACAAACAGGCAAAAAAAGCCATTTTAAGATTTGATTCTGTAATCAGCAGGTTGAACTCAAGTGTTTTCGCTAGAGTAACAACATTCAGCTTTTGCAGTAATTGGCTACAGGCTCCACAAAATTTGGTGTTTAATAATAAAATTGTTAGATGAGTATAGACCAAAAAGGGCTACAGTATTTTCCAGGGACAGACTTCTGACCACTACATTCATTCTGAAGCACAGGTCTGAATTTAAGATTTTGGTTTTACTCTTCCAGAATCTGGATTCACTAGACTTAAAAATGTCAAGAGGGATTTGTACAAGCTATAGCTCCTAAAATACTGTACTTGCCATTCAGCTTGGGCATTTCCCCATATGAAACTATCTTCTAACTGTAAATTCCTGTGTCACTTGTCCAGTAATTCCACTGAACTTAGGAATGACCAAATAACAGCTCTGACAGTAGCCGGCTGTGTTAAGAACCCAAAGGTCCTGGCAATTACTGTCCACAAGGAAACACCAGTCTCCATGCTTAGCAGCTGCAAATCAACATACTTTCCACTGACATGTAATTTTACTGACAAGCTAAAAATAATTAGGTACAGTCAGAAGCTGAATGCAAAAGGAGATCTCTTGCAGGTCTGGAAGAACTGGCTTCTGCAGAACTCCATGAGCAAGGTCAAAGCTATGCTGTTCCCAAATGCAAAACTACCTCAGCATTTTGGTCTGCCCAAGTCTACTACACATCCCAGCTCCATAAAGTCTTGAAGAATTAAATGGTGATCACTGTGAGCTCACAGCACACAGCTCATAGGATTGTAAAACTCAAAATGATGCCAGCTTACCCAGCACACAAATCCGACAGCCCAATGAGGAGAGCTACATACCACAGATACAACTTAAAGCAGCCTACCAGACAGACATTTGAATTTGCTATTTCAAGCTCACTCTGGTTCTGTACTTCACAAGACATCTACTCAAGTTTTTGTTTTCAAAACAAGTGCTCAGCATTAATAAAGTCTGAGCAGAGGAAGAAAGCAGGCTATGGGGAGTTTGTAAGCATATGGTCTTCTAGGACTATGCTTTCTTCTGGAAAGAAGCCATTTAATCAATAAGAAAGTGCTTTGCAGGAGTTTGAAGTATCATAAAGCTGTCTCAAACCGTTAACATACAACTACCTTCGTAAATATGGCAATTTTATGTACAGTCTAAAGAACACTTGTTTGGGTGACAGTGTAGCCATAAACTTGAACCAGTGACGTACAATGATCAAGACTGCATGGATTTGCACTGGCAGTTCTCCATCTCTTTCCTGGATCTGGAAAGCATTTAAAAGATTCCAACCTTTATCTGCAAAAAGGTTAGTGGATGCCCCAGCCCACAGGATGGAATAAAAAAAGGTCTCAAAACTATGTTTGTCATCCAAAGTTCTCCCCTCTCCTATACCTTTGTCACCTGAAGCTTAAAGCTATGCTTTAAGTATACTATGCTTCTAGTTTTACATTCATAAACACTTTTTTCCAAGGCAGTGTTACTTACCATCTAGTAATTCCAGAGTAACTGAAGGATCTACATATTCCCACCAGTGTTTTCCATCAGTTGATACTGGAATCTCCCAGTTGGACCACTTGCAGGCCAAGTGAATGCACACACATGCTATCACTGTAGGCTTGTACTGAAGACAGAATGTAGTAAGGTGAAGACTGTTGCACAGATTTCATAACGGGGACCAAAGGAAATGAAACATGTAAAACAGAAAACCCAAAGAAATCCACCATTAACATACAGGACAAGGTAACTTGTCAAGCAATAGCAGTTAACATTTTTCTGATTAAGTTTGTAAGGTATCTTACTGCCTTCAAGCACAGGGCAGGGCATTTATCTGGTAGAAAAGTTTAATTTGCTTGTGCTATAAAAGCTGCAACGAACAGTAAATCAGTGTACTGATTACTGTGCTTTAGTATAACATAGTCAATTAAAATTCTACAGTAAAAAACATACAGCTGATTATGTGGTCTCTGAATGAGGCAATTAGAAGGCATCACCCAACAGTTTCACAGCAGCCAAGTGAATTACTTGTGGGCTTAGCTTTCACTAGGCCTGGATTTGTGATACTTGAGAACTCGCCTTCAGCTTCCAGCTGGCAGCAGTGCAGAGACATTAGCCGAGTTGCACTGTTTTATCATAACTTTTCTTAACAGCTGTTCCAAACACAGAACCCTGCCCATCAAGGAACCACTATGAAATATTTGGAAGAGGTCTAATAACCAGCAGATATTGCTTAAAACCTGTTTACATGTAATGAATTTCTCTTAAATAAAGCTCAGAGGTGTTTTGTAAAAAGTAAATTGAACTGATTGAGATTAAAGGCTAAAGTCTGTTCTCAAATTCCATGTTTCTGCAACAGGCTTTGCATACATAGTCCCCACTTGGAATCCTAGAGCTTTAGACTTATATAAGTACTTAAGTTTAAAACTATATATTAAGATTAAAGAGTTGTTTCTAAAAGGAAGAACATTTAACTACTATTACTAGTCTATCTGAAAAGGAAAATCATCTAGTTGAAAAGATCTTTTGGCCCACTACAATTTTATAAGTTAAGATTGGATCAATATATTTAAAGTTAAGAGAAAACTGCCATTAACTACAAGTGTAAACTAGAAATAGTTTTGTACTTACCAAGATGCTCGATTTTCTAGGTTAAGTTTAGCTCTTTGTAATCTTTAGCTGCTATTCAGGCTACCAATTTTAGACTTATGCACTCACAATCGAGAAAATGTCATCAGAAAGCACCACTACACTTCTCATTGTGCATTTAACCCCTTTGTGCCATCAGGCCCTTGTACAATACACCGCACTGCAAACAGGAAGGTACCACCACTGTAGATGGCCCAGTCTCCTGCTGCAACAAGGGTAAGACACATGTAGGGGGCCCTGCAGTAAAGGAAGCTATAGTGTGCTACAACAGTGCAACAAAGAGGTTCAGGATAACAACCTGTTGGTAGCCATGAAATAGGATGTCTGTGCCAAATCCTTGCTTGCTGTAAGAAAAGAAAACAAGAGAGATTAAAGATCTGTATGGACATGACAGATTCATTCCAAAATTAAATCAAGTTTTACTTCCCAAAAGCACCACTTATTTCCACAGAACTAGTCTAAATTTAGCTTATTAGCCTTTAGAATAATATTTTCTGAGATACAAAAGCCATTATATTTGGTAACTGGAGATGGACCAGTCATTCTTTTCACTGATCCCCCCACCCGGTACAACCCACTGCACAGTTTCCCTTTGCTTATCTGTCCTGCCTCATGTGAATGCACCCTTTTGCTAGGAACACCTGCTTCCCACCCTCACTTACAGATCTCTAGCACAACCTTGGACTGCAGCAAGGCAGCAAAAGCCAATTCACAGCACAGTGCAAGCTCTGCTCTTGGGGAGGAGCATGGCAGGACACCCATGACATCTCTCTCCTAACACCCCACAACACAGCAAGCCCCCAAGCTAGAAGGTAATAAAAGTAAAGTAGTTTTCTGCTCCCTCCCAGTAAGAGCACTGTACTTGTAACATTTTGTATCACATTTGTTAAACCTATGGCAAAGCTTTGATAAGAAAAAAGACAACTTCATTTTAGTTACAGTCAGGAAAAAACAAAACCAAAACACACAAGACTGCAACATGCCAGAAATGAAAAGCTAACAATGGTGGCTGTTACAGCCATCTCGCACTGACCCCTGCCAGTGAAACCCCAATGCTCCTCACTCAAGCAAGAGAACTTACTGTAGCATGCATACAATGGAATAGCTGGGCACAATGGGCTCAACTGAAGATTGAATGCGGCCTTCATTGAATTCTTACTTTGACACTATGACTTGAAATCATTGTGCTACCTGCAGAAAGTGTATTGTTGAACTTTACATCAAAGGGAATATTGTTAAACTTTGGTTTTAATGATAGCCTTTGCACAGAATTTGAGCAAGACTGCAATGGCTTTTAAAGTTAAAAAAAAAAAAAATGTGATTTGACTCGACTCTTACTGATTGCAGAGGAGCACAAATCAGACATCTTTATGCCACACAGATGGGAAGTGTCATAATCCAAGAAAAAATGTGGAAGTAGCGAGGTAACAAGGTCTGTCCCTACACACAGTCTACTAATCCATCATAATCAAAAGGTGAACTGACCATGTGACAGTGTTATACTAGAACATTTGCTTTCCAAACTAGAATGGTAATTACATGCCAGATGACCATGGAGTTCAACATTTTCCTCTCCCTCCCATCACAAAAATGAAAGGCAATAGTACCATAAAAGAAAAAGTGAAGTGAAACTACTGTAACAACACAAATGAAAATACAGAATGATTTACTAAGACTGAAAATGATGTCTTGCTCTTCATTTTTTTCAGCAAAATAATATTTAAATGATCTTCAAGGATTTTTGTATTCCGTACAGTTACAACATATTTGAATTAAGGGACCAGACCAAGAAGCATCTCTACTCTCACTGAAATGTCCCTTTTGAACAAGGAAGAAAAGCAGATGCCAGAAAACTTCTATTTAACATCAGCTTGAAAGTTGAGTAAATCAAAACACACCTGGAAGAAAAGAATCACATCTTGAAACACACATTTTAGCCTCAATCAAAAAATTAAAGTGCTAAATACCTTGCCTATACTAACAAGCAGTACAATACTGTGTTTCAACTTACAGCTAAATAATCACCAATGCCAAAAGAAATGTCAGATCACGACTGAAACCTGTGATAACACAAGGCACAACTGAAAACATCTGTCCCAAACTCTTCTCTTGCATTTAGGGCAGCTTTGGTTTAGCAGGATCCATCACCAAAACTAAAATTAATGAAATTTAGTTCCTGGGTTTTTTTGGTGTGTTGCTTCCTGTACAGTAGTGGAAAGTGCATCTCCAACTTAAATAACCTTGAAGAAGAGGCTCCCCTGGTGTAACTCAAGTTGCAGAACTGATGACTGTGATGCCAGCCATTAATAATCAGTTCTACACTTGATCATTCAGGAGTGACTTAACACCTACCCTGTCTCACTGCTGCAGAAGCAACCATAAGGCAGGGGATTACTACAGTACTAACCAAGATTTTTGCTACAGGACTTGCTCTGATACACCTTCCAAAAGGCTATTATTTCCAAGAAATTCCCAACTGGAAACCAAAATAATTTCTACTGGGCATATCTCCACCGTTCAACTGGGTGCAATTCCATGATGCCTGTCTCTTCTCTTCAACATGAGGTTATCTTGGATCTTGAGATAATGAAAACATCACTGCCAAGTCACCCTTAGGAGGGTGGTAGTTGGCTATGCCTAGGACCCTAGCAACATATTAAAGCTCTCCCAGGAAAGGGGAGGGTATAGATAAGCCAGACAGCATCAGAAGAGAGAAAGCTTGCTTTAGCCCTTCTGGGCAAAAAGTCACAGGCTCTGAATGGAGGTATATATGTGGATGCCTGTTGTATCTGGAAAGGGCTTGAGGATGCCATAGTGTAGGTCTGAGCAGTCCTGGTGGCTTTAATTCAAGAAAGTAGTTAAAACTTGGGAACAGGTCTGTAAAAGCCTGAGGTGAAAGTTCAGAATGTAAAGGCTGCCTGTAGCTGTGCTGCAGTGCAGCTGGTGTTTATAATTGTTCCACACTACTTAGTATACCAAGATTTACATGTTCCCCATGAAAATACCTTCTGAAAAAGCTGATTAATTTTCATCTCCTCTTCTGCTGCCTTTATCAGCCTGATTTAACCAGTGAGCCCTGTGCACAAGGACACTAGGGTGTGCCTGAAGAAATTGACAGTGAAGTTTTCACCAAAGATTAGTAAAGATCATGGGTGTTCAAGATACCTGATAACCTGCTAAGTAGTGAGACCAGTCCTAGAAATCCTTAGGATCCAATCTTCAGTTCAAAAAAGAAGGTTGTGTATCAACACAGAAAAAGGAATGACTGAAGAATGCCCAAGATGGAGATGAGGATACAAATTCCTCCCCTTCAAGTTTCAACAGAAGCAGGCTGGGAACAGACTGATTTTACACCAGAGCTTAAGAGGACCATGTCATGGTCTCAGCACTAGGGCAGTTTCACTGCTGATCATTCAGCCAGCATTCAAGAGCCAGCAAGGTGATTTGACACCAGAGTGGTTTTGGTGTTTTTAGTGTTGGGGTTTTTGTTTTGTTTGTTTTCTTTTTTCTTCTCTCTTCAGTACTGGGGCTCCTTTTAATGGGCACTGAGGCTTGCTGACAGTCCTTCACAGATCCACTGCCTTCAGATTCCTTAGAGGACCTGTGAGATCCTAAGGAATGAAGGTCCTGTCTCCTCATTCTCCTGACATGGAGGAAGAATGGTGCAGAAAAAAGGCTGAGCCCACACCACTTTCCTTGTCTACTATACTGATCTAACTGTAAAGATGGAACAGTTTCATCAACCCACAAATCTCTGAAAACCAGAAGGAATAATCAGACACTTTATGCCTAAACATCAAGAGCTGTTATGTGCCCATCTAGTCATCCCTTATCTACAATTATCTGTAGTGTCTAACGTCACCTTCAGAGGGGCTTTCAATCTTGGAGATAAAGAATTTGATCTTTTCTTTAGTTGTATGTTGATGTAGTTCTGTTTATTTGCAACAATTCCCACTCACTAGTTCATCTCCAGTCCTAGCAGTTGATTCTGTTATGCTACTGCAAGACCAGACATCTTTCTGACAAAGCACTTGGCTGAATCTCTTGAGCACCATCAACAGAATCTTTTTTAATTTGTATGTGATTTCCCCCCCTACCCTCCCAGCCCTTTGTTTTCAAAGGAGGTAGCTCACAGACTAATACAGACAACAGTAACAGCATAAAGCACATTACCCTGGATGCAAGACAACAAAGAGTGATATAGAGAATCAGCCATCCTCTTGCCCACTTTCTAGCTAGCAAAAGGGCATCTTCTCACCACATGGCAATTCAGTGCACACACTAAGCCAGTTGTATACCACAGCTAACTTTTTGCCTCTCTTTTGGCAATTACATTGTCACCCACAATATAATCCTCCCTTCCTTCTCCCCTAAAATATAGACTTGGAGGTTTTAATCATAAGTTAATCACCTTTAATAAAATTGGTATCTCTGCCTTCTAAAACCTATTTTTTTCTAAGATGACATTACCAGAAATGGATGAAGCAAATTTGCATTTCTTTAACTTCTCAGTCAATCCTTTTAGCCCTAAAGGCAGAACAGTGACAAATCTTTGGTGTATTTTTAAAGCTTCAGGATTTGATATCTATCCATTCACATTAAACAATGTATTCTCCAATAAACAGTTAAGAAAACTAAAATCATACCACTGCCTCTCTGAAGGTATATCACTATGTCCAAAAGCCCATCTCTTTATTCACTCCATACATAAGACTAATGATCCATGGCAATTATTCTCTACTTGTTTGATGTGCATGCATGACTGCAGATTTCATCCTCAATCATTTTGACTTATAGACTGTAATTTTTGGGTTTGTTATGAGGTAGTCAAGTCTTATGTTCCCAGCCTACACCACCCCAGAAAGGGCATATGCTGACAAGAATTCCATTTGCATACACATACAAAGGAGCACACCCACTCCAGTGAGTAGGTTTTCCAGGCATCATATGTGTTCCATTCACTTTGCACCAGTCCTCAAGATACATGGATTTTCAGCCCTCACCCAAGTCTTCAGATGTCAAGACCTGAGGCAATTTCAGAGTTCTAAGCATTTTGTTAAACTGTGCTGACATGAAATACTAGCTTTAAAATGTCAAATGCAACAATAGGCATGTACCTTCATATCAGTTCTGTTCTTACAAAGGTAGCACACAAAACACAACGGAAAAAGCTAAACTGTCTTAAGCGTGGTGTCTGCCCTTGACTCAAGGAAATGAAGTGTGTGCTTTCACTTCATGTAGGCTCAAGTCAAACATGCTTGCTGATGTGGATATCCTGATGCAGCTACAATACTGCTTGCCACCTCTCCCCCACAACCCCAAACACTGAGCAGAAGCGCAGGGGTTCACACAAAAAATGTGTTCACATTTGTATTGACCAAAGTAAATCTCTACAGAGCTGATGATGCAGACTGAGACTAGGTGCAATTAGACTTAGGCACTGAGTCACAACCAAATCTGGACAGAAAGCAAATAATCACGATCTTGTAACAAGAATAGCAATAAAGCTACTTTATATGCCAGTAAATCACAGCCACAGTCCTACTCAGAATCAAACTGAAGACACTACACCAGTAAGCTACTTCAAAGTAACAGCAATACTTTTCCCTTGAAAAATCAACTTTAATTATGGAGTTACTTCAGAATAGATCTAGTTGACAGGATGAAGTTGTCCCTAACTATCAAACAAAACCAAAACAATACCCCCAACTTTGAAACACTTCACTGGCCTAATCAATTTCAAACATTTTGGGACACTGTAAAATTGGAAACCTTACTTCAGGTGTTTTTATAACTGATTCTTAATTTTTGCATTCTCCCGCTTATGAGCAGATTTTTTTTCTTTTTTTTTAAATAAAAAACTCCAGAGGAAGCCAATTTAAGAATTAAAGAAAACATGCCAAAATTCAACAAAAAATACTGAAGAGCAAAACAGGTTTCTGGCCAGAGTCACAATAATTAGATGTGAGGATATGATTGTTCACTAGGTTTGGGGGTTTGTGCTACCATCCAAAGCAAGTACATACATGCTGCTCCAGAAAAAACACTTAGTCACATCTTGAAGTGCTGGCACATGACAGCACACTTGCTGTGCACTCTATCCCTCAGTTCACTAGTTAAAAAGATTTGCTGAGACAAAGCCAGCATTAGCCATCAACCAACATACAGGCTAAAACTACTACAGAGTGAAAATAATCAACCCAGAATGATATTAAGCAGATGGCTAGTCATTTTTCAACTACTACCTGCTTCTGTTTGAGAACTCATGGAACAGATGTTATTGAAATCAAAGCTAATAGAGTA
Source organism: Dryobates pubescens (assembly GCF_014839835.1). Lineage (NCBI taxonomy): Eukaryota > Metazoa > Chordata > Aves > Piciformes > Picidae > Dryobates > Dryobates pubescens. The sequence goes on along the minus strand of NC_071613.1, from coordinate 49,070,477 downwards.
GCAAAAACAAAATATGAAGGAGAGAGAACTGGACACTTCAGACTCCAAAGGTTAAGATCAAGCTCTCAGCAGTTAGTTTTAAACACGCTCTTAGGATGCTACAGTTTTTGAAGATCATATTAGACACATGTAATCACCTTCAAATTTTACTAGAAAGGTAAAAAGGACTTACAAGAAGTGGTTAAAAGTCACTGACCTCTCACTAATTGTGTACATTTCACAACATCTGTGTGTGGATGTTCAATGGTAATCTCAAAACCTGAAGAGTTACAAAAACATTTTAGAATCATACATTTGCATCTGTAACAAAAAACCCCCCAACCAAACAACACCAAATGCCTTTTGTTTCCCCACAGACGTAAAATTCTTGCTAAATCTTTTCACTGCTGATCCAAGAACACTATTTAAAAGCCTGCATCTTTTCATACTTTTGAATGGTAAATAGTAGAGTCACTTCAAGATCAATTAGTGCAACATTTCTTCAGTAATGTCAAATTATACAGGTATATATAAATGAAAAAAATCTGGAAAGCTACTGTATTTTTGAGGTTGAACATATCTGAAGAGTTTCTAGTATGTTAGTCAGTAAAAGCTGTACTATAGACACTGAAATTCATGTGCAGGCATACATTCTGATTTCTGGAACTTAAACACATTGCACCTAGGAAAATACAAAGTCAAATTGTAGGTCAATGACTTAATTTTCTGTTTACGATGCCATTTTAGGAATTGGGTCATGACTGTCACAGCTTTTTTTTTTTAACCACAATGCAGTCAAAGTAGTATTTAAGACTGAGTCTGTCAGTGTGTGTTCTCAGACCTGCCAGCCTTAATCATCTCCTCATTACTTTAAACTGAGAAGCTTCTTATCAGAACATTCCATTTCCCATTTTGGAATCCCCTGAAGTCACTAAATGGTCACACTACAACTTGGGATGTTCAGATGTAGTAATCTTGCTCAATTACGTAATGATCTTCTCCAGGAAGGCAAAGTAGGGAAGAGCATTTGGTATAAAGCTCTACCCAATTGCTTCAGAACACACAGAGCTAAGCTAGTACAACATGTTACCTTCTATGAAGAATAATCAACATAGCTGCTACTTTGGAGTAGCTTTGAAAAATCTGTATGGATGGAAGGGTACACATTTCTATCCCAAAGTGTGAGAAACCCCTATGTCACAAGTATAAAGCTTCTCCCTTCCACCTCCAAGTGAACATGACAATGCTGCCAATAGGAACCTGAATTCACAGGTCAGAAGTTTACCACCAGAAATAGCAGAATTCAAGTGTACCAACAGCACATGAAAAATTCAGTTACTTCTTCATGCTACATTAGCTGCACAGTAGACATCGAGAAAGACATACCTAAAGTTTGAAGCATTATTGTTTCAAGTATAACCAGCTCTTGAGCTTGTTGAAGGTATGCCTGAAACAAATAAGCAAAGAAGTCAAGACACAGCTATTGCCTCAGAACTTCAGTCATACACTTTCTATTTGAATACTGGTACTGGCAACACAAGGCCACTACCCAAGCCAGTTAGAACTGACAGCTCAGAAGACTTCACTATGTCAGTGCTTTCTTCTACCAGTGTGTTACTGCAAGTTCAGTTGCACCAGCCTAACCATCTTTTACAGCAAGCTTTACTTAGTCTGGATCACATATAATCTACTCCATGTAAGCATTTTTGGAAGAAGGCAACAGAGGTATCATTAGAATTAGGAAGGTTTGCAAGTGTACATCAACTCAAGTATCACTAGTCAGGTAATCTGTTTTACAAGTACTTTAAAATACAGCTGGAGATAACCTGTTGGCCTGTGTTAAGCTCTCTTAAGCTTGTGGGTCAAGTGCACACCCCCATCTGTCATTCCAAGAACCAGTAGCATAGCAAAGGTGCTCAGATAGCTTTATATGTCAGCTGAGGTCCAGCAGGGTGTACCAGCACAGCCTGACCTTCAAGCTGAACAGCTCTAGTACATGTCCACCAAGCCTCCTCACATGTTTGGTTTCAGGAAGACTCATCTCAGGGCATGTAAACTATTGTGTGAAGCTGTATGAACTTTGGAAAATTAAAGGAAGATCAATATATAGCAGAGGCCGCAGCTGACGACTCTGTCACACTTTAAAACCAAATACAGACAATGGTGCATGAGGAGCCTCTAGTTCAGATGAGCACAGTGTCCTGAACTCCTCTGCACAAAGTGACTTACAGAATGATGCAGGGAGCATCTTATTTAACATCTAGTCTAGGGTTCTACTATACATGCAGAAATGTTAAGAATAATGGAAGTTCAGGATGGACCAAGCTCTTCAAGTTTTGTAACACAAATATTCAAGTCTTTAAGTTATATCAGACCACCCCTTGAGTAGTGTGTCCAGTTCTGGGCCCCTCAGTTTAGGAAGGAGGTTGACTTGCTGGAATGTGTCCAGAGAACGGCAACAAGGCTGGGGAAGGGTTGGGAGCACAAGCCCTATGAGGAGAGGCTGAGGGAGCTGGGGTTGCTTAGCCTGAAGAGGAGGCTCAGGGGAGACCTTATTGCTGTCTACAACTCCCTGAAGGGAGGCTGTAGCCAGGTGGGGTTGGTCTCTTCTCCCAGGCAACCAGCACCAGAACAAGAGGACACAGTCTCAAGCTGTGTCAGGGAGGGTTTAGGCTGGATGTTAGGAAGAAGTTCTTCATAGAAAGAGTGATTGGCCATTGGAATGTGCTGCCCAGGGAGGTGGAGTCACCATCACTGGAGGTGTTTAACAGGAGAGTGGATGGGGCTCTTGGTGCCATGGTTTAGTTGATTAGATGGTGTTGGGTGATGGGTTGGACTTGATGATCTTGAAGGTCTTTTCCAACCTGGTTAATTCTATTCTATTCTAAATACAAAAGACTTAAATGGTGTAAAACCTGGAGTTTTTCTTCCTGCTTTGCAGACAGCAATAATCCAGTCAAGACAATATAACAGATCATTAAATGAAACATCATCTGATTATCTTAAAAACCACAACTTCCACCTACATCACTCTTTGTATCCAGCTGTGGCTCTTGAGGATGAAGACAGGCATGTGCTACTTTAATAACATGTTCAAGTTTCCGTGGCTGTTCTTCCACTTTTGCAGCCAAAAACAATGCTGTAGGAGATATTATCTGAAGAAGAAAAACATATATGCATTTTAAAACTTTTTGTAAGCAGGACTTGAACTTTAGGAAGTCTACACTGGTAATCAGAAAAGTTTGGGATTGTTCTGCAGGTTTAAATTTTTTTTAAACTGTTCTGAAATCATGCAAGGCAACAAAAATAACCAGTCATGGTTTATTTTATAACTGATGTAATCCACCCAACAGCACTGGGAAGGAGTAGCATAAGTGCTAAATTACATTTGTGAGTAAGACGTTTGAGGTCAAACTCATTCTATTTCAACATAAAATGAATAGATTTGGTCCAGAAGATTTAGTCACACTAGAACAGGCTGTTCCAAGTTAAATATACTTCATGAGAAAGTTCATCCAGTTTCTTGCACAGTAGCGAGCCATTACACCATCTTTTCAGTAAAAGTCAAAACATATGATTTCGAGTTCTGCTACTACTTGAATCTCCTGAAAAACAAGAAACTTTGCAGAGAACTTTAAGGAAAACAGCCTGTTATAGAAAGAGGTAAGCATAAGCTTACTCTTAGAAACTACACCATATACCCAGCAGCGTGAACAAAGCACAAGGATTCACAAAGAGCAGTTACATCCAGCGTTAGCAAGGACTAGAAATTACATTTAAGGAGGAGGACTTTAATAAAACTCTAGGTGTTGTATGCTGGCAGCAAAGCAACCATTCACATTTCAGTACCACCTAGGAGTTGCTGTGAAGCTGATTTGATGCCTAGCTGTCAGCCAGGATGATTGATGTTTCTATATACCAAACATGGCTAAACATACATGATTTAGAAGAAGCAGGGTCCTCTTTGTATGCAAAAGCTGCCTGTGCTAAACACGAATTAAAATGACACTCAAAACCTGGATGTAGACATGAGCAGATTACATTAAAATTAAACCAGTATAATGCATTTATTCAGAAGTTGAAATAGCTGCTTGGTATTTAATTGATGCATGGAACAAGCAGTGCAAGTATTGGATTATCTCATTGAATGCCCGAGTAGAAGTAGACTGAATGACTAACAGCCACACTTTCCCCTGAAGTTAGGTTTGCCTTTTTTTTTTTTGCCCCAGTCAGCAAGCAGCCTTTTGTTACACCAGAATGAAAACTTGCAAGGAAACAATTAGAATTGAACGTTCAAGCGATTATTCATTGCACTTCCAGGGCTTTCAAACATACTGAAGGAATACTTTGAAACATTCACCTGGATCTTCAGTAGAACTTGTAAAATTTGCACTTGAGGAAAACTGACCCCCTGGGAAGGTGATATCCTTTGAGGCTTGAACAATCTCAAACCACCCAAAATAAGTCACAGGGAGCAAATTATTCCACAACAGTGACAAAAACTACTTTCTTTGTAAGGAGCTTGTTCCTTCAGCCTTACAAATACATGAAATAAGAACCTGAAGTCAGGAGTTGCTGAACAAGGCCATATTAGCACTGACACTTAAGACTTCTGATTTGACCATATTGCTTGAAATAATGAGTATAAATGCTGCAAGAAATCACCTCTTTGAGGGACATACTATTTGAAATATATCTCACTTAACATGGAAGATAAACTTTAAAAGACTAAATGTCAAGGAAGGTCTTTCTGGAGTTCAGAATGCCTTGTCTTGACAGCTTTAAAGCACCAGAAGAGGTGGAGTAGCATGTTCAAGTATAACCCAACATAAACATGCCATATGAAGATGTTTTACAGAACAGACAAATGGTGCCCCTGCCCAGGATTGCACCAACACAGGCAAGCCTCTCACATCTATAGCTGTCTCATCCGTATAAGTCCTGTGGTAACCTGTGGTGGCATGCTTCAACGATTTGGGGCAGGTATAAATGAGGAAGGTGTCTGAGGCTAGCACCTTCTACTCTAGGGCCAGACTAACAGGAAGGATGACATTATCAGACAACTCTGAGCTTTAGGGGAAAGACAGGTTAGCAGACAGGGGCAGGAAGCCACATAAACATGAACAACAGAGAAGGAAATTCAAAATGTTGAAGAATCAACAGTTAATAAGAAACAAGTTTGCCAATACATTGTACAGAAATGAGGAGGCAGTAATGAGGACATCAGAGAGACTACAACTGGTGGGGTGGGTTTTGGTGGGTTTTTGTTTTGCTGGTTTTTTAAACTCTGGAAAAAGGATACAATAAGGTAGACCACGATGGAGTGAAAACTAAAGACAACATAGTGAGGTTATGAAGGGTATGGAATCATAAATAGAATGGAGGCTGGAAAGAAGTTGTAGAAAGAAAGCAAACAGAAGATCCTTTCCATCTTCCAGAATAATAATTTTAAGCACACCAAACATTCAATCACCAACCTGTTGCACTGCCTTACTGCTGGGCTGAAGAACAAAAGCAACTGCACTGTGAGCAATGAACTGCTGTTCTCTGGTGTTCTCCCCCTCTTTAATCTTACCATCCCCACCAAACATCACACACTTCTCCCCAAGTACCCGCATCCAGGCCTTACAGTTGTTCTAGCTTTGTTTATGTGTTTTAGTGAAATATAGCCTAACATAAGGTCTCTAACACAAGTTTGTGGGTATCATTAATACCTGCATGGAATCTTTACAATTTACTTCTCTGAAAAATCAATACCCAAAAATGACTGAAACTACTTACACTTCACAGAGGCATTATTTGAACCAAGTCACAAATAACTGCAATCAAATAACCAGAAAAATTCTTACTCACTATTATTCTGTTTGACTGTGCTGAAGTTTCACTTCATTCCAAAACTAAAGGCTGACTGTAGGGTATTTTCTAATTCACTGAAACAGATCAGTTCTATCCAAGAGGTGCCCACACAATTCCTGGTTTCAAAGACCTTACATAAACCCCCACTCTAGAGGCTGATTAAAGTCAACCTGATTAATTGACATTTAATTCTGGTTCATAAGATACCTATGTAGACCCCAATTATCTATTTGCTAAAAAAGAAAAAAAGTATTGGCCTCTGGCCAAAGAATTCATCTTTGTCTTGGTTCTCATTCCCAGTTTAGAGTAGGTCAGTATTTTTGTCTCCCTTGGTACTTATTCAGGAAAGTAGACATCCTAATAAAGTTTGACTTGGCATCCACACAGCCTCCAGTGAAGATGACATACCCTGCTAAGCATGTAACTGGTGAAGTTACTCAAGTGCTTTCATTAATTTCCAATTCTCAGACATGACAGAAAAAGCTAAAGCAGAACAAAAAAGGAAAATTAAAGACAGACTTGACACAGCTGTAAGCCTCCTATATATAAACAACTGTCCTCACACAAATGAAATTTCAAGTTATCTACCATGCACCCAAAAATATTCAAGACTGAGAAATATCTTCAGAAGAACACATATGATTTATGACATTAAATCCCAATTTGGTACCAGCTGAGAATCTCAGAAACCAAATCCTACTGAAATACAACATACACAGCATAAGAACCTTATTACAACAGTCCCAAGAGCATCATACCACAAGTTTTATTGGTAAATGTGCTACAAGTCCTATTTCACTTCAAAAAAGTACATGACATATTGTAAAAAGTGTTGCACTTGGAATAGTCTCAGAATACATCAGCAGCACGTGGTTTCCCCAAGAACTCTCTCTTAATGCCGATGTTTTTAGACTTGATACAAATTAGCTTAAGACTTTAAGTGGTTCCAGTCTATGACAGAGGTTTTTCAAGTGCAAACACAAAGGAGTCCAAGTTTTCAGTATTATAACAAGAAGCTCACGGAGCATAAAACCAGCAAATGTTAAAGCACAAGATTACAAACAGAACTGAAGTGTCCAAACAACACTGCTAAAGCTTGGTGCACTTTATGGAAGTGTTAAGAACTTTCCACAACTGCAGTCAGCTGTTCAATCCTGCAATTTAGACAGGGCGTGAGAAGACAGCAATGGAATGGAGAGGGATGGGAAACAAACTCTCCACACAACTCACTCACCTTGCACTTCAGGGAGAAAAATTCATCCTGCAGCCTTTTCAGACACTTTAGTTCTACTGGATGTCACAAAAAAAAAATCCCTTGACATCATTAAGTATATTTTCAACTGGTTGGCTGGTATTCCACATGGCCTTTCTAAAGATTATGTTTAAAAATACAGCCACCATTGGATGCCTTACCTCTCATTTCCAGCATACCAAGAATTTTTCCCCTTTCCCTGTTCTTCAAATCAGTGTGCTGAGGAATAAGCCTCTAAAAGAGGTATTTGCTACATAACAGTATCAGACATGGAAAGTGCTACAGAAACAGCATTTCCAGAAGAATTTTTGTTACATTTCAGAGGTTTCCCAGAATAGTCAGGCTAGTATTCCCTATAAAGAGGCAACAAGCTCCCTCCCCCACCCGGGTATTAGCACTGACAAACTTTATACTCAGCAAACCAAAGTTACCATGCCCTGGTCAACAGTAACATAGAAAGAATAATTTGTACTACTGCTGAGGACATTCACTGTAGTTCCTGAAACGTCTTTTGCATAGACAGGTAATATTGGTAGCCAGGGCACCCAATTCTGCTTACCAGAATTGGTCAAGCAAGTTTCCACTCTTATTATTGGGGCAGAGCAATCTTGCAAGGTCTGAACCTGCTTTAATTGCAACATCAAAACCTCAACACATTCTTTGTTGCAACTAAATGAGTTTACTTTTGTAAACAATTCAGAAGTAACTTGCTAAGCCACAGTACCTGTGCAAAAATAGGGCTATTTGGTCATTAGAGCAGTAAATGTAATTAATAAAAACATGACTACATTAACTGTATGTGCCACCCCTGTAGCTCTACAAATTGAAGATACTGTTGGAAATTCCATTCCCTATTCACAGCTGATTCTCAAAATCCTGAAAGCCTGTGAAATTGTTTAGCAGTAATTAGTATTGAGGAAAAAAAAACACCAGAATGAAGACAACAGCTATTCAAGTAAAGAACCTTTCACTAGAAGACCCCTTTATTAACAATTTAGTGCATGTGACCTCTATGTAAGGCATGCATATTTGTATAACCCAGCCCTCATGAACAGTGACAATGAATATGCATGTGTTTACTACCAGACTAAAACCACTGACCTACCAGTACAGCAAGACAACAAAGGCTACATTTTTTCAACTGGAGATCATAAGGCATTTTGACTAATGGCCATCTAATTATCTAGCCCCAGCCTTCAGATTCCTTCTTGCCACAGACAAACATCACTAAACACACAAAGACACATACATCACATATTGTAGAAAATTTTAGCTAGGTCTTAGCTTGAAGACTGCCAGCACCTTACTATTTAATTTCTAAGGGTTAGTTTCTTCCTATAGTGGATGAACATTGTTACATTCTTTAGCTTGCCAAGTACTCTGAGGATTTGATATTAAGTATTTATTGCAGTCCTTGGTTTTTGCCTTCTCTACAGAGAATATTTGTAAGTGACCAATTCACTTTGAGACCACCTCCTTTATCCAATAGGAAAATATGCAAGAAATGCATTTACCCATCAGTACACATGGGCTTTCCACTCATTCAGAACTAGAGAAAGTAATTCAGCAGGAATCAATATTGCTCTAAACTGGCAGTGTGCTTGCCTTTATTATTTGAATACCATTAACCTGAGAATTAATTTAACAAGACATTTTCCCTCCTAATAGTTGTGGTTCCCACAGCATTCAGCCCTTAAAAAGCTTACTTGTTAATTTTAAGAAAATCCAACAGAGCAGCTAAATCTTCTTGCTAAATCTACCCTAGATTATTAGATACAGTAACCAAGCAGGTGATGTATACAACATAAGCCTCAGCTGTGGCAGCTCTATACCTGTCTATTCCAAGCAGCTCTACCTAGTTTATCAAGTCTGCAAACTATCCATAGTCCCAGAAACCTTTGGATAGCTCAACATCTTTTCCACTGGGTACAGGTTACTGTTGTATGGGCAGTAGGATGGAACAACTGTTCTATTGTCTTCACTCGATGTATTACAGACACACTTTCAAAAGGCATATTCCACCACAAAGCTTGCTGGAACTTGATTCTTGTGTGCTTTTCTTGCTCTAGGACTAGAAAACTATTTTAGGGAAGTACATTTGAATGTATGTGTATATCCATTTAATACACAGCTCTCTACTACTACATTAAAAAGTCCTACATTATATATTCCTGGTTAAAGTGTTTCAGGCTTATGCACACTTAACTCAGGTTGTACTGAACATTCATTACCTAAAGACCTGTAACACCATAGTTTTGGTAGCAAGTTTGCTCAAAGTTTGAAGTTAGCTCAGATCCTTCACAAACCAAATCAAATACACTTCTGAAATGTGCCTATAAACTATCATGTATCTCCTGCCAAGTAAAATGTCCATTTGCTCCACCAAACAAATTCATGCCAGGCAGAAAAGCTGGCAAACACTGATGCACTGTGTACCTGTCCAAATTCAGACAGTGCAAGGTTTGCGAGATTCTACCACTTAGCAGACCAAGAACTTCTCTGGTCTAGACTGTAACATCTATCACTGTCCCAATCTATTTTATCATGAAAAGCCAAGAACTGAGAAAACTCATCACTGCCTCTTAGTAATATACCATCATTATTATTAACTGTTCTTGCAAAGTTAGTATAAAATATTGATGAAGTGTGGGAGGTTTTGGGTTGTTTTTTGTTCTAATATAAAATGGAATATAGAGAACATTATACTATGATTTTTCTAACTACATTATCCATACAGACTTAAAGAAAAAGTCCTGACATTTTCAAGCTGGTATCTCAAGTTCCATATCTGTTAGAAAATCCTTCAATTACAGGCACTATTTTTGCTGAAGAATGCAGTTTTCTTTGTAACATATTCCATATTCAGATTCAGCATATTCCATTCATCAGTTAGGACAACTGGCATTTTCTCACCAGATGTAAAGACTTTCCTTGTCTAATATGAGTTACCAGTGTGCTGTTTAAGACTAGACCAGTTGAATTTACAGTGTTCTTTGAGAACAGATACATAATCCATATGGATACATGCATAACCATATTATAGTTGTCAGACACACCATGCTAGCACTGCTTTCATCAAGACAAACGTGTTCCTACACATCAGCCTTTCAAACCATAGCACATAAGAACAAGCCAGATTTGAAACATCCCACTGCATTCTTCACACATCTGAAATGTGTTTGCTGATGATGCCTGTTTTTTCTGTTGATATCAGAAGACAAAATTCAGCTGCCAGTAGTTAAAAATATAAAATTGAACAGAATTATCATTATTGATTTTAAATGACTGATAAGAAGCCAGAATTCCTAGAAATAGACCAGACTTCACAATCCAGTAAATAAATATAACATTTGTCAGTCAGATTACCAAAATTGTGGGCATATTATTATTGCATATAAAAATCATACTTACATTTCGATTAAATTTCGTGAAGGAATGATGCATATAAAATCTGTGCATGTAAACAATTGCAGTATTGATCGTAAGTTGAGAGCTGGAAAATTAAATTAAGGAAACACTACAAATGAAGAAAATGGTTTACAAGAACTGAAAGCAATGGGCTTTCTACACTAATCACCGCTTTCAACATGCTGTCCTTAGCTGAAAACGAATTAAGGACATGACACTTCAGAACAGATATTAACACATGCTTAACCGATACTAACACTTTATCGTTCCCATCTGCTCCGCAGACAATGTGGGGATTCCTACACCAGACTGGCCACATCTCACCCGCTCAATGAAAACTCCTCAGTGGGCTACAAACACTGAAATACTGCCTCAAGTGCTTTTGTTTAGTTCCAATTCACCTATTTCAGTACGGAACTGGAAATTTTAGTCTTACTGTGATCTCTTTCTCAGTTAAGGAACGGCTCACGAAGCGATGCTCGTTTCAAGGAAAACGAGTCAGCAAAGCAACTAGGATCTACTTTTAGAACCGTCCAAGCCCACAACTACCAACACAAACGCGGCTAAAAGACTCGGACAGATACTCGAACCATCCCCTCAGAGCCCTCGACCCGTACCGCTCTCGCACGCCGACAAAGGCGGCGACGCGGGGGCTTCAGAGGCTCCTCCTCCCATTCTGTGTCTCAAGGCCACATCTCCATCCCACGAGAACGCCGTTCGCCGGCTGCCGAGCGAGCGGGAACCGTCCCAGGAGAGTCCCTCAGATGGCGGGAGAAGTGCTCCCACAGCCCCACCACAACCGACGGAAAGAGGCACCGCCCGCACCGGTCGCTGGCCGCCCTCAGCCAGCCTCCTGCCGGGCCCCACCACCCCACGGGCCCCGCTCGGATACACGTTGAGGCGCTGGCCCATATCTTGGATGAGGTTGGCCGCCTGCTGCCGGTACGAGAGCTCCTTGTCGGCCTCCACGCCGCAGCGCCGCGAGGGCGTGTTCTCTAGCTGCTCGCGGCTGAAGAACCAGCGCGACGCCGTCGAGGAGCCGCCGCCGCCCCGCGCTGAGGAGCCCGTGCCTGAGCCCGCCGCCGCCATGACACTTCCTCCCCCTCCCGCCACCGCCCCGCCCGCCGCCGGCAGCGCCGCGCCCGGCTCCTCCCCTCCGCCCTCCATGGTGACTCTCGCGAGAACTAGCAGGTCGGCACGCAACCGATTGCTCGTCCATACGCTGCTGAACCATAGAGTTCGCCGACAGCGCAGCCAGAGCGACCACCAGAGGGAGGTGGATCACGAGGGCGATAGGCGACCATAACTCCTGCGGCATATGACAAGAAGAACAGAGCCAGCAGCAGCCGCCGGAGGCGCCTTTTCATCGGCCAATCGCCGGCTCTGATTGGCTGCGGCGCAGCAGACCCGTGAGGCGGCGCCGATAAACCCTTCCACCGCGCGCTGGGTGGTTGCTGTTGGCGTTCTGAGTGAAGTAATTCCCATCACGAAACTGGGGGTTCCCGCCAGGGCTGGGAGCACTGTGTGGGGAAAAGAAGGAGCAAGCTGAGAGGCTTTTATTGCCAGCGTTCTTTCTCTAAATACTGGGCTGCCAGTGTCACGTCAGCTGCAGAGGACTGTGGCGCGGTGTAGGGTACCATGAGAAGGTGAAGTTTTGAAAACCGAGCAGGCTTTTCCCGCCCTTCGTCTTCTCCCGCGTTGCCTGTTGCAGTCGGGTCATTTGGCAGCAGTAAATAATCAATGTGACTTAGAGACACTGAATGTTTGTTTGTACTTCTGAAAGATTAAACCCCATCATCTCTTCGGAAGAAGCAACAGCCGGCAAGTCAGGGGTTTGCTTTTTGCTTTCTGGAGCAGATGTGGGGAACAGCTTCAGCCGTCCTCTGTGGTTCTGTCTGCGGTTACACTTGTGCCTTCCCAGACTCCTGGCCTTCAGCTGATGACAGGTTGAGGCAAAAGGCCTCTTGCCGTTCGTACAACTTTACAGAAAAAAATCACAGATTTCTTCAACCTTATTTAAAATGATCCTATTTATTACCTCATGTAAGGTGCACAGCAGCACAAACACTGGTCAGGAGCTGTCGCATGCGTATGGGAGGATTCAGCCCGGCAGGTGTTGCCTTAATGGGTAAGAGCCTAATGCCTGCCGGTCTTGGAGTCCCCTGGGCTCTTACCGGAACTGTTTGGCAAAATTAACGTTTGCCTTTTTTCCAGTGCCCCAACAAGAACTTGCACTGACATAGGCTCAGAAAGATAAAATAATTGATAGTTTTAATTTACTGAAATCACAGGTACAATAGATTTGGGGCCGTGGGTGATAAGTGCACTAACTGCAAGAGCTGGAGTTAATAGATCTCCGGTATCATCCAACAACTATTGCAAGTCATTGCCAACAATAGAACTGCAGCAGAAGTTCAGCCATATATTGAAAATGCAGTTCTTAGCAGAAGGTGTGCCTATCTTGGGTGAAGGAAAAGGAGAGTATCTTGCTGACTCTGCTAATTCTACAGTCTTTCCCTTCCTGGAGAATGTCCTTATGGGTTTTTGTACCCTAACCCAGGCGCTCTCTCTGCCTTCTTGGTGATATTTAGCGTAATTTAGGTGGAGAATTCAGTAATATATTCATGCATGTTGAGTGTGTATTCCGTTTGGCTCGTTATCATACTGAGGTGTGTCATGTCAACTTTAATACTAAAATTGCAGTTAATTAGGCAAAGGTCACTGCTTGGGCATGATAGCCTTAAAAGTCTATTTTGAAGCTGCATGTTTTGTTGTTTTAGCCTTGCTTCATTAGTTTTAGCTGAAACAGGGCAATCTTATCTTCATAAGATTCCCTCCTACAGCTGCTGGCAGGACAACTTCACAGATCTTCATTCCCAGAGATAACATAAACGTCTCTTGGCTGTAAACATTTTGATCTTGCTCCTCAAGTATGCTAAATTAACTTGAGTCCTGTCCTATGGTAAGCTGGGCCCACAGATGGAGAGAATAACTTAGGGAAGGAGCATTAATAAATAAGAGTTATGTGTCCCGAAGACGTGAGCTGTGATGTGTGATCTAGTTCTGAAATAGACTAGTAGTTCTTGATTTAGCATTGATTTAAAACTGAGTGCATCTTAGTCTTCCAGCATGAATTCCACTAGTTATGTGGCACCCGTTAACCCTTGGGCTTATAGTGAAGATTTATGTTCTAGTCCCAAAAGAGTAAGCAGTTTTGTTCACCCATAATTGTGTTACAATTTGTTCTTTTGCAGCTTTAGTGTAAATTTTATACAAGAAGTTACAATTTTACCACTAGACCAAGTAGAATACTGATGGAAGGTACAGGCATATGTAATGCAGCACAGAGAGAGATGGGTTACTGGCCTGATCTTCCCAATTGTCAATCACCTTTAAGGCTTTGCATGTGCAGAGGAAATTTAACTACAAAGACTTCTGTTGGAATTAGGACCTGATCTTTGCCTTTGCATTTTTGTGTATTTTTGTGCCTTTAGCAATCTTAAAGCACAATGATTAAATCATTGTGTACAACTCATGGAGTTTACCTCTTTTTTTTTTAATTTTTTTAATTCCTTCAATAATTGGTGGAAAGGTTTTAAGGATATTCTTGTCTGACTGTAATTAGAATTTTACAGTAGCTTTGTTAACGGAAAAAAAGGGATGATGTAGGGAAGATTATACATATCCATGTCTTAAAAATCTTAACACATTAATAATAAGTAGAATTTCATTAAGTAATGACAGTGCATAATGAATATGATTTATGCATGGTGTGCATGTTAATTAATTGCCATGCAGAGTGCTGCAATCACCCATTCAGTCCCAGGTTAAGGTAATTAAATACTGGTTTTGCTATTGGAGAGGTTCCAGACCTTGGTCCCCAAAGATGTAAGTTTGCATTCTCACTGACTTCATCACAAACAAACTGAAAGATTAATCAAATTAAAATGTATTGGAGGAACCACAATGTATTTTACTCTTAAGTCCTTCCAAACATCTGTGAAAATCAAATATGGTGACAGAAAACATTATTATAGAGGAAGAAAGCTGCCTTTATTCTGCTTTGAAATTTAATTAAAAATACCTGCTTGAAAATGCATACATTTAAGTATACTAAAATGGTCCACAGAAGTCTTGCAAGCCTGAGGACAAAAAATACTGTTAAAGCTAATTTTCCTGGGTCCTTTTTCCCTCTTACATGAAATCCTGTGACCTACTGTCTGCTTCAGCTTCTTTTATGGAATCACACAGAATCACAGAATGTTAGGGCTTGGAAGGGACCTTGAAAGATCATCTAGTCCAATCCCCCTGCCAGAGCAGGGTCACCTGGAGTAGGTCACTCAGGAGCACATCCAGGTGGGTTTCGGATGTCTCCAGAAAAGGAGACTCCACACTCATCTAGGCAGCCTGTTCCAGGGCTCTGTCACCTTCACAGTGAAAAAGTTTATCTATGGAACCTCCTGTGCTCCAGCTTGCACTTGTTGCCCCTTGTCCTATTGTTGGACTTCACTGAGAAGAGCCTGCTCTGTCCTCTTGACATTTGCCCTTCATGTATTCATAAATATTAATGAGGTCACCCCTCAGTCTCCAAGCTAAAGACACCTACCTCCCACAGCCTTTCCTCATAAAGGAGATGTTTCTCTCCCTTAATCATCTTTGTGGCTCTGTGCTGGACTCTCAAGCAATTCCTTGGGGTTGTTCTTGAGCTGAGGGGCCCAGAACGGAACAAAATATTCCAGATATGTCTGAAGAAGCAATACAGTAAAGATCCAAATGCAACAGTTAGGAAACCATATCATTAACCTGCACAAACCACTTTTTGTTTTGGGTTTAACACTGAAGAAGGACAAAGCCTTCTTTGTAGTCTAACAGAGGTAGTAGCAACAGAAACTGTTGATCTTCAGCATCGTTTGGGTCCAGTATTTGGCATAAGGACAGATATACACACAGCCACAAAGCCAGATTCTCTCTAGAAGTATTTTTCCTGAAGTGTTCTAAGACTGTACCGAAGAAGGGTTATACCACAGGTAGCCAGCAGACAGTCCCAGAGGAGCAGAGACTGTAAATGCTCATCAGTGGCTTTTATATAAAGTCCTCTCAGGAGGAGGATGCCTGTGTGCTCACTGGATAATCAAGAAAACCCATTTCAATCAATAGCCTCTAAAGTAAATCCACTCCAGCAGGACACCCATTAGATAGAGCATTAACATTGTAACATTTACAGTATCCAGCCTTACTTTTAGGAATTACTTCTTAAGGAATAGAACATTAAACCATACTGTTGCTAAATACTAGTGTTTATTTTGACAATGACACACAGAGTATTGCCCACACAAAAACATTATTTCTGCACCAACAACCATATTCAAGTTGTTTCTGATGAATAAGTTGCCAGGGGTGTAGGAGGCAACTAACAAGACCCCACAGAGACCTTTTTCATCCTGTCAATGACTTTTGCAAAGTGTCAGTGCTGCGCTGAAGTGTGGCCCACTGCAATTCCAGACAGTGGATAAAGGCAAATGTTGCCCTTTGCTGAGTAGCCACAAAACTCTGTTTACATTCTGTTTTAAAATTGCTTCAAATTCTGTTTATTTGGCATAACAAAGAGTGAAATGTAATGGATACAAGTCATAATATTCTCAGCTCTGTCTTCCTGTCCTAATAACATGACATTGATTGTCCTTCAGAGATTCTCATTACAACTGCAGGAGATGAGATCTTTCCTTTTTGATGAGAGCAGGGATTTCAGAATCATTTAAAGAGAGCCTAAATCCTCAAATGCACAGAAATACCTGTGTGTGCTTGTTTCCAGTACCCTTGCTTTTGTTCTGGAAATAATAGGAGGCTGTCGTATACTCAACACATTTATTTTTCTTCTGTATAATTGCACATGCAAAGAGAACTATCCCCGAGGATTCAGCATAATTTCTGAAGTTTGGTCTCTTTTAATATCTTCATAATTATTCAAATTGTTTTCTGCTAAGACCCAAAAATTCCAGAGCGTTGCCAGCCTTGAGTTTATCCTGTAAAAACAAAACATACATGTGTTTGTGTGTGCTTAACTCACATTATCAAGTCATCCATGGGACAGAAATGTGCCCTTGTGGCCAAGAAGGCCAATGGTATCCTGGGGTGCATTAAGAAGAGTGTGTCCAACAGGTCTAGGGATGTTTTCCTTCTCCTCTGCTCTGCCCTGGTGAGACTACACCTGGAATATTGTGTCCAGTTTTGAAGTCCCCGGTTCAAGAGAGACAGGGATCTGCTGGAGAGATTCCAGCGGAGGTCTATGAGGATGATTGCAGGACTAGAACATCTCTCTGATGAAGAGAGACTAAGAGAACTGGGGCTGTTTAGTCTTGAGAAGCGAAGGCTGAGAGGGGATCTTATCAATACCTGTAAATATCTGAGGGGTGGGTGTCAAGATGAAAATGCCAGTGTCTTTTTGGTGGTGCCCAGTGATAGGACAAGGAACAAGCTAGAACACAGGAGGTTCCACACAAGGAGAAACTTCTTTACAGTGAGGGTGATGGACTAGAACAGACTGCCTAGAAAGGTTGTGGAGTTTCCTTCTCTGGAGACTTTCAAAACCTGTCTGGATGCATTCCTGTGCAGCCTATCCTAGGTGATCCTTCTTTGGCAGGGGACTTGGATGATCTCTGTAGGTCCTTTCCAGCCCCTAACATTCTGTGATTCTGTGATTTTGCTCAAATGTTTTTTTCTCATACTTTAAAATGAACTGCTGCAAAGAGACAAAATGGCCTCTTCCATACTGCAGAAATCAGTGTAGTACTCTGATATTTTAGTGTTTTGTCTCAGGTCTAAAATGAGAGGTGTGTGGTGGGTTGAAGTTTCCGCCCCCCAACATCAACTTCACCAGACCAACTCAGTTAGAAGCAAATGAGGCTGTATTTACAAGCAAAGTCTACACTCTACAATGGAATGCAATGAATATGTACAAAATATACAGTATTTACAATATTATACAGATATTTACAATTAGCAAACAACATGAAACCCACCCTGGTCAAGAGACCAGGGAAGCTGTTCCACTGCCCCTACCCCCAGGTTCCAAAGAGAAAGAGGAGTACAGAGAGAGAAGCAGTGGGTTAGATTTAGCCAAGGCCAGCCAACATGCAGATTATCTCTCTTGAGTGAAGCAAAACCAGCTGAGAACAGAAGAGAAAAGGGAAGAACTGTTATGGTACAGCTCATCTTATTCTAGATATTTACCCAATGCATTTATTTAGAATAATCTTTTGTTTTCCATTTTACACCCAATAGTGATTTTTTTCCTACTTCTCTGCTTGAAATCTGTAACTAAATCTGAAACCACCACAGAGGTGTAAAAAGGATGGGAAAAACCCCTCAAATGTAAAGATCATACCTTCAGTTTGTTGTCAAAATCTTCCATTGAGTCAATCAATTTTCCAGGTTCCAATTCTCCAAGTGGAAAAGGGTAATCTGTCCCCAAAATCACTTTGTCCTGGTAATAAAAACCCATGTTGTACATTTTGTAGTAACATTATACAATCTAGTTGCATGTGCCTTCTGGAAATTACATTGGACTGATTAATTTCAAACATGAATATGAAGACCTTCTTTGGGTTCCAAGTTTCATTAGGAAAAAAAACAATGACTCAAGGGTTTATTGGGTGAACTTATGCTTGAAAAAAAGTACAGGCTATTGGTTGGTTTTGTGGTGTCTAACTAAAGGCTGGTGCATTTTCATTCTGATGTTCACAATGCAGATCCCAGGCCCATGGGAATGGGTGTATATTGCTAAGGTGAATACAACACAAAGGGTAATATACTCAGATCAACTCTCTGTAATGTAGTGCTGGTTAGAAATGTAACACAAATGGTTATCCTACCTTTTTGAACTACTTCTGCAAGTAGTTTGCCTAAAATGCAGTGCTTAATCTTGGTTAAGTGTTGCCATAATTAAATGGCCAACAAAGGACACACAGAATTCTTCTTTCCATCTCTTGACTTTCCAGTTCTTTTCATGCTCAGTGCATACTCTGCATGGTTGCATGCAGTCAAAAAGCAGTATAAGAGTTTTTAACACATATCTTTAAGAATTTAGAATAGAATAGAATAGAATAGACCAGGTTGGAAGAGACCTTCAAGATCATCACATCCAACCCATCAACCAATCCAACCCACCTAATCAACTAAACCATGGCACCAAGCACCCCATCAAGTCTCCTCCTGAACACTTCCAATGATGGTGACTCCACCACCTCCCCGGGCAGCCCATTCCAATGGGCAATCACTCTCTCTGTATAGAACTTCTTCCTAACATCCAGCCTAAACCTCCCCTGGTGCAGCCTGAGACTGTGTCTTCTTATTCTGGTGCTGGCTGCCTGGGAGAAGAGACCAACCTCCACCTGTCTACAACCTCCCTTCAGGAAGTTCTGCACCAAACTCAGGAAAGATGCTTGGATTTGCATTCCTGAATTTGAAATTTTTGATTATGGACACACACATACTCAAAATTTTATGTATTGAGAAGAATATGTAATAAAAAATACAAAGAAAGCACAATTACTGTTTGTGTGATGCTTCCAATGTGATACTAGTTAAAACCTGGTACAGTGTAGAATTAATACAACCACATCTTAAAAATAATTAATTAAATTTAATTTTAAATAGCATTCAGCTTCAGATAACAAACTCAAAGTCTCATTTGCAAAATTTCATCTATTTTTGGAAGTCTTTTTTCTTAACGGAAAAAACCAAACAGGATTGGATTTTAGATGTGCGTTGGAACCACGGACCCGAGAATATGAGTGACATGATATGATTTGTTTTGCAAAGCAAGTCAGTGAAAAGAAAATTCAATAAAAATGTGTATGCATCATTCCTGTTATCAGAGATGAAAAGAAATAGGCAGATTCTCAAGAGGTCCACATTGTTATAGGTTCATTTTCACACTAGAATGCTATTTCCCCATTTCTGTCTACCCTGGAGACCGCATACCGCCAACTCTCCTGATTTTATCAAAAGTCTATTTTCCTTTAAGCTTCATCTCCTGGAGACATGAATATTTGAAACCCACAGTTTTCATTAAGAATATATGTTTTTAAATGTCTCATGAATTTGAAGTCAAGCTCATGAATTTGGGGCACTTGTTACAATATTTGAACTCAGTTACCAATACTGAAATAGGGTGGAGGAAGCATATTTCAGCTATTTTATGAAATGATTCGGTTTTCTTATTTGTTGAATGACTTTTCATTTTTTTTTTTCACTTCCAGTAGATGTCACCCGAGAGTCTTTGAAAGAGCCTTAATATGAAAGGTACACATTCTATTGTTCTGTCCTATATTGTTCTAATTTGTTATAGATGTCTTGCCATAAGATTAAAATAGGAGAATCTATACTCTTCTGTCTGCTAAATCAAGTTCTGAGTGTAGATTAACAAAATATATTTGGATGTGTGTACATTTAAGCAGCTAAATAGGTTATTTTATTTATATTCAATCTGATACCGAGACATTTGCTTCTGATATGAAAACCAGATATATTCCATATACCACCCCACCCCCCCAAAAAAAATCCCCAACCAATAAACACAGTAAGTTTATTTGACAAAATAGATTTCTAAACAAAGGAGAAGAAAACCTAATATTTGCCCAGCTGTTTACTAGTCAAGGGTAAGCAAGCCAGGAAAGGGCTGTACATTCTTGCTTACACACCCTGTATACCAAAGCAGAAAGAAATTCCATGCCCTCATTGGAATAATATATATATATTACTTTAGATATATACTTCTTTAACTGAAAGTATTTCACAGCTAATTTTGTGATTTATTAATTAACAGTGAAATTAAGAGATGTAAATTAATAAGAACAATTTAGAAGCAGCATTATTGCTCTGCTACTACTGATACATGATGTTCATCTGTACTCTCTGAGCACCAGTTTTATACTTGTCTAAGAAATGGAGATTGCAGCACCTGTCTTTAGCAGGCAGGCTCAGTCACAGAAGCCATTTGAAGACTCTGCAGATAAATAAAATTCCTAGAACAATAGATGTATTATTATATTATACCCAAGGATATCAACAAACTCCATTTTCCCTAGAGGACTCACAGTTTGACACTTTAATTAGTGCATCACTCCTTTTAGAAAGGTACATCTCAGTAATGAGCAGCCTCAGTGGACCTTTCTACCCAACACAATTTTTTCCATAATAATAGGAACATGAATCTTAAAATGAATCTCAAAGAGCATCAAGTATCAGTTTGTCCTCTTATATTAGTTAAAATTATTTTCCTTGAATGGTGCTTTCTTTCCTACTATCACAACACATGTCCAAAAAAAGGCCAGATAGCTATAGCCATCTCAGCTCTAACTTGTGGCCAAACAATGTTTTACTTTTGGGTGAAGGCTCTTGAGGAATCACCATGAGGAATTTTTTTGTGGAGATACACTGAATCATTCAACACCCTGTCAACCCAGTTATTCACTTTGTATAGCCAGCATCGTTAGGGGGGTGTGTGTTTGTTTATATTCACTTCATACTACCTCATCATAGGGCTGGAGCAGTTTGGCAACCCTGGAAAAGCCTTTCTCAGCAATGTGTATTTCTGCTTGCTTTAACTGGGATAAGCTCAAATTAACCTGCACCCAAAAGTAAGGAGGGATGGAGTTAAATGTACATGACTCACCACAGCTGCCACTGGATTTTGATATTCATAAGTTCAAAGCCAACACTTTACGTTCTGATGCCAGGAAATGGCTGTTCCCTAAGGACCTGAAGCCATGTCTAAGCACATCTTTACACATGCTGATGCCCTTCCTGCAGAACTCTTAGCTATACTCTAGAGAACTGTCCTATTTCAAACCTTCAGCTCATAAAGTTAATGTCATCCTCTCAGGACTCAGTCACATTGTTTTTTTGGCCCAGCATTTATTCATCTTACATATGTTATTCTGCCAACATATGACTGCACTGAAAACTCTGTGAGATGTTTGGCATTTTTTTTTAAAGCACTGATCTCATGGAAGGTCAGGGAGCTGCTTGAAAGAGTCCAGCACAGAGCCACAAAGATGATTAAGGGAGTGGGACATCTTCCTTATGAGGAAAGGCTGAGGGAGCTGGGTCTTATTAGCTTGGAGAAGAGAAAACTGTGGGGTGACCTCATTAATGTTTATTAATAGGTAAGGGGCAGTGTCAGGAGGATGAAATCAAGCTCTTCTCAGTGATGTCCAGTGATAGGACAAGGGGCAACAAGTGCAAGCTGGAGCATACGAGGTTCCCTATGAACGTAAGGGAAAGCTTTTTCACTGTGAGGGCAACAAGAGCACTGGAACAGGCTGCCCAGAGAGGTTGTGGAGTCTCCTCTGGGGACATCCAAAACCTGTCTGGATGTGTTCCTGGGTGACCTACTCTAGGTGATCCTGCTCTGGCAGAGTGGGTTGGACTAGATCTTTCAAGGTCCCTTCCAACCCCTAACATTCTGTGATTCTGTAATTATGTGAGACTATCAGCTTTCATTGGAAAAAGAGGGAATCTTTTCCCACACAGCACACTGGTCAAACTTACTGCATGAAGGAACTTTCAGATGTCTGTTGTGACAAAATAAGCTGGAGAGGCTTTTTCTGAGTGACTTTGTTGAATTAGAATCCATAACCTCTCACTCTTCCAATAATTAAATTTCAGTTGCAAAGACTAATTATGCTAAAGGGACACAGTCTTGTGTCACTTCTCGGGAAGAAAAGCAGAGAAGTAACAATTTAAGTGTGGTGTGAAGACAGCAGCTTTTCCACAACTGCCGTAGCTTAGAGCAGCCTTGAGCTGCAGAGCTAACTTGTTACTCTGAAGCCGAACTCCTTTGAGACTCTCATGCTATACAAGTGAAAGCAGGAAAAAAGTTAAGTTTGTCGGCAATGTCAGTACAACCCGTTGTACTTGCTCTTCTGCTTTGCTCTTGACATCTACAGTTCAGCTTAATAGAGTCAGACCAGAAAAAGAATCTGTGGGTCTCAGCCACGCTGAGTCACACAGCTTCTAATTCACCAGTGTTTTTCTAACCATGTCAAAACATGTCTCCCAACACTCTAAAACAGAAACTAGAATGTGATCATGTCTCCTTGGCAATTACAAATGGAATCTGACCACCATGATTTAAAATTTAAGAGCTAGACTCATTCCTCTATACTGTAAGTGCATTTTAATGAGAAGATACTTAAGGATGAATATGGTCGAGATTTGGGGAGAATTCTCAGTGAGATAACTGAAGGCAGGTGCTGAACTGTTACTCTGTAAGCCTTTGGGTGTCTTGTAAAACGCAAGCACACGTCACATCTAGTAAAATTTGTAAATCAATTGTGAAAACTGTTTAAAGCTGCTTGATTACTCTAAGCTACAGTTAGATTCCAAGGTAATACACACTAGAAATTCCTGGGCTGTTGACCGTGATATATTTACTGTTTAGAGGGTTGGTAACAGAAATTAAAGGAAGTCAGTCTTGGGCTGGAGCTTTAGTATTTTGCTAGTAATCCTTCTGGTGCAAAGCTTTCCTAAAAGGCACAAGTACTGCAGAGGAGCTGCTAGCAAAAGTCCAATCTGAAAGCTACAGATTTCCCATGCAGCACAGACCTGTGGATTTCAAGGGTTGAGACCTGGGCTCAAAGTACCAAGATAAAGAAAGCAGTAGTTCTGCATTACTGTTTTTGGCTGGCCTAGGTAAGACACCAGTTCTAATACAGATTTATTGCAGTAACCTGTTCACTCTGCAGGTGAAAATGGGAAATCAACAGTATCTGTTCTGTGGAGAGAAAGAAAGCATTCACTTTATCTGTGTCTGTGAAGTTTGGTCATAAAAGAGGCCCTGATGACAGCCACAGCCCCATACATGAGAAAGGAGTATGTGAGCCTAGAAACCAATGCACAGGAAACCGGAACACAGCTGTTGCGATAACAAAGTCTGTGTCAGGGCTTCTATTTCTGGTTTTGACTTCTGGTAGGTGTCTGCCTGCTAGCTGCAGAAACTCCATGAGCTTCAGAGGTCAAGACACAAATACAGGTCTCTTGTTGATTTGTAGTGGTCCACTGGAAGTTGGCATGAGTGATGCAATTTTAAACCCTTCCTGAGCATTTCTAATGAGAAGGAATGATCTGAATATTTCTGTGTTTTTTGCTTCCATGCTGTACCCAATTTAAACAGATTGCTAAACTACAAAGATTTCTTTCCTCTCTACTCCAAAAAGTGAAATATTTTTGCATGTTTCATGTGCTTTCCAGGATCCTCACAAAAACTTTATTTACTCATGACTTCTTTCTCCCTATAGCTTCCCAAGTGGAAATATAGTTTAATTTCTTCAAGTATACACTTGAAAATTAAGCCATTTGAAAACAAAGCTCTGAATGATGAAGTCTTTGCTTGCAGTCCCACCCTGAACAATCTTGTACAAGGAACTAGCCTCACTCAACTGAATTTCACAGTGCATGATTTCCTGGCTTAAACCCACCATTGCAATAACTCCATACAGTAAAAACATTATGGCAGAAGCCCATAATTTTGTGAAAGCCCAGGCTCTGATTTTAGTGGGTGAATATGCTGTCTTCCTCCTTGCTTCTTCTCTTCTCCTTTTGCTATTTCGTAGAGCATTAAATAAAGACTTGCCTGCTTCCAGAAGCATTGAAACTCACCTCTCCTATCACACTTGTTAGCAGCCTTAGTGCACCAGGATCATGTACAAGAGAGTCTGTGTAAAATGAACCAAGGTATTTTCTTGGATCCACCTTATTATCCATTGCACACAAATCAGGGCGCACGTTGAATCCATGGGAGATACGCCCCACTGTGTATGGAAAAGCTCCACCTGCAAGAAGAAACTTTTAGTAAGAGAAGCTGAAAATATGCAGGAGAAAAATAAGCCACTGTATAAACAGAGATAAGCTTTACTGTCAGCTATTTAGAAAGTGCTCAGCACTGGCAATTTTTTATTTCTTCCTCTTCATTAGCCTCTTTCTCTGTTTTGCACAATTCTTCACTAACGTGATGCCCAAATTCCTGCTACTACTTACTTATCCCTGTCCCCAAACCACCTCCTGTCACCCCTTCCTCCTCCTTGCTCTTAAAGGCTACTGTAGCAGGTCAAACATTGGCTGATGTTGTCTAGAGACTGGTCCTATCAGCAGCCCATCTGGCAGATTATCTTCTTTGGGGTGATAGTACCCAGCTGGTGGCAGTGAAAGTGGTAACCCTATTAACTAGCATACCAGAAAATACAATTATACCAGGCTAAACTGAAGTAGGGCAGGTGTTACCCAGGGATGTGGTTGAGGTCCTGTTCCCTGGAGACACCCAAGATCAGACTTGATGAGGCCATGGGCAGCCTGATCTTGGTGGTGTTATCCCTGCTCACTGCAGAGGGGTTGGACTAGATGACCTTTGAAGTGTTCCCTTCCAAACCAAAGCAACCTGTGAATCTGCGTTTCACTCGGTATGTTCTTTACCTCCATGTGCAAAGCAAACTTTCAGCTTAGGGAATTTTTCAAAAATTCCTCCCATAATCATGGAGCAAATGGCCATGGTGGTTTCTGTTGGCATGCCTAAGAATTAAAAACAAATTAAAAACAAAAAATTAAGAATTAAAAAAAAGTGGCTGGAGAGCTGCCAAACAGAGAGGGACCTGGGGGTGCTGATTGACACCCACCTAAACATGAGCCAGCAGTATGCCCAGGTGGCCAAGAGGGCCAATGGCATCCTGGCCTGCATTAGGAATAGTGCGGCCAGCAGGAGCAGGGAGGTCATTGTGCCCCTGTACTCTGCATTGGTTAGGCCACACCTTGAGTCCTGTGTCCAGTTCTGGGCCCCTCAGTTTAAGAAGGACATTGAAACACTTGAACGTGTCCAGAGAAGGGCAACAAGGCTGGTGAGAGGCCTTGAGCACAAGCCCTATGAGGAGAGGCTGAGGGAGCTGGGATTGTTTAGCCTGGAGAAGAGAAGGATCAGAGGCGACCTCATTGCCCTCTACAACTACCTGAAAGGTGGTTGTAGACAGGAAGGGGTTGGTCTCTTCTCCCAGGCAACCAGCACCAGAACAAGGGGACACAGTCTCAAGCTGTGCCAGGGGAGGTTTAGACTCGAGGTGAGGAGAAAGTTCTTCACCGAGCGAGTCGTTCGTCATTGGAATGGGCTGCCCAGGGAGGTGGTGGAGTCGCCATCCCTGGAGGTGTTCAAGGGGAGATTGGACGTGGCACTTGGTGCCATGGTCTAGTTGTGAGGTCTGTTGGGACAGGTTGGACTTGATGATCCTTGGGGTCTCTTCCAACCTTAGTTATACTGTGATACTGTGTAACCAAAGAAAAAAGCTTTATTGTATTCAATTTTTATATTTGTTTATTTTCCTGGATGAGTTTAAAAAAAAAGAAAAAAGAAAGAAGACTGATAGGAAAAATTATGTAGTTCTGCTCTGTACTAATACCTCTGCAACAATCTTCTGGGCATAATCAAGTGACAGTTCATAAATATAGATTAAGCAAAGTAAATGTGCACTCACCTATTAGCCAGGGAAACCAATATTTAGACATCCTCCCATCTATCTGCATGTCCCAGGGATGCACAAAGAGACAGCAATTTAATTGTTCAGCAGCCTGCAGGAAAAAGAAAAAATCTAAACCTTGACTAATGATACCAAAATCCATAGTAGTGCTTAGCCATGCTTTAAAGATTACCTGCAGAACAGTACTGGGCATCAGTACGAGTTATGAAAATAGGGCCAGAACTAAGAGCTATAAGCAATAGTTGGTTATATTTACTCCTCTGAGCCGTATCATGAAGTCCTCACTCAGTTTTACAGTTCTTTTTGAGACTAGAGGATTTGAAACACTGTTGATAACATCTTCTTAGCAAGCCAAGTGTTCCTCAGATGAATGCAGTATGAAAATGCTTTTTTAGCTGTTTGTCAGTCATCCTGCACCATAAAACTCAATTCAAACTAGCACTCTTTTGATTTCCTTACACATATGAGGACGAATTCTCACCATGTTTAATAGGGTGGATTTGCAGAATTTTTCCAGCTGTATTCAGAATTCATTCATTGCTGTTGCACTATATTTGTCCTCTAGTTAATTCACCCTAAGAGGTCAAAATCTAGTGTTCTTCTGGTCAATAACTCATCTCCACTCAAGTATATTAATTTTCCAAAACTGGTGACAACTTTGGAAGGAAAACAGAAGAACAGTGTAGGATGCTGATTGTGGCTGAGTAATTTAACTATGTGCTTAAATTTACACAGATAGTTACCAGAGTCATTCAAATGCTTAACCAGGATTTAACAGTTTCTTTTTGTCAGATATATTTCTGGACCTCCTCTTGTTGCTAAGGAGATTATCACACATTTGAAAACTTTGGGTTTATTTACCCATACATGCATAAATAAAGCTGCAACTTTTGGATTGTAGGGAGTAATTGCTGTCTACATTTGTAAAATAAAAATAGCAATTCATGGTAGATTGATCAAGTTCCTGATCAAATACAGCTTAATTTCACAATCTTTGTTATCCAGGGGTGGTTCTAAAAGTGATAGAGGTTGCTGCCTACATGTGTTAAACATAAGCTGCATCATGTACAGTGTAAGAGAGAGTACCCCCATACAAGAGAGGGATCTTAGTACAAGACAGGCATGGAGCTACTGGAGAGAGTCCAAAGATGATGAAGGGATGGGAGCATCTCTCCTGTAAAGAAACACTGAGAGAGCTGCCGCTGTTCAGCTCTGATGAGTACAGAGGCTTCAGTGGGAATCTTGTGAATGGATATAAATCCCTGAAAGGAGGGTGTAAAGAAGGTGGAATCAGGTTCTGTTCTGTGGTGTCCAGTGACAGGACCAGAAGCAATGGGCACAGGAAGTTCCCTCCGAAATTCAGGAAACACTTTTTTTACTGTGAAGGTGACTGAGCGCTGGAACAGGTTGCCCAGAGAAGTTGTGCAGTCTCCCTCAGTGGGGATATTCAAAAGCCATCTGGGCATGGTCCTGGGTATCTGGCTCTAGGAGGCCCTGCTTCAGCAGCATTCGGACCAGCCATGCCGTGATTCTCTGAATGCGCGCATCTTCAAGAGTCAAAGTTGATGATTAATTGTGCATGACCATAGAAACAAATAGCCCAGATGCTGCAGTAATAAAAAATTCTTGAATAATTCAGCTGAGCATTCTGAAAAATAACCTCTATGGATCAATTTCAAGCTGACAGCTATAATAACCTGTGAGAAAGATACAGAATGTGCATTGATTAAACCTCATAATTTTAGACAAATGACCATTCTCATCTGGACCTCAGGCTGTTTAAATGCAATCTGTACATTCAGTTTAGAACTTTTGCTCCCATTTGCATAATTCTGTATGAGACTTTGGCTCTGTAGCCATCTCTGAAAATCTCAGGGAGCTGTGTAATTTCCTAAACAGGGTTGGATACAGTAACTTGAACACAAAAGCAAACAGTACAGAAATGCCTTATTTGATACTTCCCATCCTCACAAACCAAGAAGGTAACTCTATGGTGAAAACTCACATCATAAAAAGATCTTGTTATTCATTATTACAAAGTATGTTTCAAAATGTTTTACATTGTCCTTACATCCTATATTGAATTAGCATATATAATTAAAGCTGACCCTCCCTGGTCACTCAGCAGATCAGAAGGCTAACTTGTTTTAATGTACCTATAACTTTAGTTGACTGAGTATGTCCCAAGATATTTTTAGACAGAATTCCATATCTCAGAACCCTCCAAAATAAAGAAACATTTACTCACAGCATAAATATCATACAGTTCTGGTGCATTCAGGTCCCATTCATTGACATGAGACCCTATTTGTACTCCAGGAAATCCAAGTTCTTTCACACAGCGGTGCATTTCCTTCACAGCGAGGTCTGGAGCTTGCAAAGGTAGTGTACCCAAGCCAATAAATCTCTTGGGGTACTTTCTTACTGTAGCAGCTAAGTCATTATTTAATATCTGGGCTAGATCTAAGGTATCCTGAGGTTTGGCCTGGTAAGATATTAAGCAGAAGAGTAGATTAAAATATAGCTCTTAAATGTTATCACCACTGGAAGATATTGGATAAATGTCATGGCAAACAATTCAGAGACAAGTTTTAAACTAAACTTTACTTTACAGTTGTGAATAGATGGAAACCAGTAGGGCTAAATTCTGTCTCACTTCAAAACCGCTGGGTGCAGTTCTGCTTCTTGTCTTAAATATTTTATTAACTGCTGTTGCTTTTACTGCTGAGGATGAATGTAATAAGGCCCAGGTTGCTGAAGCACTTACAGTATCTTGCCTTTTGTGTTAAGCAGTCCTTTAGTTTTGTTCATCCCAATGCAAAAACATCTCACCATATGCTGCAGTTATTGTAGTTGAAGAGATAAAAGTAAGAAATGTGAGACCTTGGGGCATGAGAATTCTACAGAGAAAATTTGAGCAAACTTCTAACATTTAGCAGGAGATAAACAGTCATAATTCTAGTAAGGGAACTGCAATACCCAGACCGTTTCCTGTTTCTTCTCCAGCACCTATTTAATGGAAGATATTGCCATAAATAACAGAAAAAAATGTTAAAGGTATGCCACCCAACAAGAAATTTCAAAGATCAATATACTATATGAGGGATTAACAGAATAATTTTTAATGTAGCATATCTGTTTACCTACAATATCACAGCTTGTTATAAGCTGAACACACATAGCTGCATAGCCAAACTGAGAATGTGCTTTGAACAGAATTTTGCCTTTTTTTTTTTTTTTTTTTTAAGTTTCTTTGATGCAGTCAAGATCCCCATACAGGGAACATCTTAATTTAGATTTGCTACTGAATTTCAAGATTCAAAGCATTCTAGGGCAATGAGTCCCATGCTACACTTAAAGTGGGACAAACCCACAAATATATCTTTCACTTTTTTCTTTTTTCCCATTTGAAAATACTGATTAAGGCCTAGCTTTCATGGAATCCATCTACCTTCTAGCCATGGATTCATGCTATGTAAATTCTCTCTCCCTGTGTAAATTCCCTCTCCCTGTTTCCAGCCATCCCAATGAGGTGCCCAGAAGAAATTCTGTTGCCTCATTTTTTGTTACTGAGTGTACTGAGCGGAACTGTGCTAGGACACCCTGCTGCCTCCTCTGATACCTGGACTACTGTTTGGTCTTCTGTTTTTCACAGAAGAACGATTCTCCATTTACTTCAGTGCTCCAGTGACGACTTCAGCCATGTAATTGCTAGGAGGATGCATTTGAGTTGTTTAAAATATTGTAACATGAATTACAAAATATGCTAGCAGGAACCTACCCAGTAGCTGAACATGACAGGGACTGTGGAAAGGACTTGGACTGTGACTCCTGAGTAAGAAAAAACAGTTATTAATGATTTTTAATGTTTTGGGGTTTTTTTTGTAAAATGTTAGGAATTCTTGAGAAAGCACTTTGTTTCAAAAGGTAGAAGGTAAAAGCTTTAATGGTAAGAAACATTGATTTAATAGTGACAAGGATAGAATCTCTTTTTTTCCGATTAAGGGTCATGGTAGTAAACTTGTAGCACATCAGTTTATTAGGACTGGAAGATTCTTGCTAAGTAGAAAGAAAAATAACATGTTCATATTCATATTCAATTGTTTGTGAAATAATTTAGAAGTGTTTGGTATGCACATGTGCAGTTAATTAAAATAGTAATTTAATGTTACTCTCACATAAAGGAATGTGATGTTAAACCAACAGAATACATTAGCTGAAGTTTACTTTAGGGTCACATTCATCATATATATATTTTTAATAAGTAAATATGTAAATCAGATTTAAGTGATCCTTCAGAGTTAGTTACACCCTACAGTGACTGATAGTAGTTTTATTCAGCTGGAAGGCTCCTTGCATCTTTGTTCCAAAATTATGCACAGAAAACTGTCTTTGAACTAAGTAGCTATGGCTTTGCAAACTGAAAAAGAGGAATGTGGCCCACAGTCTTTATCATTAGTTGAAGACCAAGAAAGAAAAATACTAAGACTCTTTTTCACACTTAATTGACTGATGTCTGTATTGGTGGAGTACTGTAATAAAAGGGGACATTTTTGTGGCACGAGTCAGCAGATGGTGCTGTAACATACAGTTTTAGACTTTTTTTTTTCCCTTTTACCAAGTGATCACTCTTTTGTTTGTGAAGAAATGTTGTGGGGTTGGCTTTATGATAAATTTTATTTTCTGTAAAGCTGGTGCAAAAATCTTTAAAAACCTGCCTGTGTTTTGCCTTTGTCTGCAGCAAAGAGATGGGGCAGAACCCTTGTGTAGAAACTTGCCATTAGCATTGACTGAAATAACTGAAAGGGAAAGATGCCCACAGGCTATTTATGATCCACACTGTGGTTGAATGATGTGGTAATCCTCAAAATCCCTGAGCTAACTCAGGGAATGATTACAGTCTAGTCAAGGCATCATATTTCAGAGAGGTTGCAAAGACATTCTAGCATTATCATTATTAAATGTGTAATGGTTGGAGTTTGAAATTCTGCATCTCCAGGGTGAAAATGAAGTAGTTCAAAATTATCTAAATTGTGTTTACATAAATTGCCTGCCAGCCCTTGACCTCCCAAATCAGCTTATGCTATGTGTTGCAGTAAACTTCCATGAGGAGAATGACCCAAAGTATCTCCTAACATGCTGTTGCATGAGAGAAGAAAACAATAATCATAAAGATCATAAGCATAAAATGTCTCCTGTTTGATATAAAATTTCTGAATAAATATCTTCAGACTTTTATTCCTTATGAAAAGCTGCAGAAGCTATCCAAGCTGTGTCTACTGAGAATGTGATATAGGGAATTATTCAAGCTCCCATCTAAGAAAAAATAATCTTTAGTAACATATTACTCTCACAGAAGTAATTTGGAATCATATTCCTAAGATCTAACAAAAAATAACTGATCAAAGTTCCTTCTCTCATCCTCAGCCTCCCGTCTTACAAACCTTATTTAGTGGCAGGCAAGTAACTTGATGTAAAAAAATAAATAAATTGCAAATTGGACACCTGGTTAAGTTTCTTAATAAATCAGAAAACCTGTTTTCTGACAAAGCAATTGTTCCAGTTCTCTAAGCTCAGGGTCCTCTAGCAAAAATGCAGAATGAGTTTGCAACATCTAAGCAGGAAAAAAAAAAAAAAAGTATTAGAAAAGGAAACAAACATACAAAAACCTCCTGTGAGTAAACAGAATCTTTGTAACATTTGGAAGAAAAATGAAAGGGCTTCCTCTTTTACATAACTCACTTTTATACCTGGAATGTTTGTTTCCTTTTCAAGTCTAGAGTCAGTCATCCCTACTTATGTCAACTACTTCCATACTGCCTTAAAAATCT
This sequence comes from Dryobates pubescens, assembly GCF_014839835.1. Taxonomy (NCBI): domain Eukaryota; kingdom Metazoa; phylum Chordata; class Aves; order Piciformes; family Picidae; genus Dryobates; species Dryobates pubescens. Next base: position 49,038,630 of record NC_071613.1, on the reverse strand, counting down.
CAGCAAAATTAATGAGCCCATGTGGGGAATAAATTGCTACTGGAAAGTTATGGGAACATAACCCATTTCAGTCTGAGTATAAAGCATATCAATTTTCACTGTCTTTCAACAGATTTAAACTAATGAATCAGTATGCTAAGCCTTTTAATTGTGGTATTGTTATTGAGGACCTTTAGATGCACTAACAGAGAAGATGCTGTTATTCTAAATGAGATACAATGATTTTAGTTCCTTTGTGGAGGTACCTGACAGGTCCATCTCTTTAATCCGTACTTCTGGGTCCCAGCAGTTCTCTTGAATAACTCTAAAAAGCTTTCCATCCTTCATCATCTTTGCCTGCCCCTATGAAATGACATTTTCATATATTATAAATGTGACAAAGTAGTGCATGCTAATTTATACACACTTGAGTATATTGAGCTCCCTACAGATAGTCAGTGACAGAATTTTGTTATCTTATTTTTATTCAGTAGGTACTTTTAATCAAAGACTATTTAAAAACAGCCATTAATAAACCAGTCATTTATACTCCAGATTTAATTCCTCATAGTAAACCCTGCTCCCCTTCCCCCCCAGTTTCTTTTGCAATGTCTATCACTTTACATTTGTTTGGAAAAAACATCAGGTACCTTAAACCAAGTTTATCCTCCAACCAAATGTTGAACAATGCTCTAATTAAATATGTGGGAAATTTTCCTCTTGGGTATGTGTGTGCTTTTCTAAAAGTCAATAGCATGATAGCCAGCAGTGTGCCCAGGTGGCCAAGAGGGCCAATGGCATCCTGGCCTGCATTAGGAACAGTGTGGCCAGCAGGAGCAGGGAGGTCATTGTGCCCCTGTACTCTGCGTTGGTTAGGCCGCACCTTGAGTCCTGTGTCCAGTTCTGGGCCCCTCAGTTTAAGAAGGACATTGAGACACTTGAACGTGTCCAGAGAGGGGCAACAAGGCTGGTGAGAGGCCTTGAGCACAAGCCCTATGAGGAGAGGCTGAGGGAGCTGGGATTGTTTAGCCTGGAGAAGAGGAGGCTAAGGTGGACCTCATTGCCCTCTACAACTACCTGAAAGGTGGTTGTAGACAGGAAGGTGTTGGTCTCTTCTCCCAGGCAACCAGCACCAGAACAAGAGGACACAGTCTCAAGCTGCACCAGGGGATGTTTAGACTCGAGGTGAGGAGAAAGTTCTTCACCGAGCGAGTCATTCGTCATTGGAATGGGCTGCCCAGGGAGGTGGTGGAGTCACCATCCCTGGAGGTGTTCAAGAGGAGATTGGATGTGGCACTTGGTGCCATGGTCTAGTCATGAGGTCTGTGGAGACAGGTTGGACTCGATGATCCTCGAGGTCTCTTCCAACCTTGGTGATACTGTGATACTGTGATGATCCCAGTTACTACAGAAACAATTGTGCAACTCTGTTAATTTTAGTCCAGTTGTTTCATATCATCAGTGATACTGAGACAAAAGAAGATCTATTATGTTGTATTCAGGTTATAATTTGTCCTTGGGAAAAAAAAGAAAAGATATATTGAAGAATTTTTATTTTTGAAAGAAAAACCCCAAACACCTAAATGCAATATTAAATCATAACCTGAATTAGTTTGATACCCTCTCCATATGCTACCCAATTCCCAAATGTACAAAGTTCAAAATATGATCAATATCATGAATTTAATACTGTTCCTTTAACTATCAACACAGAAGATTCCTTTTAAAACTGAATTATTGGTTGATTTGTTCACTGTCCAAAGAGGCACAGTGCCAGGCACAGTGGGGGCACCATTTCAAGCAAAGTAAATTGTCTGCTATAGTTGTAGGTATCCAGGTGATTCTATGGACTCCTAAAGACAGACAAAACAGTCTTTATGTTGGCCTCCACTTGATGAGATATGATTGCCCAGTAATTGCAAGGCCTGAGTATTTCTTAGTTGCTTCAGGCTACCATAGGGATAAATGGAAGTGATGGAATTTAGAAGACCCAGATGACCTTGTGTATTTGGGGTGGGTAAGTGCAGTCATGCAGCTCATGTATTGAACAGGGAACACACTGCAGCTGCAGATGAATATTGAAAACTACATGAGAAAACACTGCAGCTATTCTTTCACCCTCACAGTAAACAGAAGCTAAGTACAGGGCACTTCTGACCCTTCTAGAAAAGGAATTCTGTCTCTTGACAAGGCACTTCATTTTTCCTCACAAAACTGGTTTACTTAGGATCCTGTCTGAAAAGCTGTTAAATCAAAATACTTGCTACTAGTATGCTAAAGCAGAAATAACTAATAAAATTTTGCTTCTTCTTACAGAGCTGGGTTTCTGTCCTTTCCTTCAGTCAGACTGTCCTTAACCTTGAATTTGTTATGAACTTCATACATCATTCACAAATATACTGCTTTAATGAATATTTTAAGGCTCTCTTCAACAAATCTAACTGTGCTGCCTTAGCAAACTGCCAAGTTACTTGTTAGCTGTATCAGAGGTTATAAAAATTACTTGAAATATTGCAGTCAGTAATAACAAATACAGAGTCCTGATCCTCTGGTAGAATACTTCAGGTTCCTGTAAAATTGATTCTCCAACCTGGCAGAAATGTTTACTCTACTCATACACTCCAGTAGATTAAAAAAAAAGATCAGTGCATTGTTGCAGATTGCCTAAAAAGCAGAAAAATATTTGGGGTGCGAGTAGACAAAAAGACAAAGTAGAACTCAGCATTGGATCACATATGAATAGGCTGTGTGGACTTTACTGGAGTACCACTGGCAGTATTTCTGTGGACAAGGGAGTCTTAATTCTTTCTTCAGACATAGCTAAGGCATAGCAGCTCAGCTCATGTATTCATATATATTTTCTTCTGCTAATACTGAAAACCATATTAGATAGATTGTAGTTTTACAGGCAACTTAACATGCTGAGATAAATCCACCACAGGGCTCGTAGTATAGGAACAGTTTCTCCTTGAAGAATTAGTTGTCAGTTTGCTATTTTCATCTGCATTAGATGATTTTTTGGGAACATACACAAGTCAAGGCTGAGCTCACAGTAGTAGTGTGTTGGCAACAACTTGATTATGCAGAAAATCAAACCGTGATCACCTGAATAGATTCATGCTTGTGTATGTAATGCTGGAAAGATCTGGTGAAAGTCAGTCATATTGCTATAGTCTTTAGAAACTGCCACTAATCTGTGCTGATATTTTAAAAGTGAAAAATTACTTAGACACCTCACTGGGAAACAATTATCAGAGTTTTTTGCAGGAGTAAGAATGAAACACAGATCAGGAAAATTTTCTTTTCAGGTTCCAAAGGAATGTATGCAGTGCTGAAAGTACCATAAAAGATGTGAGATTTTTATCTGCATGGTTAACACAATTTTCTAAAGGCACAGATGAATAATTCCCTCTCCTCCCCTTCCCTCCCTTCTCTATTTAATTTAGGTAGAAATCAAGAGATTTAAGTACAAGAGGATGATGTAATTCAGCAAGCTACATTTAAAATTATCCCATCACCAAACTACTCAGTCACATCTCAAACTTCACATTTTAGAAATGCATGTAATTATTTTCTTCCAGTTTGACCCTGATGCTTCTTCACAGAATGATATAAGAAGCTTTGGGGGTTTTGTTGTTGTTCTGTTGTTTGGGTTGGTTCTTTTTAAATCATGGGAGTTAAATTCCCTAGCCCCACACATCTGAACACGGCTTTATTTTGCCATGCACTTTTTTCATGCAACGTTTTCAGACAGAATTAGGCTAGACAGAATTCCCTGCAGAGTGTGAAAGGCTGCTATTGACATGCCAGAAAGTTCCTTTGCAGACTATTTTTAGTAAGGAATTTTAGCATCAGACTTGTAACAAACAGCTAAGCTGCTAAAAATGTCTCCAACAATTCTCTCCTTCCTGCACCTGCCATGTATCTCAGAAGCTGTGCAATCCACACTTCAGTTCAGCAGGTGGCTTGCTCTCCCCTCCTGTGCCTGCTTAGACCCAGATTTGAAATTTCAGCATATTTGCTCCTCATTATCCATCCCAGCTTTCATATTCTGTGATCCTTTTTCATAAGTGGTTGTTAGGTACTTGACAGCACAGCCTTGCACGTTATAGAATGACAACAGTGTGTGTATCCTTGGGTTGCATAAAATAGACACAGTGTTGGCTGCCCAGGGAGGTGGTGGAGTTGCCGTCCCTGGAGGTGTTCAAGGGGAGATTGGACGTGGCACTTGGTGCCATGGTCTAGTTGTGAGGTCTGTTGGGACAGGTTGGACTTGATGATCCTTGGGGTCTCTTCCAACCTTAGTTATACTGTGATACTGTGATACTGTATCCATTTTGTCAGCTTCCCCCCCCCCCCCCGCCCCCCAGTTGGTGTAAGCATATACCCAATCACAAAGATTAATTTTTGCTAAGTGACAAGGGGATGAGGGAATGTCTGGTCCCTCTGAAATTAAAAGGCATCATATATTAAAATACTTTGGTTACCTTGAAGATGCAAGTCTTGCTTTCCTAAAGACAATGAAAGTTGAATCTCTACAGAGAGTGAATGAATTAACCAAGTCACTAACAGAAACAATGAGGATTATTTTCTTTATAAGTTTACTTAAATAAGGAGAGGCACTGTCAGCCTGAGAGTGCTAAATACTACACCTTTCTGTCACTTATCACTCTAGTTTTCAGTATAGAATTCTTACACTGAGCTCATGTCTGAATTTCAGGACAAAGACAGACAGTTACTTGGGCTCTTCACATGCTTTAGCTGGGTTATGTGCTGGCCACTCATTGTTCAGCTATTCATGCTCTTAACTTTGCATCTTTTCTCTTGCAGCTTACTATATCCACAGTGTTCTTTCTGCTCTTTATCTATGCAACCTCTGTTGTCTTCCTTTCCCCCCCTCTATTTTTAGCTTAATTATCTGGCTAATACCTTACATTCCTTTTATATCTTCTGTATCTGCACAATTTACAACATTCCTTTTACAGGCAACCACAGATTAAGTTTTTCAGTTAGGTCAGGTACATATGAACTGAGGTGGAAACTGAACTGAGTTCTCATGAGATTTCTTTTCAGTGTCATCTTTCTAAGCTTCTTTTTTCCAGAGGCCATTTGCAGTGACAGGCTCTCCAAAAAGGGTCCTAGGAGTGGGAAGCTGACAGGTTCAGGAAGAAAGTGGCTTCCTGTAACAGTGTTTGAGATAGACAGGGATAGAAGGCTGCCAAAGTTATTCTATGGTAGCAGGTAACAGCTTTAAAATGAGCTGGTACAGTTAACTTACTTGGTAATGTACAGGGGGAATTATTTTGCCATATCTTACCTCACCTGGGTCCTTGTGTTCACCTGTGAAAACCCACTAATACTGGTAATTTTTTAATGCTCTTATCCAAAGACAACCTGCAACATTTGTTGTACATTGTTGTGTCACTGTTCATGTCACTGACTTTACTGCAGATTTGGTTTACTCTGAGTGAGATCAGAATCAAGTCTTGAAGAAACCAGTTCTGGTCCCCATCAGAGTACTCTGCTAACTCCACTACCATCGGGAGTTTCTGAATGGTAGCACAGACTCATGGCACCTGGTGATGTTGTTCCTGTTGTACTAATGGAGCTCAAAAGTGCCTTTACAAAGGTAATAGAGTGGACAGTAATAAAAACACAAAGTAAAAACATCCAGACTGCTTTTTACTTGTCAATAACCTCCATTCTCTTACTTTTCTACATAATGGTCCCCAAATTTATGGATTGTTCTTATTGTTCTGCTACTTGCTCTCCTTATTGTGAAGTTACAAAAATTACTCTTTCTCCTTGACTGAAATACAAAGGTATTTTCAACTTTGAGTTATTTTGCTAAAAATACTAGTTCCTTTTGGTTTTGCTTCTCATAAAGATGACTGCATTTAACAAACAAACAAATATTAAAAAATCTACATGTAATCTGCTTTAGATTGACCTATCTTATTGAAAAGAATTCCTTACAGCCATGTTAAAATGAGATGACAATGACAAATGGGTACTGGTTCACACAAGAGAAGGGAGTTTCATCTCTCAGTTCTACTGAGGTATATTAGGACTTGGAGTGATATTGCTTCATAGAAGATAGACCTCCAGAGAAAACTGTACTAGACACACGGCCAATCTTATTGACACTTTGCTTTTTAATAGATCTACTGTGAGTTTGTATTTCTGATGACAATACACACAAGATGATATTACAGCACCAGACAGCCCAAACCTTGCAGTGGTGATCCAGCTGTACCCATCCACCATAGCCGTATCTCTGTGAAATGAAGAGAAAAAAGCCAGTGCTAGTTAGCACTCTGCAATAATAATAAAACCCTCAGTTCTTACAAGCCAGCAGTACCTCCTTCAGAAGAAGCACTTATGCATATGCTCAGCTTTGAGCCTATGAGTCACTGACTTAAGGAGAAGTGATGAAGTTTAACTGTGGACTGCACTAACAGTGTTCGTAGATCTGAACTTTTAGCTTATAGTAACTCCAACAATTGATTTCAAAGTGCTTAGAGCTGCTTCCTGTATTGAGGTTCTAACTGGAAAGACTTTAACACAAAAAAAATTTAAAACAAGCACTTGGCACTGTCACAACTGAGCTGACAATTTTCCAATTTGTGATCAGTTAATCATTAGCACAGAGATGTATTGATTCCACTTTTCAGCATCCATGATTCAGCAGCAGGACTGAAGGTCAGTCTCTTGTCTATTAATATTTAAACAGCCAAGAGAAGTTAAAAAAAGAGAAGCTCAGATGCTCATTGATTCTTTCAGAGAGATTCAAAATTGTATATGCAAAACTCCCCAAACATACAAAATATGTTGATTTCCTTTTGCTTTCATAAATTATCGGATTAGAAATACAGGAAATCTTGAAATATCATAGCAGACTGAAGATGATGCTCAGAATTCCCATTTGTTTGTAATGAAACATTTCAAGAGCAACTAAGAGCAGGCATTCCTTTTGCTGATGTGTAAACAATGTGAATACATATGTTCACGTCTGTGAACATCAAGGGATTCTTTGGGTGATTTGATCTCAGTGAATTTATTGTCCTTTAAAAACATTCACAGCCATCATCAACCTCAAAATAATTAAGTGCAAGACCTGTACAATGTAAAACGCAATTTCAGTTGGTGTCTCAGATGCCTAAGAGCATGGTTGCAATAATGGTGCTCTTTTGGGGGCAAAAACAGGAACAAGGAAATCAAATGGTTTCATTCTATTGTCAGACATAGGGGATGTAAGCAAAGAAGCAACAATGCAGGTCTTCTCCTTTCTGCTCTGTTCTTTTATCATGAATGGCAAGATGACAGCCATAAAAAATAGCTATCCTGGAAATACAAATGCAATTTTAAACTGCAAATAATTGTATAGGTATGTATGTATAAACTATATATAAATATAGTTCCATGTGGCCCTTTTCAGTACCATTTGTACTGAAGATGTGGAGGAATCACACCACTGGAGAAGAGTCAAAAAGGGATCAGACATCTCTGTATTGAATTGTGATTTTAATTATTTAGGTGATAACTCTAAAACCTAATTCTGAATGAGACGACTGCATGGATTTGGATAATCAAAAATAATAAAAGGATTAGATTTATTAAATGAAAACCTGAATGATAATTTCCATTCTCCAATGCTTTTCACAGAATCATGAAAGTTACTACTCGACAAGAACAAATTTATATCATTGAATAATAGTAATAACACCACTTAAGATTCAAATTTAAGACAAGCTGACTTTATAGCTTCACTGTTCTGACAACTGATATTTTGTACTTTTAATACAATATGCTATTTATGTACAGTAACTGAAAAAATAACAGATACTAGTAAAATCATTATCATCATCATCATCAATTAACTGTATTTAGAGTGACCCCACTCCTATTGAAGTTAATGACTTTCATGCCTGTGGATATAAAATGTGAATGACTTTATCTTAGGTAACATTAATCTTGTCTAATAGTTGCTTATTTATCTTGTTTAAAACAAAAGTGAAGAAATTAAGTCAAATTACCAACCCCCTGGAGATATTTATACCAAAACCCTTCATTCATTGTTCCTCTAAACATTACATTGGTAGAATTGGTTGCTGATGGCATGAGGCACTGAATATCTAAGATCTTGTTACCTTTTTTAGGTCAGGCCATTCCTTAGGTAGAATGTGGCTATGAATATCAATTTTCATTTCTGAAGTATCAAAGGAGAAAGATTCCTTCAATGAAAATGTTTTCTGTGTAATTGCTACTATGCTTCCTGCCCCTGGTTCAGCAACTTTGGCTGCTGTCCAGATCCACCTGCTGCCTTATCAGGAGAGGTCAGTACAGTGGCCAACCAGGGACCCTCAATCCCAGAGGAGTGGCTCTCCGGAAGAACAAAGGCTTCTAGCAGGAAGTCTCTGTTAATGCATAAACTACAGCTGACTGAGGGCAAAGGGAAAATGGGTGCTTAGAGTGGCACTATGAAGGGATTTATTTCACACTGATTTTTTATTTTACACAAACTTGTTTATAGCTGAAAATCAGTCAATAAAATGGAATTGGAATAACTCTATTAAACATGCTGATTTAGATTCCGCAAGAATTTGTAGAGAGTATAGAATATATCCCTGGAAGACACTCACACCTCCTCAACTGCTCTCTTCTTTCCCTTGCATTTTCTTCAGAAATATTGAATTGTAGCCAAATCTGTGTTCTGCACTGTATTTCCCCCTTCTCATTATTGGTTCACTTGGGATATTTACACATGGTACTGTACACTGGTGCTCACAGCTTGAGCTGGCTCAAGATCTGGCAGGAGAATGGCTCAGATTACCTTTGTAATTAATGCTAATGGAGTTCACTAGCTAACATGGCAAACAGTTTCTGCATCCTAAATGGAGCTTAACTGGAGCTAGGTCAGATTTCCTGTGAATCTACATCTCATATTTAGCATAATACTTTCCTCAAGATACCCTTGTCTTTTATTTGTGCTGTATCTTTCTCTTTAATTTGTTTCCTCTATACTTTTTTGTATGCTACTCACATGGTGTGTTCTTGTGAAAGCAGGTTAACCATTTCTTGGTTCATTTCTGGATTATTTTGTTTCCAGTGAAAATGATGATTTTTAAGATCTAAATGCTGTTGTGAATCTTTCAACTAGAAATCAAACAATTTGAAGAACAAGTAGCTTATTTTGTTTTGTCCTTTTCCTGACTTTGTTATTTTCTTTATAAAATTGGACTCTTGCATTTCCTTGCTTGTTCACTCATTAATTAAGTCTGCTTTTGATCTGGTTAGTTAACCTTAAGAGTTATTCTTCAAGTCAACTGCTTGTGGCATCATTGGCTGGTTGCTTGATAGACTACTCCTCTGACATGAAGATTGAAAATTGAATGTTGAACAGGAAAGAGGAACTTTGGGACAGCATTTCCTAACTAAAGGAGGACAGTCAATAATTCACTTTAACAGATCCAGACCATAGCATTGAAAATAGCAGTTCTTTTCATCTCAGAATGAAAACCAATCTTTTCATGGCCAGGCTGCCAGGTTAAGCAGGAAATTTGCTCAGAGTCCAACAGCATGAGATTTAACACATCTAAGTGCTGGGTTCTACACATTGGCCACAACAACCCCATGCAGTGCTACAGGCTGGGGTCAGAGTGGCTGGAAAGCAGCCAGGCAGAAAGGGACCTGGGGTACTGGTTGATAGTAGGCTGAACATGAGCAAGCAGTGTGTCTAGGTGGCCAAGAAGGCCAATGGCATCCTGGCTTGCATCAGGAATAGTGTGGCCAGCAGGAGCAGGGAGGTCATTCTGCCCCTGTACTCATTACTGATTAGGCTACACTTTGAGTCCTGTGTCCAGTTCTGGGCCCCTCAGTTTAGGAAAGATGTTGAGTTGCTGGAATGTGTCCAGACAAGGGCAACAAAGCTGGGGAGGGGTTTAGAGCACAAGCCCTATGAGGAGAAGCTGAGGGAGCTGGGGTTGCTTAGCCTGGAGAAGAGGAGGCTCAGGGGAGACCTTCTTGCTCTCTACAACTACCTGAAGGGAGGTTGTAGCCAGGTGGGTGTTGGTCTCTTCTCCCAGGCAACCAGCACCAGAACAAGAGGACACAGTCTCAAGCTGTGCCAGGGGAGATTTAGACTGGATGTTAGGAAGAAATTCTTTATGGAAAGAGTGACTGGTCATTGGCATATGCTGCCCAGGGAGATGGTGGAGTCACCATCACTGGAAGTATTTAGGAAGAGACTGGATGAGGTGCTTAGTGCCATGGTTTAGTTGATTAGATGGTGTTGGATGATAGGTTGGATTCAATGATCTCAAAGGTCTTTTCCAACCTGGTTAATTCTATTCTATTCTATTCTATTCTATTCTAATTCTATACCCAAATGTGACAGCTATGATAAATTTTATCATCTAATACTGTAGCATTAGCCTGTGGACAAGCAATGTTTCTGCTTATACAACAGCAGAGAAAAGAAAGAAGCATTTATTCAGCTGTGGGAATTCTGTGTCATGGATCCTATGGATGCATAGGCATAAGGCAAAGAGTTAAGGTATGTCCTTCAATAAAGAGATGTCTGGAAGACAATTCCCTGTTCAAGCACAGAAAGTAGAGATACTAATCAAGAAAAGGAGCAGGAGAAGATCTGTGTATTTGGATAGTCTAAGACACACACTTGCTTCTCTTAAGTCACCATAGCTCAAGCTACCATGCAGAGATGAGCAGCATTTCTTCACTGTAGTTTATTTTTCTCAGCTCTAAAAAAAGATGTAGTTGCTAGTTGCAGCTCCCAAGACACAGCTTAGCTTGCAAACATTGCAGTACTCCCACCCTGCCTTTCATTTAACCAAATCCATCATTTGGAAACCATACAGAATCACAGAATCACAGAGTCACCAAGGTTGGAAGAGACCTCAAAGATCATCAAGTCCAACATGTCACCACAGACATCATGACAAAACCATGCCACCAAGTGTCACTTGATCAAAGGAACAATAAGATATCCTATATGATCCATTAGATCAGCAGTACAAAGACCATCAGTGGCTACAAACAAAAATATCTTCAGTTACCTGGCACCCTGGTACTTTGGGTTTGAAAAACAGGACATCTTCACTGATGCTTTGGACAAGCCTCTCAGTCTCTATGCTGAGTTGGTGTCCTAGTGCAACACAATGGCTTATAGCATGGTCCTTGCTCTCTGGTTGTGAATTTCTGGCATGTGACACACAGGTGCAGGAATTGCTGACAGTAGCTAGGAAAACCTGCAGCTATGTCCGATGGCTATCTGTCATGCCATGATCAGATGGAAACGTGCAAGTTTGGGGCAACAGAAAGCTATGTTTTACCATTTGTGGGTATATAAGACCTGAACTGTACCCATTCTTGGGTTACCCACAAGTAATTTCCACCCTGCAAGCATTGGGATAAGATCACAAAGCTGGTTGGAAAAAAATGAGAGAGTTCAGTCAATGAATGTATTTGCTACATCTGCTAGGGAAGAGAAATGAAATGCACACAGACTTCTTCCCAGATAGATGTAGCCTCCCCTGCAGAGGAATATGGGACATACATTAAGATGGCATGTCCCACCTGCATCAGGATGCTCATGCATGGCATACATGTCTTTAAGATCACATGCAATAAATATGCATTTATAATGGATATTAGAAACCAAACTGCATTCTGGTTATGTTTATTTGTTTGCTTGGTTTTGTGCTTTTTTTCCCCCTTTTCCTTGCATTGGACTGGGAAATGTGGTGGAGTACTCCTTCAGGACAATTTAGCTAGAGGCTTTCCAGGCTGGGACTGATTTCAGATATGCAGACATAAGTCTAGAAGAACTATAGGGCTTTCACTACAGGGACAAATGCTAAAGGGTGTTACATGGAGAGCATTGAATGCTCTTTTCCAAAGCTACTTAGCTGCTTTTTTGAAATGATTGCAGAATCTGAGATTTGGAATCTTCAGGCTGGAAAGTCAGGGTCCAGTTCCGGCATTTGTGTATTAGGGAGAAGATATTTCCTTGTATCAGTGTGAGAACTATGACAGAGTGTTCTTCAAAGAGAGTGCATCAACAAACACTGGTGAACTCTGCAGGCAGGTCTGCCACATCCATGCTATTAGGGCAGCCTGTTTGCACATAGAATGAACCTGAAAACAAAGAGGCCAGTTTAGGACACTGATGTTAGAAAGGGCTGAAATACCTGTGTTAGTTTTTCCAACCTTCAATTTGGCATGTGCTTCGCTGGCACCTGACCTTTAAACTGAACGTTTGTTTGTTCAAATTGGCTATTTTACACATGTGCACAGCCCTGGAAAAGCAAGTGGAAGACTCTTTGTGCTCAGTAGCTAAGGTAAAGTACTTAAAGAATGTGTCCCTTTCCAAATGAAATAAATGTTGAGCAGCACACTTATATTGGTTGCTTGGCAACAGGTTGTCCTTTGGCTGTGCTGGGGACTGCATTGGTCCTTTGAGACTGCCATTACAGACCTGCTTGGAAATGTCACATTTGGAAAGGATGCAGAAGTCAGTAATTCTATTTTTTGTGTGGTATCAAATAATTAAACCTCTCCTATTAAATTAGCCTGTTCCCAGAACTTAATCCTCTCTGGGACTCCACAGATTTTAGTGGAAGTGGCATGGTTTCCTTGCTAAGGAGGAATTTTTATACCGTTCCATGTAGCCCAGATCCATATGTAGATCTCAAGTACTTCATAGTGAAAGCTCTTTTTGGTAGGAAGGTGTTAGTATACTCTGCATAGCTATACCAAGCGGATGTGTCCTGCTTTCAGATGGGATAGTTAATTCTCTTCCTAGCAGCTGGTGTAGTGCTGTGTTTTGGATTTCAGATGAGAATAATGCTGATAACACACTCATGTTTTAGGTGTTGCTAAGCAGTGTTTACACCAAGTCAAGGGCTTTTCAGCTTCTCATAGTGCCCTGAAATTGAGAAGGCTGGTTCAGGGAGGGCACAAGAGTCTGGGAGGGGGCATAGGCAGGAGAGCTAGGACATCAAGCTCAGTATGAGGAAAAAGCCAGCCGGGGCCACTTTATTTTTCCGATTCTCTCCCTCATACCACTGGGGGAAGAAGGGGAGCAAGTGAATGGCTGGGTGGTGTTTAACTGCCTGCCAGGTCAAACCACAACAACATGTTCAGTTACACCAATAAAGTCTTTAATCATAATATGTCCCAGAATGAGTGATATTATGATTCCCCTTCTTAAATGCTGTGTACCAAACACTACAGTGTGACAGTCTAAGCTAGACACCTATCTCCAATCTAGAGACGACTAAGTCAGCTCAAGATAGCACCCATGCAGATGTATTCATCATTAAATACTGAAGACAGGTGGAGCAGGATAGAATTAGAATAGAATAGAATAGACCAGACCAGGTTGGAAGAGACCCTCAAGATCATCGCGTCCAACCCATCAACCAATCCAACCCACCTAAACAACTAAACCATGGTGCATTTTCATTTTGTTATTCAAAAGCCTTTGCAAGAACAAACAACTGAAAGAGCCTCTATTCAGACAAACATCAGAGCTGATACTGGTCTGTATCTGAGTCATTTCAGCCTTGCAGAGAACTTGGCCTTTTTAGCTCTGATGTGGTGCTTTACTGCACTTAAACCTTCCAAGATCTAAGCTATTCATTTTGCATAGTGAAGCTTTCTGGTTGTACAAGCTCAGGGTGATGCTCACCAGGTGGTGTCTCTATTGAAACTGCTACAGCCACCACAATTGTGTCACTAAAATTTATAAAGTGAAGGTGGCCAAGACTGCTGACGCCTTTGGCAGCACATTGCACTGCTTTGTGACTACCAGCCTAGCAAGACCTCTGATGAATCACGCAGTGGTGAAAGCAAACAACATGTCCTGCGCCAAATTCCTGACCGTTGCTGTGTTCTCTACTGTGTAAGTCAATCTATAATAATCCTAATTTATGTTCAAATTTCTAGGTAATATTACACTGTTGTAACTCACCTGGTAGTCTAAATAAAAAGGGAAATATATGTCTGTCTTTCAAACAATATAACTGTTTCCTCACTACACTGCGATTGCAATTCTGCACTCTACAATTACCATGCATTTATGCAATGCTCTAACAGAAAAGATAATTAGATATTTTTCCAAAATGTGAGTACAAGTTAAATAGAATTTTTTTTTTTTTTTTTGCATGTGTAGACACAACCAAATAAACAGACTCTAAGCATGTATCAGGCCAAGTGTCACTACTGTGCAGCGAGAACAATCAGGTGGATACAGGCAGCATAATTGCGGGCCAGAAAGAACAGATGGAATGAAGCTTGCAGATACTGATATGAGAAAGTTGTAATTTTCAAGTTATCCCCATGATAACATCTGATATTGCTGCAATCATTTAGAAAGTTGTTGTCTAAAATAAATAGCAACTGTTGCATAGTTTTGGCTTCACTTCTTTTCCTGAGTGCTAGACACTCAAATCCCCACCTTTCTCTTCCTGATGAGGCCTCTCTGTGCCACTGCCTGAAAGTAGCTGAATTTTGGGGTAAGAATGATTGTCTGAGCTTTTACTGCTTTGAAAAGGAACCCAAGGCACCAACAGAGAAGCCTAGTACCTGACTTTGTTCAGATGTTTTTGATAAATTCCTGCATCTGACTCTAGAACTCTGCAGAAGGATGTTCATGCCCCCTACACACTACTAGGACTGGCTAATGAAACAGACTTCTTCCTGAGTCCTCAGGGTCTGCTTGAGCACGAAGTTTTGTGTTGCATCATTTCTGAGTATCTATGAATCCCTTTCATCAAAGACATCTCCCACAAGGGACTAAGGTGAAACCTTGGCTCCCACTAAGTGTGCAAGTGTTTAGTCACAGATTTAGTCCGGTGATACATTCACTGAGTTTCTGAGAGGCAGGAACATTGATACCTGTAGATTACAGCAGTGAGTGCCAAAGCAAGGACCTTTCCAACTATGCAGATGTTTACAATGTAAATGTTCAGGGTTTAGTGCTGAAGCTGCAATTACTCATTCATCTGGTGGAGGGAGTTTGACAGAGGAAATCCTCCACAGAGGGTTTATGGAAACCTGCTGCATTCAGACACAAATATTTTTCTGTCTTTGATTTTTCCACATTTAGTTTTCCACATACATTCATTCCAAGATAGGATTTATGCCTCAAAATAGTTTACTTTGAAATCAATGAGATACGAAAATTATGGAGCACAGTGACAATACAGTTCAGATTATCAAATAAATGAAGAGAGTTCCAAATATTGAAGCTTTCACTCATTCCACTTCTTCCACAGAAGCCATATCAGCAATCAAAACAGACTTTTGACCTAATGATCACCACCTTCCTGCAAACATCTCACAAAAAATATTGTCAGTTGCAAAAAAAGACCTGGCAGTTGCTGGGGGACTATAAGGACATACTTGTGATACTCCTACTCTTCCACTGGTGTTGTCCCCAAGTAAAGACTGACACTGTGGAGGGTTATGTGATGGCTAGCACTACTTTAAGCAAGTCTAGCATGAATATTGCTGGAAGTGCTGCTGTGTTGTCTGGTCAAAAGTGAATTTACAGCTGAATCTGAAGGTGATTGTACAGGTTGGACTATATTTCTGTAACATAGAAAGGGCCATACGTCTGCTCCACAGGCTCAGAACTGTTATTCAGTAAAGGTTTACAGAATATCCTATTAGCAGTTCAGTATATTAACATAACTTAATGAGTTCAACTAAAAACAAATAATAAGTTAAACAAATTCTCTAGCAATTTGATTGAAATGTGATATCCAAATGGCAAAATTCCCACTAATATGTGTTAACTAGACAGCAAAACTGATACCTAACTTCTTAGCAAATTATCTGATCATTTCTTCACTCTTCAGCTAGTGATGCTTAGATTTTGGTATGTGAATATATACAATGGGATTATAGAATCATAGACTTACAAAACCATTTCTATTAGAAAAGACCTTTACGATCACTGAGTCCAACCATTAACCCAGCACTGCCAACTCCACCTCTAAACCATGTCCTTAAGAGCGACACCTGCACATCTTTTAAGTCCCTCCAGGGATGGTGACATCACCACTTCCCTGGGCAACCTGTTTTCAGTGAAGAAATTTTTTCTAATAACCAGTCTGTCACTAATCTTCTGTCTGAATGTTGTGTCCCATCACAACATTGTGTCCCAGATGCAGCTCTCAACTCATCAGATGAATCTCAGCAGATAAATATCTATCTATACACTTCTTTTTGCACTAGAAGTCTTAAAAATAAAAGCCTAGCACAAATAATTTAGAAATATGAAGTAAGACATTTATAGAACAGGTAAATAAACATAGTTGCATGGGTAATGTGCCCACTTACTTCAAGTCCTAGCATGACAATGGCTAGGACTTGGATTACTTTAGCAAAGCAACTCCAAGCAACACAAGACTGTGTATTAAGAACATGGAACACCTCTAGAAATAATGTTTCAACAAAAAGAAAAGTTGTGCAAATCTTTGTTCCTCGTGCAAATAGCTGTGATCCCAAAGCCAAACCCATCACTGACTACAAAAATTAATTGGTGGGCTTACACCATGATTGATTGCAGCCACCCAGCTCTGGTAATTTTATTTTAGTCTGTGAGTTCCACAAATAGAACAGGAAAAACTATTACCTGTTGTATTGGCTTGTGTCCTGCAGAAGGCTACTCATTAACATTTTTACCAAGAGTTTTAAGAAAGGTTTCTTTTTTTGTTTCCCAAATAAGATACCTTCAGTTTGCCTTTCATAGGGAGGGTTCCATTCTAAATGGAGATGTGTGCTTTGATTTACATTCACTAATAGATACTTAAATTCATGTTTAACTTTAAAATACAGTAGGAGACCACTGGAACTGGAAGCAACACTAAGTTAAACAAATGCTAATTACTACACTCACACGTAAGTGTTCACCTCAGTCACACTTAAATATGCATGCAACATACTCTACTAACACTTACATGCATACTAAGAGTGCACAGCAAGAATGCTTCTTACATTCTCAACTTCACACTTAAGTTTTCCTTCAAGGAAAAGGCAGGGACTGTCTGTCTTTATTTAAATTCCATTATTTGGAATTTAACAACATCCTTTCTTTCAGGATGAACAACCTTCCTTACAATTACATTCTGGATGTGTTTAAGCGTGCTGTACTAATTTGCTGATTTGTTTTTCTTTATTTTTCTGAAGAAGATTAAGAAATTTGCAATCTTAGTCACAGCAACATCCAGGATTGTACACTGCCAGTAGATCAAAATGTCTCTGTTCACTTCTGAGTATGATGGTCATAAACAAAGCCACTTCCTGAAAAAGATGCATTTTTACCTTTAGGACATTGCCACTCATATCAACCCAATATTTCAGGTTAACATTTTTAATGATCTAAATATATTGCACTTGTTTTAGAAGTACTCAACTTCATCCTAACTAGTAATTTTGAACCCAACATAAAGCCCAATGAAGTCACCAGGATTACGTCTGATTATGCATAACAATATAATGCCTCAAAAAGAGATGATGCATTTGTTAATAGTACTTATGCAGCTCACTGTGAATACTACAGGCTGCAATTTGTAGTGCATTAAGTGGAGCAGTAAGCAATGGTTGCAATATACACCCAAAGCACTTATTTCATATTGACTGAAATGGATTTTGCCTGAAGTAAGTGACGCAAGCTTGTGCTAATTTTGTGGCTGACGTTGCAATGTCAAAGTAAAACAGGGTTGGTGAATGAGCCTTTTAAATAGCAAAAGAGGGCTACCACAGCAAATTGGACCCTCTATGTTCCCACAGGAGACATTCTTCATTGGTTTGATGAAAATTTTTTGTGGTTTGGGTTGGTTTTTTCCTTTTTCTTTTCTGTTCTTTTTTTTAAACCCTAACATAAACATGATGCACACTGCAAGTATATTTTGCAATTTTGGGAACCAGAAATAACAATGTTCAGACCTCAGTGTCTGGATTCAGGTTCAGTGGAATCACAAGTTTATCAAGACCTGTGCTGCTAGGAATGAAAGAGGATCCCCTACCAAGCTAGCTGCCAAGTATTTGTTCCTGCTTCTCTTTCCTTGAGAACCTGGCTGCTGGTGACTGACTAAAGCACTGCTGCAGGATACTACTGCAAATCCAAACATATGCACCCCTTCTCCCCAGTTGGTGGTGCCTTTCTCAGTTCATAGCAAAAAAGAATGGAGAAGAGCAAAGCCCCCAGGTGTGACAGTTTTAGTCTGTGCCTTTAAAGCTAGCTGCAAATTTTTGAGCAGGAGACTAGAGAAGTGCAAACAAAATCCCCAGTTGGGTGTAAAAAGGAAACCAAGAGATTATTCTAAACGAATTTTATTGGTCAGATGTGTGGGATGTATTTTCTAATGAATCTCACATTCTACTTCATTCCCTTCTTTCTCTTCTGGCTGCTGCTTTTCTGTCTTGGCTGGGAGAATTTTTATCACTGCTGACCTTGAGATACGTGCACTGGCTCTCTAACACCTCTTTCTCTTTTCTTCTAATTAAACTGAGGAAAAGGTGAAGGGAGAGGTTAGGGGGGAAGCGGGACAGTTTTTCACCCTGGACAGGGGGGTTTCCTTTCTGTGTTCACCTTGTAAATACCTGTATAATATTGTAAATACTGTGTATTTGTACATATCCGTTGCATTCCATTGTAGAGTGTGGATGTTGCTTGTACAATACAGCTTTCATTTGGTTCCCTGACTGAGTTAGCTGAGCTTTTGTTAATGCGGGTGGGTTAAACCATCACACCAGGTAAACGTAAGATCTCACAAAAGCAGAGTGCAAGCCTGAATTGGTTGGGGTAAGTGATATGGTCCCATACCTCAGAGTGACAGGATGTTGCATTATGACCAGCAGTAGTTTGGGTGAGCATCCATCACACAGCAATGTGCCCGTAAGCAGATATACTGACCTCTGCAGCTTGAGCTAGGGGATTAAGAAAGGAGAGATTATTGTTGGGGAAAAGAGGGATGCCTGTCCAAAATTTCCTAACACTGGCCTAGCCTTCCAAAAAGCTTAATAGCAGGGTGGTAGAAAGTAGGTATCATGGAATATTTGGTGTTTTTTTTTTTTATATCAGTGTTACAAAATAATTAAGTCATATTGACCATCATAGACAAATACAAACCATGTACACTTCTATGTCAATAAATCACAGATTGCATTATATGTCCTATATGCAGAAGATGATTGAATTTTATAGTTTATTAAAGCTCAGGGGTAGCATAAGTAAGATAAATTTGAAAATACAATCCACAAATAGTTTGAATGTCTAGCCATGTTTTTGAGAACTTTTTACAAGTGACATTGACATGTCCTCTTCATAAAAGACTGATTCAGAGACAACCTTCAGCAGAGTTTTAATCACTTCTCCATTATGTGTCTGACCTCCATGATAATTTGAAAGACCTGTATAATACTAAGTTAATATTTACAGGTTTTCTTGGCCTTGGATGTTTTTCCATTATTGGCCTGGGCTACTAATGGAACTGGTTCATCTAGCTTGCATTCTACATAATTTCTTACAGTTAAACATTATGATACTAGACTACCCACTTCCAGCCTGGAGCTCTTACATGCTTCAAGAAAAAAGCCTGCTCAAAATACAGAATACAAGGAAGTGTACCCTAGGTAATATGCATCTGATAAACAACTTGATGAGCTCCCTTTTGTGAGTACTATCTCTAGTTCTGGGAGACAAATTTAAAACAAAGGACTACCTTCATCTCTTTTCCCCCAGAGTACAGATTTAAAATGAATAATTATGTATGAGCCTACCAGGGGCAAGGCTATGCTTGACCTCCTCTTCACCAACAGGGAAGGGCTGGTGGGTGATGTGGTGGTCGGAGGCTGTTTAGGGGCCAGTGACCATGAAATAATAGAATTTTCAGTATTCAGTCAAGCTAAGAGGGCCAGCAAGAAGACCTCCACTCTGGACTTCCGGAGGGCGGACTTCAGGTTGCTCAAGGAAATAATTCAGAGGGTTCCTTGGGAGAAAGCCCTTAAAAATAAAGGGGTCCAGGAGGGCTGGACCTGCTTCAAGAAAGAGCTGATGAAGGCTCAGGAGCAGGCTGTGCCAATGTGCCGGAAGAGGAGCCGCCGGGGCAGACGGCCAGCCTGGCTGTGTAATGAACTTTTAATTGAACTAAGGGAAAAAAAGAGGGTGTATAATCTGTGGAAGAAAGGTGAGGCAACCCATGGAATGTTTAAAGAGGTTGCTAGGGCATGTAGGAGGAAAATTAGGGAGGCAAAAGCATATTTGGAACTTAAACTGGCCTCTGATGTGAAGGACAACAAAAAGTCCTTCTATAAATATATTAATAGCAAGAGGAAGGGCAGGGACAACCTCCACTCCTTGGTTGACATGGAAGGAAATGTTGTAACACAGGATGAGGAAAAGGCAGAGGTACTTAACACCTTCTTTACCTCAGTTTTTACTAGCTGGAAAGAACGTCTACCAGACAGCTGGCCTGCAGAACTGGCAGAGGGAGCCAGGGAGCTGCATGGTTTCCCTGTGTTCCATGAGCAAGTGACAGGAGCTCTCCTCAGCAGCTTGGACCCCCACAAGTCCATGGGACCAGATGGGATCCATCCTAGGGTGCTGAGAGAGCTGGCAGATGAGCTGGCCAAGCCACTCTCCATTATTTTTCATCAGTCCTGGCTCACTGGAGAGATCCCACATGACTGGAAGCTGGCCAACGTGGTACCCATCCACAAGAAGGGCCGGTTGGATGAGCCAGGGAATTACAGGCCTGTCAGCCTGACCTCAGTGCCAGGAAAGATTATGGAGCAGGTCATCCTGAGTGCAATCACGCAACACTTAGAGGATGGCCAAGGGATCAGGCCCAGCCAGCATGGGTTTAGGAAGGGCAGGTCCTGCCTGACCAACCTGATCTCCTTCTATGATCAGGTGACCCGCCTGGTGGATGTGGGGAGGCCTGTGGATGTAGTCTACCTGGACCTCAGCAAGGCCTTTGACACCGTTCCCCATAGCAAGCTCCTGGCCAAGCTGTCAGCCCATGGCTTGGATGGGAGCACACTGAGATGGGTTAGGAACTGGCTGGAGGGCCGAGCCCAGAGAGTGGTAGTGAATGGTGCCACATCCAGCTGGCAGCCAGTCACCAGTGGTGTGCCCCAGGGATCAGTACTGGGCCCCTTGCTCTTTAACATCTTTATTGATGATCTGGACGAGGGCATCGAGTCCATCATCAGTAAATTTGCTGACGACACCAAGCTGGGCGCAGGAGTTGATCTGCTGGAGGGTAGAGAGGCTCTGCAGAGGGACCTCGACAGGCTGGGCAGATGGGCAGAGTCCAACGGCATGAGATTTAACACATCCAAGTGCCGGGTTCTGCACATTGGCCACAGCAAACCCATGCAGAGCTACAGGCTGGGGTCAGAGTGGCTGGAGAGCAGTCAGGCTGAGAGGGACCTGGGGGTGCTGGTCGACGGTAGACTGAACATGAGCCTGCAGTGTGCCCAGGCAGCTAAGAGGGCCAATGGCATCCTGGCCTGCATCAGGAACAGTGTGGCCAGCAGGAGCAGGGAGGTCATTCTGCCCCTGTACACTGCACTGGTTAGGCCGCACCTCGAATACTGTGTCCAGTTCTGGGCCCCTCAGTT
The DNA here is from genome assembly GCF_014839835.1 of Dryobates pubescens. NCBI lineage: Eukaryota > Metazoa > Chordata > Aves > Piciformes > Picidae > Dryobates > Dryobates pubescens. Next base: position 49,016,994 of record NC_071613.1, on the reverse strand, counting down.
TAGGAAGGATGTTGACTTGCTGGAACGAGTCCAGAGAAGAGCAACAAAGTTGGTGAGGGGTTTGGAACATAAGCCCTACCAGGAGAGGCTGAGGGAGCTGGGGTTGCTTAGCCTGGAGAAGAGGAGACTCAGGGGTGACCTTATTACTCTCTACAACTACCTGAAGGGAGGTTGTAGACAGACGGATGTTGGTCTCTTCTCCCAGGCAAGCAGTACCAGAACAAGAGGACACAGTCTCAGGCTGCACCAGGGGAGATACAGGCTGGATGTTAGAAAAAAGTTCTATACAGAAAGAGTGATTGCACATTGGAATGGGCTGCCTGGGGAGGTGGTGGAGTCACCATCACTGGAGGTTTTTAGGAGAAGACTTGACGGGGTACTTGGTGCTGTGGGTTAGTTGCTTGGGCGGAGTTGGATTGGTTGATGGGTTGGACGCGATGATCTTGAAGGTCTCTTCCAACCTGGTTTATTCTATGTATTCTATGTATTCTATGTATTCTATGTATCTAGACACAATAGCATGTATAAAAAAATTAGCAAGCTTGGCATGAAAAATATGGGCCTTCCTCTCACCACCACCTTCTCCATCTGTGGTTCCTTTTTTCCTACCCCTCTGGCTTTGCTCTCTCCCTATTTAATTTCCTTACTCTTTACTCTCCCAGACCTCTAGTAATGCTTCCTGGCTTCTTGCTTACTAAATCCTTGTTGTTGACTTCTTGCTGCCAGGACTGTTGATTCCTCCATGTCTAGTCACCACAAACCTTGAGATTAAAGCAAAAATCCCACTTTTGAAGGACCTTTGCTTTGCATCTGATGGTGATGATCAGGACCTTAAATCCTATGAACCTCACTCTTGAGCACTGTATGATTTTATAAAGGATCACTATTAGTTAATTTCTTGTGGGTGGAAGACACAACATCATATCTATATTTAAACCTGCTGCCACAAATGACTCCAATAATCTATCCTGAATTAGCTACTACATAAAAAAAAAAATCTCATATGAGGCTCTTGATTTTAAAGCAATTATCAGCATTGAAGCTTCACTTAGGACACTTCCTGTCACTTCAGTTGAAGCCCTGTAGCCAGAAAGGAAGCAATTTGCAGCACAGAAGTCACTCTTCAAATGTTAAATGCAGAAAAGGTTGGCAAAGTTTTATTCTAAAAGGTGCACTGCACACAGGATCAGACCCTGTTGCCATGGCTGACTTCCTTTATTGCTTTGAGTAAATTCATATTTGATGTATTAAAGATGGATTGAGTTACTGTTGGGCAAAAGTAGGTCAAGCCATCTTTAATTTCTTTTACTCTGGCACAGAATAAGTGCAAGCACAATAGCTAATCTCTAATTTTTCACATCTTTAGCATGAGCAATTGCAGTTAAACTCATAAATTAATTCGCAGTTAATGCATAATGCCATCTAGTGGAAAAATCAACAAGTATAGATCCAACAAGTCTGTCTAGATATCCCATGCAATAAGAATCCAATTACTGGCACAAACACTTGACAGTTTTAATACTGAATTAAATTTAAAGCAAAAGAACTATAACTTAATTTTCAAAACCTCCATAAAAAAAAAAAATCACTGAAAAGTTCAATATCTTCCAAAGATATTTTATCCTCAGACTTAAAATATGCAAAACAATCTCAGTGGACTTGCATTTATAATGATTGCAGGATGTGAAACAGACCTTGTAAGGGTCTTAATTTTATTTCCTAATTAAATTTTATTTGAGGATTGAATTTTTCAGTTAACAGAATTACACACAATTCAAACTGATAAAGGAGACTATCCAAGAAGAGTACTGATATATCAGCCAGAACAACCTGTAATTCTGGAGAGTTTCAGAATTACTGATGTTCATCTTTTATAACTATGAGGTCATATTCCTATGCCCATAGATGAAATACAAAATTGGAAAAAGAGGTTTAAAAAAATATCAAAATAATATAAGGCAAAGGAAATATGTTTAGCATCAAAAGATTAGAGCAGAGTAAGTGGCTTAGAGAGACTATCTGTATCAGATAAGCAATATACTCCTTTAACAGCCTTTCTAAAATCAACAGGAAAGGAACAATCTAAGAGGAGTAAGTCATCAAAATTTAATCCTTCATAAAAACATAGCATTTGCCCTTTATTGGTGAAGTAGCCTGCTCTTAGGCCTGAATTTGAACTGTATAAACCTCTGCACATTTTTTGCCAACTTATTTTGATATTACTTAATTTATGACTTACTAGGTAGAACCTTATTACATACCCCCTGATGTTTACACTGATTGAATAATATGTGTGGACCCGAAGGAACCTATGGAGATCATTTAGTTCAACTCTCTTCTCTGAGAAGAGGTTATAAATACCCCTATTAGCTGCAGTTACTTGTGGATTTTTTTGCTATCTGAATTTAGAATTCTTATGGTGCTGCTTATTTTTCTTCTTCAGTTTTGAAAAGGGAAGAAGCAGCAGCCATTCAAATGAGAATTTTGGACAGAAGAGTGGTGGAAAAAATATATCTTATGGGCATGAACTGACTGTGTGTGTCCAGATTCTCAGTCTCCATGCAAAGTTCAGATAAATGAGCCAAGATAGTGCTGTGCCAAACAAAGCTAGAGAAGTGTAAGTTAAGAGCCAAGAAGCAAAAAGCCAGATCTATTTTATAACTAGGAAAGAACTACACTCAAGCACTAATAACCTCTGATAAGTATTGCCTGATGTAAGAAGGGCTTTCAGATACTTTAAGCATGGAAACTCCTCTTGCACATAAAATGTGTGGTAGATCTGTAAGAATATTTAAGGGCTAGAACTGACCCAATGAGGGCTTTATCTTCTTCATGTCTGTGCTGTGATATTAGTCTACTTTAACAAGTCCAGATAATTAGAAAACCAGGTCACCTTACCCCCTTGCATCTTTATCTCACCTTCATCTGACCAGCTGTTGACATAGCATGGAGTACAGATGAGGACAAGGCACAGAAGCTTACCTGCAGTTCTAGACCTGAAATACTGAAACTTGTAACCCAGCTCTGACATCAGCTGCATCAGTTCTAGCAGTTCACATTATTGACTGTCAGTGATGAGCAAAATAGAAGATTACACATCTGCCTGCACTGCCAGGCAGAACTGTCAAGCCTCATACACTGAGCATGTGAATGCACTCCTGAGCAGTAACTGCTTCACAGCCAGGCCCGTGCTTCCTGTACTTACAACATACTGCCATGGGTAACTGCCCATTTGGGAGCCCCATCTACTACACTCAGATGCTGCCAGCCCAATCTATGATTCACCAGCCAGCGGGGGAAGTGCTGGTACATAACATTATCATGAGAACTAAGTGTTTCTGTGTAACCCCTGAGCTGACTTTCAAATGAAGGATGACATTTGTAAAACTTACTAGAATGAAAGTGAGGTGACTCTGGGAACTGAAGCAAAACCCAAAGCCGCTCAGTGCTCTTGCTTTTCCCCTTCTGCAATCTGTGCACTGCAGAATTTCAAACTTCAGAAAATTATTTTCCTTGTGACACACAAAAAAAATTCCACCTGGCCCAACTGTGACTCACAGTTGATGCAACCTGACAAGTCATTTTATGTTGCATCTCCTGCTAACATTTACACACAGAGGTACTAAATATGTCAAAACCCAGACTTACGAAATGAAGACACTTTGGTACAAAGATAAGACAAAGACTCTAGGTAGGTTTTTGGTTGGTTGGTTTGGTTTTGTTTTTAAATTAAACCAACAGGTGAAAAAAGCAGGCACTTTTGGACACACAAACCCTTCCTGAAGTCATGAAGACTGTACACCGTTCGGTAGCTACACTTTCTCTTTCTGAGCATATTGGTTTGAAATTAACTGCAGCATTTGGTTTCATAAAACATAACTTCTTTTAACAGATCTTGCCTCAGTTTGCATAAATTTTTAAGTACCTAATGTGTATAGTCCAGTGACTGCTGTGATAGTTAATAAACCAAATGCAAGTATAAAAAATGTATTAGTAAAATGACACTTCTTAAAATACACATTTTCTACTAAGGTTAGGTAAAAATAAAGTACATAATTCTGTGGCTATTGAAGCAACCCTGCACCCCAATATTGAAAATATCAGTAGTCCTGGTGATGGAAAGGAAGCCATCTGAATTACTATGTGACTGCTTATCCCTTCTTACTTCTAGGCATCATCAATGGCTTTAGATAAAAGTTGGAAGAGACAGAAACTGAATTTTATCATAGTCTGATTAAATTATATAACTGCCATCTCCCTCTTCCTGTTGATTGCAGGACAATTCTATTGCAGCAGAAGTTACAAATTTCACTGATACTTTGAACTCCAAACTTCGATTATCTTTAAATTTGCATTTTACTGGTTGCTTTAAAAGACATTCATCGGTGAAGTGTGTTTAACACTCTTCATTGCTCAGAGAAAAGTGCTTCTTCAGCTTGCCTGCAGGACTCTTAGCAAAACTTGGGTGTGACATTGTGGGAAAAGGCCTCGGTAAGCAGGTGCATTAGGAGGAAGGGGCATTGGGTTGGCAATGGGAAAAATGACCCAATCTGTATATCATGAGAAGTATCTTTTGTGATTTCTGTGATTAATTTCATCCCACAGTTGACTGTATCAACTTTATGGAAAATAGTATGTAATTTTTGCAAACATATAGGAGAAAACATGAAATTATGCAGAAACATTGGAAGTGTCTACTTGAGAAGATGCTTTTAGATAGGAATAATCAGCATGTAATTATGAATCATTGCATAAGTTTATTACAAAACTATATTAACTGTTGCTTCCCAGGAATTTCTTAGCTGTCTTTTTTCTTTTCTTTGATCCACAAATGAACTCTCACCTGTTTATACTCATGTCATCTATTAAGATATGGTTGGAATCTCACTCGAAGATCTCTGCACACAGCATGGAAAGAGAGGGAAAATGGGAAATAAAGAGGATGATTAATTTTAAAGTAACTGGTTGCTACCTCCTTAAAATTCAATTAATTTTCCATTTCTCTTCAGTACTTGTGAATATTACCAGTTAAATAAAGTCACTGTCAAATAAGTCAGTTTTACTCATTTACATAAAACCAGGAAACAGAATGCCTTCAGTGAACGTAAGGAATGCTGGTTTTGAATAGAGGCAGGTAGTCTTGCAGGAGTGCATCGTGTTTCTCTGAACAAATTAGTAAGCTTAGCTTTTGTGGGTAAACTTTTGGTTTCCCACACTTACATGGCAACTTCAACTCAAATTAAAACCAGCTTTTAAAATAGTTCCAAGATAGAAAATATTCACTGTGAAGAGTCTTTCTCAAAGTCTTCTGTGCACTTTAAGTTGATATATTTTTCATTCTATGTTTTTACTCCTCCTTTGTTGCGACAATGGAATTTATTAATGCTTATGGCTCTTGCATGCTTTGGTGTTTTTGGTAAACATGATCCTGCCCAACATCATATACAGGAAGAGTAGGTGCTTATGTGAGGTGTCATCAGTTCCTTTCCAAGGTCAAAGTTGGTGAGGGGTTTGGAACATAAGCCCTACGAGGAGAGGCTGAGGGAGCTGGGGTTGCTTAGCCTGAAGAAGAGGAGACTCAGGGGTGACCTTATTACTCTCTACAACTACCTGAAGGGAGGTTGTAGACAGACGGATGTTAGTCTCTTCTCCCAGGTGGTCAGTACCAGAACAAGAGGACACAGTCTCAGGCTGCACCAGGGGAGGTTCAGGCTAGATGTTAGGAAAAAGTTCTATACAGAAATAGTGATTGCCCATTGGAATGGGCTGCCTGGGGAGGTGGTGGAGTCGGCATCATTGGAGGTTTTCAGGAGAAGACTTGATGGGGTGCTTGGTGCCGTGGGTTAGTTGTTTGGGTGGTGTTGGATTGGTTGATGGGTTGGACGCGATGATCTTGAAGGTCTCTTCCAACCTGGTTTATTCTATGTATTCTATGTCACCTGATGCTGTGTTCCCTTTTGCCCGTGGTGGGAGAATTGGTTTCTCAACCTACCACAGCTGGGAATCGTATTACAGGCACTCTTTCATAGCCTGAAGGAAGAGATACTAAATTATAATACTCTTTTTTTTTTTTTTCCAAAGTAACATTCTGATTATTTTTGACCCACGTTAATATTCAGTCTAAAAATGCCAAGAAGACAGATGATTTCCATTTAAACTCTATTTAGCCCAAGCAGGGGAAAAACAGTAAATGACCTATATACATTGGATAATAATTTAAGTGTGCTCTGTAGTTAAAAAAAATAATGTAGTGGTGTTGTATTAACATCATCAATATTGTTTTATTTTAAATTATATATATAAAAAAAAAGTGACTAATACCAGGCTGAGAAGTATTTAGATCAAGTTAAAAGAACCTATTCTAGAATTTCTCATCCTGTTGACTACTAAACACATTGTGGGTCTAAAGATGATCTACAAAACAACAGCAAAATATAGAACAATATAATCATTACAGTTGGAAAAGACCTTTAAGATCATCAAGTTCAACCATAACCCAACTGCCATGACTATTGAGCTATCCTGAAGCACCACATCTACACACTTCTTGAACCCTTCCAGGAATGGTGATTCTACCACCTCCCTGGGCAGCCTGTCCCACTACCTCTCCACTCTCTCACAGTATCACAGTATCACAGTTAACTAAGGTTGGAAGAGACCCCAAGGATCATCAAGTCCAACCTGTCCCAACAGACCTCACGACTAGACCATGGCACCAAGTGCCACGTCCAATCTCCCCTTGAACACCTCCAGGGACAGCGACTCCACCACCTCCCTGGGCAGCACATTCCAATGACGAATGACTCGCTCAGTGAAGAACTTTTTCCTCACTTCGAGTCTAAACCTCCCCTGGCACAGCTTGAGACTGTGTCCTCTTGTTCTGGTGCTGGTTGCCTGGGTAAAGTTTTTCCCTGATGTCCAACCTAAACCTCACCTGGCACAACTTAAGCCCATTTCCTCATCCTATCACTAGTTACTTGGGAGAAGAAACTAAACTGGCCTCATGTCAGTGTCCTTTCTGGTAGTTGTAGAGAGCAGTAAGATCTCCCCTTAGCCTTCTCTTCTCCAGACTAACATATGACATGTCCTCCAAACCCCTCACCAGTCACGATGATCTTCTCTGGACACCCTCCATATATATCTGCCTCTGCCTACCTGCCTGCCATCAAGTAAGTGAGCAAACCCCCCCAAAAAAGTTCAAACCCATCCTACGACATGTAGCCTAATTAATATCTTGTGGTAAAAGAAACCTAAAGTAGCTAATCTTGCACAAGATGGTCAAGGGACTATTAAAGAAAAGATTAGGTTCATGAAAAAAAGGCTGTTAAACACAGAATCCAGAAGTTTCCATCACTAGAGAGACTTACTTAGTCCATTAATTTCAGCAAAGGACATACGTCTGAATGGCAAAGAGCGATCTGAAGTATCTTAAAGTATCTTACCCTCTCAGCCACACAGTAGGCACAATAGCACGTAGCTATACTGCAAAGTATCAGAGCATTTCTATGATTCTGTGATTTAACTAGCCTAAAGACTTTAAGGAGTTGTCTTTAGGAACACAAAGATAAAACAGTCTCAGATTTTGATCCTAGAGTAATGCCTGTCCATTTAGAATTGGGTTGGTACTTGGTTTTGCTTCAGATGTGTCTCCTGTAAAACTGAATGGGGTTGCCATTACCTTCTGCTGTAGTTCCATGAAAGGTATATTGATGAAAGTAAGAAGTGTGATCATTTTCCTTCAAATGTCAGGCATGAGATGTGGACAGACCAAACTAATACACCCTCCTGGCTTACACTAGCACTCCCTGATACTGCAATACAATGCCAGTGACAAATATAGTATTCTGTTGCCAGAAAAAGGCAGTTTTGTGTTTAGTACGTGTATGAAATGCAACCCTGCAAATGAAATGGTGAATGGTGACAGTGTCATCTTGCCCCTTAACAGACTAAGAAATAATTACTGGGCCAGCTGACCAACTCCTTCCAAATATGCAAGTGCTCTTAATTTAAGTGCTGTACTTAAGGTGGTGGTCAATAAGGAACATCGACCAGTTAACATCAATGAAATCAAGCAAACTTCCTTCTCAGCTAAGGAGCCTCTGAATGCACTGCTGTGTCCTGCTAATTCAGGTGAAAACATCCCAGTCTGTATCAATATAAAAGGGAAACCAGAAAGTCCAGAATAGATGCACCTCTCATATTTCAAATTATAGAATGCCAATAGCTCCAAACATGCTTACAGTGAAAATGGATTTATTTCAATAGGCTGAGGAGGAATTACAAATGTTCCGCATTCATCCAGTGACCACTCTCTCATCAACAGAGCAGGAACTGTTTTGCCATTGTCACCCATTGGTCTGACTTCTGCTCTTCATGGCGGAACAGCACTGCAGTGTCTCTTTCCTTTTGCACTATGCTGCTGTTTGTCATCCTGTATTGGGTGCTGATGGTATGGGAACAATACTTTAGGGGAAAGAAAGGAATATAACTTAGGAAAGTAGCCCAACCTACTGTCCAGAGATTACCTATTACCTCAGAAAAAGAAGAAAATAATGGACCTAATTAATATTCATCAAATGTAATTGAAGTTCTTTCTCTCACTTTGCTGAGAGTTATGGTGGGCCTGGTGGAAGAATCTCAAATCTGTTTCATATTTTTTATTTATTCCACAGAAGGAAGGGCAGAAAGAACGGAAACCAGACCACAGACAATCCAAATGGAGAAAACCCAGAGAAGTTCTCTTTGTTGTTTTTGGTTGTTGTGGTGCAAGAATTTCCATCCTGTTTGGAATCACTTTTCTCTGGAAATGGAAATATTATGGAAATTACATGCAGTTCCAATGTAGCTATGGAATATGGGATACTGTCAGTCTATTTAGATTCAATCCAGACATGTGGCTCATTTTCTTTTACACTGATTTTGCCTTTTCCTTCTTCATATCCAACAAAGGGAGTTTTGATGGGCCAACAAATAGAATAATATAATAATACAGCTATTAGGGTCAGGCCTTTCTCTCTTCATTGACTTTGCCTACAGGCTTGCTACATAGGAAGTCCAATAGGGATGGAAAATAAGATCCCCATCTTTAAAATCCTAGTCCTACATCTTTATCCAATGAAATATACTTTGAGTGAAAGAGGTGTCAGGATAAATAAGAGGCAATGCTGGAAAGCAGCTTCCAGCTGCTATGATATGGCAGTCTTTCTGCTTCTGAGTAGCTAGCTTATATAAATGATGGTCTGATCTGAAAGGCCCTTCATTGTGGATCTACTTAATGTTTTGAGTTTGTATTTGCTAAATGCAGAAGCTATCTTTTCTTGCAGGAGGCCATGTTTGAAAGCACTGAAGAGAGTCATTTAACAGAAATTATAATACTCTTTGCAAGCCTCATATTCTTTGCTATAGCCTGAACAGTATAGCATTTTTACAAATAGAGACAGCTGCAACCCCCACCAGACACAGTTTTATGTAAGAACTGCAATTGAGAACAACTGAAAAAAAAAAGAAAAAGAAAAGGCCATATTAAAGTTTAAAACTCGTGGTTTGGTATTCCTAGTTCCCATTTTCCTCCAAATCATTTGGAAACCTACCCCTTCCACCTCCTTTTAAAGAAATTGAATGAGTAATCGCCATGCACTTTCCTCTAGAGTTGATTTCTGGAAGTTATAAGAATACCAAAATAGCTTAGAGAGATGTACAGAAAGAAGGTTCTGTCCAATGAGAGCCAGCAGTTAATTTTTGATTTACAGAAGGAATAAGAAAGTTCCTGCTAGAATGGATCAGATAGGGAATTATCTCTCTAGAAGAGGAAGGACCCTGCAGTGATTGCATTAGGGAGCATTATATCCATTGCAGCACTTTCAAGGGACTTCATGACTTGTACTGGATGTGCTCTGCATGAGGAGACTGTCTCCTCAAACTCGCTTACCAAAGGCTTCTGCATCCCTACCAGGTTCTGACAAGTGATTTGACCAGGTTAGAAAACTGGTTCTACTCATTTAATGATTATCAGTTTACATACACATTTTAAGTGATAAAGAGACATGAAAATACATTACTTATGACAAGTAACAAAAGGGAAGTATTTGCTACCTTTCATTCATCTCCCACATGCATACACATACAGATCTTCTCTTGAATCTTGCAGGCTCAAGGTCACCAGAGCTTAATAACCAGCATATATATATGTGTGTGTGTGTGTATATATATATTTGCTTTATGGAATTCTTATTTTCCAACCCAGCCCACTTGTGTTCGCTTATGCACATGAACCTCTTCTGACATAAATATCCAATAGATGCTTTGTGACTTAGTATCCATTACATAAGGGAAAAGAAAATACTTTCAGCATCACTAATATTCATATTAATGCCAATCCAACTGAAAGCTCTGGGATCACAAAGCAGGGCAGGATAGCTAAGGGTGAAGATGAAATTAAAGCGAGAGGCATGAAAGACACAAAAACATTTTATATAGTACATATGGTAGACTATGCACAAAGAAATCATAAGATTAGGTAAAAAGCAAACACCAATCCCTCACACTACTGCAGCAGTCATCATCATTCCACGAGACTGCCAGAATGCCAATCAGCTTCTAAACTGATTTTAAGGTACTTACCTTAATATTTACTTATTTTCAAGTAAAGAATGCTTTAAAATACAGCTGAAAAGATTTTTAAGATTAGCATAAAGCATTAAGAGGTATTTCTTAATTTTAAGATACTTTTGTAGATATCTAGTCATTAGAAACCAGCAGAGAAGAAAACAGCCCTGGCACAGATCTCTCAGTAAAATTTTACATTGTTTTTACATCTCTATTCTTCCAAGGTTTAATTTCCCCCGCTATGTTCTTCTGCTGCCCTAGGAACAGTAGGTGAGTGACCTGAGAATGGCCCTGAACGCCAGCAAGTCCCCTGTTCTAATCCCATGCTTCAGTATGAGACTGCTGTATGTTATAGGACAGATTTTAGGCTAACATTGGTAAAACAAACTGTCAGCATAACAAAATATAAGTGCTGGGGGGTTCTGAGAGGTGCACATATGTGGTGATTTGGCTCTGCTCCTGATCAAGGGCTACGCGAATGAGTAAGAGCAAATCCCCCAGCAAGGGGGAGTGCCGAGTTTTACCTGTGTGAGGGGAGGTGAGGCAGAGGGATCCTTGCACCACAGGGCCAGTACCCACAGCCCTCGGAAGCTGTGTGATGCGTTCGCCTCTCACTCGGCTGTGCAAGGGCTCGCGGTTTGTACACAACTCTTCCCCTGAGAGTGTCGGTAGCGGGAAGAGGAGAAAGGCAGAGCCTGCCATGGCGAGGGGAGGCTGACAGGTCTCCCGCTTCCTCGTCCAGCCCCGGGGACATCCCTTAAAGCCCACGTTCCTGCAGCACCTTATGGCAGGTGCCTGCGGGCGAGGAACCTCTGAGGGCGACCCACAGAAGCCCTTCTTGCCACCCTTACCCCGCCACCAGTGCCCTCACGCCTTTCCGCACGGGGGCGAGCTGCCGCCCGGCCACAGCTCCGACTCCGGCTCCCGCCCCCGCCCCGCTGCAGAGCCAGGCGCCGCTCCCGCCGCCGGAGATGTTCCCCGGGGCGGGGAGGGAAGGGGAAGGGCAGCGTGGGGAGGCGGCACCGCTCTCCCACCTGCTCCCCCCTCCGCCGCCGGCTAGGTTAGTGATGAGGCGGCCGTGGGGAGAGGTTGGCGGGGAGCAGCCGGCGGAGTTTGTTTGCTGCCTGTCCCCGTCTCCCTGATGCTCTGAGCCGGAGTCTCCTCCTCTCCCCGGGCTCGCACCCGAACTGGATGCTCCGCTCGCTCCTCGCTTCGCTGCTACAGTCGCAAGGCGCTTCCCACCGCCCCGCAGGAAATGGAGCCGTCTGTTGCCCCACTGGACACCACTCCGGACCCCGCCATCGTGCAGCCCCCTGGGGCCAGCCCGCCGGTGCCGCCCCGGGAGCAGCCTCCCCAAGAGCAGCTGCGGATCGGGGAGAGCGGGCAGTTCAGCGAGGGTCTGGAGGACAGAGGTGAGCACCTGCCCGGTCCCTCACCCCGCACCCGTCTCCTTGCACGCTGTCCTCCTCTGTGACATGGCCCATCACCTCCCCTCCGTCCTGAGACGCCTAACACCCACCCCGACAGCTCTTCCTACGCCCTCCCTGTAGCACCCTCACGTTTCGCCCTCCTGGAACTATACCCTCCTCGTTCCGCCACAGCAGCCCTTCCCACCCTCTCTTCTTCAACCCTGGCAGTCGCACACCGGCTCCTGCCTTCCTAACTGCCCCACCAGCCGCGTTCCACGCGCAGCCGTTCGCCGTGCTTGTCAGGGGTCTGGCCTCCGGACCACCTTGCTCTTCGTCGCCTCCCGCGGGGTGAGGGCCTGTAGGCCCCGCTCCTGCCCAGCCCAGCCCCTGCCGCCGCCTCAGCGGCCCCCGACCGCCTCCCCTCAAACCTCGCCGCTGACACTTGCTTAACATACCACCCCCGCTCCTCGCCGCCCTCGAAGCTTTCCCCCTTTTTAGTTCTCGTGCGAGCACGCCGTGACAGCTTTAAATTTTTTAAATAAACTCTGTTCGTGGCTGTTCCCACCTCGCCCGAAAACTTGCCTGCCTGGCAGGGGAGCGGGTGCCGGCGGGCGGCAGCACATGGCGCCGCTCCAGAGGCGAGGGGCAGAGCCTGGGGCTCAGGTGGCAGCGGGGACTCGGGGTTCTCCCGGGAGGGGCAGGCAGTGCCGGAGGTTTCCTCGCTTCTGAAGAGAGTGTTGCCACTAAGGTGATCTGCCGCGGGGCTTGTGGCAGCCGCCTTCCGAGCAGGGGCACAACGGGGAACGTTTCTGTGGTGGTCCGCTGCAGCCAGGGTAGCGCAGGGCGCTCACCTTACTCTTTTCCTTCTCCACTTACACATAACTCCTTTTTTTTTTTTTTTTCTTTTCTTAATTATTTGCCTAAATATCTGACCAGGGATGGGAAGCTGTGTGCTCCCAGACCGTGTTACTCTTTAATGTAAAAAGCACGCCAGTTTCAGACATCTGTTAACGATGTGTGAGGCACTCTCTTACCTGCTGCCCCAGAAAGGCAGCTGCCATTTTAACCCTCCCCATTGCCCCGTGCTCCACAACGCCTTCAGGCTCCTCTTCCGCACAGTTTTATGTCATTTATTTTTTATTTTTTTTTCAAATATAAGCTTTCATTGTCCTCTATGTTGCCTTTTCTTCCTCGCTCTTTCTGCTTTCAGCATCTCTGAGTGCCTTTTGTGTTCTCGGTCCTTATCTGACGCTGCACATATCCCTTGTATCTCCCATTCTTTCCCCAGCTTTCCAAATGTCTATGCCTGCTCAAAAACCCTAGGCACGAAGTAGAGAAGTGAGGGGGAAGCACAGTAATCATCTTCCCCGAGAAGTTTCAGTCATGTCAGGGCTGGAGGCAGCCCTTTTTTCAGGGGTGTCCTCTCTGCCAATGGTGGAGAACAGACACTGTTACTGAGGGCAATTTGAAGCTTCAGTTAAGTTTTAAATAAAGAAATTCAGTTTTGATTGATTCAAACATGGAAGTTTGATTACAGATTGTTTAAAATTTGTGTCCATTATGACAGAGCTAAAGGTGAAGGCTGGCCCTTTTTGTATTAAGAGTAATTAAGAGTCTCTCGTACCTCACCTTATGTCTCTAAGAGGGAGATGATAGTAAAGCTGCTGATTTTATTTCCTTCACTGCCTTCACACTCTTTCTTTGCCCCTTGCAGTAGCTGTCTTTTAGCCTTTCCTTTAGTCACTGATTTCATCTACCAGGATAATTCCCAGTCATTGTAGAGGAAAATCTGGTATGCTTTTTGCAAGTTGTCTCTGTTAAAATTGTCACAGTCTGTCCTTTTAGGTTGTACTTTTACTTATGAGCCTTTCCAATGAATCATAGCAGATCCAGTTATAGAGATGATACTTCCATGTTTGCTAAAAATAAAAACTAACCCTAAATCTTGGAACAAGATATTTGCTTTTTAAGAGCCAGATCCAAAATCAATGATAATTTTGTGGATGGAATCCTTAAATTAACATCTTAGTTGAACAATTTTTCTGTTAGCCTTATCTCTTCCACAAATTCTAACTTGACATTTTAAAATGATCCCTTAGCCAAATAAAAAAGTACTTTGGGTAAGTCAGCATATGGTAAAGAATATCCTAGAATCACTTCACAAATATGCCAAGCTTGTGTTCTGCAACAGTTAGGCAGGTTTTTTCTCCTGATATTTTTATGGGAAGAAAATCTGCTAATATATGAAGGTGCTGAAAGATAAAGTAAAAAAATCCAGTGGATTTAACCATTTCATCATCTTTCCTTTCCCTTAAAGAATCTAGGTGTTAAAACAACTTAATGACAATAAAACTAGTACGCTAATTTCAGGGTGGAGGAATTTAATTAGTGGATACTAGCTTTTTATTTTTTGTAGCAATGCAGGTCATAGCGAAAGATAACTCAATGCTTAAAACTTGTTTTCTTATGGTCAGTGGGAAAAATATGGAGGCTTGCATTGTGAATTGTGTTGTTGTGTATAAATTAATGAGCTGCTGTTGCTTCTAAATAATTTTCATGCTTTGGGCTTGGTAGTCATGTGAATGAGTTTGTATTTTTGTGTGACATCCCTTAGGACGCCTGTAAGAATAATATGATCTTTCTCAGGGATAAAAATGATAAATACAGAGAATTTATTTGAATTATTTTAGGAAGGAAGGGATCACATCTCTGGCTGCCAGAACATGCCAGCCATTTTGAGAGAGAGAGAAAGACACACATGCAGCTGAAGTGGTTCAGTTTTATAAGGATTTCAGTCTCTGTCATACTGGACACGTGCTTGACATGTGAATAGTAATCAGCACTGCTGCACTAGCTGTGGGGCTTATTAATTAATTTCTCAATTTAATTAGGGGATTGTTTGATTTCTAAATATCAGCTGTGTATGTTGGACTTCCCAGGTAATTGCGAGCTGTAGCCATGCATTGTAGGATATCTTTAAAGAAAGAAGTAGGTGAGGTTGTCTGTTATTCTGATCCATGTTTGTTTGAGGTTTGAAATACCAAAATTGGCTAAGAAAACCTACTTTGCTTTACATCCCAACAAGATTTAGGCAGTAATTTCAAATCCCTTGTTTGGGGAGGGAGCAGGAGGGGTGAATACACATAACATAATAACATGTGTTTTCTGTGTGGTTATATTGGTAGACATCTCTCCGGTATTTCAGGATGCATTGCTAAATTACTTAATCTCAAATAGCAGTTTGTGCATCATTTTCTGTAGTGGCAGAAGATAGTCCAAACATTGGGAGGAGACAGGGGGGAAAGTATTTCTTCACATAAGTGAAAGCAGAAAATGTGAGAAATAGCTGTGCACTACTATCAATAAAAGACAAACCTTTCAGAGTTGTCATCCGGTAGTTTTCAGGTACTAAACTGACAAAGAATGCACATGATAAGAAATGCCCATCATTTCAATATAGGGCATAGTGATTCTCCTGCGTGCAAGTTTGCAAGTTATTTTCCATCCATAAAGAGGGGAGTGTGTAGCAGAAAAACGAGGTAGTATTTCAGATTTTATACAAGCACAGTGACTTTCTGAACTGCTGTAAAGAAACTCTCTTTATGTTATTGTAATGGAGGAGAAAAAAACATGAAGAATTTTTCCAAGACAGCATGAACCCAACCAATTATGTTAGGAATTAGACCAGTAATTTTGACAGACTTCAAGTGGCAGAATAAAATCTGGTGGCTCAAATTAACACCCCTGCATGCCTGCTCCTCTGCTGACATATTGTTTGCCCCTGAGGCAGAGATGTCTGATTCACTACTGAATGGATTGCAAAACCATTGCAGTTTTCATCCAGTGTATTACAGTCAGCTGAAATTAATACCAGTTAACAGTAATAAACTTGGTTAAATACAGTGTGGATTCAGAAGTACACTGATAACCAGATCAGATGTCCCTGTCTTTAAAGTAGCAATAGCCATCAGAGAAAACTACAGAAGGTGTGGACAACAGCAGCTTCAGCTGTTATGTTTTAATCTGCTGCTGTGTGCCACAGCCCCTGTTCTCAACCCTTTGTCTGAGACATTAGACCAGCTACTGAAATGTTGTGCTGTTAAACCAGTGCCCCAGTTAAATTGATTCAGTCCAGTCAAGTCCCTCTGGAAGGTGATCATACTCTGAGTGGAACCACCCACATATTCTGGAATAATTAATTTATAAAGTTAAAAGCCATTGGGTGTTCTCTCCAGTTAAGCACATTTGAGCAGGAACTTTTTGGTGAAAAAGGATGTGTATTTCAAATTAAATGAATATATTAAGCACAAAAGTGTCTGGATGGGGCATAGAGAAGGCAAATATTTTAAATTATGAATACATTTTAAAATTGGCTTAAGACTCTGACCAAGAGAATGAAAACCAAAGGATGTTATTTTCTTCATTTTAACCTGTGATTTAAGATGAGAGGACAAAAGACTTCCACAATTTGAAAGCATCACAAAAGAGAAAGCAGCCCCATTCCCTTGTGTTCAACAGACTTCCATGCTGATTTCAATAAGGATAGAACTGGTTCTTCAGTTAGTTCTAGATGGGAATTTATTGTTACCTCACATGAAGGACATTATGCTTCAAGAGTTTTTTTTGAACTGTGGCAGCTTTGATTCTAAAGTATGCCTGCTTCTACTTCGATTCTCAATATGTGCAGTGTATTCCTGTGCTTCAGTGGGTTATTTTACAGAGACTAATGAGCACAAGTTTTTTTTTCCCTGTGTTAATTATGTTCAGGATCCTGAAGTTCTGAAATGAGTTTTGATCTGAGTGAGTACAGGACTTAGCTCTTGCTTGTTTAGATGTGCAGGTGGAAGCTTAAGTGATGTGAATTTCTGTAGCTGCCTTACAACTACAGTGCTGCTCTTATGTGACTGATGTGTGGGTCTTTCTATGTGAAATCAAAACAACTTTTGTGTGCTCTCTTTGCTTACTCATGTATTTGTAGTGGCTCCATTCACTTAACCTTAATAATGCGAGCAGGGTTTGATTCGGTATTGGTGCTACATGTAATATAGAATGTAAATGTGTGATCTAGGTCTGAACTAACACAGCTGTGTTTTTAAAAGGAGCAATGTATTGTTCATACCCTCTTTGCTTATTGCTTATCAGGTTTACTAGAAAGCAGCACAAGGCTAAAACCTCATGAAGCTCAAAGCTACAGAAAGAAGGCATTGTGGGTTTCCTGGGTCTCCATTATTGTCACACTGGCTCTTGCAGTGGCTGCTTTCAGTGAGTATTGGGAATGTTTTAAATCTTCACACCTCTTTTTTTTTTTTTGTGGGCTCTCAGAATGTCTGTCTCTGTGGAAGCTATCTCATGTTTTTTTCTTCACAACTGCTAAAGTGGTTTCTCTCTAGACTGTCTGTGCCTGCATGGTGCTTATAAATTAGTAAAACTGTTTTTTTCTGCAGAGGGTAGGGTTGTTGAAGGTCAGATAAAGAAACAGGAGATGTTGATTCTTGCTAGCATTTATGCATGTGAAACTGTTCATTTCACAGAATAGTGTAAAAATCATTATACAGTGGATTGCCTTTAACAAAAGAGATCAAATATGACAAGTCTCAATCCACCTGAGATTTGTAGTGGGAATGCTCTAGTAAAGAACAGTGAATTGTAAGGGAGAAATAGATAATTTATCTGTATTGCACTGACCAGTACCCTAACACAACGCTAATCTGGTAGACAAATACCAGCGATTTAAGCCAGTGTTTGTTTCAAGTTGTTGTCTAGTTTATCTCACACAAAGATTTTGCAAAACACCCACAACATCCCTGAACCACTTTCACATGGAAATATGTCTATTTTATTTCAAAACAAGAAAAAAAAAATGCTCCATTGTGCACATAAAGATATATTTTAGTTCAATGCACATATGTAAAACACCAGCTTTCTGTCTTGGCCAGTAACATTGTAAGGGCAAAAAAGAAATGTGCAATCTGCACCAAAATCTTTACAGTGGTACATTCTATGTTCAAAAAAAGTCAAAACCCAGAAGTCACTGGATTTATGTGTTTATATAAACAAAAGGAAAACTCTGTCTAGGAGACATCTAAGATGTCGCAGAACATCATTCTTCAGTTTGCTAAAGACAGACTTGCATTATTTTTCTTCCTCTTTTTTTGAAGCTGCAGCAGCATGTGTTTTATTATTCTAATCTACAGCATACGACCTGCTGCTGGAAGTTGGTGTCAGCTCCCAGGAGAGGTTATTAGAATCTGACCAAATGGTATCTGAAAACTCAACCGACATTACTGGAGTGCTTTATATAGAAACACAGGTAGAATAACATGATTCAAAAGGAAGAGAAAAGAGAAAGAATACTTAAAAGCAGACTCTAACACTGTAAAGAATTTGAATGTTAACAAGAAGGCCAGAGATCTGAGTTTCCATTTTGCTCTGCTTCATGAAAGTACAATAGTGTGTCTTTGCTACTGAAGCAACATGAAAGTAAATAATGTGTTACAAAATAACTTTTGTACCTGCTAACAATGTAATTGTAGGGAATATTGAGCAGTGGGCTAATTTTATGGTGTCTTGCAGTTCACACAAATGAAATAAATAACTAATTGTAAAAGGAGCTTTTAAAACATTTGTAAGATTAGTTACACTGCCTGAAGTCTTCTGTTTTCTTTATTTGTGGCACTGTACTAGTGTTTAGAAACCCTACCACAAAAACCAGCAGAGAAGGTAGTCCCTGCCTGAGTATACTGTGACTGCATACTCAGCTTGAGTAGAGAGACATTGCGTTACTGAAATCAGCTGTTAGTAATAATTACTAGTTCTATGTTTTTGGAATGTATCTTTCCTTGTGGTTTGAAGAATCTAGAATTATGAAGAATAAAAGAGGAATCAGCATACAAATGCATAATGTATGGAATCTCTTAACAGAGAGTTAGAAGTTAACTTGCACGCCACAAAAGCGTTGCCAGGATTTTTGATATGCTTAGTATTAAAAATTCTCGGTCTTTGAGGAAACTACGATGACTCCCACATGTCATTTCAGCAATGCTGCTCAGTTTATTGTCTAACATTGGCTGCTCTTTTCCTTTGTGATCTGCTTTTAGCAGGTTCCTCTAGCCAATCCATGAGTTGGAAAACATGCCAGGTGACCAGAGTTTGATGCCTGATATAAATGACTAGTTGTCACTTTCGGGTGTCTGACTGCCAATTCTTTGCAAATGTGTGCTGTATAAAGCATCCAGTTTCCGTTTCCCCACTTGGTCTGTAATGGTAAAGCATTAGAGTATAGCCCTGAGGTTCTCTTTCAGTGAAAAATGGGGACCTGCTGTGCTAATTGATGGGCTACACTGACTGTATTCTCGCTGTTCTTTCTGATTCCCCTTCAAATTATTTCTGTAAATTTTTGTTTTATCACCTTTATGGGCTTCAAAATACTTTTCATTGCAAGTGTATCTTACAGTGCTGCTTTTACAACAGTACATGATACAGTAAAAGGTATTAGGCCAGGAAACTGACATTAGTTGATAACTGTGGTTGAAGAAAGGGAGGACGTGGAAGGCAGATACTAATGGGAGTGATACCTGTGTGCATGGTCTGTGTGCAGGGTGGGGATATGATTCAGAAGTCTTCTTTTCCAAGTGTTTATATTAGACTGTCTTTCCTTTTTCTTTTCTTTTCTTTCTTTTATTTTTTTTCTTTATTTTTTTTTAAATGGCCTGCCCTCTCCTTTGAGTGCTACATCTTGATCACCCTCCTTACTTTCAAGACTTGTCTGGTTTCTTCCAAGACTGTTTTTTTTTAGTATTGGAGCAAGTTGGAATTGGTATGAGACCCATCTGAACTCTGATTTTTTTTTTTTTACTTGTTAATTTTGAAAGAGGCTGACAAATATTAATGCTGATCTGAATACACAGATTAGGCTTTCTTATTAGGCAATGATCTATGGTGCATGAGGCATGAGATCCATTGATATGAACTCGGTGTGTTAGATTTACATGACAAACAGATTCTTTTTAATAGTATTATGAAGGTGTGTAAATTCAAATTATGATATACCTATGTACACATCATGTATTTGCTACACAACAGGTGCAAGTTATGTATTTTCTCTGGGATGGGCTGTTTTGTGACCTAAAATACTGAAATTCAGAAGATGAAATACTGTATACCTCAAAATGTGTTCAGTCTTCACATTTGGAAAGCTGAACTAGCCTAGGCTGGATATTGAGCAGAACAGAGCAGCTTAAGGGAAAATGTGATTGTCATCTTTCGTTCTCTAATATTGAGAAGTAGGACTTAGACTTCTTGTGGCCAAGAAGGCCGATAGTGTCCTGGGGTGCATTAAGAATAGTGTGACCATCAAGTCAAGGGAGGTTCTGCTCTCAGTCTACTCAGCCCTTGTAAGGTATTGTGTCCAGTTCTGGGCTTCCAGTTCAAGAGAGACAGGGAACTACCAGAGTGTCCACCAAAAGCTACAAAGGTGATTAGGGGACTGGAGCATTAGGGGATTCTTATGAGGCTGAGAGACACGAGGCCATTTAACCTGGAGAAGAGAAGACTGTGTGGGCATCATATCAGTGCTTATCAATAACTAAGGGCAGGTGTCAAGGGAATGGGCCTGGGCTCTTTTTAGCGATGCCCATTGATAGGACAAGGGGAAATGTGCACAGATGGGCTGCCCAGAGAGACTGTAGGATCTCCTTCTCAGAAGACTTTCAGAATCTGCCTGAAAGTGTTCCTGTGTGACCTGCTCTAGGTGAAGCTGCTTTAGCAGGGGGATTGGACTAGATGAACTCCAAAGGTGCCTTCCAACCCCAACGATTCTGTGGTTACACAGGCTATAAAATAAGCTGTTTCTTTTAGCTAAAAGAAAATACCTCTTAATATACTTAATTTTGCTACAGAAATGCTGTACTTGTAAAAGATCATTTGGAAGTTTAAGCTGCTGTCTCTAAATACAGCTCATGTGCTGTAGGGTAATGATTGTGGTCATGTTGGCTTTCAGATCTGTTGAAGGTGTTGCTCTCCACATACAGTTGCACAAGGCTTCAGTAAAATTTTGTAGACTTAAATTTGTAAGATTCATGAGATCACTGGAGCCCTGCAGTATCATCTTTTGTGTCTGAAAGTACAATACTTTTATGGTCAGACATTGGGCAATGCCTGAGTGCATTTCATTTCCCATTTTGATGCTGCCTGAGATACACTTGTTTGTAGAAGTCCCAAGAGTGGATTTACATGAGACTGGCCATGATAAAAATTACTGAAATCAACATTAATTTATTCCTCAGCATGCCAACTAAGTACTGGAATAATAATTTTAGTATGATTGTTTCTGTTTTACAATAATGTGAGAAAAGAATGATAACATAATATGGACATCTTCCTTTGCAATATGTAGTATTAGGTTGCAGCCTAATTTCATAACAGCTATAATTTCTTTCTGTAGCTGCAGTATTGTAGGTTTCAGAATCATAATAAAGGGCAAGGGATTATTACAGATGGAATGGAAATTTGGTGTTTTGAAACCCATTATTCTTATTTTCTTGACATTTATGTTACTAAAGCATAATTTGGAAAAATATACAAATATAGTTTTGGCTGTTGTAGTTTAATTTCTGCTCAAGCAGCTTATTGCTGTTAGTATTGTCAAAGCAGAAAACAGACTCTTTCTGTCTGCTATTTCTTGTCCAGTGTAGCCTTGTGATTCAATGAAATCAGCCTTTTCATTCATCAGCCTTTTCATTTATCTTCCTCATTTGATTAGATAAAATTGTTTCACAGTGAATGGAGTAGTCATGTCAATACATCAAAACAGTGTATAGACCAAATTCTGCATCAACAGCTCTCTTTGTAGTCAGAGACTCGGTAAAGATTGGGAATGTATGCCTTTGTAAACGTAAGCTTTGTAAAGGGCTTTCATGAGGCAGCTGTCAAGATGGAGCTTGCAGACAGCCTGTCCCAGCGTGGTCAGAGCATGCCCAAATAGGTCCTGCATGCTGATGCATCAAGGGAAAAGTCTGCAAAATGCTGGGGAAAGAGCAGGCAGGTTGTGAAACCTGTCCTCGTGGTTGCTTTAGAGAGCGCTCTTTTCAGGTCACCACAGGTGTATAGAATCATACAATGGTTTGGGTTGGAAAGCGACCTCCAAAGGTCATCTAGTCCAACCCCCTCTGCAGTAAGCAGGGGCATCTTCAGCTAGATCAGGTTTCTCAGAGCCCTGTCAAGCTTCACTTTGAATACCTCCAGGAATGAGGCCTCAACCACCTCCCCGTGCAACCTGTTACAGTATTCCACTACCCTCATGGTAAAGAACCTGTTCTTAATATCCAATTTCATTCTGCTCTTCTCTAGTTTGAAGCTGTTGCCCCTTACCACTGTAGGCCTTTGTAAGCAGTATCTCTCCATCATTCTTGTAGGCCCCCTTCAGGTACCAGAAAGCTGCTGTTAAGTCTCCATGGAGCCTCCTCTCCTCCAGGCTCAACAAACCCAGCTCCCTCAGCTTGTCTTTGTAGCAGAGGTTTCACCAACCCCTTGATCATTTTTGAGGCCCTCCTCTGGACCTGCTCTGTCAGCTCTGTGTTCTTTCTATATTGAGGGCTCCAGACCTGGATGCAGTACTCCATGTGAGATCTCAGCAGAGCAGAGCAAAGTGGTAAAATCACCTCTCTGGATCTGCTGGCATTGCATCTTTTGATACAGCCCAGGATGTGATTGGCCTTCTGGGCTGCAAGCGCACACTATCTGCTCATATCCAGCTTCTCTCCCATCAGCACTCTCAAATCCTTTTCCACAGGGCTGCTTTCTATCACCTCATCCCCTAGTCTGCATAAGTGACTTTCTAGCACCACAGTCCTCTTTAAGGGTTTGGCTGTATAAAAATAGCTGAAAACTTGAGTGCAGGAATAGATCCATGATTTGAGGTCCTGTCCTGGTCAGTGTTTAGTCTGGTGTAGTATATATGCACTTTGATTTTTGAGAAGGTGAATTCTATCAATTTGTGTTGTACCTCAGGTGGAAACCTGCTATATACAGTTCTGAAAGTGGGAGTGTTTTTGAGGACTAGTCTTTGGCCTGTGGATGTGAGGTTACAAGTAAGTGCAAAGGCACTGACATTCTGATTTTGTATATAAAATGATTTGTGTTCCAGAATGAATTACTGAAAAATCATTTATTAAAGTGAGTTTCCACATCCTGTAATTAGAGAAGCATTTTGTTTGAGATTGCATGGCCCATACACTTAGAAATTTCAGAGTAGAGCTTGCTTTCAGATTGACACTTCATTCTTGTTCAAACTCTCTAACAGATGGATTCAAACTACAACAAGCCCTAGGAAATATGGATCCATGTCTGCTTTCTTCATAGAAATGACTAAATTGAGCCATAAACTGTCATTTTGGTTAACTGTAGGACATGACTGCTGATTCTCCTTCCCTACTATGCTACTGTGGTACAGTCTAAATGGAGTTACATGGGACAAACTGAGCAGCTGAAGGTGTTACCCTCTGAATGCTCAGATATGGACATATTGATGCTATTTGCCACTCCTCACCTCAGGCATACTACTTGGACAACTGAATTGAGGAATGACTATATTAATTTATCGATGAATATTTAATTTTCTCAGTGATCCATTCCTATTACTGGTTGAAAAAAATTACATATACGTGAGCTTTCCCTTATGCTTGCACAGTATATAGTATACCCTGGGCTGTGAATAATAATAATGCTGCTAATAAATAATATAGGTGAAGGTTCATGGTTCTGTGGCTCTTTAATTTAGACATCCAATTTGACATTTTTTAAAGGTCACTAAATTCCAAACAAATGATGAGCATTCAGAACTCAGGCCTGCTTTAGAGTGTCTCAGCTGAGTGCCTAAACAGAATTCACCAGCATTACTTTGTGTTTTCTCTTCCAGAAGTTATACAAAAATGCATTTATCACTCCTAAAGACCAGAGAGGTTGGGTTTTAAATTTGTTTTCAGTACAGTACATAACATGTATCCTGAAAGCTACCTTTCAAGTCACGATAACATGCACACCCCTGAAAGCAAGTAGAGGCTAAATACAGAATAGAGCTTGCTGTGTGGTAGTATGCAGATCTCTCATTTTGCAGGTTTCTCAGGGCATTTAATTGTATCAGTTACAAAAAGACAGATGCTTGAGGGCTGTAGTCTCACATAAGTGTTAATGAAATACAGAACTTAAATTCCCAAAGTAGACTTCTAATATCGGTGACGCTTGTGCAACCCTATTGTCCTCGTTACAGTGGCATTGCTACAGTAAAAAACAGTTTGGTCCTAACCATGTTGTACATAACATCTAAAGGACAAGAAAAATAATAAAAAAATCCATTGCTTGCACAGCACAGGACCAGATAGCCTTTTGTATAGGTCAGTCTGTACTTAGTAACAGCAAAATGCAATTTTCATTCACTGAAAATGAAATGAGAGGCCAGTAAGGGCCTGCCTTTTTTTAGGCACACAAAACTCTAAGTGACTTTCTTGGGAGGAGAAAATAACATATGGATGTCAAGTTCAAGACTGATAGCTGCTGAACAGAAGTATAGGTCTAAAATCTGCAGTGCTTCACATGGCATGAAATGAAATCTTTTCCTTAGTTGGCAGGCAAAATGATGATAGAAGTCTGTGAAACCTAGAACAGGCTACATAATGATCTCTGACTATGTATTTGGAAGAGCAGACAGTTTTAAAAATTAGGTTTATTAAAACAACAATTACTCTTCACAGAAAGAGTAATTGGCCATTGGAATGGGCTGCCCAGGGAGGTGGTGGAGTCACCATCACTGGAGGTGTTTAAGAAGAGACTGGATGGGGTGTTTGGTGCCATGGTTAGTTGATAAGATGTGTTGGGTGGCATGTTGGACTTGATGATCTTTTGAAGGTCTTTTCCAACCTAGTTTATTCTTTCTATTCTATTCTATTCTATCCTATTCTATTCTAACAGGATTTGTGTTTAAATGTTGCCTTTTAAAACTTGCAAACCTGCTATATTTTTGCATTAAAAAAGTGCAGTTCAGTCATTCCTTGTTCCAAGTACCATTCCTTTCTCATGAGATAAGAGCATCCCAAATAATTTTGAAATTAATAGAAAATGCTGATATTGAGGGAAAACTAGCATCATAACATGTCACAGAGAATGAGGAACATGCAAATGTGTTGAGTCTAGGCTACGAAGTGTAGAAATCATAATCACACATTTTTCCTTTTGTTTTATTTTTCCTTTCTGAGATTGCGGGCTCGTTTGTGCAAAAGCCTGAAATAGTCTGCACAATATATAGACCAGTCAGAACAGTAATGTCCTTTAAATGAATTAACATCAGTATGATATAACATAATACAGCATGTAATAGAGGTGGTATAGATAATATAATATGTTAGAATATATATATACCTCATGAATTTCATAGCAATTGGGCCTTTGGTTTTGCCATCAGATGTCTGCTAGGATTTCATTAAAGGCAACTTTGTGTTTGATGATTCAGCTATGAGAATACAGTTGTGTAACAAGGTACAACTTACTAATAAGTAAGGTAGGTAACTAGGCAGTGAGTGTTATGTAACTGGGCTAGTGTCATGGAGCCTTCTCATATCCCTAATCGAATTCTGTGATGCCATAAGAGATAGGTATAGGTAGAGGTTGAATTTTGCATATGGGAGAAAAACTGAACTCTTAAAGGGAAGGGCTTTAGGCACATCACTTGATGATAACCAAGCAGTGTGGGAACGGTGTCCTCTACAGCCATCTCTGGCCTGTAGTGGATGAAAAAAGTGCACCTTGGCTAAATGCAGACAAAAATAGTAAGAAGAGGGGGGAATATTAGGTTTATTGGATGTGATTAGTACTAACTGTTGCCCATAAAAACCAATTGGACCTTTTATTTATAAAACTGAATTTAAATGACTCTCTAGTACAAGCCTCAATTGTTTTCTTTGGGATGTCACATAGGCAGGTGGACTTTGAAGGAATATCTCTGCAGTCTTGAAAGTCAAATGTATTTTCAGTCAATTGCTGCAGTATCAGTTCCACAAAGTAGTACCTCAGCTGTTGCAGGCTTAACTCTTGTGCAAAAGCATGGTGTGTTAAGAGATTTCTTTGTGAATACCAGATACACCAGCAGAAGTTGATTTGCATAGATGATGATGATGATGATGATGTATTTTTCTCTGCTTCCCTAATTCAAAAAATGCACTTCTTTGCTTTTTGGCACAGGTGAACTTGTACATCTTTGTTTCTAGAGCTGAAAATCAAGATTAATGAAATAAAATTAATTTTCTTTGAAGCCTGTAAGGTTGTAAGGTGCTGCTGAATTAAACCAAACTTCTCAGGCAGCAGTGAAAGTGATGAAAATCAGAACACAGCTTGCTTTTCCTTAATTTTTTTTCCCTTCTGCCATCAATGTTAAAATATTCATGTGTTTTAGCATAGTAGTCAACAAAGTGTAAACACCAAAATGTAAACTTGTACCTGATTCAAATTTTTTAATAACATTTGTAACTTCTGCTACTCGGGGGCTGTTGATAGTGCTTGGTGTTTACTTGGCGCTTATTCTCTGTGATTTTTCAGTAACAGTGTTTGAGTTCCCTTCACTGAAAGTCAAAACTTGTTAGATTTTAATACTTTCTCAGTACAGAATTTTGTTTGCAGATGGCTGATCTTGTTTTAATATGCCTACACTGCAGGAGGACTTAATGCAGTAAGATAATCATATAGGTGTTACTTGTTTCTTTACAATGCAGTGTAGCTCCCAGCAGATATGTACCATGTTGCAGCAGGACATGCTGTTGTTTGGGTAACCTGTGCTTCCTTGTTGTCAAGTCTGAGCCAGTTGCACCGGCATGGTGCTAGGTGAGAAGTGGGAGCGTCTGAGAGACTGTGGGTATGTACAGAATGGCGACAGAGTGAATCTTTTAGAATGGCGAGTGATGTGGTTTGAACAGGTAGTACTGCTCCTTCTGAGCTTAATAACCCAGTATTAAATGAAGGATACTTTTGCTTCTGAAAATACCATCAGGAAGAACAAAAAACTTATGTCCTAGATAGTCCCATTTTTTATGTGCTATGAGACTTTTTGAGAAAAGGCATGTTAATACTGGTCCTGTGAAAATCCAGTTTGATAAATTAATCTACTATTTTGTTTGAAACAATTATTATGTATTATTGTAGGTGATAAACTGTTCTAGAAGCCCATTATGCCCTGTTAAACAGCTGTGCTTGCCCTTTGTGGTGTGTACTTCTGGTGCATTGTAAAGCAATGCATGCATGTGATGTGATCAATCCATTATTGTACTTTACTGAAAATACTACACAAATATTAATCTAAAATAAAAGTGGCTAAAAACATTGTGGGGTTGGGTGGTTTGGTGGTATTGGGTTTTGGTTTTGGGTTTTTTTTTTTGATGAGGGGATGGCACTTGGATGATGATAAGGGTTTACAGTTGTTCTGATCTCTATTTTGCATTCATACATTTTGATATTCTAACAAGCCATGGTTGAAAGATTGGAGAGCTTTGATACATTGTATTAAAAGTGTAGTACAACTTGGTCAAATTAGTTTTATTTAAATAAAGATTTTATAATAAGTATTTGATAAAAGACTGAAACCAAATGTTTGGAGATTGGGGAGAGCAAGATAATTTTTAGTAGACATTAATACATAGAATACATAGAATACATAGAATAAACCAGGTTGGAAGAGACCTTCAAGATCATCGCGTCCAACCCATCAACCAATCCAACACCACCCAAACAACTAACCCAGGGCACCAAGCACCCCATCAAGTCTTCTCCTGAAAAACTCCAGTGATGGCGACTCCACCACCTCCCCAGGCAGCCCATTCCAATGGGCAATCACTCTCTCTGTATAGAACTTCTTCCTAACATCCAACCTAAACCTCCCCTGGCACAGCCTGAGACTGTGTCCTCTTGTTCTGGTACTGGCTGCCTGGGAGAAGAGACCAACATCCGTCTGTCTACAACCTCCCTTCAGGTAGTTGTAGACAGTAATAAGGTCACCCCTGAGTCTCCTCTTCTCCAGGCTAAGCAACCAAGCCAACATTCTACCAGAAAAACTGTAAAGAGCTCCCAAGTACCCCTTGTGACTTTTGTGTGTGAACTGTTACCATTCTTTTCTCTGGATGCACAGAAAAAGGGACAGATAACCTTAACTTTGGAGTTGGAAGAAGCAGATTAGTCAGTGCTTAGTTAAGGAAGAGTGACCAGAAATAGCCAGCTGGTATTTTTGCTAGACTGCAGAGGAAGAGGGATAGTCTGACAAATACCATAAAAATAGTTAGACAAGAGACATCTGCCTTCCAGGAACTGCTGCAGTGTAAGTGGTACTTGCACCACAAACCGTCTTTCTGGAGAGAGCTCTGGGCCATTTTCATGCTAGGTGCAGTGTTGAGAACATGAGTAAGATCTACTGCAGAACAGGATTCTCTGCTGAATCTTAAATGAAGACTTCACATGAGATATGAAGAGTGTTTATTTTCTGCTATTAAAGATTATGCATCCAGGAACTGTTAAGGATAACTTATCTTTTCAATATATCAAAGTGAAAAAAAAACAAACCTTTAAGTGCATTGTCCTGAGATCACATTTTTTAATGAAAAAATTTCAGTGGCCAAAGAATGACAGTATTTCCCCAGGCTCTACAAAGAAAAATCTCAGATTTCAGGGGAAGGATTTATTACTGTTCAGTGGCAGATTTAATAGAATGGAAATACAGCCTGCAGTGTCAGTTTGGATGTATACTGGGGAAAATAAAACTAGCTCCATACATCCCATAATGCTAGGTCTGATAGACACCTGATAGACAGGCTAATGTATACTTGAAATGAGGAAGCCCAAATTAGCAAGGAGTTCCTTAGAAATAATATTTTGTGGGATCCACAGAACTTCACCTTAATCCAAAGAATTATTTGTGATCCTTCCAACAAATGGTTTCAGGTATTTAATAACAGATTTGTGGTATTTGGAGCAGTTGAATTCACATTTAGTATGAATCAAATTAAGCCTAGAAAAATGTTTCTAACAGTTCCATGGAAAACGTAGGGCAGAGAGAAGTAACCAGCATCAGGCCTGGCTAGCATTGTGGAAGCTACTGACAAAACTGATAGTGGTTGTAGTGGTGTCAGATCACTTCCTATCCACATAGCTGAGGAGCTAGGAGAAAACTGCTAAACAGTAGAATAAAAATATAAGACAGCCTGTGCTAGCATTGTTTTATGTTGATGAATTTGTATATGTCTAATAAATGCATGCTGCCGGGGATAAAGCGAGGCAGATGAAAGGCATCAGTCTTGGCTTGTTTTGTGAGAGAGTGAATGAGGGTGATATGTATGCCTGGAGGGTTATTGTCTACCGCCCTACTTGGTAGGCATCGCTATTCTCTGGCTTGCTGCTGTAGCTAACATATATCAGACTATAATGTCTAAGTATGTGGAACTAATAGTACCCAAAAGGGCCAATTCGTTTGCTCTTCTTTGTGGCACATGAGAAACTACTAATAAAATGTGTCTCCTTTTTGTTTATCATGACATGATATTTCTGTGTGTAATTAGCTGCAGCAAGAGAAGGAGGGATTGTTTAACAATTCTCTCTAGCCATGATAAAATAGGTCAGCAAATTCATTTGTACAGATTGTTAGTTAAGGAGGTAAAATTCATAGTTATGTGCCATTTACTGTGTGAGTAACCCTCAGTTACTGCTAGTGCATGTGTAAAAAAAAAGGCAAAACCAGTAAAAAAATCTGATACTGAGATGTGGGCAGGGAAATGGTGCAGTTTTGTTATCTTGAATCCTGGTGAACACTTGAGCAAAGCTTGCTCAAAGGGAGATTTCCTGCCACTCTCCCACTAAGGGATACTTGCTGGGTTATCATGTGTGCTTTTCCCTGCTGAGAAGCATCTGGTGGATGAAAACAGGACTTGGATTTAAGGGATAATGTTGCATGTAATGTTTAATGGCTTATGGAATCTTTAGGCTTGGAATCTTTTAAATAAACTAATTTATAGGGACAGTTGGAGTACATTGACTTGCTGAATTCCATGGGTTTATTTCATTATTATTATTCTTCATTCATTATTGAAACTGATAAGCACCTGACCCTAAAGCTTACGGCAAATGATAGGATGAAATTACACTAGATGAGGTGTTTTCAGACTCCTTTTGGTGTTTTCTTGTTCTTTTGCTAGTAACTCTTGTTCTGTCTCATTTTTTTGTGACATAATGTTTGCTTAAGGCAGCCTTTTTAACCTTTCATGAGCATTTTTAAGTGCTGGGGAAGAAAGGTGAGTTGTTGCTAACTCAGATCCTGCTAGGTTCACAGAGACTGAGCCAAGAATTTGCTCCAGGGACCGTTCAAATCCTGGGCATAGCCCAAGCTTTCTTTGTAGCTTTGGGAAAACAGTTTTATTGCCATAAGCTTGATCTCCATCTGCACACATCAGTTTTTGATAAATGAAAAAAATAACTCCATTTTCTGCCACAAAATCTGAGTATTTTGCTACCTAGTAGTTAAAATGTTTATGTGTATCCTGAGTCTTCCACAGTGACAATGTTCTAGGAAGGTATTGCAGGCTGCTTCATCTCCATACGAGACCTCCTGATTTGTGGGATAATTACCTTCATTTCTGGTGGTCTACCTTGTGAAAACAATTTTGAAGTCATGGAGCTTTTAATACTGTGATGCTTGTGACTGAATGTCTTCAGATGTTTTTGACTTCTTGTTGCATGAGCAGTAGTAGCTTTACAGTTGAGCAATATGCTTTGGGTTGGTAGATTTTGAGGAACGTAGTGGTGTTCGTGTTTGTACCTTTGTGATGCAGTTAGCTGGCCTGCTGCTGAACTGTAGCAGAGTAGAGGCCCTGGTAGACAAGGAAGAATAAGAAGACAGGATTGTGCAGTTGTGTATGGCCCTGACTGTTGGTGAAACTGGAATAGCTTCACATTGTGCAGTGCCTCTTGAGGTTCACAATGACTTGGAACTTTTTCTTTTTCCTCCTTTTTGTAGATAGTAGAGAAAGGCAAATGCTATTCTAATTTGGTTTTTAGTGCTGAGAAACTTCTGTTTCTTGAGTAACCATTTTCATTGGTCAGATAGAGGTTGGAAAGAACGTTTTACAGCTTGAAACTGCTATCAAATGAGTACCATTGGGAAATAAAAGGAGATAGGAGAACTCTAGGAAATAACCTGCCTTGAAGTCTAAGTGCATGAAGTTTTTGAGATCAGTGAAGAGATCCTTATGGAGGTTGTTGGTTTAAAATTTGTTACAGTCTCAAAGCATTAAGTAAGATGTTTTTAACCATTGACTGTTGTCAGGAACACATCAGTGAGACCTTGACTTTCAAGAAAGAACTGCTTTTTCAGCTCTATATTTGACCTGATGTTCAGCGTAACTTTTCATGTCAGCACAAGTCTGATGTTACTTTTTACAGGGCTATGCTAGGTTTGTTGCACACACTTTTACCTTTTTTGAGAACCACTGAGTCTGAGGTTTTGAAAATAGAAGGTTTTTGTTGCAAAGCTTAGCACTCCACAGTTCAAAAGTAAGGTTTTAAAGCTACATCAAAAGTGCAGCTGGATTCCATGAGGTTACCAAATGTTTTCTCCTTTATTGTGTTGTGATTTTTCTGTGGTTTTTTGTTTATTTGGGTTTTTCTTTGTTATTTCCAGGAGGTAAGTCACATCTTTCACAGAATATATAGACATATTGGTCACCACATTTAATATTCTGTAAGAATCTGCTGATAATTTGCAACTGAGCTGTGACTATTTTTCAGGGCATGACACAGTGAAGTGATGAAATGGTTGTCTGGTGGGTCAGTAACTAAAGCATGTATGTCCCTGATGATTGCTGTGGTATTGGAGGATGTCCCCCTAATCCTTGTAGCTGAAAAGCTAAGCAAGAATTCATTTATGAAGGCTGACCAAGTCTACCACCGCATTGCTACTGTCAGCTAGAATGGTGTCCTTGATGGTTTTATTAGGTGACTGAAAGCTTGTATTCACCTATTTTAGAGTGGAGAAGTCAGTTTTGCTGTGTAATTTTAGAACCATAACAAACA
The DNA here is from genome assembly GCF_014839835.1 of Dryobates pubescens. Classification (NCBI taxonomy): domain Eukaryota; kingdom Metazoa; phylum Chordata; class Aves; order Piciformes; family Picidae; genus Dryobates; species Dryobates pubescens. The sequence goes on along the minus strand of NC_071613.1, from coordinate 48,984,892 downwards.
ACTTTATGCATATGAAGTTTATATCTCTTCCTGGTATGCTTAGAATCCATTGTGAAATGAATGCTGCTTTGCAGTGACTATTAGGCACACTGGAGTTTAGTGTAGCTGGTGATTTGTTGCTCCTGCTATATACTGTAGGCATTTTCTGCACAGGCTTCCTGCTGCAATGCAGTTTGCTGTGCAGAAAAATACCTTGCTAAATTTTGCTCTGACAAAAAGCAAGCCAAAATAATGTGCAAGGTTCTGTAGTGCAGAAAGAAGGGTACTGATTTAAAACAAACAAAAAAAAATCAAATACTATGTTAAGTTTGTTTAAAAGACAGTGCTTATCACTGATGGCATCCATTTTTCATGATCACACATCACTTACTGAGTGTGCAAGGTTTGTGTCTGTGTTAATGTAGTCTCTTTTGATCCTGTTATACTTGTCATGTCTATGCCTGTCATGGAGAGGTACTTCAGATAGATGACTTGAGGAAGAGCTATGTAAGGCTTTTCATTCTGATGGGTGAAATACAGCATTGGTGTGGTTTGTCTTTTTACTTTGTACTGGAAGTGTTCAATGCCAACTTGGATGGGGCTTTGAGCAACGTGAGCTAGTGGAAGGTGTCCTGGCCCATGGCAAAGTGTTTCAACTAGATGGTCTTTAAGGTTCCTTCCAACCAAACCCCTCCCAACAGGAGCAGGGAGGTCATTGCGCCCCTGTACACTGCACTAGTTAGGCTGCACCTCGAGTACTGTGTCCAGTTCTGGGCCCCTCAGTTTAGGAAGGATGTTGACTTGCTGGAATGAGTCCAGGGAAGAGCAATGAAGTTGGTGAGGGGTTTGGAACACAAGCCCTATGAGGAGAGGCTGAGGGAGCTGGGGTTGCTTAGCCTGGAGAAGAGGAGACTCAGGGGTGACCTCAGGGGTGAGTTGCTCTCTACAACTACCTGAAGGGAGGTTGTAGACAGGCAGATGTTGGTCTCTTCTCCCAGGCAGCCAGTACCAGAGCAAGAGGACACAGTCTCAGGCTGTGCCAGGGGAGGTTTAGACTGGATGTTAGGAAAAAGTTCTATACAGAGAGAGTGATTGCCCATTGGAATGGGCTGCCGGGGGAGGTGGTGGAGTCACCATCATTGGAGGTGTTCAGGAGGAGACTTGATGGGGTGCTGGATGCCATGGGTTAGTTGTTTAGGTGGGTTGGATTGGTTGATGAGTTGGATGTGATGATCTTGAAGGTCTCTTCCAACCTGGTTTATTCTATGTATTCTATGTAAGTACTTTCTAGTTGTTAAGTGATTCTATGAATTGTGGTCTTGCTTAATCTTTATAGCTATTGCAACCTCATACGACGTAGTTAGCATTTGAGGATGGGAATGGGAATTAGGGAAGGCGTACAGTGGAGATCTTATGAATAGAAGATGATATGATAACAGTGAATCTGCTGAGTCTACAGGTCAATCTAGAGAAAGTTTTGATGTCTTGTGTGTCACAAGACATGGTTGTTGAGTCTTTGAAGCAGACTGTTTACAGAGCTACTCTTCAGTCTCAGTGTCTTCACTGTTCTCATGTACACTGGCAATGCTTGTTGTCTCTAGGAAGACGAAAACCCAAAGGCTTTTCTGATCATCATATGGACAGATGATTTGAGTGCTTTTAAAAATGGGAATTTTAAAGTTATTTTTGGTTTCCCCTTGGATATTTTTGGTTTTACTGAAATACTGTATAGAGATCAACACAATCAACCTTGCTTTTAATGACAGTCTTAAAGTAACTGGACCTAAGGATTTCCATGGCTTTCACATTATTTCAAGAAAGCAAACATGCTTCCAGGTGGAAAGGAGGGATGGAATCTAGTGATGTCAAGGCTAAACACATGTAGAAGCATAATCTTAAGTGGATCACCCAGGGTAAAACCCACCAAAATTAGCAGCACCTCGTTTTATAAACAAGGAGATGATACTCCATCATCCTGTTTACGTACTGGAGGGCAGAAGGGAAAACAAAGTGCACAACTGAGTTGCAAAGAAGCTGCAGGACTATTAAATTGGTTTGGAAATGTAATGTGAATGTATAAACTGTGATTTAAAGCAAGAGCACAAAAGATGTGGTGCCTTGCTAAGTACTGTCTTGTAAGGAATTAAATGGCATGGGTAAAGTGTTTCTGAAAATATATCTCAATTTCAGATGAAGTAAACTCTCAAGAGAGTTGGCGCAGCTCAGGGACAAGGGTTATAAAACAAGGCTTGCCCTCTTGTGCACTACAGCCAATTTCCTTGCTGATTTAATTCAGGAGAGTGTCCCAGATTATCAGTTTTTGGAACACTCAGAAATCTTTGAAGAAAAAACACTTTTGAAGGTAAATAATTGTGTTTGCTGATGCTTGTGGTGTTCAGCTGTGGTGTGTTTTTCTGGTTGTTCCCCCCTGCCAAAATTTCTCATGCAAGCATAAATAGGTTATTCATCAAAAGTAGAGAACACATGAGGACCTGACCTCTCTTTGTAATGAATCTATGTAGGTATCATCCAAGTGATGCATTTCACAGTTAACTGTGGTTTAAGAAGCAATATTGCTACCTGGGCTTTACAAGCAGTTTCACAGTTACATAGATGATTTATTCCAAAAAAAGCAGCAGATTTATCTTCATTCTGAATACATCTGTTTCTGGGCTCCAATTAGGAATGAATGCAAACAGTGTGCTTTTCCTTTCCTGTGGGCCTGGTGCTTCATATTTGCAGTGAGCAGGGATTGCATAAAGTATTAGCTACTATGTGGTGCAAGAACACCTTTTAGATCTAAACATGTGCAGTGTGTTTTCTTTTTGTTTACAAAGATTTCACTAGGAGGTTAGGGCAGATGCAGGGAAGTTTATTATTATTATAAATAACAATTTATTATAAATTATTAATGGTTATTAAGGGAATGCAACATCTCCCTTATGAGGAAAAGCTGAGGGAGCTGGGTGCCTCTTTAGCTTGGAGAGGAGGAGACTGAAGGGTGACCTTATTAATGTTTAGAAACATGTGAAGTGTGTGTGCTGGGAGGATGGAATCAGGCTCTTCTCAGTGATGTCCACTGATAGAACAATGGGCAACAGGTGCAAGCTGGAGCACAGGATGTTCCATGTGAACATAAGGAAAAATGTTTTCACTGTGAAGGTGACAGAGCCCTGGAACAGGCTGCCCAGAGAGGTTGTGGAGTCTCCTTCTCTGGAGACGTTCAAAGCCTGTCTGGATGTGCGATCCTGCTCTGGCAGGGTGGTTGGAATGGATGATCTTTTGAGGTCCCTTCCAACCCCTAACATTCTGTGCTTCACTTGTGTGACTTGGATCAGAACTGATTTTTACATTCATGTGTTATGCACATGCAGCTATGCAGCTGGAACTTTCCTCAGTTCGGCTCCTCTTCGCTCTCCCTTTCCAGCCTGCCTGCTTCTGGGCATCTAGCCAGAAGGGCCGCAGATAACAGATAAGCCTTAATCCTGCACTAATATTGAAGGCTACTAAAATTCTTCTTTCTTATAACTGCCTTTCTCTCTCTAACCCTTTTTGGGGGAAAAGGGAGGTAGGGGGTACATGGGGGAACCCCTCTCTGTCCTGAGGTGGGGGGGCAGCCTGTTCCTGTATCCTTCTTTGCTGTATATTTCTGTATGTATTGTAAATACTGTATATACCCTGTACATGTCCTGCATTCTCCCATTGCTTGTAAATATAGCTACATTCCTGGCTTTTCCAGCTGAGTTAGCTGTGGTTTTTTTCATTCCTTCTTAGTGGGGGAGGGAAAGCTTGGGCCTTTCTCTCTCAACCCACCACAACAGAAATCAAAACTTTCAATGACCCATGTAATTATTAGTTTTATTTTCATTGAGATTATTCACATCTTATTCATAAGCTTTAGTAAGATCATGTTCTTAGGCTTTGAAATTTTCAGGAAAGAATATCAGATCACATAAATATGGAAGGTACCTAGACCCTTGAAGGAGGTTTCAATGTAGTTGCATATGGTTTTGTTGAATTTGTTCCTCTCAGCTTCATCAACAAATAAAATCAAGATCACCCTGACTTTTTAGAACATCTGCAATCCTAATACTGAGCTTGGAAGGGATGGAATGGGATAAAAATGTTACGCTTTCATGTCACCCATAGGTATAACACTGTAAAATTTGAGGTGGGTATAAGAACCCTGGCCTCAGCAAAGCTTTTGGAGGCTTTTTTTTCCTCAGTATGTCCAGAATGTCAACAGTATTAAGAAATCCAAGTAGTATTTGTTATAGAATAGAATAGAATTAACCAGGTTGGAAAAGACCTTTGAAATCATCGAGTCCAACCTATCACCCAACACTATCTAATCAACTAAACCATGGCACCAAGTGCCTCATCCAGTCTCTTCTTAAACACTTCCAGTGATGGTGACTCCACCATCTCCCTGGGCAGTACATTCCAATGGCCAGTCACTCTTTCTTTGAAGAATGTCTTCCTGACAGCTAGCCTAAACTTCCCCTGGCACAGCTTGAGATGGTGTCCTCTTGTTCTGGTGCTGGTTGCCTGGGAAAAGAGACCAACCCCCACCTGGCTACATCCTCCCTTCAGGTACTTGTAGACAGCCATAAGGTCTCCTCTGAGCCTCCTCTTCTCTAGGCTAAGCAACCCCAGCTCCCTCTGCCTCTCCTCACAGGGCTGTGCTCCAGACCTCTCCCCATCCTTGTTGCCCTTGTCCCTCTGCAGAGCTCTCCTATTCTTGAACAGATCAACAACTGCCCCCAGCTTGGTGTCATCTGCAAGTTTGTTGTTGATGGACTCAATCCCCTCATCCAGATCATTGATAAAGATATTGAACAGGATGGGGCTCAGCACTGATCCCTGGGGGACACCACTAGTGACTGGCTGCCAGCTGGATGTGGCACCATTCACCACCACTCTCTGGGCTTGGCCCTCCATCTAGTTCCTAACCCATCGCAGAGTGCTGCTGTCCAAGCCATGGGCTGACAGCTTGGTCAGGAGTATGCTGTGTGGGACAGTGTCAAAGGCCTTGCTGAAGTCCAGGTAGACTACATCCACATCCTTCCCCACATCCACCAGGCAGGTCACCTGTTCATAGAAGGAGATCAGGTAGGTCAGGCAGGACCTGCCCTTCCTAAATCCGTGCTGGCTGGGCCTGATCCCTTGGCCATCCTGTAAGTGCTGTGTGATTGCACTCAAGATGACCTGTTCCATAATCTTGCCCGGCACTGAGGTCAGGCTGACAGGTCTGTAATCCTCTGGCTTGTCCAACTGCCCCTTCTTGTGGATGGGCATCACGTTGGCCAGCTTCCAGTCATCTGGGACCTCTCCAATGAGCCAGGACTGTTGAAAAATGATGGAGAGTGGCTTGGCCAGCTCATCTGCCAGCTCTCTCAGCACCCTAGGATGGATCCCATCTGGTCCCATGGGCTTGTGGGGATCCAAGTGGCTGAGCAGATCTCTAACTGCTTCCTCCTGGATTACAGGGGAACTATACTGCTCCCTGACTCCATCTGCCAGCTCAGGAGGCCAGTTGTCCTGAAGACAACCTACATTGCTATTAAAAATTGAGGCAAAGAAGGTGTTAAGTACCTCTGCCTTTTCTTCATCTTTAGTTACAATATTCTGCTCCATATCCACTAAGGAGTGGAGGTTGTCCTTGCCCCTCCTTTTGCCATTAATGTATTTATAAAAGCATTTTTTGTTGTCCTTCACAGCAGAGCTGTGTCTGAGCTCTAAATGGGCTTTTGCCTTTTTTCCTACATGACCTAGCAACATCCTTCAAACATTTCATGTGTAACCTTTCCTTCCTTCCAAAGATGATACATCCTCTTTTTTCCCCCCCTTAATTCACCCAGAAGTTCATTGCCCATCCAGGCTGGCCATCTGCCCTGGAGGCTCATCTTCCAGCACATTGGCACAGCCTGTTCCTGCACCTTCAAGATTTGTTTCTTGAAGTAGGTCCAGCCCTCCTGGACCCCTTTGGTTTTAAGGGCTGTTTCCCAAGGTACCTACTGAGTTAGTTCCTTGAGTAACCTGAAGTCTGCCCTTGAGAAGTCCAGAGTGGAGGTTTTGTTGCTGCCCCTCTTAGCTTGACTGCGTATTGAAAACGCAATTATTTCATGGATCCCAGACAGCCTCCAACCACCACATCTTCCACCAGCCCTTCTCTGTTTGTGAAAAGAAGGTCAAGCAAAGCCTTACCCCAGTAAGCTCACACAGCAGCTGGGATAAAAAGCTATCCTCCATACACTCTAAGAACCTTCTAGACTGCCTCCTCTCTGTGGTGTTAAGTTCCCAGCAGATATCAGGCAGGTTAACATCACCCATAAGAACAAGGTCTGGCGATCTTGAGAAAGCCTCTACCTGCCTATCAAGTAATTCATCAACCTCTTCGTCCTGGTTGCTGTAACAAGGCTTCCAGCTTGTCTTGTTTGTTACCTATACTGCATGCATTAGTGTACATGCATTTCATCTGGGCTGCTGGTTTCACCCCTGACTCCAGCTTACCATGCTCAGACTCCTGGCTAGGGGGACTGGTTTCAGCCCCTTCCCCCTTCAAATCTAGTTTAAAGCCTTGTCAATGAGACCTGCCAACTCCCTTCCTAGAACTCTTTTCCCTCTGTGGGATAGGATGTTCTCATATGCTAGCATTTTTCTCCCCTCTGGGATGGATGTACTCCATCTGTTGCTAGCAGACCTGGTGTCACAGAAAGTTCCCCAAGATCGAAAAACCCAAAATTCTTTTGGTGGCACCAGCCTCTGAGCCACTTGTTAATTACACCTGCTTCCCTGTTCCTTTCAGTATTCCTCCCTACAACTAAGGGTATTGATGAAAAAATTACCTGTGCCCCTGACCCCTCAAACAATTTTCCCAGAGCCTTGAAGTCCTTTTTGATTGCCTTTGGTCCTCTGGTTTCAACATCATCGCTCTCTCCCTGCATAACTATCAAGGGATAGTAATCAGAGGACTGTACCAGACTAGGCAGCCTTCTGGTAACATCTCTGACCCAGGCTCCAGGGAGGCAGGAGACTTCCTTGTGGGAAGGATCTGACCGACATAGAGGGCCCTCTGTTCTCCTCAAGAGGGAATCACCAACAGCAATTACCCTCCTCTTTATTTTAAGAGAACAAGTCCTGATGCGGGGGCAGGCTGTTTGGCTTTAGGCAACATCTCAGATGTTGTGTCTTCTGTCTTCTCACTCACCTCACCCTCAACTTTCAGTGCCCCATATTTGTTTTGCAAGGGCAGAGGTGAGGGGAGCTGTGAAGGTTTTACTTCACATCTCCTAACAAGGACCTGTGTCCATTTCCTGTGGCATCTTGGATCACCTCCTTCTGCTAGGGGAGCCTGAAAAATGAAAATTAGGGCTTGTGTTTGCAAAGGTGCCTTCATGCTGGAAAAAGTATTCTGTTCTGGGGTTTAACTTCTTTTTATTAAACCAATCATATTATTCTAATTAAAGAAACCATGGTGTGTGTTTGTCTTCAGTATTTGTTAATAACTTTCAAAGCTATAATTATTGTTTTGTGGTAGTAGAACATCTGACATGATAGAGGCACTTTAATATAAGTATTGTTTATTCTATTTCCCATATGAAGATAGCTGCTTCTGAGTGCAATATCTTATAGGAGTTGAAATATTCATATCAAGGAAATTGCAGTGCATTTACTAGTATGCAGTTTTATTTACAATATTTGGGAGTATACCGGACAAATCCTTCATGCTCCCTGCATCCATTTACATAGACTGAAAATATTAGCCTAGAAATACTGCTGGGACCTGTTTGCAGTGGCTACCAGCAATACAGAGATGTGGCAAGCCTGATTTCCTTCTTATTCTGTACAGAGATGAACTTTTCTTTACTTGACAGATGGAAAGATGATAAAATTTCGTCATTGACAGTTATTAATGTTCTCAATTTTTCATTCACCTTCGTGTTGGCAATGGCTGCTGTTCCCTGTATTGTATTATGTAGGCTGTGACCCTGAATCACACTTAACAGCTTATACATAGTGTCTGCCTCTAGTGCTGTGCCTGCCTTCACAGATATCAGTGAAGGCTCCAGAACATCATGTTATTTTCTGTTTTGTGAAATGATGATTAAATCTGAGCTGGTTTAGAAAATAACATAATGATTCACAACGCTGCACATAGCGCATGTTGAATTTTGCCATTAGTAAAAATAGCAGGGGGAGCTGCTTTGAACAACTGTCAGGTTTGCGAGTCCAAAATGAATTGACAATGTCTTTTCTTTCTTCCCTGGTTTGCTGGGATTGTAGAAAGGCAGAACCTAGCTTTAAGGGAGGATGTGAAAGCAAAAGAACTTGGAGGCGTGAATTCGTCGTGTGTTTCCACTCTTATCTATCAGGTGAAAGCCTTTTTCACTTCAGAAAAGTTTACATTTTTAAATATGGAAACACTGTGATGATATATCTAACAGATTGGCCCCTCATTTTAGGAAGGATATTGATTTGCTGGAATGAGTCCAGAGAAGGGCAACAAAGTTGGTGAGGGGTTTGGAACACAAGCCCTATGAGGAGAGGCTGAGGGAGCTGGGATTGCTTAGCCTGGAGAAAAGGAGACTCAGGGGTGACCTTATCACTCTCTACAACTACCTGAAGGGAGTTTGTAGACAGGCGGATGTTGGTCTCTTCTCCCAGGCAGCCAGCGACAGAACAAGAGGACACAGTCTCCGGCTGCACCAGGGGAGGTTTAGGTTGGATGTTAGGAAGAAGTTCTATACAGAGAGAGTGATTGCCCATTGGAATGGGCTGCCTGGGGAGGTGGTGGAGTCGCCATCATTGGAGGTTTTCAGGAGGAGACTTGATGGGGTGCTTGGTGCCATGGGTTAGTTGTTTAGGTGGGTTGGATTGGTTGATGGGTTGGACGCGATGATCTTGAAGGTCTCTTCCAACCTGGTTTATTCTGTTATTCTATATGACTGAAACAGATTAAGAATATTAAGCAACCTTCTCTCTTCTGGGCTCACTGTAATGATGTGGTATTTCTGAGGTTTCATGATATGAGTCTATTTAACTGATGTAATGCATACGATTAATTGCTTTTAGCTGGAGTCAGGTCAGCCTTATACCTAGCCCCAGGTCACAGTATCACAGTATCGCCAAGGATGGAAGAGAACTCAAAGATCATCGAGTCCAACCTGTCACCACAGACCCCATACCCAGTGGACTTCAAAGCAGTTGACACCTGTTTGAATGGTTTTCAGCCTCTAGCAACTGAATAGCTTCTCATCTTAAAAAATTGAATTGAGTTTTCCAGTAGTACTTGAGAAAGAAATTGCTTTGTAATGCAGGTTGAAAATTGAAAATGAAAGGTTGGAGAAGGAGAAGCAACCTTATTCTGCAAAAAAAATGTTACCCTGAATGCTGTTTGTTGAGTTGAGACTTTGATAGTCTTAATAAAGACAGGAGTTGTGTTTGGGTCTGGAGCAGCGAACTGGTAGTGTAATTCTGCACTTCTCTGCCAGCTGGAGGGAATGAGAAAACAGATGCAGTCCAAATTCCAGTTTTCTATTGTGGTGCTATTTTATTTATTTATTTATTTTTGTGGTGATAAGTCTGATGAAAAACAGGGGGGAAAAATCTTTCTCCTCTGAAGAAATAGCTTTTAGAATAAAAATTCCATTAGAACTAAATGACATGCTTAATAATTTAAGGTACTCTTACAGATGCCTATTGCCATTCCCTGCTACTCCGCTTCCTTTTTCCCCTTTTGCCATTTTTGTGTGTGTTGTACGTTTTTCAACTGCCCATTTGTTCTGGATCTCAAACCATGCTTTGTTCAAGTGCTTAAACAACACATTTCAAATCATTTTAATCACTGAACAATTAACATTTTTATCACATTTTTGTCATTCTTAGGTGAAAGTCTGCTTTCTATTGACTTCAGGGACAAGTATCTGTCCTTAGGCTGTTACCTAGCTTTAAAGAAGATTAAAAGTGATAATCTTGGAGTGTAGTTACAAGGGCCTTTTAACGAGGTACTCTTTGCTTCTCTGTTTTTCCTGCACCTAACTCCACCGTTGTCTTGATCGTGTCTTAAAATGACAGATTCAGCTCCTGAGTCTGTGCTATGATGCAGTATTTTATGGTTTGGGTTTATTATTTATCACTGGGTTTGTTATTTATCATTAGCAACTAAATGCCTGTGAATTAAATCATATTTATGGTTCTGTGCCACTGGGAAGGTTACACTACAGAAGAATCATTTGAATACTGGTTTCAGAGGCCTAATTTTGACTCTTAATACCTCTTAGTACCTCTTTGAATGTTCTCCCAGTGGCTCGTTTTGCATTGCATGATTTTTTTTCTTAAAGTGTCTAAGATGAGTTGTTCTAGAAATATTACAACTTTCTTTCCATACCTTCTTCATTTTAAGGGAAGTTTTCCTGTAATATTTACCTGACCTTTTTTACATTTATTAATTCCAAGGGATACCTAGGCCAGGACACTGGTCTCCCATCAGGCTTCTTGTTTTCAAAATCTAACCTATTATATGTTGGGCACTGGCAACTCAGGATTTCAAGACAGTGAAGTTTAACATTGTGCTTGTCATGGTGTATCCTGTGTTAACAGAAGTTTTTGAAATGAGATTCAACACATCCAATGAGCTTTAACACATCCAAGTGCCGGGTTCTGCGCATTGGCCACAACAACCCCATGCAGTGCTACAGGCTGGGGTCAGAGTGGCTGGAGAGCGGCCAGGCAGAGAGGGACCTGGGGGGTACTGGTCGATGGTAGGCTGAACATGAGCCTGCAGTGTGCCCAGGCACCCGAGAGGGCCAATGGCATCCTGGCCTGCATCAAGAACAGTGTGGCCAGCAGGAGCAGGGAGGTCATTCTGCCCCTGTACACTGCACTGGTTAGGCTGCACCTCGAGTACTGTGTCCAGTTCTGGGCCCCTCATTTTAGGAAGGATGTTGACTTGCTGGAATGAGTCCAGAGAAGGGCAACGAAGTTGGTGAGGGGTTTGGAACACAAGCCCTATGAGGAGAGACTGAGGGAGCTGGGGTTGCTTATCCTGGAGAAAGGGAGACTCAGGGGTGACCTTATTGCTCTCTACAACTACCTGAAGGGAGGTTGTAGACAGGCAGATGTTGGTCTCTTCTCCCAGGCAGCCAGCGACAGAACAAGAGGACACAGTCTCAGGCTGCACCAGGGGAGGTTTAGGTTGGATGTTAGGAAGAAGTTCTATACAGAAAGAGTGATTGCCCATTGGAATGGGCTGCCTGGGGAGGTGGTGGAGTCGCCGTCATTGGAGGTTTTCAGGAGAAGACTTGACGGGGTGCTTGGTGCCGTGGGTTAGTTGTTTAGGTGGGTTGGATTGGTTGATGGGTTGGACGTGATGATCTTGAAGGTCTCTTCCAACCTGGTTTATTCTATTATAAATTTCTGAAGTTAAATTGTGAAGTTGATGAAGTTTTGAAGTTTGAGTCAGTGCTTAGTAACCATTCAGAATTTCAGAAGGAAGCCTCTGAGCTTGATTGCTTAATAACTGTTTGAAGCATGTTTTTGCAACAGATATCTTTTGGGTAATGTAAAATGTTAGTTGAAGCACAGTTCCTTAGAATCAATGCTGAAAAACTTGTGTGGCTGAGAAGTGTATTAATGAATTACTAACAAATATTTATGTATATTCAGCATCTGACCTACACTCTCCTTTGGGCATGTGTTGATTTTCCATGTGTAACAACACCATAATTATCAGAAAGAAAGCAGAGGATGGTAATGCTCCTCATGGATACTTCTAACAATAAATATAATTCAGTTCACGGAATAGTAGTCCGAAATGTGCATTGATTTTTGAAAAGAGGGAAAAGTAGCAGAATTGTTTCCAATAAAAGATTTCTTTTACTAGAGTGAGGGTTCAGAAGGAATCTTAGAAATTTATAGCTCTGCTCTGAAGCAACCTACTGGGTGAAATTGTAATTTTAAAAATTACACCATGAGTTAAATTTATACCATCTCCGAACACCAAGCTATTTTAACAAGCTGCGTGCTGTATAAATGAATAGATTAAAGCTGCGATTGTGTCAGAACCTGAAGGTGCTACCACTGTGGAGTTCCACACCATCAGCTTTCACACGTCACGTGTCAGCTGGGCAGGACGCGTAGCTATTTAAACAGCAAGACTATCAAAGGAGGTGCCTTTGGGGTGTCTGAGCTATTTCATCTGATAATTAAATGGTAATTATGCAGTGAACCCTTCATGTGAAAAGGTTTGGTTAAGGCAGTGTTGGAAAGGAAGAGCTTATGTAGAAATAGAGTTCTTCAGGACTACTGTGAACTTTCTACATCCCTATAATTGTGTGTATCGACAAAAAGATGTTCATGGACCTAGAACCACTGAAAGAAATTGTGTAGAAATTTCCAAAGTGACATGAAACTCCATGAGAGGATTATAGAGCACCTTAAAACTGTCATGAGTGGTGTTTCTGATGTCTGGCATAGGACTTTCCACCAGAAAATTTGATTAAAATAAAAGGCATTCTTTGAAACATCTCATTGAATCAGAGAAGAAGTTTTGTTTGTTTGTTTTGTTTTGAGCTAAATCAAAAGCCTACTGTGGAGTTCTGTGCCAAGTGAAGTGGGTATATTGGACTTAGAGGATCTGATGTGCAGAGAAGGGCTGAAAAGCCTCATTGAAGAACATGTTATAAAGTTGATACTGCTTGGGAAGTGTGTAAAAGCTATAGCTCTAAGAATAGACCTCCTTCCCTTTCTGTAATATGAGAATGTTCTTTACGTAATGAATTCTGTCTGGTTTGTCTCCCAGATGCAGTGTTTTTACTGGGCAATTTTATATTATTCAATTAAAAAAAACCCACAACTCTTTATTTCCTAAAACTGGCTTTTTATCATCATATATGTGTAGTCTTTTAAGACTGATTACATACTGGTACCTGAAGGGAGTGATTGGACTCTGTGTTTTGCTGCACTGATGACTTCACAACATGAGCTTTTCTGGTTCTGATTTTTCAAGTTGAAAACATTTGGAGGAGCTTGAAAAATCTCACTTGTATTTTTGGTAGCTAATATTTTGCCTAAGGGGAACAGTTCCTTCCAACTTATGAAGTGATTATTTCCTATCCTGGAATCGTGCCTTCTGATGTCTTAGCATTTGGAAGTACAAGTGATACTTTGATATAAATTATTCAGTGTTCTTGAAATACCATTTATAACATAATATAGTATAGTCTTACTGCTAGCTGCAAGATAATGCTTGGCCTATGGGCTTCCTTTGTTACTGGACCAGGAGTACTGAAAAGAGCGATGAAACAGCAAATTGCATGGGAAATGGGCTTCCTTGCTGCTCAGCTACCTTGTAGCAATTCTCTGGTTTCCTGCTTATTTCTTCCCTTTCAACAGTAACCATTCACTCTTCTTCCTAAGCGGTGGTCCTTCTCAGCTGGGTGGCTGTGTATAAGCCACAGCTGTTGAACTAATCACCTTACCTGCAAAGGAGAAGGTTTGAAGCTTCATTGGAAGAACACTTTGTCGATGGATCTGTTGAGTTGATGACATGTCTTATTAAGGTTTATAAGCAAATGCATTTCAACTGTTTGACACATATTTGCTCATGCAAGTCTCTCTGTACATGAACAGAAAGAGGTGTTTGACTCATTTTGTGTATCTTTAAGGAGCCTTACTGTAGTAGGGTCTGTTAGGATGGCACTGGTTCTCCAGACTTGACTTCAGAAAACTCCAGAAATTAGTAAGTGACAATATCTAATGTTCTTACTTTTTACAGAATAACATTCTTCTCTGAAGAAAGAAGCATATGTAAATTGTTGATTAATGTGCACACTGTTTCTGAAGTAGTTATGACGTAAAACTTAGATGGCTGGTATCAATCTGGAATGAAGAAACTGAATACTTTTCAGTATTTGCACTTCTAATGCATTAAAATTCTTAACAATCTGATGGAGTTGCAAAAGCAGCTGTTGGATGGTCAGTGTACAGTCTAAGGATCACAACCATCAGACAGTTTTTAATAGCTGGGCTTTATATTTTTGCTAATGGGATATACTGGGTAATGCATGTATATTGAATTGCCTTATTATCATTAGTGAGCTCTACAGAGGAACACAGAAGACACAAATACAAACCATAAATATGGCAATGGAATAATTTTAGTGAGATCCATTTAACTTTATTTGATATTGGAGGGATCAACTATAAAAGGTAATGTGATATTTCATTTCTAGTTTGATGCTTTGACTGTGTTTCTTGGAAGAGGCTGCTCTTTGGAAGCATGAGCACATTTTCTGCTTCAAAAATGTTTAAAGCTAACCAATCATTGCCAATCACCCTTTGGTAACACTCAAGTGACAGAATACAGTAGAGGATTTTGTAGGGCTTCTCCATTGCCTGCTTGAACTGCATGCAGTGCAGTTAACTGAACTTCGGACAACAAAACTGCAACCCAGAGTGTTTTCTCTCTCTTCCTTCTCTCCCCATTCCAATTTCAGCATCCTTTCAGTAATTGTGAGTGCCTTGGCATAAGTAAAATTTACTGTGGGACTTGCTAATGTACATCATCTACTGATGTCTCAAAAAAGCAGAGAGCTGGAGTGTCTTTCCCTAGTGGAAGATGGCTGTTGTAGGATCCCCTCTGCCTTTCCTCCCTCCTGCCTTTTGTATCAGGCTGAGTTCCTGAGAACCATGTAGTATATATCTCATTTGCTCAAATTCATCAGTGGTATGACACAAAATGGCATATTGTTGTCTGGCTGACAGACTTCATGCTGTTGTTTATTAGAAGCTTCCTTTTGTTTTTTTTATTTAACTGCTTAGCCTAATGGTGTTTTAAATGGTGTGTGTTTAATGTGACACACCTGAGCATTTAATATCTTTAGAATGCATTTTAAGGAAAAGCTATTGAATGATTTATTGAGAATATGCAGAGTACCAACAGGAGATTATTGTCCCTCACTTGTGCAAAACTCAGGTCCTAACCATTAAGTCTAATGACAATGAGAAATCCTAGAATTCAAAATTGTTGCTGTTAATTGCTTTCAATGAATGTGAGGGGTTTTACACCTTAGTTGTGTAAAAACAGTTTCCACATAGGAAGATTGTGAATTATTCATGTTGTAGTCATGCATCAATACCTACAGGGGTCCCTTGAGGAACCAGTGCTGTGTATTCTACTGGGTTTTTTTCTGGTGAGGGTTTTGTTTTCTCAGTGTTTTATGGAGAGACTGCCAATTAGTAAATCAGCGTAACTGAAAACTCTCATGATGGTAGATGTAGAGAAGATAAGTAATTTGACCCATTGCAAAGGATTATGTTTAAAATGTATTTCAATTTTATTTTTTTTTCTAATATGTTTTATCTCTCTGCTAATTTAATTCTTGTTATCTTTTAAATAAAATCAGCTGTAATAGGCTTGCAGAACAATTGAAGTACGTCTCTGTACTCTGCCTGTAATGGCTGTTGCTATGCAAAGCAATACACTCTCAAACTGAAGAGGTCCCAAGGATTCTTGGTGGTACATTGTACTTGAAAAGCACTTTTCCAAATACTGACTGCAACAAAGGTTAATTTGTATTTATTAGAGTATGAGCTCTCTCCCAACCATTGCAAAATACTCTCTAAATAGCACACAGAAATACAAAAGCCTTTAAATAGTTTGCATGGATAATGGCATACAGCAGAACAGTGATAACCTGGATTTACATGTGTAGGGAGCTCTAGAGCACTGCTGTTCTGACTGAAAGTACTGTCTGCCCTTGAGCTCTCTGTGTGTTGTGACCCACCAACAATTTTTTGTTTGGGGACATCCAGGTAATTACCTAGGCAGCAATACCTTTTTGGATTTCTTCCTGCAGTGATACTCGATTGGAATGCTGTTTGCAGGGACAAAATAGTTAGCATAGATTAAATCAATCAAGGATCACAGTAGCTTGTTGATTCATGTATAATTAACTGACAATGAATAAATTGCACATTAAGGATCAATATAAACAATGCAATGGATAAACTTTAATGGACACTTTGAAAATACTTATATGCAACAGAAAATTTCTAAAACCTCTATTATAACTAACCTTAGTCTCCTCAAGGCTATATGTGTACCCCCATCCTCTTATTAAAAAGGAAAGAATTATGAGAGCATGTCTTCTCTGGGCATGTGCTGAGCTTATGGGTGTTCTTGCTTTATGCATCTATTAGCCCACATCTTTGGGCACCCTTTGTGGCTGTATGTGTGCAAGGATCCTACCTGTTGTACTTCACGCTGTTTCCCTGCAGCTTAGAGTGCTGGCTCTTCACAGGGTCTGACAAGGTTGAGGCTGTCCTATAGTTCTTAGGCAAAGATTGTGGTGCTGGTGTGGTGACTGGTGGTAGTGCCAGACCTGGTTTTGATTACTATTGTTTCTGCTTCCTTGCTGTTATTGCAACTGTTTATGCATTTTTGTTTCAAGAGTTTCTTCATGGTTCCCCTTATGTTATTGTTTTGGGCAGACACTTTGTAGATAGTTTTTTGAGTGTTTCATTCACACGTTCATTTTTACACATGCACCCATATCCCAGCAGCTTCCTTTAAGGCCATTTTACCAAGGCGGAGCCAGACAGACATCTCTGAAAATGCTTGAAACTGAAAATGTGGTCCTCAGAGAGGTCTACTGTTGAGAAATCTAGATCTGACCATCCCCAACATCTGTTTGTTTTGTTTAGCCTAAGAACCCATTTTAGAGGGTTCCTTGGGAGAAAGCCCTTAAAAATAAAGGGGTCCAGGAGGGCTGGACCTGCTTCAAGAAAGAGCTGATGAAGGCTCAGGAGCAGGCTGTGCCAATGTGCCGGAAGAGGAGCCGCCGGGGCAGATGGCCAGCCTGGCTGTGTAATGAACTTTTAATAGAACTAAGGGAAAAAAAGAGGGTGTATAATCTTTGGAAGAAAGGTGAGGCAACCCATGGAATGTTTAAAGAGGTTGCTAGGGCATGTAGGAGGAAAATTAGGGAGGCAAAAGCATATTTGGAACTTAAACTGGCCTCTGATGTGAAGGACAACAAAAAGTCCTTCTATAAATATATTAATAGCAAGAGGAAGGGCAGGGACAACCTCCACTCCTTGGTTGACATGGAAGGAAATGTTGTAACACAGGATGAGGAAAAGGCAGAGGTACTTAACACCTTCTTTACCTCAGTTTTTACTAGCTGGAAAGAACGTCTACCAGACAGCTGGCCTGCAGAACTGGCAGAGGGAGCCAGGGAGCTGCATGGTTTCCCTGTGTTCCATGAGCAAGTGATAGGAGCTCTCCTCAGCAGCTTGGACCCCCACAAGTCCATGGGACCAGATGGGATCCATCCTAGGGTCCTGAGAGAGCTGGCAGAGGAGCTGGCCAAGCCACTCTCCATTATTTTTCATCAGTCCTGGCTCACTGGAGAGATCCCAGCTGACTGGAAGCTGGCCAACGTGGTACCCATCCACAAGAAGGGCCGGTTGGATGAGCCAGGGAATTACAGGCCTGTCAGCCTGACCTCAGTGCCAGGAAAGATTATGGAGCAGGTCATCCTGAGTGCAATCACGCAACACTTAGAGGATGGCCAAGGGATCAGGCCCAGCCAGCATGGGTTTAGGAAGGGCAGGTCCTGCCTGACCAACCTGATCTCCTTCTATGATCAGGTGACCCGCCTGGTGGATGTGGGGAGGCCTGTGGATGTAGTCTACCTGGACCTCAGCAAGGCCTTCGACACCGTTCCCCATAGCAAACTCCTGGCCAAGCTGTCAGCCCATGGCTTGGATGGGAGCACACTGAGATGGGTTAGGAACTGGCTGGAGGGCCGAGCCCAGAGAGTGGTAGTGAATGGTGCCACATCCAGCTGGCAGCCAGTCACCAGTGGTGTGCCCCAGGGATCAGTACTGGGCCCCTTGCTCTTTAACATCTTTATTGATGATCTGGACGAGGGCATCGAGTCCATCATCAGTAAATTTGCTGACGACACCAAGCTGGGCGCAGGAGTTGATCTGCTGGAGGGTAGAGAGGCTCTGCAGAGGGACCTCGACAAGCTGGGCAGATGGGCAGAGTCCAACGGCATGAGATTTAACACATCCAAGTGCCGGGTTCTGCACATTGGCCACAGCAACCCCATGCAGAGCTACAGGCTGGGGTCAGAGTGGCTGGAGAGCAGTCAGGCTGAGAGAGACCTGGGGGTGCTGGTTGATGGTAGACTGAACATGAGCCTGCAGTGTGCCCAGGCAGCTAAGAGGGCCAATGGCATCCTGGCCTGCATCAGGAACAGTGTGGCCAGCAGGAGCAGGGAGGTCATTCTGCCCCTGTACACTGCACTGGTTAGGCCGCACCTCGAGTACTGTGTCCAGTTCTGGGCCCCTCAGTTTAGAAAGGATGTTGACTTGCTGGAACGAGTCCAGAGAAGAGCAACAAAGTTGGTGAGGGGTTTGGAACATAAGCCCTACGAGGAGAGGCTGAGGGAGCTGGGGTTGCTTAGCCTGGAGAAGAGGAGACTCAGGGGTGACCTTATTACTCTCTACAACTACCTGAAGGGAGGTTGTAGACAGACGGATGTTGGTCTCTTCTCCCAGGCAAGCAGTACCAGAACAAGAGGACACAGTCTCAGGCTGCGCCAAGGGAGATACAGGCTGGATGTTAGAAAAAAGTTCTATACAGAAAGAGTGATTGCACATTGGAATGGGCTGCCTGGGGAGGTGGTGGAGTCACCATCACTGGAGGTTTTTAGGAGAAGACTTGACGGGGTACTTGGTGCTGTGGGTTAGTTGCTTGGGCGGAGTTGGATTGGTTGATGGGTTGGACGCGATGATCTTGAAGGTCTCTTCCAACCTGGTTTATTCTATGTATGTATTCTATGTATTCTAGTGTCTAAAGATGCCACACCATCAAAACTGAAAAGGATCTCTTTAGATTTAGTCATGAGTTTCTCCATGGCTTTATGTCTTCACTCATTAAAAGGCTTTTGCTGAGGAAAATTGAATCCCTGTGCAACTATTCCACATGCCTTCACTCAGGAGTTTTATGTCCTTTGTTTCCTGTCTTCCTTCTCACCCAGCTGAGCCTATAGCGATGACTTGAATCCTGACATTTTGTTCTCTCAGACAAGGAGTGCCAGAAGCTCATCCTCTTTCAAGCAAGCATTCAAAGGCAGATGAATGTTTCTTATTCTTTCTGTTATGAATTTATAAAGGCAGGCCAAAACTTAGTGGGCTGATTGGGCCCTAGAGGGCTCCTACATTTTACATTTTTTTGGTCATATTCTCTGAAGTCACAGAATCAGGCAGTAGCAAGGCTGGAAATGGTACCTCAGAGATCAAACTGTCATCTCTTGGCTTAAGTGATAATAAGAGCCATTTTTGCCTTTTTGTTCTGGAATTCCTACCTATTCCAACCTAGTTAAATTTTCCTGAAATCCAAGCTATGATAAGTATTGAATTTATGAGGATAGTTTATACTATGTATGCATACATGCTGCTTCTTTGAATTAAAGTCTCCAGACCAGGTTTTTTTCCTTTCAGTGGTAGCTTGCAGTTTAGTAGGTTTCATGTGAATATCTGTATGATGAGGGACCTGAAAAAAAATATAGGATTGTAAAAAGAGAATTGTTCCTGAGCTTTGGTTATTTGAGTTAGGAGTAAGAAATGCAGCCTTCAGCATTTCTGGAAACCCTGGGAGGTGTAAGCGTTGGCGTAGCTAAAAAGCTGAGTAATTCACTCAGAAAACAGTGAACAGTCTGCAGAGTGGTTTTTTCTCTTCTTTTTTTTTTCTTTTTTTTTCTTTTTTTTTTTTCCCACTGAGCTCTGCCAATGTATGTTATGGAAAAATGGCTAAATGAGGAAACTCATGAAAACATTTCCTCAATTCACACCTCCCACTCAACTGACAGTTCAAAAACTGAGTCAGAAGGGCTATGAATTGCTCAAAAGTACTGTTGGAATTTGGCATGGACTTTAGTGCCAAGATTTCATCTCCCATTTGTAGTACAATGCCTACTGCTGTCATCCAGCTGTCTTAAGTCTTGACCAGTAAAGGTACTTGACTAAAGATTAAAGGTTTCAACTCAATTATTTTTTTTCTCACCTCTTATTAATATTTTTGATTATTGGGAATCCTTTGAGGCTCAGTTTTGGCAGACAAGTGGCAAATGGCTGTTATCTTAAATGCAACTTCTAGTGCTTGTTACGTGTTCTAATAGACTGTGTTTAACTGTACTGTCCATGGCGACAGTTATCTGAAGAACTGAACTCCTAGTGTACGACCCTTAATGGGAAGGTTGTGAGTTCAAGCCTGCAGTGGGCACTAGTGTCCTCCCTACTCTAGTCATGAGGTCTGTGGTGACAGGTTGGACTCGACGATCTTTGAGGTCTCTTCCAACCTTAGTAATACTGAATACTGAATACTAAACCAAAGTGTTAATAGTGTGAGCACCTGGAGGCAGTTTTACTCTGAGATTCAGATGTTTTGTAGGCTGATGCCTGTTTAACTTTCCATTCTGTAGAGTAAGATGCAACAGCTGCAGCTTGTCAAATTCACCATTTCAGCAGCTGAAAACCAGGCACAGGAAATTCAGAGCTTTGCACCAACCCAGACACCTTTGGCTTAATATACTATAGAGTTAAAAAAATACTCAGGGCTCAACTTAGTAATAGTTCTTTATTATGACAGTTGTCAGTCCTGTGATTTGTCAGTCTGGTGTATCATAAGGGAAATGTATATAAAAAACAAGAAAAGAAGAATACTGATCATCAGCTATCATGAAAATTAGTGGAAAAAAGAAAGAGAACTTTATTCATAATGTGTTTTGTTGTTGGGGGTTATTTTGGCCACTTCATTGATAAACCTGAGACTTACTGGAGCATGTTCTTAGCATGTCAGATTTTGATCATTAATTCCTTCATAATTAGAAGAACATTATTTTAACATCAAAACTTCAGTGCCTCCTTTTACAAATGCAATGCCTCAAGTGAAGACAGCGCTGTGAGGTATACATTTAATCTAGATGTTTCTCAAGTGCCCTTAGAAAGTATTCTTTATTGATAAACCATCAGCTCTTGTGGAGCATTTGTATTTTTTTATCCTTCATGTCAAAGTAAAAAAATATTCTTGTTATCACAGCAGGAAAAGGCTATATACAAGGGCTACAGGACAGTAATATTCATCTTCTTGAGTATACTCAGTCTAGAGTAACTCCAAACATCAGCACGTAGCACCAGAATTGTAGCATAAGAAGTATTAAGGAATCTGTTATAGGTAAGGATTTGTACCTTTCCTTTAAATCAGCAGAAGAATAAGACATGTTTTTCAGGTACAGACATGTACACATTTTTTGTTTATCCAAATTTGCAATGCATACTCAAGGCACCCAAGTTCTACAACTGTCTAAACCAATGCTGTACTTTCTCTGAACAGCTCTTTTGACTTCACTGACCAAAGTTCACATCCAGTACTTAGCTTGGAGGCTAATGAACTTAGATGATGCCTTTGTTAGTGTTTTTGTGGCTCTAGAGTTGCTGGCAGGATGCTTCCACACTGCTGGAACTTAAACACACTTGGCGGTGTCTGCTGCTGTCAGACATGCTGCAAATGCTTGACGCAGCAGCATAAAAGACTCTGGTCTGCAGCTGCCAGCACTGATCCATAGTTTCTGTGGTTGCTGGATAGTTGGCTGAGGTATCCTTTTGTTTATCTCAGTTGCATCATGTGTCCAGTCATGTGACTACACATTGCTGCTCAGACTGCGGGTGTAGGAGATCCTGGAAAAGAAGTAGCCATTGCTATGCCTTGGAAATAATGGAGGAGGATATGGAAGCAGGAATTCAGAACAGTCAAGGACAGTAGCAGCCAAAACTCTGTGCCATATTTTGGTTAGATGGGAGGAGGTGAAGGAATAAAACTGCTGCTGCTAGAGTAAGTCTGACAGTTCTCTTCCTGCTACATCCTTTCTGGTTACAGATGTCTCACTTGTCAGCTGAATAGAGGTTTGAGAGACATTGACTGGTTATAGAGGCAATCTCTCTAGCATTTGGTGGGCAGGTAGTAACTTAGACCCCAGAGCAAGACAGGTTTTTATGTCATCTGGTCACATGAGTGTCAGACAGCTGTGGTTTAACCCCGTGAAAGAAAGTGAAGGACTGTGAAAGAAAGTCTGTAAAGCTTGGATACTTGTAATTGCAAGGCTGAAGAAAGAAGGTGCTTGTTTATTACCAGATGTTCAGGTCTAATGGAAGTAGCAGTTCATCATTTCTCCTTTAGCTCATTTGACCAGTACATTGAGTCATCTTCATACCCTTATTTATGTTGCATTTCAAAAAGCATATAAGCAGCAAGAGTAGAGAAACTCATGCCTTCCAAGACCTGGAAGCTGTGATAAAGCTGTAACCTTGCACATACACACCAGAATCCTCAAATGTGAATTCATCCATCACAGTTTGGATCATAAGAAAATGGCAAGATGCACTTCTTTGTGTCACTGACGTTGTGTTATTGTCAAATGATGCTCAAAATACATATTATGTGCCGGGACCTAAGCTGTTCTGGTAGAATGAATCATGTTTGCATCATATGAATATGTTATTAATGAACCACATGTTAATACTTTTTAGGTCTGGCAGAAAGGGCAACATGATTCAATAGCACTATTTTACAGCTCAAAGTACTACTGCTCCAAATAGTATCTCATTAATAAGGAAGCTGCAAATACTTCTTGCTTGAATTTGCTGCCAGAATTAAATATTACAGGGAAAAATGAGAAATTGAAGAGTTCTTAGGAGGGAGGTTTATAAGGAAGATTGCTATCCAAGGAAGAGACAGCTTGGAAAACTTTGTTCATGTGAGAATTGGTCCTTGGTCATTACAAGTGCAAACCCCCTTCCCTGGGTCAGTCTTCAGTCCTGCTAGCAGAGTGAAAAAGAAGGCAATTCCTGCAGTTAATAAATGACACATAGCTCACATAGCTATTAGATATCACACTTTTAAAAAAAATTTGCCTGTTTCCAAATCTGACAAGTAGTTGCTCAAACATCCTTTTTAGTAAAGTAATCTTATTTTAAAGTTCTGCCTGATGTTAGATTATTTTTGAAGTATAACGTGTCTAGAGAAGGCAACAAGGCTGGTGAGAGGCCTTGAGCACAAGCCCTATGAGGAGAGGCTGAGGGAGCTGGGATTGTTTAGCCTGGAGAAGAGGAGGCTCAGGGGTGACCTCATTGCTGTCTACAACTACCTGAAGGGGGGTTGCAGCCAGGAGGGAGTTGGTTTCTTCTCTCAGGCAACCAGCACCAGAATGAGAGGACACAGTCTCAAGCTGCAGCAGGGGAAGTTTAGGCTGGAGGTGAGGAGAAAGTTCTTCACTGAGAGAGTTGTTCGCCATTGGAATGGGCTGCTCAGGGAGGTGGCCGAGTCACCGTCCCTGGTGGGGTTCAAGAGGAGATTGGATGTGGCACTTGGTGCCATGGTCTAGTCATGAGGTCTGTGGTGACAGGTTGGACTTGATGATCTTTGAGGTCTCTTCCAACCCTGGTGATACTGTGATAACAGACCCCAACTACTCTGTTGTCTAGGGACAGTTAACACAACAAGGTTGTTATACCTGGAATGTTGTGGTAAAAGATCTTGCATGTCTGTGGGGTATTTCCATACTGTGCTCCATAAAGCATGCCAGGTTTCTTAGAGAAGTTTCATTGCATGGGGTTTTTTTTTTTTGTTACTGTGTGTGGTTTTTTTTTATATGCTGAAATCCTACTGAGGATAATTAGCAAATAATCCTTTGAAAGATTATCTAATTAATGGAAAATTGAAGTCGTGCAACTTGGCTTTAGAGATGAAAGGATCCTATGTGTCTGTGTGAAACAATGGCCCTATGTTATTTTTCCTTAATGAATTTCAGGGATGTAAAGTGATAGGTCAGGAAGGCTCCAAATCTTTTTTTCATAATTAACCTATAATGAGAGAGAGTTACTTCTGAGAATTTGGTTAATCTTACCAATTTAAATAAGACAGTAAGCATGGCTGAAATTGCATTATTTGATGTTATTTTATTGATGACTTTCATAAGGATCCTTTCTTTAATGCATATTATGACTAAATGACTTACCTATCACTGTCACCATTTAAACCAGCATAACATCTCATGTGCCAGCAAATGCTATGCTTGTGAGCTTGATATTTTAAATTATAATTAACTCTATCAAAAAAAAAAAGAAAAAGCAAAAAAGATAATATTGTGATTTGAGATTTTATTAATTTGCTTTATAAAATCTTTGCTGCAACAATAATAACTAATATGCTCATAAAGACTAGGAGTCGTATCAGAGTAAATTCACACCTGCCTTCACACCAGCAGTTCCAGCCCTGCACATGACTTCTTTTGTAACTTGCATGTTTGCAGTAGGTGCAGGTTTTCAGATGTAAATTAGATAATCCTCATTAGATGAAAACTGGGCGTTGCAATTCAGTTTAAAAATAACCTTGTGCCCTTTTCCCCTCAATCCAAATCATATTATGGCATAGACAGAGACTGTCACACTAGTCAAACAGTAGACAAGGGCTAAATCTGATGCAGAGGCACATCCTCTTTATTCCAGAAGGAGCAAGCGTTGATTGAACACATTTGCTGAACATCCCTTGAGCCATGCAGCTCTGTTTATAGTAGTTGCCTTTGCTCTGGAGGGAACTGATTAACTCTATTTAAATGCTACAGCAGCCGCAAAAAGTGAGCCTAAAAGAAAAATGAGAAGATGAAATATTTTCTTTATAGATAGGCAGATTGATATAATAGAGGGTGTGATTAAAGATAAGTCTGATCTTATTTAATGCATTTCCTGATAGGATGTTACAGCATTGTTGTGTATTTCCAAACAAAAATAGCCTGCTTCTCAGTGTGATTCTGGAATATCTGTATATAAGTAACAGAAAAACTATATATATTTCAAGCTGTTAGTAGAAGCTCTGTGTCCTTCCATGTATGAGAAGAAGGGCACATGATAGAGAGGTTACACAAGAGGTTGATCTCTGTTGCAGGCGGAGGAACCAAAGGGTTGTGGATTTATTAGAGTAATTGAAACACACTCTCTCTAGTGGTAACAGTGGCTGGTGCAGCACTTGCGCTGTGGGCTACATTTAGTCCTAAATAAGCTCATCCTTGTTTTGTACCACTGAGGATGGAAGTTGTCAGCTCTACAAAGACAGAGTCCCAAGCCCTACGAGTAGACCCTATTAAAACAACCAACCAGTATCAAAAGTAGT
The DNA here is from genome assembly GCF_014839835.1 of Dryobates pubescens. Classification (NCBI taxonomy): domain Eukaryota; kingdom Metazoa; phylum Chordata; class Aves; order Piciformes; family Picidae; genus Dryobates; species Dryobates pubescens. The sequence goes on along the minus strand of NC_071613.1, from coordinate 48,959,673 downwards.
GATGTAAAGTGGTAAGAGTATATGATCTGGGTGCCAGTTTTATACTGTAAAACCTATGTGAATGTCTTCATCAGTCTTTGCAGTGGAAAAGTACAGTGGGGTTTTTTTTTGTATTGTTGTTGGGGTTTTTTTTGTTTGGTTTGGGTTTTGTTTGTTTGTTTTTTAAGGACTGACTGTTCTGTTCTTCTCTGTGTATTTGTTCTGAAATGTCTTTAAATGGAAAACTAGGAAGATCTAATTTATTTCTAGGTTTATCTCAAATACTTCAACGAATGTAGAATTGAAAATGATAGAATTGCTGTTAGAGGTTTACATGTATGTGATAACAGGAGCTGTACCCTGTCCATAAGAGGTTTAATGGATTCTCAGGTGCAGAATGCCCTGAGAGCAAGCATGGCATCATGTTTGTGCTTTGAAACTCAGCTCGAGACAGATGTGAGAGTTTTTATTCTAAGAAAAATGTCAATGTTTATGAATAACATCCAAAAGCAATTGAAAATTGAAATACCACAAACTATTAGCTGAAAGTCTCTGCAAAATGTTCACTTAGAATATTGAAACATTAAAAAAAAAAAATTCTTTAGCTACACTAAGTTTCTAAATGAAAAATAAGTTATCATGGAGATCTTGTGTGCTTTATGTGGTGGGAGGATTAAACCTTCACACTACCACATCTTGTTTTCCGACACCCCTGAAATTTCCAGGATAGAAAATGTGTTGAAATTGCCCTTTTGTGTGTGTGCCTAAGATACAAATGGCCTTAGTATACTGCCTTTCATTAAAAATATTAACACTATGCAGGGTTGGCCTTTGGAAATTTGTCAGTGTTCAGTGATATTACTGATCTGTAAAATATTTCTTCCTCTAATAAGTCTGAGAAGAGGAATATCGCCCCCGTTATACAAACAATAACCGCATGAGATATATGAAAGATTTATGCTCATTTATACAATATTTAAACTAAGAGCACTTCACAACACGGGGAGATGTCAGTGTTGTCGTGGCAACAGCTAAAGATCTGTCATAAATGGTTGGAGCTAATGTCTGAGGCTTGCCCAAGCTGAAGTCAACACCTTGTCTATTGTTTTGAACCTCCACCCTATCCAAGTGAATGTTGCATCTCTCATTTTGTTTTGGCAGCATATTGTATTAGGTAGGAAAAAGCGTGGCTGTCTTGGGATGGTTGAATTTGAAGACTCTCAGTTGGGGTACAATTTCTTTTTGCTTTCCCCCATTTGAAGCATTTTCTGATGATGACATAATGCTGGGAATTGAGGGAGGATCTGTTGGTGATGGAATTTGAGAAATATGACTATTCTTTCGTGATCTTTGATCTTTTAGGCCAACTTTACTTCCAGTTTATCCCACAGACTAGCCAGTATTAGTACCATTCTGGGTGCCTACAAATGTATGTTGCCACATCTGTCAGCTCAGTTTGGTTTGGTATTTTGCTTTGCTGTGTGGTTTTAATCCTTTTATTTAGTTGGAAGATATGTACATAGATATGCCTTTGTTTTAATTCAGTATGAGTTGTGCTTTGTTGTACTTCATTTTAGCTTCTTGAATTCTTTTGTAACATGTAGGGGCAGAGAGATAGGCTTTGGCGAGTCGTTCTTACTGTGTTCTTAGTTGAGCAGCTTTGGAATCAGTGCTTGTTCTGCAGTCGTTCCAAAAACCAAAGGAAAATAAGAATACATACTTGTACAAGTTTCATGCTCTAATAATATAGTAGTGTGTCACAAGAACATGTATACTAAAATCTATAATAGCAAGAGGACCTGCATCTTTAAAGTAACATCAAAAGTATATAATTAATTGGCCAAATTCTTTAGGAAACCACCTCAGAACTTTCTCTGCAGGCTTTCTTTGTCTTAGAACATTTTAAATACTCTATACACTTCTGTGTAATAACATTATACAAGGTTTTCTTTGGTGCTGTTTCTAGATATTTTTCTTCAGCTAACATTTCTGTCTGGTTATAAAATAGATGGTAGTTGCCTACTGTTCTTTAAGCTACATTAAAGTTTTATTAAGAGAGAAAGAATATTCTTCTTATCTTTGCTGTTATAAACTTTTAGGTGGATTTAGGTGAACTTTGGAAGTTCAAGGATGAATGAGTACCTTATGGATGTACTTCATTTGACTTATTTTTCTATTGCCTATGGATCAGAATTTCTTCTAAGAGCTAATTTGATAAGGAATTGAAAGCGTTCTCAGCTTGTGGGAAAACTCCTGAAACCCTGTTATTCAAACATAGGGTTTGAGTAACGTTGAATGAGCCTAAGTGTTTTCATTTTGTTAGAGCAGATTAGCTTCAAAAATGGCATTTTCTTGAAAGACCTTTAAGTCTAGAACTTTGCAATGAGCTACCTTCAAGGAGTGAAGTAAGCCATGGATTCACATTTCTTTGGTTTTAATGCATTTTTAGAAAAGGTTATAATTTCACTTCTGTGTGTGTACATAGTTCTTCCATGGAAAGTCAGTGACAACAAAATAATACTTTTAAACAAATTGTAGATCTGTTCCAGTGTACACTAAGATCAGTTGAAGCCATTAATTTTGTTGGACACTGGATAATGACGAAGCAATGAACCAATCTAGAATAAACAGATAGATAACTGCATTTATATTTTGTGGTTGTTTTTCATTTCTCTGCTTGCTTATCTGGTGATAAAGCTCTGCTAATCTCTTTTCAAACTGCAGGAAGCATATACATGTCCGGTGAGTCAGCAAGGTTTGGTAAATACTATTATATAGAAGAGGGAATCGAATTGGGCAGAGTGATTAGTGTGTGTCATTGTCAATGGGTTTGCTTTGAAAAGGGCATAGAGAATTTGATGGGGTAGAGTTTTATTGTTCAAAAAACCCAAACAACTTGTCTCATTGTACATGGGACTATTTTTTTTTCCTCCCAACAATAGTCATGTAAAGGTAATGAAGTATTTGAGGATCTTTGTTAATGATTCGTGGTTTTGCAGAGGTTTTTTTTTCAGTAGAAAGTGTAATTTTTTTATTTTTTTTTTAGTGTGGAACTGTACAAATTGAAAGTAGTGCAGAGAGGGAAGAGATGACATACATCCACTTTAGGTCAACTGCAAGACAGAAGTGTAAAAAATAAATTAGCACCAGTAGAATGGCTTTTCTGAGAGCCTGTCTGAACATCACACAGTGTTAAAGGTCTAGCTGTTACATTGTGGCTAAAGTCAGATCCAAAACTGCAAATAAATAGAGTAAATATTTAACCTTGTCATTAGATGTAAAAATCAGAATCTGCATATTGCTGGATGCTAATTCAGACTCCTGTCTGAATCTGACCGACTCGTGTCAATAAATCATCAAGACTGTATTTTAGATAGGTGGAACCTGATTTATTAAGGGCAACTGGACTGGCATGTTCAGCAAACTTGAATTAATTTAAAATACCTAATTGTACTGAGTATTTATCATACAGTTTTGATTTGTTTCATGCATATTGTTCTGTAGCTGTGAACTTTTCTCTTTAGGACTGCTTCGGTCATGAAATGAAATTAAATTACTGTGTTCAGTACTACAGTCCCCAAATGCCAAGGCCTGTTTTTACAATTTCTTTCACAGCAGAATTTAAGAATTTATTGATTCCCCTTGCATCTGTATAAAGCTGCACACTTTTAATTCAGAATTTATTGAAGAGCATCAGAGATATGGATCAAATAATCACAGGTGTCTGTTGTTCCATGATGTAGAATAATAGCAGAAATGAGAAAACCATTTCCATTGAGTAATGTACAATATCAACAAAAACCACTCATAATTTTATTTAAAGTTCTTGGCATCATACTTACTTACTAACTCTTGATAAGCACCTTTTAGTCTTTTGATTGCAGTTGCTGTTGAAAAAACACCTTGTTGTCAACCACAGCAATAATTTATCAGAAGTAATTACCAAGTTATTAATGAAGGGGATTTTTTTTGGATCTTAGTTTACCAGTATGCATACCTCAAAAAGTCATTATCTACTGAGACACTTATGCTGAAAATATTTAACATTAAATTAGTATTAGTGAAAATGTTCATTAAATGCATGTGAGTTACTAGATCTCTGTACAGAAATAGCCCATGAGGTCCCAGCCTTGGGTTGGTACTATATCATTGTGAGGTGAGATACAGACTAATGATGATCTGACCTTGGTCACTATGGATGCAAGCTGTAGTCATGGGGAGGATGAACTCTTTGAGTTAATAATGGTCAAGATGAGTCAAAAGAATGTACAAGCAAATACAAGTATTTCTTCTAAACTGGAAATTAGAAGAGTATTGAAAGCCATGTCAGTGAACATCATTCTCATCATTCTGATTGTAAGGTTTGAAACTTGTTTGAAGCATATTTCCTATGGTGAAATCAAGTGCAAATCAGTATTGGTTTTACTGTGCAGCAGTCCAGGTAGCAGTCTGTCATTTTGTTGTGGCTTCTGATGAATGCAAATTCCAGGCAAGTCTTTATACAAAAGGGATGCTTTTATTGAATATTCCTGGTAAGATTGTGCATGTGAACAAAACAAATGAAAAGAAGTAAATAAGTAGACTTGGAGTTTGTGATTTAGGCTTTTAGTCCTTTTGGTTACATCAGTGTGGAATGTCTGCAGGAAATGTACCATCATTCCAAGAGGTAACTTGTGTGCCAGACCTTTGGATGACATGTCTGGGAGAAGTGCGCCCCAAGATCACCCTTGGATCTTTTGTATGGTCTTGTGGCTGGTAGCTCAATGTATGGTGGAGTACTGTGTGTCACAGCAAAGAAAGTGTGCTTGATGTAGTCTGCCTGGTGACTGATCCTTAACCATGACTCTTCTTTTCCTTTTGTATATTTATAGAAAAGATCAGCCTATACATATATGTATCGCATAAAGATTGGCTTCTACATCATAAGGGCTTTCTGGCACATAGGAGATTGCATTTGCATTAACTTATTGCAGATGCATTTTACAAATATTCCTAGGGCTAAATGTCTATACTTGATGTGTACAGAATGATCAGCCTCTCTCATGTCCAAAGATAACTCTCCTTGCTGCAGTAAAGTTCAGAATCTTGTGTGGTAGGAAGAAAGTATCAAGCAGGATTACAATGCTGGATTTCAGCAGGGCAAACTTTGGCTTTTTCAGGCAATTGCTAAGGGAAATCTCATGGGACAGAGTACTAGAAGGCAAAGGGGACCAAGACAGTTGGTTAACATTCAAGGACCTCTTCATCCAAACTCAAGATCAGAGCATCCCAAAGAGTAGGAAATTGAGAAAGGGAACCAGGAGACTTGCATGGTTAAATTCTAGGCAAACTCAAGAGGAAGAAGAGAGTCCACAGATAATGGAAGGAGGGGCCGGCCACTTGGGAGGAATATAAGACAGTTGTCAGAGGATGTAGGGAAGCTACTAGGAAGACTAAGGCCTCCTTGGAATTCAGCCTTTTGAGGGAGGTCAACAACAACAGAAAGGGCTTATTCAAATACATTGCAAGAAAAGCTAAGATCAGAGGCAACGTAGACCCACTGCTGAATGAGGTGGGTGCCTTGGTGAAGGCACAGAGAAGGCAGAGTTGCTAAATGCCTTCTTTGTCTCTGTCTATACTGCTGGAGGCTGTCCTTGGGAGCTCAAGGCCCCAGAGAAAGGCAGGACAAATAAGAAATTTTTCTTGGTTAATGAGGAGTGGGTTAGAGAACAGTTAAGTCATCTGGAGAAGGGTAAATATCACACCAGTCTTCAAAAAGGGTAAGAAGGAGGACCCGGGTAACTATAGACCGGTCAGCCTTACCTCCATCCCTGGAAAGGTGATGAAGAAAATTATCCTTGGCATATCAAGGACAAGAGGGTTGTTAGGAGCAGTCAGCATGGTTTTACCAAGGGGAAGACATGTCTGACCAACCTGATAGCCTTTTATGAGGACATAAGCAGGGGGATAGATGATGGTAGAGCAGTGGATGTGGTTTATTTTGATTTCAGTAAGGCACCCTATGGTGTTTAGGGTCTTCCACTGGAAAATAATTCTGGTTGCAAGTCACGTACATGTCAGCTCTGCTTTAAACATTCCCTTTATACTGAAGTGTAGAAAACGTCTTTTTTAGTTCTGAAGCTGTTTCATGCTAATAATAAGCCTGCATAACAGAAAAAAAGCCTCAAAAAGAGCAAGAGAAAAAGTTGTTGCTTGTATGTTAAGAGGTGTATGCTACTTGACAAAACCAGGTTTATCCTGGGAATAGGTTTCTGGAACTTTTCAAGAGCTTGCTCCTTGGAGTAACTGTGCATAGAAAACAAAAAAAATAATTGATGTAGTTCAGGTTTTATGGACAGGTTTGCATGTCAAAAATAGCAATGTACAAGTTTTGTAATATCCTCCTGTCTTGTATTTTTTCTGGTGTTCCCTGGACTACTTTTTGTCCAAATAAATACAGCTCAACTCATAGAGTTTTAGGTTACTTTGATAAAAATGAGCAGTAGACATGTCAAACCAATTGCTCTAAAATGAAACAGATGCAAAATGAATGGTGTGGTGTTTCAATCATTTGCTGGATTTTGTTTTAGTTTTAGAGCTCTGCATCCTTCAGGGAGGTTGTTAAAAATCTTCCTGGTCTTGGGAATTGCTGAATGGGATTTCCTGCTGCTGTTGCCAGGACTGTGCCCCTGGAAGAAAACTGCATTACGAACCACAGGCCTTATGGTGCACACAAACAACATTGGCTGATATTTCAGGTTCAAAATCCTCACACCAGCAGACAAATATTAATGCAGCTTTAAATACCTGGAATCATACTACAGCACAACCTCTGCTCCATACAAATTGGCTGACTGAAGTGCAGCATGGAGGATTTAGATTAAGAATGGATTTAGTTAGCTTTGTATCATATTTCTTTCTTCAAGTACTCCCACTATCCTGTACCCTAAATAGCATTCTTAAACAACATTAGAAAAAAATAATAATCTATGATTTAAGTTTACTCAAGTTGGATTCTTCCCAGTGCTCTTAAAATTTAGAGAAAAGACACATTTTAGCCATGGCAAGCATTTAAAAACCCATCTAAGTTTTACTTTTCCACAATACCTACAAGAAACCTTTCTTAGTATCTGCTATCCACAGTACAACATGGATGCATTTCCTAGTTAGAAACAAATACAGACCCACCAGATAATACTTTTTTTTCATTAGCATTGCATGTGATGTTCAGCATGGAAATTTTTGATCAGGGATCCAGAATAAGTTTAATAGCCAGAACAACTGAAGTATGAAGAGAAAGTATCACTGAGAAGGCAGCTATGTCTGGGTGGTTGGCACAGCCTCACACGTACTAAGTAGCTTTTGATAAGACCTTTGAACATGGTTGTGGGGCTGGAGCATCTCTCCTATGAAGAGAAACTGAGAGACCTTGGGCTGTTTAATCTTGAGAAGCAAAGGCTGAGGGGGGATTTGACAAGCATCTATAAATATCTGAGGGGTGGCTGTCAAGATGAAGGTGCCAGTCCCCTTTCAGTGGTGCCCAGTGATAGGACAAGGAACAACAGGTCCAAGCTAGAACACAGGAGCTTCCACCTCAGCACAAAGATAACCTTCTTTACATTGAGAGTGACAGAGCACTGGAGCAGGCTGCCCAGAGAGGTTGTGGAGTCTCCTTCTCTAGGGACATTCAAACCCCACCTGGATGCATTGCTGTGTGACCTACTCTAGGTGATCCTGCTTTGGCAGGGCGGGTGGACTAGATGAACTTTTGAGGTCCCTTCCAACCAACGTTCTGTTATTCTGTGATTCCCATTTCTAGGATTCTCATCTGAAAAATGGATGAAAGTACTTCCACACTTTCTAATGTTATACACAGGAAAAAGCATTTTACTGTACAGAAGCATCTGGTAACTCTGCAGAGTGACAGCAGGCACCCTGAATCTCTCTTTGTTTAGTATTATGATCTGCCTTTTCTGATGCACCACATTCTGAAAGCACTGCCTTAACTTTCAGAAATGCAGATTTTAACTACAGAAAATGGTAACCCAATTAGAAATGATCAGCATGATCTTTACGGCATTCCCACAGCTTAACAGTTGTAAGAAACTCTATTTTTATACTAGAAGTATTTCAACAGACTTCTGAAAATCAAAGCAGATTTCCTTTCATACAGAAATGTAGCAGTACTTCAGAAGTATATCAAGTGCTGAAAAAACATACATATTGAAAGTAATTTTGTGTTGCCCTTTAACTTGCATCCATACAGTGTAATTATAATTATTAAAACAAATGTGACTAGTGCACCCCTACCAATGGGTTATTAAAAGCTCAGTTTCATCCCTCTGCAACCTCTAGAGCATAAATGCAGCGAGACCCATGAATGCAAAGGTGACTATTTTAAGCATCCTTCCTTTTGGATGCATTTGAAGGTTCTGAATCTGGAACACAGAAGAATGACTCCACACCAAATTGTCAGTTGGACACCCAATAATGGAGATATCTCCAATAATTCTGGAAAAAGAGCTATTCAAGATTATATCCAAACTCATGTAAATGAGATTGTATAGACAGGCTGGTACTAAAAACAACCACCAGCCATTTCTACCATGATGATTTATCTGAGCTTTTTTTTTCAGAAATCACACCAATGACACAGGAAATCTGTCAGAGGCAGTGAAGGTAAAATAAGATATTTGCTTGTCACTTTCCTTGGTATTTTTGTATGGTTCCTCCCTCAGCTAACAGGTGGTTAAGTCCTGCAATGCTGTTCTTGAGGAGGCTAAACAGAATTAAAGTTCTCCTCACATACATACATATTTGTCATTTAGAAATCTAAGGCTGCTGCCCTTGCTGGAGCCCATCCTGGTTCAGTAGATTCTGGGGACAAGGAATGGCTACTCTGACCTGAAAGCTGGAAGTCACAGAGCATGATCTGATGCAGATCTGCCCCACACAGTGGCACGCTTCTCTGAAACCAGCTCTTCTCTATACACGGACCAGTGCCTTCCCCAGCACTTCCTACACCAGCCGATGACTCGTGGCAAAGCTGAGTCCCTTGATTGTCAGCAGGAGCAGCAAAGAGGAGTGTAATACTGCAAAGATTGACAGGTTTTCCTTAAAATAATTTTACCCCCCCCCACCAAACCTGGAGGTTTGTGTTCATTTTTCTATGAATGGCTTTTCTGAGTATGCAAAGAATAGAACGTGGTGTGTTGAGACAAGACCAGAAGAAATTCACACTCATGACATTTAGTCTCATATTAAATGTTTGTTCTCTGAGTGTTTTAATGACCTTAGAAATATGGAAACCAGGGAAGATTTGAGCTGCAAAGCTTTGGGTGTTGAAAAATAATTAGTTGTCTTCACAGCCTCCTTCATCATCCCTATCAATTTCAGAGGCAAGACACATATCACGCTACCCTCCATTTTAATTAGATAACTATAAGCTGCTCAGAACCAAAACAAACTGCCAAACACAATTAAACAGGCTGCCAGAACAAGGCACAATATTACAGAGATTTTCTTTTTACTAAATGAGACTAGGAATGCAAACCATTCCAGACACCTCAGTGAATTAGTGGAGTAGCTTTAAAACCTGGGTTTACATACACATTTTAAATTGGAATTAAGGTGGGTTTGTTTTTTTTTTTTTGATGTTTTGGGTTTTGGGTCTTTTTAAGTTGTTATTTGATGTAATAAGTTTTAGTTACTTCAGCTAACTGTGGGAGATGACATCTGATCAAATTTCTTCAGCTGTGGACATGCAGCTTATTTTAGTACATAAGAGTCTGAAGGTCTGTTCTCAGGTACAGAGTATGTCATGCTGAGGGCACTCTCTACAGCTCTTACTGTAAAAAAGCTGTCCACTCTTGAGTTTTATTTTAGCATTTGCTTCAATGGAAGGCTTGTTGGTTCATTCTTGAAAAGTAATTTTACTCTTTTCTATTCCCAAATACACTTTCTGTAATCATAGATTCATCCAGTTGTCTCAGTTGGAAAAGATGTGTAAGACCATTGAGTCCAACCATTATCTAACTCTACCAATCTGGTGCTTTATACTGTGCAAGTCCAGAAGATTCCTTCTTTGCTGCACCTTCTTTGCCCACACTTTTTTAACTAAAAGATATTTTATGTGCTCTACTAGCAGGCTTTCAGGTCAACAACTAAAAGGTAGTAGATGTTTGCTTTACTCCTCATACAGCTGCTGAAATGTAAAGAAGTATTACAATCTGAACTAGACTGTTAATGCTCTCTTAATGTAAATCACCAGGCAGTGAAAATTTCACCCTTCTTATGCAAATTTAATTGAACATCCAAGTTCTGAGCACAGACATTTCTGCTAAATAAATCAAAGCTCACAAAGAAAAAAATAAATAATAAAGAAAATATTCTGTGTTATCTTTTATCTTTCTAGGCTGAAATATAAACAAACCTTCCAGGGAGAGAAGCAACTGTCTCATAGCTCCCTGTTGAATTTAACTGCAAGAAGGAACTGCAGGCCCTTCAGACAAATCTCTTCCTCAGGCACTGTGCTAATCTTAATGATCTATTGCTAAGGGCTGCAATAAAGAAGCCTGTCATCAATCCTACTTCAGTCCTGTAATATGGAGATGCTCTGCTTGCAAGGGTGACACCAACACACTATACACACAAAATAGCACTGCAGTCAGGCTAGTACACAACTCAAGAGCAAACCCAATATATTAAGTTGGCTGTGGGCTCAAAATCATTAAGTAAAAATTATAATGAAATGCAAACCTTGATACAAAATATGTAGGATTTCTAGTAGCTTGTGGCTTTTTTAACCATGGTATTGTGCTCCTTTCCTCCTATACTAAAGTGTTTTAGAAGCTAGTTTCAGGCTCAGAATGTCAAAGCTGGTGGGCTGTGTGTATAAGCTGCAAAGTGTTCCCTGGTAAATGTGCAGTGAGAAGCATTTGCAACATTCTAGATCATTTCAGTTGTTATATTTGGAGTTGAGACATCAATAATACATAGTTTCATTAAAAAACAATGTGCTTTAATGTCATTGCACTGAGTTATTTTTGGTGATTCAAGTGACCCCATTTGAAATATAACAGATTAAACTATGTAATTTTATATTCAATCACAGTGAGTTTGCACCATGTACCTGGAAGGGAAACTAAGATATCTTTTTACAGACCTTTAAGTTTCACTACTCCTATTTTTAAATGCAAATATATGCATTTAGTATCATGGTAAAGCTCAACCAGAGCTGTAACATATGGCCCCTCTTTTAGTTCCTGCTCCCTGGAAAGCCAAAACTAAACAAAAATACTACTCTTCCTTGTCTTCAATTTGTTTGCCTTTTTTTTTTTCCTCTTTGAAAACAGAAGGCTGGCACCTGAGAAAGGAAGCAGGGCAGTGTGCGAGACAGTGGGAGGCTGGACAGGAGGGGTCCTGCGTTCTCCCAGAATCAGCACCTCAGGGCACTGCTTTCTGGCATTTGTACACATTTAGAAGCTAGAAGTTTCAGGCCTGCCTCTAGTCCAGGAGGCAGTAGAGGCAACTGGAAGATACCATTGCTACTCTGAAGTGTGTAGAATCTGTACAGAAAACAAATTCAGAAATGGAAAAAACAAAAAGCTGAAGAAGAGCAGTTTCTTGGCCTGTCATGCCCCAGGCAGTGGCAAAGCTGAGGACATAATGTCTGGCTCCTTTAGGGCAGTGTTCACTAAGTCACTGTGCCACAGTTGAGTCTGTCCCAAGGACAAATTCTAATGAGGTCGAGATCCAGGTCTAATATGCATTAAATTTATGGTTTCACTTGGTGGATACATACGTTATGGTATAACAGTATTGCCAAGAAATAAGGGTCTTTGCCTTGTGGATGCAATTATAAACTGGGAAAATGAGCTGAAGAGTACTTGGTGCTGTGGGTTAGTTGCTTGGGCGGAGTTGGATTGGTTGATGGGTTGGACGCGATGATCTTGAAGGTCTCTTCCAACCTGGTTTATTCTATGTATTCTATGTATTCTATGTATTTTGTGTAGATAGGGTTGGTACAGTTTTGGCAACAACTTTAGGGTTAGAAATGTGATTGTAGGAAGACGACACTGATGGATAGCACTGGATCTGCCCCTATAGATTAAATGTCTGGCAGATTTCTGCCTGAGATATTGGATGTTTAGCAGCCATTTGCAGCTACTGTGCTGACTGCAGAAATTTTGGGCACATGCATGAAAGTCCTTATGTTTTGGTCTGCTAGAATTTTGGGGAGGGCAGAAGGTGCCTGGGGAAATGTATGTGTACCTGTTGGTCCTGGTTAGTTGTGGTTTTTTACCAGCATTAGTGATACCAGTCATGTCTTGTCTTTGCTTTCAGTTGTGAGGGATTTTTAGAAAGTTTTACTCATTTGATTTTCTCTGCTTGGAATGGATTTATTTTGAAGTGTTTATTATTGCATTAGTTTTTGATGTTTTGTCAACACTGGGCAATGAAAACAGACTGTGTTTCAGTTTCACTTCTGATTCAACACAACTTCCAATTTCACTCGCTAGCGACTGTGTTCAGCCTGCAAGATATGTGTGGTAATATATATAGAAATAAACCCAATGCTTTCAGTGATATTCAAATTGCCTACCTGATTTCTGGTGAGGGCACATCATGTGCTTTGAAGCCCTGATATTTATGTGCTGACACCCAGAGGTATCTTTGTAAAAGGCTGATTTTAAAATGAGCATGATGGAGTGATCGACCCATCAAGAAGAGCTTCCTAGGAATGATTTAACCCTCTCTGAGTAGGTAAGAGGAGAGTTTTATGACAGCTGGAGGAGCTGTTTGTAATTGCCATCCCTTATTTGTAGCCATACTCGTCCCAAAGATTTCTGTCTGGGAGAGCTGGAGGAAGAGTTAATTTCCTGTCCTATTTCTTGCCTCCTGTGTTTGTACATAGTTACTAAAAAAGTACCAGTCCACTCCCAAAGCAGAGAAGGAAATGAGAGGTTCAGGATCACTGTAGGGGTCTGACTCTCCAGGAACACATTTTAGATGAATTAAACCTGGCAAAGGCAGGTGAGAGACTAGATGGCTCAAGAATTAAATTGGAATGGAACTGGGGCTCTAGTCAAACAGTTTTTCTGAGGCACATGCAAATGAGTCAAATTTGTATTCTGTTGAGGGTCACATGTGTGGGGAATGAGCTGGTGGTATTTATTTGGAATCACTTTGGAAGTTTGAAGGAATTACAGCAAAATCTGACCCATTGGTTGACAGACTTCACAAATTGATGTTGCTGTGCAGGTGGAGGCAGTGGTAGATTTGTGGCTTACTGCGCTGGCTCTATTTTTAGTTTCTGAATGCTTGCAAGTTCCATTTACAAATGTCAGGAAAATGCATTAGGATTATCTGCTTTGTTGTAGGGGTAATAAAATGCTGTCCAATTTAGCCAATAGAACAGCTAAAATGCAGACTCCCACTGTCATGGCAGTGTAGCTGCTAAGTGTATACAGTGGCTCCACAGGATTTTTAAGCTGCCTGGTCTCTTCTTTCCTCATTGCTTTTATCTTACTATTGTACTGATTCCAAATGGAGATTAGAAATCTCTGGTATTTCTTACATCAGAGACTCATCTGGGAATAACTGAAAGCATGTATTGAGAAGAAGGAAGGTAAGGATTCAGGAAAAACTATGCAGTGCTGTACATTGCTTCTGGAGCATGACAGTGATACTGGAGGCATGAAAGACTGAGGATTATCCCTTTACCCAAGTGTATCAAGTTCTTGGATTCTAAGAAGTACTTCCCTAAAAGTCCTTCTAGCTTGAGTGTCTAGAAAGTTTAGTCATTGCCTTTGGAGAATGAGATCACTCTGGCAGCTTGTGTTGGTTGATACTCTGTAAGCCAATATTACAGTTGCTTTATCTGCCATAGAGCCTATGCTCATGGACAAACACCACATTTAAGCTGGAGTGACTTACTGGTGAGCTTTAAGACTCTGCTTGTCGGCTGCAAGTGTTAATGTCAGGGATGAAGGTGCTTTAACATTGTTATGTGACTCTGAAACAAAATAGGCAGTTTTCCCATTGGAAAACCAGTATGTAAATTAAAATACATCTTTACAGTGCCTTAATGGTCATTGCTACTTTCATTATGGCCTTTTGTCCCTTCAAGTTAGTGCTGTAGGGTATGAGTCCTTGGAAAGTCTTCCTCCTGTTGTATTCACTAGCTAGCCAAAGAGTTCAAGCAGACTTGTGACACTGTTAGTTAGTACTTGTTTTTCATTACTGTTTTAGATAGCTTAGGCCAAACAGATTGTGTGTTAGTGCTGTGGATATTCACTGTGGTGGAATACTTCTAAGACAGTTCTCATGCTAAAGACCTTTTGCTTTAAATACAACTAAATAAGTCCCTTTAATCATTCTTAAGGTGTGGCTATCTGTCATGTCACTGTAGAAATGACATATTCCTTCTTAAGGGAACCATAGAGTTAATTTGTTTGAAGCCTAGAGTAGAGGAGGGGTAAAAAGCTGGCAATTTAGTAAAAACTGAGGAGCTAATTTCACTATAGAGGCAGACTAGAAATAGAAGTAGGAGTCAAAGTGTGGCTTTGAACTGCACCATATGAAAGCACTAATGATAGGAACATTGCAAGCTTGTATGTACCTGTGAATGCCCATATATTTATTTTTTTTTCAGTGCAACTTCTGCAGTTTTTGAAACTGTGTGCCTCTGATGAGGCATATCATGAAAATTTGATAGGTAATATATTATTATGTAGTGAACTGTTCGAGTTTGCAGTTAGATCACTGCAAGCTAGTGTCATCTTGTCAAGTGTAGCTTTTGCCTGGCAAGTCTGACCAAGAAATATAGCCTCTCTTTTCACCTAAGAGATGAAGTGTGGAAAATCATAAGAGTGAGATGTAAATCCATAGTAACTGCTTCAGTATTCTTCATCTTTGAGAAAATGGGAATCTGTAAATGAACTTGTTCCCTTTTTATTTGCGTTTTGGCCAGCTGTAGTGATACAGTCAAAATGCTTTGGAAGTCTGGCATGTTTGTGTCCACAGGTAGGTCTTAGATCAGTAAGAAAAGGGTTCTTTGTTCCAAGATTTTAGTTTTTGTTTATCCAGATAAGTGTCACAGTTCTGCAGCTTGTTGCTGACCCACAGCAGCTCTAGCCTGTCAAGCTGTTCTCCTGAATACCGGAATACTGAAAATTTGTGTTTGTCAGCTTAAGACTGACAAAGTTGTTGATATGTCTGACCTTTTAAGTTCAAGTGGTTTTATTTTTACAGAAAATATTTTTTTCTTAGTAAGTTAAGTGATATCTGTTCATAAGGAGTAGTAAAATTAATCCTCTTGGGCTTTCTCCCAATCCCTCTTTGTACTGCAGCTAGGGTAATAGTTGTTTCATTCAGTGAGCACAGGTTCAGTTAGTCCTGTTCTCACTCAACAGTCTATGAACACAGCAAGTAGGGTAGAGCTGCCAAGTGCTGGGGAGCCTGACACAGGCATAGTGTTGCTGGTCAGAGTTGTGGTGTGATGATGTTCCATCTCAAGGTGATGGAGCCTCTTTTGCTGCCTGCGTCTTCCCTGGTATTCTGGGCTAATAAAAGGTAATTTTCCCTGCACAGCACCTCTTTGATTTGGGAACTGTAAGATGATAGAATTAGTGTGCATGGAGTAAAAACAGATTTATTTATACATTTATTTATTTATTAAGATATGAGCCCATAAAGTGAAGCCTTGTTCATGGGGTTTGGGGGTTTTTTTGGAGGCAATATGCAGTCAAAATCAGAGCTGGTCAAAATGTTTCCTGCACATGCTTTTTGCATTGGAAGTCACTTGTGATGGAATTTGAAGCATTTCTTAGGGCTGTGTGAATTAACCTCAGACCTCTTTATCAAAAAGATGTCAGTCGAGTCTGGATGCGCCTGCATAGTTTTCTGTCAGCTTCTTCAGGTGGGCTTTTGTGCCTAGCTGGAGCAAGGAGTACTTTGAGACGTGTAATCTCTACTGAGCGTTTGCAATTGGGGTTTCAATATACTTTTTCTCAAAACCATGTCTGAAATGCAGAATGTTTATAAACAGATGTTTCTGTATGCTGCACTAAGGTCTGCTCCATTACGGTTTTGGAAGAAAGATAAGCATCTCCTGAGTGACCTAAGCATTTTCTGCAGCACAAGGCCTTTCTTGTAGACTTTATTAAAGTGAGAGTCAAGTCAGTCTAGTGGGAACTGTCTGAAACTAGGCCCATGCATTGAAACTAGTTTTGTAGCTCACTGACAAGAGAAGAAGAAAGGACATAAAAAAACTATTTATAGTAATTCTGAATAATATTTTCTTTCCTTTAGCTGTCTCCGTAATGAGATACAGTGCATCATCATTTGGATTTGCTGTAAGTAGAGATACAATTTAATGCTCTCTACTGTTTTGGGGGGCTTTTTCTGAATGTGAAAATATTTTTTTTTTTAAATTTTTATTTTAAGTTCATAGTGAGGTGTGTAGAGTCAATGATGGATAAGAAAAATATTGTTAAGTCATACCTGGGAAAGGATAATAAAGATATTTTCATCATCCTTTTTTAGTTTCTGATTACAAGTGAATGTCAAATCACTGGAGTTAATATCAATACTTACATCGTGTTATTGACAGATACTATCCCCTATGTGTGGTTTTCTTCTACAAAGTCCCCCACCCTAATCAGTTCTATTGCTGAACTTGAGCGAGATTCTGAAGTTCCCTTCAGAACTCTGCATGACTGTTTTCCTATTGCAGTCTATGGTAAAATTCCTCTTGATTTCAGGATGATGGCTTTCTTCTCTAGTAGTTGCTGTGACTTTACTGATTAGTGGCAGAACAAAGAATTCCCAACAAGCAACAAAATGACTAATTTCAAGTGATTGGTCTGTTGCTTTCAAATATGAAGGTGAGATTGGTTCCATAGAAAGTTTGACTTAAGGAGGAAAGTTCTTACAGTGGGACAAGCGTTGTGTTGTTACCAAACATCATGTCTTCATTAACTAGAAATACAATCGTGGCAATTTTGCTGATGATACAGTATAATATGAAATCTGGATACAATGGGATTTAGAAGAAAAAGATTTGCTTTCTGTGAAATAAAACTTACTGCAGAGAATTAGTGACTTTGCAGGAAAAAGGGGTACTTCACAGATGTTTTCAAACACTTTTTAAAAGTCTTTGCATAAGAATCATGTTAGTATTTTAACTCTTGTGATGCCACAGTGGCAGATTGTGTTAGCTGTTGGGTTTTTTCCTTCTCTGGATGTGATGGATTATGAATAAAAAGTTTTTAATCCCTTGATTGACTTCCTGAGCTCTGAAGTGTATCATTGTGCTGTAATAACATGACAAAAATATGAAGATCAATTAATAACTGTAAAACCTGCTTTCATTAAAATGATTTATTTGAAGCTGCTCTGCCTGTGCAGCAGGGACAGCAAATGCATTACTATTAGTACAGGACACATGTAATGGCTCACAAAACAATTTACTCTTATCTCTTTCAGTTTGATGCTACCCTGGATGTTTTGTCTTCGGCGATAGTTTTGTGGCGTTACAGCAACGCAGCTGCTGTGCATTCTGCACACAGGGAGTACATGTAAGTACATTTAATTACTTTTGGCTTTAGCAGAGGCCTGCAGAGTTTTAGCTGTCAAACTGTGATGCTACAGAATCCAGAGCTGTGACAAAAAACATGTCATCAAGTATTCTTTCCTTCTGCCAACTGACTGTTTGGTCCCAAACTGTTTTCGTTTCCTTAGGCAAACCTCCCTTTGATTGTGATTTTCAGTTTCTTTTTAGCCAAGATAGTAACTGTTAGAACTTTGTGGGTTTTCCATTTTTAACCCCCTTTCTTTTTATCTTTTTTTTCCTTGCAGCATCTCTATTGAATAAGCTATATTTGCAATCTGTAATGGGCTTGTAAATCTTTTCTTTTACATCTGACTCCATTATTTTTACTAGAGCATGGTTTTAAAATGGATGCTTCCTGTAGCAAGAATGGAATACGAACCCCTTCTCTTTGAATGTAAATCACTTCAATTTATAGTGGTACTATTAGAAGTTGGGATTACAGAACATCTGAGAAGATTGAGTGGTATAATAGCATTTATAACTGCTGTACAAAGAAAGAGATAGGCACACTTTATTATAGAACTATTGCTGTTTTGGTAGGTAAGAGTATATCAATACTTGCATGTCTTTCTTGTGGGAAAAAAATACATGCTTACAAAGTAAAAACATTGAATGCTTGCTGTATAAGTCCTATGGAAAAAAGTAATTAATTTGTAGTAAAGTATTAATTACAGTAGAAATTATATTATGCATCATTGTGCAGCACTTCTATTGGCAATGCATGTGGTAGCTGAGAAGATCAGGTGGGGGTTCGCTCAAGAATTGTTCCACCTGGTGCACAAAGAGTGGTTTAACCTCCTACTCAAATTCTGGATACATTTAGGTGGAGAATGGCAGTACATTTATCTGCTTTGGTTCTGTCCTGTGCTGCCATTGCTAGCAGTATCCCATCTGGCTTGTTTGAAGATAGTTCAGCTATCCTGTGGAACAGACTGTAATTTTACAATAAAGAGGAATAAGGCATTTTTTATTCTGAAACACCGCTAATGAACTCCCTTCTGTTAGAAGGAAAGCCAGGTAAAACCAAACATTTATGTATCTGTTAGGATCAAGTACATAAATAAAAGCCTCATAGAGTGGACTACAACTTTTCTTCATAGTCCCTTCCTAAAAACTAAGCAAAAAGTAAGCAGTAACTCAGACGCATGTAACACGTTGCCAGAGCTGCAAGTTCATTCTTGACAGTGTTCCATTCATAAGAGATTGGAATAAAAGGCCATAGGAGATTAATGTGGCATTGATTCATAAAAATGAATTCTGTAGTATGTGATTAAAATTAGTCCTCCTGTACAAATTTGGAGATCTAACCAGCCATTTCCTGAGAATTTTGCTTTTGTGGGTGCCCACAGAGATCCCTGTCAACATTCAATTAACATATTTTTGAAATCTCCTTCTGTTGAGCTTTTTCAAGTAAACCTTGTGAATCAGTTTATAGAGC
Source organism: Dryobates pubescens (assembly GCF_014839835.1). Lineage (NCBI taxonomy): Eukaryota > Metazoa > Chordata > Aves > Piciformes > Picidae > Dryobates > Dryobates pubescens. Next base: position 48,940,660 of record NC_071613.1, on the reverse strand, counting down.
AAATAAATCCCAATACAAAAGAGGAATCAACATACCCCTGTGGCTAAGCCAGTAAAGTGAACAAGCAAAGTAGCAAACATGTTTTCCTGCTTTTTATGCTCATTTTTAATTTGCTTTCCTATACTCCCTCTGCTTTACGTCAGGCTAAATTAAGTCAATGAATTACTTGCCATGCCCTCTAGTTGCAGACAGCTAAGGTTACAGGATGAGATCAGTACAGAGTGAAGGAATGTTACCATATGCTGGGAATGTGAATCACTTGAGAGGCAGTCTGCTTATCTCTCCATTTCTAGAATTAAAAGGAGAGTCATCATAGTACCGACAACCTGAGAAATGGTCCTGTCTCTTAAGGCAATTCTTACTGTGTCAGATTTTTGAGGGAGGCACATTTCTAATTTCCTGTTGTGTTTAATCAGTCTCTTGCTTGAAAGACTGCATGTAATTATTTTTTCCTTTACCTCTGGGAAAATGTTGTATGACACCTCCTAGCTGCTTATCTTTGTACCTTATGTGCCTACAACTGCACCTGGTCTTTCAGAGTCCTTGTCTTTGTGTGCCAGTCCCTCTGTGGGGAAGTGTGCTCTTGGACTTCTGGGTGGTTTGGTGCAAATTAATGTGGGTGCTGAGGTCATTCTCTGCATTATTCCTGTCTCTGTATGCCAGCCATCTGGGTTTCTGCAAAACCACATTACTACTGTTTCCCAGAGTAAGGTGTGCCAGAGTGACTTCAGTTTGGTTCTTGATTTGTGGATCTTTTATTGATTTAAATATTACATTGGTCTGTATATCCGAACATATCTGAAAATAACCTGAGTTCCGTGGCAAAGACCAAGTGAAGTTGCCAGCTAATTATGTATTGCAAATTTATACCACTTCCTGCTTCAGAAACTTTACAGCACGAGATTGGTCCAAAATCCTGTTGAAATCAGTGGAAAAAGCCTCTTATGGAAGGGCAGTGTTAGATCCAGTCCTGTCTGTTGGATGTTGTTGAGAGAGAACTTAAAGATAGGATGAAAAAGAAAACCCCAGAAAAAGACACACAGAATACAGCCTGACTCATGATGTGCTGTGAATTAAATTTGTAGAATGAAATGCAAAGATGAAAAAGAACTGCATAATCTTAGTTAACATGTAGCCATATGGAAGTTAGAGGTGCAGCATTTCATGGGCTGGTACTCAGAATGAACAGTACAAAACTGCCTGCTGTGCCAAGCTCTGCTAAGCTGAACCAGTGGGTTTCCATTTGACTTCAGGGGAATTATAGTGCTGAAAGTTTGTAGCTAGCATGAAAATTTGATGAATTTAACTCAGTTTAATGGGTTCCAATTTACTAGATGATTTGATTTGCCTCATTTTCTGAGGCAAAATGAGAAGGTACTTTTTCAGTGTACATGTGACCAGAGTTATCCAATGTAAATATTGTTCCTCATGGTGGTTCACATGTAGCACCTGCAAAATATATTTGAACTTACCTCTGCCATTTGCCCTTCTTGAAAATCTAAAGCTGGTAGACTTTTCAAGTGTTTTACTGATGAGAATTTTTCTTAAGTCATTGTGGAAAAAATATATCTGGTTATGTTCAAGGTGTATCTTAAATGATGATGGAATCTTAAATGATGATGATGGAATTTTAATACTTTTTATTTTGTAAGCATACCAAATGGCTTTGAAAAATATAATTAATATCCACCAAGATCAGGTATAAACCACTCTATCGTAGTAGACCATATGAGACTCTGCTTGATTCTGCCTAATTAGCTCATTACTGAGAGAATATGTAGGAGTGGGATGAATATTTGATGTGTTTATTGCTGGTACTTTTGGGGTAGTTTCACACTTCACCATCTTTCTGTTTGTTTTGGCAGTCAAAGAAAAATAGGCAGAAGCAGGCTACTACATTTTCATGTATTTTAGAAGAGTGGCTGAAGTAGGTCTTGAGGGAATGCAAGAATTGGGATACCTGGGAAGAGTCAGAGTACATAGTTCATGAGTGCTTGATTTGCTCAGTGTGGTCTGCTGGACTGTAGGTTAATGTGCATGAAATTCAGAAATGCTGAACAAATCAACAAAGCAATGATAAAGAAACACAAGAAAGAAAAATCTTGGGAAATAATTTTGAATCTCAACAAAAAGGGAAAAAATAACTGCAAAAAAGGAAATTGTCCAATTCCCTGTTTTTCTTCGTAAGAGGAGGTGCTGAGAGAAGGGACTGCTCTGATGTAGCTGATAAACTGTAAGCATATAGTAGACCTGCTGCCTGTGAAGCTTAGGACAGGTTATTGCTTCATGGTAAGAATTTTGTGCAGTGCTATGTCATGCTGGGGTTGGCAGGCACTTCTGGAGGTCATCAGTCAAACCCCCCTGCTCAAGGCAGAATTGATTAGAGCAGGTTGTGATGTTAAAGGTCTGAATCCAATCTTCTCTTTTGTCACTTGAACATTGAATGATCACTGAGCCAGTCAAAATGCACAAAGAACGGTCCCCAGTCCTGCTCTCCATAACCAATGTACAATACTCTTGAATATTCTGCCTTTTAGTAAACCTTTAGCAATGTAATGTTATTCAGCTGCTGGAGCAAATGTAAATGCTGGTGAAGGAAAAACCTGGTAAATAGCAGTAGAAGTAATTTCTTAGTAGAAGACTGAAGCTTTAGGGACCTGGAAGGATGTCTCCTGAGAGTTTGAACTAGTAGCTAGCTATACAGCCATTGGGCAGCTGTTTGATCTGTTGAATTCAAGAATGAAGAACTTGGAATGGAGAAAGTGAGAAATACCACTTAACAAAGAAAGACTGAGAAAAGAGTAACAAACCTCAGGCACACATCCATATAAAAAAACTGTAAAAGATGGAACTTGATGTATAGTTGTTTGGAAATGGCTCCAAACTGTGAACTAAAGAAACATCTCTTGTTTGATTCCTTCTGCTCAGGAAAACAGGACCTCGCTCACAGCAAGTTAATAGAGTTAGTTGCCAGCCTGCTCAGGTCAAATGGAGTAAATGAAGCATTGCCACTTCTTAGGCTGTGGCGATGTCACCATTGTTACATGCAGAGCTACAATCCTGCCTTTCTGTGTAATGCAGCATGGAACTGAGTATCTGCTTATGCCCATAAGGTTCCATTGCTTACAGAATTTTTTTGATTACTGGGTTTTGTTTCAGCACTGCAAAAGCTAACTCCTTACAGCATATTTAACATAGCAATTCCTGACAGTTGCAGCTGGTGTTTATTATATATTATTTTGTTGATGGTACCAAGTATACTGAATACTGAAAGTTAAATCCTGTGTTTCCCAAGAACCAGTCTGTCAAAATCTTTCTTAACCCAGTGCCAGAGTAAATGAGAAACCTTACTCATAATGAGCTTGCTGATTAAAGCCAAGAGCAGAAAACTCACATTTCTTTCACTGCTACATATTTTATTTCCTTCCCTTTTTCTGTTTTTTATTACATATGTCAGATTGCAACTATTCCATCCTTTACTACTGTAGCAAGGAAATTAAATTGTATCATGGGCAAATAGTTTCTAATGTACTCATGGCGCTCTATGTTGCCATGGCATGATACATAATGAATGCACATATGTCTCTCTCTCTTTTTTCTTTTATTGTTGGAGGTGTCATCCAACACATTGGCTGTAATACTGCAATAACAAAAATCAGACAGGGTCTGCTGTGTGGCAGACAAGGGTTACAGCTCTCTGTTGTACCTCCACCTGCAGCTGATAAAGCTTTTTGCCGGGAGAAAATATTCATTCCTGTCCTTTGTGGGGCAGGAGAGGAGAAGAGGAGCCTGAGAGGAGATCTTACTGCTTTCTACAATTACTGAAAAGATGTTGTATTACTGAGGTGGGTGATGGTCTCTTCTCCCCAGTAACAATAGGCAATAGGGTGAGAGCAAATGGTCTCAAGTTGCACCAGGGGAGGTTTAAACTGGATATTAGGAAAAATTTCTGTGCTTTTGGTAAAGAAATCTGGTCAAGCATTGGAACAGTCTCCCCAGGGAGGTGGTTAAATCACCATCCCTGGAGGTGTTCAAAAATATGTAGACATAGCACTCTGGGACATGGTTGAGTGGGCATGGTGGTGTTAGGTTGATGGACTTGAGGTCTTTTCCAACCTGATTCTATGATTCTAGTGTGCTTTTTCTTTATGGATAAGAGACATTTCACCTGCAACAGAAGGTGGCTTCACTTATCTCTGCCTGTGTATTTATTTTGAATATCTTTTCTTGTATTATGCAAGGTTTAAAACCAATGTGTGCTAGGTTTAAAAACAATTGTGAAGGTCTTGCAATTTTTGCAGCTTTTTGCAATTAGACTTTATTTAGAAACTTTGCTGTGTGTCTGTAACTTAACTGTAATCACAGTGTATCATACCTCAGCTGGTGTAGCTGGATTTGTTGCTGTCAGAATGCTGAACCTATTGGCCAAATGAAAAAGGTCTGCCCTGTGCATTTGATTCTTAAGAGGCTCGTAAATTGTGGGGAGAGTGAACTGGTGTTCTATTTTGACATCCAGAAAAGCACAACCGTGAGAGCTTTATCCAAGAACTTCTCATTTAGTTTGAGCTAAAAGAAGTTTCTAAGAAAGATACTTGACTACTAATCAGGGACAGAGTAAATAGGAAAACTGACTCATAATTAGAATGATGGATGCAACAATTAGAATATCTCTTACATCCTTCACCATAGTACCCCTTTCTTTAATTAAGTTTGATGATAAATATGTAAATTTTATTTGTAATCTCTGTGTGTATGTGTCTATCTCCCCTTTGTTGCTTTATCACTATCCTGTGCAGATTCTGTAAAGGGCCATCACTGTTGCTACCTCCTGCAGAACCACATCTGCTGGTAAAGGAGTTGGGCATGTCTGTGTAGTTGTGGGACAGACATGGGATGTAAGTGTAATGTGGGTGAGTCTGTGTGAAGACTTACTGAGTCTTGCTTTCCTAATGAGAAAATGTGATAATAGATAAGACAGAGTGAGCCTCAGCTTCCAAAGTAATGGTAATCCTTATATCTTGCTTGCTTATGTCTAAGTGATACCACCCAGGACTATGTGTCCCCCAGGGTTTGATCTTGGGAAGCCTTACAGCAGTGTTATTGAATATATGTGTATTGCATTCAGTATAGGGATTGTGACTTCTTGCACCCAAAACTTAAAAGAGTTGGAAACCACTTTTTATTGGAGGAAATGGCTGTCATATAGCCAGGGTAGGTCTGGCTCTTCTTTCTTCTCCCTAGGTTCAAATAAGAGAATATACTGATCTATTTGGCTGCAGCAGATACTCTCTCTTTGTTCACAGAATGAATCCCCTTAATTTTCAGTATTAGTAATGTGTCTAAATTTTCATGTGCGAATTGGCTCTGCTCTACTGGTTAGCCTGACTAAATGAGCACTATCTATTTAGGAGGTGTTGAATGAAAATAATCCTCTCAATTCAGACCCAACATATCAGTCACGTTGGAGAGAAACCCTGCAGATAATTTTATCTATGCCATATATACAAAAGAGATTTGAAGCACAGATGGCAAAATCCACACCTACCCACAGTTCAGGGCAAACCTCTGTGGCTGGAGGAAAAACTTTTGTGATGAGTGAATGGAATAGCTAAGTGATCTGGAAAAATGTCAAATGCATGGAGATAGACTACAAACTGCAAATAGCTAAGAACTTAGCTCTGCAGTTCTTGTTTAGTTCTCAGCTACCACGAGTTGGTCCTCACGTGGGACATGACTGTCTCTCACACCTAGTGGTGAACAGTTCAGAGTTTGCAAAGTAAGTGTTCACTTATGCTTGGATATCTGCCTTATAGGAGGAGAAATACAGTTTCTTTGCAGCCACACTGAAAATTGCTAAACATTCTTTCTTCTAAAATATTTAGCCTAAATACTCCATCCAGGGACAGTGCTAGACACAGTCCTAGAGGCTGACTTATTAAACTGTATCATTTCTCCCTATTCAGCAAAAGTGAAGCAATCATAAACTTTGCTCTTACCCAGACACAAATGCATATATGCATACACTTATGCATGCATGCACACAAAATCCACACATAGCATTTACATTAAATATGAAATAGCAAACACATATATTTATACATTCTAAAATCTGTTTCTAAAAATGTGGCATCTGTAGACTTGGCAGTGATTTTACTGGAGCCAGATTTAAAATCTATTTAATTTTCCTTTTACTTCTGTACTAGCTGATTAGGCAGTATTTGTGTATATTGCCTAGTATTTACACACACACAGACAGATATATATAAAATCTGAGATATGGTAGTGTTGTGTTCTGGAGTTTGATGATCACCATAAAGCCTTCTGAGAACTTCTGAAATACTTTTTTTTTTTTTTCATTTCCACCTTCAGGAGAATGACAGAATCTCTAGAGGATCACCTGCTACAAGGCTAGGACCTGTGATCAGCTCTTCACAAGCTGGGAGGGTGGTTACAAGTCAGGTGTACCATATGTGCAACTGTGCAGACCAGGAAATAGAAAATAGGTCATAAGAGTTTTCAGCATCTCTCAGCTGTAGTAATGCCTTTGCTTTTAATGGCAGATATTTACTACCTTGAGAAACAAATTATTTATGGCACTGTTGCCCCAGTTCAGCTGCAGGATTTCAAAGGCTGTAAATACCCTGTTCTGCAGTGACTAGTTGAACTCCTGAAGGCAATAAAAGTTTTAGAAGGCCTATAACATTTTCACCATGAAATGGATCCCTAGCATAGATAATCTGAGTCTCAGATAGAAACACCATTTCACACACACACAGATTGCATTGGGTTGGAAGGGACCTTCAAAGGTCATCTTGTCCAACTCCCCTGCAGTGAACAGGGACACCTCATTGCCCTCTACAACTACCTGAAAGGTGGTTGTAGCCAGGAAGGGGTTGGTCCCAGGCAACCAGCACCAGAACAAGGGGACGCAGTCTCAAGCTGCACCAGGGGAGGTTTAGATTCGAGGTGAAGAGAAAGTTCTTCACCGAGCGAGTCGTTCGTCATTGGGATGTGCTGCCCAGGGAGGTGGTGGAGTCACCGTCCCTGGAGGTGTTCAAGAGGAGATTGGATGTGGCACTTGGTGCCATGGTCTAGTCATGAGGTCTGTGGAGGCAGGTTGGACTCGATGATCTTTGAGGTCTCTTCCAACCTTAGTTATACTGTGATACTGTGATACCTCTGGCTAGATGAGGCTGGCCTGTGCCACGTCAAGTCTGATCTTGAATGTCTCTACAGAGAGGGCTGCAACCACATCCCTGGGCAACCTGCTCCACTATTTTACTGCTCTCATTATGAAGAACTTCCTCCTTGTGTCTAACCTAAGTGTACCCTGCTCCAGTTTCAAGCCATTGCTCCTCTTTCTGTCATCACAAGCCCTTCTAAGATGTCCTTCCCCAGCCTTCCTGTAGGTCCCCTTCAGATACTGAAATGTAGCTATAGGGTCTCCATGGAGCCTTCTCTTCTCCAGACTGAACAGCCCTAATTTTTTCAGCCTGTTTTGCTCCATGTTCTTTAAGTGGTTAGACCATGTATATTTTTAAATATAATAATTGTGGAATTGGCTTTCAATGAAAATGTTGACTATTGCTTGAAGTATCTTTATTTTGTAATTATTTTTTTTAACAGTGAGAAAAAGGAGTAGCAGTTGAAGGTAGATTATGGGACATGTGCAATGAACAGTGAGCCCACTTTGTTCTTTTCAAAGTGAATTTTAAAGTGACTATTCCCTCTTCATCCAGCAAAAGCAGGTGCAAGTACTCCAAACAGCTGTGTTAGTGAGCAGCTGCATTGTAATTTCAGTGCCTCTTTTTAAAACAATGGGCAGCAGAGCTGTACATGTATCATGGTGAGCAGCAGACTGAATAGACCCTTTTCTGCCACAGAAGTACAATACCCAGCCAGACAATACCCAGCCAGAGGTTTCACTGCCACCTGCCTTGCTGTGTCTGGAGTGTGTGCAGGACTGGTTGTTCCTTATTTGTAGGCGGAACTTCCTATGTTCCAGTTTGTGTCCATTGTCCTGTGTCCTGTCACTGGGCACTACTGAAAAAAGTCTGGCCCCATCTCTTGACCCCTACCCTTTAGGTATTAATAAACATTGATAAGATCCTCTTTGTCTTCTTGTCTTCAGGCTAAACAGCCCCAGGTCTCAGCCTTTCGTTATAAGAGAAGTGCTCCAGTCCCCTCATCATTTTTATGGCCCTCCAGTGTTTCCCGGTCTCTCCTGAGCTGGATATCTCACAATTTGACGCAGTCGTCTGGATGTGGCCTTGCTAGAGCAAAACAAAGACCTCCCTCAACCTGCTGGTCACAGTCTCCTTAATGCACCTCAGGATACCATTGGCCTTCTCGGCCACAAGAGAGCATTGCTGGCTCATAGTGAGCTTGTCCACCAGGACTCCCAGGTTCCTGGAGCTGTCCCATAGGGTTATTCCTCACCAGAGGCAGAATCCTACACTTGCCCTTGTTGAACTTCGTGTAGTTCCCCTCTGTCCAAACTGTCCAGGTGTTACACCATGTGACTTTCCCTGAACGATTCCATGCCTGACACTCATGCTGTCTACCCACTAATGCTAAAATCCTTTCTAATCATAGGGAAACAGAAATTAGCACATTGATGCTTTCCATTAACTACTCTTATAATGTAATTGTTTTTCTTGCCTGGACTTCAGATGTTTTAGTGGGTTTATTGAGAGATTAAATTCTGTATCCATCATAAAATTGATTTACTCAGCTTTCCTGAAGAAGCTCACATTACTCATGGGCCTACAGCTCATATTGCTCTTTTTGGCCTGCAGCTCATTTTAATGCTAAGTTACAGTTCCTCGCAAAGTAATAGTTTTAACACTACCTCTTCACTTCAGTGGTGAAAACAGCCTGTAGAGATTTTAACGTTTCCTTTTCTGTGGGCTATTAGGAGCCATTAGTGCTGACAGACCTTGACAGAGCCTGCAGAGATAAAGGGTTTGTGAATAAAAATTCATAAGATCATAGGATAATTCCGGTTGGAAGGAGCCTCAGGAGGTCTCTAGCCCAGGCTCAAAGCAGAGTCAGCTGTGACATCAGAATAGGTTACTCAGAAATTTATCCAGTCAGGTCTTGAAAACTTAGAAGGATGGAGACTCTGAAACTTTCTGGGGAAACTCTTCCACTATTGCCACAGTGGAAAACTAATTTCTCTGAGAAAAACATACATTCTTAACAGCCAAGAAAGTACAAAATGCAAATAAACTCGAGTAAGCTGGCTCTGGGGAAGTAACAGAATTTTATGTAGGAATTAGGAGTATTATCTTCTATTTATCATAACTGCCAGAGAATTGGGTGAGGATTTGAAACTTGTTTTGATGGCAGCATTGCCAATGTGAGAAAACAATTTCAACTTCAAGACTATTAATACAAACTCTAGTGGTTTATAATGACTTTTCTCACACTTCTCTTGTCACTTTTACCTCTTTAGCTCTGCTGAAAATATGAAAATATTTTCCATGAATAAGGTAAGCAATGTTTTCAGTGAATAAGTAATCATACAAGAATGAAATATTTTACAGTGAGTGAGAACAATCATTTGCAGGAACAACCTTCCCAAGGATGTGATAGAGTCCTCCTTGTGGGAGGCTTGCAAGGTGTACTTGGACAGGTGCTAGATAATCTCATCTAGGCTCCCTTTCCCATGAAGGGCTGGACCAGATGGTTTTTGGAGGTTCTTTCCAACCTGGGCTGTTCTGAGGTGCTGTGAGGAGTTTCTTTACACTGGTAAAAGTAGTAAAAAAATACATAACCCATGTAATCCAAATAGCTCAGCTTAGGTACAGCAATGAATAAAATGCACAATATTTGCAAGAAGGATAGGTTTTGAACGTGGCATTTTAGATGCATTGTATGTTAATGAAACTGGGAAGTAATTAGACTGCTACTGTCAGTCTTGTTTTGTTCCACATGGTGTCATCAAATTTCAGGGACTGTTTTAATGAACTTGAAGTGTGGTGATAAAATTATTTGCGTGGTCTAACAGGCATACGACCAAGTACGCGAGACCCCTTCCCCCCTCTCCACTGCCATAAAACAACTGTCTCTTGTGAGCTGCCAGGAAAAGTTCCCACATTTTTGCACACTGTGTTTGCATGCATCACTCTTTTTTATTTATTTTCTTTTAAATTCTTGATTGGGTGGCTCCACCTTTGTTGCATGTGAGAGCAGATTGACTTGACAAGAGTAGTTACCAACAGCTTCATTACAGACCATTGTTCTTACTCACTTTCTGTTTTCCATTTGCCAGAAAGAGAGCAGGATGATCATTAAGCAGTGGCTGTTTTACAGAAGTCAGGTGATGTGAGGAGAACTGTTGTTGGTCATTGCTATGTAGCTTACCCCAGATCTCTTCTGAGGCAGTATATACAGCAGAGCTTGTCACTGGGGGTGTATTTATAACTTTATTGTCTATTAATAAAAACAAACACCAAAAACAAACCAAAGAAAAAAGAAAAAGTTACAAAAGAAGCAGCTGAGAGTCTAAATCTGCAGTCTTACTTCAGGCTGACTGCTGCTTACGTGGAAGTGCAATACTTTTGGCTGGAATGGGTCAATTCAGGTAAAGAATATTCACTGTGGCGAGAGCTGTGCTAAAGGTAAAATTGCTTTATTACATTGAAGATGAATCACCACAGAGATCTCAGTGAGGTTAGCTTTTAGTTCTGTGGTGGAAATACTGCAGAATTTGCCTTATCACTACCTAGAGGGAATCATAACAAAGAATTACAAATAAAAGACAGGATTAAAGATAAATCCATGAATTAGAAGACTGTACTAGATCTAAATTAATTTAATAATTTGACTTTTTCTGCTTAGGAAATTAATTTTGTATTAAAGGGGAAAAAAATTAACTTACTAATAGCAGTTTGAAAACTGATGGTTTGTGGAGAGGGACCCCCCCTGAAACGCAGTAGTTTTCATAGGTAATTGCTTAAAAGCCACTAATGTATGCAAAGTAGCAAATCTTTGATGAAGGGAAAGCCTGTCACGTGCTTACAGTGACATTTCCTTTTCTGGTCTCTTTATGAGTTGTGAGAATTTGTCATCGAGATGAAGAATTTTGTCTGGTAGAGTTCCTTAGAGGGAATGTGTTATGGAGAAGATGAGGTGGCAGCTGTACATCACGCAGTACACTTAACTGATCTTATTTTGATAGATGTGAGTGTAAATATCCAGGACTGGTGTAAATCAAAATGGGTATTTATAGGGTTCTATAAATACAAATGGGTTGCATATGGCTTGTAGTACTGCTTTCAGAAAAATGTCTTTTGGAAGTTGTCAGGTTGTAGCACACCCAGAACCAAGCTTAAGATGAGAGACATGACTTTAGTTTTTAGGATTTAGGCATACTCACATTTCTGCATTCTGCTACAAGTGAACTAGCAGGAACTGAAGCTCAAAAGCTGCATAAACTCTTCAGCAGTTTTGAAAGTCCAAGTGATTTCATTCTCCATGCCTGAGGCTGCAGTACAGCTGAATGAACAGTATGTTTCATTTCTGACAAAGTTACCTTGAAAAGCTGACAAAATTGATGAGTTAATTTTTTAATGCAATGAATTATTCTGTATCTTATGGATTTTAAGACAGGTATATTGCATCAAAAACACATCAAGAAGTGTCTTCAGCAGATCATGATCTGCTGCCAAGACCAACAGCAAACTAAGGAAGATGGGGTGGTTTCACTGTTAAAATCATATCATTGAATTCTATTTAGCAACAACTTAATGATAGTTTTAATTACTCTTGCATTCCAGGTGCCATTGCTCTGAGAACAAAAAATCCTTTGGAAGTCTGAGCTTGAGCTGACTAAAAGTTGATTATAGCCTGGATATCAGAGAGATGCTGTCACCTTGTCCTTTCTGAGTTAGTCTATTATTCTTTAACTAGACTGAATTGTGAAAGGTTTCAGAAAGCATACTGCTTCTGAAAGTCCAATCATGCCTTTTCATTATATTTTAATATGTTTTGACTAAATTGTCTCTCTGCCTCTTTCCGCTTAGAAGAAATACATGGAACTGAGGGAGGTTTCAGATTCAAGTACTCTTCATTAGATCTTTTCTGTTGCCTATCAAAACTGTAATTGATTATTTTCTGTTATATATCAATTATATCTCTATTATCAATTATATCTCTGATATAAATATCTCTAATGATATTTATTGTGAAGCTCATATGCTAACTCACATAGAAATGGCTGCAATGTAAGTATGTGATCTGAAGTAATTGCTAGAGGTTTGCGCCAGGGGAGGTTCAGGCTGGATGTTAGAAAAAAGTTCTATACAGAAAGAGTGATTGCACATTGGAATGGGCTGCCTGGGGAGGTGGTGGAGTCGCCATCACTGGAGGTTTTTAGGAGAAGACTTGACAGGGTGCTTGGTGCCGTGGGTTAGTTGCTTGGGCGGTGTTGGATTGGTTGATGGGTTGGACGCGATGATCTTGAAGGTCTCTTCCAAACTGGTTTATTCTATGTATTCTATTTATTCTATGTAAGTGCTGTTGGTGGCGTATAATATGTGATGTGTTCTTCATGGATGTTGCTGGACAGAGTGTACCCTCATCTCTTAGCAAGAAGGCACTGATGTTCTGGAATATGAGGGTATTATGGGGACCACCAGTTGCTCCAGAGTATCAGAATTCTTGACAGTGACAGTGGGGAACCTGGAGACTCAAGAGCATTTATTACACTGTAGTGATGACTCCAAGCCAGGGGTATCTGTAAAATCCTCACTAGATTTTCAGTCACTCCTCACTTCTGTCTAGCTCCTCTTCCATTAATTTTCATGGGTACGTCTGAGTTGTCTGGAACTTGTTTAGAAATGACAGTTGGCTCATCTAATTTAATTGAATGTTATTAATGAAATTGCATTTGCCAACCACTTTGGCAGTAGCACCCTTCATGTGCAGTTGGAAACACTAGTTACCAAGCAGTGGAGTAATTGTTAGCAGATGGAAGTTAGCAGGCTTGTATTAAAGTTTTTGCTGTCTAGCGGCTTGAAATAAATCAAGCTTAAAATAATCAATTGCAATTTATTTATTATGTACTACTGTTAAAATTTCAGATTTTATTTTTGAGGGTTTCTTGTTTTGTACATTTGTTGTGGAATTTTGTGTGATTTTTGATCTAGATAAATTATTTTTCTGCCAAATGAGAGTGAAAGAAGACACCATGCAGTATTTTGTTCTACTGGCTTTGCAGACAAATCGATACACACAAGAAGACAAGAAATGTGTGGTGTTGCACTTAAAGAACTATGCCATTACTCATGAATTTTGCATGGCTATGGATTCTAAAAGCCAGCATATAAAGGAGAAGCTAGACTTGCTAAATATGATGACTGAATGCTGATTCAAACCTCAGACTGCATTTCTGTCTGCTATTAATAGCCTTGTCACCGTTATTAACATCTTCCTTTCTTCTTTCTACTTTTAGCCATTTCTGGTTAAGTAGGTGTATGGCAATTCTTTTGACACAGTAAAATTGATCTGGGATATAAGAGAAGCAGCTCAAGGTTGCTGAAATTGTTTCTTACTTTCTGGCATAGGCAAAATGTTTGCCATTAGGCTTTGGTGGTGGCAGAGTTTACAGAGATATCCCAGGCTCTCCAACATATGCAAGAACTGAATCCAGCCAATGCGAGCTGATGCTGCTTTGCTCTCTTCTCTGTCTCACAGTTGTGGTATTCAACAATACATATTGGCACAAGGAAGTTTGGTCTGTTGTTTCCAACTCACTGATTTGTGGCTTTGCTGATTTAGGCTTTTCTTTCAGTGTTGCTTTCAGGTGAAATGTCAGCATATTCTTGCATGAAGTGTATATATCTCATGTCAACCTGTCACTGGCTCAGCAAATGGCCTTAGGCAAGTCAGCCAGCTTTTGTGGGCCACTTTGTTGCCTAATGCCTGCAGATAAATGAGCAGAACTTATAGTGTATGTTTCTCTACCTTGTCCAAAAAAAAAAAAAGTAAAAATTAAAATTAATTACAATAGAAGAATTGTGGAGTATAATCTTATGTTATAGCCTTGCTAAGCATTAAAGAAGTAATACATAAAGGTGGTACTGAGAAGTTTTGAGTTTGACAAAGGAATCACACAGAGACAGATCGCTGTGTGTGCTTCATTCAGATAGGATGAAACTGCAAATCTCTGAAAAGAATCTGTTGAAGAACAGAGACCTGCTTCCAAATATGCCATGGAAAATGAAACATCTAGCTTTCAATCTGACTCATTCTTTTGGGGATATGAACTTTTCTCCCAACCATGTTACCATTTAATTATCACCTCTTGCTGTAGGATTGCACAGAATCCAGCCTGTGTTTCTTTCTCTATCACAGATGATGGGCCAGATTTTTGATCTTGTGTTTAAGTCTAGGAGAAGGACTCTAGAGTAATCAATCTCTCCCCTGCCTTTTCTGTTTGCTTTTTACAACAGGTTCTTTTTAACATAACAAGAACAAAGGCTGTGCTGCAATTTATTACAAAGGAGTTAAAAATCTCTCTTAAAATCAGCGTGGCAGAATTTTGCCTACCTGAGGCGAGTTCCTCATCTCCCGTACCACTCCATGCTCTACCTTGGCTATACTCTGTAGAAGGGCAGCCCCTTTACTGAGAACTTGTCTGTAGGATTATGTGGATTGTCCACAGCATGTTTTAGTGATGCTTGTGTTAGGAAATAAAACCAGATACTTGCCTGTGCCACTGCTGCAGCTGTGTCTTCTGACCTAGCCAGAGCAATGCCAGTTCAACTGCAGTCTCTAGATTGAGCTTGATGTGAACATTACATGTGCTGCCAACCACCAGATGGCCTGATGTCTGAGCTGTTGAAAATAGCAGCATGCTACTGGAATAATTATAGCATCCATAAACTGAGCTAACAGATAGGTACCAATGGATGATTTACAAACAAAGGAAATTGACTTTTGAGGAAAAAAAATGTACCTATAGATATCACTTGCTAACTATTTCATACTTTAAACATTAAAATTGCTCTTACAATATATCTATAGTAATATAATTTTATATGAGGAGCTATTAGTAAAATTGTATTATGGATATATCAGTAATGTAAGATATTGCCTATTGTTGTTTGTGTAGAGGAAATCAAAGCCTTATATCCTGTAGTATTTCATGGCAAAAGGAAGTCCATCAATCTGTTTCTTGGAACAAAACCAACAGCTTGCGTTTTTACCGTGGTTCTGGGTATGTGTTATTTGCTGTGTAAGCCTCATTGTGCCTTTGTCCTACTAAAAAAAAATAGTAATTGTCAATTATTCTTTTACTTTACCTACTTTTGCTCAAACCTTTTGTTTGCTTTTTATAATTCTGGGTTGTAAGCACTGTAAACACTGCAGAGCAGTAGTAGAGTCTAATTCTATATAGCACCTTGCCTGATGAGACCCCGATCCTTATTTAGGTATGGAGAGACCCTTAGATAGCCTATGAAGTGATACACCTAGCCTACTAGGGTTTTTTGGGGTTTGTGGTTTTTGGTTGGTTGATTTTTTTGGTGGGATCTGGGGAGGAAATAGGTGTTTCAGGTTCTGTTATGCTACTGACCAGATTTATCAAACATCTGTCCTGGTGTGGTAAAGAGAAGGAAGTTCTCTTGATTATTTCCAATGCAAAGTTGTAGGAACACAAACAGAAACAGACCTCTAGTGGACTCCGTGAGAAATCATCAGGAGCAATAGAGGTCTCTTCCTCTCTCACTCTGAAACATCATCTGGTCTGCCCTGTCTTCTGCCACATGTTCCAGGATTTAAGAACTGGGGAGGAACTGGACGGTTCTCTTAGTTCACTTCTTTAATTCAAACCTCTATCCATATCTCCTTAAGATACTTTTATCATTAATATTCTGTTGAGTGTCATCCTTCAGCAGTGGGAGAGTTGGCAACTCCAAATATGTTATAATGTGTTTACCTTTTTTTTTCTTCCCCCCAGAGCTTGTTGTATCTTGGGTGTCATATTCCTCCTGTCATCTATATGTATCGTGATCAAAGCCATCCATGACCTTGCGAAGAAAGTGCTTCCAGAAGTGGTAAGATGATGAAATGTCCTTTTCATTCCCTACACTGCCCCTGAGCCAAAGAAAGGCCGGCATCATCTTTCATCAGGTGCTGCTGAACTCAAAAAAGCTGTAGCAGGTGCATTTCCTGCCTGTCTGCACATACTAGTCCTGATTTTCGAGCAATACTTTTTCTTTATGTGATGGATTCTAGTCTTTATAGGTTTTTATAGGCTTGAGACCATCTCTTCTTCTCCCTGGTTACCTTTATGGGCCAAATCTTTCTCAGCATAATCACTTGAAGCTTTACGCAGGACTGTAAGAGTTCACTTACAGAGAGGAGGTCTCTCTGGGCTTAAGGAAATTGGTAGAATTTTATGAGGAGAATATTTCTGCAGTTTACTACTCCAGTGGGTTCAGTATTTTATTTTTAACGTGAAAAGAGTATTTTTGGATTATATTTTTTTTGTTTGTTTTCCAGCTCTTGCCTCCAATTCCAGAGCCATGTACGAGTAGCAGGAGTGAAACAGGTGAGGGGAGCATGCTGGGGGAAAGAGCTGGCTTTTCAACAGGCTCATCATGGAGCATCACAAAGGGCATTACTCCTGCTCTCTGTTTGCTTTTGGTTATGAAAGCCAGCCCCTACTTGGCCTACAGAGCAGCTCTTCCCAGCAGCCCTTCTCTCAGCTCTGCTGTCCTATCCTGCTTGCTTCTTTTCAGTACTGGCTATTAACTTCCCTGAGCTCTACTCATCTAAAGCAGCTACTCACTAGAAGAGCCATTTGGCAATGGTTCCACTCCCAGAAGGATCTTGATAATGTGCTCAAAAACAACGGGGCCTCAGTTCAGTTCTTGCAGATAGCCTGACATGGACATTTTGTATGGAGCCTCCCTGAAGTTTGGTCTGTCTGTAAGTGAACACAGATTTTTGCACTGGGGCTTCCCCCTACCAAGTACTATTCCCAACACAACGCTAGAGAGAAACCTAAACTCCTTGATTTCAGGAGATGGAGGCAGAGCTGGAACCAGGAGATGGAGGCAGAGCTGGAAAAACCCCTCAAAACAGAATTGCAATTGTTAACAGTGTAGATAACCAACTGGGACTTGTGCTCTCATGAAAACTTCCAAGAAGCTGGGCAACTCCAGAAACCTAATTTAGTGGTTTAGGGAAATTTGGGTAAAGATGAGTAGCTTATCAAAAGCCCTTGGAATAATGCATGACTGGTTTGCAGCCAGGTGGATCGTGACCACAGGTGATTCATGCTCTCTTGCATTCTGCTTCTTTTTCAGTCTTCATAATTTACTGCCTCCTGAGCTCTGCCTGCATAGCAGCACATGTGGTTGTTCACCAGCCTGGTTCTGTCAAAATGATCTAGGTTAGCTTAAACACTTTTAATAGTCAGTTCCTAAACTCAACCAAAACATGTTGACAGAACTGGGTTAGGGAGTAAGTGGGGATGCCATTGTGCCAATAAAGCAAAAGGAGATCTTACTAACGGTGAAAAGAGGAGACCCTACAGTGATGTCCAACTAAATGACAACCTCTTATCTTGACTGTACCCAAACAGTGCATCTGGCTACAGCCTGACTCCTATTTAGTGAAAATAAAGAAATAAATAGTCTTGACTCTGTAATGCAGAAATAAATTCAGAAAGAAGGTTGCAATAATAATTAAAACACCCTTTTGGCGAATGTATGGTAGTGTAGACCAGATTAATTTGGATGTCTTAAGCTAATTCATTGTGGACAAATGCCTTAAGAATTCCAGCAGTAGGAACCAGGGTTTAAAAGGTGCCATATGCATATCATTCCTCCATCATTACAGGTATTGTCTACAGCTGAGGGTTCTGTTTCTTAGACAGGGAGAAATATCTCCTATTTCCAGCATCAAAGTTAGGAGCTGCAGGTATTTTGTACTTCCTTGTTTTTTATTCTTTCAATGCATTTACATCAGGAAAAAAATATTTAATTAGAGTTACAGAAAGGTATCCCTGAAGAGCAGATCCCATTACAAACATCCTGTAAGAATAGTTGGTACAAATCCCTTTTGTCACAAAATACCTTGGATTCAGATTTTGGTGTGCTAAAACTGTGTGGGGTACATCACAGTTAGGGTGGATACCGCTTACATTTGACACAGTATCAGGGTAAACAGACAATTTTGTTCCTGTGACATGGGGCTGACTGCTTTCTCTCATTTGGGCACTCAGATACTATCAGCAGTTTGAAAGATGTATCCGGCAGGGCCTGGACTGTGGCTGGCTAGTGGCAGGGGTAAAAGCCACATACACATGCAAAGGATTTGCAGACCTTGCTATTCTGCCTGGAAAGTGGGTTAGAACAAGGGATGACAAAAGATGGTGCTTCTGTTCAGTATGCCTTAAATGACATGGCAAGGATTCTCATTTCAAAGTCTCAGTACATCTCACTGTGGGAAACTGATTCAGTAAGGGTTGCTTGATGTGAAGTATCTCAGTGTAAACTGAGGATCACACAGCAAAATGAGGAGAGACCAGCATTACTGCTGCAGCGCGTGGCCAGTGAGGTATTCTGCTTAAGAGCTGCTATGTTAAAAATAGTTGGGGGAATGGATGTTAATAGAAAACTTTTCAGTGGTTCCTGCTGTGCCTGAATCTGATGCTGGTTTTCTATTTGTGTAATGCTCCTCTAGCTGCTCTGTGTCTCAGCAGAAATAGCTATTCTTCCCGGTTGTTTGGGTCTTGGCTGATGGAGTATGTCCTCAGCTAATCTGCAGCTGCCCAGGCAGTGTCATTAGCATCTTAGCAGAGTGAAAATCTGCTCAAATGAATTCAATAAGGGGCAGGGGGTTCTGCCTCTACACTTGTATCTAGGGTACTGTCTTGTACTTCCTGGACCACCAATGAACCAATTGATAAGATGAAGGTGACAGTCTCTTTTTGGTAGTGCCCAGTAACAGGACAAGGATCAGCAGGTATAAGCTGGAATACAGGAAGCTCCACCTCAACATGAGGAGAAATTTCTTTACTGTGAGAGTGACAGAGCACTGGAGCAGGCTGCCCAGAGAGGCTGTGGAGTCTCCTTCTCTGGAGACTTTCAAAACCTTCTTGGATGCATTCCCGTGTAACTTGTCCTAGGTGATCTTGCTTTGGCAGGGTGGTTGGACTACATGATGTCTAGAGGGCCCTTCCAACACCTAACATTCTGTGATTCTATGTTTCTATGATAATAACACTAATGTCTGTAATACCTTGCCATGTAATATAGCTATGATGTATGGACATACATGGAAAAATAATAGAACCACATTTTCTGCTAATGGCTTTTTGCATAGCAGTGAAGTAATCAATCCTCCATTGAAATAATGACCTGAAATAATTTCCAATGGCGATTTCTGGGATTTTATATATATATATATTATGTTATTATGATGGCAAGGAAGTATCCCTGTACTTTGAGCAATAACAGAACACTAAGACCAAGGAAAGGTAGTGTAACTCTACTGGTGTCCCCAGCTGGTAAAAAAACAGGGTGAAGAGCTGTGTGCTAGATGGAGAGGATGCAAGCTTCAACATAATTTTCACATGTGAGTCATAGTCGCATGATTTTTTTGGTACAGTTTACATCTTTATTAATCTTTCTTGAAGCAAAGGTCATTGAAGGTGTGGGTACTTTTCAAAGCATCTTGTGACATTTTAAATGTGTGACTTCAGTTTTATGAGAGATAATGGGGCTGAAACCCAACTGGAAAATGCTGCTCTTGGTGTTCAGATGCTGAAGCTAGTATTGTCAGTCTCAAAGACTGTTAGCGGGGGACTCAAGATCAATGTAATGTTAATGCAGAGCAGCAGGACTGACTGCATTGCTCTCAGAGCTGTAAAATCTCTTTTTCCATCTTAATTTGTGGTAAACTTCTGTGACTTTGTCAGAGTTCAAAATTGGGAACAGTTGTAATTTCTCTGAGTTCATTTTAATTTGTTCTATGTTTTGGAGAAAGAAGTATGATACAGACAAGTTTAATTTAAGGTATGAAACAGATAAAGCTAGACTAGACTAGACTAGACCAGGTTGGAAGAGACCTTCAAGATCATCGCATCCAACCTATCATCCAACACCATCTAATCAACTAAACCGTGCAACCCAGCACCCCATCAAGTCTCCTCCTAGGCACCTCCAATGATGATGACTACACAACCTCCCCAGACAGCCCATTCCAATGGCCAATCACTCTCTCTATGAAGAACTTCTTCCTAACATCCAGCCTAAACCTCCCTTGGTGCAGCTTGAGGCTGTGTCCTCTTGTTCTGGTGCTGGTTGCCTGGGAGAAGAGACCAACCCCCGCCTGTCTACAACCTCCCTTCAGGTAGTTGTAGAGGGCAATAAGGTCTCCCCTGAGCCTCCTCTTCTCCAGCCTAAGCAACCCCAGCTCCTAAAATCCTAAAAGCATAATAATTTCTGAATAGTTCTGGATCAATTACGCAAGGCTCATTTACACAGATTTTCTTATGTGGATATTCTGAACAGGAACCTGGACTATTGTTGTCATTTCATACAGTGATTTCAGCAGCATGCCTGACAATCCTCACCAAGATTCAGAGAACCAAAAGGAGAATGACAAATCTGAATGTTAATGGCATTTCCAGATCAGCTACCCTATTCTATGAGGGGCTTAAATGTCCAGGGTTTCTTGTTAGACTGCAGAGAGGAGCTGCTTAATTTACAGGACAGGAGCTCAGGTTTAGCTGAGTCAGGCATTTTTCAGTCACCTATTTGAATTATCTTTTATTCCATGCCAAATGTAATTTTTTGTTCTGACACTGAATGGCAGTGTTTCTGATCTGCACTGGCAGAGAAGAGAGGACAATTAGTGCTCCTCCTTTCCCCCCACATCTTCATACTACTTCTGCTTTTATTTTATGCTTGTTGTTTGGTTTACCTCTCTATGTTAAGTTGAATTAAAATTATAGGTACTGTATGTCAGTGCATGTGCCTTCTGCACAGGCCATGTTTTTTATAGTTCTTTTGAACACTTCAGAACTTTGGGAAACACAGAAATGGTATAATCCTCCTTCTGGTATAGCACAGTATCACCAAGGTTGGAAGAGACCTCAAAGATCATTGAGTCCAACCTGTCACCACAGACCTCATGACTAGACCATGGCACCAAGTGCCACGTCCAATCCCCTCTTGAACCTCTCCAGGGATGGTGACTCCACCACTTCCCTGGGCAGCACATTCCAATGACAAATGACTCTCTCGGTGAAGAACTTTCTCCTCACCTCGAGCCTAATCTTCCTTCTGGCTCCTTTGCTTCATGTGCCAAGGACTAGTTCACTTTGAATTAGCCTACAGAGCAGGATACAAGTGACTAGGTAATATGGACAAGTTTGATGGTATGGATTTGGAATTTTGACTCCTGATCTTGTCTGTGTTTTCGTTAGGTAACCGCCATGGCCAATGCTGGGTCATCACTGACTTTCCTCATACCTTTCTTTTTAGTCTTATGTCCATTTTCAGATGAATAAGCCTGAGGAGCCCGCAGGCTTCAAGGTCAAGCATCACCCAGGATTTGTACACTGTGTTCATTTTTGCAAATTAGTATTAAGCACTGAATTGGTATTTTTACAGAACTTCAGCTGCAGATTCCATCTCTTCAGCAGCAAGTTCAGAAACTGTCACTGTTAGGTAAACTGTGCACAGTACTTTATAGTATAATTAAACAGAAACCTACCCTGAAAAATGACATTCTGTGTCAGGAGAGTTGGACAGTGAATTAATTATGCACATAATATGGAATTCTATATTTGTATTAATTACAAATGTCTCACTATCATGGGGGAAAGTTTCTTTTCAAGTAATTGAGGTATATTTTAATCCTCAAGGTTCAAAGTACAATCCCTTGTACTAGCGTTTCAGTTTCACAGAGCAGTGTTTTCCAGCAGCTGATCTACAGAATTCTATTGCTTAGTGTGTTTTTAAATTCATTCTTCATGAAGTCTTGAATTACAGCATTGATGATGAGGTAGATGTAGAAGAAATATGGCAGCTGAAGGGATCTATTTGTCTCAGAAGTCTGGAAACTACCGATATGAATATATGCAGTGGGAATTGGTAGTGATTGCCCCCCATACCCCAATTTTAGGGCTTTGGGCATTACTTTTAGTGAGCATCATTTGGGTCTCTTGATTTTTGAACAAAGGAGAAAAATGATGAGAACAAAGCATTCATGTCCCTTCCAGAGAGGATCTGTCTGTCATGTAACCTGGCTTTGCATTTGCAGAGATGCTTTATTTTCCTTTGAAGGCAAACGTGTGGGGGCGTGTATGGAGCTGCAGCTTCTGCATGCATCAACACATACATGCAAGCCACTTGTGCTGTCAAGGTGTGACCTCCATTCTCATCTGCCTGAAAATATTTTTAATTAAAGCTTTCTTCTTTTATGACTTTAAAGATGTGATAACATTTTCCACTTGTCCTGGAACCTGTTAGTTTTGAAGGAATCTTACTGTTTCCTACTCTTATCATATAACTGCTTAGACATTTGTGTAAGGTTTCCTGTGAAACATAGGAGTGCCTATGCTGTAACACATCCAAGTGCCGGGTTCTGCACATTGGCCACAGCAACCCCATGCAGAGCTACAGGCTGGGGTCAGAGTGGCTGGAGAGCAGTCAGGCTGAGAGGGACCTGGGGGTGCTGGTCGACGGTAGACTGAACATGAGCCTGCAGTGTGCCCAGGCAGCTAAGAGGGCCAATGGCATCCTGGCCTGCATCAGGAACAGTGTGGCCAGCAGGAGCAGGGAGGTCATTCTGCCCCTGTACACTGCACTGGTTAGGCCGCACCTCGAGTACTGTGTCCAGTTCTGGGCCCCTCAGTTTAGGAAGGATGTTGACTTGCTGGAACGAGTCCAGAGAAGAGCAACAAAGTTGGTGAGGGGTTTGGAACATAAGCCCTACGAGGAGAGGCTGAGGGAGCTGGGGTTGCTTAGCCTGGAGAAGAGGAGACTCAGGGGTGACCTTATTACTCTCTACAACTACCTGAAGGGAGGTTGTAGACAGACGGATGTTGGTCTCTTCTCCCAGGCAAGCAGTACCAGAACAAGAGGACACAGTCTCAGGCTGCGCCAGGGGAGGTTCAGGCTGGATGTTAGAAAAAAGTTCTATACAGAAAGAGTGATTGCACATTGGAATGGGCTGCCTGGGGAGGTGGTGGAGTCGCCATCACTGGAGGTTTTTAGGAGAAGACTTGACAGGGTGCTTGGTGCCATGGGTTAGTTGTTTGGGTGGTGTTGGATTGGTTGATGGGTTGGACGCGATGATCTTGAAGGTCTCTTCCAACCTGGTTTATTCTATGTATTCTATGTATTCTATGATAGAAGTATGGAGCCCATACAGTGCTCCCAGCCCTTCCCAGGATCTTTGAGGGACACTGTCTTAGACTTGCCATGCATGTGCTCTGTGGTGGGTCTACCCCCCACATGTGTTTGCCATGAGGATTAACTGTGAACGTGATTGCACCTGGGAAACTTGAAAAAAATATAGAAAGATCACAAAATACCAAAAAAAAACCCATTCTTACACAAAAGAGAGGTATGCTATGTGGGAACCCTACAGCTACAAATTCCACCTCTTTCTGTGTTATTCTTCTATTATGGATATAGCTGTGAATTTATTGTATTAGCTGTGAATCTTTATTCTTTGAGTGTCTGCTTCAGCATGACATGCCACAGTTATTATCTCAGCTTCATATCACTGTGCTCCAAGGAAATATTTTTCACTGATCAGATCTTTTTTCTCTCTCTCTCCCCTCTTTCTCCTCTTTTTCTTTGTTCCTGATACACATTCTGGAGTTGTTAGAACAAGTAGGCCAGCTGCTCTTGTTTCTGGGGTGTTTGGAATTAAGGTTTCTGATAATTTTAGCTGTTGTTCAATACACCTGACATTAAAAGCGAATCAGTGTTTGACATATTGCACATAAAATCTTCATTCTGCTTACCCTTCCACTTAATTTGAAATGATCATTTCTTGGATCATGTAATTTGAGTTTGTTTTGTTTGGGTTTTGTTTGTTTGGGTTTTTTTTCTGCAATGTTGAGTGTCAAATATAAAATAGAATCCCTTCTGGTTGGATCAGAAATGATTTACTGTAGTTTTTTCCCCCTAGCTATCAGATTCAGAATATTTCCCTTACTGCTACTCACATCATTTGTTAGCTGTTAATAAGATAATTCCCACTAGGAAAAGGAATTACCATTCCTATATTGATGTTTCAGAGAGCTAAATCCACACCCAGTGCTGACCCTGAGGATTTGGTACAAATACATTTCATTGCAGATAAGGAAGAAGACTGATCTTGAACATTGCTGATGACATCATGCTTGGGTTTCTGTAAATTTTAGTGATTTTGGTGTGTTCTGTTAATATATTGAGAAAAGACTTTAAAACTCATATTATGCATAGGTATCAAATGTGGGTTTTGTGTTTGGATTTGCCAGTGTCAGTCCTTGCTACCTCCTGCTAAAAATCCTTTTTCATTTGCCCCTTTACGTACTTCACGTCAATTACTATTTGTTCTTAGATAGTGTAAATGTAATTTTAGGGTTAATGCTGTGTTTTAGTTCTTACATACTGGCCCAAAGAATGTGAAAGCCTTTTCTTCTTTTTTTTTATTTTACTTTTTTTTAAAGAAGGCTAAAAAAGCCTAACCCAGCCACAGTGAGAATGACCATTTTATTTTCACCTGGGGTTGTAAATCAATATCCATTTGCTATTCAGTTACTGCTTGCATTTCCCTAGGTAATAGTATAACACATGTAATGTCAATGCAGTTTGGCATTTGTCCTCATTAGTATGGCAAAGGACACATTTTTGTAGGAGTAAGCAAGCATCATGCCATATTTCTGACATTTCCTGCTGAACAAAGAAGGAAAAATTCGATCAGTTTGTGCACAAAAGACGTGCAGCACATCTGATGTGGTACCTCCAATGTGCTTATAAATGAGATCACTTGAAAGATTAGGTCACAAGTATGTCCATCATATCCTATTGATTGCACTTGAAATGGGGAGCTAGGGGTGGCACAGTGTAGCTTTATGAGTTCTTATTAATTTTCTGATTTGTTTATTATGAATACATCATAAATATATCCAACAATGTCAGCAGCTGAATTATAGGTCAGTAGCAATATAGCAAATGGTGGTTGTGTTTGTATACACATAATATGCTCTTATGCATACCTCTCTATACATTCCTAATTTCATGTACATGTGTGTATATATGCACATAATATGCTCTTATGCATACTTCTCTATACATTCCTAATTTCATATATATGGGTATATATATATATGCATATTACAGAATCACAGAATGTTATGGGTTGGAAGGGATCTTGAAAGATCATCTAGTCCAACCCCCCTGTCAGAGCAGGATCACCTATACCAGATCATACAGGAACATATCCAGGTGGGTTTTGAATATCTCCAGAGAGGGAGACTCCACAACCCCCCTAGGAAGCCTGTTCCAGCATGCTTTCACCCTCACAGGGAAAAAATTTGTCCTTATGTTCACATGGAACTTTCTATGCCTCAGCTTCCACCCATTACCCCTTGTCCTGTCATTGGGCATCACCAAGTAGAGCCTGACTCCATCCTCTTGGCACTCACCCTTTACATATTTTTAACATTAATGAGGTCACTTCCTACTCTTCTCCCCTCCAAGCTAAAGAGCCCAAACTCCCTCAGTCTCTCCTCATAAAGGAGAAACTGCATTGTCTTGGTGGCTCTTCACTGGACTCTTTCAAACAGTTTCCTGTCCCTGTTGAACTGGGGGGCCTAGAACCGGACACAATATTCCAGATGCAACCTCACCAGGACAGAGCAGAGGGGGAGGAGAACCTCTCTTTACCCTTCTAATACACCCCAGAATGGCATTGGCCTTCCTGGCTACAAGACCACATTGCTGGTTCATGGTCAGCCTTCCAGTCACCAGGACCCCCAGGTCCGTTTCCCCTTCACTGCTCTCCAGCAGGTCAGTCCCCAACCTATACCAGTACATGGGGTTGTTCTTTCCCAGGTGCAAGACTCCACACTTGCCCTTAAGTAAGCAAGACCTTAAGTCAGTAAGCAGAACATGAGCCAGCATTGTGCCCAGGTGGCCAAGAAGGCCACGGGCATCCTGGCCTGTATCAGGAATAGTGTGGCCAGCAGGAGCAGAGAGGTCATTCTGCCCCTGTATTCAGCACTGGTTAGGGCACACCTTGAGTCCTGTGTCCTGTTCTGGGCCCCTCAGTTTAGGAAAGATGTTGAGTTGCTGGAATGTGTCCAGAGAAGGGCAACAAAGCTGGGGAGGGGTTTGGAGCACAGCCCTGTAAGGAGAGGCTGAGGGAGCTGGGGCTGCTTAGCCTGGAGAAGAGGAGGCTCGGGGCAGCGGGGAGACCTTCTTTCTGTCTACAACTCCCTATAGGGAGGGTGTAGCCAGGTGGGGGTTGGTCTCTTCTCCCAGGTACCAGCACCAGAACAAGAGGACACAGTCTCAAGCTGCACCAGGGGAAGTTTAGGCTCGAGATGAGGAGGAAGTTCTTCACAGAGAGAGTTGTTAGCCATTGGAATGTGCTGCCCAGGGAGGTGGTGGAGTCACCATCCCTGGAGGTGTTCAAAAAAGGATTGGACATGGCACTTGAAGCCATGGTTTAGTAGTCATGAGGTCTTGGGTGACAGGTTAGACTTGATGTCCTTTGAGGTCTTTTTGAACCTTATTGATTCCATGAACCTTATTGATTCCATTCTATGGGGAGGTGGTGGAGTCGCCATCACTGGAGGTTTTTAGGAGAAGACTTGACGGGGTACTTGGTGCTGTGGGTTAGTTGCTTGGGCGGTGTTGGATTGGTTGATGGGTTGGACGCGATGATCTTGAAGGTCTCTTCCAACCTGGTTTATTCTATGTATATGTATTCTATGTATTCTATGTATGATTCTATTTAAGGCATTTCTACACAATGTGTCCAAGGCCAATGTATAATGGGTGTGAAGCACCCCACTTAATCGTAGCTCCCAAACCCAGTGGACTTAATTACCTGTCCTCAGGCAATTTTGCACCTTGGAAGGCAATTTTGTGCCTTTGTCTTTCCCCATTCAAACCTCTGCTGATGGAGATGAGGGAAGGGGGTTTGGAGCACACCTTAACAGTCATTTAGCCTTAGGCCTTAAACAGTTAGTGTAACCCTAAAATACACATGCTTACCGCTTGGTGAGAACATTGTGGATACTTGAACTACCTGGTATGGCAGGGTAAGGAAAGACATAGCAACTGCACTCTGCTCTTTACTCATGTGCTTGGTATAAAGTCTTGTTTTCAAACTTTCCACATGGTGATAGGAAATAAAAGCTGTCAAGCTGCCATGTGGTAGGTTGTGAGAGGTGTTGCTGGTTGCAGTTCCCTACTAATTGGAGAAATGGCAGTCTCATTAGAGAGTCACAGACACCTCTTAAAATTATGGTTTATAGCTGTTTGATGCTAAATAAATGGGGGAAAGGGACACATGAGTGATGAGAGTACCAAGCAGATACTTTGCAGGAGTCCGAAGGTCACCTAAGGTAGTTCTCCAGAGTTCACAGCCTCTTGGTTCCTAGCATTGGTGTTCCTGCCCCACCATTCGGCACACCCTGTCTCTGTTCCCTGTTTCCTGAAGTAGTGTGCCATGCTGTGGAATTGCTTTATCATAGAGCTTCACCAAAGAGACAAGTTTAAACATTCATAAGATTATTTTTTACCTCTCTGTGTGTACTAATAAGAAGACTGTCTACTGCTTGAGTCAGACACTGGGCTGTTGGTTTGTTTTCCAACAGTGAAGTGCAATTAAAACTCTTGTCCCTTTTGAAGTTTGCTGACAAGAAAGACTCTCTGCCTTCCCAGAAGCTCCCTCTAGACTGATAACATAAACTATTTATTACTTGGGAGAAAATGGGATACAGATTTGGAACTATTTTTTTTTTGGTAGGGTTTGTGTTTGTTTGCTTGTTTTCTTCCCCCCTGTTGTAAAGAGAATAATGTTTGTATTAGAAACATCTCTGTTACTATCTATATAAACAGATTCCTTCAGGGATAGAGAACAGCCAATCCTTTCTGGTTAACAGTCTGCAGAGGGGCTTTTAGTGATTACACAGCCAGTGTGCCCAGATGAGTAGAAGGCAGTGGAAAGGATGTGAAGGTGGAGGTGGGGAGCAGGGTTATAGCAGGCTCTGATGGGCACTGGGGAGGTTGGTGACCAGTCACCTGAACTGAAGGAGGATCATTTGCTGGGAGCTGTGAGACAGATGGTTGTAGAGATTAATATTTGATAACACAAACTCAGCTCAGTTTGGGCTAGCTATGACATTGTTCTTGCCAACACCATCTGTAGCTTCCAGAAGTGCGCCCCTACATCCTCAGCCAAGGTGAGCAAGGCTCAGCAGAGAAGAGGTACAACACTGTGAGGTACTGGCTTCTCCAGGAAGTGACAAAGTGGCATGAAAAAGGTGGTGCCAGTAATACCTAGCTCCTTTGGGAGTGGGGAGGAGGTTCAGCCTTTGGCTGGTTCGCAGAGGAAGCTGAGAGGGCAGAATATTGTAGATAAACCTGAAGCTTTTGGGGGTGGAAGAAGCAGCTTGTTTTGGGAACACACTAGAGTGAGCTACCTCTCCTCCAGAGAGAAAGAACACACATAGATTGTAATGATAATATTTTGTGTGCTGTCACTACTGGGGAGGAACACTGAACATGCTTCTTCCTCCCATACTGCTGACTACTTTTTTACTCAACACTGTGTACTTCAGGTGAAATGAGGACATTTTCCCATCCCAGAAGTAGAAGATGTAATTAAAGGAGAGGGGCCAGAGGGGAGTTAGTAGAAATAATATATGAAATCAGGGCAAAATTTTTAGGGTTGTAATTAGCAAGATGCATTCTAGGAAATGATTAGGAGCACAAATCAGCTGAAAGTTAGTTACTAGGCTGAGAATTGGGCTAAAATATCTCCACCTAATAAGCTAAGCACTGAGGCATCCCCTGTGGCTTTTTTTTTTTTTTAGTTTCTACAATAGATTCAGAAAAAGATCAAAGCCACAACATCATCATCAAAAAAATTTTCCTTAAGCCTTGTGATTACTGCTGCTTTTGGTGAAATCCTTGAAAGTGGAGACAGAACTGTTGTCACATTTTTGAGGGCTCCTTAGCTACGTTATGGGGGGCTACGTGTTTGGATGAAGTGGAGGAAAGCTGCCTGCTGGCTTCTATGATTCCTTTCCAAGGACTATAAAAAGAGCATCCTAGGAAAGCTTTCTTTTGGGAAACTGTCCCAGCATAAAATCTTGAATAAAATCAATCTTAAACAGGGAGATTGTAGCTACTAGAGTGCTGTGTAATGAGATGGTAGTCCAGGATGGGCATTTGGCTTTATGTACAGTGCTGTTTTATACATGGATCCATCTAATAAGATATATGTGTCCTTTAATTAAGGTCTCATGTATGGTGTACTAGTAATGAGGGAATGGGATGAAAAGGGAAAGGAAAGAGCTTTATTTACCACATTGAGAAGCCTTTATCGTATGGAAATGATCAGAATTTAAATTTTTATCATCTGTCACAATTTGCTGCTGCTTTAATTAAAATAACACCAAGGATGTACACAGTGAGTCTGGCTAGATGTGCTTGGTGCTCCTAATGACTGTCAGATGGGAAGGCAAGGGGTACTGAGAGGGCAGGGCTGCGGGAAGATCCGGAGGGAGATGGTGCCAGATGGCCAGGCTTATTTTATTAATTTAGATCACCATCATGGCTTCTCTTTTCTTCATTTCTCCAAAGGATGAGTTAGTTTAATGGGAATCGTTTCACAGCCCCAGTATGACGTGTTTAACTCTTCGGAGCCCATAGCGCTGCAGCAAAGCGTGTGTCAGATGTCGGCTAGCCACCTCGGCCAGGCCTGAGCTCCAGCCCAGCAGCTTAGCCCACAACATCCCTCCCTCGGGTCGTTTGTTGAATCTTTCTTAGCAGACACTTCCTACCATGATGTCTTGGCTCGTGGCATACCAGTGCAGCAAGCTGCTACCTAAACTGGTTCCAGATTCACTGCAGCAAAATAATCTCCGATGCAGTACTTTGAGCTGCGTGTCTCCTGACCGGGCCTGTCTGTGCAGCTTGGCTTCACCATGTATTTTGGGCTGTTCTCATTAGTAGCTAGTAAGCTCACTCTGCTTGCAGCTCTTGAGTGCCTGGGTGTCCAGAAAGCATTGCAAAGTACCGAGGAAAATGAATGGAAAAGATTTTTTCCTCTGGTTTTGTCTTCGGGCCGCCTGGGCTCCCTTACTGAGGTGTCTGCTGCCTCCACGTGGCTGCTGTGAAAAGCTGCACACCAGTGGAGGGAGTGATTTCAGGGATTATTAATATTTAGGGGTTTGGAGATATAAAAAAGGAATATTGACTTCTGCACAGTCTAATGCAAGAAACTGCTGAGACACTGACATCAGCAGAAGGGCCTTTTTTTGTAACTTCTTCCCTTTCTGGGTCTACTGTGATGATAAAGCTTGGATTTATCAGTTCTTCAGCATCATCAGTGGTTATTGGATTAGTATTAGCAATAAAATGAGCTTGCCTTCTGTGATTCAGAGAAAAAAAAAAAGCCCTCCAAACTTGTGAAGAATTTTTATGTCCTGAATCCTCTTTAAAAAACCTGTCCATTAATTCACTTTATGAGTTGATGCAACAAATCAGAATAGAATAGAATAGAATAGAATAGAATAGAATAGAATAGAATAGAATAGCATAGCATTATCCAGGTTGGAAGAGACCTTTGAGATCATTGAGTCCAACCTATCATCCAACACTATCTAATCAACTAAACCATGGCACCAAGCACCCCATCCAGTCTCTTCCTAAACACCTCCAGTGATAGTGACTCCACCACCACCCTGGGCAGCCCATTCCAATGGCCAATCACTCTTTCTATGAAGAACTTCTTCCTAACATCCAGCCTAAACATCCCTTGGCACAGCTTGAGACTATGTCCTAAAGTAGGCATTAAAACTCTTAAGCAGCAATAGTATAGTTTTCATCAGAAAGGCTCCTCAGGAACCTTTTCTGGCTTTGCAGCAAACTGAACCCCTGGTTTGGAATTTCAGGTTCTTCTGTTGGCTACCCAGCATCAGACCAGACAAGACATCATTCTTTTCTGATCATAATACAAACACTCCTTTCATGGTGTAGTATCTATGTGGAGACTTCTCTGACGTGAGAAGTGCTTCACAACCACTCCCATGAAAAAAACAGTGTGGTTTGTTTTTATTTTCTGGAAACCACTGACTTTCAGAGGATGCTGAAAAATTTACTTATTGAAGTTCTTCTTGGATTCCAGTAGAGCGGCTAGAATAATTCTGACCACAACTGTGTAGCCAGAATACATGGCAAGAGCGTTTCCATGCACTGTGATTGTAGTGAAACACACAGGAGAAAAGCCTGATTTCACACTAAAAATCTGTGGTATGTGCCATGCTAAGGAGAAACCAAACCAGTTAGACATGGTGTGTGATGCAGAGGATGAGACTTTGCGCTGTAACACGGGGAATAAGCCATAACACTTTCACGACTCTGAATGAATATTTGGACTTTTGGACATCTGTATTAATGATCTGCAAAATCTCTTGTACTGGGATTCATGTGTTTTATGTGACTTTGTAGTTGTTTGCAAGTCCTGCCCAGAGAATTTCATAGTTGTAGGAAAATTACATTTTGTGAGCCCAAGGCTGACAGTAAAACAACTTTTGATAGGAAAGTAATTTATGGTGTGACCTGCACTGGTTCTGCAACCTCTGGTTCTGTGCTAATGATAAAGCAGTAGTAAGACAAGGACAAGAGGCAGGGATTCTGGGAGTGTTTGGAGAGCCTATGGGGTGATGAAATGAGTGACCTCACATAGTCAAGCACTGGCAAGTGAGATGCAAGAGCAGCAGAGCATTGAACTGGTGATTACTCCAGTGAGCATGCATCCAACACACATTGCCTGTGACAAGCTGGGGCTAGCTACTGGCCTGTGCACAGCTGAGAGTGTGTCAAGTCTGCACACCCTTTTGCTTTGCTCTCTTCATCTGCTCCTAGTGCACCATTTAATGAGTGAGGAGCCTTCATGCTCTTGAGGGCATCACAAGCAGGTTTGCTTGCTGTCCTTAATGCCACAGGTGTGTAAAGTGAAAAACAAACTCACACACCTGTGGGAAGCTCACACTCTATGATGTTGTGGAAATGGCGCTCAGCTGCTAACTGGGCAGGTTGGGACAGACGACTAGGTTGGTGGAGCATGTCATTCTGCTTCAGATTACTCTGAGATCTTACACCTATGCTGTATATTAAATAGTATGTAAAATACATAATAAAATAATAGATTAACATCTCTAGACTAATCAGAATTTCTCAGGCTATCAAAAGTAACTCTTTGGACATGGTCATTCGTCATTGGAATGAGCTGCCCAGGGAGGTGGTGGAGTCGCCGTCCCTGGAGGTGTTCAAGGGGAGATTGGACATGGCACTTGGTGCCATGGTCTAGTTGTGAGGTCTGTTGGGACAGGTTGGACTTGATGATCCTTGGGGTCTCTTCCAACCTTAGTTATACTGTGATACTGTGGTCAAGTTATGGTTTTGAGAACATTTAGAGACAGGAATTTGGCAAGGAGCTCAAGTTTCAAGCGTTCTTAGCAAAGCTTATCCAAGCTTTTGGAACTTTGCTGTCATCTCAGATCTTTGGAAAGCTCCCTTGCTAGGCTGACAGCAAGCAAATATTCCAAGTCCTTCCTTAGTCATTCCCTAGCACTTGAAAATTGCCTGGGTATTTTTCTGTCATTTTGTTAAATAATTTTGCAAATGCTGTTTATCCTACCCTTACCCAGTGCTTGAGGCCTGTGTTCTCCTTGCTTCTATTTCACTCTCTCTCAGTGCTTTATGCCTCAATATCCAATATTGTACCAGGATGAGAGAGAATGAGCTCATGAGGGAGAGTGGATGAAGCAGACTTTGAAAATAATATGACATTACCAAAAAGTGTATAAAAATCTATTTAGGGATGCAAGTACATTATACCAGTAATCTAATTCTCAGTATCTTGCTAAGCAGCTTTTAAAACATTTATTTTATTTCTTTGGGTTTTGAATTGCTGCTAAAATAATGAAAATGGATGGAGTGGGTGATGAATCACCACAGAAATGTTTACTATCAAGGGGAACTGAGTGTTCTGATCAGTAATAGGGTCCCAGTGGCACTGGCCCACTTAGACCTGCAGATAAAAAAGAAGTAAAAAAATTTCTTACTATTTCCTTTATTTGTATTGATACTGCAACAGCATAAATTAGTGCTTGTGTTATGAGTAACAGATTCATTTATGCCAAAGCTCCGTGGTTAGAACGCAGGCAAGCGTGCGAAGAGCTCACCTAAGTTTTTCTGCATAGCCCACCAGCTGGTGTGCCTCTGCACCAGGACTCCCTTTAGGCACTCTCTTGCAATGCCAGTTTTTCTGTCATTCTCCCACCCTGCCCAAAGACAACATAGTCAGTAGAGAGAGGTCAGTGCCTCCAGATGACCTTTTGGAATATGTGTGTCCAGTTATTTTTACTTGCCCTATGTAGACAGGCAGCTTTCTGTTGAGGGAGCTTAGGGAGCCTATGTTAGACATTCAAATTAAGCAATGTGGATATTTCTGTAGCTGTGAAATGAAAGCCCATGGAAAGTTTGTTTTCTAAGGAAGAGCTAAACTTGACTTTGCCCATCAGTATAAAGACTCTAACGTGTAGCTTAGACAAGACTTAACCTTAGAAGAAGGCAAATACACAAAATCAAACCAAGCACAGAATAAGAAACTGTTTTAAATGGTTATTTCTCACACCAGAAAGCAACAGAGGTCTGGTAAGTGGGATTCTACTCTCAAGTATTTATCCTGCATGTGAGGGCTTCATTACTTACTAGGCAGTCTGCAGTCAGCCCTGCAGGTATATAACCTCTTGAATTTGAGGAGTTTGGGTCAATTCAAAATCTGTTGCTTGGAGCTGTGGTTCATTATGTTTGAAAATGCAGTCACAGACTGCAGTATGAGCAAAA
Source organism: Dryobates pubescens (assembly GCF_014839835.1). Taxonomy (NCBI): domain Eukaryota; kingdom Metazoa; phylum Chordata; class Aves; order Piciformes; family Picidae; genus Dryobates; species Dryobates pubescens. Next base: position 48,906,542 of record NC_071613.1, on the reverse strand, counting down.
CAAACACTGGCTGTTGTGAAAGTCAACTCAGGAGAGCTTTTTCTTAAGCTGTTTACTTCAGTGGCACAAATAATTGCACAATAACTGGTATTACTTGTCATTTAATGTATGGGGCATGACATTTAATGTCTGGCATCTTCTCTTTCAGGATGATTTTCTCTATAGTGTCTCCGTTCTAAGTGGAATCCTTTGCACTGCCTTGGCAGTAATCAAATTTATGCTGGGAAAGGTCCTTACAAGCAGAGCGCTGATAACCGACGGTGAGTGGCAAGTTGATCCTTCTGCATTTACAGATTCTTCCAGGGAATGCTGCAGACAGAGGATATGAGTGACCCCCACAAAAGGGCAACTGTTGGGAGCACTGATGGAAGAAGACCACCAAGAAAGGCAAAAAGCCCCAAACCCTGAAGAGTCTGTGGTACCCCTAGCCTCTTGCATAGGTACCTCAGTTGAAATGTGTATGTCAGGTGGAAGTCATTTAGTGTGTGGCTAGTAAGCAGAAAGAGAGAGTTAAGAGCTAGAGCATGTAACGAATCAGGTGTGTATTAGAGGTTAGACTACAGAGGATGGGAGGATATGACACCAATTATATAGCTTTGGTTAAGTCACATCTTTCCTCACTGGCTGTGCCTGGTAAAACATTTCATCCCTACAATTAAACACAGCAAGTCTGTTGCAGAAAATGCCTCCCTACCTTGAGCAAATCATAACCATCATTCATCCCTGTGGATATCATTTGCCACCATAGTGCTTTTGCTGTTGCTCAGTAGAGCTGGTGGAGCATCACACGATTAAACCCAAATCTTCACCTGCTTACTGCCTTGCACTCCCCTGTCCCTGTCCAGGGCTTGCCACAAGGTGAATCTTGTCCACTATATCCTTAGAAGAGCTCACTGCCAGTACTCTTGGCTCAGGTGTGTTGACTGTTGCTGGTTTTAAAGGCGTGTTTGAAAAGTCGGTCTAGATGTTCCTCTGATTGGCAAGGCTCGACCTTGTGAAGCTTCAGGAAGCCATGGGCATCTGCTCTGCAAACAAGTGAGGCCTCATTGGTGGTGATTTCACAGCACCCTACAAATTTAATCCAGTTTTTATCTGCAAGCACAGGACCATTTGAAATGCTCTGTAAACACAGACGGTGGGGTGTTAATGATTCATGGATTGCAGAACATAAATTATTTCACTCCACCAAGGATTTCACTTTAAGGAAATTCAATTTTCAGCTTACTCCAGGGACACATACAATTGCTTTATTTTAAGTAGTCTAAATATACTCTTTTTTTTTTTTTCCCTGTGATGTGTGAGAACATATACTATGAGTATTTATATTTTATATCACTTAGATAAATACTTTATGATTATTTATATTGTAAATACAAAATAAGCAAAAAAAAGGAATCAGAACTGCAGTGCAGGGCTTACAGCTGAGCTACTGCCTGCCTGCATTCCTGACTCTTTCCCAACAGACCATGCTGTTCAGTGATACTGCTCTTTACTATGGACTCTGCCACCCTAGACTTAATGAAACAAAAAGACCTCCAGCTTGCACAAAGGATTCTAGGAAAGATCCTGGGACTCACAGCCCAGTGAGCAGAATTCTCCCCGGGCAGGCAAATGATTTAGCCTCTCTCCAAAAAGTGTAGCTTGTTTTTGAAACAGAGCAGGTTTTTCAGACAAAATATTAGCTGAAAAATTAATGAATAACTCATCTCTGAACTGGTCCTGTATGATAGGGAAATCACTTCCCCCATAATTACATTGCCATGCTAATTATATTGCTTCTGAGCTAGAGATTGCTCATTGTTTGATTAAAAGAATTAGGGAATAAAGTATACAATTACCTCAGTCTGGTTTTTATCTCCCTTTTTTGCCCTTTCAGAAATACTTCAGAAAATGTAGGTGGCTGATCTTACCATGTGTGGTTAAATATCTTCTTTCACAAGATATATTTACATATATCCTTGATTTGTTAACAATTGGGAGGAGACAATGTGATTCAGCAGCTGAGACAGATTTAGCACTCCCTTGCATATCTGTTTTTAGTGTTTTCTGTTTCCTGCTAATTTCCCTCCTGTGATCACTGGCAGTAGACCAAGAGCTTTGAGTAACAAGAGCATACATTTTTCTTACTGAAAAATAGGTTTATTTTCAAAACAAGAAGTTCTCTCTCACACATGTCAGTGCCTATTAATATTTTTTTGTTAAAAATAAGGAGTTTGTCTTAGATTAGTGCTTAACAATAATATCTCTTCAATTTGTTCATAGCAGAAGCTCATGGCCTTTTGGAAAACAAAATCAGCCATTTCCTATCTGGATTTCTGTTACATCTCCAAGTACAAATGCAGACAGTCAGGTGATGCCAGCCAACTTCACTGTAGGTTTTTAGATACCTGTTTCCTCCCCAGATTTAGTCACCTGGTTTTTTTCCTGTGCTAAACTTATGCACAGAACATGGTGTTAGGATTAATACTTGCACCCTTTACACGATTTCCTGCCACACCAGCCAAAAAAGGTTGGATGCAATGATAGTCAGGAAGAGAAAACAATTTCCTTTGTAAGCAGCTTTTAGATCATTTGGAACCATCAGCCAAGAATACCAGGAATTATTCCTGTATGATTTCCCTGATGCATTCAGTGGTGTATGCAGCTCTAGGATATAGTATGAAGAGGTATATATATTAATAATACATGGAATGGGGCAAAAATACTTAAAGAGAAGGTCTTTGAAACCTTCCTGTGCAAAACCATTTTCTTTTTCATGAACTCCTTGGGTATATTGGACTCCAGTTTGTTCCTTTCCAGAGAAAGGTACTCCAGTACTTTATGAAGTGGCCTTTGAAGTTCTAACAGGGTACTTGCACGTGGAGCAGGAGAACATACATCATGAGGAGGTTCTTTGGAAGAAAGGGCTAGGGCAGTCAATACTCCCTATTTACAGCTCAAAGACACTTTGTTCATGACAATAAGCTACAAGAGAGATAAGGATCTGACTGCAGCAGGTTCAGTATTTGAACAAATATTGCCTTTTTTGGAAAATGATCAGAGGTGAAGGCTGTAAGAGGCAAGGAGCAGCTAGAACTGGAATCTAAAACTCAACAGAGGAGGAAAAAAAATCAGGACTGACCAAATCAAGTCACACAGTACAGAGAAATTAATGTGCAGTTATATATAGTAGCCAGGACAAATGACAGTTGTTAAACCCTTGTCAGACACCAGCTACTCTGTGTTTGATTTGCTGAAATGAAGTGCAGCAAAGACCTCTGGCTAACTGTGGGTGAATGGTACTGCCTTGTCCTTAATGTGTGCAAGAGCACGTAAGTGCCACTGTGTGCCCTCTCTCAAGGGTCTGTACTCCTCTCTGGTGGCACTGGTGTAGTAACACCTTGTCTCTGCGGAAAGGGAACTGGGGGTGCTGGTAGATGATAGGCTGGACATGAGCCTGCAGTGTGCCCAGGCAGCCAAGAGGGCCAATGGCATCCTGGCCTGTATCAGGAATAGTGTGGCCAGCAGGAGCAGGGAAGTCATTCTGCCTTTACACTGCACTGCACTGGATAGGCCACACATGGAGTATTGTGTCCAGTTCTGGGCCCCTTAGTTTAGGAAAGATGTTGACTTACTGGAACGTGTCCAGAAAAGGGCAAGAAAGTTGGTGAGGAGTTTGGAGCACAGCCCTATGAGGAGAGGCTGAGGGAGCTGGGGTTGCTTAGCCTGGAGAAGAGGAGACTCAGGGGAAACCTTATTGCCCTCTACAGCTCCCTGAAGGGAGGTTGTAGCCAGGTGGGGGTTGTCTCTTCTTCTAGGCAACCAGCACCAGAACAAGAGGACACAGTCTCAAGCTGCACCAGGGGAGGCTTAGGCTGGATGTCAGGAAGAAATTCTTCACAGAGAGAGTGATTGCCCATTGGAATGTGCTGCCCAGGGAGGTGGTGGAGTCACCATCATTGGAGGTGTTTAGGAGGAGACTTGATGGGGTGCTTGGTTGCATGGCTTAGTTGACTAGATGATGTTGGATGATGGGTTTGACATGATGATCTTGAAGGTCTCTTCCAACCTGTTCTGTTCTGTTCTGTTCTGTTCTGTTCTATTCTATTCTATTCTATTCTATTCTATTCTATTCTATTCTCTCCTTGCAGGTGCGATAGCTAAAGCAAATTCCTTGTGATCTGGTTCTTTCTTCAGTTATTTTTTTTCTCCTCCCTTCTAGGCTTCAACTCTCTTGTAGGTGGAATAATGGGATTTTCCATCCTTCTCAGCGCAGAAGTTTTTAAACACAATTCTTCTGTCTGGTATCTGGATGGCAGTATAGGAGTTTTAATTGGACTTACAATATTTGCCTATGGAGTCAAGTGAGTATCTCCTGCTAGCAGGTATTTCAGCCTGTACAGCAGATGGGCTGTCTGTTTAATGTAATAAGCCATAGCTCTTAAAGGATTATATAACTCCAGCAAAATCAGTCAATTGAATTTATTAGACTAGATGCCAGTAGTGAAGCAGAGTGTGTGGAAAGGGATAAGAGATTGTGTCTCTCACATCAGTTTGACTTAAAAAGAAATTGGAATGATTTTTAGAAGACTTTTTTGAAATAAAAGCCTCGACACGTTTGAAACATTAGCCATAAATCTTAGGTAAAAATCAGTCTGTGCTGCTGTTACGGCACATTGCTAAGCACTTGTTTTGTTTTGGTTTTAATCTCAAGGAAATACAGGTTAAAGGTAGGGTGCCCAGTGAGTTCCATCCTAGTCCTACCCTGTAGCAGCTTCCCAAATGTGAAGGCCTAGCCAGTTGTGTTTCACATGTTGTTTCTGTTGAATTTTAAGATGTTTTCTTGAGTCACAGCACCAGAAATGGAATAAAATCAAATGAAGTGCTTCATTGCAGCTTCATTGCAGCTTCATTGCTGCCATGATTCCCCTTGGCTGCATGAAATCCAAGAGGTTTGTCTTTTCTTCCACTTTCTACTCTGAGAAAGGAGGAGGTACAGCATCTTAATTAATTGGAATCATGCCTGTTGAGAAGCAGAGCTTGGCCAGGCTGCAGTAAGCCATCATCTGGAAGCTGTGTGGTGGTTTTTTTTCCTAAGTGTGGAAAATCAAATGAACATTTTAATGAGGAATACCATTCTTGGAAAAAATTACTGTAATCACTATTTCCATTGTAATACCAGCTGCCTTGGAAAACTGCAGAGGGAAATCCATACCAAAACATGTATTTAAACATACCAAACGCATTGGAAACCTTCTGTAGAGCCACGAAAGTCATGCTGCCTACCTGCCACCAGCCTGCTTGGCAGTGCACGCAGCCATTGTGTCACCAGGATGCAGTGAAGGCTAAAACTAAACTCTGTTCTGGCAGCTACCAGCTTTTACAGATTGTGAAGCTGCTGCAGTTCTCCTCTACTATTAGATACCTCCTTCCAGCAACAGTGTGGTGTGAATCAGACTACTACAACAGTCCCCTGCCCACTAATCCCTCTGTGGCTTTTCCAGCCAAGAGAGGCTGCTGTTGTGCATTTGAATTTCTCAATGCAGCCTCCCTGATCCAGGCTTCCTAGAGGAGAAGCATCATTCCACGCTGCTCTGCCCTGCCTTTTGGGCACAGTTATTTGTGGGGCAGAGTTAATTCCAATCAGGAGAAGGCAAGATAAGGCTGTTCCTATATGTGACTTGGTTTTTATTTCTAAAATCAACCAATGTTTGTGAGTAAACAGAAGATCCCAGGGCTCCCCCTGTGTCTCTGCATCCACAACGCTGTGCTCTCCTCTGCAGGTTGCTCATCGACATGGTCCCCCGCGTACGGCAAACGCGCCACTACGAAATGTTTGAGTGAAGACCACAGCCTCTCCTCTGTCAGGACTGTAAAACTACAGCATCCTATGTCTTGGCAAGTGGTGCCAATGGTATTTTACTAAATATGCAGTTTGTTTCCCGTGGTCTGTTTTTGTTGCAGTTTGTTTCAATGGGAAATCTCTCTGTAAAGCTGGCATATGTGCACACTGCTTGCAGTTCTGCCAAACAGCAGCATTTCTTTCCTTTTTTTTTTGGTTTGTTTTCTTTTAGTTTGCTATTGATTCCTGTGACAATAGAGAACATGCAGTTTGCAGTCTTAACCCAACTGCCATGTTGTATATTCCAGAGTGAAAGTGTTCTTAATGGTGTGATAAGCCTGTGGGTAAAGAAGTGCCAGTTTCAGAGCTTGGGGTTTTTTTGTTGTTATTTTATTTCCCCCTGGCCTCTGTTTTCCCAAACACGAGCTGTAACACAAGTACACTCCTTGCTACACCTCTTTGGCTAATAGAGTATCCCATGTAGAGTCCAGACACCAAGAGCTATGTTCCTTAAAACACTTGGGTAGCTACTTCCTCCCCTCCATTCAAACAGACAGGCAGGAAGAGCAGGTACAAACCTTTCTGTCATCGGAGAGAGACTTCATTTTGATCCTAAATTAACTGAAACTATACCTCTTCAATTTAAATTGAATTCTATTTTTTCTTAACGAGATGCTGTTCATAGCTTTGCATGGACCAAACGAGCACACACAGTATTACTGTACAGACCAAAGCCAAAAAGTGGTGCAAGGAAGAGGAGCTGCTTGAGGAATGGGATTCTCATCTTCTGTTGTACTGTATGCAGATGTACCAGCGTGTGTGACTGTGGTTGCTCTGTAGTCTTGACGATGGCACAGCAGTGGCTCAATCTGGTGGTGAGATACAGATCTATTTATTAGATTTAGATTGTCCTGTAAAGTGTTGCTCACTTTCCATCACACATCCTATATATTACTTAATAGCAGGTTAAAGTATCAAAGGATTGTGCTGTATAATCAATAAATCTGGTATCTATTTTATACAGTATCTGTAAGTAACATTTGAAAACAATTTCCAGAATGTATCATAGAACAAAGTCTTCCTGTATAGCAGCCTATTAAACTCAATTCTCTGGCTATATCCATTTTCTATTTATTTTATATGTTCCAGGTTGGTTTTCACAACACAGAACCACTATTGTTGCATCTGTGTATGACAGGTGGATAGACAGTAGACAGCCCACTGTCGAGTTTGAAATAGGAGCATGGTAAGTAGCCAAGTAGCTAGAAATGCCCACTTCTAGATCCCCAACAATGGACTACATAAAACTGGAGTAGACTTACAATTAGACTGTGCAGTAATTGATACACAGTGGGGACACTGATTTGTATTTGTTTATTAATTTATTTTTAATGGTGCCTTGTGATGCTAGATCTGTATTTCCCACCGTATGTCACTTTGCAAGCTCTCAGCCAGATCCTGAAAGATCTTTAGTAAAAGTCAACTTCAACTGATGTGTGTAGGAGGGGACCACCCAAAAGCCTCACTGACCTGATGGTGCCCATACAAGGTGCACAGTATTGGAAAGATGACACAGGTGTGCCTGAAACAGAAAATTCCAGCTGTTGTCAGGCATCTTTATGGTCAGAATTATAGAACCAGAACATAGCTGTATTATACAGTTGATGGTTTTGTTGGTTTTATTAGTGCTGTTTACCCTTTTCAGGCACTCCAGGAGCTTTTGGTGACTTTTCCAGTCCCATTGCTAGTCATTAAAATGTTATCTTGGGAAGTACCAAATGAGCTGCTCTACAGGGCCATGCGCCCCAGCAGCCTAGCTGTAGCTGAGCCTACTGCCAGAGGCTTCAAGAAGATAAGGAATAAAGTAGTGGCAAGATACTTAACTCCTCCTTTGCAACATAGACATCCCTGACCACTGAAAGTATGTAAGACCTTGAAACCCACACCCAGCTCAAGCATGAAATAATTCTGTTAAAATGCTGAGTGTAAATAGGAGCACAGGACTGTGCAGGTGTGTCCATGCATAAAGCAAGGTTAAACATCTTCCCGGAACTCCAGGATATTCTTAAGGGGCGTTTGTAAGTGCAGGCCCCAGTTGTGTAGCCTTTGAAAAGATGATGTGTGTAAGCAAGTTAATCATACTTTGTTCTGTCAGATTAATTTAAACCAATTGCAGAAACTTTTCAGTTCCCACAGGAGCTTCAAAGCATTAGCAGGTAAACACAAGAGAGTGACTGAAATACTTGTGCTACCTAAAACGGAAAGAGTCCGGGAAACAGTGATACTCAGTAAGGACAGCAAATGCATGCCAGTGAAGCCAGCTAGCATCAGGAAGGCTTTGTATGGTATGTGACAATAAGAAAGAAAATAACTGCTCCTCTGATTTACTGAGGCTCTGCTTGAGCCAGCCACCCTCAGAGGTAACAGTTTTCTGCATTAGTTTACTTTATTAAATGTCTATGCCAGTTATTTTTCTAGTTATGAGATAACAAGTGTGCCTTCCAGCTCAGCTAAGTGAAAGTGGACTTTTCAATAGCTGAAATAGCTGAAAAGCACTCAGACTAATCACCTGAAACTTGGCACTGGCCAATAGAATGCTTTGCTTGGTGATCACAGGCCACAGAATCTTGCCAGTGCTGCCAACTCCTCTTTGTTGTGCACAGGATACAAGGAAGGAGCTTCAGTGTTCATACAAGGAGCAGCAGAGGCCAGGAGAGAGACTGCAAACTGACACTTACTAAAATCTGGCCAAACTCAGAATTGCAAATTAATCCCTGAAAGAGACTATGATCTGAGCAGATGCTTTGAATTTGGCCATATTGTTCAGCAGAGAAGGAAGCTATCAAAAACTCCCACTGTAAGGATTACACTAGCTGCAGGCTTGCATCCCAAGCCCTGCCCTGCATGCATCAGGTAGGCATGAGGTGTATTTCAATAATGGAAAATGATAATGTTCCACTGAAAACCAGATGTTTTTCAAACCCAGATTGTCATCAAGAAATTACTACACCAACATCCCTTGCTATAAGTGAAATGCAACTGAATCAGCAACAGTACGTACGCCATAAATAAGCATCAGCTAACCATGGTAAAAAAATGGACCCTTATAAGAAGTTCCTTGCTGAAAATGTTCCAGAAGTGGGCCTGAAGCAAAGACCCCAGAGAAGAAGCCACTAAGACATGAGCAGATTCAGCTCTAGGTATACCTGCATCTGGGAATGCACCAGAGTTCCTCACTGCTAAGAACACCAGTTGCATCACTGCTAGCTCAGCTGCCTGGGGAAAAGGCACCTTTTTTATGTGGGCCAGCCCATGGCAATGCTGTGTCATGAGGCAAGTATTAAGGATTAATAATATACCAACCAGGAATGTGTGTTAGCAATGCATATTTGTATTCAAGAAATAGCTTCACTACCCATTTTCTTCTGAAGTCAGGGGATGGAGTATTAAACAAAGGGTCATGATTAGCAGCAAGCTGCCTCTGCAGCACCAGCGATTAGGAAACACTGAAACTGCTTGACAGCGATTATCCCTGGGGTGCATGGACTTGTGTCGATGCTTTACCCAGAGGCTGCATGTAAGAAAATGGTTTGCTGTGCTAGCAGCCCCTGTGATTTCTCCCGAGTTTGGTGCCAGGCTGTGTTAGGTGCACTGCCACCAAGTGGTGCTGTGACCAAGCAGATCACTGGGCCTGTGGCGACTGTTTATCCAGGACCGGTAACTAGGCAGGAGCAGCACACAAAAACACATTCCTGCGGCCTGGCATCTGGCTCCAGGTTATGCAACTACAGAGCATAATTAAATCAAGGAGCAGACAACGCAAGGGGACTTCCCTCTCCTCTTCCTCCCACGGATGGGAGCTGCTGCTTTCTGTGATTTGTGTTTGACCAGCACTGAACTGTCTTGAGCTTTACCTGTTCAGTGACTGCAGGGCTGCTCCTATGGCAGCCTCCCAGGTCCAGCAGGGAGTAGAACAGGCAGCAACAAAACTACTTGGATGTGGGGAAGCTGAAAGTCCATTTTATCCAAAGCCAGCACAGAAGGTCTGATCTAAGTTAGCTTGGTAAGTAATGAGGAAACATCCCATGTTGACAGCTAACCCTGGCATTCTTCTGCACTCACCTCTTAATGACACAGGCCTTACAGGATTGTCACCCCCTCACCTCAGCACAGACCAAGGAGTGAAGGTGACATCTATCCTAAAATGGCCCAGTGACAAGAAATACCACCTCCTGTTACTGGGGCAGATTCACCAAGCACAGTCCAAGCCTGCAGCGTGGCCTTGGGCTAATCACATCGATTCTTCCCTCCTATGGAAGTAAGGAGGAAATTAAAGGTAAGCTGCTGTAGTAGATCAGCAGCTTTCACTTCAAAGCTCTGCCTGTACCAATTACTTACCCTGCAAGCAGCAGCTGTACCTGCAGAAATACCAAAGGCTCAAACCCTGGTGTTTGCTTTAGGGGTGGTATTACCACATCAGCATTTTTGTCCAGTGATTTTTGGCTTTGAAAGTCCCCTCCTCACAAAGGTGCTCACAAATTGGATGTCTTCAGCCAGCCAGTGCTCCTCTGAGGTCCTGCAGCAAGTTCTGTCTAGGAGGAAACACCTCCAAGAAAAGGGTTCCCGAGACAAAGCAGGACATACAGCGAGATTTAACGTACAGAGCCTCTTCAGTGTAAATAATACTGGGTTTTTGGCAACAAAGATTTACTCCTAGGATGTTAGTTAAATGCAATTTCTGTAATCAGTGAAAGAATAAAATGTGCCCAGTCCCAATAAGCATATAGAGGGGCCACTGCAAGGCAGTAAACTGGGATGCTCCATCTCTTGCACACTGAAAAAGAAGCGTCAGAGGGAGGTGAGGCTTTTGAGAGTGACACAAAATCCCAGCAAAACGTTTCCAGACTTTCTACCAGATGGAGCTTGACTGAACCCACTCAAAAAGTGTGTGAGAGTTGAAGTATTTAAGCTCCCCTAATGATCTTTCCAGTACAGCTGCACTGGCGTATTTCTTACTCCAAGTTCCACTTTCATACTTTTTCCATTATGTGACTGCTACACAGCCCACATCTGAGTTAGCTGCTCACCATTTTACAGAGGTCTCCTTACAGTGGCAAATCTGAACATTAGGGGAATGGCATTAGGGGGCTGAAACGGGAAGGAAAAGGTTTCCAAAAATAACCAGAACAAGGGAATGAATGAGCAGGATCCTCCACTAATCCAGTCTGATGGCAGGAAGTGCTGGGGAATTTGGAATGTTGAGTAGCAACAGAGAACCAAAACAATTCTCACCCATTTCAGTCTGAGGTGAAGTATGCCAGGAACATACCCATAGAAAGGGGTGACTGGTGAAGGACATTCATGTACTTCAGCTCACTGAAATAGCAGTAAAAGCCTCTTGCAGAGGTACTGCCAGCATAAAACTGCCATGTGCTAGACAGGATAACTGGCTATCCAAACCCAAGTCACAAACCTCTCCTAACCTTGCAGGCATTTCTCTTTCCCACTCCACTTTGCCATTTTAATTTATGCTATTGCTTACTAGTGGTGTGTGTCATTAACTGGGGTGGGGAAACAAACAGGATCCCATGCTGGTCGTTAGTGACTTCTGTACAATTCTGATTTTACATCATGTATGTGTGGACACAGGTAAAAGAAACCCACACCAACATGCAACAAACCTGGGAAGAGGTAGTGTAAGAAAGCAAGTGGTTGCTTCTCTCCAGTGGTTTTGAAAAATAGTGGCTGTGCTGCATATGGCCAGGCTTTGAACAGCTGTAAAAGCTGGCCTGCACTTCACTTTTTTTGGTTAATTGGGTTTTTCACTATTCATAGAAACAGAGAACCAACAAAGTTGGAAAAGACCTCAGAGATCATCAAATCCAACCTATTAACTAACACCTCCTGACAACTAAACCATGGCTCCAAGTGCCACATCCAAGCCCCACCCTGAACACCTCCAGGGATGGCAACCCCACCACCTCCCTGGGCAGCACATCCCAATGGCCAATCTCTGCCTCTATGAAGAACCCCCTCCTCATCTCCAGCACAAACCTCCCCCGGTGCAGCCCGATTCTGTGTCCTCCTGTTCTGGTGCCAGCTGCCTGGGAGAAGAGACCAACCCCCACCCGGCCACAACCTCCCCTCAGGTAGTTGTAGAGAGTGACAAGGTCTCCCATGAGCTTCCTCCTCTCCAGGACAAACACCCCCAGCCTCCCACCTCCCTCAGCCTCTCCCCTGTGCTCCAGACCTATCCCCAGCCTCATTGTCCCTCTCAGAAATATTCAGTTACACAGAACCACAGAACCATTCAGGTTGGAAATGACCCTCAGGGTCACCAAGTCCAACCCAGAACCCTACTCTACTAAGTTCACCACTAAACCATATTCCCAAGCACCACATCCAAACCACCTTTAAACACATCCGGGGTTGGTGACTCAACCACCTCCCTGGGCAGCACTTTCCAATCCCTGACCACTCTTGCTGGGAAAATTTTTTTCCTAATGTAGCCAATCTAAAAATCCCAGAGCACTTGGCTCTGGTGGAGTCTCCTCCCACCCCATGTGTGGCCACTTTGCCCTCCCCACCCACTGCCCTATTTAATCTCCCCCCAGCAAAAGCAGAAACCCCAAGCTGAGCACCTGGGCTCTGGTGGTCTCCTCCCACCCCATGTGTGGCCACTTTGCCCTCCCCACCCACTGCCCTATTTAATCCCCCCCCAGTAGAAGCAGAAACCCCAAGCTGAGCCCATCTGGGCTGAGGGATCCTCCTCTCATTACTGGTGAGTGCCCATGGTGTGCACTGGGTGATGGTGGTGGTGACAACAAAGGCCGGGGGGCCTGGTGGCCCCCCAGTCAGGTAGGGATATTGTTGATGATCTCTCTGATAGTAAATCATATATTTAAACACTGGGAATGTTAATTCATTTTACTGTTCCATTACTCCTGGACACCTCTACCACAACCTCTCCACATTCCTAGCAGAAGCCACAGCAGAACACCCTTCCCTCTGTCTCTGCTGGGCTAACAAACATTCAGGTGGGCAGAAGCCTTTAAGCAGCATGGGTGCAACTGAAAGAAACTGACACTGAATATGAGGTTTCAATGTGTGGACATTCTATTGTACATCTTTTTTTATGCATCTGTTTACAGCCTTCAAGGTGATGTGGCACTCATCAAGTGCACTGAGTGGACACTCCACCCATCTATGACACAAACTTGTCCCACAGATGAGTTTGGACTAGAGACTTTCTGGGCCCCTCCTAGGCAGTGGCTCCTGCAGAACTAGATGCCATCAGGTGCCGAAACCTTGACTTAGTGTGGGAGTGATGCTTGTTCATGCAACCCAGGTGCCTAGTCCAAAGTTTCACAATTGAGCTCTTGTTCCATATGCAAATATTTCCTGAGCTATCCAAACTCAGACCTTGAAGGAAAATACTCTCTAAAGCTGTTTTTTTACCATGACATAGCTTTTGCTTTTGAACTCCATAGTGTGTTGCATGAGTAAGTCTTGTATATTTGCCTGCCACCGTGGCATTCCAGTCCTGGAATGGAAATTTCTAGGGAACCAAGAATTCCTAGCTACCACTTCCTGAAAAGAGGCTTGAATTTATTCATTATCTAACTTGGGTTTAAAACAAAACAAAGCAAAAAGGTAATGACCTGCCTGTTGTTGTTATGGCCAAGATGTGGGTTGATGGGACCCTCAGTTTAGGAAGGATGTTGACTTGCTGGAGTGTGTCTAGAGAAGGGCAACAAGGTTGGTGAGGAGCTTGGAGCACAAGCCCTATGAGGAGAGTCTGAGGGAGCTGGGGTTGTTTAACCTGGAGAGGAGGAGATTCAGGGGTGACCTTATTGCTCTCTACAACTACCTGAAGGGGGGTTGTAGTGAGGCAGAGGTTGGTCTCTTCTCCCAGGCAACCAGTACCAGAACAAGAGGACACAGTCTCAGGCTGCGTCAGGGGAGGTTTAGGCTGGAGGTTAGGTGGAAGTTTTACACAGAGGGAGTGATTGCCCACTGGAATGGGCTGCACGAGGAGGTGGTGGGGTCACCGTCGCTGGGGGTGTTCAGGGCGAGGCTTGCCAGGATGCTTGGTTGCATGGTTTAGTTGATTGGGTAGTGTTGGATGATAGGTTGGACATGATGATCTTGAAGGTCTCTTCCAACCTGGTCTGGTCTGGTCTGGTCTGGTCTATTCTATTCTATTCTATTCTATTCTATTCTCATGCTGTGACTTACCTCTGGAGGTGGGCCGGCACCAGAAATGCCCAAGTGCAGAATTGCAAAGACAAACCGCACAAAATGCAGGTTTTGGACCCCATTTAAGCACAGAGCAATCATAAATCCAAATCACACAAGAAAAAGGTTTATTGAAAAATAAAGTTCTCCCTAGTTTTTTTCTACAACAGTGAAAACGAAGCATTTTTCTATGCCATTGAAGTACAGACATTCACTCTTCTTTAAAAAAAATAATATTAAAATAAAATCCCATCCAATGAAACCCCAGAAACCTGACAGCAGCTGAACTGCTGTGTGCTCTTCTTTCTGAATGAACTGATTGAACGCAATATAGTGGAACACAACCATTTAAATAAAAGGAAGGATCAACCTCTCAGGAAAGAACTCAAATCAAATGCACAGTACCAGCCTGACCCTGACGTTCTCATGCGCAGATACAAACTCTCATCGACTCCAAAGTATCTGCAAAAAGTAGCAATTGCAATTTTTGCAGCTTTCAGTAGGGGGTTGGGTTTGGTTTGGTTTGGTTTGGTGGGTTTTCTTTTAATTGCAGTGCTGTGGGGATTAATTGTACTTCCATCCCCTTCACTCATGGAGAGGGACTCCCCCGGGGAATGATTCAGACCAGAAACCAAAGAGCTGCCCCAAAATACTCTCTGGAGGACTCCCAGAGAGTCAGCAGCCAGCCTAGCAAGCTCAGGGGGATCTCAACTTAGCTTTGTAAATATTCTCTTGTATTTTTCTTTCAGCTCTCTTAGAATCTTCAGGGTAACTTTTCCTCATAAAGTTTCATTGTTTTTCCTTTGGTAAGAACTGCTTTTTCTTTCTCCTCTGCTGTATTCCTTTGTGAAAACCAAAATAAACCCATGACTTCTTAAAAATGGTTTTCACTGTCACTGTACTGCAGCAGACCTGTTAATGAAAGTAGCAGACTGTTCTGGGTACAACCCTATTAACTGCCTTCAGACAGCAATTTAAATTGATTTATTGTGCACCAATTTGATA
Organism: Dryobates pubescens; assembly: GCF_014839835.1. NCBI lineage: Eukaryota > Metazoa > Chordata > Aves > Piciformes > Picidae > Dryobates > Dryobates pubescens. The sequence continues at coordinate 48,891,478 of NC_071613.1, read as the reverse complement.
TTTCAAACTACCTTGCAGCTGTTGGGAGTCTGAGCTAGGGTGTGTTGCACATGCATCTGGCCAGCTTCAGTAAATGCCAGGGCGTTATTTACACGCTCTCTTTAAAGCCAAGGGTATGGCTGGCTCCTGTGTGGCACCTCTGAGTTTTGCCTCTACTGTGTGGCAAGCAGGAGTGCAGCAGCACTGACCGAGGGCCAGTACAACAGGGCAGAGCAACACTAGAGTTATTTTCCTGCAGAGAGAAGCAGCTGCAAGGACAGTAGGGTCCCCAAGACTTCAGTTCTGCCAGCCTTTATGCAAGGTGAAACTCTGATCCCATGCACAGCCCCACTTGGTTATGTGACACCTGCACTGCTCTTCCCAGCAGAGGAAGGGTGTTACTGAATGTTTGTAAAGCAGTTTCTGTGTATGGAAGGTGGAGCTACTACTCATTTTATCAAAACTTTGAGGATCTGATTTGATTTACTCATTTAATAAACAGGTGACTTAGTGCTGTTGAGAGGGTTGCTGAATTGAAACATAAGGTGGTCTGTTCAGAATTCTATTGATTACATCTGCAGTTAAGGATTACAGCTCTAAAAGCAATTTAGTTTGGCAACTTTGTTGTTTTTCCCTGGAAGAAAAAACATGGAGAATACCTCACACCTGAGGGATTCGGGGGTTCAGGCTCTGGTATTTTCAACACATTCCTACAGTAAACATCTTACAGTTGATACACAGTTTGCTGTTTACACATTTCACTTAAATATAATGTTCAGAAATTACAAACTGATTAAAAAAACCTCATAGAGCTGCATAAAAATATGAAGATGGGATTTAAGTCACTGCCCAGAAAACTCTGTGTTACATTTACAGCAATATTATTACAGTGTATCTTAAAGAAACTCTCTCTGTCCCTGGCCTTGCCAGCCTAAACGAAAGCAGACATCTGCAAGTCATTGTTCTCCTCACCTTTAAAGCGGTCCCTGAACCAACAGGACCAAAAGAGAACCACAAATGGAAAGAAATCGCAAATCAAAGGTTGAAGGCGTAGCAGCTGCAGGGCAAATGTCACAAAGAAACAGCCACACCAAAATGTTAGCAACCCCTAGAAAAAGACCTGTGACACTGGAAACTGCTAACTCCTAGTGTCTGTACAAAAATCCCAGAGCCCACCGCTCCAGCTGCAAGCTGTTGGCTCAAGAGCTATTTAAGCAAGTTTTCAACTGATACATTAATAATAAAGCACCAGCAACTTAATTAAAGCTGATCTATGCTGTAAGAGCGAGCAGAAGTGGCTGCTGCTATGTGTACAATAGAACGTGCAAGTGTCTGCTCTTGAACTGCTAATCCAGGGATATTTATTAAAAAGGGAGAGCTGCTTTTTTAATTTGAAGAAAAGCTAATGGAGGAGTTCTGCTATCACTGAAGACAGTGGGAGTCATGAAGTTAATTAAACCTGGGTGAGATTGTATCCAGCCTGATTCATCCCATTTAATTTATTTTACTAATAAAATCGAGTCTTGAACTACACTATGAGCAAAACACATACCTGAGAAAGCAATCAGGAGTTTGTTTACGTGAAAAGTGCTGCAAACTCATAAATCATCTTGGAAATTTAGACAGGCCACTCATTTTTGAGAGGGGAGTGCGTGTCTGTCTCATCAAGGATGAACCAAGGACATTGACTAGGGCTTTCAAGGCTAGCAGTACAACATCATTAAGTGAGAAGACATCAGCTAACCACCTGATTTGTGGCTGATACCAACAGAAACACTCGCCAAGTCTGAATGCAGGTCAACAAGCAAACTGCAACAGTCAGTACAAGTAGTTGGGAGCGGAGCTGAGCAGGGAAGACACAGAGCCCTGGCTCTGTCTGCAACCCTGTTCTGAGACCTCCAGCTGAAACCTGATCAGCAGCTATTCTGCAAAGTCCACTTCCTGCAGAAAAGCAGTAGCATTAAAAACATCTGCAATGAGCTGAAAATCCAAGAGTTCCCTCCCCACAGAGTCGTAAATTCAGGTATCACAAACGGACTGTGTTCTCCTGCCAGCACCTGGAATTACCCAGTGCACTTCCACGTACAGATGTCTTTAGCTGAAAGACCAAGACCTCACAGAGTCTAATGTGGATCTTCAGTTTTCCTGCTGTTAAAATCAGACTTGGCAGGTTTTCTTAGAGGTCTTCTGTTAGCACTGTCTCCTTGGGGAATGTAAGGGCTTTAGTTTGCTCTCTGGTCATTAAACAGAAGTCTCATCCCAGCAGGAGCTCTCCTGCCCCATTACAGATACTCTGCTTGCATAAGCAACGTTTTGCCAGAATTATTTAAGTTACAGCTTTATCTTCTTAACCTTACAGTTATAACCTTTACCTTATCGTTTTAGAACGGATTTTCCCACTGCTTAAAAAAACATTCAAAATTCCTACTGCTAGGTTGCAGAGTCACCAAGTGCTATTTTCCCCTGTCATTAGTGTTCCATTATACTTGTTCAGACAGTGTCCATAATCCAAACACTCATCCAAACCCCCAAGAAAGTAGGAAAAAAAAAAAAAAAAAAATAAAAGGCACATGAACATTAAATATTTGTAGGAGAAACATCATCTGATATAAACAAGCAAACACACAGCTGCCACTATAAATTACAAAAAGAACATAGAATCTAAGCAACAAAAAGGCAAAAAGCAACTCTGTTTATACATGTGCAAATCAACTTGCATATATGAAATAAATGAGGTTTTTATTGGCATTTTTCAACAGTGTGTATTTACCAACTTCACCTTTCAAAGGCAAGCCTTTATGTTAAATGTAATAAATAGGTTAAATGCTTCTCTCAAGTTCTCTAATCTCATAGGAACAAGATCGTGGAAAAAAAAACCAAAACCAAACCACAACCCAACAAACTAGGTCACATACAAAAATACAAAATTTTAAAAGAAAGGATGTCTTGCTATGAGAGATATGTTTAAAAGCTTGTAAAGTGTTTTTTATAGTCAACTTTTGACATTTCCCTCCCTCCCCCCCCACCCCGCTCCCCATCAGTCGCTGATCAATATATCCAAATGCAAATCATGCAAAAACCTGATTTCGGAGTAGAGGAAGCTGCAAGCTTTACTGTCAGACTGAGGAACAGCAGTACAGTCCCATCTCTAACATCCTGAAGTGCAAGAACCAGACTACACCTTTATTCTTTAATTAGGAAGGAAAACAGTTATGGAATGTGGACAGAAGGCTGCCCTCGCTCCTGAAATGCGAATATACATTAAACATTTTGGTAAATCACTCGAACTTTTAGACAGCCCCACATGGATTTGCCTGAGTGCTTGACTGTGGAAGGATTTAGCTGCTGATCACTGCACGAATGAACACAGCTGTGTATGGGGGAGAACTGCCTTGGGTTTGGTGAGTGAGGTCTAGGAAGTTTACACACTTAAGGGTTCTCACTGATGGCCTCCTTTTACCAAAAATTAGCCTGCAGCTCTGTTTCATACAAGGAATATGTCTACTGAAAAGGGAGTTTAAACTTGCTAATAGAGGCCTATCAAAATTAGCCTGGAGAAGAGGAGACTCAGGGGTGACCTTATTACTCTCTACAACTACCTGAAGGGAGGTTATGGACAGACGGATGTTGGTCTCTTCTCCCAGGCAAGCAGTACCAGAACAAGAGGACACAGTCTCAGGCTGCGCCAGGGGAGGTTCAGGCTGGATGTTAGAAAAAAGTTCTATACAGAAAGAGTGATTGCCCATTGGAATGGGCTGCCTGGGGAGGTGGTGGAGTCGCCATCACTGGAGGTTTTCAGGAGAAGACTTGATGGGGTGCTTGGTGCTGTGGGTTAGTTGTTTGGGTGGTGTTGGATTGGTTGATGGGTTGGACGTGATGATCTTGAAGGTCTCTTCCAACCTGGTTTATTCTATGTATTCTATGTATTCTATGTATTAAATTATAGGCCTTGATTCTTTTCTAAGATTGACGAGTCCTCTCTATAGATTTCATGGAAATAGGGTCAGACCCAATGTTTCTGAGGCCAATTTAGATGTCCTCTCCCAGGCTGAAGTGCCAGCAGCGCTGGTGTTCATGGTCTCAATTTTGCCAGGATGCAGTAATTCAGTGCTGTAGACTACAGAGAAACAGTGCTACAGCATCAGAAAAAACAGAGCTTGTAACGGAGTCTCCCTGCTGTGGTAAAGGCAAATGTAGCACTGAGTAAAGCACTAGACCAGAAAACCTTAGAATAACAAATACCAAACCCCTCCCCTCTGAAAGGTTTAGAGGCAGTGTGCCATGTGGAGCATACAGTGGGGGGAACAAGCAAATATGTATTTACAGCAGAGTCACACTACAGCAAAAAACTACATGGTTTGCATTCTTTAAGTGCACACATACCAATCTTTGTTTCCACCATCATTCTGTGAGGTCTCATCCCAAACTCCGTTCCTGCCCACAGAACCTCAGGCTGAACGGGCGAAGGCAAGTTCTGCTGTTGCCTTTACTTTCAGCACCAGGTACGAGTGTATTTTAACACACAGGATGTTCCAGTTGCACAAATATGCACAGCTATGTGGGGGATATTTTATATAAATACAGAAGGAATTGTTGTTCCTGCTCAGACCCACTGCCAATCCTCCTCCCCCGTCTTTTCCAGGGTATTAAAACTACCGCAAACTACGTTTGTGCTGACTGAAGGAAATGCTGAGCTGTGGTAACAGTAAGGATTTTCATACTAGCTTGTGTCTGTTTTCTTTTCATACAAAAAGTTTGCCTCCCATTAAGACTCAGCTGTTCTGTTTCTGGAAAATTACTCTAAAATCCAGCAGATTTTATCACTATCACAAGCCAGTTACTGGTGATCCCACTGCTCAACAGCCCCCACATGTCCTTTTTTGGATACTCAACCATCTCTCAGGATTAAGTTCCTGTGTAGTCCACAGCAATGTTATGGAGTGTTGAGGCAGGAAACGAAAAACTTGATAAAGCTAATTCATTGCTTTTAAATCAAAACTTTAAATGTACATTGATCTGTTCGTTTGTCTGGAGAATTCATCCACAATGAAGCAGCCTTTCCTTCGCTTGGTCTTTGGTAGGTCAAGAGACACATCAATATTCACACATGGATAATGAATGCCAAGTACAATAAAAATCTGAACCAACCAGCCAGATAGATCCAAGAATGGAGAATTTAAAGTATTGGTTTTCATGATTACCTGCTAACCATTGTTACGTTGTTGGGAGGTGTTTTTCCAACCCCCCAGTACGGTCAGGGCATGTCCAAATTGTAAGCCTGCAGACCATGACCACATTTCAAAATGCACTGCAGATTCCTCTCTCACTAATCTTAGCATATCATTTCCTGACTACCAATGGTGCTATCAAGCATGTCACCTTCTGCTGAAAATAACAAAAATTAGCTCTATAAAAAGAAGGTGATTTAGAAGATTTACTTACTGGTATTAAAAAAAAAAAAAGGTAGTTTAATTTGAGTTCCAAACTCTTGAATTGTTTTATTCTAAATCTGAAACTGGTGTGCCTGCTTGGGGAAAAAAAAGGGAAAAAAAGAAAGAGGGAAAAACCACACACACCCCCACAAAGGAGAAAAATAAGCAAAGAACCCACAAGACTGATCAATGCTTTTCTTAGCAGTTTGTCCCCTCCTGTTCTTCAGAAAAAATTTCTCTTTAAAAACCTAGCTAGTTATGAAGACGTTTTACATTTCTACCATACAATAATTATAGTTAGCTTAGTTTAACCTTTCTATGTCATTCAGCAACACTTTAACTACTGGAAGCCGTAGCAAACTGAGGCTCTAACGATAATATTGCTCCAATGATGCTGAATACTTTTTGCTTCACACAGTATTTCTAGTAGACAGACTACAACAGAAGCATGGGCTAATGCCAAGGATTACTCTCTAAATGGGACCAGTAAACTGTGACAAGTCCATTCCAAAAATGGCAGTATGTTTTTGTAGCTTTTCCACACTGAAGAATGCCATAACCCTAGTCAGTTGTCAAGTCACCAAGATGATGTGTCACACGCTGGCAGTTGCCTATTTGCTCATTCCTGATACTCTTTCAACTGCTCCAATGCAGCAGCCGTGATGCAGACAATGCCTTGTATACAAAGATTTCAAAAACCAGAAAGGAAATAAACAAAAAACAAACCCCCAACAACAACAACAAAAAACAACCAACAAAAAAACCCAACCAACAGGAAACAAAAGAACTGGGCCCAGATAACCCAGTAACAGGGTACAGAGCTACCTTGTGATTCCAAGTTCGTGTGAAGTAAACCACTTTATAGCCATTCAAGCTGAAGCAGTACCCAAACAGTGCACCTAGAATAAAATGTCAGTCCCCCCACCCTGCACCCCCCTCCCTCAAGCACACTTCTTATCAATTTTCTACTGGAATGAGACTGAGATCCTGTAGCTAGCCGTGATGAGGGACGTCTGAGCTCGTTAAACAAATAGAAAACACCTCACCCAAACGACAACAATAACAAAACCCAAAACAAACAAACAAACAAAAAGGACTTTGATGGGTCTGGGAATTTTCTACAAACTATTCTGTGCAGTCATCTTCAAATCACTGTAGTACATGAAATTTATTTCTCTTCGCAAACAGATGAAGGAATCTGAAGACTTACACCGCAAATGTTCTTATAGGAAAAAAAGATCAGTTAGCTGCTTGTTATGAATCCCTCCTCTCTTAGTAGGTAATTCTGCCCAGCAATGATAGCTTTGCCTGCAGCGCGAAACCTGGACAAAAGTGCAGGAAGTATAAGTAGCTCCTCTCAAAACTACTTACATTTTGTCCTCAACTCAAAAGAAGCTCTGCTGCTGCTGCTATAGGCAGTCTTTACAAAGCGCAACCTGCCCCTTAATATAGTCTCTGCAGGGGCAGATTCTTCTGTGGGTTGGGTGGGATCCGGCACAGCTGAACAGTAAGAGGTCACCTTGGAAAACACAGTGCTTCCTTCTTGCATCAAAAGAAGGGACCAGAATATCATTTGCAGACTCCATGGTGAGACATTCGATATTGTGCCTAAAAAGCAAAGTGCATGATCTAAATCACAGTGAAGTTTACAGGAATTTGGTGTGGTTTTCATCCTTCCTCACTAAAAATAAAATAAAATGCTGTATTACATCCTAAATTCAGCACATTTAGAATTGCAGATTCCCAGAACATGACTCTGATTTCTTTCCACCTGCGCAGATTCCCTCTGCAGAGGGCAGTGCAGCCTTTCCAATGCTACTCTGTTTCCTAAAGATTAATGGAAGAAGTTAAAAGGATAAAAATGCTTTTGAGTCTTCTCCAATGTGCAGTATATAAGTACACTATGGGTTTCTAATAAAAGAAACCCAAAGAACCTGAACTCCTGAGGTACTCTCCCTGAATTTAGCAGAGATCTGCCCCAGGCTAGGCACGCTGGCCCAGGCAGCCCTGGGTAGCTCAAGTGCAACCACAGCCAAATTGTGATGACAAGGCAATGCTGCTGTGTTACAGCAGAAGCTGGTCAGAGCAAGACCCACTGCTCTGAGGAACCAGCTGGCTGAAAAAAACCACCACAACAAAAAACCCCAGCCAAAACTCAAGCTGCCATTTTCTGGCCACAAAGCTTAAGCACGAGGGTGGCAATTCCAGCAGAGGCTTGTTTTTCACTTTTGCTGGGAACACTGGCAGCTTTCAGCTTTCGACAGATTTTTTTCTTTTCCCCCCACAGCATTATAATTTTGTCTAGACAGCTAGAAATGAAGCCTGACAAGGTTTTTACGTAAGCTGCTTCTGAAATCTCCTGGAAATTACAACTTTTCAAACAAAATACAAAAATAAAAACATTCTACAATTTAATTTAGCAAAAAGTGAAGCTGGAAAACCTAGGAAGCAGCCTGGTCTTGGAGCTTCAAGTGCTTTGTTTTCATTCTGAAAGCAACACAATCATATTCCCAAAGAGAGAGCACCTGAAAGGAGCATTAATTTCCTTAATGCATAGCTGGTAAGCTTTCTAAATTGGTACTAATACCTCTAATGTACAAGGGTTTACAATTCCCTACCTGGGACAAAACCAACAAAAGGTTTGCATAGGCACTAATTGCTAACTGCCAGCAAATAGCATTTCTGTACAGATGTTAATTGTCATCAGAGGGGGCTCAATAAATACAAGAAAAACAGCATTTTGTAAGTGCTGCATTTTAAAACCGTGTGAACTGAGAGAAATCCCACAAAGTGTGTGTGTGTGTGTGTATTTATCACCGTAAAATGCATTTTGTTTCTTGACCCAGCTGACTGGGCAGAGTTAGGGCTAGCAGTAAGAGTCACATAAGTTCACCAGCTCTCAGAAGGTTATGGGAAAAGCTATGGAGTAGTGCACCATAGTGCAAAGGGTCCATCCAAACACAATCACAGTCCTGGCAGCTGTGATCCCTGCAGCACAACCACCTCTGCCCAGCGCAAGCAGCCTGCCATCAAAGTGCACTGGCTGGGGCCCACACATAGAAGACGGAGGCGAGAAGGAAGAGATTTGAGTTTTGGCCTCGGTGCTATACTCCTCACTGCAAAAACACGTGCTATGTGAAATGCTGCTCCTGGCACAGCAGCAGCTTCTACCATCCACAGCTTCAAAGGACTGACAGCTAACCTCACAGCTTGCTCCAGCCCAGCAGACTCTTGTCGCCCTCCCCACCTTCCCTCCTCACAGAATTCATGCGCTGAACTTCATGTATGGCAAAAAGCAGGGCAACAAAGAGACATAATGCTATGTTTGTGCTTTTGAGTACTTACCTAAGCAGAGCTTTGTCCTTGTTGAGATGCTGGAAGAAGGAAGGTTCACAGATGAGCTGGCTTTCCTGACAAACTTGTTTACAGGATTTTCCAGGTTCAGCAATTTTTACTTGAAGGGCACTTAATGGAGGCCACATCACCTGCCCGTGACAGAAATCCTGCAGTGATAGATCAGATTTTATTATGGTACATCCAGTCCCTTCACAGCAATTTTTTCCCATTACTAAAATAGAATCCCTAAAACCATAGAATCAAATAAGGTTGGAAAAGACCTCAGAGATCATCAAGTCCAACCTATCCCCCAACACCTCATGACTAACTAAATCATGGCTTCAAATCCAATCCTGTTTTGAACACCTCCAGGGACGGTGACTCCACCTCCTCCCCGGGAAATAATTATTATCACCCAAACATTCATTTTGCAGATCATTTTGGTTGCATTCAAAATCAGCACTTTAAGCACATTTGAAAGGAATATTTTTCTTTTAGCATGAGGAAATGATCCCCTTTGATTGCTGCTTGAAATGTAGCAGTATCATTCCTCCCAAAGAATTTTCTTCTTTGCCTGTACCCTTTTCAATTTGTTATAAGCAACTCTACCTAGTCTCTACTTCTGCACCCAAGCCGGTCTGGCTTTCTCAGTGACTCCTGTTTCATTATCTCTGTGCTAGAAGAACCATTTTCCTAACAGCACAAATATCAGGAAGAAGTTCTAGTAGGAGAAGAATTCCAGAGGCTAGTTACCCTGTAGGCAAGAAATGTCTCAAGTGGTCCACGTGGGAAGGGTCAGGGGGCCTGCAGTGTTGTGGAGTGAGCTGAACTCAAAACCCCCTGAAGATTTCTATAAAGCAACCAGGATTCAAAGAGTTTGTTTGACTTTCCTGGTTGAATTGCTAGTAAAAGTGCTCTCTCAACACTAAAACCCCTGACCTGACTATAAATAATGCATGCAGTCAAGTGTCACCACAGTGGAGAGAAGGAAGAAAGAACTGGTGCCTCAACACACCTGCCAGTGAAAACTACTCAAAGATGAGTTCTTAAGGTCTTGACATTTAAAATGAGAAAAAGCAAAGAGAAAATGCTAATCACTGGTTTTATTTCACATGGTGTGATATTCAGACAGTATTTTAACATTTGACAGCTCTCATCCAAAGCTAATCCAAAAATGTGGGCCCAGTCCATCATGGTTTGCTTTCTCCTGGCAAAATTAATACTTGTATGAACAGGTCCCACACTGTGACCCAGAGGTTAGAAAGGCTGAACTACTTAAGTATTAATGAAACTAAGACTCCAAATAATTTATCAGTTCTCAGTATCAGTTTGGTGGTTTGTTTTCTGTTTAGTTTTGGTTTTTGTTCCTTCTGTTTACATTTCTTTGGCTGAAGGAGGAAGTTTTCATACTTCCAGGCCTAACCATAAATTGAATATTATACAATCATCAATCACAGAATATGCTGAGTTGGGGGAGACCTACAAGGACCACAGATTTCGGATCTTGACTCCACACAGGACAACCTAAAAGCTAAGTCATATATCTGAGAGCATTCGTTGTTCAAATACTTCCTGAACACTGACAAGCTTGAGGTAAAGACCACTTCCTGGGAATGCTGTTCCACAGTGCTTAGTCACTCTCTCAGAGGAGAGCTCTTTCCCAGTGTTTTCCCCTGATGCAGCCATTTCCTCATGCCATATTTGAAAAAAAAGACAGACTCATTTTAGAGCATATTTATGGTGGAAAAATTTTAGCAGCATCTAAAAAAAAATCAGCTTAACAATAGATGGTTAGAGGTGTTTTTTTAAGGAGGTTGTTTCAAAAAGGTCATTTTGCTATTTGTATTTACCACTGTGTTTATTCTGTGCTTTTATAAATCAGTATTAAAATACTAGATGCAGGAGGAGGACAACTCAATACTGTAATATTGACTACCTAATACTGTAATATCTACAATATAATACTGCAATATCAGATTGGATTCTTGGCTAGTGCAGGCAGAAGACAAAGGTTTTCAGAGAGAGTGACTTGCTTGTGAAGCTTCACGGTTTGCCAGGGGCTTCAGCTTTTAACATCTCTTAGTTGAAAACTCTCCCAAAAACTGGATGCAGCCTCCTGTTTCCAGTCCCTAGCTTGGTAGGGAGCTCCCTCACCTTATGCCACCTTGAAGCACGTCTCAGCACATCTCCTTCATCGATACCAACATACATGCCTGTGTTTCAGTTTGCTGTTTCTGGCTACTTTTCCTACTAACCATGAAAAGCAACCTAAATTTGCTATCTTCAGCCCACTCTATCTTGCCCCACAACCCTACATAAGGGTAAAATAAAGAAAATATGTTAGGTAAAAGAGAAGGTTAAGTTTCACCAAAGGCTGCATTTGTATTTGTTTCATCTAAAACCACAGTTTCAAGGTGAGACAAGCTTAGCCCTGCCATCAAAGGTATTCCCCCTCCCTCTGGCTTTTCTTGCTCTTGGGTGACCGTCCTCACACCACTCCCTTTGCCAAGCTCTGGTGCTCAGCTGACCCTCTACTGAGCCAAGTCAGTTTGCTAACACAGTAGAGCCCTGCCAAAAACATTTTCTGCTGGGTTCCCAAGTGCTCTGCTTGACCACATCTTTCAAAGTCAGCATGTCTGTTCCATCAGCCCAGCCTGCCTCATCCAACAGCTCCCAAGTTTTCAACAGGGAATCTCACAGCTGCCTCAGCTGCAGTTACCTGGCTGCTCTTTTGACGGCAGTGCCAATTTAAGCAGTTCCACCCTTTGGTTCCCACCCCACACTGCCACTTTGCAGAGCTGACACAACTGTCTGTGCAGCCACAGAGCCAACAGGATCAAGGGATGAATTCATCAGACAGCACAGACGCACCTAACTGCCCCCACCCCGGGCTGCTGGCACTGGCAGGGTGGAGCAGCCTGGAGTGAAAGCTGTTTTAATCCAGCTGAAGACAGTGCTCCTAAATACAAAACCACAGCTCACAGCAGTTGCCTTTCTTCAGGTCCTAAAGACCTTCAGCCCAGCTGCTGGACCTGAAGATTCAGGGCATTCACTGAAACTTTCCTGTGAACACTGCACTCCCCTTCCTGATCCTAAGTTCATGACCCAAAAGAGCAACTCCAGTCAAATCATTCAAATCCCACCATTTCACTGTCCCATAGGGTGACTTGTGGCTGAGTGTATCTGGCCCCATCCTGTTCACATTCAAACCGCCTCTGAAGACCATACTCTTGTGATTAATGCACCCCACAACCTCTGAACCCCATGCATTTTGTTCCAGTGCCAAGTTTGTGCTGCTTCCTCCGATGCCTGCATTCCATCACAAACTCTTCAAAAGAGGGTCTCAACTTGTATTTTTGCTTCATCTGACACGTTAATCAGGCCCAGCGCTAAGCACACGCCGCTAATAATGATGCTTGAGCATCCTGGGGGCTGAGAAGCAGTAACAGCATTTGACAGCTGATCAAAGCAATGAACAAAACTACAATGCTGCATTTATTTCTGAGAAGCTCCCACTACAGGCCAGGGCTTGGCCCTTGGGGGAACTCCAGAAGGGAGAGACAGGTTTGCCCCACTGATGCTATCTCTAGATTGTTTCCTTTTATCGCTTAACTGAGCTCCATTTCCTCCTGTATTGACAAAACCTCTCAATTACAGCTAACTCAGGTAGAAGAATCAAAAGAAGCAGAGATACTTTTACAGGCTATGGCATCAATACAGCATCAAAAAGCATGAAGTGTTCATTGGCAGGAAACTGGAAATAGCTGCATTATGTTAAGGACACTTGTGAGCTGAAGCTGTGTTATTCTGTTTTTCTGCCTGGAATATTGTCCTCTTTCAGCAACACAGGGACGGGAGCATGTGTGGTGCTTTTGAAAGAAATCCTGGATGTCAACTGGCATATCAGAGATACAGGTTTTTCCTATCTCTCTTCTGCAGCAGCCAGAACAAAAGGCAGAGCTGGCTGCTGCAACAGATCTGGCCTTGGGCAGAAGTCCAAGCAAACAGAGTTTCTAGAAATCAGTATCTCACAGAAATCTCTGCCGTTTATTACTCCCAGCTCCATATCTTGTGCTGCTCTCAGCTGGCAATTATTCAGGGGTGCAAAAGCCCCTTAAGTAACTGGTTTCCAAACCATTTAAATCTTCATCAATTGAAACAAAATACTTAGGCTAAAGCTTCTGGGCAGAATTGTCCAAGTGCAACTGGACCACAGGAATACCTCTGTATTTACACGATACTTCATAATCTAAAGATTCTTTGTAAGTACATAATTAAAGAAGTCAAACAGACACTGAAAAATTACTTTGCATTTCTGCTTTGATATAACATCAGAAGGTGGAAGGTTATTTGTCAGTCAAATAATAAATTAACCTCTCCCCTAATTTTACAAGCTCTTACAGCTCCTGAAATTCAGCCACATATGATAAATCAGACACTCAGAGATGAATCAGAAGAAGCAGAACTAACATTCTGGTAGCCAGCACTGTGTCTTAATTTCTAGTCAGTCTCTTTAGATATGAAAAATCCCACTGGTGCCAGATCTGGAAGAAGCCTCCCAATTCCTACATGGCCAAGTCCACAGAAGTGAATCTCTGAGCCCACATGGAATCCCCAAGGGAATTTCATCTCAGCAAGCACCGGCCCAGACAAAGGACTGCACAGTTACTGTTTCTGCTTGAATAGCAACAACACTGAGAAGCTTTGAAATGGAGAGGGTCAACCCTTTGCAAAGTAAAATATACAACTCAGCCACAATTGAAGTTCATACCTGTCTTTCAATAAACACATTCATCCTCTGAAGCATTCCCTCACAGGTAAATTCGTAGGGCAAATAAGGGTCAATCTGTGAAAACAGAGTATGTTATGGTTAGAGGGCTTTCTGGTTCTTTACATGAACTTCATGGTATGCTGTGTGGCAGCAAACAAACTCATTAACAAATCACAATTTTACAAAACCATCAGCAGTTTAAGGTGAATTTTGCTCCTTTGTAGAAGCAATAAAAGCTGCTCACTGATTTTCTTTAAGGAAATTCTGGGTGTACTGCAAAATAATAGATATAAAATAGCTTGAGACCCGATGGGATTCCAGAGCTCCTCTCTTCACTAAGCTACAGCTCTGGACTTGAAGTCAAAACTCCAACATGATGACAAAAAAAAGTAGGGGATGCCTTTGAAAATTACTTCATGCTTGGTTTTTTCCCCCCTAGACATGCCCTCATTACAATTTTGAGCTGCAAGTGCACAAGCCCTTCAGTGGTGGTAAAGTCGAGGCTACAGAATCAGTCACAAGAGCATTTATTTGGGCAGGCTGTGATGCTCGAAGAATCAGCAAGGAAACATCCTCATTGAATGCACAGAAAATGAAGACTGCTGTGTAACTTCCACAGGAAATTTGTATTTCTATACAAATGCACTCGTGCTCATTTTTTCAGGTAAAAACCGGATGTATCCCATACTAGACCAGGACAATCAGATACCACAGATATTATAACAATTTTCTCCCCCAGTATCCTACTGAAGTGCAGCACTCTGCTTCAAGCAGAACATAAGGAATCACTCCACATGAAGTACCCAACACACTCCCTCAAGCAGTGATGATGAGTTGAGGATACATTTATCACCTTTTGATTCAAAATTGATTTCACAGCCTTCTCAACTTCAGAGAGATTGTTGATGTCTACTGTCCAGACGTGGGGCTTCCCAATGTAAACCTCAGCATAGGGATGTTGAGATGTCAACTGGAAGGAAGAAATTATATTGGTAAACTTAATGTGTCAAGATACCCTTCCTTGTCACTCTCCTCATCAGACATTTTGCATGAAATGCACCAGAATAATGTGAGAATTCAGCTAGACTGTAACAGTCAGTACCATTCCTTCTGAGATATCTTTCAGATTTTCTGTCTTTAAGTTTAGAGAGTGAATTTGGTAGGGAAAGTGAAAACCAGGTATTAATGCAGATCATAAGTAACATTGGTGCACCTTTCATTTATGTCTTTGATCCTCATGATGACCCACATGCCTTTTATAAGGTGACCCTACTTTCCTACAGCTCATTCATGGAGCAGCTGTCCAACCCATCCTGCGTCCTGCTACCAGTCTTACCTGTCCTGTTACCAGTCCTGGTTAGACCTGCATGACTGGCTTTGAGAGAGCTCATCCTTGTCCTGTCTCGTCTTCAAACTACTTTCTGTGGGGCCAGTAGCTTAGGATGCCTTTGCACACAGACAGCTTCTGTAGCTGCCTACATTCACTTGCAGCCCACTGCTCCCACTGGCATTTTAAATCCCTCCCAACAGCACAGTGCTTCTCAAGGACTAACCTAGTCTAACCTTTTTCCAGTGGTATTTCCACTGCCACTAAACCTCCATGTATTTAAAAATTTGGTTACCATGACTGAGCTCCCAGGACACTTATTTCTGGACTTCAGATAGCAGAAGCTACATTCCTATTGCTTTCAGTAACAATAAAACCCCTTCCCTAGCACCTTCAGAAATATGAACGTAAACCAGTGTTTTCAGTTCCCCAGAGCTTTAGGAATTGTGCCTTGGACCACTCTTATGCAACCGTCTGAAGCAGTCAGCAACGTTAAAGCCAGATCTGCTCTTCTGACACTAGCAGCTGTTTTAAGTATGAAGAGCAACTAGCAATATATTGTTATGGCACCAATTATTCTGCATCTATATTCTCAAAACCATATTAGGCCTATTTCCTAATACTGAAATGCTTTAATTAGCTGAAGCTCAATGTTTTAGATATTCAGGAGACACTCCCCCAGTCCATTTAAAATCTACACCAATTCTTTCAAATAGATTTGTAATTAATTTCTTGTCACAGTTTTGTTTCCTTCCTAAAAGCAGAAAATGAAAGAAACCACACCCATCAAGTACACATTACAACTACTTTTAGCATATGGGTTTTTTTCCTCCAGGGGAGGTGAGGGAGGGCTGGGGGAAGAAGCAGAATGGAGAGGAAATATTGGTACAAATATTGGCACAAAAGAAGCTGCCTGAAGCTGATTTTTTTTCCCTTTGTTTCTCTTTCCTGGCTCTTTCCCCCAGCAAAATCATGTCCCAAGACAAAGCAACTGCTGGTCTAAAATGAAATTTCTAATTCCCAGCTTTTGTACAGTCTTTGCCACAGGACCCCACCTTGAGAGTTGAGGGGAACAGTCAACTCCCCTCCCAATAAATTCTACCTACAACAAGACAGAAACAGTGACTTGCAATAGTTACTTCACAAGAGTACTAAACAGACTTTATCTTCAGCCTGGTCTATTGATAACCAATTTATCCAATTTGCAGAACTACACAAGTGGTGGGTGGGTTTTTTTTTCCCTTCCCCTTTTCTTTCCTTTTTTTTTTTCCTCTCCCTTAACACTTGAAAAATATGAGAGAAGGCTTTAAGGGCTTTATTAATCCCAGTGAACCAGCACAAGGATTACTCACAATCAGCTCTGAATGCAGTCATGAAAACCAGTTAGAGAAAAGGGTACTCTTAGGATAGGTCAGCAGGGCATGTGAACACAGCAATATCTGGGATGAATGTTCATTATATTATTTCATATTAAAGCAGTCAATAGGGACTATTCTTCTGTGTAGGTCAGGTGCACAGCATTTCTATTAGAGCTGACACATGCCAGTGGGATTTAGCATGGCATTCTGAGCCCTAGAATTCCTATTAAAGAGTTAAGTGGGTCCAGATTATTTATTGAGCCTGACCAGTTATAGTGTCTGGGCACAGAACAACTGGAAATTAGACAAACAGTTGAGTGACCCACAGACAAAAAGCCCTGAAAAGTGCCAAGTCCAAGGAGAAAAGCAGGTTTTTGTGCGTGTGTGTAATTGCTATCTCCTTTGTTAGCAATGCAAGCTGTCAGAAGGGGTGAGTTTCAACTCTTGTCCTGCAGAAGCTGAAAGGCAATTACAGTCCTGGATCATAAAATCATTAGGAATTTATATTCCTAGTTTAAAAGGAAAACTGTCTATTTCTTATCAACTACCTGGCACTGCTCAGTATGTAATTTATATAGCACGTGAGTATCTCGAATTGGGAAATCCAGCTGTGCAAAGTTCTCATATCTAGGTGTTATTTTCTTTACATGGGTATCTGAAGAGAAGGCAAGTTTATACACCTCTGAACTTGCCCAGGGCGCAGGCAGGTAAAGAAAGTAAGTTTATAACCCTCTGAACTCACCAAGGTCACAGGCAAAAGTCCTGAGGTCAGAAATGGCTACATGACTGTTACATGCTTGCAATAGGTGTAGGCTGGATTTTACCTGCATCAAATAAGAAAAATACTCCCCAGCCAGCGCCAGGATGAGGGGCCAGTTTACTTAGCCTCCTTCTTCTCTAACCAAGAGTCTCAATGCACTGGCTGTTTTGCAGCCTGAGGTTTGGTTTTCCTGTTCGCTGAATGTCTTCAGTGTTTATCACAGACACGGTGGGCTGTGACCATTAATACCTTAGCTCAACAGTACCTTGAGCAGGTCTTCTCTGGAGAAAAACACCCAAACTATCCCCGAACACACATCAACCCACAAATGGCACTTTTATAATTTGCTCAAACACACATTTACTTCCTGAACAGCACAGTTCCTTCAACAAAATACCACCGCCTTCAAATGACACATCATTTATCAGATGCCATGATCTCTCCCTGGGCAGAACGTCGGCTTTTCAAGAGAAACTTCAGCTTGTGATCATCTATCAATGAGAATTAGGGAAACCTAGAAGTAAATCTTAACTGTATGCTAATGAAAGATTTTGATTATCCTATAAAAATAAGGACTGACAATGCCACCAAAACGGCTGAAGAAAATGAAAGCTGCATCCCTTTTGCAATAAACCAGGAACATCTTCCTTGTATTTTTTTGACTAAAAAGAAATCAGTAAGACTGATAGAACTTACCTCTCGGAGTGTAGGCTTGCCTTTGAAAAATTCTGTGTTTTTGCTACTTTTTGGTGGGTTGAATCTTAAATTTAGAAAAGCACATCCGTTAGCAATAGCCTCTAAAGGAGCCGGTCCTTCGTATGGAAATCCGAGACCAACGAACAGCTGAAAAGCAGAAAACAAGGGCTGCCTGAAGTTCTGCTTCTTACCAAACCTGAAAGCTAAGAGCTAAGTGAAAATAAACAACAATGTATCCTAAACGTACCAGCCTAAAAAATGTATCCTTAAGAAGCAAATGGGAGAATTTCAGCAGCTCCCCCCCCGCTACCCAAGCAGAAACAGAATGTTCTGTAGCAGACATTAGACAATAATCTTCTGTAATGAGCTGAGGTGGTTTTTCATGGAGCTGAGGCAACAACAGACCCTTTCAGTTATTGTTTTGAAAAAATAACAATTAAAAAAAAAAGTCCTTTGGTGGTTTGACATGAGACTGCTGAGGCTCTCCTGCAGGTACAGGTTTTACCGCAGCACCCTCAAACAGCCACAGTAGTGTTTTCTCCCTCTCCCCATCTGGTTTTGACAGTAGGAAAAGGCTCCTGCCCGGCTGATTTAGCCTGCTCATTAAAACGGTAGATGGCAGCAAACAGCAGCTGAAGACACTACCTACATGCAGACAGAGCTTCCATAGGACTGAGAGAGTTCAGTGCCGCCAAGGTAAAGGAGGAAAAACGCATCAGAAAGCTATTCTTGCATCAGCCCAGCATGCAGGTGCTCTCGAAAAGGCAGTGCTTTTTGCCAGTGTCAAGTAATCTAGTATTTTTCCAGAGTTCCCTCGCTCTTGTTGGGACCTTGACCCCTTTCCTGCCCCAATATAATTAAAAAAATCCCTGAATTAAATTGAGGATTATTCCATCTTTATCTGAACGCATGAGGAATGGGAGAATTAAAAGCTCTGGCTAGGAGCAGCAATTTCTCATCACTGCTGTATGATCTAACATATCTATCTCTCTGTATCTCTCTCTATATGCATACATATATATATAGCTAGCTACCAGGTTTTTTCCCCCCAAGAAAATAGATTAATCTTCCTATTAGGATCATGTATCCAGGATGCACATATTCAAAGAGGTCAAATTATACTATTCTGCTTTAAATTTGCTGCAACATGGAAGTGAATCCCTTGAACAGAAGATTTAGAACTGGAGGCTCTTTCTAGGAGCTGATGCATAAATCTCTAGCTGGTATTGTCATGCACAGGCACTGCAGCATCAATCCTCTCTGACCCATTGCAATGAAAGGATAAAATCTGAGTTGGCTTGTTTTAAACAGCAAGTTAACACTCCCCAGCATAGCTGAGGGCATGCAATTTTCACTGCATGAAGCTGAATATTGATGTTTCAAGTTTTTGAATTTCAGGTTAAGAAAATGCCGCCTACTTGCAGAAAGTTTCTCAGTTCTCTCACAGATTTAAATCTTAAAGGAAACTCTCCAGTGGCTCACCAAAAAAAATCTGGAAGGCTATTTTCACTAAAGCTAGATACCTAAATTTGGACTTTATATATGGCATGAGATACATATATCTTTGAATCAGAAAAACAACACATAGATTTATAGAATAGTTTCAGTTGGAAAGGACCTTAAAGACCATTTCTTTCCAACCCTCCTGCCATTGGCAGGGCCACCTTCCACTACTAGCAGACTGCTCAAGACCTCACCAACCTGGCCTTGAACACCTCCAGGGAGGGAGCATCCATGACCTCCCTAGACAACCTGTTCCAGTGTCTCCCCACCCTCACTGTAAAGAATTTCTTTCTAATTTCCAATCTAAATCTACCCTCCTCAAGCTTCAATCCATTCCCTCTTGTCCTGTCACTACAAGTCTCCTCGTGTCTTTTTTGTAGGCCCCCTTCAGGTACTGGAAGGCTGCTATAAGGTCACCCTGGAGCTTTCTCCTCTTCAGGCTGAACAGCCCCAACTCTCACAGCCTGTCCCCACAGGGCAAGTGCTCTAGCCCTCTGATCATCTTTGTGGCCCTAATACCAAATTTCATCTCACAAGAGGCTTAAAGAAAGGTAATCTCTTGAAAACAATCAGTTACAGACCTGAAACTATTTAACGCACTCTGCACACATTATGTTATTTATTTAAACTACTCTTTAGCTGAGGCAGAAAAACAGCTGAGAACCAGCAATTAAAACCAGCTGAAGTATCAATTCTCCTGTGATCCTGTGTTTGTGTGTTATGTAGAGAATGCTGGTTTGTTTGCTTCATTTTTCACTTTTTTACTAAACGGCTGCTGTGCACTGCTGAACAGTTCTGTGTCTGACTGGTCCGTTTATTTAGGAGGGAGCTCCATGGGGAAAGAAACATGGGTTTATGTTTTGACAGCACAGAGCACACTGTCAACACTTAATCTATAATAAATAGCTTACCACCTGTTTCACATCCATTTTCCAACCTCACCTCTAAGCAGCACCATGCCTTTGAAGGAAGAGAGATGTGTCTGATTGCTAGAATGGTGCCTGTTTGTGTCTGCGCTGCCTGCTGGCCTGAGGTTGCCGCCTGCCTCACAGATGCTTGCAAGCTCCGCCTCCCCCACTCTTTCTTTCAGCCCTCCAAAACCACATCTCCATCAGGTCAGCTGAAATTCCCAAACTGAATCTGAAACTCTGCCCCTGTAAATTGCCCTTTATTAACAGTCCTTGGGTAGGGAGCTAATAGCTCGGTATGGTATAAAGTGCAAAACTCAGGAATATCTTAATTGCCTCGTGAACATCACATTCACTATGATTAAAAAGCCAAGCATTAGAGAACAAAGGTCATTTCTGTAACTCATGACGCTCCAATTTGCTAATCCTTTGAATTATGTGCTGTTCTGTTATTTCCAGAAAGGCTAAAACCGTCTGTCAAGGCACTTCTTAAAAGTATGCAAACAAGGCAAGTCACTAATTGAAAAAGAAGTGAAAAAAAGCAGAAGTAACAGGCAACAATTCTCAGGCACCAGTGAAGCAAGCACCCATCCTCAGTACAGCTGAGGCTGTGTGGAAGACAAGGCTTTGTCCCCCAAAATGGTGAAGATTTAGAGCAGTATGTGTTTCCACTACGTAGTGATATCAGTGTACGCTGTTGCTTCCACCACATAAGGCACTGACACAGGCTTTTTGGGTACTTTCTTACTGGACATTATGTCTGTTAAAACAGTTCAG
This sequence comes from Dryobates pubescens, assembly GCF_014839835.1. Lineage (NCBI taxonomy): Eukaryota > Metazoa > Chordata > Aves > Piciformes > Picidae > Dryobates > Dryobates pubescens. Next base: position 48,870,631 of record NC_071613.1, on the reverse strand, counting down.
CATGGAGAAACCCCTTCACCCTATGGCTGAAATTCTATAATGCAAATGCTGGTAATGCTCATGGTTCAGAGCATTAGCCCTGGTCTGGCTTTGCTGGTTGCAGCACAATTGCTATGCAGAGTAGTATTTTGTTGTACTTTACTGGTTGATTAGTGCTTGAAATAATTTTAATTGTCTTTATGTCAGCACTTTTCTCAACTTTCAAATGTTTTTGAAAGCCAGAACCACTATTTTTCATGGAGTGCTCTAAGTGGGCACATGCCACAGTAGGCCTTAGTTTACAGAGCCCCATATATCAAGGTGATGCCAGGACGAACTTACAATATATATCTACAGGAGAGATCAGCGAATAAATACAGATGTAAAATGTCACTGTAACAGCAGTGTGTTATTTGTTTTCCTAAACCATTTCCTTGATTGCAAGGTCTGATACCCAGGTGTGTCATGCCTGCAGGTCTGCATCAATCAACCCGGGAGATTCAGATCTGCAATCTCACTTGGTTAGCTTGAGTAAATAGAATAGAATAGAATTGTCAGGTTGGAAGAGACCTTTGAGATCATCAAGTCCAACCTATCATCCAACACTATCTAATCAACTGAACTATGGCACCGAGCACCCCATCAAGTCTCTTCCTAAACACCTCCAGTGATGATGACTCCACCACCTCCCTGGGCAGCCCATTCCAATGGCCAATCACTCTTTCTATGAAGAACTTCTTCCTAACATCCAGCCTAAACCTCCGCTGGTGCAGCTTGAGACTGTGTCCTAAAGTAGGCATTAAAATTCTTAAGCAGCAATAGTATAGTTTTCATCAGAAAGGCTCCTCAGGAACCTTTTCTGGCTTTGCAGCAAACTGAACCCCTGGTTTGGAATTTCAGGCTCTTCTGTTGGCTACCCAGCATCAGACCAGACAAGACATCATTCTTTTCACTCCTTTCATGGTGTAGTATCTAAGTGGAGACTTCTCTGACATGAGAAGTGCTTCACAACCACTCCCACGAAAAAAACAGTGTGGTTTGTTTATATTTTCTGGAAACCACTGACTTTCAGAGGATGCTGAAAAATTTATTCGCGGAGTTTATGGCACCAGATTGGACCATTATTAAAATGAGTGCTTGAACAAACAGTCTTTCTAAATTATAGCCACAAGTATAAAATAAGGAGTGAATGTTTCACTTCACTGACTGCAATTCTGACTAGCTGGATATTTAAGGGAAAAATTTCATATTCCAGAGACTAAGTGCTCTAGTGCCATAAACAGGAGCATTTATCTCCTCTTCTCCCCTTTCTGACATTACTGTGCTTTATCTAATTTATTCTGTCAGACTGGTAGGCTTTCACCACTTTCACATGCTTCCTCACTAAACTTACATATTCTCTTCCAAACTACAGAAAGAGAATTGTAGCAAAGGTTAACTATCCTGATATATTTTTCTCATGAATATAAAATGCCTTCTGGAAAAGTCAATCCTTTTGTGATGGAAACATCTTTAGAACGGAATTGCTAGTTAAATGCCTGTGCAGCTGATTTTGTGAAGTGTATGGAAGTAAATAATAAATTAATTCATAAAAGGTAGTATGGAAAAAAAAAAAGAAAGAAAAGGCTGTTTTCCAATGTCAGCTTATCCAACAATGCAATGGGATTTTTCCCCAAACTCTCTAAAGAGGCTGCAGCTCCTACTTTTATTAATCACCATTCAGAAATTGTGAAAGAATTTGGATTTCCTCAAAAATTCACAGTGACTCAAAGTAAAAAGCTGCATCTCAAACTTTCTGGTAGGGAGAAGTATTTCTCAAGAATTCAGTACTGGTTCTTCCATGAGAGTCTGGTCCAACTCCTCCAGCTGCCCACTGGGCAAGAAGCCAGGTAAGTTGGCAGGAAGGCTGCCAGCTTGCCTATCCTATTTTCCTCTGATGTGATGAATAGCTTTACATCTTCTCATTAGGAACTGTTGACATGTCTCGTTTTTGTCATGCATTACACAGCTGAACTAACCATGATGAATCTCAAACAGCCTCCGCTTGCTTGGAAAACACACTTACTCTGAAATGTGTTGCTTTACAATACACACCAGAATGAAATGGCAGCTGCATGCTTTTCAGAATAACCGTGTCCTATGCCGACTACTGCAGAGAGACCAACTACATTCTGGGAATGCAAAGCTCCCATCCAGAATTACGCCTGAGCTGTCAACTATTGGTGTTTCACTCTCTCGGGGCAAAATTAGGCAGTGCAACATAAACAGACACTTCTGAACACGCTAAACTTGTTGAATTATTATTTAGCGCTGTTTCTCAAAACCAGATCATTTGTCAGCTGACCTAACAAAAACTTGCTAATGCACTGTTGAAATCACAAGCAACGAAAGACAATCATAGCCCTTGCATCTCCAAACATATATTGAGAAAAAGAAAAAAATCAGAAAAGTTTCTGGAAGCTTAAAGCCAAAGTTTGGTGCTTCGAGGCAGCTAGCAGCAGGCCTAGATGGTTCAAGCGAGCATTGTACCCACGGATGTCACCATCTTGGAGCTACAGCTCTGATTATTCACCTACTTTTCAGAACACCGATTGTCTAGTGACAAAACCCCATAACTAAATTCATTATGAGGCTCTGGTCACGTTGCCTAGCAATTAAAGTGATTAAGCCTAAAAAGTGTCTTTGAAGATCACCGGATGCATGTGCACACATAGCTGAGGCTACCCGGGGCACAAAGCCCCCATTCAAGTCAGTCTGATTTTTGTGGAAAACCTGCACTTATTTTAGCAATTCAATCCATGATCCATTTGATATAAACACAATTGACCCACACAGGCAGCAGATGGCCAGTAGAGACAGGTGAGTGGTGTTTTCTGCTGAGCTACATTGAAGTACTGGCTCTCAGCAGGTATCAAAATCTGAGGCTGTGAACGTACAGACAAGACTTAGAGCGAGGATATCTGTTGATCAACACTGTGAGGCAACTGTGTGCGCAGGCAGAACAGCCAGCACACCTATGAGATACTAAACACCTGCTAGCAAGAAGAAAATCAACCCCAAAGTTCATCTCCAACTGAAAAAGCCCAAATAAATCAGATTGTAAATCTGTTTCCACTTTCAATCTCAGGATGCTGCTGCTTTGTTTTTCGTTAAACTAGATGTATTGGCATAGCATTAGACAGGAATATTAACCAAAATTCCTGATGTCGTACACCATATATTTAATTTCATTTTGTTGTGACATCAAAAACGCTGCACTCCCATTTGCTTGATAACAGCAAGTATTAGGAGAAGCAGATGGATACTTAACTGATTATCATCAGTTCAAAGTTTCGTTAGCCTGGCTGCATCATAAATAAATAATTTCCTTAATAGGAAAAGAGCTTTTGGCATTTGCAAATCTGCCAACAAAAGCTCAGAAAAGCCTATGAAAATATGCTTTGCAAACTTAATTTCAAAAGTTTCTTATGAAAGATTCTATCAAAACAATAATGGGATAAAAACCACTGGCTTCCTGGTACAGAGTTCTGAAACATACTGATGTGTTTCTCAGTGCCATCTACTAAGAAATGCAGCAAATACTCTAAGGATTTTCCCTAATGTAAGGAAATAAAAAACCCCAATAAAGCAACAAATCAAAGCCAAGGCACCACAACAGTATAAAAACATTCTACACATCTAAAATGCTTGTAGGACTCTGAACAGAGTATAGCGGAGATCCCTGCCTTTCACAAAAGTACAGCCTGTGAAATATAAGCAATTTACGATCTCAGTACTTCATGAGATCCTATCTTCCATCTGATATTGCAATTAAAGCTGACTGAAGCTAGTCTGGTTCCTTCCTGTGTCACAAACCCCACATAGCTGCACTGTGAGCTGTATAATGTTTATGGATCAACTTGAATTTGTGCTAAAGCAAGTGCATCTTTACGTTGCATCTTAGAGCATGACAAATATAACCAGTAACAAGTCCATGAGCTGTCTACTTACTGTTGAAAATCAAGCTTTTTGCCTGATGAAGAATTAGAGAAAGACTTAGTCAAACATAACTACTACTATGAGCCATACTTTATAATCTTTACAGACTTCAGTAATTCTGTAGAACGTCCCTTAGCTTATTTTACTATTCTAGCAAATAGAACACTTTTTTCCCCCCCACCCCTAGAATAAAGTCACTGTTTGTGCTTGAGGTTATTACTATGTCAATACACCTCCCACGTTAGTACTATGATTAACACCACGATTCCATGCTCCACACAGGCAAAAGCTGTGTAATCTCGGTCTTATCTATGACAAAAATAAATGTTGACTTGTTAATCTGCAACATTATGTTGTATTTGTATGCATCAAGTACATACACACAGTGGTTGCCTGTAAAAAGTCATAATTTGCCAACAGCTGTCACACAGAGATGTCAAATTACCATCATTTTCCCAAATATTTCAAAAAGGAGATCTCTGCAGTCGTGTGGGAAGACTGAGAGGAGCTTGCTTTTTTTCTTTTCTTTTTTTAAGATTCTCCTGTAGAAGTGCACAGCAAAAAACTATCAACAATAGAGAGTTAAGTGGTGCAGCTCCACAAATTTTGCTAGTTTTACCATAGAAACTATTTCTTTCTTAAGCTAGAAGTTAAGGATCCTATTTAATGTAATTTAACAAACATTTTTTTTAAGTTGTAAAGCGCAGCAAAGATTCTGAGAATGGCACAGAAATCCCCACAAAGCATTCTAACTATGGGGACAAAATTTTTGTTTCAGTGTATATACTGTCCCTTATCTCGAGTTCCCTTGACTAAGGGGCCACAGGCAAAGCACACTACAAAAAGCAGACTCTTTTGCTCACTCTCCCTGCACAGCTGAAGTAGAGGAAGTAACTGAATGGCAAATGAAGTGCTTGCTTTTCTTCTTTTCTCTCCCAGAGAGTGGGGTTGCTCTAGGTTAAAGTCGTTGGCAGGGCAGAGCAAGCGTACCAACTGTAGAGCTGTCAGATATCACCTAACTTCCACACGAGGGATGTAAAAGAAAGCACGTTCTCAGCTGATAATCTCCTGGAGCTGAATACCACATTCAAGAGAATGAAAATTGCATTTATCCATGTTTCTCAAGCTGCTGGTTAGCTGTGCCTGTGGGTTGTCATTTCAATTTTCTAATAATAGCTGTCAATCCACAAAACATGGACACAATGAAAAACATCTTCTTAGCACTGAGAAGACCCCTTAAGCTCCTTTATGTTCGACCATTTCTCTCTCCAACGCTTTTCATTGAAATGCAGGCACTTTAGACGCCGTCTGTCTGTAGCTACTTTTGCCAATACTCGCTCTTGCCAAACTTACTTTGGTTTCTCTCAGCAGAAACTGCAAATCCCGCCCACTGAGTATACCATGGTTTTTTACATAGCCGGGAATATAGATGGTGCTCGTTCCATGAACAGTTCCATGGACTTCCATGTAGGTGTGGATGACGTCCAGATAAGCCTTCTTATCCTGTAAGAATAACAAGAAAATAGTTTCAGTCTTCACTCATTTCAAGTAGTAGTGTTTGATGGTCTAGTCATGGGGTTTGTGGTGTCAGGTTGGACTTGATGATCCTCGAGGTCTCTTCCAAGCTTGGCGATACTGTGATACTGTGACCTGAGATGGTACCACAAAAATCAGGGGGAAAAAATTACTCATTCTTACAAAATTTCCACACTATTTGATCTTTCATTACATTATTAGTCCTGTCTTCCACTAGAGTGGCAGGAAACTACAACTTCTTCATTCACAGAATAAATAAATCAATACCAAGGTCTGATTACTAATTGGGGGAAAAAAAAACCAAACAGGTAACCATGAGATAGTTCTAGTCTCAGCATGCCTAAAGAATATTTTGCCTAAATATACTAAAAAGCCTCCTTTTGAAATACCCAAATATCACTGTTTCTGTCAGAGATGCAAAATACTTAGTAATTATCCTCTTTGTGAATCTCACCATAGTAGGATGCCGTACTGCTAACTGAATAACTGAAAACACATCTTTATCTAAACACCTAGAACTGAGTCCCATGAGATACCTACAAACACTCCACTTACCTAAAGTTTTAAAAGCATTTTGGGAAAGACCCAAAGAAAAATAATGGCTTTAATGTTGCACTAAAGAAACAAACTAAATAAATAAAAAAAAAAATAGTACATAATTGTAGTTTGCAAACAAGAATTACTTTAATTTTCAATGCCATATGTTTTTTTTGAGTTTTAAAGACTACTAGCATTCCAAAAGCAATTAGCTGGAGAGTCTATTTACAGCCAGTAAGCAGCACAGATCAGAGAGACTTTCCCTCAATATTTGCACATAATCTTAGTAATAGCTCTAAAATCAGGCAACAAGTTTCTGTACTTGTTGGCGGCATGACAGTTTTTAAACATTCTACTTTCACTCACTATTTTTGTCATGTAAATTTTGTACACAGCTCTGTGCAAACGATGGCCAGAAGTTCATTCAAAGGGCAAGCAGACTGGTGAAAATTATGGCTTTTCAAATCTAGGAGGCAATAAGGTATCAGGTCTCAGCGAATGAACACAATCAGTCCTTAAACCTTCCTTGCTATATTAATTGTTGGTGTACATTTGAACACACAGGGAATGTAATGTCACATAACAACTGGCATCTAGGTTCAGCTTGCTCTGTTGGAGAAACTGTTTGTGATGAAGTAGATTGTCTGCCTCATTACTAAATCACCCTGTTCTGGTAGTGATGCCAAGGCTGCACCAGTCAGACAATGTCCTGGGCTAAGCATTATATAAAAGAGCCAACAAATGAAGACAAATGTGCTTTCTTGTCTGATGAGACTGCTATTATTGTTAATTAGCACAAATTATTTAAAAAAACTAAAAGCTTGCTCCATTTGCTCCATTTTTATTTTTTCTTTCACTTCAGATCTGAATTACTTTGAAAGAGATGTTCCTCCCATTACTTGTAAAGTAAAATGGTGTAATTAGAAACTGTTGAGAAGCTCATATACTTTGTCATGAGAAAATCCATTGCAGCACTTTTCCTTTGCAAATGGGCATGAGAAATATAGATGGAGTAGGCTGCTCTGGTTTCCAGAGCAGCAGCGGTCTGTCACTAGAGGTATACCTTAACCTGCCTGCCTGGCTTTTAGCACAAACAGGGCATGGGAGTTAGGCTGGAGTGTTCTGAACAGGAGGAGAAAGCAAGGAGCCACAGGTACTGCTGACATGATCTGCCTACAGGAAGAACACTAATGCACTTGCCTCTGATTTTTTTGGCTCACATGACACAAGCTGATGACATGAATGCACTCTAATTCACGGAAAATATGAGAAGCTACAAAGAACAAAACCAGGATTACCTAAAATTGCATGCACTTATTCTAAAGATTTCAACAGCAATTTTACAAACCTGTTATGGAGTATTTGGCTGCTTTAAAATAAACTATTTGACATTAAAATTATTTAGTGTTTATAATCTTTCTAATGGCTCCTGGATGTTGTTTCTTTTTAGCTGCAGAACTGCTGTTGAAGACTTTATATAGGTTCAAAAGAGCAATTATGGAAGAAAAATCATGAATGAACAGATACACACAACTTTAGGCCCAAGAAGCTGATGAACAATTAGTCTTTGGTGAGTGTCAAACATGCCTGATTTCACATTCTTCATCAGACAGCATGTTTTGGCTAGTTTTGCAGTCAGAATACCGAGACAGATAAATCTTTGATCTGAACTGGCCTTATTATCTTTATTGGCTCATTTTCAAAGATGAATGTAAAAGGGACCAGAAGAAACATAACATTTTCACAGGTCTCCTGATTATCTGTGATGTCAAGAAAAATCTAAAGGGATTCTGAACAGGATTTAAAAAAGGAGCATACTAAGATAGGATGAAAAGAAAAAACTTCCATGTTGTGTTTATAGTAGTATTCGGGGAAGGAAGGTGGGCTGTAGGGGGAGGGGTAGAAGGAGAGTTTTTATTTAAACTGCTACAGTTACAACAACATATAATAAAAATTAATAATGTCATAAAATAATAGAATGGCTTAGGTTGGAAGGGACTTCAGAGATCATCTACTTCAACCTCTCTAGTATGGGCAGGGATGCCTCTCAAGAAGACTTGGCTGCTCAAGGCCTTTTCAAACGGGCCTTAAACACCCCTCAGGGAAGAGGCATTCACAATCTCCCTGGGCAGCCTATTTCAGAGTCCCACCACCATCATACTGAAGAACTTCTTCCTAGTCCAATATATTTCCATTAACTAAGCTGACATACAGATTATTTTTAAAACTAATACCTAACAAATCAATACAGCTTAGGAAGACAAAGCAAAAGCAATCATAAAATCAGCACATTTTCAGCATCTCTGCAAGTACAAACAAAAAATTAACTATCCATAACTTTAATTCAGAATATTATTTACTCATATGACTGACTTCTTTCCTGATTCACAGTCTAAAACCACAGATAAAGCATTTAGCATCCCAAACATCATCAATTATTCCGTTCATGATATTTAAAACATAATGGACTTTCAATTGGTGTTGTTGGGCCTCTACCTCTACAAGATAGGGTAACTACTGTAAACTGTGCCATAGAGTCTACAGAAATGATTTTTCCTCACAAAGGCATAAGTAAAAGGATCAATACATAAAAAAGTTATGAATTAATTTTCAAACCACAACAGTAAAACATGAATAAAAGTCCCACAGAAGCAGAGAAAAATCTTTCATCCTCCAAAGGGCAACCTTCTTTGTTTTAATCAAATGAAATTTTACAAGAACAATTGGAATTGAAAGCAGCATCTTTCCTTTGTCCCCTGTACTTAAAACAATTGTTATTAATTTTTCCAAAAGTCTATCTTTCTGAAGGAAACAAACCAAAAAAAGGCCCAACCAAAACCTCAGAAGCACAATCCAAAAAAACAATCACTTGATAGGGTACTTGGTTGCATGGTTTAGTTGATTAGGTGGGTTCGGTGATAGGTTGGACACGATGATCTTGAAGGTCTCTTCCAACCTGGTCTATTCTATTCTATTCTACTCTATTCTATTCTATTCACTCCTTTATTCCCTTGGAGTCAAAAGCAACTTTCATAGTCATCTAAAATGCACCCTATAAATACCATTAATATCATATACTTTGCACAAACCTCACTAACATTCATCTCCTTTTGCATTTGAGTAGCCCTGAATTTCTACCACCCTTGTAGAAAAGCGTTATTTTGGATCATAACAGTATGTATGTATTGTAACAAGCCACTTCACAAAAATAATCAGGACAGATAATTCAATTCTAAACATTAAAATCACTGAATCAGAAAACATGCCATTTATAAATAGAAAGGCTACAAGTAAATAAATCAAGAGGTGTGTTTTTCAAGCAAAATATCAACATTCCTTCAAGTGTTAATTCACTTCCTGACTTTGTTTGCTTGTGTACATATATAAATATTCTTTTATCTTAAATTGCTTGACAGCATACTCTAGATTTTTACCTTCTCCAAAATGAATTCAAGAGGAAAAGATCATGGGCTGCTGGCTAATAATGCAAAATCAACATTCCCTGTGGAGTTTGTAAAAGACTATTTGCCAACGTCTGCTGCCCCTATCACAAATACAGATTTTGAGCATGAAAGACAACCACATTGGGGGGAAAAAAAAAGGCAAATTATTTCCCCTCAGAATCAAAATGGAAGTCTAATGGTGAGTAACAGTCACACAAACCTTTTCTGAAACAATTTTTCAGCAGCTAAAATAAACATGCCACTTAGGAAAGTGCTTTTTGCTGTTCACTGACTTCAGAACTGTTATTACTGTTCATCAATTATTTCCACCTACTTTTAAAAGCATTATGGTAAGGCCTTTCTCATCAAAGAAGTCGAATGACAACTGTCTGATAAGTCTTTCCCTGTGACAATGTTGACAAGATTCAGTCTGAAGTGCTGAAATTTTAAGTTTGGTAGGTGAAAAATTTAAGTATAAAAGCTACAAAACTACATGGTCGAAACACAATGTATTAAGAGCTAAACTCTACTTTTCTTGATGTAGCAAATGGTGCTAATCAACAGCTCTGCTTCACCATTAATTTGTCAGTTCAAGGTAGCAAGAATATTTTGCAATTTCAGACCATTAAGTAATGGTCAGAAATTCAAAATACCAGAAATAAAGCACAGAATGAAACCAAGCACTATATAAGCAGGCAAACTACATGACCAAAGAGCTTGATTCAGAGTCCTAAATTGGTTTATGGGTAGAACATTCAAACTGCAAAATGCATCTAAAACAGCCCAAATACTTAGTGTCGCTTTCTTACATTGAAAAAGTCTGGGGAGAATGATTTTATAAAGCTTGAGAAATGTTAACTTGGGAAAGTAAGTATGATATAGACCTCTGTGTATATTCTAAATGCATACTATGTCTACAAGTCCTAATATTTGGGTGCTTATTTGCCAAACTGTCTAGTCCAAGGTAGGCCAAAATCCACTGGATATGCAATATATGACAACCAAGGTTGTGACACAAACATAAGATTGGAAAACCTCTGTTTTTGAGAGTCACAAAGACTTCTCAAGATAACCTGGAATAATGAAAATCCTGTTTACCATAGAACTCCAAGAGAACACAAATGCTGAAGAACTCAGTACACAACAACATTAAGAGAGATAAACAGATACAGCATTTAACTGTAACAGCTTTACAGTGGTGGATCACAGAGATAATGATGTCTCTTGGAGCTCAAATATGAAACTTTCAAACTTTCAAGCCATGGAGTACTCAATGCAGAGCACTAAATTAATAAATGGATCTGCAGAGGATTCAGTGATTCACAACTAGCAAATGGGAACTCTGAACTGAACATATTATGTGAGATGGAAATAAAGTGCTAACTACATAACTGTAACAAAATTACCATAGTCGATTCTTTCTGTACAAGGAAATCTTCTCTTACTAAATCATTAGAGTTCTCTGAAAAAGCCAGTGAGCATGTAGAAGCTCTTTAAAAAGTTGTTAAAGGAAATAATCTGGACAAGGATAGACTTAAACTGGGTATCAGGAAGAAATTATTTACAGTAAGAGTGGTGAGTGACTGGAACAGGTTGTCCAGCGACATTGTGGATTTCCCCTTTCTGGAAGCGTTCAAGGCCAGGCTGGACAGGGCCTTGAGCCATCCTGGTGTAGTGGAAAGTGTCCCTGCCCATGGCAGGTTGGGTGGAACTAGATAATCTTTAAGGTCCCTTCCAACTCCTACCATTCTATAATTCTATGAACTATGTTGCTTGGGAACAGACAGGAGCCATTCCTGTAAATGCACAGCGATCACGTGGGAGAGAATAGAGAAGTGACAGAGTGTGCTGTCTGTACATGCTCTTCAGAGTAGTAAAACGGAAACTAACTTCAAAACATTCCAGAAAAATACTGAGTGACCAGGAAATGACCAAAAAATTCAGTCTAAATAATGACATCCACGTTGAAGACCAGTTCTGGATTCAGACATGAATAATAGACCTGGTCTAACCAATGCCACTCAAGAATGAAGAAATAAGATCTACATTATGTACTATGATAACGTATGATTAGAGACAACGAAAAAACATGTGATCAGGGACAATGAATAATATCAGTTCAATGCTCAGTAGTAGTCAGCTCACCCACCAGCCAAGCAACTGCCAGAAATTATTTAGAAAGGCACAAAGAAATGAAGGGACTATCATTGAACTGCTCTATAAAGATTTAGGTCACTTCCTCTTCAAACACTGTTGTGATTTTTGTCCCTTTTCTCAAAAAGAAGCAGAGAACAGTGGGCATCGTTCTGAGAGGGCAAGAAGGATCCAAGCTGCAGAAAGGTTTCCACTGTTACATACAGAATCTTCATTAATAATTCTTCAGCTTGGAAAATGGAGAATATGACAGAATATGAAAGAGGTTTACGAAGCTATAATTGGCATGAAGAACAGGGACACTGACTGACTGCTCATAATGCACTAATACAGAAGAAGCCAAACAAAGCTAGCAGAAGGCAGGTTTAGAAAAATCCCTAAGTTAATTGTTCTCCTGCAATGGATCAGAGATTAGAGGGACACCATGACAGAGAATGCTGTGGAGGCAAAGACATTTGCATAGGTTGATGAGGAATCAAAGGCTTTGAAGTGACCTCTTATTGAGATTAAAAAGCGTGTCAACAGTCAGTTTATCAATAGACAAACATATTCAGAAGAACACTCTGGGCTGAAAAAACCTGGAAAGAGAGAATGTGCAAAGGAAGTACTATGTAACTTTGTCATGGCTTTGCTCTTCCCCGAGTGTCCATTTAAGGCTTCTTTGTTCTACATCTACTACATATATTTGCATAACATACACATTAGTACATATATATGTAATTTATTTGCACATATATAATCCCTGGAAAAATAATGAGTCTTGGGTTCCTCAAGATCTGTCAGAAATGCTGCTTATTCAGTTCCTATCCTCATCTTTATATACTTCATTGGTCAATTCTTGCAGTTCTTCATCCATGAAGCCTTTTTTCATTGTCATGTAATCAACACCAATGCCTAACCAGGAATTGTTTGAAATTTCCAGAACTCACAATGAGACATCCCTGGGCCCTGCAAGTGCTGAGGCAGAAAAGAGCAGGGGGAGAGAAGAAAATAGGAAGTGAGACTGCAGGAAGAAACAGGTTGTGTTGGTTTTGTGATAGTCAAACTCCAGTATATGATCACATTCATGGATATTGCACAACCTCATGAATTCATTTTGCAGCTGGAGAGTTCAGCAAAAAGAGAATCTGATCACCGACCTGTCTGGATGTGGAGTATTCATGCATAATATTCTTTTCTTTCTTCATAGTAAGCGATCATTTTCATAATAAATGTTGACCAACAAACTTTCAAAAGCGCACATACATGTATACCTATTTACTGCACCTACAGATTCTCATTTGCTTTGATTTACTTGGGTTTTTTTGATCTGCACTTTCAGAGGCACAGGGTGAATTTCAGAAATGCTGCTTAACTGAACTGTCTGGCACATTTCAATTTGTTGTGTGGCATAAAGCAGGACAGGGCTCCTGGTGCCAGCAACTAGGGTGAGTTTTGATTGATGGATAAGCCCATGGTGCTGCTGCAGAGTTGGAGGAAGACAAAATAAAAACACCTTGAGATAATTTTGTGAATGCACAGACCACGTGGGAGAGAAAAGGTGAGAATAATCTTTCCTTATGTCTCTTTTGGCTTTAAAAAATGGCATTAAAATGTTCGGCCAAAGTATGCTGCTAAATATGAAGCACAAAAACCAATCAAAAGGAAGAGAAAAGGCAATGTTGTCAGCAGCAAGTGTACTTAACAGTTTTATTCCTAAAAGCGTAATTTTTCCTCTCTGACTCCTCATTTTCTTTCCTACCAGTTCACACAAGAGAGCACATGATGGGGAAATTACATGTATCACATGGAGCCATAAAGAGGAGACATTAGTAAGAACGGTCTTGATTATGTACTTTCCTACTGAGAACAAGCTAAATGTAATCATTTTCCATCTTCAAAACATGTTATGTAGAAAGTATATATTTAAGAAGAACACCTATCTTTGTCAAGTTGCATTACTAACAAACTCCCATTATTTTGCCTTTAAGTATACAAATATTTTTAAGGCAACTCTAACACACTATAATAAAATCTACTAAAACAATCATCACTGAATTGTATGTTACACAGATGGCTATTTTCTGACTTCTCTCATAGCACTTCACAAAAAAAGAAATAGCAAATAGCATTAAAAGAATCTTGACTCTTTTTTTCTTTACAGGATTAAGGGTAGAAGTGTTGGAATAGTATGACAGGAAGCTGCAGGAAGAACAAAGCAAAGACGTAGACTGAAACAACAGCTAAGATGTCATGAAAGGCTTCAAACATTCCCTTTTAATTGAAATGTCCTGCAATTAAAGAAAATTTTGATAGTGCAGAGCACTATGTGTTTTATTCTCATATTTTTCATGCCTCCTTTTTCACTTAGGCAGAGATAGGACTCTCTACTACTTAGTAATGTCAGAAATCCCAGATAAAACCCTAAACCTCCGATTACAAAAAACATATCCAAAGCTTGGCAAACATTGCCCTTGACAGCTTACCTCTAAGGATAACCTTTAGAAATGTGGCAAAATCCTCTAGAGCTTCCTATTTGTATTCCTCAACCCACTTAAGACTGATTTAGTTATCAGCGGGAAGTAAACAATACATCTTTTACAGTTTCTACAGCTTACATCCTACCTGACCTTCAGCAAGACACACTCAGACCTGCCCACTGAAATACAGGATGAATGTCACTGGGCTGACAATTTTTTCTGTATGGAGCAGAGCTGAGAGAAGTCATCACTGTATTCCTCCCCCAACAACTCATGATGTTCATAGCAGAGTTTAGCCCCATTGAATTATGTGGGAAGACAGACCATTATCTGTAAGCAATCCATGGTTGTATGGCTATGATAACCTGGTTAGCATACAGAGTTTAAGCAAGTGGGCTGAGCTAGCCTCACCAACCCTGCCCAGCCATGCAGCAGAGCTAGGAATATGCACAGATTTACAGTCGAGATGAAATGATGAGTACTTTGGCAGCTTTTCTTTTTTAATAGGCCTGGGTAGACCCATGTCCATCCACAGCTACACAAAAATGTGATGGCAGTTAGCCATTCTAGTCCTACCCCCAGGGAAAATTGGTCCTGCTCATTTCCATTTAAACCTGCTTGGTTGAAAATTAAACAATTTCTTTGCAAGTGCTATTCCCCAAGAGCACCTCAGTCTGGGGACTGGCACACTCTTCCCTTCACACTGTGCTTCTCTAATGACTGCTCAGTCCCAGCAGTGACACGTGTACTCTGTGGAGATTACACTTTTCGTTAATTGGCCATGTTCAATATAAAGAAAAGGAGCAGGATAAATAGATTAGTCTGCTTCTGTATGAGCCATGGTGGCAGATGAAAAGAGTGTAGAACAGGGAAAATGAAAGAAACATGAAATAAGCAAATTACACAGACACAAGATTAGTTCAGGCTTTCTGCTGATCACAAGAATTGGATTTTATCAGTCCAGATAAGACATCCCACACTGTCACCAATTCAAAGCTTATCTGCAGTGATTGCACCAGCGCGTATGGGCATGACAGCAGCTACAATCTGCAAGCTACAGTATTCAGTTTTTATGTGCTTGCTATTACAAGCATACAGTAAGCATTTTAATATGGTCAGGTATTAAGTCATACATCTTTGATGAAGTCAGACAGGCAGTACTGACAGAACTGAAGCAGTAACTTGAAAAGCAGCAGTTTCAAGAAAGGATACAAGGGTCTTGGCTGAGAAGTCATTGAAACCCAAGTCCCTAATAGTGGAAAGTTGATATGCCTAACAATGCACATAGTATTTCTGTTTGCTTTTGTGCTGGTACAGCCCATATGCCCTTTGCTAATATCCTCAATTCAGGAGGAATGTGAAAAATCTTGCAAAGGTTCAGAGAAAAAAGGACATGTGAGAGGACTTAAGGATTAGAAAGCGTAAAGCTCTCCAGGTTCAGTATATATAGGCTTTTCAGCAGATGACTACAGATTACTTTGACCTCAACCTATATATTCCTACAGGGAAACAGAACAGAAATCAGTCCAGTAGACAGTCTAACTGCTACTAATATTGGAAATTACCATGTAGAAATCTGTAGCAGAACTAATGCAAAGTCTTAAGGGAGAAGGCAATTATTTGAGAATTCTAACAGAGGAAATAGTGGGATTTCTATCGTGTACTATTCAAAAATCAAGATTGAATGTTCTCCAAAAACCCACATTTTTGTCTTAATCAGCCCATGAATATCCTGCATGTCATACAGAATCTCAAACTAGGCAATCACAAATCTCTCCTCTGGGCATATATGCTATGAATACATATTTCTGTACCATTCATACAAACTGAATAAACAAAAAAAGATTTATATGTCAGGTAAAAAACCCCTAGTGTCTAGGCAACTATCTTGTTCTTTAAATCCAACTAGTATTCAACAGGTATTTCTGCTGATATGCACTACAAATCAGGTCAGGAAGTAAATGATTATTACATGCAACTGCTCCTGAGAGACTGATAACAAGACCAGGAACTAAAAGTACAAAAGACTGAGTTAGAAAAGACTCAAATGAATGTTTCCCTGCTCTGCTCCAGCATTCTGCAGACAGGAGAGTGCAGACAGGGCTCTACTAAGTCACTGTGTACCATAAGCCACAGTATTTACTATGATGCAAAGCTAAATTTCCTTTTAAAATACAAATACAAGGCTTTGTGCAATAAGGGCAAGTATATATCTGAGATCACAATCAAACATACACCGCTAATACAGATATTTTTCCCAGCACAGTAGCCAACATTCTGCCATTTCTCTTAAGGTTTTGTTTTGGACCATTTACTTGTAGCTATCATTTTAAAAGAATTTACTTTGTATAATCACAGTTATTAGACTAAATGCTGGTTCTGTGGTTGAGAAAACTGTACAAGACCAATATTCTCATGCCAATGAAGAGTAATGGAAAGAAAATGTGAGACGCAGGTGTTCTCTCACACTGTTACATTGTTTGGTCCTATGTATGTGCTGCTGGTTTTGGCTGGGGTGGTTAATTTTCTTCACAGTGGCGAATAAGGGACTGTGGTTTGGATTTGTGCTGGAAACAGTGCTGGTAACACAGGGATGTTTTCATTACTGCTGAGCAGTGCTTACACAGAGTCAAGGCCTTTTCTGCCTCTCACACCACCCCACCAGCAAGTAGGCTGGGGGTGCGCACAAAGCTGGGAGTTGAAACAACTGAGACAGCTAATCCCAACTGACCAAAGAGATACTCCATACCCTATAAAGCTGGGGGAAGAAGAAAGCAAGGGGACATTTGGAATGATGGCATTTGTCTTCTCAAGTACTAACCATTAATGTGATGGCTTTCCTAGAGACAGCTGAACACCTGCCTACTGATGGGAAGTGGTGAATTAATTCCTTGCTTTGCCTACACACACAGCTTTTGCATTGTCTGTTAAGATGTCTTTATCTCAACCCACAAGTTTTCTCACTTTTACTCTTCTGATTGTTTTTCACATTCCACCAGAGGGGAGTGAGTGAGCAGCTGTATGGGGCTGAGTTGCTGACTGGTTTAAACCACAACAGTATGGCACAACATGTACTGATAAGTTGACAAGTGGCTTAAAATAAGGTCTTTTGAGGCAGGAGGGAAGGCATGCAAGAGTATACAGGCACAGAGAGCTAGAGGTAACTTGGAAGAAATCCAGTTACTGGCAAGTAATCACTTTTCTTTGAAAACTGCATGAGAAAGGCATTCCCAGGTGTGGCAGTCTGGAAGAAGGAGCTCCAGACAAAAAGCAGAGACCACTGTAAGCTTAACAGCACAACATATGTTTAACTTGGTGAAAACAGAATCAAACCTTGGTGGTGTTATTCTGCAGCTCTAGTCAGCAGGTAGGTGATGGTACAGAAAAGTAATTGCAACATTTAAGAAAACAAAACTCTATTGTTATTTCATACAGATATAATGAGATTGGATGCTTTTGGGGTCTGTTGTGAAACAGGTCAAAATAAAGCACATTTTTTGTTGCAGATATAAGAAAAGAAATATCTGAAAGATACATTTGCTTCTGACTGACTCAAGTCCACAAAGTAAGTTAATACCTCCCATTTCCCCTTACCTTTAATGGCTTCTTCATTTTCCAAAATTACCATGGTATCAAGACTAGAAAAAAAAAATTCTGAGGTGTACATAAATAACAAAGGATTCACACTGAGCTAGACAAAAGTTTTCTTATCAAAAACACATCAAAGTGTTCAACTTAATTAAATGTTTATGTACAGAAAAAGAATGTTTTAGAGAGGAGGGCTACTTTTAGAGTTATGCTTTATTACAGAGATCAAAATAAATTTGCTCTAGTATACAGTTACAGAAAACTCACCTTCCAGAAATTATCTACTTTGCCATAAACAAGAGATTGATTCTGCCTTTTGATGTCATTAATGTGTTTAATGTCACTGGAGTTCAGATGTTGCTCTACCACAAATCCAAGGAAGCTGTTATCTGGAGTGTGAGCTGTAAGAAACAAAGCATATTCAAAACCTTTCCAAGTAGCAATTAAGAAAAGCATGATGCTGTCAGAGAAACAGGTATAAGGAACATATTATTGAACAGATCGCTCCACATTCATACTGTAAGATACATTTTCTTGCTTTATTATCAAGAATAGGTCTTCCTAAGTCCTGCTGCATGTGTCTCCTGGCGGAAGCAGTTGTTTTCTGGCTTGTTTCTGACAATACAAATTCTGTAGCTGGACCGAGGCCAATCATAATGATTATTTGTGCACTGAGCTGTCTTACTAGAGATAAGAAAACCACAGGAAAACCTGCTAGACAATCTCAGGGAAGAAAGCCCTGCATTTATTCCTCTTAACAAAGCTTTATATCGCTCAATGTCATAAATAATTTTTAGTACATTTCTTGGGCATACCTCCCACATCGCAAGAGCTAACACCAATCATCCAGCTCACTGCATATTATGTGTACATGCTAATCGTGAGCCTACAAAGTCACACACAGATCACAACACAAATTTCATTGCCTGATTCACGTACATCTGTCATAAATGTGACAGCTGAAGTTGGAAATATTGCTGTTAGTCCAGTACTCAAATAAAAAAGTGCGTGCAAATGATAGACAATTTACTCTCTGTTTTCTATACTAATTTTAGCCTTTGTTGGTCTTTTTCCATCAATGACATCCAGCGATACTAGCCACTGTTCTCCTCCTATATAGACACAGACCTGCAGGCTCATAGACATGAAGAGATTTTGTTTTATAGACAGGATAGAATAGAATAGAATAAACCAGGTTGGAAGAGACCTTCAAGATCATCGTGTCCAACCTATCATCCAACACCACCTAATCAACTAAACCATGCAACCAAGCACCCTATCAAGTCTCCTCCTGAACACTTCCAGTGATGGTGACTCCACCACCTCCTCAGGCAGCCCATTCCAATGGGCTGTTTAATTCCAGGTATGGACTTCAACATTCAAGGCTTCAGGTAAAAATCCATCTCTACTACATAAAAATTACTCCAACATGTGGGATTTTTGTGCATGCCTGTAGTTCCCTAGCCTCTCAAACAGAAATAGGCTGCAATAAACCCTAGGACATCCTCTGTAAGCCTCCCTTTAATTCTGGTACACAAGCTCACAATTTCTTAATAAGCACCCAAAGACAGAGCCCCAGGCACTTACAGTACATGCAGTGCTAAACCTCCAGTCAATAATAAAAAAAAATTTCTACTGCAATTATGAGGTTTTGCTTTTTTGATTCCTGACAATCAGCCAACTGGATAACACAGTAGGAACTGGGAAACTATCCACAGCGTGCATTTCCCTCTGCCATTACTTTTAGTCTCTCAAATAACTACTCTTTCTCTTTTCCTCAGCAACATCTAGGCACTCACTTAGACCAAAGGACTTTTTAGAATTTAGCAGAGCAAATGGCATGTTGCAAATATGCCTAAGAAGGAGCACTTTTCCATCCTTTCGTATTTTTGGATAGGTGCTTGCATTAAAAGGAGAGGCAAGGCAGTACACACTCAAAAGGAAAATAAACCTTTGTTAAAGTTAGCACTTAGAACTGGTGGAATTCAGTGCCTCAAGTATTCCTGACATGAAGCACTCTGATGGATTTTTAAGCAAGATCGTGCAGTTTTAAAGGTGCCAGTGATGTTATGTTGCATAAAAGAACTTAAAAAAACCCACCAACCAACAATCCACCACCACCAAAAAACATCCCCTACAAAAAAACCCCACACAAACAAAAACAAAAAAGAGAAAGGGGGGGGGGAAAAACCTCCTCAGGCTTCCGGAAAGCTCAGAGAACAGTCAAGCTTTTGGTATTATGCCACGGGTTTGAATATGACTTGCCTGTTGCTCAGTAATAATTTTCTGCCCTTATAATCAGAGTTCTCAAAACATAATAGAGTCTGGGGATCTTGGGAAACTGTCCAGGGTTCCAAGCTGTCATAAAATCTTTACTGATGCATGAAATGCACTTTTAATCACAACTCCATAAAGATGGTACTATCAGTGCAGTGGAGGGACAAGAAAAGAAAATATTTGCTGCACCACAAAACACTCTGACTCTTCTCCACCTCGTACATAAAGAGGCAAAATCTTTGAATAACCTATAGCACTGGAATCACTCATGCTTCAGAATGAGATTGTTTCCAATCTATTTATTGTTCTTCCTGCAAAGGAAAACCTGCAGTCACTTCCAGTAATAAAAATTGGAAATGGTTATTCATTGAAATTCCAATATAGTCACACTCCCCTGAAAATTCATTCTGAAGTGACTTGCTCCAAACAAGAAACTGTAACTGTAGTCTATACTGTCACAACTATAGAGATTTATCTTCTTCTGCGTGTCATGGAATGGATTGAGGAGGGCACACACAGAGCACACAGCTGTACCACAAGCAATCATGCAGCTACTTTTCTCAAGCTCATCATCATCCTTGGTGCTGCCTTGAACATGACCTCACACACATTTTTTTTGACAGCTGGACTATTTCAATATAGCACGGCTGGGCTTTCAGCTCTTTTTCCACTTAGGACATAAACCAATAAATATTGGCAAATCGTGTTGATACGGAACATGCACTGTTTACTCATGTCCAAACACAAACTGTGCAACCACTTCCAAGTCACATTTCCCCACCCCACATTTTGTTACTTGCTTTGAAACAACTGTGAATGCAGTCTTTCATCTTTCGAACAACCCTCACTTATATTTCGCTGGAAAAACTTGCACAGTGAATGTTGACAGACAAAATATGCTGCTTCTCAAGAATTTTACAGGGCAGCTGAAATCAAAAGCATGTCAGCCAGGCAGCAGCATGTATAATTCTGCTGTGTAAAGCAGAAAAGTTTGAAAGACTTGACTATGATGTCTGATGAGAGAGAACAGTGCATGCCAAGGCCCTAGTCTCAGGCTCCACCAACAAACTTTTGAGGTCAGGCTGGTCACTACCAAGTGTTTCTTTAGACTTGGTTTGAGAAGTTGCTGCACACAAGAGCATGCACTTCTCTCCTTCCTAAGCCTCACTCACCCTCAAGCTAGCTGGCAGCAGTGCCTCTTTCTGCAGCTTTCAGAGGTAACAGCAGGCAAGAAAAAGACTCTGATTTTAGAACGTAGTGCATAAAGTAACAGACTGCAGCTAGAGCAGGTCACAACAATCATTTAATCTGATACAACTGAGAGAGAATTTTTATTTTTTTGTATCCTGTTTCTTTTTTAGGAAGATATTTAAGAATGCTGAAATCTACTACTTGTGTTTCAATGGCTTTGTAAACTGCTGGCAAAGAAATGTCAGTCAGTTCATCTCAGGATGAAGGCTCACAAGAGGAAAACAACTAGTTGAAAATTTCGAGAAATCCATGTAAAAAGGAGGGAAAAAAATTATTTTCACTGAGTGTTAGTTTATCTTGAGCACAAAGGCATTGCCAATCATCTTCCACATGTACCCTGAGAATGAAGTTACCTGCCACTATTTATATAAAGTTGATATTGTTATTTTTCAATTGCTAGATGGAAGCATGACAGCTTTTCCATGGGCTATGCACACTTACTGACACGATTCTACCCGCTCAGCTGCTGCATTTTGTTAGCCCATGAACATGTCTTTCACAATACAAATATTCTTCTCAATGAGAGGATCCCTTTTCAAAGCTCCCTATTATTTATAAACACAGGGATACTTACGGAACATTGTATAAAACTGCTGTGGATTAAGGTTCCACTTTCCCCATGGTGTCTTGTGGCCTTTGGATTGGGCATAATGGGCATGATTAAACTCTGGCTCAGTTCCAAAGGAGTCCAAAACTCTCAGCATACACCTAAAAGAAAAACATGAATTTACTGTAGGTACACACATGTATATATAACCATATATATATATATGTATATGTCTGTATACACATAGTTATGATAATTAAGAAGATGTGTTTTGGTTTTGTTTGCAACTGATTTTATAAACTGAAGGCACATTTTCATTTTGAACATATCTGCTCATATTGCATTCACAAAGACATTATGAACAGCAAATTCAAGGATGTATCAGACATTCAAACAGCAACCCTGGAGCATATTTTGGGTTTCTTTGTTCTCATGGAACGAATTTATACTTTAACATCCACGTAGAGCTTATGGGAATGCAGCTGTGGTCACCTACATTGCTAAGGCTGTAAAGCAGAACCTAGGCAGAAGAAGAGAGGATTCTTCATCTATTTTCTACTCTCCTCACGCATTAGCACAAAATCAAACGCAACAGCCAAGGGCCACATGCCAAGAAGATCAGAGCAGAATAGTACTTTGTCTTTAGATAATTGTATTTAGTCTCCAGGTTCTGACTTTTGGGTCAATTAGAATTACTGGAGAAGCACTGAAGACAGTTTCATTTGCTGAACGCTTGCAGTTAGTATTTGTTTACAAAACATTTTGTCACAGACTTTTGAAGAAACAATATAGAAGTCAAATGTCTGCAACAACCATTCCACAACTGAGAGAAACCTTTGTACTGGATTACAAAGGGTGTGGGATGAGAGGATCACACTTGGTCCTTTATTTAAACTCCCATTAATTCCTTGAGATAAAATTACTTCATTTGTGACTGGCTGCTTTCAAAAACAGGCTCGTAGCACATGAGAAGAAGCACAAGTCTTGGTATGAAGGTGGCAGCACACACTCTAGCATACAAATCCTAGAACCTATGTTCCCAAAATGCAGCCTGCCAAACTTTTGATATGGCTTGGACAGGAACTCTATGGTTGTGATACCGACCACTGTCTCCAAAGCTGCTGATTCTACCATTCTCAGCCCTCCACAAAGATTTTCAGAAAAGACTTAAAAGCGATGTGTTCCTACATCCTGTGCCACTGTCTTATGATGACATGAACTCTTACCACCGCAGCACATTGTATCACTGGCTTCTGCATGATCAGGAAGAGAAGGGAGACAGCTGCAGAAGTTACTATTAAAAATGGCTAACTTCCCAGTCTTCAACATTTCCCATGCTCCAAGCCCATGTGTATTCGGTAAAACATCAGGATTTTGGCTTTAAAATGGCAAGGAATTTGGCAGCCCAAAAGTGAAATAATTTAGCTGAAACTATTTTTTTTCAGCTTTAAAAGATGAAAGAATTTAGTTTCAAAAGTATATTTATGTATCTCTCATACATTGCTTCTCTCTCTAAAGTATCCATTAAATTGGGAAACAAAAATAACATCGGCAACTTTTAAACTCTCACATGAAATGCCACCTTTGTATGTGAAAGCACAAACAGAGCCATTTTTTTTTTTTAAAATCTTCACAGAGATCTTTCAAGCAAAAAGTAAGTCAAAATATACAACACATTATGAGTCACTAAACAACAAAGCTGACAGATCAGTTTCTGTGCGCTGTTTTATGTCAACTGTTCTCAATGAAAATATTTTACAACAGTGGCAATTATCTCTCCATCATACAAAATACTCCAGCAGGAACAAAACAACTTCTGCACTGATGAATCATTCAGTAATAAAAGCCCTCTTATTTCTTGGCAGGCCTTAAAACAAAATTCATATCAAATATACAGCTTTTGGCCAGGTACTTAAGTACAAGGGAATGAAAAATAGGGGAAAGCTGCTGTAAAACTACGACATTAGTGGAGTTTGTTAAATTATTTATGTAAGGAGTACTACATTGCATGTGGTCATCTGAAAGTGCTTTGTTTCCTTTCTTTTTCCTGTACTCTGATGTGAGATATCTAGCACTAACTGTTCATAGGGATATGTATAACTATGTCCAATAAACAGTCCCTGAAGTAAAAGAGGAAATGTGCAACGGAAACGAAGTTGAATTAGAAAGAAGGGAAAACAAGAAAAAATATTTACATGACTCAAGCATAAAGTATGTCAGAAAAGAGAAAAAGATCACAGCGGAGAAGTGCAAGTGTGTGCAGAAATGGTGCGAGAGATCAAACATTCAAGTGGTGAATCTAAGCTCTGAAATGGAGCAAAAAGGAACTGGTAAAGATTTAAAATTTAGAAATGAATGTCATTAACACCAGTTATGTTGAACCAAGATGTTAATGTAGGTAGGAATACCTCAGTTGTCTGCCCAAGTACCATATCATTCATTTGCTTCACTTAGTGCTTTAAATCTCCTTCGACAGAAATATTTTAAATCAAAAAGTTTTATTTTGCACACAATGTTTAGGCATTTCTAAAGTAAACTAATTCATCTGGAAGATGACAAAGCAGTTTTTGTGGTATTTTTTTTTTTTTTAATATAAAAACAAGGATACATTTTAAATGAAAAATTTAATTTAGTGTGATTTTAACTTCACTTTTTCACTGTTTCCCTTTTCTTCTTAAAATGTCACCTAGCTTTAGCAGTGAAATTGCCCAGAATAACAGTATGCCTTGCAATTGGTGTCAGACTGATTAGTCCATTCACTGAATAATTAAAATGAGGGTTGGTGGGTAGCAAATTGCTTATAGAAACACCCTTAATAAAATCTTCTCTGTTTTAGCATACTAGAAGCGACAATTTTTAGTCTTATAAAAAAAACCAAACCAACTACACAAAAGTAACCCTGGATTCATTACCATTTTTAAAGCAAGCATTTTTTTCCCATAAATATTGAACAAAACTACAATCTTTGCTGCCCTGTTCTAGTGGAAGTATTTTTATGAATTTATTTATGTCTTTTTCCCACCTGTGATGGTAATTTTTCTCTAGTTACATATACTTCATCTCCATTTAAAAAGCAACACTGTCCAGCAGCACCCATCGCTGTCAGTAACCAGTGCTTATGACAGCATAAACTGTTAAATACAGAGTACCTATATGCCAGTCGCTGCAGATATACTCCTAGTGAAACAGAAATAGAATAAACCAGGTTGGAAGAGACCTTCGAGATCACTGCATCCAACCTGTCCTGGGAGCAAGCTGGTCAGAACCCAACCAGTTCTGGTTTGGGAGCTTTGTAGGTGCACTGAGCTCAGGCACAGCAATGTGCCAGCAAAGATACATGGACTCAAGCCTGCTTTGGCTGATGTCCAGCCAGCTCAGATCACGAGCAGCTCATTTCTGCACATACTAACTTTCAGGCCACTCAATACTTGCATTTAAAATGTAAAAACTTAGTCAGAAAATAATCTTCCTAAACCAGATATATTCTGGAGGACATGCATAGAAGCAGGGATGTTGCTCATTTTTCACGATAGCTGTCACGTTAATTTAGTTCAAGAATAAAGCCAGTTGGATTTCTGGCATATGGGAATGAGTCACTGCCAGAGAGACTGTAGAAAAAATTGAGAAAAATACCAGATTCTTATGTGCTGTATGGAGGATGCAGGTGCTAAGAAAGGCACTGAGCTGCACTCCTCAAACTATATTAAGCTACTAATTTTTATGTTGCTTCACTGCACATAAAATGCATTTAAATATTCAGACTTCAAAAATAAAAAATATGATGTGTCCAGACATCCTTCTGCTCAAAAATAAGGTGCACTCAATAAAGTGATCTGTTCTGCTGCATTCATGCTATTTACAGCACCAGTTATGCCACAGATAAAGCATGTACTCCAAGAGTTATTTGTCCTACCCAACACAGACATACAAAATAGTATTTTCGTTTAGAAATACTCAGCCCTCAGAGTAGCAGGGTCATTCTTTTGAACTAGCAGTTCTAGAAACGTGATTTGCAATTAACAAAAACTTCCTCAGGGCTCAAGTTCACTCAAAGATTATATATGGCACTCTTATCAAGTGACTGTTCTGAAGGTGCCTGTTTATTTTACCACTCTATGCAGATCTCAAGGGAAGAAAAAAGTTTTAGTTTATTTGTATTTCGAGTCTAGCCTGCATAAACCAGCTGACCCATACACATCTGCTGGAAAACTATATGGCAGAAAGCAAAACACTTCTCTCTGGTTAAAGCTTTATTCCTAGTGACATGAAATACAACCGAGTGAGAAAGCAAAGTTTGTGAAGATTAAGGGCTATAAAGCTGCTTTATTTGTGACAATGTTAGTTTTACTGGAATTATTAACAAAATAATTATACTTTTATACTGGACTTAGTAGTTTTAACTTAAAAACATTTTGATGACAAAATTTATTGCAAGAGGGCCCTCAAATAGGAGATGATGTGGATGAAGCTGTGAATTAATTCCTCTGCTCCAATTAGTTCTGGTAGTCTCTGGTAGACTCTGGATCTTGTTTTGTACCTGGAACTTGAGTATCAAGTAATTACATAAATTCTCAACAAATGCAACAGTTTGGTAAAAGACTTACTAAACCAGAATGACAAGCAATGATCTTAAAACTCTAAACTTAGTTTGAAGAAAAGCCAGTTGAAAGAATTCTAGGGACTGGTGGAGAGTGGAAGGAAGTAATTTATTCCTCAGAACCATTTCAGAATAAGCAGTAATGGGCAGCTGAAGAAAACACTTTAAAGAAAAGCTTAACACTGTAAGACAATGTCTGGGGCATCTCTCAATGACAAATACATCTGATCCACATTACAGCAAGGCTATGGAGTAGGTGAGGTCCATAGCCTCATCTGGACAGTAGCTCTTCCATCTCTAGAAAGTGAATACCGTAGAGCAGAGGCATTAAGATTTTATTTTTTTCTTGTTCAAGAGCCTAACCAAAACTCCTATACTACCTATGGTATTTATTTAGAGGTAAATTTAATGGTACTTTTCTAAACCAGATAAAGTCAGTCATTGCAACGAATTAGGAATCGATGAAAACCAGACTAGCAACTTAAGATTTAATGATTCATGAAATAAGCAAGAAAAACTAAAGAGTTAACCTAATAATCTAAAATGTAATGGTGTATTTCCATATCCCCATCACACAATACATTAAAGAGGAAAGTGAAAGAAAACCGGAAGGAACTTTAAAACATTTAAGTATGTTTTTATATCCTGACTACAACACTGTATGTGATTGCCTAGTGACAGCTACATCTGGCAGGCAGACAACTAACCGTAGCTCAGGAGAAAATGGGATTATCTTTATTAGCAGGCTCCTAAAAACCAGAATATCCGTTTACTCCTCTGCTTCAAAAAGAGATTAGGAGTAATCTAATCTGCAATGTTGATCACAGTACTCTCATTTAAAATTATGCTGGGACGATCCAATGCTCTAGAAAATCTTCAGGTTGAGAGAACACAATTTTTCTGCCTGCAGTGAACACCTTCCAATACTTTCCTTCAAGTAGGATTTACTAGAATTTACAGATCATAAAACACAGCTAATTCAATTAGTTACAGAAAAATCAAAGTCAGTAATTTAGATTTGGAGTTATTTCATGCTGCCACATACAACACAACTTGCTGATTTAAAGTTATTGACAAAAAGAAATGTAGTTCTAAATCTGCAGACACTAAGAAGGCTGTGCAAAGTAATTTCTTGTGACCACCATCTTCCACTTCTAATGGAAAGATGTTTACAGATTACAGAAGCGACGACTGCAATTTAGACCTACCCCTGGAGACAACTCTGCTGAGTGTCTTAAGAGACGGAACAGAAAAAATTGCATTGTGATATAATTAGAATAGATAAATCTCCACAATCATCAATCCAGTATGGCTACTAACAGTGACAAGCAAAACATGCATTTGGTAGTCCAATTACACAACAAAATCCAATAATACTTATTTACAGAACAAAATTAATAGGATGTACAGAAGAAAGGGAAAGAAAGGCAAAGATGATGACTCAAGATAATATAATTTGTATAGAGTACAAAAAAATGCTTGAATCCATGAATCCCAAATTTGTTTGGTATGCAACATACAGGTAATAGCCCCCTTATTCCCAAGAGTGAAAGTCAATAAAGAATCACATTTTCACTTTAAAATAAATTCAAGTTCATATGAATGTACTCACCTCAGCATTTTGATATGTGTTACTCAACAGAAGCTCTTTAAGAAAGCAGTTAAGAGGTCAAGTAATTGCCATACTTACTGGTAGTGTACCCATGATGGTCCAAGGGTTTTCTTAAACTGAGTGAGTCCCACAATATCAATGTAAATGAGTTCTACAACTTTATCCCCCTGGGTAGGGCAGCCAGATCTGTTACCTACAACCTTCTTCATAATCCTAAATAAAGAAAGAAGGAATATGGAAAAATATTATTTTCCAAATACCTTAAACAGATGCTGTAATACTATTTTTATCAATAAATTCTCTTTCCAGAAAAGCTTTACTCTTATCTTTTCCAGATCAGGAACCATGTAAGAACATGCAAATGTTAAAGATGGTCAGCATTTAGTAAAAAAATGCTTACACAAGTAAAAACCTCATCTACTGTAAACAATAGAATAATATGGTTAGAAGGTTTAAAAATAGTGTACTTTGAATTTATTTGAAATAATTTCTGTCTTCTCTTGACAGCTTTTAAGACATCTCTACAAAATGATGCTGTTATTAGTCAAACAAAACCTGAAAACTACAGAAAAATTGTATATGCTCATCTTTAAACAGATGTTTTATGCCTTATGCTGAACTAGAATGCAAATCAAGAGAACAATAAGCGATGGCCTAGTGTATGCAATTAACTACAGCAAAACTAATGCATTTAAAGGATTAAAATCTTTATTTTAAAGTAAAACACTGAGCAAAGAATGGCAGAAACTGAAGAAAAGGACACAGAATTAGGCTAGTCCGTAACATTTCCTATTGCAGCTGGTTAAAGCACCTGGAATGCTAGAGTAAGCTGCTTAGTTTGAATTTTACAACATTCATTTATAAAGTCTCAGGAGCCTGAAGCAACAATGAAAACACATTATCCTTTTCATAGCAGATATACTTAGCTCATGAAAATAATCTTATCGTCTGTTTAGTGAATTATCACTTTCATTTTACGCTTCAAGAAATTATATACTGTTAATAGAAGCTTCAAGAATTTACAATTCATTTTTTTTTGTATTCCAGTTTCAAAAGTGAAAGTAATCTCCTTACTCCTTGAGCTCTGCCAATGAAGCTGAAATCCGGATGTCATGGCCCAGTAAGTAGAGAGATGTAATTAAATCACTCCACTGGACTAATTCACCAAGTGGGCCACCACTAAACGCATTTTCTGCAATCTTGAATCCAGATTCTTTTGTCAAAAGCCCCAGATGAACAAGAATCTGGAAAGGGAAGTCATATGTTAACATTATCAACATTAAACGTGCTACTGTTAAATCTCACAGCACTTTTTGTTTTCATTAGATTCCAACAGTGCCCAAAAAGAAAATCAACCGAAAAAGAGAAATTCAACACTCTCACCTCAAGAATTTAAATTTTGCAATGGAGCTCTAGGACAGTAACTGTAAAAACCTTACTGCATTATTTTGCACTATTATCTGTGACCAGATGAGTAATTAAACAAACCCCAGAACTGATGCTATACAAAGCAGTCTGAAATTCTGCACTGAAATTGCGGCTTACATTAACTTACACTGAATAACCACTTATATTCTCTAGTAGGATATACTTGCTTTTGAAAGACAGTATAGTTAAGGAAGGGTTTGCTGTTGAGAGCAAGAGATTACTTGAAAGGCTGTGTAAGAGTAACAAGATGCTTTCCAAACCTCTCCTCTCCATGGCCATGGAGGAGTTTTCTCTGCTGTTCCTTGAAAGCTGTGCTTGCTTTTCTAACAAAATACACACGTTGAGGTCCAAACACTTTGCTACATATCTGGACTGTTATTTGAGTGTGGGGACATAGAGTGCCAAGCACAAAAACTCCCAAACAGGAAAAATATTTCCCCTTGCTCATTACAAAGAAGCAATATTTAAAAAAAAAAGAAAGAAAAAAAAAAAAGGCATTTTGCTCTTATCTCTTGCAGATCACAGAACCAAATGGGATACATTAAAATGACATCATCATATGCTTTACAAAACAATTTCTGTGGACTTCAAAAAGCAAAGAATAAACACTGGAGCATCACATCAAAACTGTCTATGCAGGGGACAGTACTGCTCCTGTTTATTCCTGAGTTCATATATTCTCATGATCAGTATTTCTTTAATAAGACAGACTGGAGAACTGCTTGAAAGAGAGGGGTTGCTCCTTGACAGAAGGTGAGCAGACTTCAGCAATGTAATGCGTGACAAATACTAAATACGTAACATGGACTCTAGACCTCATGCGAGGGCAGAATCTCAAGCACGGAGCTGATCTGCAGCCAGCCGGGCTAAGAGTGTAGAAACATGACTGTGTATGGCCTGCTGTCACTCAGGACTGGCTCCAGTAAGAACAACAAAGCAGGAAGGTAAATTTCTTGGTTTTGTTTACAACTTCCAACTAGTTGAGGTAATTAAAAAAAAAAAAAGAAAAAGGAATAGAACTTTTTACTTAAAAAAATCTTACAGGTTATAACTGAACTCATTACAAGGGTTCTGAATTGATTCAATCCAAAATTATGGTCAACTTTAATTCTGCTCAAATCCAAAACAGAAATATGCCATTTATTCTCCATTTTGGACAAGAAGATGTACAATTTTGTTTTCCTTGACTACATCAAACATCATACATTTGATATTTGCACTCTGAAGTTACTTTGGGAACACGAAGATTAAAATAGCCTGTGTGATTGCAAGTGGCAGGAATACAAAACATTGTCATTTACCTTTTTTCGTTTTCTCTTCTCCAAATTTTGTTTTTCTGCAAGTGACTTAATTGCTTCAATCCAGGTATCAGCCATTCGTCTGATGCGTAACATCATCCACCTGAACTCCTCATGTCTTGACATCATTTTGTAGAGATTATCAAAGTTGATACGAATCTCAGCCTTCAATGAAAGGATTAAGAAAAACCCACCCAGCAATGAAATGTTGTTCTTCAAATACTGTAATTCCCAGAATTTAGCAAAATTTCTTAAATGTGCACTCTGATTTACATTCATCATTAAAAAACAAATAAATAAATGAAAACACAAAAATTCATCGCTAGCACTAAAGAAAAGACTGTAGTTCAAATAGTTAAGATATTTTTGAAAGGACACTTGTAAGCCAAATAAATTGCTATTATTTCTATTATATGAGGGAGCTGGGGTTGCTTAGCCTGGAGAGGAGGAGACTCAGGGGTGACCTTATTGCTCTCTACAACTACGTGAATGGAGGTTGTAGACAGGCGGGTGTTGGTCTCTTCTCCCAGGCAGTCAGTACCAGAACAAGAAGACACAGTCTCAGACTGCACCAGGGGAGGTTTAGGCTGGATGTTAAGAAGAAATTCTTCATAGAGAGAAAGATTGGCCATTGGAATGGGCTGCCTGGGGAGGTGGTGGAGTCACCATCATTGGAGGTGTTCAGGAGGAGACTTGATGGGGTGCTTGGTGCCATGGGTTAGTTGTTTAGGTGGGTTGGATTGGTTGATGGGTTGGACGCAATGATCTTGAAGATCTCTTCCAACCTGGTCTATTCTATTCTATTCTATATTTTGTGTATATTTGTATTATATTTGGCATTTCTACTTGGTAGCCCTAGAATGTGTTTGCACTGTTTCACAATGTACTTGTATCTACAGTGTAAGATTTGGTTTTATTCATGTCCTTCAAAACAGGATTTTCTCTAAAACATAACAAAATCAGAACACTGCTCTGCAGATTCTTGTGTATCATGCATTTCACAAACACAAGGAAGTTTCTGATTACACCCTGAAGGAAGAAACAGTACTAGAGTATAAATTTTAAAAGGAAATATTAATTCTAAAGATAGACTAACCCAAGAACAATTGGTTTTACAAAATGAGACAGGCTAAATCTAAATTATGCAAGCAATGTGCATATATAGCCCAGTGATTCTCTTAAAATACCTAAGTGCTACATAATAAGGCTATAACAGTTTAGAAACAATTCTGCATGCTGTAGAGTTTTTAGAGGATAAAAAATTAGGAGTAATCAAAATGTACAACAAACCTAAAATGTTATTGTAATGGAATAGGTTTAAATACAAATGACAGTTTCACACATGGTCACATAACACTGGTGAACAGTTTATGGAACTGTAATTTTTCTCAGTATCTGTGCACCATATTTCATGCATTTAAACACAAAAATGCTTTTTAATGGAAATCTACCACCAAGGCTGCAGCACCTTGACTACAGTCAAGGACACTTCTATTCATTTTTGAGGAGCTGAGGAATAAAAACTGTCAATACTAGTCATATTAGTATTTATGTGGCACAGGATTCCAGGATCTTTTGCATGAATCACAATTACTGAATTATTTCTCAGGTTCTAATGTTGCTCTTACCACTGTTTTCTGATCAGTTTCTTCATTAGGATTTTTTGCTCTCCAAGGTAAACGAGGACACCAATTTTCAACCTGTAAACCAAGCACATGAAAATACATCAGTCTGTTCTCCTTGCAGCTGATCTTCCAGCGTCTCTCACTTCCTTTATATTACATCTTTCTAAGTTTTAAATAAGGCATCAGCTGATTAGTAACTCACTGCAAGGTTAAACTGCTTTTGCAAGAAAAGCTGAAGTAGATACTTTGCCTGATAGAGAAAAGAAAGGGCAACAGTTAGTAGTTAGGGAAGGAAACGTAAAATGGATGCAAGTCACTGAGAGCCCCTGGGTTCTCCCTAGGGATCTTGCTTTTCCTGTAGAACCTTTATTATTCACATGCCTTAAGAAATTAGACATTTGCTTTAGGGAAGGAGGAATCTCACTGTTGCAGGCAAAGCCGTGAAAATAAAGATAAATGTACTGTGAAAAGGGAGAAATGCAAAGGCCAGCTAAGATATCCTCCATCACTACTGACTAAGTTCATAATTCCCAGAGAATTAAAAGTCAAGAGTAGCTCTTAGGGTTTGTCCAGTCACAGACTCAACAAAACACAATTTTAGCTTAATCATGCTGCAGCAAGCCTGAAGTATTAGAGATTAAAAGCTTAAGATCATGCCAAATGATTGCTTAGAAAACCAATCAAATGAAAATAAATTAAGAGACATCATAACCTCATTAAAGAGAAATGTATCAAGCTTAGGTTCCTCAGACAAACTATTGAAATGCATTAATTTGAATGCTACAATTTAATCTACTCCACATTTAATACAACATCTGAAAGTAGTGACTTGATCAACCTCATTTGAAAACATCTGATTATTCAGTGGTCTCCAACTCTAGAAGCATACTCAAAATTGCAGCAATCAACAATCCTAACTTTTGCTAATCTAAGTTGTGGAGTCACTGGTAGAAAAGAATTGCAAGCTCCATATTACAAACCATGCACAGTCCCAATGTCCCTCTTTTTTTTTGTTTGTTTTTAATAGTACAAATATTTCTTTATTAGTCTTGGTATTGTAACTGATCTAAATTAATGACATTTCAAGGACTGCTGTACCTGACCCTTTTCTGGCTTCATGTATTTCACATTGCACCATCAGGCATCCTAAAGGAATTGAAGATTTTTCAGAGCTGCCAAGGACAGTGAGCTGCATGCCTCACTGACTGAAAAACAAATACAGATCTTTTGTGCTTTCAGAAATATTCCTTCTAGTCTAAATTAAACTACAATAATTCCAACCACAAACACTTAAGGAATAGCCTCAAAGTAATATCAGTGTACGCAGACAGTCTAGCACTTTTTTTTCCTTATTGATATTCTGTCAATTCCTCTTTTCATTAGAAAGATCAACTTACAGCACCAGTTTTTAAACACATACTCTTCAAAGTATGCCAGTTGTTTTGTTATTTTTAGGACAGATAAATGCACTGGGAAAAATGCCTAGGTGTTCCCTTACAGGAAAAGGGAAGAATTCTGCTAATTCTTAGGAATCAACGGCTCACAAAAAGAGCTGTTAGATGGGGGGATAATAAACACCAAAAAAGCAAAGATCAAGCAGATGAGTCTAATGTACCATGGGAAAGGGAAAGAAGGAAAAACCTTATTAATGTAATGTATTGACACAAGGGAAAGTGGGGGTGGAGAGGCAAATACTGACTGACAAATCAGACACACTTCAGCAGTGAATTCCAGATGCTGGGCAAAAAAGATCAAAGCATAAATGCCCATAAGTAGGAAACATTATGAATAGAATAGAATAGAATAGAATAGAATAGAATAGAATAGAATAGAATAGAATAGACCAGGTTGGAAGAGACCTTCAAGATCACCGCATCCAACCCATCAACCAATCAAACACCACCCAAACAACTAACCCACGGCACCAAGCACCCCATCAAATCTCCTCCTGAAAACCTCCAGTGATGGCGACTCCACCACCTCCCCAGGCAGCCCATTCCAATGGGCAATCACTCTTTCTGTATAGAACTTTTTCCTAACATCTAGCCTGAACCTCCCCTGGTGCAGCCTGAGACTGTGTCCTCTTGTTCTGGTACTGGCTGCCTGGGAGAAGAGACCAACATCCGTCTGTCTACAACCTCCCTTCAGGTAGTTGTAGAGAGATAGCAAAATGTGACTGTTTTAGGCTGTGCCTTTAAGAGACAGTTTGCTGGTACACTTGGGCTGAATGTTTTGGTATTAAAATGAAAACATGATATTCTAAACAAATTTCATTGGTAGATTGGTAGAATGCAACTTTAAGCTTTAGTTCAGTTGGAATCTTTCTCAGTTCCAGTCTGTTCTGCCTGTCTGCTTCTCTCTCTCTCTGAGCAACTAGCTGGAGTTCACCTTGAGTAACAGATAAGCAAAACTAATCCCTGCATGCGGCTTTGAAGCCTAACAAGAATTCTCTTCCTTAATAACTGCCTTTTCTCTCTCTCTAACCCTTTTTGGGAAAAAAGGGAGGTAGGGGGAAGGAGGGGGTACAGGGGGGGAACCTTCCTCTGTCCGGAGGAGGGAGTTTTGTTCTGTATTACTTTCTTTGCTGTATATTTCTGTATATTGTGTATATATCTATTTGCATTTCATCCTGCTTGTAAATATAGCTTTAATTCATTTTGCTTCTCTGAGTTAGCTGTGGTTTCTTTCTTTCGTGGGGGAGGGAGAACTGAGCCTTCTCTCACCACCACACAAAACCAGCCAAAATGCTAATGCAAATTCTGTTGTTCAGAACATGAGTTAATTTAGCAGATAATTAAAGAATTAACTGGAATTAGTAAGTAATTTTTTTCAGAGAAACTGAGGGGAAAATCAGAAAATTAATGCACCAGAAGACACTTTAAAATGATAGTAGGTATTATCAGGTAGATAAAGAGCAAAGAAAGCAGAAGTGAAAAACTACAGCAGGGAAGTCCATACAAGTTGCAGTATCTGTATTTAGAGGTATCTAGTACTGAAAAACATACTTCCAACCACAGCAGGCATCTCAGAGGGCACAGAGATATTTGTCTCTTTCCCCAGTTCTTACTTTCCTGTTCAGTGAGTGCGCAACAGCTGATCAACAGTCTAGATAAGCTTAGGTGAAAGGCAGAGGGGTTTCAACCTATGCAACTACACAAGATACCAAAGACTTCAGAGACAGCCTTTGTAGATCCACTTGAAAAGGTAACCATATCACTGACAGGCTTCTGTTACAGAATTAAAAATTCTGCCAATTTGATGTTACACTAGATATCTAGCAGGCTGCGACGTTTTACTGCTGCTTTCCCTAAAAGCCACCGCAACTGCATTTTTATATGTATTTCAAGTAAAAAAAAATCCAGTTCACTGTGTTTTTACACTGCAAGATGCAAAATTAAAGTCTACAGCGGTACAAAGCCTGCTGAAAAATCCTGTAAAGAAACAGAACTCAGGATTAAAAGTAATAGTCTGCACTAAATCAGATGAGCAGGAAATTAACTTTGAGTAGTGCACAACACATACCACTTTTGCCACACTGCTGGCCTTCTTCAAGACAGCCCCCTTCTATTCTTTCCATTGTTCTCTCTTGGTCTTCCCCTCATGCCAGTGTACCAGTATTCAACTTAAACTGAGCACTTAAGCATTTCCTTGTCCAGAACACACAATTTCTCACCTTTAAACCCAGAACTAACTTTCAATTGCAGCTGTTGGCAGGGCCTACAGTTCCATAAGAACTTCAGATGACCTAGAACGTGGGTGGGTAGTATTTTTTGTGTATTTGTTTTTTAAACAACCAAGAACTATCATTTTGGCTTATTGCTTCAGGGTTTCTCATACAGAACGCCACAAGGATGCCTATAACTAAATATGAAAATGAACTGGTTAAATATTTTTCCTGGTTGTCTTGCATGACCCAAGTATGTCCCACAACAGCAAATCATTGTACTCATCATTTTTGGACAAGTCTTGCAGCTGTTCCTCTGAGAGTCTAACCATTAACCACTTCCACAGGAACGTCTCTGAAAACAAAGGCAGGTGCTATAGATATTGAAACATACAGGAGAATGCTCATAAATTTATATTTTTCCCAGTAAATACCAGGGAAAATTTAATTCATTTTTCTCAGACTTATTGAAGTAAGGTAAGTACAAGTCAGGTTTTATTTCAGTGAGTACAAACTTCCAGCTATAGGTGTGGGACAAAGAAAGGTAAGGAATGTCTAAATTGCTCGGATTGACTGCAGATTCAAAGACTAATGATTTTTTTAGTATTATAAACACTAAGCTATTACTGAGAACACATTATGTTTATCTTTGTCCTCTTGTACTTAGTGTCAAATTCAATGCCAGTCAAATGCATTAGGCAGTCTTTGATGATGCTTAAGAAACTAGATCCACCTGAGAAGTCTACTGTTCCCCAGTTGTTTTTGAATCACAGTAGACACAGCAGAGTCTGGATTACACAGAACCAGCTCCATAAGTTTAAGTTGAATGGTAGTTTAAAAGTTAAAATATTCAGTGCTGCATGATTCCATATATTAGTAAAAAGTCAGTGCACTGAACTGCTTTGGGGTGTTAATGCCTAGATTCTGATGAAACTGAACTCAAGAGTTTCTCTAGTAGCTTTATAGACAATCTGCTTTCAGAGTGACTTTATATAGCTTACTGGTGAGCTAACACAAAACAACCCAAACAAACCTAAGAAATTCAGAGTATATTTTACAGAAGCTTTACAGATACCTGTTCCAGTAACTCTTCCTCAGATACACCATGAAAAATCAAATGAAGTCAAGATTGCAGCACTCTATATTACAGAGCATGCACTTCAAGCACAGTCATAAGAACCTGGCAAAGATCTGTAGCACTTGGGTAGTTTGAGCATATTCCAAACTGAATGAAAGTACGCTCTAACAGCAGCATTCCACATCCAAAATTTCCTGAAGTACTTCATGCTTTTAAAGAATCATAGTGGGAGTTTAATAAAGCAGAAGCTGAAGGGTGCCCTCTCTGAACACCTGAGGTAATCTTCCAAACAGCAGGTGCAGCTCATCTGCAGGGAAACTAAAGCAACTTACTTTGCCCATCAGGAGAAGGGCATTTTTGCTTAGTGCACTTCTATCCATGGCGAAGTGCTGTTGTTAATTATGTCAGTCCCAGAGTGGGAAATAAAAAAGCCAGTGCTGTCATACCTGTTGAAAGAAGATGCATCTTTATATTTATCAGGCATTATGAAGGCAGGCAGAGAACACAGAATGTTCACTTTGAGGATCTCTTTGAGGATTTGATGTGAAAGAACTGTTCCCATTGGGAAGGTGACTTTCCCAACTCCTCTAGAAGCTGTAATGCATATATTTTGTTTAGCATCTCCTCAGTTACAGGTAGTCATTTTGAAGGTGCTACAAAATGTGCAGTGTGCAAGGTGACTGCCTGCCTGGGGGAGTGTAAAATTAACTTTGGATTTGGTTATTTCCAAAGGCAATGTCAAACATTGGGTGTCAGGTCCCACTGATGCTGCAACATGAAATTTTATCCATAACTATCAATCCTCAAATGGTCTCTTAACTAACCTCAGTAGCATGCATTATATTTGATTCATATGCACCTAAGCCTTTTCCAATAAGACAAAAAAAGACTAAACCCAATTTAAAGTGACAGAAGTAGAAAAGATAAGTAAGCCCAAATTGCCCAAATCCAGGCCAGTATAGTAATGGAAAATATGGACACAATGCTAACTACCATTAGCATTTCAATTTCTTAGGGCCACATGTTCACAGTTCAAGTTGTGGCTGCTTTATATTTCAGAAAATAATACTATTTTTATCAATTTTCTGAGTAATGGCGTAGAATTCAAAGATGCTGGTTTGATGTTACATTACACTGAAGAAATGCAAACCATTAATTCATCTCAATGTCAGAAATGAGCTTACACAAGCAGCAGAAGTTGTGGAAAGGGGTCTTCCACACAAATGTCAGCAACTTCAGTGAACTAGCAAAACCACAAGGATTTGAGGAACTTATCTACTTATGATTCACAGGTGTTTTCACTAAAATGTTCTTCAGAATAGAGCTTGAGTTCCGTATACAAACCCACATTCAAAATCACCTTTGGTTTGTGATTTTCTGCTCTATCCCCTCAAAGCAAAAGTAACAGTACAAAGAAAAGCACTCCTGCAAAACATTCATTATGTTTCCATCAAGGCTGGAAGACTGAAAACAAAAATTTTCTCTACTCATAAACTAGCACATGTGTAAAACCTGCAGTAGTCTCAATGATAGGTCTCTGAAACAGTTTTTGTCTTTTGAGGCGCGCTGGATCCACTTCCAAGACAGGTACCAAAAATTGTTCTTGTACCTGAAAGAAGAGCTGCAGACCCAATGCCTGGGATCCTAATGCCCAGCTCCAGCAGGTCAGTGTTAGCATAATGACCCCAGGGTGGTGGTAACAGCTACTGGCTGAGGAGTAGGCGCATCAGCAGTCCCAGTCTGGTGTGGTAAGCAGGCTTCTCAGAGAAAGAAGAGGAGCACTATTTTTCCACTATTTTTGTCCCTTAAACAGGGGAACTGTGTGAAAAATTCATTTCCTAGAAGATATTTTAAAAAGCTTTACTCTTCAGCTACAAGCTGACATTTTGCAGTGAAATATTTTTTTGTACTGTCTAGAAATTATTCCTTCCACATTTCTCCCCAGAGGCAATACCATCCGTGAAAAAGATAACTGTGCCAGTGACATTACTGTGTTAGGCTTTTTCATAACTAAATGCTAAGTTTAAAAGGAAGTAACTCTTCTCAGCAGCAAAGTCTGTTGCATGGTTAAAAGGAAACCAGTCCCAGCTATACAGATTTAGCTTAACTTGCTTTTCAATTTTTGCTACTTCTAATCCCTGTCTAATTCTTAAAGACTTACTTCTTAGAGAGTCTGAGTCTGGTTTTGCTATTCAGGGCATTTATGTCTCCTCCAGCCTCAAAGGCTTCAACACAATTAGTGTTGAGGACTGCACGGCTGTGTATCACCCACCAGGAGTGATCCAGTGCCTGCAGCAAAACAGCAAGACAGAAGGGCAGAAATTCTTGCAGTATTATCTGCAAGTCTGTACAGGGGACAGCTTTAAATAAAAAAAATCATAAGCCTGAATGTGCTGGATTGCTTTTTGCCTTCCTTCTGCTGCCACAGTGAAGAAGATCTGTTGAGCTAGCTGTTTTTTCATTCCTGAAGGAGTGTCATTCAAAACAAACCAGGGGAGGTAGAACTGCTAATGCCTGCACTTGTAACAGCTCTTCAGAAGAGGAGACTTGGGGCAGCCTGGATTTTAACAGATTTGTTTCTATTTTGCAAATGCATAGGATGCAAATATAACAAGGGAACATGACAGACAATGGAAGACTAGGTTTTATTCCTTGCTTTGTTTCTAAAGCTTCACGTAAAACGTGTGTCTTTGTGGTTCTGACTCATCTGACACACCAAAATGTAGGACTTCAGGCCCCTTGGCTTATGTGTTTAAAACTGTATTACAAAGAGGTGTAGCATAATATCATAACTGAACTGCTTCAGAGGTAAAAAAAAAAAAGATCCCAGAAGTGCATGGAAGAGCAGAGACATTTGTCACAGCAGATTTTAGAGGCGATTTTAAGGACAAAAGGAGACATGCACAATTTAATGAATATTGTGTCTTTTCAAACTAAAGTTGTGCACAGTTTGATGCATATATTGTCTTCTCCAGAGCATGTGTACATGATCATTTTTCTCCTTCTCACCTTAATGTAAAAAAGAAAAATCTTAACAGTAATATCCTTCCAGTACCCTAATGCATTTTAATATTTTAAATCAGCAGTTTTGACTTGAGAGCTCTGTAGACACATTTATCATGCAGCTGAGCAACCATACTATAAACTGTCAACTCTTCATCACTGTCCACTTTGACAAATTACTCTTGCAACAGCATTTCCAAGTTATCCTTAGCAGCCAACACACCTCATAAATCCACATCATTGTAGTGTTATTAGAATTTCATTTCATGCTTGCATTTGCAAACATTTAGGCTTTCAACCTCTGCTGCTAGACATTAATCACAGGATGAAGAATGCCAAATTTGAAGACAAGGTTAATAATATGCTCACCCAATATTAGTTTTACATTCTGTCATGGGAAAACACTGTAAAAAGAATAAAAAGTTCAAGACCTTTGTCTGAAGTTACCATATAAACACATAGAGTAATTCTACTGTTGTTCCATCAGGAGAAGAGAAGTTGTCCAAATTCAATATTGCTGCTGAAAGAAGAAATTCAAATCCCTAGACCCTTCTAAAAAAAAACCATTTGGCATCTCTAAACCTGCTTGCAGTTTTCCATGAGGATAAGCTGAAAGATCAGTTAGGAAAAAACTAACAGCATCAGCTGAGTTTTCAGAACTGATGATCAGAGAAGTCTCTCACAGGAAATACTGTGAGATTTAACAGAAATACAAAATAGTAAGTGCTATTGAGAATATTAGATTCTCACATTCAGTTGACATGTATCTTGGTTTTTAAGATACATCTGTATTAAACATATGAAGCACCTGCTGGTTGACAGAATACTAATGTGCAAACAACTCTGCTGGTGCTAAAGCATAGCCTTTTAGCAGAAACTTACATCAACTTCAGATGATTATGAAATCATCTCTCTAGCTTCTATGAAAAATAATGGGATAAATAATATGGTCATCCTGTATCTTTTACTTTCCCAGCTTTCCAGCCCATAAATAAATCAACACTTGGGAGCAGCAATGGAATGACTCAAGTCTGCGATTCGACCCACCTTATTTTACTTCTTCAGATACATGTTTTAGATATGCATTTAGCTATCACTGCTGCTTCAATCAATGCTCCCAAAAGTTCAATGACAGTCAGCTGAGTAAATTAATCAGAGACTGCCATCACTACAACCAAGTTATTTATATACTTTGCATTACAACTGACTCAGACACGTAATTTAAAAACCAAGTCCCACAACCCACAATCCTCCAGAAACTACACAATTACTAGTAGTTTGCAATTCTGCATCCAAATTGGCTCTTGCAGCTCTTTACAAGCAATAAACCAACAGACAATAATATTACTTCCAAGATCAGTTGCCACATATTAAAATTTTACTAATAAGAAAGAGATCAAGTGATCCAACAGACATGACTTTCTGGCACACACACAATGAGCCAATAGGCAGAGCTCATAATAACTGACTGACAAAATTCGTTCTTGGAAAACAAGTGTAACTCAGGAAACAGGAAGTCTGTACAGAAAACCCAAGGTAAGCAGTTACACAGCTGTGTCAAAACTGGGCCTTGGGCTCCAATAGGTACCCAAAAGCTTTAGTAAATATATACATGGGGGTGTTTTTTTGTTTGTTTGTTGGGTTGGTTTTTTTTTTTTTTTTTTTTTTTTTTTTTTTTTTTTTTTTTTGTTGTTGTTTTTTTTTACTGACTCCACAATTCACAAACAGACTCCAATAGGTGGGTCTGCTGCTTAGGCAAATGTACCATTTAGTTCCAATTTCCAAATGCCTCCCTATTACTACCTCAGGAGCTACATAGAGAGCAACAGGGAAATTGTTCAGAGGCAACGGTTTACAGCTGGGTTTTGTACATTAACAGGACACCTAGTGTGGACTCCCTGGAGAGCTGCTGCTTACATCACTTCAGTTATAAACATTAGAATTCTCCAGGTTAGAAACCCCTGGAGGATTTGTGAATATTAGCAACACCTCATAAAAATTCTCTTTTAATAGCTTTTTCCACTTCTGAGAATTTCTCTGAACAAAG
The DNA here is from genome assembly GCF_014839835.1 of Dryobates pubescens. Lineage (NCBI taxonomy): Eukaryota > Metazoa > Chordata > Aves > Piciformes > Picidae > Dryobates > Dryobates pubescens. Next base: position 48,828,530 of record NC_071613.1, on the reverse strand, counting down.
TTATGATTTGTTTTGAGAAAAGTTTGGGAACAGATATCAAAAACACTGACACACCACAAGGTTTCCCTTCTAAAGATTATAAGGTTACTGACCTCACTGAGGTAAATAAAAAAGGAGCATGTGGACCCATCCACACCGTAACTCGCATAACAGGGATCCGATCGCCACATATCTTTCATCCACTGTAACAGAACAAAAGCACAGTCTGTTAGGTTTCAGTACCATGTAATGACTCTATACCATTTCACACTGAACTTGGGAATAACAAGGGAAAGCTGTAAGTGGCTACACCTTGCAAGATAAAAAAAAAAATCACAAATAACATAAAAGGAACGCTGTGAATATTCTGCAGCACATTTTATCTCTGCATTCAGCTACCTTTGGAAGAAACTACATAGCATATGTGTTTATACAACCTGGCAGCTAGGCAAGCAGAGACAAATATCAAAAGGAAAATACAATCAGGATCCAGACATGGGTGTGGCTGGAGTTGACTACATTGCCTATCCCTTCCCACCTTCCCTATGTTACACTTGCTTGGGAATTTAACAAATCATTTCAGTGTCCAAGACTGAAATCTTCCCTATTTTGCCAAGCATTTGCCATTTCTGCAGAAGCAAGCAATGAATTTAAATCCATATTTTAATGTCCAAATAATGTTTTAGTCCTTGTGTAGCCAGTTTCTCAAAAAGAATCAAAACACAGACATAAGATTTAAAAATTAGGTCTTTAAAAAAAAATATTATTGTCTTGTAATTTTAGGGAAAAAAGGCCATGAAATTTCACATATACTTGGTATTTATAAATACCAATCTACAAATAAATTGTAGTAATTGATGCAGGCATTTAAGTGTCCCACAATTTTACTTTTGGCTTCCACTAATAAAACATGTGAAATGTTATCTTGGGAAAAAAAATAAACACAAACAAACAGCCCAAAATCATCATCATAGCATCAGTAAGGTTGGAAAAGACCTCAGAGATCATCAAATCCAACCTATCACCCAACACCTCATGATTAACTAAACAATGGCTTCAAGTGCCACTTCCAATCCTTTTTTGAACACCTCCAGGGACAGTGACTCCACCACCTCCCTGGGCAGTCCATTCCAATGGCCAATCACTCTTTCTGTGAAGAGCTTCTTCCTAACATCCAGCCATTTAGTCCCCTGTCGCAGCTCGATACTGTGTGCTCTTGTTCTGCTGCTGTTTGCATGGAAGAAGAGACCAACCCCCCATTTGGCTACAAAATGTTCCCTCTCTGCAAAATTATTGGGTTTTATTTTTGTTGTTTTGGGGTTTTTCCCCCAACCAAAGTTTGATAGCTTTTGGTATTTGGACTTCCCAACTACATTATAAGTAAAACATAGGATTTCTGTAGAATCAACTTCATACCCCAAAGTTCTGGTTGCACACTTAGTGCACTGCCTTGCTTGTGAGCAGAACAGGCAGAATGTTTTTAACAGAACTGGGGAAGGAACCAACAGTTACTGGCAAAGAAGGGTAAACAAATGTCTTGCTGAAACAGAGAAAGGGCTGGAATGAGATACACAAAGGGTCCTGTTTGTGGAGTATGGAAATGCAGAACAATTCTTAAAGGGGCAGAGAACAGAGCTTATCAAAAAGAAGAAGAAAACTGAGCAATAAGATGATATTAAAACAATAAAGGATTTTATTAAATAATACAGTATTTTAATATATGACACTTATTCCTGGTTTAATAGGATGACATTTTATTTCTCTTCAGCTCTATTATTATAGGTGTGAAATGAGCGATGTTGTAGCGACACACACTCCTAAATACCCTCCTTTTTGACCCACTCATTCTTGTTTCACACCACTGTCTGAATAGTGATCTCTGGCAACATAGGTTCAGATTTCAACAGAGTGCACATAAGATTATAAGCTGATCACTCACCTTTATTTTCCCTTCACAGTGAGGAAAACCATCCATAGGAGGCAATTCACACTGTTCTTGGGCTCCATTTATGAGATCTAAAAAGAAACATGGACCATAACTGAATTTTATTTTACAGTTCTGACAGATAGCCTTATGAATGGTTCCTTTTATTTTCATGAATCTACAGTCCAAACTGAGATGAAGAGTCCTAGTGTATAATATTTCATACAACATTAAACCTCAGTGTGCTCTTTTTTGGCTACAGAAGAAAATGGCTGTAGAGATTTCAACTCTGATTTGCAATAAAAGTACTGAATTACAAAAACTGGTCTATGAAAACTTACAAATTAAGCTAACCCATACTGAGAATAATAAAAAGCAAAATATCTCCCTTACCAAAGCATGCTTAAAACTACTGGAGTAATTTGTTTCTAACTGTCAAACATTTATAAGATGTATATTGCTATTAAACATAAAAACTAGCTTTTCAAGGTTTGTTATCACTTTATCAAAATCCATGACCCCAAACTTGGCAATAGATATATGACTGCATGAGGAGAGGCTGAGGGAGCTGGGATTGCTTAGCCTGAAGAAGAGGAAGCTCAGGGGAGACCTTATTGCTGTCTACAACTACATGAAAGGAGGTTGTAGACGGGTGGGGGCTGGTCTCTTCTCCCAGGCAACCAGCACCAGAACAAGAGGACACAGTCTCAAGCTGTGCCAGGGGAGGTTTAGGCTAGATGTTAGGAAGAAGTTCTTCACAGAAAGAGAGATTGGCCATTGGAATGGGCTGCCCAGGGAGGTGGTGGAATCACCATCACTGGAGGTGTTTAAGAAGAGCCTGGATGGGGTGCTTGGTGCCATGGTGTAGTTGATCAGATAGCGTTGGATGATAGGTTGGACTCGATGATCTCAAAGGTCTCTTCCAACCTGGTTTATCCTATCCTATCCTATCCTATCCTATCCTATCCTAATTTTACAGCTGAGTAGCACTGCATCACATGCCATGGAGAGTATTTCCTGTGGTCTCCCAAGATTTATTTTTTTATTTTACCTATTTTAATATTTTCTCATTCTAGATTTTTGCAGCACTTTAAAGAGGGTAATGCAGAGCAATGCTTCCAGCCCATGAGCCAAGAAAAAGCAGTTTTAAAGGACCATACCACATCAACTCCAGAATGGGACTTTCTTCTAAGAAGTTATAAGAACCCTCTAACCCAGGCCTTGAAGGCAAGAAAAATTATTAATGTGGTAGAGAGATCCATGCCAAAGGCAGTGGAGGATAAGGTTTTCAATTAAGGTACTTCATCCCAGAGTTATCTAAATTATACCTGCATCATTTCTGGCTTTTCCCATGGGCAAGAATCAAGATCATTAAAGCCAGCCATCCATCAACCTCAGAACACTTCATGCTATAGCAATCACAGTGCTGGGCTTCACCTAGAATATGCTAATTAGAGATCTCAGAGGACAAAAGAAAAAGTCTGCAGCATTAGAATAGAGTAGCAACAACATCAGTGGATAAAAGGTAGATCAGTGTGTTATGTACAAAAAACACCTCCTGATTTATCTGACTTTTTTCCCTTTTTTAAAATGTTTTTGCAAATAGTTTGAAGATAAAACTTGAAATGCAAGTGAAGCATTGCAAAATGGAGTGGATGAGGAAAGAAGAACCATGCCAGAAAGAAGACATATTTTTGGCAACCTCTGCAGCAGCAATTTGACAAACTGAGCTGTACTGCCAATGACAATAACACTGAAGCAAAGCAGTTTTTAAGATGACTTTGTAATTTCAAATCAATAAGCACTTTCAAAATATTCTCCTTATCTTCTTGTCCTTATAGGATTCTTGCAGATTGGACCACTGACATCAACAGCTCTGATTTCTACTCCAAGCATGAACATGTAGAGTATGCATACAGATATGAACAATTCAAAAGTATGCTCTAAATTTGTTCAGTACAGCTAGATAATAATGGAACTTTTTGCTTTACTACTGTTGGGGGGATCCGACCTTCCACTTGAATCACTCTGAAATTGGTGCTTGAGATCAAAGAGAGGCAGAGTTAAAAGGATCAATTAAAAAATGAAATCAATATAATGATATTAGAAGAGTGAAGAGCATTATGTTCTAAACTGTGGGCCTTTTAAACAAACTCACAAACCTGAATCCAAAATAAGTACTGAGCTTTTTATAAAGTATGCCAAATTCAGAACTTCCTAAAGCATAAAAGACATAAAATCTATGATATAGCATCAGAGGCATAGTTCAACTACAGGGAAAGTTCAACTTTCAGCATCACACTGAACTTAGGGTTGAAAACTGAATGTCTGGGCAATTCTATTCAATCAAACAAGTCTTCCTATCCCTTTCAGTTGCATTTGAGCAATGATACTTGTCATGCTCAAAGGCTTCTTTGCTTTCCCCTCACAGTTACTGTACATCATCATCATAGAATCATCATAGAATCAATAAGGTTGGAAAAGACCTCAGAGATCATTAAGTCCAACCTGTCAGCCAACACCTCATGACTAATTAAACAATGAATTCAAGTGCCATGTCCAATCCTTTTTTGAACACCTCCAGTGACAGTGACTCCACCTCCTCCCTGGGCAGCCCATTCCAATGGCCAATTACTCTTTCTGTGAAGTTCTTCCTAATATCCAGCCTAAACCTCCCCTGTCGCAGCTTGAGACTGTGTCCTCTTGTTCTGGTGCTGGTTGCCTGGGAGAAGAGAACAACCCCCACCTGCCTGCAACTTCCCTTCAGGTAGTTGTAGACAGTAATAAAGTCTCCCCTGAGCCTCCTCTTCTCCAGGCTAAGCAATCCCAACTCCCTCAGCCTCTCTTTCATAGAATCAATTGACTGTAATTAGCCATTTTCAGAAGAGACAGTTGTAAAACCCTTAAAGAGGAGGTATTAATGGTATTCAACATGCAATTCCACATACCTTTTCTTCTGCAACCATGCTTGCTTAAGGGCTATTTTTCCTCAGTCACTACCCACTGAACAACATGCAAGCACTACCATTCAATTGGCTCTTAGTTGGATTACTGATATGGAAACGGTTAAAAATAGTTCTTGGCCAAAAGTACTACTTGATGCTAGAAACAAAATTTTGACTGGCACTACAGAGCAAGTGAAGCAGAGGTGGGAATGACCCCGGGTGCTGCAACTGCAGGGAGTGCAGCTGGCACAGCTTAGCAAAGCCAGTTAAAAGAGGAATATATGTCTTTTGCTTGCTCTGTGCTAAATGGCATTACTCTACAATGGTGCTCATTCCACCCTAGACTTGATATTACTCCTTCAATGTCTTATTTGTCAAAAGTAGGAAAGTACTCAAGAGCTGCTCTTCTGCCCTTTCTGTGGATTGAAAGGTGTAGCTTGTCAACATGAAAGATCCATAAACTGTCAAAAAACCCCATACAACAAAAACATCAAAGCCATGTCTTCTGTCTCCAGCTAACTATGCTATCAAATGATGGCTTTTCACTCAGAAGGTTAGTCAAGCAAACCTGAGGTCCTTTTAAGTACAGGGTAACACAGCACAAGCTGTAATTCTTTAACTTACTGCATAAATACTTAGTGTGGCAAGTCTATCACTTGAAAACATATTGCATTTTAATGGACATCTCATGACCTGTCAAAGAAAGGAGTGATCAAGCCTCGTTTAAGGTAGATACACAACTGTAATCTAGAAAGCTGTTTGCTGTTATCATGTGCAAACAGTTTCTGCACACCAGTGGTTTTGTAGATAGGCAGTGATCTTTGTTACTGTTTATTGTTTACAAGGTTTTAGAGGACCCCTCTATTTGCCAGATCTGCTTGCAAGAATAAAAAACTGCCTTCTTCCAACAGCTACATACTGCAACAGTCATACACTTCAACAACTTGGATCAGCTGCAGCAGCGCTACATACAGATACTTTCCAAGCAGAAAGCCAGCCCTCTCGGTTCTCTCCAAGAAGTAAAAAGCCAGACACTTCTGTCAGCACAAGCTCCAGATTTTCACAGCTTCTGGTTTCCCTTCTGGCCAGCTGCATTAAGGCTTTTCCAGAGCAGCCCCACTCTTGCTCTTCCACTGGGATATTTACATATATGAAGCATACTGATCTCTCCAGGATAATCTGTATGTATAGGGAACACAGAACACTAACACCGACCTTTATCATCTCTATTCATGCTGTAATGTTTGGTGAAGTGTTAATGCCTCTAGTAGTATTTCCAAGAGTAACTGACATCTATCCCTGTCCTTGCCAGAAACACTAAGCACTCCTAAGATTCAACTTTCTCAAAAATGCTAACATCTTTTTTGTGACCATTAGACTCTGAAGATGCTCCAAAGGCTCACCAGCTCCCCACTCAGCTTTGCTCTGGATTTAACCCAAACACCTGTATCAACTTTCATTTGCTTCATTCACAGCTACTAGTCAGGTAATAGCAAGCACAGTGAAGGCAATCCTATACAGCTTAAACTGCTTCACAAAACAGTTTATGTAAAGTATTACGCAGAACAGAACAAAATGTGGCAATATATGTGTATAACAGGGAATGAATGTGAAAGAACAGGAGAAGCAATGGGGAAAAGCAGCTCTGTTTCAGCTGAGTACTCCTTAGACAAGCAATCTTTCCTTCACACCTGCAAATAGCAAGCTAGCTGATGTAACCAGACTGGAAACACATCTACATCAAGGAGAGTTGCCCAAAGCAATGCACCGCCTGCAGAACTGGGAAGATACTGGCTGCTACACGTAACCCTGAGAATTAAATGCAGAAGTTTGAATTAATTTGTGAACATTTTTGATGGCTCCTGCCAACTACTAACTTGTGCTGAAGCTGCACTAAGAGCACAGTGCAACTCCTAGGTTGAGAAATAACCCTCCCAACGTTTTTCTTCTTTAATGATCAGAACCTGTATGAAGAATTATTGCTCTTCATGACAAACCAGGCATAGAGTGTATGCTGAAGCCCAATGGGGCTGTTTGTTACCTGCAGTAACAGCTAGTAGCAGTGCGTGGGCAACACAAAGGCACCTTTCCCAATCTGTACTAAACTAGCTATTCTGAGCTATAGTTAAAAACATAGGAGGCATCCTTGTAAAATACCTGGTTGAAGATGCTGATCAGTCTCTTTAATTCACAGCTACAAAGTACCAGTCCAGCTTGTCCTCTTCAATGGACAGCTTGTCCTTAGACGGACCAGCAGAAGAAGCATAATTGGGCAGTATTGCCTCTAGCTCAGCCTGGGTACAGGCTGCCAAACCAGCCAGCTCCCTTAGCATGTGCATATGCTTCCATCATCCACACTCTGCTCAAACAGGAATCCAGAGGTCAACAAATGCTGTGTATCCCATGGACAGCTGGGATCAACCTCAACCAGATATCAACAGTTTACACTTCTGAATGGATCACAAAGAAGAGGGAGATGGAGCAAATGGGGATGCTGATTGTGATGTTTGTGGCTGGGATAGAGTTAATTTTCTTTACTATAGCTGGTGTGCAGCTGTGATTTGGATTTGTGCTAGAAACAGTTTTGATATACAGGGATGTTTTCATCACTGCTGAGCAGTGCTTGCACAGAGTCAAGGCTTTTTCTGCCTCTCATGCCACCCCACCTGCGAGTAGGCTGGCGGTGCACAAGAAGGTGGGAGGGGACATAGCAGGCACAGCTGACACCAACTGACTAAAGGGATATTCCATATCATAGCATGTCATGCTCAGCATATAAAGCCAGGGGGAAGAAGATAAAAGGGGAGGACACTTGGAGCAACGGTGTTTGCCTTCCCAAGTCACCATTATGTGTGATGGTGTCTGGCTTTCCTGAAGATGGCTGAAACCTGCCTGCTGATGGGAAGCAGTGAATGCATTCCTTGCTTTGCTTTGCTTACACACACAGCTTTTGCTTTGCCTATTAAGCTGTCTTTATCTCAACCCACAAATTTTCTCACTTTTGCTCTTCCAACTCTTTCTCCCATCCCGCCAGGGGAAAAAGAGTGAGCAGTTGTGGGGGACTGAGATGCCAGAAGGGATTAAACAATGAGACTGATCTGCACATCTGGATCTTCAAAACCATGAAAGTATCAAAACAAGTATCAAAACATAAGCCAAGAGTTTGGAGTTTTTCATTATTTGGAGATGACAAAAGACCCCAAACCTTAATATCTGATGAAGTTTCTTGTTAAAAAGATCTGCACAGAAATATTATGCTGTTAGCAAATTCATGTTGGGTAGGTCTTTTCTGAAGGGGATAAACACATTATTATGCCAGACATGGAATTTACTTTTGTTGAAGAATAGCATTTGAGAAACCAGAACGATTTTTATTCTTAAATGTAATTTAAAATGCAAATTCTGAGATCTCTTTTCCCAGCCAAAATGTAGAATTTACAGCCAGAGTTAGAAATGCAGCAACTGTCAAGTCAGCACAAAGCAACAGCCGTTAATATATACACTTTATTCTCTTAAGCTTTGTGTTAGCCACAATATTAATTTCTGTTCTATGCCTAACTGGTTTTGAAGTCACGTGCAGCTTCTCTCTTCTTGGCTGTTGTTATACAAAGACATTAGTATTAAAGATTCCTCTCATATGGTGGCGTTACATCACAAATCAATGCATGACAAACTGAAAATACATATATAAGCACATTACATAGCTAAGAGCACACAGCTGTTACAGATCATTCTGGAAAAAATAGAAAATATTGATAAAACACCAAGCAACTCTAGACATAAAAGAACCTTTTGGAATCCAGTGCTGTGTTTTTGAAGTCCCGAGATGTTCAATATAAAACTAACAAACTCCATCCCCATGTTTAGAAAGAAGCCATATGTTCACCTTGCAAATGTCTGTGGCTGTTTAAAGATAAACAGTTCTGCACCAGAGATCCTTAGTGCACAGCAGGTGAAACTGAACTTGTGAACAATCAGCAGTTATTTCAGTGCAAAGTCTGGCACATTAGCATGAATAATTCGGCAGATTCGAGATAAGCCATCTAACCTGGCACTGGAAAAGATACTTCTCCCTTCTGTGCTATATGAGCAACTATACTAGCTAAATCTCATGACTTTGACACCATCATAGGTTCAGGTCTTCATTGTCCCTTGCAATTAAACTCCATGTCCACAGATGTTGTTCGCTATAGTGAAGGCTGACAACACCCAAGAGAGAATTATGTGGTTAAGAGCACAATCCATGAAAGGGAATTGATTTTTTGTTTGCTCCCTAGTTACTCTTTGACAAAGCAGTAAAAATAAGGAACAGTGAATGCTACATTTGGTCCCTTTCCTATATTACACATCCTTCCAGTAATGCTTTTTGTAGCAGGCTAAAAAAAATCTGCTTCGAATTTTCTGCATTAGACAGGTAGAAATTGTAGAAACAATCCATTAAGACAGTAATCTAAATAACAATTATTAGGTACTCAGCCGTGATTGCTGTTTGATAGGTATTGTAACTGTCAAAGTTTTAAATACTGGTTAAAGCAAACGAAAAAAACTGCTGGAATTGCAAACTGTGACACCAGCAGAGCAACTCGGCTGCTAAGGTGCAACTCTTCATTCTTTAGGGAATGGGAATATCTTTAAGAATTTAACATGACACAAAAACTTGTACACTTTGGAACCCTGAGGCTGAAACACAGCGCAAAAAAAGCATATTAGCATACCTTTTGGTGGCATATAGCAAAGACAGTAAGTCAACTCAAAGTGTTTCCCATCAGCAGATTTCATAAAATTAGGAACCTCCTTAGCACTAAACAGACACAGTAATGATCAAGTCTATTCACTAATTTTCTCTCTGTTTGTTTCCTTTTTTTCCCTGTTTTTGATCATTAAATAAAATTCTTACTTTAATGCATTCTTGTTTCCACCTCAGTTCTGAAATCTGGTATCTACAGTGAGACACAACAGTGTATTACATACACTGGCTTACTTTGGGTAAGGTCTCCTTTCCCTTCTCCAACTGACTAACACAATCTTAATTTAATTTACTTTTTTGGTGTCTGGATAGCATGACTTATTTAAGAAGAGATTTTGCTGTGTGAGCTGAAAGCACTATCAATGTATTCAATGAAATGAGGTAAAGCTTTTGAGAATTTAAATGCAGAGCACAAAATGCTTTCTGGTAACATTTCAGAAAAAGCAAAGCACCGGTAAGATTTAAAGAAAATTAACTTTTCTACTGCTAGTCCATCCTCACACCAGCTGTGCTGCTGTGTTCCATTAATGCTACCAAAATCAATGCAGTGTTAGGAGAATTCGAGTAGTAGTCAAGTGGTTAATCAAAATGCAGCCCAGGGGACCACTAACAGCCCCCTTCAGCATTACTAATAGAGCTTAGTACTGCAGTGGAAAATATTCACGTGTGGTCTTCTGCACAGTCATTACACTGTGCTGCAACAGCAAGGCTTGAAAACACATCATTGTCCCCAGCTCCACCCCATTGCTTTTGTGGGAGGCAAATGGACAGCAAAATGGGAAAAACTGCTTGATACTATATAGAGTGTGGAAAAAGAATACAATGTGTAAGGCATAACAAATACAAGTCAAAGCAAAGCATCGCCATGGGAAAGCTGTACTCTTGGCTATTGGAAACAGTGCAGCCCACATTCTATTATATGCGGTACACACTGACATTCTGTGGGGACAACTGGTTTGGTTTTTAAGGTATGGACACTGTACTACTTTCTGCACAGAACATTGTACATGCTACATTAACTGAAGAAATTCCTACTGTAGTCCTTTTATGACAGAAGAACTTTGGAAATGCAAAATAATATGCAGCACCTTAGCTTTTTAAAATCTAGTTTAACTCTGCAAGCATGGACCATTGGGGCAAACTGTGGCTGCAGGCTGCTCAAACTAATGAGGCTGAGCGATGTGTAAAAGTTCATTGGAAAGAGCTGTGGAAACAGATCAGCTGATCACAAAGTTATCCAAGTCTTCCGCCCCACCTAAAAGGCTTCAATGTTTCATATCAGTCCCAAGTCCTCAGGAAGAAGGGCACAGAAACACCACTACGAAGGTCCTTCTCACCATAGTAACGTTTAAAAAATAGCCCGCTTGCAGCATTGCCAAAGCTGCCTTGTCAGGCTGCCTTGCTATGCACGAAGGACGCCAAATATCTGACAGGCATCCAAGACATCATGTTTAAATGACAAGTAAATACTCAAGTCTGCATCCTAATGAGTGACTTTAAAGATGTTAACTCTAAACTTGTTAAAAGAGAACTCAGCAGCCGATGCAGCAGAACAAGATAATGTCTAAGGCAGAAAAGCTATGGAAACTTTGAAGATACAGCAAAAATACTCTCCCTTACTAAACAGTGCTACATATAGTAACCTGGTACTTCACCATTCTTAGAGTTCTCCAAGTACCAGCTATGTACCAAAGGAGGTGTGGGGGATTTGATGTGAACCTCCACTTGCTCATTTTTATGGGATCAAAGACACACAAAATGTTCCAAAGCAACATTTTTCAAGGCAGAAGAACATTTCGTAAGCAACCAGCCTGGCACAGTGTTTGGTGCAATTATACTATCTGAGGTGTTACATGGTTGGTTATACTTATCAAAAATTTGGATTGTCACTGAACAATCACAGTACAGTGATGACAATGGCCTCAGAGCCTCTTGGCCCTTCCTTCAAAACAAATATTTATTTTAAAATGTTGGTTTGCAACATACATATTCAGAATTAATACCACTGTAATTTAGCAGTGTTTTAAAGCCTGAAGAATTGAAAGTTTCTCTTAGTTTGCTTAAATCAAGTTTTCCCCATAGCTGTCAGAACACAGGAAGAGTTCACAACTCAGAAAAAGAACAAACCTAAACCAAGCCAATCCCCAACACATAAACCCCACACCCCATGATTACCACAAAAATTCACACAAAGAGAGGAGAAGACCGATTCTTTGATCATGTCTGTGCAAGCAGATTGCCCTATCTGATGAAAGGGGCTTAAAGCAATACTATCCCACAAAAATCAAGGATTTCTTTCATAGAAAAGCACAACTGTTAAAAGTCAAGTTGCCTAAACCAAACTGATCTTGTGACTGTCACACAGAACCAAGGATTGAGCTACATCAGAAGCAGCCATTTAGAAAATCTCTGCTTGAAAGTGCCATGGTTTCACATTTCCCCATTTCCATCTAATCACCTCCAAGCCAGCACCTTTAAATTTACCTAGGGTGTTACTGGTGGCAGCAGCTCAAGGCTTCCTTTTCTAAAGCCTGATGAAAACTTTCTTCTGCTAGGCATCCAAGGTCTAGATGAATACTTCCCACAAACACAGAAAGAATGTCTATCAAGTATCTTAAAAGCTTTTCACATACAGCTTGGATAAATATAAACAGGATAGAGACACAGAAAAGGAAAGGGGTCTCTATTGCTTTTGAAACTAATCAGCTGAAACTTTCTCAGCATCTCTACTAACAAGTCACTCTTTCATAAATTAAACGGAGGTTCTGAAAAAGCAGCTGAAAATTAACAGTATCAAAACAACCAGATTGTTTGATGGTTTTGAGGAGGGAAGAAGAAAAACGAAAGCATGCTCTACTGTATACATGCATCGAAAGAGGAAAAATAAGTAACACCTAACCTCCCACACAGGCTACCCAAGGCGCTCCATGGCTTTGCTTTTTAACTTAAACTGTGCAGGCTCACCCCCTGCCAGAAGTCACATCCTCAACTTTTTTGGGATCAGGATTAAAGATATTTCTGATACTAAGAGCTCAAGCTCTTTCACATAACTCAGAAGAGAAAAGCTGTTTTGCTCTTGGGTTTCCTTCAATGATCAGAGGAAGAAACCAAATGTAGCACCATGTTACAAACACTAAACCTAAACCCACTAAGGATACGAATACACAGTGCAGGCTACATATAAATTAACAGTATCGGTTGTCTGAGAGTCTGAAGAGAGCAATTTCTGGTCTCTAAATAGGAACTAAAAAATGAATCTATTAATATTAATCTTAGTTCACCTACTTCAGAGACAACTGAATTACGATCCTTGATAAAATCCTCAAAATCTTCTCCTACCAACTGTTATCACCTTCTTATTACAAACAAGCATAATTCAGATGGATTTTCTTCAAATCCTTTTATATGCCCAAAACTCCACACATCACTGCAGGGTGATAGGTTTCATTGCAGATTTCACCACTGCTGCCTTAGTTTTACACCATGTTTGACAGTCAGAGGTGGAACAACCTCTAAACACTGAGTCACAGTCTTCAGATGTTTGCACGTCTGCCTAAAGTACAATTATAAATCTTGGTCAAAGAATATGTTTTACTTATGCTAGGTAATCTCCAAATACCAGTATATCTCATGATTCAGTATGGTAATAAGGAGTCTACTCTGCAGAAAGAACAAGTCGTGGGTTCTGTACCAAATAATGTCTATCTCATAAATTGCATGTTCAAACTCCTACCTAGGCTAAGCTAAAACTAATGTACATATGAACTGAAGCAAACAACTATAAATACTAATTTAAGAAAGTATTCCTTTTATGCTATTATTCTTGATGTCTACACAGAAAAGGTGGAGAAGAGTGGAATTTTTTTGTCCCATTGTCAGTGTCCTTAATCTCACAGAAAATACTACTGCGATCTATGCATCTGAGTCATGGTCAGCTGTGTTTACTAACGTCAGATGAAAGCCTAGCCTGGACTGATTTCAGTAACTTGACCCTGGAATTAAATCAGCATTTCTGCATTATCACAATCCTCTCTATCTGTGGCATATGGATGCTCTTCTCAGGACTGCTTTCTGAATAGAGCAAGGCCCCTAATAAAAGAAAATTCCACTTGCACAGAGGCTTTGCAAGGAGAAATGTTGACACCACCATCACCACGATGTGCTTTAAAGTGCATAGTTTCATATTTCCCCATTTCCATCCAGTGGCCTCCAAAACAACATCTTTAAATTTATCTGTGATGTTATTTGTGGAAGCAGCTCAAAGCTTCCTGTGACCAACATCAAGCTGTGCAGTGCAGTCAACACACCGGAGAGAAGGGACACCATCCAGAGGGACCTTGACAGGATTGAAACACGGGTCAATAGCAACCTCATGAAATTCAACAGAGCCAAGAGCAAGGCTCTGCACCTGGACTGGGGCAATCCCAAGCACAAATACAGGCTGGGCAGAAAATGGATAGAGAGCAGTGTTGAGGAGATGGACATGAGGGTGCTGGTTGATAAGCTCAACATGAGCCAGTGATGTGCACTTGTAGCCTAGAAAGCCAGCCATATCCAGGGCTGCACCAGAGGAAGCATGGCCAACAGGTTGAGGAAGGCAATTCTTCCCCTCTACTCCACTCCACTCTCCCCACCTGGAGACTGCATCCAGCTCTGGGAACCCCACCACAAGAAAGATATGCAACTGTTAGAGCAGGTCTAGAGGAGCACCACACGATGATCAGAGGGTTGGAACATCCCTCCTATGAGGGCAGGCCGAGAGTTGGGATTGTTCAGCCTGGAGGAGGCTCTGGGGAGACCTTAGAGCAGCCTTTCAGCATATGAAGGGGCTATGGGATAGTTGTGGAGGGACTTTTTACAAAGCCATGTAGAGATAGGACAAGGGGTAAAGGCTTCAAATTGGAAGAAGGCAGGATTTAGATCATAAATAAATTCTTCACCATGAGGATGGTGAGGCACTGTAGCAACTTGCCTAGAGAAGCTGTGGAGGTTCTAACTCTGGAAGTGTTCAAAGACAGGCTGGATGGGTCAATCTGGTCCCTGCCCATTTTCGGGGATTAGAACCATATGGTCTTGAAGTTCCCTTCCAAACCAAACCATTCCATGATCTCTGTTCTTTGTAGTTAGCAGCTAAATGAATACTACTTTTACCATGAATGTGTTACTAATACTTAAAATATACAATAAAGAAAAAGCTCAGCCTGCCACAATAGTCAGTTTTATAATGGAAGAAAAATATTTTGTTTTGCTCTTGAGGTTGTACCCAGTGATAACCAGCAGTGAGGGCAAATATTTATTAGTATAATCATCTTCCTGTCATTTGCTTATGTCTTATTTTATCACTTGTGCCTACTGAGGCAATATACAACACAGTAAACTTTACACCAGGTCAATAGACACTAAATAAAGATTTTAGGATGATGAGTGACTCTGCTTTTTCTACAAAGGTTTACAAGCAGTGTCAATAGATGCTAAGGTGCACCTTAAGCCTGCAGGAAGCTTCATTTACTTCAGAAAGGTTTTTTTGTAAGTAAAGGGATATAGTTTCATAGTTCATAGTTTCAGTCAGGGTTGGAAGGGACCACAAGGATCATCTAGTACCAACCTCCCTGCCATGGGCAGGGACACCCCACACTAGATCAGGCTGGCCAGAGCCTCATCCAGCCTGGGCTTAAACACCTCCAGGGATGGGGCCTCAACCACCTCCCTGGACAACCCATTCCAGGGCTTCACCACTCTCCTGGTGAAGAACTTCCTCCTCACATCCAGCCTGAATCTCCCCACCCCCAGCTTCATTCCATTCCCCCTAGACCTATCACTACCTGATATCCTGAGCAGTCCCTCCCAGCCTTCTTGTAGGCCCCCTTCAGATACCGGAAGGCCACAATTAGGTCACCTCGGAGCCTTCTCTTCTCCAGACTGAACAGCCCCAACTCCTTCAGTCTGTCCTAATAGGACAGGTGCTCCAGCCCTCTGATCATCCCTGTGGCCCTTCTCTGGACATGTCCCAGCACCTCCATATCCCTGTTGTAATAGGGGCTCCAGAACTGGAGGCAATACTCCAGGTGGGGTCTCACCAGAGCTGAGTAGAGGGGGGAGAATCACCTCCCTTGACTTTATACAGATCACAGAACCAGGCCATGGTGTGCTGTGACAGCTCAATCCACATATAAAACATGCATTAAGTAGTTCCACTGGTAGCAGGACTTTTCTGGGAAACTCTTGCACTGATGAAAGAGGCTATGGAATGCTTAATTTAATACAAGCTGTAAGCAGCAACTCTGAGGAAAAAAAAACCAAAAAGATCTGCAAAAAAAAACAAACCTCAAGAAGTCTTAAAAAAAATTATTAAAAATATTAAACATGATGTTAGGATGCTCCATAAATACTACAGCTGTCCAGACAGAGTGAAATTGCTAGCATTAGCTAACATGAATTTGTCTGAAGTCAGCATAAAATACTAGAGCTGATAAAGAGAAAAAAGACAATCTAACACGTTTGCCTTGCGCGATAAATTGATAGTGTAACACTTGAATAAAGTATTATAAAGCAAACAACAGTAGCATCATGTGTATTCTTATACATGCATGTTTCAGCTCCAGTAAAATGACAAACTACTGGGCAATAAAATGCCTTGTCTACAACAATTTTTGAATTATCTTAACTGCTCTAGCACAATAAAAAAGGATGCTGTTGAAATATTACAGACAAAACCAACACTGAGCCTGGCATCATAATCACAATGTTTACTCACCTGGATTATTTTCTGAACAATTCCTTCCTAACAGAGAAGATATTTATCTTGTGATGTTACTGGAATCATATGATTTTTGTTAGGAAACTGCTATGAAGACAGAAGCAGAAGCAAGTTTCTCATTTCCATTTGGTTGCCTCTGATCAGATGAATTTCTACTGATTGCTTCAAATGGATGAATAGTAGGCACTTCCACACTAGGATTACCTTCAAGCTGTATTCTACCCATTGGAACCATCCAGCCTGAAGATACCCAAACAGTACTATTATCCAAACAGGCACATAACAATAATCAAACCTTAAGAAACTGTTGTTGCTGTTCAACATAGTTGATTTGGCTATTTCAAACTTAGTGTACCAAGAGTCAAAGGTAAAAAAATGAAGCTCTAATAAGACAAATAAGTTCTCTGCCACACAGCACACCTCAGGCAGCAAAAAGCTACGTAAACATCACAAACTGCAAACTACCAAGCTCCTTAAATGTTGCTCCCAAATACTAATACTGTAATCCAGCCAACTCCAAGAATAATAAAGAGAATTCAATTCACCCTAGGAAGTGATGAGAGCTGTTTCCTAGTCAGGTAAGAACAATGATCCTCTGCCCGTAAATGCATAAACAACCTGAGCGTGCTTCTTGCAATTATCAACAAATCTTTTGAAATAACAGCATCATGTCTCCCATTTGTCCAGCTACAACAAGAAAATACACAAGGATGTTTTTCTTTCTATATACAGCCCAGAAAATAAAACAACACTATGCTTAGCTTACTTTCCATTTAAGTAGAAGATCTTTCAGTTAAGGTCTTCTGTTGCACTCCTCCTCCTAGCAACATGGCTCACCCTATCTGTACTCTGTAAGTGCTATACCTCTTCAGTCACGTCTTTCTAATCTGCCTTCAGTCTATCCAAGACAACAGACACAGGGAGGGGGAAAAAGATACCATAAGACAAGCAGTAGCAAACCACACATGCAAAGGGCTGTTGTAAATGTCTATAAGCATATTTTACTATGTGGCAAGCGAAACACAAATGTTTGTCTCACCAAGAGATAATACGCCTTTAATGTCCTGGTACAGACTAATGTGGTTAGGACAGAGCAGCTAACACAGAAGCTGTGCTGCTACACTATACTCAGGTAACCACTTGCACATACTCTCCCAGACTTCCTTTCAGTGGTATCACTTTACCAAAGGTAGCATCTACTTCTGTTTTGATAAATTTAAGAGGGTAACACCCTTTCAACAGAAGTGTTTATTTTTACAGAAAACTCAAGCAAAGGCAACACTTGAGAGCACAAAGCTATCAACCTATTTACCAAGTTGCCCAAACTCCAACTTTGCTCTCGTTTTGGAATTGCAAAGAATTAGCAGGGTGGACTTAGACCTTCCTGTGGGTCAAGACAGCCAGTATCTGTTTTGACTTAGTAGATAGCAAAATAAGGGTAATGGATGAGGCAGCATAAACAAGATTTAGTCAGTGTGCCAGCTGCATTCACAGCTAGGAACGCTAAAGGGACTGAGATGTGCAGGTGAAGAAGTAAGCAAGGTAGTCTACCACCACAGTATGATTCAAATGCTTGGAGAAGTTGCAAGGGTAGTGAATACATCATTCACCATTAATGACTTAAATGACATTTTAAAACATCCTTTTTTTTTAAGTTGAAGGTAACAAGTTGTTCATCTCTGTGTGTCAAACCATATAAACTATTCTGTAGAGCAGGGAAAGACATTTTTAAATTATAACCAGTAGTATCATAAGAAATTCTTTTGTTCAGTCAATAACCAAGAAAGTGCATGTGGCAGAAATGCAGAGCAGATTCATACTAACCCAAACAATCAGGCTTAGAGAGAAAACTTCTGCCCAGTTTCAAGGTTCTAAAGTGCAATCACGTAAAGTATGAAACCTCTATTACAAACCACAGGACTTAAGATTGCCATTGATACATGCTAGAATTTGAATTTTGTGTTCTATGACATTCCAAGTATCTTACACTGAAAAATAACATTATGGCCAAGAAAGCAAAATAAAGTCAACAAACATTTTAAAGAGCCATCACACTCACCTGCTACATTAAGCTTTTCAACTGCTCCTAAACTGGGAGCAGGAGTGGTAGTATTGTTGGTAGAGTTTGCTCCTGTTCCATTAAGTACAAGATTTTCCACCTTGGACTCTAGCTTCCCAATACGTTGCAAGATATTATCCAACAAGACTGCAAGTGTCTTCTTCAAATCTACAAATGAAAATGAGAAGTTAAATTGCGTGATGTTGCAATGCACACTGTCAGACAGAACCAAAAAACAGACAGAAGAATAAAGCTGGAATATCTATAGACACTATATACAGACACTTCCTCCGTGCAAATCTTTGTTATTAGCAGCTCTATGCACTAAAGTTCCCTGCTTTGTTCAGCCTCAGATATAAGTTTCCCTGGATGTGGGACTTGTCTGTGTTTTTATAAAGCACACTGCAAGTCAAATATCCTATGGTAAGGGTGAGTGTATGCCTTCATATGTACACACACAGGAACAAAGAAATGAATACTTTGTAATAGCTCAAGTAACAAGAAGCTGCTGGAACAGTACTGAAATCTAAACCTAAATCCATATTCAAGCACTATCAGAGGAGCATTTTATTAGATGCTCAGTCAGTTGGAAACAAAAATCCCCTTCCCAAAAGGGACAGCTTTGAGCCAGGAAAAAAACTTGTTCCTGTTTTTCCTTCACCACAACCAGATTCTGCACTGGCAAAGTAAGTTCAATATTAAGTTCAATCTTTCTGTCATATACATAAAACCCCAAAGACCATCTTCTTTTCTTCACTCTATTGGTGATTTTCTCTACCTATCTATTTGGTCAGCACTTCCTTTACACAAAAAGCAATAAACAACAGCAGGAATTTGCATATCAAATGACAACCCAGGAGTTCTCGATACTTTTTATTTCCCTTTTCTTTTGTTCAGATTTCTTGAAGAAACACAGGCAGTTGGGCCAGCTAAAAGAGCTGTGAGCATGAGGGGAAGAAAACAGACCACAATCAGACTAACCTCTATAATTATAGTGGCAACAAGCCAAAGAAGATGAAATGAGTATTGTTCTTTGTTCATTTACTCTTGTCTGAGGATTAAAGAATTCAGTATGATGAATTTACATTGTTTTCCCATTTAATTACATAAAATAATTACATGTGTGTACAGATGCTTTCTGCTTTCCACAGCTTTAGAATAACTTTCTTATCTCTAATGGAAAATTTTTCCATACATCTGAAGAGATTCCTTTGCCCCTACACGAGCTGTATTTTTGCCACACTTATTTTGTGCTCCCTTTATAATTTTAATCCATGACCAACCCAACTCTTGTGCAAATAAGAAAGTAAATAACAAAAGGCTATTACTTTGTGAAAGTTTTTTTTTTTTCTTTCAAAATAAAATGAGAGTTGTATTTATTCCATGATGCTATAAAGTAGATGTTTTTCTTTGTAACTGTGGGCCTTTAAAGGCCCAAAAATTGAATCTTAAGCACTAATGATCTGGACTATTTTAAAGAGAGTCCCAGAAGCCACTAGTGTAGTGTGTAGAAGAAAAGAAAGGAATGGAGCAGACATTTAACATGAACAAAATCATGATATAGGAAGTGGAAAAAAAGCTACGAAAAAAAAGGTAGTAAAAAAATCAAACCAAAGAAAAAAAACCCAGGGTGCAACGAGGAAGATAAATAGTTTACACATAGGCATACACACAGATCATAATGGCAAAATATTGTTATTTTTAATACTGATACAAAAAAAATTATATGATAGACTGCTTATCAGAACAAAATAAATAATTTTTTTTTAAAACCCAGAAAATTAAGAAAAAAACACAACAAAAATTCCAAACCAGAAACCAACCAAACAACAAACCAAAGACTGGAGGCTAGTTTGAGAAGGGGAGGGCAGAAACAGAAATGCAATAATTTCTATCAAACAGCTGTTTGCTACTACAAAAATCTAATACTCTGTGTATATTTGGACAACTTTTAAAGGGAAAGTATCTTATACCCCTAACCTGACAGCTGAATATACATTAGAAAGAAAAAGTGAGAAAGTTATCAAGCTGTGCAATCACACCTAAGGAATGACTGAAAACCTTCCGCGTCAATGAAAGCAGCCAACTCACACAAACTTTAAACTTACTCTTGAACATGGAAATCATGACTGTGCTCACTAAGAGCAATCAGAGGATAAGATTAAAAGAAAGAGGAAGGGTAAACAGCAAGAGCATTCATTTTTATAATTAGTGAACCAACTTCTACCAATTTTCATTAACATTATTCATTAACGTGTTTATTCCTGAACAGTTAACCTCATCATTTGCTAACAACACATCATTGGGTATGCTAAATAGGACAAACTAACGTATAAATTAATTATCTAACTCAGCTGCATAAAGTATTGTTTAATATGGTGTTTAACATGCTCATTCACAATAGCACTTTTCCCGCTAATTCTTTTAACTAAATACATTACCATTGTTTTGCATCCTTCTAAACTCTTTAACCAAAAACATCTGTCCGAACTTGTCTTTACATTTCAAATTATTCCTAGCCGTTAAACTTGAAATTTCTGCACAAAACTTAGCTTTACCTTCAGAGAAGCGTTACAAAGTTATTTCAGCCACTTTCAAATACAGTGTAACTTCTCCTAGAGAACCTGACCACTGTTTGGCAGCAAATCAACTTACCCCTCAGAGACATTTGGAATGGGAAATGAATGCCAGAGGCAACAAGCTGCAGGGGGAACTTAGCTCAAGGAGATCGTGTACTTTTACACCTAGCTAGGGCACATATTAACACAGTTATCCTTCAGTTTCTCAAGGCGTATTGTTTGGGTTTGCTGCTGTTGTGCTTTTTTTTCTTCTTCTTCAGTTCACCTACCTTCAAGCACCCTCACAAGAAAATGGGACATTGATGATGGCTGCAGAGCAGATAGGGCTTTGTTTCAAGCCTACACACACAATTCTCTAGAGACCTCTAACTGCTCGGAGGTCTTTAATATAAATAGTGATCTAATACCGCTCTATTTAGCTTGTGTTGGTTTCCAAGACTGCCGTTCAACATGCAGTCACAATTGGTAGAATAAGGATGGCTTGTTATTTTTAAAACAAAGCAATAAAACTGCTAGCTATGTTTCAGATGATAATCTCAGGCTTACAGGCAAGCACCTTCTGTACACAAACTTGAAAATTCTTGTTTTAGAGGAGTAACAGAAACCAGACAAGGCGAGAATCTCTCAGTAGGATATTTTCATTACACACATTAAAATGTGAAGAGGATTAAGAGAGAACTAGAGGAAAAGATGCAGCTAATATCTGTTGATAAATCTATCTAGTCTTTAGTCTTTGCCTGAGCCTACAAGAAACACCTATCCAATTTCTTCAGAACTGAATATTAGGGCAACTATAAAAGGAAACAACTCTGGCTGACTAATTAGCCATTAATTTTCCAGATCGCCTGAAAGGACATAGATAAGTATGAAAGAAAGCAAGTTTGCAAAATGCTAAAGCAGCAAGGTGTATGATATGATCTCATGAACTGAAAAAGGGCCACACCTAACCTGCAATTGGATTGTATTTCTATAATGTTTTCAGGCAATATACTTCTTTTCTGCATGCTTTGTCTCACACATGCCACAAAGTTAACTATCAAAACGTACAAAATGAAAGACAGCATTAAAACTTACTGCTGAACAAAACACTGAAATTCACAAAAGGAGTTTTCTACCCTGAGAAAAAGGATATATTTAAGCTTAATTTAAGATTATGACAGATAAACAAACTTAAACATTAAGTAAACTGATTGAACAAAGAAGTGAAATGGGAAAGAAGAAGAAATAAACACAGCAGGTCTCCACTTTATCAGTAAGGGGAGTTCTACATCCACAGGACACACAAACTGAAAAGCCTCCCACGTTTCTCAGAAACAGCAATAAAAGATTTTTTAAAAGAAGTTCTAAGAAGTAACCAAAGATAGAAACTAGATATAGCTACTAGACAGATGCAATAAAAATTAGCAGACAAGTTCATTTCCAAGTGACTGGATGTGTACTATTTGTCCCACTTCATACTCGTGAGTGAAGACTCTTTTCTCCAACAGTGCAAAAATTCCACAGCATTGTCAGTTGAGCAGCATTATGAAGTAAAATGAAGTTAGAAAAAACCTTAATCAGATTATCACATGATCTAGAGCACACACTTACCGTATGCTGTCACTGTCCCAACATAAGGCCCATCAACCACATTTTTATTTTCTTCAGCTAATGCTTTGATGTATCTTTTGCTGAGATCCAAAATTTGCTCACGCAGAACCGAACTGCTTTCATGTTGTGTTTGTTGCTGAATAGTAAAATGCAGAAGCATCATTCCCCAAATGAAACCAAAAGTCACCAGAAAAAAGCCAAGTTTCTGAGAGGACAGCTTCCATGGAGAGAATGCCATGATTTCCAACAGCTTCACACAGCCACTACAAAGATTCCTAAAGCATGAAGTCAAACAGCAAGTCCATGGTTCAGGTATATAAATATCACAGAGCAGGACTCAGTCTTATTCCAACTCCTTAGTCAATGTATATCCGCATTTCACTTCCATCCTGTGCAAAAGGAAAGAAAAGAAGCACAGTTACTACAACAGATCACAAGTTTTTACTAGCTATAATAGGTCTTCACTCTAACTGGTACAAAACAGAAGCAGACAACATGCTTTCTTTGTAAATGTTTAATTTGTATGTATCAACATTGTACTGCATTAGCCAGAGCACAAAGAAGCTGAGAAAAGCACTGGAAAGAGAACAAAGAGGGAGTGATGCGCCTGAGCAGGTGTAGAACATCTCCCAGTATCTGGATCAAATTCAATGCTTGAAGCAGTTTCTAAGCTGAATTTCAAGGTAATGTTGCTTTTACATATTTTTGTGTGTCTGTGTGTGTACACAAAACTCTGTGATGTTGCCAGTGCAGCAATTTAAGACAATTCTCGACATAATTCAGTTCTCAGAAAACAAGTAATTTTAGCTGGCAGTGACACTGCTTGGAGTTCCTGGCAAGAGCTACGGCATATGGCTAGATAGGTGATCAGGAAATCAGACTCCCTCAGGGGTAAAGAGGGAAAAAGAAATCTACATTATTTAAACCAATACACTCTCCTGGCTTACACTGCAAGCAGTCAGAAAGCTGAAATAATCTCCTGTGTGGTCTCTGCCATTTCTATTTCTTACTTAAAAAACACAGTCCAATGAGTTTGCTCTTTACCACTAAATTCAAAACACATAATTATGAACGCTACATGTCTTTTGTACATAAAATTAATACTCTCAAGAGCTTTTCACACACTAAGGGAAAAGAATTCTAACAATGGCCTTCAAGACACTGTAGGACTGTCTTTTTATGGTAAACTCAAAGACAAAGCCTGGTATAAATAATCAAAAATTAAGATTAGGGTGAGAGGCAGGGTCCTTAGCATAAAATCCAGTAAGAAGAATGGTAATTAAAAGGTAATTAAGTGTAACACAGATTTGGTAAAATGTTATCCTTTTAACTTCATAATACTCCAAGACAGGATTAGAGAACATAACGTTCCCTCCCATTCTGCACTTATACAGATAATGCAGATGTTAGTCTGTTTTAATAGGGTAATTACGCAGAGGACTGCTAACAGTGCTCCCCTGTTTGTTAAAATTCCCTTTAGATCTTCTGCTTTCAGTTGAACCAGCAGTTCTGCAGAAGGGCAAAAATACCGTGGGACCACTTAGCTTCCAACATCTGTTGTGTGTGCATTTAGCATTATTGATTACTATCGATTGCAGAAGTGAATGTGCATTACATAACAAACTAAAAGCAGATGAGGCAGCAACTGTACAGTGCTAGAAGAACAATTTGTAGCCATCTTTTGCTTAAAGGAAGAATGATGCAGAAAAATGAATTGCAAGTACAGTGAAAAAGATTATAAAGCCCTCAAGTTGACTTTTTCTACATTAAAATATGTCAGTAAAGAAAATGAATAGTCTCAACAGAGAAAATGAAGGACTCTGTTTAATGCTGTTCTCCATAAACTTAACTTAATTTTCCACGAAATGCCAGATGGAAGTTTCATTTCTTTCATCTTATTTAACTACAGCCTTGGGACACTCTCAGGCCAATGAAAAAGTACAGTATTGTTATTTCATTAAAAAAATGAATGTTTTATTATTCTCCTGCATTTTCTGGTGTGATAAAATACCGAAATTTCCATTGTTTAAAAAAAAAAAAAACCACCAAACTTAACCACTTTAAAAAGAAATTTGAACTATTCAAGATTAATGTCCTCAGTGGCCTAATTTCAAGTAACACTTGACAATGTACTCTATAGCAGCATGATCTCTTTTTATAACAGTCAGTATTTCTTCGCCAATTATCACTTGTTTGTCAAGTGGAAGAAAGTAAATCTATCACCATGATGTTTTAACAGACAAGCGTAAAGATTTTTTTTATGACTAGCTGTTTAAGGAAAAAAAAAACACAGAACAAAATTAACAGTAAAGATGGCAATTAAAAATGCAAGTGTTTCACAGCCTTCTTTTCAAAGTTCTCGAGCAGAAACACGAATGAGTTCAAAAAACAGCGCACGTCTAACCTTTGAAAATAATCTGCTTGAATACAGGTGTTGACTTTTCTATTCTGTTTATCAAGAGAAACAAACAAACAAAAAAGAAGCCTTAAATCCACTCAAGAAGGAAGGTAGACAGGAAAGGCAGACAGGAAGGTAGACAGGAAATGTTAAGTTTTGCCATAGGAACAGATTAAATTTCCACTGACAACTGGAAAAATGGCCCCTACTACTTCAAGCACTAAAAAAAACCCCAACAACAACAAACCACCCAACCACAAAGACCCCCAAACCACCCCTGTTTTTACTGCCATTTAAGCTATTCTAGTGGATAGCAACTTGATGAATGCACAGCAACATGTACTTAACTAATTAACTTTACAGTACTGCTGGTGCCATGGAGATTTGAAAGTGCAGAGAAGATCCCACCACTCCTGGATGCAGACCCACAATCGCTTCAGTGTATGTTTAATCCTAGACTTGACAAGTGTCAAGAAGTGCCACACAACTATTCCACAGTCTATGATTACCACATACCTGTACTGAAACATTTGATAAGTGGACAGTGGTCCAAAGAAATAAAGGAATTATGTGGAGTGCATGAAGACAGAGCACAGGAACACCTCCGTGGCATTTCTGATATAGAGACAAGTAATAGTGGAAGTGAGCAGCTGATGCAATAAACCTACATTTGTCTATTGTAATCCCTCATGGACTTTGTGCCTGCTGCCAGCTATGTCTCTGCTCATAACAAGTAAGCAACTCCCAAAGTACAAGTTATAGGATATTTCCCTTATTCTCCATTTTTCTCTTGCAAGTGCCCTCAAAGGAGCTGATCTCGTTAACTCTTAATGTCTTTTCCTAGTCTGGGCTCCAAAATGCACAATGGGAGTCTTATCTACAGAAGATATGGAAACATGTATTTGTATATTTGTATGTGCCTGTAAAGAATGACAGATTTTTCTTACTAAGCTTTGGAAAGAGGTGGTCTCACTTTAAGACAACTCTTGAAATAATTCCAGCACCCCTCTGGAAACTGGATGTATCACAGTTGTGAAGTTGTTTGTGAAACCGTTAGGAAGATAATTCCTCCTGATTTACTGAGAGTAGCTACCGTATCAAAACCAAACTCCAAGTGTGAAAAGCAGGGTGAAAGTTGAAAAGATACACAACAAATGGCTCAGCTATGTTCTTCCTTAGATTCTACTTCAACTAGTCAAAATCTCACCATAACTGAACTGGTGGTTTGTGTTTTTTTAAACAGACCATTTACATCCTTTGTGATAAACATATCATAATTAAAAATAGAACTGCCTCTACCCTTCACATATTTCTATAGAAAAGGGCTAACCCTACACCCATTTACAAAGCCATAAGAATTTTAATAGTGTAAGTACTTTTGGTATTTAAAACAGTTTCATTAAAAGGACTTTTTTTTTTTCTTTTCTGTCCTACATTTAATAAAATCCTGCTCAGCTGGTCAAGTCACTAGTTACAGAGGACAGCATCATCATGCCTATGTAATGACAACAAAAAATCCTAATTAGAATCATGTCAGGAAAGTAACCCAATACTAACGTGACCTATACGTCAGGGATGCACGTCACACATTTCTCAGCATGTTAAGCCCTTACTTTTTTAATAGAGTACAGACAGTTCATCTTCATGTGAACAGATTTCGGTGACACATATCCATGTATTCCTCTTTATTTTTTATAGAGAAGAATTAATTATCTACAAGACATTAAGTGAAGTCTCTTTATAAGGATGTACATGTATAAAGCTTGAAGCTCTCTGCCCACTCTGTATGTATACAAAAAACGGTACTAAGGGTCAGCTTGGAACAGCACTGTTCTCAGGACAGTCAGGATTCAACTGCTCATCAGTTCACCACACTGTTCATCTCAGGTGTCACAGTTATAAAATCTTATCTAGGTTGTTATGAACTCAGAAGAAAACTAATATACCATGACTAGTAAACAATGTATATGCATTTTTGTATGAAGTGGCTCAGAAAAAATAGTATAGCCACTGCTAAGAACAGGCCTCAGAATTTAGCAACTGTTTTTCTATACCAAATGTGCAAAGCCCAGTTTCTGGCCTCTTATGCTTCTGAAACTATTAGAACTTCTTGTGTGTACAGCTTGATACTGTCCTGGAAGAGGCAGCTAAACCTGTTTGAGCCACTGCCCTTTCTCCTTCCTCCCTGTTTTGCAGGGCCCAGGTTTGAGGTTGAGGAGCCAGTAGGCAGGTGCCATTAAGGCTGCCTGGAGAGGGTGGAAGCTGGACCCCGAGCCTCATGTTTCAGAGAGGCAACTACATGTGTCAGAGGCTATGAGAGAAGGCATGTGCAGTTTTGCCCACCATACAACATTTTGAACTGATTAGTGGGATTTGAACAGCTAATGTGCCATTGGGCTGTCTTCAGGGCAGTTAGCTTTGGTCCTAGCAGCATAGTGCCTAGATCTTCACCACAGCAGGGTGTCTCACTCTCTCACTTCCTCTTGTTTTGGATACTGCCCTTTTGGACTATAAGTATGAATTCATAGCATCACTTTGTCACGCAAAGGTTTTGATAGTTAACAGCTTAGCGGTTTGTGAGTAACTTAGGCTAATTTACCAGGTTATTTCTAAGGTTTATAGCTTGTTTACCTGTTGGTTAGCTCTGTCGTGAACAAAGGCCTTGAAAACCCAGGTAGAAATTGAAAGCAGAGGCCCCAGAACTGTAAGCAACTGAAGAATGGTCAGTTATTTGTTACTGCTGAAGTGCAACCTTGAGATTTGAAAAAAAACCCTGCTTTTCTTTTGATAGCAGTTAGAGCTGAAAAAGAAGAACTGCTAATTTAAAAAGAAAAGGCACCTCAAATATCCTGCCATCAAGGACCACAGCTACCAGTGCTGAAGACACCAGCTCTGTGGTACTGTGCGCTCACCATTAATTTATAATGAGATTGTAACAAACTAATTGCTCTGAACATGCAGTGGTAATGACTAGGAACTAGAAATAACTAGCCATTAGCAACATGCTAATTGTTACTAAGTATCTACCTAGTGAAATTTTGTTGTAAAGTTTAAAGCTGATTTAAAACTGTTTTATCAGCCTTCTAAATGTGTATTCAACTGCAACATCACACCACTGTGCCTGACCCCACACAATGGGTTATTATGTCCCAACCAGCTCAAAGAGGTGCTCTTAAAAATCCACACATCAGGATCCTAATGCAAATACTGATCAATTTTCCCAATTGTTTTCTCAAGAGGGCAAGCTGCACTTCTGTTTGCAACTGTTTGATTCTGTAGAACAACTTGTTACAGAACAACTGAGGACAACCATAAACATATGAATTTCCTCTATTCTTATGAAGGGTGTGTTAACCTAAAAGCTAACGACAATTCAAGTATCAATCCTATGAGCTGACAACACACCAGACCTACAGCCAGAAAACAGCAGTGAGTGAAAACACCTGCTATATCCCAGCACTTCTCTGCTAAAGGATTCCAGGAGTCATGCTTCCTACAGAAGCTGATGTAATGGATCTTAAAATGGATAGACAATCCTCTAAAATCTCCTTTCTAGGAGTCATGAGTCCAAATTAGGGCTGCTAGGTTTTCATAGTTTAAGCCAGACACACATCAACATCCACATAAACTAGAATTCCTGGCTGATGTTAACCACTGTCTCCTACTGCAGCTGCATTGCCTAAACAGATGTGCACTATAACCCAACTGAACAAATTAATGGATTTCCTGGTACCGAAGTTCTTTTTTTCCTGTGGGAATATCTCAGCAGATGTCCCACCCCAGTTGGCCAATCTGTGTTCCGTAAATGGAGCAATCCGTACTGAAGACGCCCCACTGCACCCTGCTCCCCCACCCCCAATGTGCTTATTGCAAAATGTTGGCTTTCTTTGGTCCATTTGGAGGATGAGTCTACCTTTCCTTCCTGCAAAAAACAGCACTGAGAATGGGATAAGCCACAGCTTAATACTTAATAGAGTCAAGTGAAATCAAAGAACAGTCATGTACTGTGTTCGTAGAGGACAAGAAAGGATAAATTAGATCAGAGAAGCACCTTGATTTCTGATAAGAATACTTGCATTTCAATACAATCTGTGCTCATACCATGTCAAGTATCTTTATACCACTTACATTTTGACTCTGGTACTGACATGGCAATTAAATAACCTGTGAACTTAGGAAATACATTCTACTATAAATCATCTAACACACCTAAACAAAACCCCAGGCTCCAGTGGTTACCCTGAGAGATCAGAAGCAGTATAGCTGCCATTTAGTCACTGACCACATAAAATGCATAAAGGGGAGGGCAGACAGTAGGACAGCCAAAGGCTGACTCTGTACCTGCTGAGGGTGAGAAGGGCTGTACCTTGTTCTCCTTGCCTGTCTGGGTCACAGCAAGAAATGAAGAAAACCACAGCCTTTCAACCCTACCAGAACTTACATAAGCTGCTACTTTTTCTTTCTACAGATAAATTCAGCAACATAACATTTTACAAGATTACAGAAGAGACTGAATCTCACACTTTAACCCAAAACACCAACCTGCTGGTTACTTGGAAGCATATGATCAAATCAGAGTTCATTTATAACTAAGACTGGAAGACTCCATTTCAACAGTTCAAGTAATAATTTTTAAAGTAACTCATTTTTGTTAAGATAAACTTCCAACATTCAGCAGAGAACAGTCCTACAAAATACAAGATACATGACAGCATGTTCTTGAAGAAGCAGGAACATGTGAGCAAAGCTGATAATATTAATGCACATTTGCAAATCCAAGGTCTCAGTAAGGCTTCCAACTGGTTGAAGGTGAACACATACCCTACTTACCTCACAGGCAGTCTCCATTCTCAGCACCTCAGTGAGAAGAGGCAGCTGAAAAATCATGCAACTATTCCAGACTCATATGGTAACAGATGTTTAAGTACAGTTTTGCTACCTGTACATTTTGTAAGTGCCTTAATATATAAAATAGATGCAAAAATCCATTTCCTTAGAATTATAGAGTCTTAGTTTTACTCTTCTGCTGCTGCTCAAGTTTATTTTAAGCTGCATTTCTGCCAACCCATTCTTTTCTTCTAGCTGACAGATGTCACTACGTCTTCTCTCTCACCACCCATCTACAGTTGAAATGGCACCATGTACTGTGCCTGACGTGGCAATTTGGGACACAGTCTCATGAAGTGAGAAAAGCAGAACAACACTGGGTCACAACAGTAGAAGCAGGACAGATGGACTGAGGGAGAGTAAGAGTATAAATACTCTGGGTTTGGGGTTTTTTTAGGTTAGGTAGACATGTTTGCTTTCGAGCGTATACATGTAGTAGTAATTGGCAGGAGGTGATGGGATGGTAGTTGAAGAGAAAAGCACAAAACTATGTAAATTTTCTTCTTCAGCAAGCAGTTTGCCTTCACTTTCAAAAATAAATGTCTCCACTTACAAACAGTTTGGGTGCAAGCCCCATCTTCATTTCACATGTGGGTTTGTGATTCCACAGAGTATTCCAAAGTGTTTCTAGTTTTCTACCTAGCCTGTCTTTTTCTGCAGTTCAGTCTTACAGAAATTAAACCATCATACGTTTTTCCTTTCATGTTATTTCTTACCCTGATATTTCAAGGAGGAAAGCTTACACAGAAAAAGGAAAATAGGATTAGAGGAAAATCTATAGGAAAAAAAATTCCTCACAAGTTGAAATCTTTATGGTTCAAATACTGGTTATCAATAAAAAAAACCACTCCAAGCAATGCATTTAAGGCCATAATCACAAATTAACCTGATGTTCTTTTAATGAAGTGCATAGAGATCAATAAACTAAATCAATTTTAGGGCTAGGAATAGGACTTCCCTAACCTTCAGAAAATGAGGAACATTCCTGACCTTGAACAAAGAAAATTCATGTACATTTTCACATCCACTTTCAGGCAAATAACTGGGTATGTTAACAACTGTCGTCTTCTTGCTGCACCAAAACAAGATGCCCAAACCAGCATTTCCTCACTAAAAAAAGAGAACATTTTCGGATGTCAGCATGTTGATTAAGGTGTTAGGAGATTGGGGATTTTTTAATTGTTGCTTTTCAAGAAGTAACTTACAAAGTCCGAGAACACCAGTCATCACCTACAGCATCCCCAAAACCAGTGAAACAAGTATGTGTGGGTCACGCTTTCATGCCTCTAAGACTCCCATGTAAATGAACAAACAAATCTCCAAGTTATTTCATTAAAATTAATTAATTTTTAAAATAGGACTCATGACCAGTAAGTTTGATCATATTTCTAGTGTGAATACAAGCATACAGCTTTTTCTCTCCCTTTTCTCACAACTACCCTCAGTCAAGGGTATACAGTATGATATCCTCTTGTACCATTCTCTATTTTATATTTGACATTTGTCCTGTGGAAGGCATAAATAGGGTACCTGCACAGAAGCATAACCTTATACATTTCAGATCACCTGGAAGTTTTCCAAAAGCATGAGCAAAACATCCTTGGTTCTTACACAGCAATCCCATGTGTGCAGCTTGGCTTCTGGTAATTCTCTCCCATTTCTTTAGGACACTAGCTGTGGTAGCAAGAGTTACAAGCATACTTTCAGCTTATAATCAAAGCAATAAAACCACTTAGCGCTCCAAGAAATAAGTTTATTATACAGAAATTGAATCCATTAGCTCATGTATTGCATCAAGCAGATACTTCAGGCTCTAGTCTTACCCACTGCTATTAACCACAAGTCAGCCTGTTACATCATAGCTTGCAGTCTGTCCAAGAGAAAAAAAAACAAGTAACTCTCAACAGCATCTCTGTCCAACTCTTAGAGGAAAGTCAAAAAGTTCTTTGTATTCAGCAAAAACGCTCTCATCGTTGTGGATGCCCAGCTATCATCCCTTGTCAACTTGATGGTCAACACACTAAAAGTACTCTTTGGCAATTGCACTGGACCCTAGACAGACAACTGAAAATAAAGGACAAGATTTAAGGGAAGATCTAAATGTGTTCATGTACAAAATACTCACTACAACTTACGGAAAAAGTGTTTCAAAAACAGAAGACAAAAATCTAAGTATATCTGTGTAAGAGAATTAACTTGCTTGAATTTCTTACCATTTGTTGGGGATGATGGATTATCAAACCAAAAATAAATTCTCATTAAATTGGGTTTAAATAAATTGTTGCTACAGGATTCTAGATTGAAACTTTCTGTAAGGACAAATGCCAATGGACTAATATAGAAAAGTCAAGTTAAATCAAGAGGAAAAGTAGAAAGACAAACACAGAAATACTATTAAACAAGTGTGTATCAGATCATAGGGAGAAAAAATCCCCACTACTAAGCTGAACATTAAATAAGTCTTTGGAAATATTTATTTCTTGTTGGTTTAGAACATCTTGAACCTGGGTCAAAGTATAACATTTCTTCCAATGGATTTGTTCTTGGCAAGCATTTTGAATGCATTCCAGTTTATGTGGCTATACAAATGGCTGAAAATACAAGCTGTATCTCCAAAGCACAAAAGGTAATGGAATTAAAATTTCAACACAGTCACCTGTTTGGAAGCAACAGTGCTGCTGATTATTCCATTGCTCTAGTTTCTGCATTTAAGTCCTCCTTATTATTGAAAAGGATAAAATTGTAATTTGCTTCATATCTAATTTGAAAGTTAGAAGAACAGCAAAGTATTTTTAACATATTTTCTGCATCACCTATATATATCCTGTTATCAGCATTGGTAATTATCAACAGCTGATACCACCAAAGATTAGAAGAGTACTCTCCTTGAAATGAAAGCTGCTTGTTTTTCTTACTTCTCTTTGAAAGTAACAACAATTTGTCACAGAGATCAACTTTGCATGCTATTTAGAGGCAATCTAGCCCATCCTAACTGAGTGACTGCAGTGCTACTGGGGCAACAGCATCTAAGCTACACAGCCCACTTTTTTTGGTGAAACTGTAACAATGTTTTAACACAAACACAGCATTCCCACTGTCACAGGGTTTAAAGGGACATACCTGTAGTTCTGCACCTGTTCAACAAATCTCAGAATGCTTGGGGGTTGGAAGGGACCTCTGGAGGTCATCTAGTCCAACGCCCCTGCTAACACAGGTTTGCTTAGATCAGGTTGCACAGGAACATATCCAGGTAGGTTTTGAAAGTCTCAACACAAGTAGACTCCACAGCCTTTCTGGGCAACCTGCTCTAGGGTTCCAGCACCCTCAAAGTAATGAAGTTTCTCCTTAAGTGAAAATTCCTGTGTTTTAAGTTTGTATCCTTGTCCTATCAGTGGCCACCACTGAAAAGAGCCTAGACCCATCCTCGTGACTCCCACCCTTTATATATTTCTATGAATTCATAAGATCCCCTTTAAATTTTCTCTATTCCAGGCTAAACAGCCCTAGGTCTCTCAGCCTCTCCTCATCTCAAGAAAGATGCTCCAGTCCACTAATAATCTTTGTGGCACTTAATGAACTCTATCAAATAGTTCCCTGCCCCTCTTAAACTGGGGAGCCCAGAACTAGACACACAGTACTCCAGGTACAGCCTCACCAGGACAGACCAGGGAGGGAGAAGAACCTCCCTTGACCTGCTAGCCACACACTTAATATACCTCAGAATACTGTTGCCCTTCTTGGCCAAAAGGGCACATTGCTGGCTCACAGTGACGTTGTCCACCAGCACTCCCAGGTCCTCTTCCCCAGAGCTGCTTTCCAGCAGATCTACCCCTAACTTGTACTGAGGTATGGAGTTAGTCCTCCCCATGGAGGACTATATATTTGTCCTTGTTGTACTGCTTGAGATTCACCGCTGCCCAACTCTCCAGCCTGTCCAGATCTTACTGTTAGCCACTCTTCCCAGTTCTGTACCTTCAACAAATTTCTTCAGAGTATAATCTGTTCCTTCATCCAGGTTGTTGACTAATATGTTGAACACAAATGGACGCAATAGTGACCCCGAGGGAACACCACTAGCCACAGGCCTCCAACTACACTGTACCATCGATCACAACCCTCTGTACTCGTGTCATTCAGCCAGTTCTCAACCTACCTTACTACCCAATCATTTAATCCACCTTTCCTAAGCTTACCTGTGAGGATGTAATGGGAGACAGTGTCACAATTCTTGCCAAAGTCAAGGCATACAACATCTACTGCTCTCATCTCCCCAGCTGGTCCCACCATCAACAAAACTCAGGCAGAAATTGAGAGTCACAGAAGACACAGGTAAGTGAAGGAGTAATACCACTAATAGCAGTAATACCAGTAAGGAAAAGTAAGTGAAGTAGTAATACCACTTTGTAGTTTTTCTCTCGTCTACTGCTAGGCAGAGAGAGGTGGGAGGACACACAAACCTATCCCAAACAATTCAGGAAATGGCATAAAAAGGCCTAACACTGAGCTGAGATTCTGAGTTGATGTTCTGCAGCATCCAGAAGCTCCCTTTATTGCTTACATCTCATCATTAACAACAATGTTCTTCTTTTTGGCCTCTCCCAAATTTTCAGGTCCTCTTTACAGCTGTAATCTACTATTACTTGAGACAGCTATTTCATCTACTGGTTCTGGGCCACAGTGCAATGATGCTTTAGGTGCCCAGTGCAATGATGCTTTAGGTGTCCAGTTCTGGGCCCCTCAGTTTAGGAAGGATGTTGACTTGCTGGAACGAGTCCAGAGAAGAGCAACAAAGTTGGTGAGGGGTTTGGAACATAAGCCCTACGAGGAGAGGCTGAGGGAGCTGGGGTTGCTTAGCCTGGAGGAGACTCAGGGGTGACCTTACTGCTCTCTACAACTACCTGAAGGGAGGTTGTAGACAGACGAATGTTGGTCTCTTCTCCCAGGCAGCCAGTACCAGGACAAGAGGACACAGTCTCAGGCTGTGCCAGGGGAGGTTCAGGCTGGATGTTAGGAAAAAGTTCTATACAGAAAGAGTGATGGCCCATTGGAATGGGCTGCCTGGGGAGGTGGTGGAGTCGCCATCATTGGAGGTTTTCAGGAGAAGACTTGATGGGGTGCTTGGTGCCATGGGCTCATTGTTTAGGTGGTGTTGGATTGGTTGATGGGTTGGACGTGATGATCTGGAAGGTCTCTTCCAACCTGATTTATTCTATGTATGTATTCTATGTATGTATGTAATGAATGATCCAAATTACTAGACAGGCTTCCTTTCCAAAGTATGTTTTGCTGTGGCTATTGTCAATGCTTCCATTCAAATTTGGTAGTGAAATAGCTTCATTACCAGTGCTGAAAGCAAACCTTATTGCTCCTGCAGTGCAATTCCAAGGTAAATGCAAATGTTAACATTCTGGTAAATTTAATTATTTCCAGTATCAAGTGCTTGAGTGGTCATGAATTCCCTCTTCCTTCTCAAAGGTTCTATTAAAAATTTGCACAAGAAAGTTATCCTTAAATACACCAGAAAATGAAGTCTGAAGTCTGTCTTTAATAGACATAAAATCACACCTTGGGTCTCAAAATCTCTATTTACATTAGCATTACCACAGCAGAACAGAGTGTGACTGCAAAACAGAATGATTGGTTTTGAGGACCTGCCATCACACCATAGGCTTTTCATTTCAGGGGTGTGGGTGTCAGTACTGGGAGGACAGTGCTGTGGATTGTATCTAGTTCAGTCTTAACAACTGAATACCAATAGTTCAAGAACATTACTTGCATTCCCAGAATATTTTCATTAAAGAGGAATTCAGTTTGTCATTTTCAAGAGTACTCTATTTAAACCAAAGTGTCATTAGCAGGGATATCAATTCACTTGAAAAGCAAGTTGCATTCAAACCACACTTAAGCATACCACAGACACTCATCACAAAAACTGCCAAGGAAATAAACTCATAAATCAATTACCTGCAGTTACTCTCTCAAGTAACATAACACAATTTGTGGTCTCAATGGCCAAACAGGGATACAAAGAACCCCAGCCTTTCCTGTACATGTATTTTTGTTATAGACTGGCACACAACAGCAGATTTAAGACAGAACACACTTGAAAACAGACTTCACTTTGTTTGTATAAGCTGTAACTATATCAGAAAAGGTTTCTTGAATTCCTGCAGCATGGTAACATACAAATGCTGCTCAGATCACATATGACCTATTTCACAGGCATTTACCCACCACAACAAAACGCAAATACTTCAAAGAGGAATAATAATTTAATTTTTCTGCATTTCATTTTTTCATCATGTCTTCTGATTCCATGTCTTTCCTTACTGTGCTAGTAGGGGCCTTCTGAGTCAGCTACTAATTTACAGAAAGCTTGTAGCAATTTCACCATCAGCTTGACTGAAATTCCCATGGGAAATAGAAGCTAGGAGGGACAAAATTAGATGACTGAAAGAGCCTGGTTTTATTTCAAATCAGACTAGAAAAATCAAAGAGACAGAAATTTTATAGTCAAACTATTTAGGCATTAAGACATTCCAGAAAATTAGTTATCAATATAAAAATAAAGCTCAGGTCTTTCTTTTAATTTTGAAGAATCATTTGCAAATGTCATTAGCATTACACGGATGCAGTAATTGATGCAACTGCAAGTTATGAGAAGAAAGTTGTACAGAAAACAATAGGAGAAAAAATAGCTTGAAAATAAAAGGAAAAAAATAGTAGCAAATAAAAAAAAATCTCTGTAAGAAAGACATATTAAGCTGGTTAAGAAGGTGAAAGGTGAGGCAAGAAGAAAGGCAAATGTCCTCAGTGAGGACATGAGGTAACAAGACATTTCAATGCAAGTCTAAGAGGGAGAGTAAACAGAACAAATGTTAATCAGATGAAAAGGTACTAGAAGGAACAGCCTGACAGACAAGGATGAAACAAACTGAATGGCTGAATACACTGGATCAAACAACACCAAGAAAAAGATCAACAAACCTTAAATAATACTAAACCAATATCATGATTTAGTGGCATGCCAACAGACACAAAGGAGATTACAAGTGTATCCGGTAATGCGTAACTAATAAGTTTCCATATACAAATAGGACTAACTACTGACAGAGGAATGAGGGCACTTGTCAAAAG
The DNA here is from genome assembly GCF_014839835.1 of Dryobates pubescens. Taxonomy (NCBI): domain Eukaryota; kingdom Metazoa; phylum Chordata; class Aves; order Piciformes; family Picidae; genus Dryobates; species Dryobates pubescens. The sequence continues at coordinate 48,791,528 of NC_071613.1, read as the reverse complement.
AGTTACCAGTATTTCCTCATACACTTAAGCTGCTGCTTTCACCTTGACCTAGAACAGCGATCAGACCTTTCTAATTCAAGAACCTTCTTAAATAAATTAACCAAGATAATGAGAAACTACTTCAGAACTACTATTCCTCAATATTGCTGTTAGCCTTACCAATATACCAACATTTAAAAAATGAAATTCTCATTTGGTCAGATCTCTATGCAAATTACCTTCCTAACACTTGCACTGATTCACATCAAAAGGATCTGGCCCTTAGTATGTAAATAAGATCTGTACTACTACAGGTATACACATTCAGAGGTATGCTCATTTCTGTAGCTCTCAGTAGTTATCAAGGACAAAAATGTAACAGTATCTTTGCATAGACACTATGAGTCTATGTTAAGGCTACTGCACCAGCACTTAGAGGATGCTGGAGACAAGAACAGTAAATAAAATCTCAGGCACTGGAAGGATGTACTCAAAACTTACATGGAGGATTATGAAAATATATGGCATAAATGACATATTAAGCATTTTACAGTTCAGGGCAGCTGAGAGTAACATTAGTTACTTAAATTGGTGAACATTGTCTCCTTACATGAGGCCAGTGACAATTCAGAGTTATTTTAAACTTGCATTTTTTGAAACTGTAAGTAACACTTTCAAAGGTTCCAAACCAGCCACCCTATTCAACACATTCTATACAGAGTCACGTAGCCAGGTACTCAGAAACACTCTACACCAATGTATCTAACCACAGGTGACAAAGAGACAAAACTAACCATCATTCACAGACTTCAATTTCCACTAGTTTCTCCGTGTTTATTTCAATAACAAATTGTGCTCTGACAACACATAATTATGTTTATTGTCTATAGTCTAAACTCAGTATCAGTGACATGTTCTCACATTAAATACTGCACAAGCATCAAGAAGGGAGGTTTTTTATACTGTTCAATCAAAAAAAAAGACAGACAAAAAGGAGTATGTTTTTAAACCTACCCTTGTCCACAGTTGTAGTTTAGCAAGTACCTAGTAAGCAAAGCTTTCTATGGGACAAGGCAGCTGGCTGCTCTTCTTCTCTTACTAGCACAACACTCTCTTCCAGCCTATGTACTACTTTCAAAGTTTGTATGCACTCACATTATCAGGCTTTCAATTCTGCTTGCTAACAAAAAAAAAAAAAAATCTGCTTTCTGAAGGTTAGTAAATATACTTCATCACAAGCAGCAAAGCTTTCCTATCTCGTACTGGGAATCATCCATACCGTCATGTTCTAGCAGGTGACTGTGTAGTGCGTGTCAAGCAAAGAAACACTTCCTTGCATAACATCCTTTCTGCATTTTTATGTAAGCACCTACCAAGAGGCACACACTGCTAGAAAACAGAATGATTTTGGTGCCTATCAGATTTTTCAGATTCCTTTATCAAGTATGATTTAAATATCACATCTGTTCTCTCTTTCCCCTTGCTTATATGCCATCTAAACTTGAAATTTCAATCTGACCAAAAAACCCAACTCACCAAAAACTTCTTTTATAGATGGAACAAGTTTTGTGACCAGGTTTTAGTTTGTCAGATCTGACACTTCGGAAGCCTCAACCAAAGCTCTGCTTCATCTTGCAAGGAAATCAATACTAAACACTGAGAAGCAAACCCCAAATTATCATGTCATTATCTTCATCAATAAACTGAAGTAGTTAGAGGATGATTAAACAGAGAAAGCTTCTATCAGCTTGACCAAAAGAAAAGATACCACCAAAACCAAATCTGTGTCATTAAGCAAAGGCTCTTTCCAACAGACACAATCAATGCCTTCAGTAGGTTTGCAGCCTGCACAGTACAAAGTGCACTGACTGCAGTATATCCTTATGATTTATGCCTGCAAACCAGAGGTTGCTGAAGTTGAGAAGCTGTGGCTTGTTAGGCTCTAATACAGGTAGAAATTCACTTGTTATTGCTACCCCAGTATACGACAGCAGGAGCAGGGAGGTCATGCTGCCTCTGTACACTGCACTGGTCAGGCCACACCTTGAGTACTGTGTCCAGTTCTGGGCCCCTCAGTTTAGGAAGGATGTTGACTTGCTGGAACGAGTCCAGAGAAGGGCAACAAAGTTGGTGAGGGGTTTGGAACACAAGCCCTGTGAGGAGAGACTGAGGGAGCTGGGGTTGCTTAGCCTGGAGAAGAGGAGACACAGGAGTGACCTTCTTGCTGTCTACAACTCCCTGAAGGGAGGTTGTAGCCAGGTGGGGGTTGGTCTCTTCTCCCAGGCAACCAGCACCAGAACAAGAGGACACAGTCTCAAGCTGCACCAGTGGAGGTTTAGGCTAGATATTAGGAAGAGGTTCTTCACAGAAAGAGTGATTGGCCATTGGAATAGGCTGCCCAGGGAGGTGGTGGAGTCACCATCCCCGGAGGTGTTTAGGAAGAGACTGGATGGGGTGCTTGGTACCATGGTTTAGTTGATGAGATAGTGTTGGATGATAGCTTGGACTCAATGATCTCAAAGGTCTCTTCCAACCGGGTTAATTCTATTCTATTCTATGTGTATTTTTGACAAGCATGCACAACACTAGGCAATTTGCACATGTGTACACTGAGATTAAAAAAACCAAACAACCAACCCACCATACAGGACTTTTTGTAAAATGTGCTTTACAGAGATAAAGCAGAAAGAGACCTTTAAGACTGCTTAATAATGAAAAGATAACCATCAGGTCGGCATTTCCCCCCACTTTAGTCTATATTTCAGTCTTCTTTGGAGACAGAAGGAAGCAGGAGTTTGAAGGACAAAGTACAGCAAAGATCTAACATTAGCAGTAGGTGAAGGATAAACGTCTAAAAAGTTTAATGAGCAAAGCTGAAGTGACATTGCAAGCACTGCAAGTAAATAAACACCAGGGAGATTAAAAAGTAAATCATAAAGTCTTAGAAAAGTGTCAGAGAAACCACCACCAAAAAAAAATCTTCCCACACTACAGCAAAATCCAAGAATCTTGTTTTCAAAGAGCTGATAGTTTTTCCCTTTAAAAAGAGAAGGATGCCAAGACATCCCACAATTTTTATTCAAGGAGCTTGTTAAGATTCATTTTTAAACATAGCTTTGCATAACTACTAAAAAAAAAAAAAAAAGTCATCCACTGAATTCAATTTATTTTAAATAAAAATATATTCACTAACATTTCCTATGCTTCCTCCTCCACTGGTTTGGTTTTTTTTAAAAATTTATTTCAATATGGCAAGAAAGTTTCAGAAGATCAGGTCTGGAAAGAAGATTAAATTCAATATCTGTTGCGTAATTTTTCAAGAAAAACAATTAAATGGGACTGGCTAAACCTAAACCAAATCCAAACCAAAACAGAGTACCACAGTACCACTAAGGCTGGAAGAGACCTCAAAGATCATCGAGTCCAACCTGTCGCCGCAAACCTCATGACTAGACCATGGCACCAAGTGTCACATCCAATTCCCTCCTGAACACCTCCAGGAATGGTGACTCCATCACCTCCCTGGGCAGCCCATTCCAATGATGAACGACTCGCTCGGTGAAGAACTCTCTCCTCACCGCGAGCCTAAACTTCCCCTGGCACAGCTTGAGACTGTGTCCCCTTGTTCTGGTGCTGGTTGCCTGGGAGAAGAGACCAACCCCTTCCTGGCTACAACCAGAATGAACTGAGGCAAGCAAAATGAACAGCTTCCAATGGATCATATAAGTTTATATGCTATGTAGAAAAACAGAATAAAAAGAAGCAAACATAATAATAAAGTTTGTAACAAGGTAAAGCTGGTTACAAATTCCAATGAAAGAGATAACACGTTCATCTCCATCTGACTTAAGCTTCCAGTTTAAACAGGAGGGAGAAATTAGCTCATTCAACTATGTGAAAGACAAAATAGTTAAGATGCTTTCAGTCAATTTATAAAATGCAAGGGCACAGCACAAAACTCAAATAACACATATATATGTGAAAAAAAAGAGAGAGATGCTAATAAAATGTGATTCCTGTGAATCTAAAACCAAAGCAAAACCCACAGTCCTAACCACATTTTTCCAAAGTTTCAGCTCTTATACATATTTATCTGTCTGGGAAATTAAATTCTAGGTCCCTCTATGTATCAACCTGTACCATACATCACAGCCTGCAGAACAAGAAAAGTGAAAAAGAAACAAACAGAAATCACCACAACCACTATTGTGTTATCTAGCCACATGGTTGGATTTTACTGGCCTACACAAGTGAACTGTGCCCAAAAGATTTTTAGTTAGACCTACTCCTCTAGATTACTATTTGCATTACAGTAAAACCTATGTATGAATAGAATAGAATAGAATTAACCAGGTTGGAAGAGACCTTTGAGATCATCGAGTCCAAGCTATCATCCAACACTATCTAATCAACTAAACCATGGCACCAAGCACCCCATCAAGTCTCTTCCTAAACACCTCCAGTGATGGTGACTCCAACACCTCCCTGGGCAGCACATTCCAACAGCCGATCACTCTTTTTATGAAGAACTTCTTCCTAACATCCAGGCTAAGCTAACCCTGGAGCAGCTTGAGACTGTGTCCTCTTGCTCTGGTGCTGGTTGTCTGGGAGAAGAGACCAACCTCCACCTGGCTATAACCTCTCTTCAGGGAGTTGTAGACAGCAAGAAGGTCACCCCTGAGTCTCCTCTTCTCCAGGCTAAGAAACTCAAGCTCCCTCAGCCTCTTCTCATAGGGCTTGTGCTCCAAAACCCTCACCAGTTTTGTTGCCCTTCTCTGGACAAGTTCCAGCAACTCAACATCTTTCCCAAACTGAGGGGCCCAGCACTGGACACAGTACTCAAGGTGTGGCCTAACCAGTGCTGAGTACAGGGGCAGAATGACCACCCTGCTCCTGCTGGCCACACTACTGATACAGGCCAGGATGCTATTGACCTTCTTGGCCACCTGGGCACACTGCTGGCTCATGTTCAGTTTACTATCGACCAGTACCTGCATATGCCTTTCTGCCTCGCCAATCTGAAGTCTCCTCATCCCCAGCTAGAAAGCTGACTCAGGACTGGCACTCATGACCAAAGAGCTCAAGAAGAAAGGCAAAGACCCCCAGGTCCCTCCAGGTCCCTTTCTGTCTGGCCACTCTCCAGCCACTCTGACCCCAGAAAGAAAGGATAAGGAGACTTCAGCTTGTCATACACCACCACCAAGGACACAATTATGCCTTGTGCCCAGCAGCCAAACTATACAAAAAGAAATTATAAGAATGGTACATTGGACAGAAAACACAAAGAAACACAACACAGAAAGCAGTGCTAATAAGACTGGAAGTCTCATTTCTCCCCCAGCCCATAGACATCACAGCAAAGTAGAGTTTTTGGAAGTGATCTGAGAAGAGTATTGAAATAATTTTTCCAAGACTGAAGGGAGAATTCCCATCTGTGTTAGGGAAGAACAAGGGAGGGAGCAAAAAGGCACTCTACAGTCTCTCTCTGATAGGAAACTTGTGTGGGCAGCACATGGGTGAGGTGAAGGTAGGAAGCAAGTCCTCACTGCTGAGTAGGCTGGGAGATTGTGAAAGACAAGAAGATTGTGTTTCAGTGAGGAGGAGTGGAAGAAGGATGGGTAAGGGGAGCACAGTCAAACCAGTAGTACAGGGGAAAACAGAACCTAGCTGTCAGCACAGTAAGGCTACAATTGTGAAAGCCAAAGACAAATCTTGCAACATTAAATTGAGTTTGGAAAGGGGGGGAGGGATGTTTGCCTGTTAATTATGTTATGGGGCAGGATGAAAATGGCCATACCTCACAGAAAGTATGTCCAGACACTACATGACTTGGGCTTTTTTCCTTTTAAATATCCTCATATTCAGAATTTGAAAGGCTATTAAAGACTTTAAATGGAGATGAAAATGGTTTCACAAACATGAAGCTTGATTTATTAGCTTAATGGAGTCTTACTGTGCAAGATAGGAATTACATGCAAGAATATGTCAATGCAAAAAAATTTCAACTAATTTACAGTTTTTATTATTAAATAAGAAAGCTATGTTACTATCCACATTTAATCACCACAGCTACTAAGGAATATGAAAAAAATTCTGAATCTCTGCCAACATCGACATTTTCCTTTACTACAAAAGTGTGCCTTAAATGGAAGTAACATACAGAGAAAAATAAGGAGGTTTATGTCAGTCATGCCAGATGACTGTCAATAAAAAATACTCAGAATCTGTTAGCAAATTCTGGAATGTTTTTTCTTCTAAGTTTCAAAGAATAGATGTCTCAGAGGTGTAACTACAGAAATTGCTTGGTTGGGTTTTTTGCTTTGTTTTCATTTGTAAGAACTTTTAGAGCGCAGAAGGTCATTTTCCTGAATGTTAATGTATCAAATAGGTTACATCCCAGAGAAATCCTTTATGTTATGCAAAGTACTGTCCTTGAAAGTTTTTGTTCTTTATATCCTTTAGCCCACAACATTAGGATTTCTTATAATTACTTGAGAACTAAGGCATGCTTGGAAAAAGAAATAATCCCCTTATTTGTGGCAACTGTCAACAGCACAGCAAACCCCAAGAATTTTCAAGAAATCTCAATAAAGATGCAAAGAGGTGTCTAAGAGATTTATGAAGATGCCCAAATACACAACTCCCACTGCACTAATGAGACACTCCTGAGTCCTCCTGAATACCTTCTACAAATCAGATTCTAAGGATATGTCTGAGCATACTTTGCACCTGTAGTCCTCATCAACATCAATTTAGTATTGTGGGCTTTTGGCACCTCTCAAAGAGCCTACACATTTAAGTCACTTCTGATTATCTCCATCTGTGCACATTTTTTCCTTGTATAAAAGTATCTTATCTCTGTTTATAGCTTTAAACCACAAGCCTGGACCTTGGGCTCACACATGGAGACAGGAATACTAACAGCAATTTATAAAAGAGTAGGAGTGAGGTCTGAATTCTTCAACACCAGCCTTCCCCGACATCTTTCTTAATGTGCTAGAGGGTTAAAAAAAAGGATGATTTCTTTTGAATTTCATATATTATGCTTGCTACATTTGGAAAGTCAACTTAAATCACAGTTCTAAATGAAAAATTCATAAGGATAAGAAAACTTTCCTTGAGATGTTTTTTGAGAACTGTTACTGAAAGCTCTCTCTTCAACTACTCCTCATGGTTTGCTTAAACATGGAAAAACTGAGGGGACCCACATTTTAAGCTTTACATATTCCCAGTTTTCCTCAGAAGAAATAGTTCACTGCTCTGTTTTTTGTGTTGTATCAGCTTTGTACCTGATTTTAGGATATTTTAATAGTCATATTCTAGACATTGTATGTTACGAATATAAATACATTCGTTATATACATAAAAATCTGTATGTGAATACAAATGAATGCAAAAATAATTCTAATGCAGGTTAACATCCCAAATGAACAAAGAAGAATCTGTGGAGAAAGGAAACCCCTATCTGATGAAAATCACGGGAAGTCACTTTCCAACACTTGTCTTTTGAGAGGGTGGTCAAAAGGTCTTTAATTTTGGTATTCAGGAAAACTCTATCAGTTCAAGCACTATCTATTCTCATAAAAAGTGTATATATTTAGTAAATACTTTCTTGGCATCATCTTCAGAACATTCATATTAACAGATGGAATAAAAATGTGGCTCACAGGCAGGACATACCGACCTTCTAGGACAGGACTCATTTAACCCATGTGCAGATGGGACAGAACACTTTACTGCAAATTCCTATCACCAGCTCAGTAAAAGACTGGATGAGTCAGCCACTCAAAGCTGAAGACCTAACAATCTTATAACCTCCTGAAGTCCTTGCAGACTTAATGAATTCAGTAAAATATATACATTGCAGCCAGCACATCTTCACCATAATGCTAGTAAGCACCCCTAAAGCAGAATTTGCTGCTACTTCTATAGTTAACATTATTGAGAAATATGACCTTCTCGAAAACAGGACAAGATTGATAAAACTCCTGCACAGGCAGAGACTGCTGTTGTGTTGTCATGAAGCTCATTAGCTTTGCACAGCTGATGCTGCAAAGTGACAGCCCCAAGGGATCTCACACGGGTTGCAGTCAAGGTAAGAAGAGAAAGAGTGGAAAAACTTAAAACACCAAAATGTTTTACCCTTTTCAAAATGAAGCAGATCAAGTTAATAGCAGAAGCAGGTGAACAGGTTACCACTGAAAGGGTTGGCAAGCTTTAGAAAGGTCTGCCCAGGGAAGAGGTTCATCAGCACTCCTGGAGGCATTTAAAAGATGTAGCACTGAGGGACATCATTGAGTGGTGACCTGGCAATGGTGGGTTAATGATTGGACTTGATGGTCATAAGGATCTTTTCTATCCTAAAGTGTTTCCATTATTTGCCTGTCAAGTTCTCTGCCAGGTCTAAATCTGAGGGTTGGACACATCTTAGACTGAGCCTCCAGAGGAACCATACCAAGATTACCTTGCTTTAGAGATGCCAGAGAATTGTAAGTGAAGAGATGGCTTGCCTGCTTGCATGTTAGATGAATGAGGCTATTTTCACTTTGAAGAAGTTGCAAGAGCTCCAAATTATTCCTGTGTGCTCAGAGTGTAATAGTCCATAAGTAATTACAGAATCATTTTGGTTGTAAAGATCATAAAGTACAATCATGAACCCAACCCTGCCAGGTCATCACTAAATCATGCCTTAAGCACCACATCTAGAATAGAATAGAATAGAATAGAATAGACCAGACCAGGTTGGAAGAGACCTTTGAGATCATTGAGTCCAAGCTATCATCCAACACTATCTCATCAACTAAACCATGGCAACCAAGCACCCCATCCAGTCTCTTCATAAACACCTCCAGGGATGGTGACTCCACCACCTCCCTGGGCAGCCTATTCCAATGGCCAATCACTCTTTCTGTGAAGAATCTCTTCCTAATATCTAGCCTAAACCTCCACTGGTGCAGCTTGAGACTGTGTCCTCTTGTTCTGGTGCTGGTTGCCTAGAAGAAGAGACCAGCCTCCAACCTGTCAACAACCTCCCTTCAGGTAGTTGTAGAGAGCAATAAGGTCTGTCTGGTCTTTTAAATCACCAAGTACTATTATCTCTTATCATCACCAGTTCTGATAAATAGGACAGTTGCAGACTTAAAGGTCAGTGTGATGAGTCAGAGCTCACACTAGGGCAGTCTTACTTGTCTGGTTCACTAAATACACAGACTGGCTACCGTAACTCACTAATATGAAAGCAATCCTCAACAACTTTGGTGCTTCTTATCAAAGGATTTAAACAAAACTAGAAAACTACACAGAATTGCTAAACATTATTTGAATGTATGCAGTTTTATTGCTGGATTACTTACAAAGAATTATGTGTATGCAGAGTTGATTTATGTAGCATGGAAAATCAATCTGTTCTTTTCCCAATAATTCACTTGATCTTTACTATCAAGGTCAGCTGTTCAGGGACAGAAAAAGTAATATAGCTGGTACCAAGTAACAGACTCAGTATAAAATTGTTAGAAGCTCATCTAAGGAAATGGATTTAATAAAAAAAATTTAAAAGCAATTAAGGATTGCAATCATTTATGAAAAAATCATCTCCATCATTCAGAAATCCATCTTTACCATGCTACTCAACTTTTAAAAGTGCATTTGTTTACAATAGTGAGAAAATGAAAATAACAATAGAAATCTTCTCTACTCTCATGTTTTTGTTTCTTTTTTATTTCTTTAGGTAGCGAAAAAGGCAGTTTCATTTATGGAAATAAAACATAATACATCAAGTGATTACACTGGTAACACTTGAGAAGAACCCACCATTGAATGCACCTCAGTCTCTCTCTTTCTAAAAGATCATTAGCAATGTACTATTTTGCAGCAGCAGCAGTAGTATGGCCCAAAAGCAGCATCTCTCTCTTTGTATTTTTTGTTTTCACCATCATGCCTGGTATCTCCCATTATCCTTTACCTCCTACTGCAATACCTAGTAATTAGCCATTGCTACAGCCTTGGAAAGTGACTGAGGAACTCTTTAATGAAATCTCTTTTTTGAAAAAATAGGAACAGAAAGAAAATTCATTAACTATGTGTTCCGACAAATGAATGAGTTTTAAAGAAGCCTAAAAAAGTGTTTCCCACCACAAAACCCATGATTGTTTTCAAACACCTGTTAAGTGGTAATTTACCTAAAAGCAAGATAATTTCTGACATTCTGATTTTGTATCCAATTTTTATATGGCAATTGGCCTTTCTCTCCTCCTGCCCCTTGTCAGAATCATTACATGAACATCATGCAACACACCTTCATTACATCTACTTTAAGAACTAATATTAAAATATGACAAGGATTTTTACCTGTGTTCTGAGTTTTTGATTTAGATCACTTGGTTTTTTCCTCCACTGCTGTAAAGCAGAGAGATCAGTTTACTTGTTTTTAAAGAAAAGTTATCATACAATTCACATAAATACTGCAAGGTTTGTGATCAGGCTCACAGATATGCTATGCATCCAGAATACAAAAAACCCACTCAAAGAACTGATGATCTTTGTCAGCCTTTACATTCAAATTGATCTTAGAATCACAGAATCAGTAAGGTGGGAAAAGACCTCAAAGATCATCAAGTCCAACCTGTCACCCAACACCTCATGACTACTAAACCATGGCACCCAGTGCCACATCCAATTCCCTCCTAAACACCTCCAGGGACAGTGACTCCACCACCTCCCTGGGCAGCACATTCCAATGGCTAACAACTCTCTCTGGGAAGAACCTTCTCCTCACCTTGAGCCTAAACTTCCCCTAGTGCAGCTTGAGACTGGGTCCTCTTGTTCTGGTGCTGATTGCCTGGGAGAAGAGACCAGCCCCCACCTGGCTACAACCTCCCTTCAGGTAGTTGTAGACAGCATTAAGGTCTCCCCTGAGCCTCCTCTTCTCCAGGCTAAACAACCCCAGCTCCCTCAGCCTCTCCTCATAAGGCTTATGCTTGAGGCCTCTCACCAGCCTCATTGCCCTTCTCTGGACATGTTCAAGAGTCCCAGAACTGGACCCAGTACTAAAAAATGATAAAGCACACTATCTTGTCACCTGACACCACTGAGAAGAGTCTGGCCCTCCAGGCTGAATGATCCCAGCTCTCTCAGCCACTCCCGTGCCAGATGCTCCCATCCCTTAAAGGTATAACCTCTCCAGTTAAAATTAAGTGGGTAAGGCAACTCATTTCGACAGACTTGAAAACCACTCAAACCTTATCACTTCAAATGAGCCACATCATCCCAAATGTACATGAACATGGAAGTTACGAAAGTATCCATAAGCACGGAAACCCTTTAGTTAATACTCCTGCCAGCATAGCATCATCATGGATCTAAGGGCCAAGGTCAATTGTATGAGATTTAACAACACCAAATGTCGAATCCTGCACTTCAGTTACAACAACCCCATGCAACACTGCAGGTTTGGGGAGAGTGTCTGGAAAACTGCCTGGCAGAAAAGGAGCCCAGCTGACACACTGGCTGAACATAAGCCAGCAGTGTGCCCAGCAGCCCAAGAAAGCCAACTGCATCCTGGCCTGGACCAGGAATAGTTTGACCAGCAGGACCAAGTGAGTGATCATGCCCCTATACTGATCACTGGTGAGGCCACACCTCAAATACTGTGTACAGTTTTGGGCCCCTCAGCGCAAGAAAGACATCGAGGTGCTAGAGGATGTCCAGAAAAGGGCAACACAGCTGTTGAAGGGTCTGGAGAAGAAGTTTCATAAGGATCAGCTGAGGGAACTAGGATTATTTCATCTGGAGAAGAAAAGGCTCAGGGGAGACCTTATTGTTCTCTACAACTATCTGAAACAAGGTTGTAGTGAGGAGGGAATTGGTCTCTTCTCCTAAATAACTAGTGATAGGATGAGAGGAAATGACCTCACATCTCTGTACCAGAAGAGTGGTTAGACATTGGAACAAGCTGCCCAGGGAGGTAGTGATGGAGTCACCATCCATGGAAATATTCAAAAACATGTAGATATGACAAGACAAGATTTAGTGGGCATGGTGGTGTTGCGCTGATGGTTAAACTTGATGATCTCAGAGCTCTTTTCCAAATGTAATGGTTCTACAATCATCTTCGAAAAAAACCCAAATACTATTCCTAACATCAACTTCAATACACTATAACATGAAATGCTAAGCATAAAATGACTCAGTCTTTGAGGATCATTTACAAGTTTCAATTGTGTTGTCAATTGTGAAGGTGTTTTAAAAAACAATAGGTATTTTGTTGTTACTCCCACTGCCTTGAAGAATCATATCATTACCTCCAGGCAGCTATATTTTGCCAGCTCTGAAGTCTTGATCTGCTGTAAGTGAATCTTTCAATTGCAACTGAAATGTAACTAGACTCAGAGTTAGTAACACCAGTCACAGTCAATGCCAACAAATGCAAGAACATACACATTGGACACATGGTCCAAGCTATCAAGCTCACATATTGTGGAGACTTTCAAAGGCTTACTAAAACTTCAAAGAATAGGCTTTTACTAACAACTCATTCAGATAAAGAATTTTGGAACAAATACCACAGTTCTTGCAACCATTTGCTAGAAAAATGTCATTAAAATCTACCAAAACCTTTGTGGATTTTTTTTCAAGCAACAAGCATCCCTTCATCAACACAATTTCTACCAAGCATCAGATGCAAGTAAGTATACTTTGGCCACAAATCTTGGCTGCATTTAGACAAGTAAATGACACAAGTATTTTGAAATTTCTTTGAAAGAACTGTATCCCCAGCATGAAAGAATGGATAGTTATAGACATTACTCCACTCAACAGGTTTCCATAATTACAGCATTTTATCAATGACATTTTATGCAAGTTATTACAAAGCCCATTGTGTTTCCCAGACAGTCCCACGGTACATAGCACAGTATCATTGAACAAGTGTGTGAAAAGCATCTACTTTCATCCTAATCAATTAAAGACAAGTTTTGTCAATTCTCATACATTTAAGCTCAGATATACTGTATTCTGCTGTTGCCATATTTCAGATCCCTTTCTAAATATCAAGCTTCTCACTGACTTTTTTCAATAGTACCTTCTTTTAGGTACCTTCACCCTCAGAGAAAGATTCTGGTTTTTCTGTGTTGCCTGCTAAGACTTCAAAATCCTGCTCTAAAATGTCTGTTCCCAAGTATCCACATAACTCTGTGTTTTTCAAGGAATATGCTGGATATGGCTAGAACCTCCCTAGTAGCTCTTAAGACAGCCAGACATCTCCCCTAGTGTAATAAATGTGCTTAATCCCATGCACCCATGCATAAATTAAAAACCATTCCCACAAATGGCCTCCTTTCGACGCCTCAGAATCAGAGTTGTGATTAAAAAAAATTAATTACCCAAACAAGTGCAGTATCTAGGCAGCATAGCCTCTTCCTGCATGAATACTGCCAGTGTATCTAAACCACATACACAAAGAGCAGAGAGCTGAAGCTCTGTGTGGTTTATGCAATACTCAGATTGGCTGCATACACATAATTAAGTGCCAAATCTCTACAGCTTCAGCTTTTTCAGATTTAGAAAACTTCCACAAATTAATGAAGCTCTGCAGATATTTTATATTCGTTATTTCTATATTGTGGGAAGGAATAAAACCCACAAGTGATACACAGAAACTGAAGAAGAGGGTAAGAGGAAGATAAGTAGGCACGGACAGGTGTTAAGGCAGTTCTGAAGGATCAAAGGAGGCAGAGAAAGCCTCGGTGCAAGATAAAGCGCCATCTACCCCAACAGCTGTGTGATGAGCAGCAGCTGATCAGTTTCTTCCCTGAAAGCACCATAAATAACTCTAGAGCTGGTGTGGAAGGCAACAGGAAATGGAATAATAAAAAGAAAAAAATAAAAAAGGAAGAGAAAACAAAAGGATAAAACCCACACTGCTCTGCAGAACTGCAAAATTTGTCTTGACTTATGTGGGAGAACTCTTGGGAGCTAGTTGCTCTTTTTCACTGTTAACACTGCCCACAGAACTGCAGCATTTTCTGCATTCAGAAGACAAGAGCATGATTGTAACTGTGTGTGCTAGAATGCAGGGATGTCACGCAAAGATTGATATCGCCCATATGAATATGAGATCCTCCTACTTCCCTCCCTTTCACTTCATCTCCCATTACCAGTGAAATGAAGACCTCACCAAACCATCATGGGAATTTCCTGTGTAATGGCAATAGAAGAGGTTTTGGTACACAAAGTGACTAATGCAAGGGACAGTAAATGTTGGGGTGAGGAGGGCACAAAAACTTAAATCAAGCTCAGTCCAGTATAATGCCTTTTCACTGCAAAAAGGCACACCCCATTAATATCAGCATGCCCAAACTGCAACAAAACCCATACAGTTTCGGCAATATCTTCCATTAGAACATAGTATTACACATACACTTCTCATTTCTCCACCTCGCTTTGGTTTCCCGTCTCACCAAGAAGCGTACAACAAAACAGAAATGAAACAGCTACAGGAGCTACAGTCCTATATAAAATACTCCAACATTCAAGTTACAACAGCCTTTATTTTTCTGCTTATTTACACCCTTTTACTAAAAGACTGAAAGGTGACCTCATCCCTAGGACTGCTAAGCATTTTGGATTCAATCTGTCCGAACAGGTGATAAAATGCTTACCTTCCAAATTAATACACAAAGCAGATGGCAACCCCACACTAAATGTGGAACTGAAGAACAGGATTCTCTCTGCCATAGGTTAGAAGCACATGAAAGCAACTGCTAACAACAGGAAAGCATCTGGGAGATAGGCTTTATATATGGAACATAATTGTTGAGTAAGCAAATGGAACTATGAATTTGCATTTGATAGTTTATCTACAGTCTGCTGCTCTGCAAAAAGCTACAAGACACAGTAAGAAAAATCCGGAAGGAAAAGCTCAAAGCAACTTAGGGGCAACACATACACAATGATACCCTTTTAAGAATATGTGCAAAATGAACAAATTCAGTGGAAGGTATTCCTTTTGCTTAAGCATTAAAGTAAAAGAATATTTTCTAAAACCATGGATGGAGAAAATCATTATGCAGAAAACAGTCAAACCACAAGACTCTCTGAAATAAGCAAACAAACAATCCTTTGCTTTTCCTGTGCACTTTCCAGTTGTCACTCTAAAGCAAAACAGGAAGAACTTAAGAACCTGTCAGTTTTTGGATGAAAATCCTTTTTCTAAATAAGATTAGCTGCAAACCTATAAATATAAGCCAGTAGTCTCCAAAAGTCATAAGTTCATGTACCCCACGAAGTCCTATACCAATCACTAACTAAAAGAAATTAGGTCAGAATTCAAATTGGATCACACTAGAGTAGCATCAATCTTCTTATTTCCAAGCTGTCATATTTTAAATCTTTCATACAGTTTCCACACAAATTATTAAAGAGATGAGCTGAGTCTTTGAACAGAGACTAAAAGTGACATCCCAGTTCCATGTTACAGTTTCAGACACTAAAAAGTTTATCTCCAGTCACTTAAGACACACATTTGTAAATGTCCCCCTTGTAAAGCAAACAAAAAACAAAAGCTATTTAACAGACTGCTTTAGTTTTCTTAAAATGATCTGGGATCAGGTGGCACTACTTCTGAAACTGCATTCTGAAAATACAATTTCTTTCTTGACCAAATTCTGTGTCTAATTTATAGTGGATTAACATACTCTGCCCACAAAACCAGAGAACCCGTTCCTTATTTAAATTCTATAGATCCATAGCCTCATCTCACAGATGAGCTGCACACTACAACTTGAGAGACCTATTATCGGTCACTGGTCTGCTGTCCCTGTACATTCTCACATCTTATTTAGTATATTTAAAATATAATAACCAAACAGCATACAACATACCCAAATTGTTGAAATCTATTGATGTAATAGATACCTGTAGGGCCATGGCAACTGGAGCTGGTGCTACTGCATGTATCAAGAGATTTGGACCCAGAATCTGTTAAAATAAATCAGTGTGAAGATTTAGCTTCAGGGAGTTCTGTTCAACTGAACTGGAATTTACGACATAGACCCTGCACAAACCTTCCAGTGTCATTTACCAACAGTTATTTACCAAATAACTTTTTATTATTACAACCTACTAATGTAAAGTACTGAGACTTTTCATTATATTACCAAGTGATAATATCTTATTACAATATCAAGTGATCAACTGGTTGATGTGAATCACTTTCTGTTTCCTTTTTACAATGCCAAGTCTTCTGAGATGCAGACCTCAGGTTCTCACCTATATGCATTATTTGAGCGTATTACAGTAATTTGGAAATCATCAGCTGCCCTATTAAAGAATTAGCCACTTCAGTGTACACTGTTACATTGCAGTGTACACTTGACTGACTGCCATTTGGGCAAAGAACAGAGATTCACTAAAAGCATCTCACTGGTACTGTGTTCCCAGGAGTGACATCACTCACTCAATGATAGTTACCATCACTGAATCTGTACCTTTTAAACTTGGTACTACACATTGACTATCATATAAGGAAAGGCTGAGAGAGCTGGGTCTGTTTAGCTTGGAAAAGAGGAGGCGGGATCTTAATGCTTACAAACATCCAAGGTTTGAGTATTAGGAAGATGGGGACAGACTCTTCTCAGCAGTCCCCAGTGACAGGACAATTAGTAAATTGACATAAATTTGAACAAAGAAAGTTCCATCTAAACGTAAGAAGGCACTTCTTTACTTTGAGGGTGGCAGAGCACTGGAACAGGCAGCCCAGAGAGGTGGTGGAGTCTCCATCTCTGGAGAATGTCAAGGCCCACCTGGATGTGTTCTGGTGATCCTGCTCTGGCAGGGGGTTTGGGACTTGATCTTCAGAGGTCCCTTCCAACCCCTACCATTCTGTGATTCTGTGACTAGTAGTAGCCATGACCAGGAAAAAGTTTCAGTTACAGCTTTTAGATACAGGCTGTCTCGTTCCATAATGAGAAGCACTATGCTCTCCAAGTCTTATGACATTTTCAACTGTAAAATTCACACTTTATCTACAAACTTGTCACCAAACCCAGGCCTACTGGATATCTAATGACAGCAAGACAATTTAACGCTCTTATTTTCACCGATTTTATGCTGACATTTATGTGCTGTAATGAGCTATATCAATCAGTGACATAAACCTACTTAACACATAGTGAACTATAGAGCAAAATAGGTGGTTTGACTGCTAATTAGACAATACTTCACATTTTTGCTATGCAGAATAAACTTCTTATTAAACACCATCATGTTTGACTGCTCTATATAACAAGTTTCTGGCTGTCCCTGGCTGAGTTACAATAAAAATCACAAGTCTATAGGCTGGTAATTCCATTGGGAAGGGACATTTATTGACTGTAGTTTGAGAAAATACAGAAAATGTCGTGAGAAAAGCCAAACAAAATTTTCACTTCTCACATAGAATCACACACACACAATAACCCAAACACCAAAAAACCCCCCACCCTTAACCAATGATATAACCCTTGGCTACTGTCTCAACTTTGCCAGCAGACACAAGCTCCCTTTCATGTTCCCTGACCCCACCAGAAATTAAAGTATTGTCAGCATAACCTGGACATGAACAAATGCTCTGTAAACTCGAGGTGCAATCAGATCCGATCCCTTGGGTCAGTCTGCTTGCAATGGAATATTTCTGCTAATTTCTTTTCAAGTCCTTAGTCGCCCTGGATTCATGAGAAATCCAAATATTTTCTCAAGAACCCATACAGTCATACAACATCACACTGCTTAATTAAGCAGCTGACAAACCAGTTTTGCATTTGTTGTTACAGGCAATGTAGAGAAATCCAAGTTCTCTTCATACCAAAATTCTGTACCACACTAAAAAACAATCCAGAACTGCTGTGAACACCATAATTAGCCTCATGCTACCTTGTGATAGGGTATTACAGATAAGAAGGGATAAAGCAAACAGCAAAAGAAGGCAAAACAAAAGTCTGTTTGAATGCAAGGCACAATGAAGAGATGTGTGACCCAACTTAACCAGCCTGTCACGAGAAACAGACGAGTGAGCCGGTCCCTAGCTACCCACACCCTTCTTCCCAGCAAAATGGCCTGACAAAAAGGTTTACCAGGACAGTTGAATTTTCTGGCAGTCACAACTGCCTGAGCACTCCTACTTGGCTTTTCACCCGCCCTCAGAAATTGTAGAAGAATTTGAACAGAAAGACTTATGCTTCTTTTCTTCATCTATCCCCACCTCTCCTGGGGCTACAAATTAATCATAAAAGCTTAGGAAAATATAAAAGCCATCAACGAGAGACTGACAAAAGTACAATTAAATAAACCCTGTAATGTAAAACCCAAATTGCAAGCAGGCAATTGAACACAGCATCCCAGGATTGATTTCAATATAAGCAAGGTTGCAAGAGCATCACGTTACAATCTAAGCCTTCAGAGCAAGTTTCTTTAGACATAAATATCAAAATATTAATTTTGTAATGCAGAAAAAGAAAGCAGCCCAAAGCTCCAGCTGAAATATGACCATTCTAATATTCATCTAACCTTTGACCACGGTTAAAAGCTTGATCCACACTGTTAATATTCATAATGTTACAAAGCATTAGGCGGCCTCCATGACTTCCATATCTCCTCATTACACATAGAATACATACACATAGAATAAACCAGGTTGGAAGAGACCTTCAAGATCATCGTGTCCAACCCATCAACCAATCCAACACCACCCAAGCAACTAACCCACGGCACCAAGCACCCCATCAAGTCTTCTCCTGAAAACCTCCAGTGATGGCGACTCCACCACCTCCCCAGGCAGCCCATTCCAATGGGCAATCACTCTTTCTGTATAGAACTTTTTCCTAACATCTAGCCTGAACCTCCCCTGGCGCAGCCTGAGACTGTGTCCTCTTGTTCTGGTACTGGCCGCCTGGGAGAAGAGACCAACATTCTGAAATGGGTACCAAGAAAATGTTCCTCTTTAAAGAAAGCATCTTCTAACATACCTTGTCAGTTCTCCCCAAACACATAACCTTCAGGAATACTGAGATCTTTAAAGTTCCAGAACAGTATAGATCCGATGATCCCAGAGCTACTACTTATGAGTTTGTCCTTGAAGAACGTACTGGCAGTGACACAGCAACTGAGCAGGGTAACTCTAAAACAAGCCTAACATGTCTCAGTGGTTACATGGTACTTGTTAGGAACCATACCCATTTTACTAATGTTAATTTAAGAACTATCTTCTCACACAAAATCCCCAGGACTTTCTTGCCACAACTGTAAAGCATTAATTAGACCGTCACTACTCTTAACAGCCTTCAAATCAGAAATATTTAAACAAAGTCCTGCTTTCACAAAGCATGGATGCTCCTTAATAACAGGTCAAATGAATCAACTTATAAAGACCAGCTAATAATGTTCCTATATGCAGTGAAACCTTATCCTGAAAATGTATTAATGGATGTGTGCCAGTCCTACTTCAAACAAAACTACTGTGCGAGTCATAATTAAGTCTTCCTCCTAATCGCAAACAAGCAACTTCCTTAACTACTGGAAATGTGTATTCAGAATTTAAGGGGAAGAGCAGAGAGGAGATTAAAAACCCCATGCATGACTATTTTCTGCCAAGGGCAAAAGCATCAGGAGTTCTAAAAAGGACTGAGATGACTCTGAACATTTTAGAGAAGGATGCTCAAGGCATATTCAGCAAAAATCCACTAAACACTCAGAAGTCAAAGGGAGCTTTCACAACAGTGATAAATGCTCCATTTAAAAAAAACCCACCAAAGTAATCAGAGCAAGTATAGAGGAAAAAGTGCATACATACAAGGAAATCGGATGGGACAGAAGAAGAAAGTAGTTGGCAGAAAAATCAAGTTGTTTAGATTTAAATTGGGAAATACATTTCTTTAGTCTTCCCCACTCCTCTTGAGAGGTTAATAACTTGTAATATATTTTGCATCTTTGTAGTACCACTCTTTCAGAACCAATGCTTACATTAACTAGGAATTACCATAAAGCTTTAAGTACATAACCTAATATTAGATATTCATTCCAAAATAAAGTGAGTGGGTAGTTAATATTTAGTGGGTAGTTTTGCTATCCTCATAATTAAGATCTGAAAAAGTAGAAAAAAACCCTATCAACATTTTGTAAGTATAATAAGCAATAGTGAGGTTTCCTCTGTGTATTTCTTTGGAAGTCATCATAATGGGCCGTAGCAAAGGAATTTTCATCACCTAGGTTAAAATCTGTTGAATTGTAAATAAAGATCACAGCTGAAGTACTTATGTTGGGGAAAAAAGTACATGTCCACCATCTGGTGCACAGTAATTGTTGAAATTAAAACCACATTTCTGTGGCCAGCCTCTAACAATTTTTACTGATACAGTAATACTTGATCTTCTTAGGGACCATAATCTAAACTCATGCTGTTAGATGATCACAGGACTATCTACTGTATGGCGTAAGCACTTCATTAAGCTGAAATCTTTAAAAACACTTGCTTGCTCCCTAGTAATAATGGAAACAGTTTCTGTATTTTTACGTCACGCCGTTAAATTTAATCCACAGTCAAGGCAAGTTAATTTCACACCTGCTGAGTGATATCCTGATGGATGGCACCACAGCAGGTCATTAATCTTCCTTCCTTTTGATTAATTTCACACCATACACTGGACACAGTCTTTTGAGTTACGATGTCTGAGCACAATGCTTACTTCTTGTAAAGGGCTAAATTGGTTTTTGACTGCTAGCCAAAATGCAAAGAACACAGATGTGATACGAGTGAAAGGAAGCTTCACTAGGCTTGGCACTGAACTCTGACACTGCTACAGGTTTGGTAGGACACTCTCAGCAGTATATTTTAAGCGCATTCTTCTCGCGCACCACCTTAAAGCAAAATATTCTGCACGCTCCTTACTTTCGAGGAACTGCTTATAAGAAATTCTGCAGCCTCAGTAATGCAGAAGTGATGCTACTGAAACAATTGAGGAGTTCAAGTTAGCCTTTTCTTTTTTTGCCACAGCGATCCTCCTATCATTTAGTTACTGAATTTACATAGCTAATAAGGTATAAAGATTTGCTACAATTACCATAGCTCGTTTTCAAACAAAACATAAAATAAATTTTAATATTGAAAGAGTTCACAGGGTGAAAGATGGAGAAGGAAAAGATAACATTCAAAATTACAGCATCAGCCACCATTGCCACCAGAGAACAAGGGGAAGTAGAGAGGCATGTTGTCCCTCTGTAGTCAGTCAACAGAGCTGCAGTCCTAGAAGGCCTCAAGAACCACAAGAGAGGGTCCAGCCACACAAGGCGGATGAGCTGAACCAACAGCTCACAGTTGGGGAACAGGCTAATCTCATCCTACACTTCCCATCCTGCTGTTCCAAGCCACACACTCTCACACTCTCCTGTGTGCTAGATGTGCCAAATCAACAGATCTCTTGATGAGCTGATTCAGATCATGAAAACAAAAGAAGCCTTTTACTTACACTAGCTTTCTGCTTGTTTTGCAAACCAAGCTGTCTAACAGATGGGTCAGGTGTGTATCATCTAGTGACAATGAAAAGGAGAAATTGTATTTTTTTGTAGCATAGCTGTTTCTCTTAGTCCTTCTTCCCCTTTTGTGGCGTGATGCAAAGCAGCAGCCTTCAAAGTCTCATCCTATTGGCTACGGAAGGGCCTGACCTTCCAAAGCTCAAATAGTGTGTGCTTTTATCCTTTCCTTCTCCATATCCCCCATATTTTACAGTACACCTGATGCCAAGGAACCATTGGTTCTCATACCTCATGCAAAGCTTCACCTCCTCTATTCCTGCTTTCCAATCTTGTGTGAACAAATGTTTAGACTCCCCTTGATCATGCAGAAGAATTCAGAAAACAAAAAGTTCCTCATGCTTTTTGGTAAACAGAAGGTATTGCAGCGAAGTCAAAATAGAGGAGACAGTGAAATGGAAAATGGTTTTGTGATTTGATAAATGTAAATCACATAGAACAAGTGATTCTGTATGTGTAGATTTAATTTCTGAGCGTGATGGGCTGCAGCCAGGAAGACAGAAGCTGTTCTGGATTAATCTGTGCCAGCAGACTTCTCCAGCCAGAAGTCACTGCCTCCTCACAGCTGCCCATAGAATTAACCTGAGTGTTCCCTAGACATTTTAGTGAAAGTATGTTGGGCAAGAAGTAATTTGCTATTTCATCTACAAAGCTGGTCTGGCTATTTTACCATAGTTCAGACACTATATATGGGTCCTTCCATTAACATTGCATGTATCTTTTCCATCATACTGTTGTTCTCTTCTGGCTCAGCATAATGACATCATGACTTATTATCAAGAACTTGATCAAAGCCTCAGCATAAGGCTGGAATAGATGCTCATTTGATGTGTGTTGAAATGGTTACCTGTTTATTTGCCAACAGGCAGTTTTCAGCATGAACTGAAAAATTTCACTGTCAGCTTCTATAAAGAATTTAAATGCAGGATGAACTAGAAGCTGGATTAATAATAGTTAGGGGTTGAATGGAAAGTCAAAGTAAATTATCTCAATCATCAGAAGTGGCAAGCTGGATTTCTTGGACACAACTCTCTTTGCTGGCAACAAATTATACCAATTCTGACAGTCAGGAGTATCAAAGGAAGAGTTTGAAAATTATTTACATTAGTATGTACCATGGTTCCCTTTATGAATGGAAAAGTAAACATTTCAGTCATTTCCCGAATTATCCAAAACAGTATAAAAACCAGTTTGAGAGATAACTAAGGTTTTGGTACACATGTTTGTTGATGCCTAGAGGACACTTAGGTGCACATCATTTTATATATCTCAGCTCTAAAAGGCTGCTGAAGAAGTCATTCCTTTTCTACCTAAAATCTCTGTACCTGAAATCACTCAGGCCTCCTTCTCCTACAGAAGCATGCTATCACTCTCCTTTTTCCTCATGCTGACCTTCAGATTCTTTTAGCTGGTGCTTCAGAAAAAACAAGTGAACATCACCCAAAAAGTCATAATTAAGCTATAGTCCTATTTGCCCTCAAGCAATATCAGCTTCCTCTCCTTCCCAAAAAAGGCTGGCACTTCCAAAAAAATAGGAATTTAAATTTCCTGTATATAATTTTAAACTAGAAAACAGAACTCCAGTTCTCAAGTAGAGTCTTGGGATATATTTTCCCCCCTCCATCTCACATAAAGAATTATAGAATCATGAATCATTTTGGGTTGAAACAGACCTTTAATGGCACTCTAGCCCAACCCCCCTGCAGTAAGTAAGCTACATCAGGTTGGTCAAAGCCTTGCCCAAATTGACCTTGAATGTTTCCAGGGATGGGATAATAAAGAATTAAGGTTAAATTTCCCCTAAGTGCATTGATCAATACTTACAAAATTCTTTTAATTATTACACCAATTTGTGAACTAAGACCAAAGTGCAATAAAGAATTTTAAGTTGCTGTATGTTTGCATATACTCATTATGCATGTCACCATATGCCAGGCAAAATCTCCGAAGGTAAATCTCAAACAAGTGATTACCACTGAAGCAACATGATGGAGAATAAAGCAGACAAGAGATATATTTAGCTTCATCCTATCTCTGTCCCTAGAGGAACGTGTTCCTTCTAGTGTGGGAAGGACAGAAGAAGAAAGCCACTTATTTGGTGTGTTAAAAAAAAAAAAGCCTAAAAATGAAGGCATGTTTTTCCCCAACACTGATGACCCACTTTAAACCATCTTATATAACTATAAAATGAGATTATATTTGCCTTGCCATGGATTTAATCTTATGTTTTTGAACCTGAACCACATCAAAAGGTGATTTTCCTTACCTGCCTACTACAAATTTCTGAACTTTCTCTGTTTAAGTAATTCTGTCCATCTCCATCTTTTTCAATCAATTAAAAAAGAGACAACCCAGTGAGGTAATTCTGCACTTGTCTGAATTGCACCAGGATTGCATAATGTGAAGCTCTGTAGCTATGTTTAATACCTGTTACCCTCTTAAATTTTCAGCAGGTTTGGAATTTCAATATGCATGGTCTTTGGCATGTTCTCAAGCACGTACATTTAGCTTTTAACTTTCCAGTACTGGGAACAGAAGTCAGCTCTTAGAAAAACCTATAAACTGAATCATTGTCATTAAATGAAATGGTTTTCAAAAACAAGCAGAAACAGAAAACAAGCAGAAACAGATCCACTTCAGTAAGTATTCTCTAAAAGAGCATGTAAAACTTAACATTAACAAATTTCTGCCACTGCAACACATCAGTCTAGATGTGCCCATAGCTGTAGAGATGGGAAACAAGAAAAAAGGCAGGCCCCTTCTAGCACAATCTTCCCATGTGCCAAATAAAGGTTTCCTAACACACTATATGGAGATCATTGTAATTTGAAAATGCCACAAACATATTAAAAAGCTTCCATATAGTTTTCAGACATTCTCCAAATCACAGGGATGAGATTTAAAAGGCAGTTTAGTCAGACTTACATGGTTCACTCAAACACATTGAATCTCAGGTATTAGTTTAGTTCTCCAGTGTTCCAACAACAAACACATTATAAACAATATTAATGTAAGTATCAAGGTTTTTTCCTCCTTCCCCCCAATATGAAAAATAGGTCTAAAAAATGCCTCCAGTTATGGCAAGGGGTGTCATTTACAGCTCAACTGCTACGCCTATCATCTAGATAGAATCTTTCCACTGTAGCTGTACCCTAAACTCTAGCCAACATCTGTGGTAGGACACATCCTACTGCAAACCTCTCAAGTGTCCTAAAGCCAAAAGGGTACTAGAATAAGAAATTCCATAATCAATATTGTCCATCTCTAGAATGGTGTGGGTTTTTCACTGTGAACTTTGAGCTAACAAGAGAAAGTTGAAAGACCTCTCAGCACAAATATAGTGATAGAAGACTTGTCTCAGAGGAATTTCCATCAGTAGCAAGGATGGAATTTATTTGCGGTATACCGTATACCTAATATGAGGTCTTATGAAGAGGACACTTCGTATCGGAAGTATAAACCCAGTGGAATTATTTCTACTTTTTGATTTTCTTCTGGATCTCCACTGCAAGTTCAATACCCAATTTCCTAACCTCCACCAGGAAGTACCTTCCTAGAACCAAGTTTATGTGAGCTAGGTAAAGGCACATGACCTGAAATATAACCACAGCTTGAAGACATCTATATTCATCATGTACCCAAAAAAAATAATAAATTCCCTTTCAGACAATCCATTTGAAAATTATTACAATCCAGCAGCTAATGTAAATGCATAAGGCTGCCAAAAAGATTACTTACAGATCTGAGCAGAATTTAAATGGTCTTGTAACAGCACTGTAGCAGAGAGGAAGAGAGACCACTACATTACCACTGACACTACCACAGCTGAACGGATTTCTTTACTGTTTAGTCATAGCTACTGAAAAGAAAAAGTCAGAGAGACAGAGGAACAGATTTTGTAATATTATGAAAATATTCACTCGTTTACTCAGTGGGGAAATGTACTGGCAAACACATCTTTGAGGACAAGCAGGCAAAAAATAAGTCTCTCTCTTTTACACTCTGTATTACTGGACTAGATTCATTTATCTTTGCAACGGCCAGGATTTGACAGACAACCTGCAGATAACTATTAAAG
Organism: Dryobates pubescens; assembly: GCF_014839835.1. Taxonomy (NCBI): domain Eukaryota; kingdom Metazoa; phylum Chordata; class Aves; order Piciformes; family Picidae; genus Dryobates; species Dryobates pubescens. The sequence continues at coordinate 48,765,913 of NC_071613.1, read as the reverse complement.
ACATTATCTTAGCACATTTCAACATCTAGAGCAGTCCATTTGCTTTGTAAGCTGCAACTACAAGGATCCTACAGACTACCCTACCACTGTATCACAGCTTACTGGCTTACACTTCTGTTCCACTCTAGAAAGTAGATAAATCTGTACTTGAGCCATGTGCATGCAAAGTGCAATGGTATCTCTACATCAGAGGCGGGGGAAAAGAAACCATTCATTAGGTGTGGTCTTAAAGAGAAGAACTGTTTGTGCTAATAGCCTGACAAAAGGAATGTATTTTTTCAGCAACGTTTTCCTCTGCACTTCAGAGGGATATGATATTTCTTTCTACAGCTTTGGATCACTCAAATAGCTTCCAAGTTCTACTCCAAGTTAGGCTGCCGTTTTAATGATGAGAGAAGTTTGGACTCAACACACAACATGAGGTTTAAGTCTGAAGAGTGCTTTGGAAATCATCTTTATGCTCCTATAATACCTGTTTAAATCCAAAATTATTGGTGAATACAGTTACTTTAGCACATGACTTTTGAGTGACATTCTTGAGAAAATATCTGATGTTCAAGGCAACTAAGTTGTTTTTCCCCATAGGTAAGGTTTCATTTAACTCTTAAGTTCCCTCCCATTAACTGCATTGCTCCTGCCCTTCACACTCAAGCCTGCTCTACCTTGCGAGAGCAGCATCCAGACAGTTAATTTAATAAATCTAGGAACAATTTTACCACCACTACATCTAGATGTCCTTTTGCCTATCATCCAGCAAGATTCATTAGAATTGGAAGGATTTTTCTTTCATTTAGTTTAAAAACATGAAGCAGAGCCAACTTCTGCTTCATTGCTGTAGTATCTATCTGCTATGACATTCACAACTCCACATTAGACAGCTGTATACAATGAAAGCTCAAAGAAAGATTCAAAAAAGCCAGCTTGTGAAAAAAGATGAAGACAACTGTGAAAAGACAATAGCTAGCATGGATTTACCAGACATTTTAGAAGATAGTATTTAAAATATCTAAATTCAGATCTATTTATGCTTTGCTCTTCTCAGCTTTCCTACATTCTAGCAGACCTCTGAGACAATCTAAAAGTAGCAAACTTATATTTTCTCCATAATGTTTTCATTTGTTTATCTCACTGGCTTTTGGGGGGGGGGGGGGGGGAGTATAATGATAACATTAGAAGAAACATTTAAAATAATCAAGCCAAACAAATTTACTAATTATATTAGTAAAAATACAGGAGCTAATTCTGGTGCAAATAACTCGCAGCGAAAAAACCTGCAGATCCAAACAAACTACAGGACACTCAGTGATTACGCACCTCTTCAATGTGCTGCTTTCATTTCCTGTAGACTCAAAACTTGTGCAACATTGGCAGAGAGTCAGACCTTCACCAAAAATGGCCTCAATTACTACAGACAGTTGCTTGAGGTCAGTTGAAAAAGCCACATCAGAAAAAAAGAGGATCTGTGTGAAAGAGTTAATGTGACAAAGATGCAAGATCAACTGGCCTTCTAAGGGCATGCAATTCTTGCTGGAAATCATCTGTTTTGATCATTAGGTAGTAAGCAATCTAACAGAAAGATTCTTGTTCATCTTGTAGGAAAAAAAAGCCACCCAGACTTGGTGGGTGGGGCAGGATGAGGAGCTCTGTTTTAGTCCACTTATGAAAGTCAGATGAGTTCATAAATAAGCACATTTCCTAAATCATTTAATACGGAAACAGGTTACACAAACATGAGAAAGAATTTCAGAAGTACACTTTGGGGGATGGGAAAGAATGCACATGGGAAAGCTTAAGCGCAATGTGTATGAAAAAATTTCAAGTCACATGCTAAAATCTCATCCTTGAAGACAAGATGCTTGGATATAAAAGGCAAAAGCCATTTAAAAGTCTGGATTAAGATGATTTCTTTTTCAGAACATAGCAGACAATACCCAGAACAATTCTCACACATAATTGAAATCCAGTTTGACTAAAAGGAAAAAAAAACAAAACACCAAACAAAACCCAAACAACCATCAAGGCCAAAAAACCCAAACCCACACGCCAAAAAACAAAAGCATAAAAGAACACACTATGATTAGCCCTTCAGCCTTTTAGGATCTGGAATAGCAGAAGCAGTGGGAATAGAAATAATTAAGTAGCAGTGACAAAGAAAACATTCTTCAAATTACATAAAATAGGGAAGGAAGGAGACAGACACAAACCAAGATGGAAAGAAAAGCATGACCAAAACACAGAAATTCTTCAGAATACTATGTAACATGTTTTCAACACTTCTGCCTGTTGATTATTTTAAAATCAGTTTTACAAGTCAAACATTGGTGTACTTTATGTGATATTCTAAATATTTTTTATAGGGAGATAAAGATCTTAACACTGAAATAAACTGGACAACTGTCAGCAATACACTCAGCCACACATATAAGCCAAGCAAGAATATATTAGCCAAAAAAAAAGAAAAGAAAAGTAGGCTAATAACATATGACAGATTTCTTCCTCTATTTGTCAAACACAAGGATGACAGAGCTGGTCAGTACAAAATACATAGAATACATACATACATAGAATAAACCAGGTTGGAAGAGACCTTCAAGATCATCGCGTCCAACCCATCAACCAATCCAACACCACGCAAACAACTAACCCATGGCACCAAGCACCCCATCAAGTCTTCTCCTGAAAACCTCCAGTGATGGCGACTCCACCACCTCCCCAGGCAGCCCATTCCAATGTGCAATCACTCTTTCTGTATAGAACTTTTTCCTAACATCTAGCCTGAACCTCCCCTGGCGCAGCCTGAGACTGTGTCCTCTTGTCCTGGTACTGGCTGCCTGGGAGAAGAGACCAACATCCATCTGTCTACAACCTCCCTTCAGGTAGATGTAGAGAGTAGTAAGGTCACCCCTGAGTCTCCTCTTCTCCAGGCTAAGCAACCCCAGCTCCCTCAGCCTCTCCTCGTAGGGCTTATGTTCCAAACCCCTCACCAACTTTGTTGCTCTTCTCTGGACTCGTTCCAGCAAGTCAACATCCTTCCTAAACTGAGGGGCCCAAATAAACAACGCAAAGGCTTCAATTCTGCATTTTTGTAGCCCTGACAAATATTTTTATCCTGAGCAACAGGCTTGATCCCCATACTACAGGGAAGGTGGACACACCAAGCACTGTAAAGTTCCTGGAGTAATTTCTGCCAAACTACAATTCTGCATCAGCAGCCTTTTTAATGACACGCCAAATTTTAGTTATTTAGAGAATGAGGTGGGTGGCATATTTAAAAATACTCTGTAGCGTGTGAAAGAGCAAGAGTACACCTTCATTAAAAAACTCTTTTCATAGCACACATCCAAATCAATAGTGTGGAATCTGAGTTGCATATCAGGAATCTATACATTGAGAGGGAATGCTTTTTAAATTTGGATAAACAAACATGAAAATGTGTGTTGATAGGCCTTATATAGAATAAGGCTTTTTGAAAGAACAGTAATAATTTGCTAGATAAAACTGGGGCCATTTCGCAGATTCACAGATTGCATCAGGCTGGAAGGTCATCTTGTCCAGCCCCCCTGCAGTGAATAGGGATGCCTCCAACTAAATCTGGCTGCTCAGGGCCACGTCAAGTCTGATCTTGAATGTCTCCAGGGACAGGGCCTCAACCACATCTCTTGGCAACCTGCTCCAGTATTTTACCACTCTTGTTGTAAAGAACTTCCTCCTTTTGTCTAAAACCTAAATCTACCCTGCCCCAGTTTAAAACTACTGCCCTTCATCTTATTGCTACAAGCCCTTCAAAACAGTCAGAGAATCACAGAATGTTAGGGGTTGGAATGAGCCTCAAAAGATCATCTAGTCCAATCTCCCTGCCAGAGCAGGATCACCTATACCAGATCACACAGGAATGCATCTCCAGAGAGGGAGATATTCCCCAGCGTTCCTGTAGGTCCCCTTCAGATATTGAAATGTTGCCATAACGTCTCTCTGGAGCCTTCTCTTCTCCAGGCTGACCACACCCAATTCTTTCAGCCTGTCTACATAGGAGAGGTGGCCCAGCCCTCTAGCCCTGGTCCAATTACAGACCCTTGAGGGATGCCACTTCTCACCCATCTCCATCTGGACACTGAGCCATTGACCATTATGCTTTGTATGCAATCATCCAACCAATTCTTTATCCACTGGAGAGTTCACCCATCAAATTCATCTGATCTACTGGACATTTACCAATTTTACCAATATTAACCCTCTGTTTACCTAACAACTCAAAGAGGAATGCAATCTTCTAAATTAGATTGATGTTCAAACACCACAAGCCAGCACTGTCACTGACAGCACCATCTTTATCCCTCTCCAAACTCCTTCCCCAGCCTACATGGCTAGAAGGTGAAGACAGCAAGGGAGCACTGCTCTAAAACACCAATTCTCCAGAGAGCCATTTACAGCTGTAAGAGTTTGCCATCCAGTTCTGCACTGCCACACGAAAGCACTGACAGGGAATGGGGAGAGATGGGTATGACGGCACAAACTACATCTAACTGCAGCCTAGGTGAACACCAGGAAGACTGATGACATTGCTATATAAAGGCACCACCAAATGCTTGTGAAATTCTCCTGATCAGAGCAAAGAATATCAGAACAGCATAAGGTACTACAAACTATAAAACAATCACAAGACCACTGAGTTAGGTTATTCTGAACACTATATCCCAGAGTATCAAATTATCAGTTGGGCAACTGAATTCAAGTTGTCCATATCCAACAGGAACAATCCTCAAAGGAAGAACAAGACTTTAAGTACAAGCAACAGTCTGAACAGAGACCAAGACAATGTTAACAAAGAAGCATACTAATGGTAGACAGAGGGGAAAAGTAAAAATCAGTTGTTCAAATACATGAGATGCAGAAAACTTGAACTTATAGAAGAGAAAAAATACCCCAGTAATTTCCCGTATTTTAAGCCCAAATTATGATAAATTAGGTTGTTCAGTTCTCCATCTAACCTCTCTTTTTATATCTAAGAAATGCAAACTTTATGCAGCCCAGTTCTCCCCATATATGTAAATTACAATAGTATTTCTCAAAACAGCTTTTTTAAAAGGTATCTTTTTTCTAAGACTGTTTTCTTTGCTCTAGATGTGGCCACATGCATGCCAACAGTATGTAAGAGTGTTTTTAGATATGTTTTAAGTAATAAAGTACATCAATCCTAGCATTCTTTTGTAACATTATACAGTGCACAAGCTATGTAACCAGTACATATGGAGACTATGTCAGGAAATGAATCAAGGTACAAGGAATTTAATAGAAGCTGAACAGAAGCTAAACCTGTTACAAGCTTCTGCTCTGTATCAGCCAGTAGGGCCCTCAAAGGAAAGTTTAAGTGCACACTTGGGCCTCATTGTACTAGTTTCAATACACGGAGCCAGAGGTTTAAATAGCATCAACTCAAAAAGAGCTTAAGTAAACTGCAATATGCCTTTTATGCCAGTATGGAACTTTATCCACTGCAGTTAAACCCTAACTACGTCATTACAAAAATCCGTTCCTTTTGCTGCTGGTAGCATACAAACAGCACTGCAACGACTGCTCACTCACTGGATGTGCAGCAGCAGCAGCATGGATCAGCCAGTGAACTAAAATTCCAAACTTCCAGGAGCAAGTACTATTTTCACATAACTTCATCTCCAGTAGAGAGACCAAAATCTTAATTATCTTCCAGACCCAAGCCATTCTTTGCTCCCTTGAATGTTCTTTAAACTTACATTGGTGAGAATTGGGTTAAAGTTACTGTAACCTTTTCCTCAAAGGAATTACATATAGTACCTTAAGGTTATCAATCCAGAACCTAAGGAGAGTCACTTAAGAATCCCAACCACAGACTAACAAATAGAGCCATAAAGTAAACTCATTAAGCTTCCCCAAACCAGATCTACATTAAGAGATACCCCAAATTGCTTTGTCAAACACACAGCTTGGTTTCATTTCTAACATCATTTTAAAAAATCAGAAGTTTTTACTTTACTGATTATCCAATTCTTTGACTGTTAAGCTACTGGAAAAAAAACTGGAAATGTGTTTTTAACAAGAACTACTTCTTATCTATAAGAAGTATAGTTCATATTTGTCTTTCAAGATAAGTTATTATATCAAAACAAGGAAAAATGTGGGCTTTTTTCTTAACTGATTTTCAACAAACTCAACCAGTATCTAAGAAAATATCCATTAGTAATAATAATTGAATATGTTACTTTAAAGTATAACCATAACATATTCATTTAAATTGATTACAGGCTCTTAAAATTAGATTCAGTATTCAGAAATAGTTGATTTCATCTACAGTAAAAAAGCTGTTAGCTTAAGTAGAAAAACCACTAGAAGTATTTGCAGCATTCTCCTCCTGTATGCTTTTTTCCCCCATCCAGTAAAACAAAAGTAGCTACACAACTCAAATAGGTATGTCAACAAAATGGAGAGAAATACAGGGAAGGAAAGTGTTCACTCTTCAAGAACTGGGGGTTGGGGGGGGTGGGGTAAGTGCATTGGAAAATGTAGCTTTCATAATCTGGTCAAACATCCTGTACAACCAAGGCTGAAGCCTGTGTGGTAAAGACTGAGAAATCTTTGTGTCCTTCCATCCTTTTCCTGAGATTCTGGGGGTGGTTTTGTTGTTTGTTGGGGGTTTTTTTGCTATGTGTGAAGCAGGTAGTAAAGTTTGTACCCACGTATGATGTACCAGTACCTACAGAGAACACTGCTGTGAAGTTCCTTTAAATTAACCTCAGAAGTTTGCCAAATAGCTGTGAAACTTTGTATGTTAAGAACATTTCAGGTTTTCCCCAGGCTTAAAATGGATCTGTCTGCTTAGTTTCCTTGTTCAGCTGGCTCAGAAATTCCCAGATCAGGTAAACAAAGAAAGAAAGACACAGTAAGATAATATTCTATATTCTTCCTAGGAAAAGGAAATATATTTTGATGTACAATTCATACCAAACTCAAGATGGAAAGAAAACTCCTCTAAGAATTTGAAGATGACAAAGATATGGTTGGCACCATTTGCTGAATACCACCAGACAGATTCTATGCCTTCCATATTTACTGCTATTTCAGTTATTAAAATGAGCAAGCTTTAACTGCATCCAGACAGAAATGGGCAACTCAACATCAGGAGAAGCGAACCATTTTGTGGTTTGTGTTACTCAGAGAATTATTTTAGAGGCATTACTACAGGAAACATTTCTTTCAGGCAGATAGCCTTAACACTACAGTGCACTGAAACAGTGTGGGACTTTCATTCTACAGTTAGGTCATGCAAATAGTTTCATTCAGCATTCAATACAACCATCTTACAATGATTTGGTATAGAATGAATAAACAATGTCAAACCTGGACAACTACCAGGTTAGAAACATTCCTCACATTTACTCTAGGTTTGGGTTTGTTTTGTTGGATTTTCTTTTAAATGAGCTTTTAAGCAAAAGTAATGAATTGGTATGTCTGATACAAAGGTATCAGTATACCATAAAACCTTCTCAAGTGCAAATTAAAGTCAGTATTTTCATTCTTCTTAATCCACAATATAGAAAATTAAATCATTGCACACACTACCTGAACAGGACCTAACAAGAAAACCTCATGGAAGTTACTTAACAGCTTGATAGGAGGCAGATGATGTGCTTAAAGATTTTTGCTATGAATCAAACCCACAGAATGAAGGAGCTATGTTTTAACTCATGTATCCCATGTAGAAAAGTTTTCTGTGACTAATGAAAACACTTCAGATAGACCATGTTCAATCAATATATTCTATAGTTCATCTAAAAAAATCGCATAAGAGCAGAAAAAAATACAAGTTTAATTACAGGGATACTCAAAATTATTTTCACAGTGTATCACATGCATACTAGAGTCATGCTCTGCAGAGTTTAAGGGAAACTTCCAAAAGCTGCACTGAACTTATTTCTCTGCAGTAAAGGAACAAACACAGAGAGTGAAAGATGGGACAAAATAAATCAGCAAGTTTAAAAAATAAGAGGGCGAAGACACACCATTTTAAACTGTTGCCTAACTGAATATATGCAGATACCTTTGTACTAACAAGGATCTTATGTAAGAATGTGTTAATCCACTTCAGTCATGCATACTGTAGACAAGAGGAATGCCACATAATGTGTTACAGTCCAAAGGTTCGGTATCTCAAGATGTCACATGTCCAAAAACCAGCCAAATCACAAACTACCACCTTTGGCAGGAGTGATAATTCACTGGAGCTTGTACTTTTTATGACCACTTAGAATCACAGAGTCATTTAAGTCAGAAAAGTCCTTTAAGATCATCAAGTCCAACCATAAACTAAACACTGCCAAGTCCATCACTAAGCCACCATGCCCGCATGTCTTTTAAATCCCTCCAGGGATGGTGACTCAACCACTTCCCTGGGCAGCCCGTGTCCATGCTTGACAACTGAAAGTGAAGAAATTTTTGCTACTGTGCAATCTACTACTTCAGTAATAACTATCAGAAAATACTTTGCTAGGACTTTAGTACAGATTATATACAATGCTATACCAGCCACAGTGCATGTATGACATATCTGTTTCCTAGGAAGAAGAGAAACATCACCTCAACAGGCAATGGGAAGGAAGCTGCAATAAATTTCATTACCTAACTCTAACAGAAGTGAAGAAAAGGTTTTACTTGTAAAACTATTCTAGGGAAATGTAGCCACAAGGAATACGTTATATGGGGGAAATTTACATACATAGAAAAAAAATACATGACCCATGAATAACCTGATTAAAGTAAAATCAGATTCTGTCTGCTACTTGTCATCAACAAAAATCCCTTTGTCTAAAGCATAACAAGGTCAAAAGAGGTGGCTGATAGCTTTCAAAGATTACATGCTTTTATCACGATATAAAAATCAGCAAGACAAACGTCAGTAGGTTAGACTAATAATCAAGGTTAAACATTTTGGAATGCCTGTGGGATGTATGAAGAAATACAGTTGGCTTAACAGGAATAAGAGGACCTTGTGAGACTCAAAGGGCCAGGATCACAAGATTCTTAACTCATACAAACCATAAATAATAAATCAAACGAATCACTGCATTGACTTAAGCTTTCCTCAGGAAAAGGACTTTGCTTAGAGTACTATAAGATGGAATCTCTGTCCCACAAACTAGTTTTCTCTTCTCGTTTTTTTCACTGCAGTGCCTCTCCATAGTATGCAAGATGACACAAACACATGAAAATACCATAATTTTAGCAGAAGTTCCTCAAAGGAGCTATATCCTTGCCTGAGTGCATGCAGAGACTTTGGGCTTGAATGATTCACTCAATTAAAGCACACAAGGCTTCTCCTTGTTGGAAGGCAAGAAAAAAGCACCACAAACTCATCTCAGAACAGCTGAGCTATTTCAGCTTGTACAGAAGGCTACCCTCCTTGATAAACATTTGTGTTTTCAAAAGAAGCTGCTGCCTCACATCTGGGAGATTGTGCCAGCACTTGTGCCACTGATTCTCCACCATTATGGTGGCTACTCTTCAAATGTCATCCAATTACAAAAGCCTATGTTGACATCCAAAACCCTTCACTAAACTAATGTAAATCTCTACAAAATTCTAGTTGCCTTCTCTTTGTAGCCATGGATTACAGTATGTGAATTATCAACTCGCAGAAACAAACAAGAAATAGTCAAAAAAGATGGGGTCAGAAGTGATGGAAATCAAGCCATTACCAAAACACGATCAGAATGAGACTTATTCCTCACAGAAGCTATACATCGTTATATTGCAAAGCTGGGCTCTCCAGATGCCTGTTTAAGTGCACGTGGATATGTGGCACACAAAAGGCAGAAACACGTAAATAGTAAACTCAGCAAAAGCCAAGCAAAAAAGGATGACCTTAATCCACTCCAATCAGTTATGATTTTTTTTTAAACTGAAGATGCAGTAATAGCAAAAGTGCTTGATTCCTGAAAAAGTTTCCATTCATCAGATTCCCAGCTGATTAGCACTGTGCAGTATGTTCATTTCCTTCAGCAGATGCTTCTGATGTTCATTACCAAAAGCCACTGCTGGAGCACTGCCCTCGTTCCAAACCAGGCTAAGCATCAGAGTTCTGCAGACACTTTGGGAATAACATGACATAAATGAAAATAACCATCAAGTAATGCTTGCCAACAAATCTCCCTTATCACTGCTCTTCCCATCAACAGAACTGAACTAATTCTCCCATTCTCTCATGAAACACCAAGACAGTCTTCTTTAGATAGCAATCTGCTCAGAACATGAACACTGCATTCATGTAAACCTTCAAAACATGTACCACATAGCTAATAATCAAGCTACTACATCAGTGACAGGCAGTTAATGCCAACAGCTCCTGAAGTTCTATTAAAATTTGAGAGCTGAGCTGAAGAAGAAAACTAAGCTGTTTTATTAAACAGCAGCAAAACCTGAGTGAACTTAGCTGACAGCAGCATACAATGCCAAAAATATAACTTTGCAAATGTTGAAAGAAAAAAAAAAATCATTTCAAACTTGAAGGGAAATCAGTGGTGCTAATAAAATTCTACATATTATCTCAAGCATAGAAGCTAATGGTATAAAGCTTGCCTTTAACAAGGGAAAGGAAAGGAATCTGGTTGGAAGGAGATGACTTAAAATTGGAAAGCAACTGTCTTTATTCAAAGTAATTTTAGGAATTCAGAACACTTCACTATTTTGCCAGATTCTATTTCATGACGCAGATTAAGGATTTTAGATGATTTGCACCGTGTTGCTGGCTGCTTCTAAGTTTAGGCAGTTTAGTTTTGGGAGCTTAAACAACCTGATCTTCTTACATTCAGTCACTTCGACTTTCAACATCTTTTCAGTCCAGGCTGTATAAGCTGCCTTCCTCCTGGACAGCAAGATGGATTTATCACCCAGAAAAGAAGCAGCATATGTTCTTATTCAATCCTTACTCTGCTCATACAAAATAAATCCGCATGCTACATAAGAGCAACAGAAAATGGTCTGCATACGCTAAATTATGAAGGACAGACATTTCATTTGCTAAACATTCTGCTCCACAGACTATTTTTTAAGAGTTAACAAGATGCTCTACATCATCTCATACAGGTAAAGACCAGCAAGCAGTACTAGAAGTGACAAAACCACCAGAAAAAAAAAATGGTGAAGGTTTATTTCCCTACTATTAAGCTTGGTACAGACACCAGTAACTATGTGAACTGTGGGTGTTCCAGTGAGCAGAGTTTCTCATGAAGAACAGTCAGAATCATTATACAGGGATGAAGAAAAAAGGTAAATCACCCATTCAGACTAAACTGGAGTCAGTGTCCCCAGGCAAAATGGTTTCAATAATAAACAACAAGAACTAACTGGTTCCTCCTTTTTTGAAAGCTTTTCAGTCTTTTATGAAATGGCAGAAGTATTTTGAAAGAACTCAGATCATCTCATTGATTTGGGAGTAAAGACATACTTCTAGCCCGCAAGCAACTTACAAATGCTGTCCTCCTGAGGACAAAGATTAACAGATACGGTATAAGACATTCCCTCCACCCTACTTGCATTTTCTGTACACAAGGCTTTTTGCGGAGATAAAGCACTTACAGTGCACTAAGTCAAAATTCATTCCTGTATTTAGGATTATGAGTCATGCTGTTGAAAAAGCTATCATACTGTTTCATGGGGACAAGGTGACAGAGCTTTTCAGACAAATAAAGACTGTACACTAAAATAACATGAATCTCAAGAGTAAGCCTTTAAAGAGTATTCTATCCTTGCTGCACTTACCAAGAGAGACTGATACATCAAGACCTAATGCAAGCAGTAAGAATTCATTCTGCCAAGTCTGATGACCACAATGCCAGAAAGAGAAATACGCACTCAAAAGATGAGACTGATATTCTACCTTACCTGCAAAAGATGGAACCTACACTCCCTATGTTAATAGCAAGGAAAGCCTCTACCAAGATTTAGTTCCTCAAACCCAAGGCATATTTATTTTCCCTCTAAATATAATAAAAAAGTACGTTTACCTTAAACAGTTGCTAAAACTCAAGGGAGACAATAAAGCAGGTGCCCAAATTACTTTTAATGTAGGTCCACATACCTATGAGACCACATGAGGTCAAACCTCTGCTTTTCACACAAAGAGAAATGTCTACGATCAAACCACTGAACAATGTTGATGCGTAAGAAATACTCAACCTGACAGGAAAAAAAAAGCCATTGTTATTTCCCAAGCAAAGCTCAATACACCGCTGGCGAAGAAGTAGGGGACATGGCACACCAAAGCACAGTTGGCAGAGAGATGACAGTTTTCAGGAACCTTTTTCTCAAATTCTCTTCCTAGAGGTTTACAAAGTCTGAATTGGAATCAAAACCAGCAGCGGGTAGAACCTAATGCTCAGGTTGCAAATCGTACCATAAGGGAGAGATTTCAACAGACTTCCATCCGAGATTCAACCTCCCATACACGGCAACGCTTGCCACCCGTGCTCCGGTAAAACCCCCGGCAGCACTGCTCCGGCCCTCAGAGGCGCGCTTGCCCGTTCGCCCGCCCGCTCTCCCAGGCACACGGCGAGCGCCCACCGCTGGGCTCCTCGGAGGCACCCCGCAGCCTGGGCTCCAGAGGCACCTCCCCGGTCCCGGCTCCCCTCATGGGGCAGCAGCCCCCGCCCGCGGAGGCGCTCTCAGCCGCGCCGGGCACGGAAGGTCGTTACGCAAGGTGACGGGGGCGGCCGGGCCGCGGCAAGGACGGGCCCCGGCACACCGAAGCGGCTGCCTCGGCGATCCCTCTGCCTCCCGTTCCGCACCCACACCCACACCGGCACCGCCTCGCGGCACCCCCTCAGCGCCCGGGAAAAAGCCTCCCCCGCTCTGGGCCGGCTCTCGGAGGGGAACGATGGGGACCGGGGGAGAGAGCAGCCCCCACCCCGTACGGCTGCCGCGGCGGGCTTGGGGAGTGACTGAAGAGACCACCCTCCCTCACGGGCCGCCGAGCCGCAGCGGCCTGAAGGGGGCAACGGAGGCGGCGGAGCCCCCCCACATAGTGAGGCTGAGTGCGGCACCGATCCCCCACCACTCCCAAACCCGGGGCCGCCTCACCTCCTCCGGCGCCGCCTGTGCGCAGCCCCCCGCGCCGGGAGTAGCGCATCGCCCATGGTCCTCGGCGGAGGCCGGGCGCGGGCTGAGAGGCGGCCGCCGCGCCCGCCGTGGGGGCCGGGCCACCTGGAGGCGGGCGGGCGCCAGGGAGCGTCTGCAAACTGCCAGTCGCCAGCGGGCGGGCGAGGGCGCGCGCACGGTGCAGCAGCGCTGCACAGCAGCGCCCGCCCGTGTGCAGGCGGCACGACCGGCGGCCGCGCAGGGCGGGTGGGGGGGCGCGCGCCAACGGCCTGGCCGGGCCGGAAACGCCTGTGACAGGCCGAGACAGGGCGAGGGAGCGTGTGCAAAGTGCCCGCCCGGCTGCGGAGCGCAGGGACGGGTGGAGGGGCCAGGGCGCGGCGCTGAGGGGTGCCAGCGTCCGCGGGCGGGAGGAGGTAAGCGGCGGTCAGCGGCCGCGGCCACTTGTGTCAGCCGCTGCACACTGTGCGAGAGCAGCGCCCGTGGGAAATGCCCGTCAGCGAGGTGACGCCTCGACATGCTTCTGCCCAGTACCTCTGAAGGGCAGCCTTCTCTCCCGCCACCGCCTCGACGTCGCCCTCCTCTGGGCCAAGCCCTTCTACCGCACCTGCCTATAGGCGGTCCTGCGAGTGTGGGGCCTGCTGGGGAACGTCAGAGAGCATTAGGGCCTAGCGAAGTCCCCTGAGGGGCCGGCGGGAAGGAATGGCCCAGGAAACTGCGACTCTGGCGTCACAGTGCTGGGAAGTCTGTCAGGCAGAGTTCAGGAGAGCAGGGACAGCCAGACATGACTGGAAGAACGCGCACCCTGAAACGGCTTCCTACGAGCGTCTGCCTTCCCAGAGCTTGTGTACCAAATTCTTCACAGTCCCGACAAGCACTTAAGGTTAGATATTGTCTTTGGTAGTAGTTGCGGGTTTGGCTGCACTAGGTGCATACGTTACATCCCCTCACGTTTACCTGAGCGTTAGATATGGGTATTTGTGCCAGGAGTTTCAGGGTATCCAGTTACTTCTTAGGTTGCCTTTAAAACATGCTTCACAAGCTACTAGAGCTTCAGTGTTTGGGAGCCATTAGAGCAAAGGAAGATAATGTATTTTTGTGCTGAGGAGATGACTCTTACAGCGGCGCGACAGCATCTACATCTTTTGTAGAGTGGCGGTTTTCCCGAGCCTGCATACACAGGCTTAAGGGTAGCTAACAGGAGGTGGGTGACACCTGGTGGACAATCCTATTCTCCGGTATCGATAGAGGCTTTCCTCTACAACGTAATACAAGTTGAAATAGATATAGTTTGTACTAAGCCGCAGAACTTAGATCAGTGTCTGTTACAATATTCTTCATATGCTGTGAAAATCATCAGAAAATAGGGACACACTAAAACCCCAACAAAACAAAATCAAGGAAGTGGGTATGGGTTTGGTGAAAATTCAAAAAACATAATTTTGAGTTACTCCATGCAAGAAGGACATGGACCTGATGGATTTGGTCTAAAGCAGGGCCATGAAGATGACCAGGGAGCTGAAATACCTATGAGGACAGGCTGAGGGAGCTGGAGTTGTTAGCCTGGAAAAGAGAAGACTCTGGGGAGACTTAATATTGGCCTTCCAGTACCTGAAAGGGGCCTTCAAGAGGGCTGGAGAGGGATTGCTTACAAAGGCCTGCAGTGATAGGACGAAGGGCAGTGGTTTAAATTAGAGAAGAATAGATTTAGCTTTGGATGTTAGGAGCAAGTTCTTTACCATGAAGGTGGTGGAACACTGGCACAGTCCCCCATCCCTGGAGACGTTCAAGGTCAAGCTCGACAAGGCTCTGAGCAACCTGATCTAGTGGAGTATGTCCCCACTCAGTGCAGGGAGGTTGAACTGGATGACCTTTGAAGGTCCCTTCCAACCCAAACCATTCTATGATTGTTTGTACTTACAAGCATCTGCAATAATTCTGTGCTATTTGCAGTTTCACTTTACACCCAGCATTATGCTGTGTTCCTGGTTGGAAACTCTCATGAGCATTAGAGAGGTTAGGGATTTAAAAATTTTACAAGGTATTGAATGATCAAAGCCTTGGGCTGCTTTCTGTGTAAGATGGGTAACTTCTAATGATCTGCTATGATCTCTGGAACGGGCTCTTGTCATGCAGAAACAAGTCAGGTAAAATAATGGCATCTACAGCATTTTCACTCTTTTCCATTTATTATGCCTTCAGTTTAGGAAAGTCACATGAAGTAGCTGATCTAATATTGCTGTCTCTTTTGAGTCTCTTACATTCTGTTACAGAAATACCAGACAATAATAACTGTTTTCCTAACAGAGCTCTTATAGAAGGGAACAGCACATCTTACTGGCTAACAGTTTTCAAACTAAAGCGTAACAACCAGATCCTTCTTTCAGGAATAGGAAGTTACATCATATTTTACAGTAGGTAGGTCTGTCTGACATAGCTAAATGAAAAAAAAAAATAATGGCAGAGGTGAGCAAAGTATGTACATTGATGAAAGAAATGATAACTGAATAGGAGAGTGGGCTCTGCTCATGGAGTGTTTCCTGAGGAAAGGTTGGATTATCGGAGCAAGAGACTGAAAGAAGAGAGAACAAAAAGCCCTGCAGTAATACTTTATTAGGAGAGTTTGAGAGCAGCCTGGCACTTTCATGCTTATTCCATATTTTAGTGACTAACAGGTAGACCACCAATTATTCAGATTTGACTATCTCAGGCCCGTCCCACATTTAGCATGAAGCTCACACAGTTTCACCCATCTCTTTGCTCATTCTGTGCCCATAGGAAGAGGGTGTAGGTGGAGGCCCCAAGTGAGGCTGATTAGGACAGTTAATGCCATTAATGCAATCAGGTCCATCATGCTGGTATTCTGTCTTGCCTGTTTGCATCTCAGCTACAGGCTCTCTCCAGCTCTAGGACTCTGCTTACCCATCCCATCACTGCTGGGTAGAAGTAGGAATGGCACAGGAAGTGCTAGACGGCAATTAAGGGTGCCTCCTTAAGGATGCCCTATCCATGGAAAGATCTGCTAGGAAGCATGCTTCCCAGAGGTAGTCACACTCCACCATGTGACACCATATGTGCTTTCCAAGTTTCACCACATGTAGAGCTGCCCTACATACAAACAAACACTTCCTGTGAGCCAACATTCAGTGATTAAAGAAGATAAGTTGGGGGGTCTGTTGGATGTGTGAAAGCACTTAAGCATTCTCTAAGGCTCAGACTGAGGATCTTGGTTATACACGCTGTTAATGGAGAACTTCTGGGTTACTCTGAGGTCTGTCTTGTTAATGAGAAAAGCTTGCTTACTGTAAGCTCAACATAAAAGGACAGAAAAAGTCCTTAGAAGACATCGAATGCAGTGGGACTGTTTAAGTAATGTTGTGAGACCTGCATATTTCTCTGATTACTCACACACGTACCTACATAAACCTTTCCTTAGGGAGAAAGGAGTGTGTCAGCTGTATTCCCCTTTGACTTGTAACACTGTATAACAAAATTGCAGCACAAGTGTACTTTTAAAGTGTTATTCTTGGAGAAATATACACAGAAACTATTTGTAATATAGAAATCTGTTTCTTCTGAGGCGGACTACATCCAGCGTTCCTGCTTTTGTTTCAGCTGATAGCCCCTCTTGTCCCAGGTAGATAGTGTTACATCCCATAATGCTTCTTGGATCCCTGCAGCACTAAAGCATTTGGGATAGGAACTGGAGAGCATCTGCATTACAATCTGCATCTCCTTCAAAGCCCTGTTGCCTGATCTTTGGAAAGTCTCCATCCCTCTGTGCGGGGTTTCTTACCTGCTTTTACAAACACCCACACACACACCCATATGCTTTTTCTGAACAAAGGTTTAGTTGTTAGCTTTGCAGATACTAAGTGGACTCTGGTGGAAGGCTGAAAATTGCATTATAAATGTTGAACATGACTTCAATAAAATGAAAAAAGGCAAGAGGAAAAAGAAGAATGAAAAACTGAAACTTGAGCCAGAGATAAGATAAAAAAGACCTTCCTGAAAAGTATCTTTGTTGCTTTGCTGCCAAACAGAATAACTATGTCTTGAGACTCCCAACGTGAGCTTTTAAAGCTTTCTGTTTGATGTCTCCCTCAGCTTTATTGGTGCAAATGAATTTACTGCAAAATGATAACTGACTCCAACCTCTGTGCAGGAGATCAGAAAAGCTGGGCATTCTTGTTCAAGAATGTGTCTTGCTTTTGTTGTTTCGTTGGCCTGATTTCACAGGAGCTCATTTATGTGTTTTGAACAACAGTAAAATATAATTCTGAAGAGCTGTCCTATGTATTCAACCCTAATGATATTCTGATCACAAAATGAAATCTTGAAGAGTCACTCTCTCCCTCTCTTTTGCTTCTTACTCACAATTTGAAGTTGCTGTAGGATAACCTTGGTCTAACTGATTAAATAGAAGAGTAGGAAATTGAAAGTGTTCATATCCCTTTTCAATATTCAGGTGACCCCACTGTTTTTTAACATGATCAAGACTTTGCAGTTAGGCTTTATCTTTATGCTCCCCACCAAGTTTTTATAGTTACGAAAAAGTCAGATGTTTAAAAGGTATTATAAACTCTGCCCAGTGCCAAAGAGCAAACCTGTAAATTATTATTTGATGCTTGCCTTTGAAGTTTTTATTCTGTCTTCTGTTCATAAATGTAACAACTGGGCTATAAAATTTTCCATCACCGGAAAATATTGATCTGTATTCCAGCAGATTTTCCCATTGCCACAGACATTGTAAACATAAATTGTACAAACATTTTGCACTTGGTTTTCAGTATCACACCAGACATATATAATAGGTATTTAATACGTGCAACACATGTACTAAGGACCTCCCCCTTTGCAGGAAATTGAGATTTCAGACATCATGATGGCATTTCAGTGCAAAGTGGTGTGTAATTGTGAAATGTGATAGAGTATAAACCTGGTAGAGCTGATTCTCCACTGTCTTCCATTTGTAGTAAGAATGGTCGGTATTTTACATCCACCTTACACAGGCTTGAATGACTGTTCAAGGTACAGGCAATAATCTCTGTTCTCATTTGAATGCAAACTGAAATCACATCATGATTTATTTTAGAGATTTCATTGGACCTGGGGGACTTGAAAACTTTCCTGTGGAAACAACTCACTAACCACTCAGGAAAATTTGTCAAATAGACTGTGTAGCAGATAAGATTGGTCAGGCATTGAAATGTGCTGCCCCGGGAGGTCATTGAGTCACCAGCCCTGGATGTGTTTAAAGGTTGTTTACACATGGTGCTTGGGAATGTGGTTTAGGGATGAACTTTGTAGAGTAGGGTTATGGGTTGAACTTGGTGATACTCAGGGTCTTTTCCAACCTGAATGTTTCTATGATTTCTATAAATTATTAAAGTATAAAAGGAGAAAGACTAAGAACAAAAGCAGGAAGGACATAGATCTGGATAGGTTATTTATATTGGTGTTCACTATTGAGGTATTAATTCTGTAATTTCCCCTCCAGTGTCAACTTTATGGAGCTATTGTCTCATACTGAAGACTCAATAATAGAGTTTTTAGGTGGAATCAATAAAATTAACAGTACCAGGGTTTGATGGTATTTGTCCAAGAGTGTTGAAGCAGCTTAGAAAAGAAATTTCTGAGTGGTTGTTTCTGTTATATTGTCTAATCAGCCTCTTTTCATAAATACTAGAAATAACTAATTTCAGGACATCTGCAGTGGCAACTCTGAAAACTAGAAATGCATGGCTTTATCTGTCACCTGTCCCCATGAATCATCAGGGAATGTACTTGGAATAGATAGCATATATGTAATTGGTTAATATCTATATATGCTTGTTTCTAAAGAGGTAAACAATAAGCTCAGAGGTTGGTTTGTTACTTGAAGGAGTCAGTAACCATGTCTTTCATCTGGATAGTAACATCTGTTCAGATATCCATCATTTTTTTCACAGAAGCCTGCGCCAAATGACTTATTGAAGAAGTGAGATCATAATGGGATTTGGCACTAGATGCTTAAAAGACTGGAGTAGAAAAGTAAAACAGAACTAGGGATATAGGGTCATTTTCACTGTGAGGGGAGTTTATCTTTGGAATCTCTCAGGACCTTGTTTTGCCACCTTGCTTTTCAGTGTATTTGTAAATGGTCTGGAAAAGGAAGGAACATTGTGGTGACAATTGCAGATGAGGGTAATAGAATTTGATTGCAGAATGTCGCAGGAGGATACTGTGATACTACGTGACAAGAAAATAAAGCAGCAGATATAATTTAGTGTTGATATTACTGTGCATGATAAATGCAAAATTACATTTAAAAATGAGAAGTGACTGTCTATATAACTAAATGAACTTTTGATATTAGTAATCAGGAATGAGATTATAGAATTACTTAGAGGAGTCTGAAAATATCAGCTCAGTGTTCAACAGTGATTAAAAAAAAAGATGAAAAGGTTAGGAGCTATTAGGAAAGGGTTTGTGAATAAAACAAAACATCCCTATGTCTGTATAGATCCATGGTACACTCAGATTTGAATCTGGCAGCTCTCTCCCCTATTTCAAAAAAGATACAGTAAAGCAAGAAAGGATGATAAGAGTCATTAGAGACTGTGAATTAGACCTTCTGAGAAGGGGCAAAGCTAACTAGAAATTAGAATAGAGAACTTGGGAAAGAGGTGATAAATATTGATTAAAACAAGATTATGAAATCACAGATCATACAAAGATGAACAGGGCAGAATTCTTCACTATTTGTGACAGCAAAAAAAGCCTGTGGCACCCAATGTAATTTTGAATAGCGTATTTCTTGTGCAGGCAAAATTGGAAGCTAACTTGTTGAAACTGTAAGATTTTCTAGAGGCCAAAAATATGAATGGGTTTTTTAAAAGAAGTTACATAGTTCAAGCATAAGAGGCCCTATGGCGGCTGTTAAATAGGTAACAGCTTCAAAGGAGTTTCTAAGTCTCTGACAGGAAAATGGGAATTTATTCCCTGGGAGACATCATTTTGTATTTGTCCTGTTTCTTACACTGCTCACCAAAATGTCTCTTCATGTTCTTTCTTGGGGATACTCAGCAGTTGGTCCTTCATCTGACACAGTGCAGCTGTTATTGTGTCCTTGTTCCTTCCGTTTGCTGACTTATCTGGGGAGTTGCTGCTTTTCTAAGATCCAGCTTCCTCACCTTAACAGAAATGATCTGAGTAGGACATAACAACCTGAACAGGACATGATTCCTTTCATCTGGAGCGAAATTCAACCTCTTCAAGGTGCAGAATAACTACAATTCAAAAAGGTTTAATAACTTGTAGACTCAGTTCCTCTTTCTGGATTTCATGGGTTCCCATTGCAGCTCCTGATATGTTTTGAACAGTGAACTGGAATGACTTCAAAGAAGTAATTCTGTGACTCTGTGCAACTTACTCTTCCTGAATGTGCAAGTTTTTAAAAATACTCTGGAAATGTTACTCTATCACACTGCTCCAATCCTCTTGACCCCCAGTATATCTCCAGTCATTTGCTGCTGTTGTACAGCATCTCACAGAACTGCACCTCATGGATGAAGTCTGGAAAAAATTGGTAGTGAAGAGTCAAATTCCTGATTTTTAACTGATGTGCACCTGTTGTCTCTGCCTGTGGTTGTGTAACAGCAATGAATTTGAAATGCAGAGTACCTTGCTGCATCTCTGCTACATTATGCCTAGTGTAACAATAGACTCCAGGCTGATGCCAAAATGAAGTCATGAAATGAATTCTTGTTCAGCCTTAGTTAAATGTATCTGTATTTTTGTTGTTATTTGATACTCCAAACAAAAACCAGGAACCAAATATCTAGAAAATACCCTATTTCCTATAAAACTCCAGAACTTTTGACAGTAAGTCACAGTCTGGATAGTACAGTGGTAGATACCTGTGATTGTTCTTAAGTGACTCTTAATTGTTCTTTTTTTCTTTAAAGTGCTTGAATAGCTTGTTCATTTGAAACTCAAAAGGATATACAGACTCAGAAATGTACCTTATCAAGTTCATTCTTCATTAACACTAAATGCATTATCAAACAAGGGTGAAGAAAATACATCATGTAAGCAGTCACTGAAATTGGCACCTTTTCTGTCTCAAGCAGTCAGGTGACACTTTACATTGGGAACTGTTAAACCAGAGTGTTAAAAACTGTTTACTTCGTATCTACTTAAAAGATCTGTTGTCACTATTTTGGCAATTACAGTTTGAAACTGGGATGCATTTCATTTATAGAAGACACTAAAGTGAGGACAGCTTTATAAATCTAAAAAGGACTGATTATAAAACTTCACAGAAAGGAAACTGTTTTAGGTAATTTATGAACTGTGACAAACAGTCTCTTGTTTCAAGAGGAGGTGGGTGAAGCTCCTGTTATTATAAGAAACAAACTCAACCACGAGATTTAGATCGTAACCTTGGAACACTCTTTCCCCTCTCAGCCCCCCAAATGAAGGAAATTTTATGTAATAAAGAGTACTGATTCACTGTAGCGCATCCCATGTTTAAAATACTGAAATATTTTGCTTCACCAACAAATTATTTGCAGTATTATTTCTGTGTTATTTATGAGATGAGCAATGAAGACAGGGGTCTTGGCTCTAAAGTTACCACATAGGAGAGCTTATCTTTAGGTTTTCTGCTGGCTAAGCAGATCTTTTTGTCCCCTTTGGAGGTGGTGGAGTCACCGTCCCTGGAGGTGTTCAAGAGGAGATTGGACGTGGCACTTGGTGCCATGGTCTAGTCATGAGGTCTGTGGAGACAGGTTGGACTCGATGATCCTTGAGGTCTCTTCCAACCTTGGTGATACTGTGATACTTTGATCTATTTCAAAAATAGAAATGGTCAAATGTCCTGTGATCAGTGAATTCCAGGCTGGTGTGCATTTATATTGTTAGTCTCTGCTGTTAATAAATAAAAAATCCATTTGGCTAAAGTCTGGACAATAGCAAGTATGTATTTGCATTGCTTGATGGTATTTTGAAGTTCTAGTGGAATTTTAGTTGCTAAATAGTAACTGAATTTTATGGGTTACCCTCAGTGGTGTCTTCTTAAAAGTGATTTAAAGTGTCATCTGGAAAATTTTAATCTGACTTCTGTGGGAATCTCTTGTCTGGACCTGCTGACATATTGCAATCTGTTGTCCCACCAATTTGTACAAGACTGCATGTGCAACATTTCATGCACTGCAGAAGTCTCAGGAATGCTCACCCATCGCTGAACTGGCAAAATACAATGGAGTTCCTAAACTGACTCTTAGAAGAATTTCTCCAATTAAATGTCTTCATCACGTACTTATCACATCTTCTCTGTCCTACCACTGCCTTCCACCTTTTACCTTCTCCCAAATCTTGTTATTTTAAAGTATTTTTATTCTGTGAAGCTGAAAGTCTTTTAACAAAGGACTGTTGCTTTTGTGCTGATACGAAATACAGTGAGCTTTATGGAAATGGTCTACTCTGACTGTAAAGTATCTTAAACTTAGCAGACAGACTCCTCATTCTGAGATGCTTTTCTTGAACAGTACCATGTCAGGAAAAATTATTTGAAGAGAAGTTTGTAGGAGAAAGGAAGAATTCTGTACAAGGTCTCTTAAAATAATAAGCTCCATGATGGTAACTGCAGCCATTGGACATGCACTGACTCATTTGACCTTATATATATGCCAACCGGCAGTACTGGAGCAAAAGACAGAGAGAATCATTTACAAGTGCTATGAGAGAAGTCTTGCTCTGGGAAGTCAGAAAGTGTAGACATCCTGAAGGGAAAAATATTTCCTTTGTCACACAACCCATTTAAATGGAAAGTGGTCTAACTGGAGAATGGGAAAGTTTTTTCTTACTCAGAAACATAGGCCTTTAAAAAAAAAAAAAAGAAAAAGAAAAAAGGCAGTAACAACCAACTTAAACCTGCAAATGTGAATAATAACAATACACCTTTATCACTTCACCCAGATCTCCCCTCCGGCAATGTACAGAGATTGTGAGGCACATTTGAAAGTCAAAGCTGGATATTTGCTTTCTGCAGCTGTAAAATTCAAAATCTTCAGTATCACAAGAGGAATTGCATCTCTCTCTTACCAAATCAGAAATATTAACAGAAAGAGTCTCAGCAGGGAGTGTTGATCAACACACATGAATTCAGGCAAGTTTTGATTTAAATAATGAATACTGACTGCTTCCAAGGACTAGAATTAATATGGAAGTAACAAAGTTTTAAAAAATTGTTCTTTTCTTTGTCTTTACCCTCTATTAAGTCATTTCAGAAACTCAGTTTCCTTCTTCTGCCATCGCTTCCACTGTTATTGGTATCTGCCACCTTTGGAAGAAGCTCTTTATTGTAGATGGCCAATAAAACCAGTCATCAGTGGAAAATTATACAGTGAAGCTTAAGGAATTCACTTTCTAATGTACTAAGATCCCAGGCTATTCAAGGCTTTGTAAATGTGACAGTAACCAACTTGAACTGCAGCTAGAAAGGAACTGTGACCAGATGTGGAATATGATGCAATGAACTTACAGCAGCTTATCCAGTTTAATCAATGTTATTTTGCTATGAAAGGTTTGCTAGAATATGGGCAAATACTTTTTCTTCTGGAATTCAGGTGTTCTGTGCAAACACTGAAGTAACTAGTTTTTGTTGGGTTTTGTTTTTGTTTTTGTTTTCATTGTTCTTTTCAATCATTACAACACAATTAACATCTGAAGCAGTATTCAAGAGGAGAATCTCCAAATCCATTTCTCATGTCACTTCAATCTGTGACCTATAACAATTCCTGTGGATAGGAAGCATTTAGCACTTGATTATCCCTGGAGATACATCCTAATATTAAGCAGGTGCTCAAGCTTTTGAGTTTTCTGGTAGAGCTCAAAGCCTGAAATTTTAATGTATTCTTAAGTAGGTCTCTGGCTTCAAATGACTTTCCTCTCTGGTTTCCTTAGACATTCTAGAATACATTTCTCATAGGCAATTGTATCTCCTTAGTGTGGTGGGCTGAAGCTTCTCCCCAACATTAACTTTTCCTGGTCAAGAGACCAGGAAAGCTGTTCCACTATCCCCCCAACCCCTGTCCAAGAGAGAGAGGAGTGGAGAGAGAAAAGCAGTGGGTTAGTCTTGGCCAAAGCCAGCCGATAAGCAGATTACCTCTCCTGAGTGAAGCAAATGAGCTGAGATCAGAAGAGAAGAGAAAAGGGAAGAATTGTTATGGTACAGTTCCTCTTATTCCAGATATTTACCCAATGAATTTGTTTAGAATAATCTTTTGTTTTCTTTTTTACACCCAATAGTGATTTTTTTATATTTTTCTACTTTTCTGCTCAAAATCTGTAACTAAATTTTAAAGGCATAGCCTAAAACTACCACACTTAGATATAGATGCCTAACAAGCATGAGATACAAAGAAATATTTGGTGGTTTATCCAAATGTTTGGAAGTGCATAGTGACCACATTTGTAGCTGAGATACTATTTCAGTGTCAGGCTTCCAAGTATTTTTCATACGTTGTTGCTAGAGAAGGATCACTGGACAAAGCCTTTAAATACAGACTCCATCAGCCCAGGTTACAGAGGTGTGACTGAAGGTTTCATGTTATAGCTTACTGACCCTTTGCAGCCTCACCTTTGCACACAGTAGAGGCTCTAGATGGAGTCACTCAGATCTTATTAATCGGGAGAATGTGTCTAAGGTTGGCAATGGATTGCCATTAATTTGCTGTATGTAGTCATATATTTTTAAGTTACCTGTATAGTTTAGGAGAGTAGCAGGTAATTTAAGACATGCCTGTTGAGTACTTGGGTTTTTTTCAGTCATTAAGAGCTAGAGTTATTGTCAAGTGACAAAGGCAAATATTCAATCAAGAGTGTCAGTGTTTACAGAAATGTCATCTTTTAATGTATATTACAGGGAGGTAGATCAATGAGATACAGGATGCTAGCAGGAAAGAAGATATTTATCATATGCTGGCTAATTTACTGTTAGTCATTGCCTCCAAGAAGTGCAGGTCAAGTTACCTCAGTCTGTCAGATCGGGTAGATGAAATATTAACTTCAGTAAATCTCATCTTACTCTTGCCTGCTGAAGCCATGGTTGAAAAACAAGGATAGCATCAATAGTGTATTAATTAGCAAACCCGTTCAGCTCAGATAGGTGCAACCACAAAGAATTGCAGCAGATGCAAAACAAGGTTGAAACTGCTCTTCATTCAAAAAGAGCTTGTAAAGTGACCACAGTTCTAGCCCATAGGCTTGGTCTCTCTGAGATGCATTGGTAGGTCTTTGACATTTTTCTGGGGAGCTCTAGATTTGCCTTGTGTGGTAAATATGCTTCTGAAAACATACAGACAACCTTTAGTTGTCTATTTTATATCAACATTCCTAGATTTTTATATCACTGTCTGGTATGGAAACAGCTGCTAAAATAGAGACTAATCTAACAGCAAACTGGACAAACAGTATTGACTCCTGTAAGCTTAGAAGCTTGTGGGCACTTCCCTTTTAGATGTACTGCACATAACTCAATGCACATTGTTATTTAAAATGCTTATTTTGCATTTACTTTCATGGTAATTAACCATAAATGTACAAATTTGTATGTACTTACCAAAAAAAAGTCTGAAACATTTCATTCTCCTGTTCTATTACTGTCATGCTCAAACTTAAAAACAGCTCTAAACAGAGAAGACCAATCTGGGCATATCTATCCTGCTACAAATGTACAATCTCCTTCTCCCACACTCATGTTGTTTTATGTGATTTTAAGAACTTTCCAGTTTCTTATACTTTATTATTAAACATATAACATTTAACTTCTATTTTGGAAACTAACAGCTCTTTCTTTGCTGTTATCTCATTAATGCCTTCATTTTCAGTTTTATGTAATTGCTTCCATTTTTTTCCATTTGCAGAACTCAGAAAAATTCCTCTCCAGTGCTTTTTGATCTTTCAAATATTTTGAGAACTGCCCTGTCTTGTAAAATACAAAACTAATGACCTTCATCAGGTTTCTAACTTGTCCTGAAAACATACTTATTTTTCCTTTGTAACAAAATTTTTTATGCAACTTACTTTTTCTTAAATGCTGTCTGTGTATTCTTTCTTATTTCTACTTCTTTGGCTCTTTCTTTCCAGTGATTAAGCTCAAATGCCATCAGGGATTAATATCTGACTCCTTTCAAGGGAGGAGATATCAGATTTTGGATGAAAATAAGGGTTCTAACAAATGGAAATATGACTACCCATTAACAGAAAGGAAATCTGAACTCAGTCATCTGATACCTCAATTATTTTTATCACAGCTAGAGAGAGTTCAGATGGTTTGCTGATCTCTGTGGAACATTCTGCATAATCTGCTATAAATTATGGAAAATAATTACCAAGTAGACTGGAAATTACATAAATTTGAGTTATTCCAAGTTTGTCAGTTTGTTCAGCAATAGGTTCCGAAATGCTAGAATATCAGGATAATGAGATTGTGGGCTGCTGCTACTCTTTTGGACAGGCCTTTTCAAAGGAGATGACATGCAAAATACCACTGGAAACATGAATTAAAGCAGTATCTTCATATGAGCGATTGGTGCTGTTAAAGGCCAGTATTCAGTTGTTACTATGGGAGAGCAGGTACATACAGGTCATGGACTCCATGGCTCTTCTAAATGGCTCTTAATATGATCTTAAAATTTGTTTAGTGTATTAGTCACGTGTGAATCCAAAATTATTGGACAGGTTGCATATAAAACTTGAACAAAGTTCAAGTCTCAGAATCCATTTTTTTCTCTCTGTTTCAGGTTTAATTTTGAAAATCAGTTTTATTGGTAACCTAAATTTCTAGTCTGTTTCTTCTTTGGCCAAATTAGATTTTGAGTCTATTAGCTGTGACAGTGTCCTGTTGAATATCAATCATAAGGGAAGAGAGTCTGTCATGCCCAGCATAGGAAACTATTTAAAGGATAATAGCATCTTTTGCTTTGGGGTATTAGCTGATTGTCAAACTAGAAAAGAAATATTGCCCTTATGGGTACCACTGCATAATTGCTTATTGCATTATGAGGGTTTGCACCTTCCTCTGAGAGATAGTAAAGACTTGATGGACCAGTAGTTTGATCTGCCACGACAACTCTTTATGTTCTGATATATGTGACCTGTCAGTATCTATACTGAAAAGATAAAAAATTAAGCTATTGCTGAGTGAAGACTAAGGCATGTGGAAAGAGATTTCTAAACGAACAGTTTTCAGTTGTCAGTATGCAGTGAACCACCATGATGGAAGGGAAGCAATACCTGGCAGCCTGCAATCTATGTAGAACAATTTACCATAACCACTAGAGTTCAGTCATTTATTTTTAGTTACTCAGCAGAGCTATATGAAATAAAGATAAGGCAGCTCTTTCAGGGAAACTTAAACTGGAAAACTATTTGGGGTTGGAGTAGTTCACAGATTAGCTGCTATTATGTTAAGTGGTAAAAATGTCTCAGTACTTCATGAAAAAACTATTTATAATCCAGGAAAACTGATAGACATTTCCTGAGACAAATGCATGTATGTAGATATGGAAGTTGGACATGTAGGTGGTGTCTAGTGGGCATGGCTGATTTTCTCTATTAAGAGGCTTTGTAATTGGAATGTAATTGCATAAATGTATGCACAGATGTCTTGTCTGTTGGAAGAGTTGAGTGCTGTGAGATGCTAAGTACTGAAAGGTCCTGTCATTTCCTAGAACAGAGGTTTACAAGGGCTTTATAGGATTTGCATTAACTGTATTGTACTGCCTGGATAGCAAAATGCATTTTGTACAATAGCATTCCTTCTCTAACAAAAAGGAAAAGATTCCATGTGTCATTTCTTACTTGGAGATCTAAGCTGAATTCAGCTCTGGCATTTAAAACAGCAAATTCAACAAAACAAAAGACATCACTGTTGTAGCTGCTTTTACTTTTGAAATGTTCCATTTTTATTATAAATTGAACAAAATAAATCCAGCTTCAGGTACCGTATTCCTTAAGGCCTGGTAATTCCTGCCAGCTACATGCTTTGAGGAGGAAGGAATAGCAAATCTTATTTAGGGCATCGTTTGCTATCCACCTTTCACAAACCAAAACAGGTTTAATTTGTCACAAGAGGCTGCCATCAGATTCCTCCTGTTAGATGTGACAGTCTGCTATTTCTTTTTGCATTGGAGTTGCTTCAGTCAGACAATTCATGCTTTGTCCTGTTGTCCAACCGTGACTACAGAGATTTCATAAATGTCACATGGAACCACCTGTTCTGGAAAGACTATGTACTGAAGACACTGCTTTAGAGGGGTATTTGATTTTAACTTTTCTAGCAGATATTTAGCTTGATTAAGACCAAAAAAAAAAAAAATCCCTGTTGTGTCACAGAGAATATTGTCATATTACCTGCAGGCAAGTACATTTAAAATGATAGCAGATGAGACAGTTTTACAATATTTATTTTTAAATATTAAAATATTTATTTTTAAATTTAAATTAAATTAAGTTTTACACAATAGAAATGCTTTGGGGACCTAGCAGGTGTCATTGAGGAGTCTGACCTGATCACTTTTATTCTTTCTAGAGTTTTTTCCAGCATTTGAATTAACAACCACCAAAAAAATATTCTCATGTATTTTTAGGTTTTATTAAAATTATTATTCTTAATTTTATTATTTTTTTACTTTGTAAAGATACAGTAAAATTCCTGTTACAGAACTAAATGTGCATAGCATGTTGTTGTCTGGATTTACCATAACAGGATTGTCTGGGGCTGAATAGTGATGTACCCTGGATTTTAGAACAGTGAAATTTGATGCTGAGCTCTCCCACAGAAAGGATGTATGTGACCTTTGTCAAGTCAGTCTGGCTCTGGTCCAGCAAAATTTAAACATTTGTGCAATGAGACACTAACATTTGTATACTTGAAGGTACATCAAGGTATTAATTGCACTGTGGCTTTCTTTTTCTGTTCCTCTTGGTTTTTTATAGTTTAGACAGTAAAAGCTCAACAGACCTTTCAGTGTGTATAAACTCTATCTAGCACAACAGAGTTCCTTGTCCCTGCTGATTTCAAGGAAATGCTATTGCACATCCTGCTCACTGCACTCCCGTTGACCCTAATGGAAATGTTTGCCTGAATAATTTGAGCTCTTTGTATATATTCACATAGGAAAATGGTATTACCCTGGGAAAAAAGAATGGGTACTGCTTTCCTTGCCAGATACGCCTTCTTCATTGTGCTAGGTTTGATCTCTCAGCATAGCTTTCTATTCTCTGACCTCAGTGACAAAAAGCTTCTTTTTTGTTGTTCAGTGTTCTTTAACTTGTTCCCAAATGCCTGATGCAACCAATGGCAATAAAAGAAGTCAAATAAAGAAATTTAGAGTTCTATTAGAGGCTACAGAAACAATTCCCTGAGCTGTCCGTTGGCTTAAATAACTGTGTAAGTAATTTGCCAAAAGACATCTAATGGACTGCTTTAAAAGTAAAATCAGCTACAGCAGTGGTGTCTTTTTTGTTTGTTTTTCCTGCCTCATTATCTCAACAAATACACTGGTTTAGTGCTTTCTTGTATTATGGATGTATGTGCAGTTCAGACCTCTGTAAACCATAAAGTATTATTTATTAAAGAATGAGTGAATGTGCTGTTGGAGTATGTACCATTAAGTGTTGTAGATATGCTGTGAAGTATTTTTATAAATACAATACCAGAGGAAAAACCAAGAAGTACAAACCAATTTAAAGTCCAATTAAAAACAGAAGTGGTCCAAATTGTCAATGAAATTTTTACAATTTGTATTTACAAATCTGAATGCTGTGAATGGTTTCTATATTTTTTGACTACATACACTGAAAGTGTCTTTAAGAACATACCTAAATTTGATACAGTCAGATTCTATAGTGAGAGACTATCCCAATTAGAAGTACCCATCAGCAAAAGTCATTCATACACTTAAACACATGCAAATCCTTGATCATTTATGTATATTTATGCCATTGGGGCAATAATGAGACAAAATACTTTTACGAAATTAGACAAGTGGAGAACACAAAACAGGTTCGTTACACCTCAGCAAATAATTTACCTTTATGCACTAGCACTCCAGTTTCATACCTTTCTCTTGGACCTTGGATCCCTTTGTGACACTTTCTGTAACAGGACAGATACTTGGTTGAAATAGCAGTATTCATTTTGCAGGGAGGAATTCCCTTACATAAACTGGTTCATTGACTCCTTGAGGCAGATTAGACACTGGGCCAAGGGGACAGGGACAAGGGAGTGCTTCTGTGTGGGACATGGTGAAGAAAATATACCTGCAGAGTATGGTGGGGAAGAAGGTGAATGGATGGGGTTTGTAAAGCAGAGTGTGAATACTCCAGCAACTGTTGTATGTTGATGATCTTTAAACACAAACCAGTAGTTCCTATGGAGAAAGTGAAGAGCCTGAACTGAGATGGACTATTACCATGTTAATTTTATTTTAAAAATTAATCTAGTTCTGGAGTTCTCCTACAGAAGCAGTCATACTTGAAGATGACACTGATGCAAGGTCCAGCTTTCATAGTATCTCCCCTATCCTGCTGATGGAGTCAGTGAGCAGCTGTGTGGTACAGCTGCTGGCTGGAGTCAACCCCCACAAGACAGAAGGGTTGAGAATGGGGAAGAAAAGGAGGGCACTTACTGCAACATTTCAGACTCACTTTACTGTGTGGAAATATCTGTATGGATAGTCTACCATGGAAAAACCTTAGAAGCTCTTGACTTTATTACTGTGTTATTTACCAGAAGAACTTTTTAAGAAATCATATTAATGTGCAGAAAAATCACTATTTTGGTGGTTTAGGTGCTGTTAGTGTCGCCTGCAAAAGCCAATAGCATCTAATTGTAAGAAAAGTATATGAACACCATAGTTGCAGACTGGGAAGAGGCTTGGGACCAAGCATGATATATTTACATAAATTTACCTGATAGATGATTTAATAATATGTATTAGTGTAAGAATTCTAAACAGACCTGTGGAATGGCCTAAAGCACTGCAATTAATTTCAATAGGAGGCTGTGTTGAAAGGAGAAGTACAGTACTGGAGAAT
Source organism: Dryobates pubescens (assembly GCF_014839835.1). Classification (NCBI taxonomy): domain Eukaryota; kingdom Metazoa; phylum Chordata; class Aves; order Piciformes; family Picidae; genus Dryobates; species Dryobates pubescens. The sequence continues at coordinate 48,734,704 of NC_071613.1, read as the reverse complement.
GAATAATAATGAAGCTTCTCAGTTGAGTGAGTAAGCAACCGTTTGTGTTTTGTATTTTTTTCTAAGGACTAAAATGGTGCCCCAAAGATGGCTGAATTCCACAAAGGGACTTGCAAATGTTTGAGAAGAGCTAAGCCACCTCACTTGTAGAAATGGATTTTAATTTAGTGCTATAAAATGCAAAGTCCTAATTTAGGAAGATAAGTTTTGCTATCAACTGGGAGATTATCTATTCAAAATGCCAGTAGCAGAGAAGGCTTAAATATTATTAACAGTATGACAAACCTGACTATGATGTAGCCATGAAATAAATCTCTGATGAGCTGGGTGGGTAGAGATGAGGAGGCAAAGTTCCATCCTATAAGATCCAGATGCAATAGTATATACTGTTCTCACAATGTACAGGTACTTCCCTTTGAGAAAAACAGTCTATTTATCCTAAGAAAGAAGGAATAACATAACTTGGTTTGTTTAGGTTAACAAAGCAATGGCTTAGAGGAAATGCAGTTCCTGCATACAGCTCAATACGGTTGTATTGGTTGAAAACAGCAGAGACAAAACCCAATCATCTACCCCAAAGGAAAATCTGCTTTAGGAACAAATTGAGTCATAATTACATTTAGGCAGGAAACCTGAAGTTTCTAAGTGTCAAATGTCTGTCAAGTGTCAAAAGTTCTGCAATGTCCTTCTAGGAAAAGTAACAAGAGTAAAAATCCCTCTCTCCCCAGCTAGTTTTGGGGATGTACTTCAATCAGCTTATGAAGGGGATCTTGTGGCATAGCTGGCTGATAGCAGGGGCTGAATTTGTTAATTTAGGAAGTCCATTCTAGTATCTTGCCATATGTATTGATGGTTTCTTTTGGCTGCCAGAAGCAGGTAAGCACATTGTATTGGCTGCATGGCAGGTATTTGTACTGGCTCACAGAGAGCTGTCATGCTGTCAGCATTGTCTGTAATGAAACCACTCATCACTTAGAAGACTCAGAAATGACAGTTGTGATGGTTATAACTCAAAATTTCCACCGTTGGGAAGCATGCCTTATCTTTAGTACATAGCATTTGGAAGCTTCTAGCCTAATCATCAGGCTTAAGTAAAATGTAATTTCCTTTTAATTTTTTCCATTTTTTGGATCCATTGGACATTTTGACTCTGAAAGAGTTTGAGATACACAATGGGATATGGAAAGCTCATATAACTAAGAAGGCAACTGCAGCTTTTCCATTTAGTGTTTTAGTCAGACTTTTCCTTGGAAGGTGCAGTCCATCTTAGAAAGTGCAGAGTGACTGAGGAACTTTTTTTCTTTATCCTTTTTAAGTAGTAGACTCTTCCCTGTAGTTCCCCTGCCTGCCTACTAATGCTCCCAAAGCAATATCCTCTTAAATATATAGAGAGGATTAACCTAAAAGCTCCTAAAAATCCAAGGTGACTAGACACAGATACCCGTGACTTACTGCTTACTAGGTTCAGTTATTTTTACTGAATGCCTTCTAGAGAGCAGCAGATGATAATGCACTCTTAGCATGAGAGAGTGTTCCAGAACTGACAGAATGTCTGGGCTAAGGTCTTAGTCAAGCAGCACATTGAATATCCTTAGAAATTATCTTCAGTTACATAGAAGAATCCAGGAAAACTTTTGAGTGACTAGGCAAGCAAATTTCGTCTCAGTTCTTTATCCTCTCTATAAAAAAATAAGCAAGGTAGATTTTTAATAGAATGTTAAGATGATCTGAGTGGAAGCACAGTCCAGCGTCTAAAGTGGTTTGTAAAAGGTGGAGCACGTATCTGAGGAATATAGAAGGCATTGTCTTTGTAGGTGCTTGTCACAAGAATCTACATTTTTTTCATCTGTTGGTTTTCCCCACCAAGCAATCCCCTATGATCCCAGCAAATACTTTTGCAGTTGATCATCTGGATGTCTCATCTGCTAGGGTAACTTGCTCATTAGGCAAAGCTGCTAATAGCAACTTGAGTCAAGGGAGAGAATTTTTGATTTTATGTTTTCTTGAAACAGGTAGTTTAATTGAAACAAAAGGTTATATGTTAGATAAGGGAAGAAGGAACAGTTAACAGATACATAGACCAGTAAGGTTATTTAAAATAAGATCTTTATTGTAAAGTAAGAAAATACTATCAGTGTAGTGAGGAAGCACAATGCTGAACAGACAAAAAAATTGACTTGTAAATAGGTCTTTGGGAGGCTCTAACTCAAGTTACATTTATTATTCATGTAGTAATAAAGCCTGGAATATCCATTTGGAGATAAATATTTCATTGTGCAATGCATTGCACAGGTGAAATACAGGGGGTGGGAGTTGGGGTGTCCTCTTACCCAATCACCTTTCAATCTAATGAGAAAATGTGTGCAACAAAGAAGCACCGTAACAATGAGCATTTTGAAAACATAGTTTAAGGTTTCCGAAGACATAATGGTATCTCTGGAATTTTAGTTCCTATGCTTTAGCATTTCATGTGTCCCGTTAGTGAAGCACATCTTAATTTTACAGGAACTAAACAAAATGTACCTCAAAGGATGGGGAGGTGCAATCATGATGGGAGTTTTCAGGTATCTTATCTGCAGAATTCCAATTCCTTTTAGGTCAGATTTGTTAGACAATCAAAATCCACATCTATTGTCTTTGATTTAGGTCAATATTTAGCATTCATGTATATGGGCTATTTTTTATTTTTTTTTTTCTCTGAATCTTTCCAGTGCCAGGGAGCAGCTAATACAGTGAGTGTCAGATAGGCAGTGACCCTACAGAGTTTGATTCACCTTCTCATATCCTGCTTTCTCAAAGATTTGCATGGATATTCTGCTAAGAACAGCCACTGACATAATTTGGCAGCTAAATAATTTAAACCTTGTTATTCATTTTGTGGTCTGCTAGATGTTAAAAGGACAGGGAAAAAGAAGAATGAAAGGAGGTAAAAGCTCTGGGTTTGGTTGCTTGTTATTATTCCTTTCAGCTGCTCTTACAAGTACCTTATTTTCCAGCTTAGGCACTAGGGACTGGTAATTTAGAACACATGACAATGGATGATCAATGATCTATGCAAGAAGCATAGGGCACCACTGAGAGTACATGCTATTTATACTAATTAATACAGGAAAAATTGCAAAGAAGTAGACCACTATCTCAGCTTTACCTCACCTTTTGCACAGGAAAGGCACACCAATAAATAATCCAGTCTTTCACTCACCATCTCATTCTGTTGGCAGCCTTTGACAATAGCTTTGATTCAATTTGAAAATACCAACACTACTAAAACACAGAAGTTGTATCCTCCCTTTCACCAGTCTGTGGGCATGGCTCAGATAAATGAATTATTTACATTTGAGTAAGCAGGACTGCGGTCCCTCTGTCAGTAGAAGTGGAGGCTGTGGAAGGGTGAATGCAGTTCACAGCAGTGTGGCATTAATGCACTCCTGCTGGATGTCTTAGGATGCAGGGATTATTGGGCAGGAAAACTCACTCCTCTCTTGATTGCTGCACTTAGGGGTTTCTCTAGGGTACTTATTACATGAGAAAATGCAAACTGTAATCCAAGACATATAGTAATATAAATAAATCCCTGGAGAAAAGTTTTGCTGCTGTCATCTGCAAATTCTGTTATTATGCATAAATGGAGGAAGGAAGTGGAGAGTGCATGGATGAAATAGTGGTTATTCCATTTTAGTATGTGTATGCCTACCTATTCCCAATCTTTGCCATGAATTGCAATGATGTGAATGACTCATTGATTATTAGATATGGGTGGATGTGACCAGGATAGGGAGCAGCATTAAATATTGATCATTTGTGTTATCAGGTGTTTGATGGCACCACAAGCACTCAACAAGGAAAAGATGTGGGGGTTTTTTGTTCGGTTGGTTTTGGTTTTGTTTTCTTAAACAAGACACAAAGATGGTTGATATCAAAGGCGTGATATTAATTACTGAAGTATCATAGTACCTCTGTATGCTCCCTTTTATAGAGCTCTTGCTTCCACTCATATGATACATAGCTGGCAGTTGTTAATCAGCTCTTGGAGATATGAAGGTATTTTGTGCTTTTCACTTTTCATTTTTTTCAGGAAGAGGCATAACCACATGCCTCTAGCTATGATGATGGCTCATACAATGCTACAAATTGTTCTGTTTATCAAAGCATCTCTGGCCTCAGCATCTATGGGCTGCTGTCACTGTCTGCATGAAATATACTGGGGTGATAACATCAGACTTTCTTTTGTTGTTTCTAATTTGGCTCATGTGTACTTACAAATGTCCTGTGACATTTATATCTACACACAACTGTAAAAGTTGTTTTCAGCTATATCAGAAATGCTAGTTGAAGTGGCATTGGCATAAGGCCTTCTGGATACAGTCTTTTGAAACTACTTCCAAAGTTTTTTTCAGTAACGAAAGATAAGAGCAAACAACTTCCAAGTGCTCTAAACGTAGCAAGACCATCTGTTGACTTAAGAAATGAGCTTAGTAACAGTGATGTCTTTCCTGCTGTACGTTCTGGCAACAGCGAATACTTAAATCACTTTGGTTTGGTTTTTGGTTTGGTTTGTTTGTTGCCTTTTTTTTTTTTTTAAGATTTCAAGTGAATTCTTATACTTGTGTTTTAGATTTTAACACTTGTTAAGGGGCATTTCTCGTGTTTTAGCTGTGGCTATAAAAGGGCTTAGAGGTTGGAACCTTGCTTGATGGATATAGGGTAGGAAAGAGCAAGATTACAGTGTCACTATTCTGGTCTGTAAAAATCTTCATCACTAACTATTTCTTGTCTGCCTCTCTCCTGATAAATGTCACTATGCAGACACTGAGCAGACAGTTAGAATGCTTAGTAGTTTATTTTGAGTTAGTGGGCTGGTAGAATTCAAAACTCTGCAATGTGATTAAGGAATCTTTTTTTCTTTGCAGAAGCATCAATAATTCACAACATGGTCATACCTCAGTAAAAGAGGAAGAGAAACAGACTCAATTTATGGAAAGCTCCTCTACAGAGTTGCCAGGAACAAGGAAGGAAAGAATAACAAGTACAAGCTCTTACTGAAGAAGTGTATTTTGGCATACCTTCTGTATTCCAACCTGGTTGATTCTGTGATTCTGTGACTGTAGCTCCATCCAGAGTTGATTTATACCATATATTTGAAAAGGAAACCCGATAGAGTAGGCATGCATTTTTTGGCCAAATGTCCTAAGATGCTATTGGTAAGAGACTTGGGAAAAAAGTCCTATATACATCACATCATCCTGAAGGCAATGAAATATCAATGAGGACAGTGCAACAGAAACTGTGGCTTGAGAGGAAAAAGAATCTTTCATTCAAAGCTCAGAAGATCTCCTTACTATTAAAATTCAGCACACTTTCAGAAAACAGACTGAAGGACGAATCAAATAGAGTTTTATGACTTCATAGCTTTTACAAGTCTCTTTAAACTCTCCATTATTATTTGCTCTTCAAAGACAGTCTATGGCATTACAGAATATCAAAGGGGCAGCTGAAAAAGGCAAGCTTTGAGAACCAGCTACTAGAAAGCAATACTACAAAACACACTTATCAGCTTATCAAGCCTCTGATACAAGGTTTGATTGTGAGAGTAGTGGTGTGCCTTTGTGACATTCACTGGGGATTCATCACCTGTCAGAAGCCCTTCGGGAGTGTGCGTGTCACTAAAATTAGTACATCCTAGTACAAACAACATCTGTGGTGAAAGCTGGCAGAAAACACTGTATTCACATTGATACACCTTCAGAATAAGTCAAGGTAAGTAATAACTGGCTGCGCACCCTGGAGCTCCAGGTTGCCTCTGAATACTGTATTAGCTGAATAATATCTCATCATTTACCCAGCACAAGAAGTCCCTAAGAGGACCGGATGATCTCTTCTTGTTTCTCCCCTTTTCAGGGCCAAAACTCTCCTTGAGAAGTTAATGTGGGATGTAATTTTGCTTTCAGTTTTTAGTAATTTCATCTAGTGTGTGTGTGTGCTTTACTTCAATGTTCTAAAGTTTCCATTGGAAATGTATTTATTCCCTTTCCTTCCACTTCCTGCTTTGTTGCTCCTTGCAATAGATGTGTTTGTGCCTGAGAAGCAGGGATTGATCAGTATTGTGGGAGTTGTTCTTGTCATGAATGGACTTATGTAAAGGAAAGCTTGTCTTGCTGTCTTCTCTAAATATGCCTGGACTCTGAAATCATCTAATCTCCTCTGCAATGTCCACAGCGAGATCCTTCTGACTAACCATGATCTATCCTTAGCTTTCATGTATGTCACCCTGACCTCTGAAATGTGTATTACAAGTCATCCAAGTGTAGTAGCTTTAAAGGAAAATTTTTAATAGTAAGAGGAGCAAGGTAAGAGCAGAGCATGTATGCATGCACATGTGTGTGTTGTGGGAGACATAGATCAAAGGAATTATGTGATACCCAGTCCCCTATCATGAAAAGCAAGCTCTGCAGCCCTTTCCCTACTCCTACTTTGAACATCAACTTCCTATTACAGTTCTTTTATGAAAACAAGCATTGGTATAAGTTTATATGTATTTTTAGCTCTAACACATAAACAACAATAGTATCAACTTCATCAGAGCTATGTAGAAGTCTTTGTTGCATAAAGAGTTGGTACACGCAGTTTGCCATAGTGACTGACAAAGAGATTGACTGAAGCAAGAAAAAATGGGTTGGAAAGAAAGAATGTGTCTTAGACTCTTATATCTACAAGCCTACTTCTGCCATACTGGTGTGTGCCAGTAGGCCAGGGAAGGAAGGGACAAGATGAGATATGCACGAATATGGTTGCAAAGCCAGTTGCTGGGCTGTGGGATACAAGTTTCCTGAGATGTTTTGTCCCTGGGATCAGAGGTGAGGCACTTGGAATTCTTCTAGCCGAGTGTGGCTCAGCTCATGGCCTGTGCAAAGCTTTCATCTGGCTTCCCACTGCTTCTCTGGAGGAGACAGGGAGCAGATGCTCAGAGAACAAAGGTAGCCCACATGGCTAAACCAGCCCTCCTCTACCTGCCACAGTTAGACAGGTAGTGATGGCTGTTGTTATTGCTAAGGTGAGGGTCTGCCAAGTTTAACCCTGACTTTCTGGGTGATGTTGTGGCAGAAACAGGTGTGTGCATTTGATGCTGGCTGCTAGGAGGAATAAAGAGGTAGTGGATGGGGGTAGCAGTGAGTTTGGTTGAGCTTAGAGGCAGGCTGGTCTGTAGATGGGTAGAGGAGAGTCTGTCTTTCCAAAGCATGAATCTGGCCATGATGGAGCTGAAGGCTGGAATGCTCTCTGCAGCATCATGCCAAATGTGCCTGAGGAGACAGTGTAATTTCCTTTCTCTTCTTGTATCACATGGTCCTGCCAGACCAGCAATGCTCACAAGGAGCTCCAAGAGGTAAGTCTGAAATGAACTTTGATTGCATATGACCACTGGTTAAGTAAAGGCAATGCTCTCTGCCCCTCTGTGCACAACCTGTATGAAGTGAGTAAGAACTGAGGATTTGACTCTGCATGATTGATTTTCCATGATTCTTGCTGTACTACAGTGAGACACAATTGTCAGAATGGCTTCTGGAAGGAAGAGCTTACACTACTTAGAGACATGTCTCTCTTGGCTTCTGAGAATCGTGTTTGTTGTCCTGCTTTGCTTGCTTGTACTTGCTAAATGTTAGACTGTAATTGTTTTTACACTGAGGCATTAAATTGAGTGATTCACTGTGGATTTACTAAGAATCTTTTTGCACATCCTGAAGCTATAGATTGTTGTAGATAATAACAGTGGTAATCAAAAATATGAATGCAAGACACAAAAGAAAAGTTCTATTCCATTTTCTATCTTGATTGGGAAACTAAAAATGCTGACAAAAAGAGGAGATATTAATTATTTTCTATTTAACAACATAAGAAAATTGCTTTGATTTTTTGTTTTTAAATTGCAAGACTCTTGGCTATTTGACACAATTATTACTGGTTTGTTTTTGTTGTTTTTTTTTCTTAATATTCCCCATGTATTTTGTAAACCTTTAAACAAGAAGTTTGATTGCAGTTAAGTTTCAATGATACCTCTGCACATTACAAACAGAACATCAAACACCAGTCAAATGACAAATGCAAAGCTCTCCATCTATTTGAGACTTACACAGTTTTATTTACGTGGTTAGTCCTAATCCTTCACTGTGTGTGCACACAAGCACATTGCATGTCCACAGATGGTGTGATATTATCTACCAGCTAGCATCAGAGCAGGGCTGAACCCACCGATGAGATGCTCTGTGACTTGTAGCAACTTCAGTCTTTTTTAAAGGGTATTATAAGGGATTTGAAAGGCCTCATCTTTAGACTGAGAAAGAATTAAAATTATCTTTTGTTTCTCTCCTTCTTTTCCCCCTCTCTTATGACTGGCTCTTTCCAAGGATTTATATTCAGATTCAAACCATAAGTAGTTTCTTCCTGCCCTCAGATCACTCTGCCCTAGAAATACCATGGCAACTCACAAAAGCCCAACATAAGGTGCTTGCATTCATTAGTGCTATAAATTAGTGACACATTATGATAATAAAGAACAAGAGATGTAAAAATGCCTGTGTTAAAAGAAAAAAAAACAAAGTAAAAAGTTTAGATCTAATAAAACCATTGCCCTAGCACAACACACACTCCTCTCTGAAAAACAGTAAAACTAAGTCCTTTTGCTTTGTAATTATTTTTTATTTAAACTGGAATTGTTATAGTTGTTTTTTCATGACCAGAATGTTTTCATCTTGTGTATGACTCATACCACTAACTAAGCAGGCAAGTATTAACTTTGTGATTACTCCCTACCTATTAAATAATTTAGAAATCATTTTATTAACTTCATAAATTAAACAGTAGTACTGCCTTCTGCAAATAGCAAAAATCTCTTTAAATTGCCTTTGGGAATATTTCCTGAAAGTTTATCTGTGTTAGTCATGCAACAAGAAAAAATGTTCTTCTATTTGTAACCAGCTGCCACAAAGAGTAACACTGAAAGCTGCTTCTAACTTTCTCCAACGCTGTTTATATGCCAATGATTGCAAAGAAATCAATCCTTTTGTGTCTGTCAAAAGGCTATTTTAGTTCAGGTAGGCTATATGTATTTATAGTTTACATACCCAGTCATGTGATCATGTCACATTGTTCTAGGATTCAAAGGTAGTCATCTCTCATATTTCAAAAGGGAAAGCTTTATCTGATGATTTAAACAAAAGTAATGTGTCTTCATTAAAGATCTTGGTCACCAAGGCATTAAGAGGAAATATTTGAGTGGTTCCTTTGACTTTTATATGCACAACAGGCATAATTGTCTTGCAGAGTAATTTCACCACATCCATTTTCCCATGCATTAGCAATGAATGCAACATACTTAAGGATTGTTGTTTGTCTCTTCTGCTACTGTGGCAATATACAGCAAGATTTTTTCATTCCACCAAATCAAAACAAAGTTTACTGGAACACTGGCAGTAAAAAGGAAAATTTCCAAGATCAGTAGCTCTAAGGCAGGCCTGCCAGCTAAACGGCTTCAGGCTTGGCAACCCTAAGAATCCAAGCAGGCAGTTTTTCCAGAGATCTCAGGATCTGCACTGGGAAGTTTAAGAGCCCAGTTCTCAGTAGTCGGCAACATAATGCTCCAGGGACAGATAGCTTATTTCATATCTGCAATGTCATTTATATTATTTCTGAAACAAAGTTACTGCCAAATTTCCATCCTTGAAGATTCTTGGATTTGGTCTCAGTGGACTGAAATCTTGTTACAGAAACCAAACTCATCCAAAAACTTTGTAAGAGAAACTTTTCAACTGGTTCTGTTTCTTCTTTGGAAGGAAATATAGCTGTACTGCTTAAGTCTGCAATCTGTCACTAAATCAGTTGCATCATCCCAGCCATACATACATTTATTTCTTCAGATTTTTCATTAAATGCTTAGTGATTTTTTTTTTTTTTAATTCTTTTTGCTCCCCAGTGTCTTAAGCTTGGAATACTTGAATTTAAACAATTGATTTAATTCAGTAGCAGAGTGCTAAATGCTGGTCAGTGACATCTTGCAAGTGATTGCTTTATAATGCCTTTGTTTTAAAACCTGTAGCTTTCTCTTGCGGACAATTATGTCTTTCCTCTCTACACTCCTTCTGATAATATGCACTGCATAATCAATCTACGATCCCAAACTGTCAACCTGGGCACTTTTTTTCCTAACTTATGCATCATCAAGTGTTCTGCTGAAAATATATGACCCCTAAACCAAATACAGGTTGCTGCACTAACCCTGAAAGTCTGTCAAAGGTTGCTGGTAACAACTTATAGTCTGTGTCTTAAAGATGGCTCTCCACAGGCTTCTGTAGAGGTACATCTCTGAAGAGTGGAATTCTGTCTGCTTAATATATAAGGCTGAATTGGGTGTTAGGATAAATAGTTTGAAAGAGCAACAAGCGATTTAGTCTGTCAGCTTTCCTCAGCTGTCAGAGTCAGACTTCCTATACAATCTGTGGTGAGAAGTAGTCTTGACACCAAAACTAAGCTAGCCAGCCGAGGTGCTTAAATTAGGCACTCCAGCAATCTTGTAGCTGAGCTCCCTAGTTATGAAGTGGAGACAAATATACTTCCTGTAGATTGGGTTTTGAGACTATACCCCTCAATGCATATAAATTGTTAAGGCACAGCCTGCTGAACTCAGTAGAAAGGTCTGCAATTCAGAGTATTTGTGAAGTCTTCTATAATCTAGTTTTAAAACATTTACTGCATATCTAATACAAAGAACAAAGAAATACTGTGTGAGCTGCCATTTATATTTTCAAGTTCTGGGATCATCCCTGAAGCCTTCGTGCAGGCAGCCTTCTAGTGTTTTTTTTTGTTCTTCGCTGGGAATTTAAGTTCACCAATGGTAAAATGGTCCTACAATATAAATTCAGTTCATTTGTTTGAGGGTGATAATGCCACCTTTCCCACTGTTCTGCTTGGCACAGCTTCTGCAAGCTCAAGTTCTTTCAGTGGTATTGTGAAGTGACTTATGAAAGACCAGGGAAAACATACATTTAAATTTTAAAATCACAGAGTATAAAGTGCAAATCATGAAAATATACATTCACATTTATATAGGTGATGATTTTTTTTTATGATCCTTAATTATGGAAATAAATTTAAAGTGTGGGTGTTATAATAAGACCTGTCAAATACAGGTACAGAGCAGGAATCACAAAACCATTCATTCAACAAATCCACTATGAACTGCTAAGTCACAACTAACCCAAAATTATTGCAGATGATTTTATTTAGTAATTTAGACAGGTGACTCTGGAAATGGAAGCTCTACTTCCTTTCTTCTCTAGTGATGTAAAAAATCCTAATCATCTTGAGACCAGTGGGGATTGTAGTATGGCGAGGTTCTGGATTAACCCCCAGTTCTTGCTGCTGTGAAAGGAATATCAACACTAGTGAGTCCAGATGCTGGAACTGGCCGTACATCAGTGAGGTGCCCCTGCCCATGGCAGGGGGGTTGGAACTAGGTGATCCTTGAGGTCCCTTCCATCCGTAACAATTCTGTGATTCTATGACTCTTAGAGAATTACTGGAAACTGCACAGCTGGATAAGCGCTCAACAAGGAAGAAAAGCAGGCACAGAAACTAGCAATTGTTATGCTGAAGTAGATGACACACCTGAGATGGGATGGGGAAACAAAGGCATTTTCACAAGAACTGAGCCTATTTCACTTTGGATGGGAAAACCAAGCCAACAAAACCACAAGAAGTTTCCTGTTTAGTTTATTATAAAGTGAAAAGAACGAAATTAATGCTTTTTTGTGTTGGGTCAGGCCCACAAGACATTTGTTGCTGGAAAGGAAGTACTGTGGGAATCACATTCATAACCAAGAAACCAAAATTTCCAGTAAGTAATGCAGAGTTAAAAGCAGTAACTAGAACCATAGGCATGGTGGCATTAAAACTTCACTTTTGCATGAGGCTTGTCCAGAATGCTTCCTCACAGAGGGAAGATGTTTAATTACCATAACTTCCCATGAAGTGCACATGACCTAGATGATTACTTTGTAACTGCCACTGGGCAGGAGACACAGTTTAATCATTTGAAAAGATCAGGTTTCAGCAGTGGCTTTTGTGGTGCATCGAATGAGATGACCTTGGCAAAAGGTCGAAGGTAGATATTTTATAGCGGCAGAGTGAAACTCAAACGTATTGGTATGACACGTGTCAGCCAGCTTTGATCCTTTTGTTTCCCATTAATGCACAGAATAGAGAATGCTTAAAGTCCATTAAGCCTGAGATCTGCATTCAGTGCCCGGCACGTTCAATACCGAAACTTTTTAATCGATATCTGATTTTATAAGATTCTTTACCGTTTCAGCTAAAGTTTGAGATTTCCTGAGACTCTACTCTCGTAGCTGGGAGGCTCTGGGTGGTGGTGACCATGTTTACAGACTGTTGTGCTCTGTTGTGTTCGACACATTTTACAGTGACATCTAGTGACTACTTCAGGTAAATGCAGGCATGTACTTCAGCTCTCGGTTCCGTAGTTGTTAGCTCTACCTCGACTGTGGTAAATCCAGAATCTGAAGTCAAAGGCTGTCAAGCGCACTGTAGTTTCTCCATTGCTGGACTGTCAGTGCCTTCCCCTCACTTTCCCTAGAGGGTTTCCCTGCAAAAAATTTGGCTACAGCTGTGTGGGGTATTTCAGTCTCTGTTCTACATTTGTCATTTGTAGTACCTGTCTAATGTAAATACATTTAAGGACCAGAGGAAACTCCTTGAGCATCTGCAGTAATCCTCCTGCTTACTTTTTGTTTATACTGGGATGCTTGGAACCTGCTTCTCTTTTCTGTTAAGCATAACAGAACTTACATAAACAAATTAAACATAAAATCATAAACATTAACAATATGTCAAAAATTAGAGATAGAACAGTGTCCAAATATTACTATCTGATATATAGATGTTTCTTCAGAAATGCTTTTCACAGGACAGGGAGAATGTAGATCAAAACACACTGAGGTTAGAAGCAACCTTCACGTTCAATGAGGAGTGGACATCTCTTTCCAGGCTGTTTAGAGCCTGCATGCAGCAGCTGCCAAGACCCCTCATCTGCTCCCTGACTCATCTTGCCTGTTCCTCAGGTAAAGGTGGGAGAGGAATCTTGTCTTTCCAAAATGTGGTCGTTTGAGGCTGTGCCTTTAAGAACAAACACTGCTGGAACACACTGGCTAATGCATAATCAAAAAAGTAAATTGTTCACACATTTCAGAAATGGAGCAGCTTGTCTTTTATGGCCTACTTTATGTTGCTTCTCATTTTATAAGGTGGAACAATGTCAGAGATACAACACTTCACTCCAGCATCAGATATCGGTGTTCCTGAGTTTAAGATCTGGGCTCAAACTGAGACATTCCTAAAGTTTGAATTCATCCCAATACAAACACAAGTTTGTTTTTCAAATCAAGACTGTGGTTCATGCCTATCCTTGTCAACAGGTACACTAGTCTGCAAACTTTGATACCGTTTATGCCTTTTGAATTTAAACAGGGTTAGAGCTGAGGGCTTAAACTGAGGAATTTTCTGTACATATTGATTCTTTTCTAGAAGTAAATAAACAGGGGAGTGCTAGTCATGAGCAGTCCTGGTAATCCCTGGAGGTAACTGGTTTGGCCCCATATTGTTATGTTATGATTAACTACACAGATTTATTTCCCCCCCCCCCCCCTTTTAGTTTTCCTTTCTGTAATAAGGCCTGGACTCCAGCAACAAAATGCTTGCTTGTCAATGCAGGCCTTTGCCTTGCTGAATTTATTTCTGTTGCTATGACTCTACACCCTAGAGCTGTGCAGTTCTTTTTTTGCATGAACACTTGATCTCAGTAATCAGCACTACCTTCCTACTCTGTTACCAGAAGCTTTAGTACCATGCCCCCTCTTGGACAATCTTCTCCTTGGACCAATATTATTATTAAAATACTAAGCAGAACTGGGACTGGCCCTGATTTCAGAAAGAAACCCCTTTTCTCTCCAGTAGTATAAACAGTTGTAATATCTTCTTTTTACCTACCTAACAGTTATTCTTTTAATCTCATTTTTTTCCACTTTAATAATTAATCTCCCTTGAGGCAGTGAAAGCAATTCATGGTTTTAGTCTATAGAGATTAGTTCCAGTGCACTGACCTTGTCTGAAAAAACCCAGTTCTCTTATTGAAGAGAGACACTATAGACTGCCACAATCCGCCTTGATAAAGCCATATGGCATTTTATTACAGTTTTCATCTACCTGTCTGTCCTAAATGTACTCATTCTACAATAATGGTCCCAATGTCTTGCAAAATGTCAGTTCCTTGCTTGCTCCTTTTAAAAATACACATAGCGTGGTTTTTTTGCTCTGGGTCACAGGGTGTTGCTGTCAAATTATAGCAACAAATATTCTATCTGCTGAACTGCTGATTTTCTTACACTTTTTGATGGAGAATATTTACCCCTGTATTTTCAGTTTTGTTGTAATTGTCCAAATTTTGCTAATTCATAGGATGTTGTTAAAAGCTTCACTCCCATGAGATGCCTTGTTCTTATGAGTATAATAATCCTTACTGAAAACAGAAAAAAAGAGGAGTTCTTAATTTTTAGACCAAACCTAAACTATCATTTGATTCCACCACATTGTGACTGGATGAAGGCCTCACTTCTTCCCCTTTTAGCCTTTCTCTGTTTATGAATTTAAGAGCCAGGGTTCTGTTTTCTTTGTAAGTCCATCTAAACCATATTGGGTGTATTTCTGTACCTTTCACATCTGCAGAGTGCTTTTTGCCAATGAATGTCCTTTCCATACCTGTACAAACTCTCTACTTAGTCATATTTTACAATAAGATGTCTATTTTGACAAGTTTTCCTTTCATTTGAGATTTTTTTACCCATTATTTACACACTTGAATTATTCTGGGCAGCCTTGCCAAGTAGTTTCCTCAGTTTCTCAAAGTCTGTATTTCAGAGACAAAAATGTAGTAATAAATCTATTTGTGCCTATATTTAAATTTTAAGATGAATTGAAGCAGCTCATGATTGCTCCATTTTAAAGGAATGTGGATGCACCTGAAAACAGAACTGTTGCTCTAGAAGCACTTTTCAGTCGTGCATTGGCAGTTCATTCCCTCTTAGAACTAGACATTACAGTTTGAATTTTCAGGTCAGGGGCAACATACTGCTCTGCTCAGGCCTCCTCTGCTTGGATATCACGCACTGTGGCTAACATAGCTCACAAGGACTGGCTTACTAGCTTTCACAGCTCACAAGGACTGGCTTACTGACTTCCACAAGGCATAATGTGTGTTTAGGAATGAAGTGTTATGAAAGAAAAAGGGAATTAAAGGCAACATCCAAAACAAGATAGAAGTACAATTCAGGACAGTATCTCAGCTGTGTGCTGAATGCAGGGAGACTTGAAATAGACCATAGGAAATTTTAAGTAGTATCCACATCTGAGATTGTTCCCCATCTTTAGGAAGGTTATGACATCTAAAGAGAGCTGAGGCTCTGAAGTTCACAACCTGCTGCCAAATATAGCTGCCAATGACTTGAAGGACTGTAATTTCCCATTTCTTTTTCACCAGTCTCAGTATTAGGCTATAAATGGAAAGAGGAATCTCAAGCCCAGTCTAATTTTGCATGTTTAAAAAGTGGGTCACTGTTCAGTATTCCTGGGGCCAAGAGGAGATCAAACAGAGATGAAAATCATTGTGGCATCTGGTGTTCTCAAGGTGCTTGGCTGCAATGGAAAGCTCCCGTGTCTAGACTCTGCTCTGAGGCTTATTTGTTTTTTATCTAATGAGTGTTTAATATAAATTGTGTGGGCAGTATTGAGAACAGAGACCAGAATAAAATAGAATTTGTTTCCTTCTGTCTTACTCTTCGCTAAGTCCTGCAAGCTCAATGCTGAGATGCATAGGACAGGACAGTCCTGAATGTTTGCTTTGTACAGAACCCCAGAGAGTTACTATTATTGCTTGAAAAATGGTGGTCTGTGTTTCTGATTGTTGAGTATATTGTTCTGTATTGAAATTTTTCCTTTGAACAGGTAAAATTCCTCTTTTACAGATTAAAATCTCACCACTTGCTTTATTTAAAGTACCTATAGATTCTATTCAATCTATTCCGTTACCTTGGGTTTTACACAGCAATTTAATCCATAGGTATCTTGCCAAATCCATGTTTTGTTAGACAGCTGTATTTGTGAAAAAATGAAAGTACAAAGCAAGCAGAGGACAAGGACGGATTCATAACTTCCCAGGCTCCAACAAAAGTTAATCTACTTACTATGGACTCTTCACTGAAACCTTCAGGCATAATACAAATGAATATAATGCACTGTGGGTTTTGACAAATGGAGAACTTTCAAAATAATTAAGAATGCAAACTACTGATTAAAGAGATTTAGAAATGCTGTATCAGTTTGTGATTAATCTGCCCATTGGTCATAATATACAGGCAAATTAAAAATTAGCTGATGTATGAGCAATTTAATTAACAAATTAAAGAAGATTAAAAGGAAAATGCTACTTATCATGAAAGAGAATGGAATGAGCTCATTGTTGAAATGAACCTCTAACACTTTAATAGGTATAAAAGCTTATGATGTGTTTCACTTAAAATTGCAGTGTGGCATTCAAAACAAGCGGAGTGTGCTCCAGAACTGGTCAGCCACTGCTTTATTAAGTGGCCAGTAGAATTCAGAGCCAAAGACAAGGTGGATTTTCCAGATGGATTCTTTAGCTTAAGACTCTGAAAAGCAGAAGTTCTGTCTTTATTTGGAGTCCTTTAGAGAGATCTGTCCCTAACAGTGGGAATATTTTGTTTCTATATGAGTTGCTAAATTATTGTATTTGGCAGCTTTCTGTTTTGCAATAGCAGAACTTAACTGTTGTTTAATGTCCAGGAGGAGAAAATTCTAGATGTTGTGGGTAAGTACCCATTTGGTTTTGGGTAGTCAAACAGACAAGCATATCTCTGCTTCTGTTTTATTCATTTTCTCAAGTGGGATGGTAGTATTTGGAGCATGTAGCAAAGTTGTCTTGGGTTTACAGTGTATCCCTGTAACGCATGAATGAAAGTGCTACCTCCTGTTAAAGCAACTTTCATTAGCGCTCCAGATAGTTTATGTGAAGGCAAATCTATTTTAGGAACCACTTGTGAGTGGGAGAGAGGAGGAAATGAGCTCTCTTTGGCATCCCTCCTTCTAACAGTGCTGCAGTAAACTTTTCTTTCTGAGGAGAGAGAGCCTCCCATTTGCTTTCCATTCACATAATTTAAAATTATTGGAAAAGTACATTACCACTACTGTCAAAATCTAGTACATATTATACCCATATTTCAGTGCACCAGAACCAAACTCAAATCTTGAGTTCATTAGATAACAAGACTAGAACCTGTGAAATATCTCCAAACCTAATTTTCTGCACACTGCCTGGCACTTTTGGACATTTTTGTCATCTAACATATTGAAACAAATATACACAGAAAGGTGGCCAAGTCAAGCCTTAAAGCTTTGGTACTGTTGTGGCCATGGCATTAGACCTATGAGAAAGGCAATCAAAAAGGCTGTCCTGCCTTCAGTTTCTAGTCTGTGCTGGAGTGTGGGCAGAGCTGGAGTGTTTGGAGTGTATGGAGAGTTAGATAACAAACATGACTCAGAAATTGAAGCTAGTTTGGCTGAGGCTATTGGTAACACATTGCAGCAGATGTGGCTGGCTTGAAAAAGGCCTGTTTATTTCCCACCTACAATGGTATCAGAACACAAGAGTGCATGGGTGTCAAACTTAATGGAGAAGAACTATTTCTTTGCTAAGCCCTGTCAGCCTGCAGCTGTTCACTGGTGAAAACATGTTTGCAGACAGGGCTGGATGCCACTGCAGTGTGGATGAAGGATAGTCTGCAAGGCAAGGGGTGCTCATTTCACTGCCATGTGACCTATTTTACATGCACTATTGGCAAGTTCTGGATGTGTAGAAAGTTCTATTGCTGTCAAAATCTGAGAGGAAAAGAAAAACCACAAAATACAGAAATGGATGTCAGAGGGTTATCATTCCTTGTACTGCATGTTCCTCTCATTCATTTCTATTCCTACAGGTATAAGTTCTGCATAGTTAAACACAGGTCATTCATCACAAGAGTGACACTTTCCAGTAAAGGAACCAAAGTGCTGAGAAACTGAAGGAATTGTACAAGGGCATACAAGAAGTTGTGATTAAACAGGTGGATAAACCCAAATTTCTTGTGTTAGGCTAGTGGTCCATCTGCTGGCCCATGTTACTTTGATGGAAGGAAAACTGGCATCTCCCTCAATAGTTTCAGCAAAAGGTGCACCTGGAAGATCAGCACCTCTGTAACTGATGCTGATTCAAATCAGAGAATTCATTTCCTCAAATTGGGCATCCTTTGCAAAGCAAAGCTGGCAGCACAGGACTGATTTGCACTGAAGAAGCACTGTTTTCTAGGCTCCTGCAGCTCTTACCTTCAACGTTCTATAGAGACAACAGAATACCTGCGGGTTTTGCCATTTACCTTTTTCTCCCAGAAATGACATTATCTCTCAGCCTTGCTCTCAGAAATAGTCAGAGTATGCCTTGTCCTAAACTTTGCTCTCCCCTTAGCTCTGCAACTATAAGGACTGTGTACCTGACAAAAGTGCAGGCTGTTGCTATGTGACATTTGGAGATCCTCCACCATGTGAAGCCTTCAGGATTGGTGAGATGTTGCTGGATCCCTTGCTTTAGTAATTCCTTCCTTTTCTTCCTTTCCTATACATGTAACTTTTCCCATTGCATATAGAAGCAAAAATAAGATTCAAGTGCCTTTCTCAACCAGCTGCTTGGTTCCATCTTGATTTCATTTGGAGGATCCTTAAAAGCCTCTTCCATGACAGCAGATTGTGGCAAGGGTTACAGTTAGGGTTAGGCCATTAGGATTAGAGTTAGGGTTAGACCCATCCTAGTCCAGGCTTGGCTGTGACCTCTGGGAGCTGTGGTTGTCTGTAGTGCTGCTGTGTTGATCAGCTTCTCAGAGCTTTGTGAATTCACTAATTTGCAAGGTTTTTGATGTCAACTTTGTTTTGTGGCAAGAAACTTGACTACCCCCTCTCACTGGGTGGACTTCATGCCTGTCTGGCTTCACAGTAGGAGGGTGTACGTGACTCAAAGTTCTGCACTGTTCAGGCTGTCTGACATTTCTTCTCTCCAATCATGAAAAGCTTTCAGCTTTGATACCAAGCTTTCATCTAGCTTCTCTCTATGCCAAACATATATCATTAGTCTGTTTGCTACATTTGAAATGTATCTGTAGAATAGCAGCAGGGTATGCTGGCATGATTACACAAAAGATGTAGTGAGTGGAGGCTCTGCCACATGTACTTATCAGCATACCGATATGTTTGATGATAATGTTCCTCTTTCTGCAGCGTTAGTCAGGAAGTGGTCTCAGATCAAAGTCTGTCATTTCTTTAAATACCTTGCAGTTGCTTCTGCATCTGTAAGCCAAGCTGTTCTCTTCCAGTTCAAAGAAAAGCTGGTTGCTTTTAACCATTCATAGTTTGCACTAAAACAGAAGAGAACACAACTTGTTAAAGGTGACTATTGCTTGTGCCCATTAAAAATGGACTATTTGTGAATGGAGGCCCGTGTTGTAGAGGCACCTTGTCAGTACAAACATTCTCATTCCAGTGCTTAGTGCCTCTGCTTTCTAAAGAGCTTTTCACTCTATTATTTGGAAAGCTGGAGCCCTTCTGAGTGTTAGAGCTGCAGTACATGCTCTGTTGCATTAGTCATGATCACCTTGCCGTCACTTTGTGCCTCTCCCCAGGTGATTGTCTCTCTCTACAGCTCAGCTGTGAGAGCAATCAACAGGCAGTTTGTGGGTCTTTCCTAGCAAGGTGTCAATCTAACTACCCATTGTCTCTCTCACTGTAGTGCTTCACTATAAATGTGTGGTAGTTTTAGGCTATGCCTTTAAAAATTTTCCACAGGTCTTGAACAGAGAGTAGTAAAATGTAAATAAATCACTATTGGGTGTAAGAAGGAAAATAATGATAGTTCTAAACAATCCCATTGGAAAGATAACAGACTTAAACTAGTTGTACAGAACAATCTCTCTCTGTTTCTTTGGCTCTGGCTGATGCTTGTCCTGGCCTTACTGACCTTGACTGCACTGCTTTCTTGTGACTGGTGTTTAACAACAACTTCTCTGCTTTTCTCTTGTCTCTTTCTGTACAGGGTGGGAGGGAAGGAGGCAGGGAAGAGACAAGCTGTTGCAGCTCGTCTGGTCTTTGGCCAGTGGGGTTCTTGTGCTGTTCATTAATTGTAAATATTGTATATTTTGTATATATTCATTCATTGCATTTCATTGTAGATGGTAGTTTTGCTTGTAAATACAGCTTTCATTTGCTTCCAACTGAGCTGGTCTGGCAAATTCAATGTTAGGGGGGAATTTTCAACCCACCACAAAATGTTATGTAGCTACATCAATGCCCAAAGAGCTTTTCTTTAAAAAATGCTTTGCTGCTTTTGAAGTGTGCTTCCTTACTCCTAGGAGTGTCCATCCAACATTAAAGTGACTTAGGAAAAGCTTGGAGCCATTTGTTACCTAGCTTGAAAGATGCGGGTATCAGAGCAGTGGCTCCTGTTCACTTGTGGTCTGGGTGAGGCTTAATTAAAACTGTACATCTTGGATTTGGCTGTTTAATTCTTAGCAGAATTAACCCCAGTCATTCATTTAAAATGATGTGAGACACCATTTAGCCTCTGAACAATGATTTTAGAGTTTCTTCAGTTATTCTGAAACCTTTTCTCATTGTATCTTGCTAGCTTCTCACTAAATGAAAGAAAAGAAGTTAGCTGGCCTAATCTGGTCAGTTTTACATTGGAAAAAAAGGCATTCTGTTCCAAAGCAGGCAGAGGTTCTTTGCCTTAACTGCAGGCATGTTGTAATGTAATGTAGCCATCATGGTCCCTCACCAGCCTGTTTGCCCACAAGGGAGCCTGTTTGCTCAGCAGAGGGGACTAATCCCAGCACAGAAGTGTTGGGGAAAAAAAAAAAGAAGAAAAATAATTTTGACAACTAACATCCGTAGAAAAACTTATTGGTAACTTTAGTGAACTGCAACTTTCATGCAAAGTCTTTTCTGCAAAGAAGCCATAAAGTAAAAGTGAACTATGGTCAGACCCCAGGGACAGATTGTAGAACCAAGTGCCTCTTTCTGCAGGTCTTATCAAAGAACTGGGAAGGCCTGTGGCAAAGGCCTGTATCATAGGCTTGTGACAAAGATAGTTTCTCTGTGTTCCAGCAAGGGTGCTTGCACCTCTTAAAGGCTATAAGTGAGGTGATTCATTATAAGGGCTTGTCCAGTTTTAGAATTCCCTTGTTCCTTCACCTTCATGAATATACTGATTTCTGAAGAAGGGATTCTTGTGCTCTGTGCTGTGCCTCTTGGACACATTGTAGTGTGAAGTATGGAGAGAGCAGAAATGCAGCAAAGGGCACTATGGGCAAAACAAGTAAAAAAAGATCTGTAAGATACAGAAGTCTTTCTATATGTCTGCTAACCCATGGTACTTCAGGAACTAAAATGATTGTGATCCATGCTGTTCCTCACAGCATTATCTGCTCAGCTCCAGTTATTCCTTTCAGATGTGGTTTCAGAAATTGCCTGTTACTTGACAAATCCAGCACTGGTAACTCCAGTCCTAAGATGAGCAATACATTTCATAGGGAAACATGACCAGCTGGCCCAGCCATGTGGGTCTGGTGATTCTTCATAAGTTTGACTAATTTTGATGGTGTCTCTGAGGAACTAAAAATGAACACAGACTTTGCTAGAAGGGAACTTTCACTACCTTTTTGTTTCCTCATTACAAAGACAGCTGAACTCAAATCAAAGTGGTGGTTTTCACCTCTAACTGGAAACCACATCTGAGTCAGTTAATCGAGATCAGTCATTGCCATCTGGGGTAATATGATGACACCTTCCAGGTTGATGGACCAGTTGCTCCACAGTAGAAGCATCAGTAGATAACAGGTTCAGATAAGAGACTTACCAAACACTGCAGATGCTATTTAAGTCTTCTGCAAAGAGCCCATCTTTTGTTTTGGCATGGCAGTTTTGACACCATTTTATGCAAGCCCTTCCTGTGTGTGTAGATGAAACACATCATCTCTCTTTTTGACAGAAAATGCCTTATAAAGATATTTCTAGGGAGCATTCACTTTGCTACAAATCCCTTTCCTGCTAGCGGGATACATGGGAAAGAACTTCTTGTTTAATTCAATCTTCTGTTCTGTAAAATAATGTTTTTAAATCTGAAAATCCTCCTTTGCCCCTTTTCTCTTGTGCACCTGCACAACACTGGATTTATCTTGAAAGTAGTGTTTGGTGTTTTTTTTCCCCTCTGTTTTAAATGTTGCAAAATGCTTCAATTCAGCCCTGACCTGTGCCCTGCCTTAGCAAAACTGCCATTAAGAGACTACTGTTGACTTTTGTCCTAACAGGTCAGTCTACAAAAAATTGCTTAGCAGGTTCTTGTAACATCAAAGATGCCTGAGATGGGATATCAGACATGGTGTCTGTCAGGCTATGGGATGGCTGGAAAACATTAGCCAAGTAGAAGGAGAGCAAGGACAGACTGATCACGGCTGTGGTCTGGTGTAATGCTGTGTGTACCCACCAGATCCAAGGTTCCCAGAAAGAGATGGCAGAATTCTCTTCCCACCAAATTCTCAGGCACTCCATCTATGAAAGTTCTTCTAGGGCAAACAGTGTAGTTGCAGTTTTGCAGCATTCTGACCCAGGGTGGAGAAGGGAGGCAGGAAGTGCTGATTCCAGGGAGGAGCGTGTTGGCAGTGCTGCAGCAACTTCCTCTGATGTCGGGCTGATCTGAAACAATATAGTTAGTTTGATTTTTTCAGGTTACCCCTAGTTTGGAGCAGGTTTCTTTTAGTAAAACAGATATTTTCTGTTAAACCCCAGAAAACCAGTCCATTAGAAATTTCTCATTGTTTTGCTAGCCTTAATAAATTTGCCACCTTTTAGTGTTTTCACTTAACCCCTTCAATTGCAAACTCACAGCAGTAGATTATTGCATTCCTTTCTTATTCTTTTGGTGTTTAGTCTTTAATTCTTTGGTTTGGTTTACAGACCTAAAGATAGTAGAAAAGGAAGTCAAAGTGTCTTTCTGTTGCCCTGACACTGTTCACATTGCTGTTTCCTCATGTGGGGCTCAGGAGGAGGCACAGCTCATTGCAGGATTCCTCTGACTGTTCCTGAACCACTTCATGGAAAAGTGTTTTAATTGCTCATGCAGTAACAGAAGACAGTGGAATGGAGAGCTAGCAAAGCAAAGTGTGCTTAGTTTTAAAGGACTGCACAAACAATAAATGCAAATTATGAAGAGTTGTGAACAGGAGAAGTGTGAAGGACTAAGATGAATTTATGCTTTTCTAGCTCCCTTCTACATGAAAAATGGGCATAAAATCCCCTGTGTGCTGATTTGCTTGTGGGAGAATAGGGGCGCGCTGGGTGAAAAATAGCCTGTAGTGCCCACCTTCACTTGTTAAATAACCTGGACAAAGGAGAGGAGAGAGATTCATCATCACTTGTACCTGAGCGATTTCAGAGCCGTTCTCCCAGACGGATTAGGCGCCTTGGCATCTCTTGTGTAAATTGTTCCGGCTTTGTGCACCTCGCTCGCCGGCACACCGAGGCAATCTGGAAAGAGAAGATAGGCCCGGTTGCAGCTCGTTGTTTCTCAGATACGGAAGGGCACCCCCTCCCAAAGAGGCGAACAGAGGCTGGGTCGACCGTGGCGTGGCGGCCATTGCCCGCCAGGGGGCAGCAAAAGGCCGGGAACGCCGCCGGCCCCGCGTTCTGTTCAGCCGCGGGCTCTGGGGGCGCCTGTGGGTGCTGGGTGGGGACCCCATGGGCGGTGTGGAGGCAGTGGGTACTGTGGGGAGGGGCGTGGGCAGTGGGGAGGGAACGGGTGCTGGTGGGAGGCCATGAGAACTGTGGGGAGCCCGTGGGAGCTGGGGGCAGCTGGTCAGTGCTTTGGGGGCGGGGAGGGGATGGTGGTGTCCGTGGGTGCTGGGGGGTGTGTGTCTGTGGATGCTGTTGGGGTCTAATGGGCGCTGTGGGGTTGCCATCAATGCTGTGGGTGGGGCTGTGGCGGAGCCATAGGTGTTGGGGGGCCATGGGGGGGTAAATGTGTGCTGGGAAGGGGACAAGTCCTGAGAGCACAAAGAACCAACGTTAGTTGGGACAGACACTTTGCGAGTGGCTTGCATGGGCATGCAGGCAGCTGATGTTTCATAGATGAGCTGCATCTGGCTCCAGAGAGGTTAAAAAGGAACACAGAGTCAGTGACACTACTTGCAGTGGCACAAATAATTGTAATCTTTATTTTAAAAAAACCCCAGCAAACAAAACACCTCTTCAAATACATTTGAATATTCTACAGATCAGTTTTGTTTCGCAAGTGACCCTTCAGAGCTCATGTAATAGATATGTGTATTTATGCAAAACTTTGGGAATTAAAAGGAAATGTATAGCAACTAAGATAAACTGGAATGTCTGAGGTGCAGAAAGTTGACAAAGAAAAGCAGAGACATTAAGGAAAAATCTAACAGAGTTAGAAACATTAAAGAAAAATTAGTTCTATGTAAGCAGGAGTGGGAAAAATTCTGGCAACAGTGCAGGCTCATTAGCAGTAAGATACAGTAAGCCTTCTGATGCAGCAAAGGCAGCAGAGCTTGATACAGGTTTATTTAAGTGCGTGCCTGTGTGGAACCCATTCTACAGGTCTTCATAGTTCAGGTTACTGTTAATGGCAGGGTTGAGGGAGTATTACAATCACAGTTGTCAAGAATATAAAAACTCAGGGAGCAGAATTCTGCTGCCAAGTTCATAGTTTGGTGTACTTGGTAGTGTTAGGTTCAACTTTACAGTTCAACTTGATCTTAAAGCTCTTTTCCCACCTAAACGGTGTATTCCCAGTGTAAATGAGCTCTCTGAAACTCACTTGCATTCTTCCTGAGCGTGAGAAATTCTTTAACATCTTTAAAGTGATTATTTCATGTTTCCCTGCCTAGTTGTTCCTAATGAAGGGCATGAATTCATAATACATATTGAGATAACATTAAGTGTGTAGCCTAAAGCGGGAAAAAATTAAATGGCAAATTCTTGGCCTTTGCTGATAACTTGGTTGGTTATAAAGGGAAGGTCAAAATTCATATGCTTTACAATGAATTTCTAGCAACTGTCAGATGCTTCCCAGGACCTCATGGGACTTTACTTACACATGATTTTTATACTTAATGTCTACTTTAAAGTATTTATGAGAGTTCTAAAGCTCCCTGTGTTAACAACAGGTGAAGATGCACTGTCTCAAACCCCTTTAATCCTTATATATATAAATCCAAGCTTTTCAAAAGTTGTGTAGATAGTTTTGTATTAGCCTGAACCTGCCTATTGGCTTTCCTTGGTCTAATGAGAGCATTTTTGGAGGCTGGACTGAAACTGAGAAATGCTGTAGTTGAAAAGATGTTATAACATACACCTCAATCACATATTCATAGATAGTTTAAAAGAAACTTTTTTTGTTGTGTTTTTTTAACAAGGAAAACAATAATGCCAGCCTGTAGATATTAATCAAAAATGTTGAAACTATTTTCACAAATTGCTTGGGTGGCTGGAAAGCTGTCTTATTAGAAGGCAAGGATGGTAAATAACTACTACCCTGCATATCTACTTTTGTGCCATAGCAATGTTCATTCACAGGTCTCAAAACGCTTTCTTTTCAGCAACTTGGGCATTTTTATGATCTGTCTCTTGCATAGGCTGTTGTGTCAGATGAATGACATCTTGTGAATGACTGACAGAGCTAGTAGGAAGTACCCCTCATGATACTCTAGGAAGACAAATTTATCTGTCTCCTTTGAAATGAAGATGCATTTTACCATTGTCCTTAATGGAACATTTCTTCTCTGAATGTGTTCACAGATAGCAAATCCATCTCTTTTCAATGAGCAGAGGGAGGAGTTCGTTGCTTGCTCACTGACATAGTTAGAAACCTTTACTGCAGGTCATTGGACCATGTTATTCCTCAGTGCATAGGGTTGCTTTTCAGCCTTATATATTGTATGATGAACCCTGGGCCAGAAAAAATGATTTTGGGATGCAGGTGAACCAAGTGAGTCAGTCTTCAGCACGCTGTTTCCTTATTTGTTTTTTAAGAGCATGTTTCCCAGCCATCAATATCCAATCAGTGCTTTTGGGTTGTACTGTAATGTGTTTCTAAATGTTTTGGTGAAGGGAAATATGGCAAGACTATATGAGACAGACTTTATAGGTGTATCTGATATACATAGGAGTTAGAATGGGTTGGCACGTTTGCATATCCCAGCTGGTTTCTGTAGGGAATTACTGGGCGGGCACCTGGAGGCTGTGTGGCTGCAGGAGATTGCTGCTAATGCCCTCAGCTGGACCTATCAGGCTGAGCACGAACCATGTGCAGCTGCAGCTCTTCAGGTCCCAGCATCAGCTCAGAGCTGACTTGTAAATACTTACCATAACCAGAGCGATAGGGAAGAATTCAGCACAGTTCTGGGCCCTTACAATGCATTGTTCTTCTTTTCCTGCTTGCCTAGTTAGCATAGTATGGGTCACTATGTTGCAGTGTGGTACAGAGCTGTGTGTTTCTAAAGGGAAAGTTCTTCAGTGACCTCCTCTGCAATTACCACAGCTAAAAGCAGGCACCTGGGATATATGTAGAGCAACTGATGTGCTGCCCTTGTCCAGGTGCTCCTGCCCTCCTTGTGGGACTTTATTTCTGTGGAAACATAGCAGATACTGCTTTGATATTGAGATTTTGCCTTAAATTGAGACAGAAAAAAAAGGGAATAATGTCTTCCCATCTAGCTTCATTGTATCTTCCACTTCAGTAGCAAACTCAAGCACAATCTTATTTGCCTTTTGTACATATTTTTCAGTAATTTTTGCTTAAGAGCTTTACTCATCAATATTTGCATTCAAACAGAGTTAGGACTTCAGCTGAACATTCAATTGATCTGCTCAAAAAAAGATATATTACCACTGAAAATTGATTGAGTTTAACAGAAGAGGCAGAAGATTTGGAAACAAGATGTAATGAGGTCTCAGCCTCTCTCTCTCTCAGGTTTTATTTGCTAAAATCGTAGTATCTTGAGCATAGTAGAACGCAGAACAGGAAAAGGCAGTGTATTATTGTAGAATTAGTTTGAATTTCCTTTGTATAGCATATGAGGGCCACCTTGGCATCTTGATGTGTACGTTTAGAGGATGAAGTACTGAAATAAGCTGAGCTTTCTCTCCTTCACATTGATCCAGAAGAGTTCAACATAACCTATCACCTGGCCAAAAGCTCATTACTGTGTTAAGCAAGTCAGCTGATCTAAGCAGTTCTCCTGCTGAACATGCTGATCCTATGAAGCTGTAAGAGATTTTAAATCTTTTTGTGTTTGTTTTAGCCAGAGAAACAAGGAAGCATATATCACTTCTGTGTTTCTTGGGGTTCACAAAAAACACTTTACAAATGAAAGCGTAAGGCGAAGTATGGCCTTAACTTCTTTGCTGAATGAGTAACAGTACCTGTTTGTGTCAAGGGAGGAGGAAACAATAACAAATACTGCTCCAAGAACACAGGAAAAAGGGAGAATCTCAGTAGGGGTACTGTGAGATGTCAGCACAGAGTTAAGGGGTACCAACAAGGAGACAAGTAAACTGCCTCCAAAACATACCTGGCCCAGCTTGTGCCTGGCTCTGCCCCTCTGTCATTTGTTGTGTCTGGCCTCAGGGCAAGCCCTCAGGAGGAGGGTGGTCAGAACATGTAGGGACCTGTATGCCTGGGCATGTCTGTCATCGTAGTAGGCGTCTGGCATGTGTAGTTAAACTGCAGCACAGTTAGGCTGTGTATGTAGGAGGCTGGCTCTGAGGGCAGGCATAGCTACAGCTGTTCTGCAGGCAGTCTCAGGTGTGTTCCTGTTGTGCTTCCAGAGCTACCTGCATTCCATCTTTGGGACTGCCTGTAAGCTGAGTAACTTGAAAGCAATGGGGAGTCAGCGCTTTGTCCGAGTATAAAAGCTCGTGTAACTGGCTTTTAAAGGGCTCCCAGTGTGCCTCTCAGAAGAATCAAATAATGCCTGATGATATGTCATTTTTCATAGGGTTTTCAGGCAGATTTCGTACTGCTCTGAGACAGACTGTTCTGATTACTTCTGTAGAGAATAATGTGTATTTTAGCAACCTTTCCACCAAGAAGTTTCAGTGGAAAACTGCATAGATGATTTGCCACTGGAAATCTGTGAGACATTGCCCGGTGCTCTGTACAGGACAATGGCATTATACAGTCTTGTAGCTGGTGGCTAAAAATGAAACCTGACTTCAATTAAAGCTCTATTTAGTGATGTTCTCAGGCAAATGCTTGTCCTAAGTAAAACTGCAGCTAGGGGTCTCTGTGTGCATGTTTATAGGCAGCAAAGTGGCAAGCTGAAATGTGTCTCAGAGTTCATTTGCCACTCTCAGAAGTTTGTCTTATATTGGAAGGATTTGCTGATTTCAGATAGGAAAATATAGGTGTAGGCTTTATGTTTCTATGGCATGTGCTCTTAGGCTTAATCCTGCCAACATCTTTCCTCTGTGTGGCTCTACATTATGCATCTATTGGCACAGAACGGATTATGGCAGGAATGCCATTCATTGACTTCTCTAGGATTTAAGGTGCTCCTTCATGGGTTGCCTGTCAAGGAAGGACTATGGCTGTATAGTAGAGTTTGCTGTGTGGCTGCCAAAGCAGCTACTACTCTTGCTTGCTACTTTGCCCAGGAGTGTTCTACCAGAAGTGTTATTTGATGTGAGGTAAAGAGCTCAGATTTTAGCCCTCTGTTATTGAGTGAGCTCTTTCTTTCTGCAGGTCTCCACATCCTGCCTGCTAAAGAGGATCTCCAAGTTTAGCTCAAGTGTCTCCATCCTTGGCTAGAGGTAGTGACATGTCCTTTCAGAAAAGCAGTTGTCCTCAGAAGAAAAGCTTGGGTGATCAAAGTGCAGTATTACTAATTTGGACCCATTCAGCAATGAAACATAGTGTCACAAATGGTATGCACTTGTGTAAGTGTGAGAAACCCAGCACTGAAGTGTTTTGATGGAGCTGTGGGACAGCCAGGAACAGAAATCTCAGTTTCTTAATCTTGAGGTCAGTGGGATTTTGAGAGGCAGTCTCCCCTGCTAATGTCAGTTCTATAATAGCATCTGTGTTTTCCAGATTGACATTAAACTGAATTGTTAAAAAGTGCCTGCAGTAGAGAATGTGCTAAGTACCCAAGAGTGAACAGAGAAGCCATGTAAATCTCCTGGATTGGTTTAGCCCCCAGTGGCAGAGATTTTTTAGATCAAAGAAATGGAAAAGAGTATAGAAGTAGGAACATGACAGCTCCCCAACTGTAACTGCTCCAGGTTTCTCTTTTTGCAGGGGAGCTGACTCACAATGGAGGGAACATGTTTTTCCTTTCATTTTTTCTGTATTTTTGGATCTGAAGATTGTTAGTTTCTCTTTGAAGAGTTTACTTTATAGCTTCATGATGAGCTGCAGGTGGCTTGTGGAATCAACGTGACAATATATCATTCATTATGACACCTTTTGCTGACTAAGAGTGTCTTCTAAAAATGAATTGGTTGATTAATGCATGTTTTTTGTTAACATTATTAATTCTCATCCTACTTTTTTCATGGAACTGACCTGGAAGAAACCTGCTCAAAAAAGCATCAAAGATTTTCTAGTAGCATAAAGTGAAATAGCAGCCTTCTCTATCCTGTGTGCAATCAGCACAAAGGAACTGTTAAACTTAGCAGAACTGGGTATTTCTAGTTCTAAAATGAATAGTGCCATTTTTACTGAAAAAGACATGAAGTATAAACAAACATTTTAGGTGTTATATATGATCTAGCTCATATTAGCTACAAGACAAGTTATCCCTTTTACTGATGCAGAATGCATATGGGAAAGTGCTGAAACACTGAGAGACTTGCCTATTGTAACTGGCCAGCTCGTGGTCTTACTGTCCTTTCCCACAGAAGTCCAGGAAACGTGAAGGCATGGTGCACTTTGCAGCTGGCACTTAGCACATCTCATCTAATCCATTTTTAATGTGACTTTCACTTTGAAGCATCATGCTAGATATGAAAACTAGATAAAGCAATCTGATGTTACTGCTAATGTTTCTAGATGCAGTGAGGTCAAAAAGTACAAAGTCTTATAGCAGCTACATCTGTGACAGCTATAGAAATTAATAAGTTAGACAAAGTTGTTTCCCAATTTTTAATGTTGTTTGAGACATTGACCTTTCCAATTTGCAATAGCAGAATGTCTTCCCCATCAGCAAAGCAAACTTGACCTTTCTTACACTGGTAGACAAAATGTATTTTCTTCTTGACTGTGCTGGGACAATTTTGAGCCTCTGAATTTTCTAAGAGATTAAACAAAGGGATGTGTATTTATAGGTTGTACAGGTGCACCTCTTCAGTGCACACACCAAGGCACATTTACAGCCTTATATAATTGTATTTCAATGTCTGCAGTCAAAGTCTGCTCCCTCTGTCTATGTAGTAGGGACATGTGAAGTACACATGCTCAGTCATTTCTTCCTGTCTTTGCGGGGTACATGGAAGAATGATAAATACAGCCGAAGATGTATTCCAACCATGATCCAACCTACTCACCCGTTAAGAGATGGAAAGGTTGCACATGTATGGGGTGATATGATGGAGTTTTTTAGCTCTTTGATGCCTGCTTGGCATGACTTTGTGCTGTGGAGTTCCCCATCCAAACATAGTTTGGTTTACCAGTCCGCTGCATCTTGATGCTTTGAAGTAAAAGGAGTAATTATGGTGGGTCTTGTCTTTACTTGGTTTCTCTTAACTCTTCGTATAAGCTGCTACTTTCAGCCTTCTTTACTGGTTGGGGGGAAAAAAAAAAAAGGCATGCTTACCCTGATTAACTACAGTGATCATGATCACTCCTTGATTTGCAAACTGGTTCCATAGAAACAAAAAGGGCCCATTTTCCTTTTCCACATCAAAGCACACTAAGCTTCTTGTCTACGCCTCATCAAAGGAATGATTTCAGCACATGTATTCCTCAGAAAATGACAGGAAGAACCAGGAAACAAAATTGAAATGAAACATTAATTTAAAAGAACACAAGCAACCTAATTGGAGATTTACTTTAACAGACTTCCCCATGTCTGAAAAATGATGGCTGGGAGCATTATCAGGCTTTCGTCAGGCACCATCTCTGAACTGTTCATAATAACCCTTAAGTCTGCTTGCTGTGATTTTAAAATGAATTTAGAAGCCATCATCTGTGTGGGTAATCTGAGAGTCCACATCTTGATCCTTTGCTCAGGAAAGATGTATTCATTAAAAACTGCTAAAAAGCAACAGAGAACATAAGGCATGTCAAGGTCACTGTGATATCCTTCTTCTGAAATTACTGCAGTAGTCTCTACAGCATATATATAAATCATATCTGGGCCAGCTAAGTTCCACTGACTCAGCTAACGTTACACCAGGGATGAAGTGGCATAAGGTATCCATGTTTTCTGTGAGAAACCAAATGCAATGTCTCCAAACCACATTCATCTCTCATACAGTTAGAATATAATTGCAAAAGTGAACATCCCAAGTTCTCATCACTCAGGGCTCATGGTGGATATAAGGACTATTCCTGGCAGCTAAGGAGTATGGGCTGTCACCATACAGTCAGCAAAGGAAGCTGCCTCTGTGCCCTTTAGAACGAAAATAGTTGTCTCAATATGAACAAAACATAGCCAGCCACATTTTTCAGGTTAAATTGAAGAACATCATGTGAATGTTTGACTATATTGCAGTTTACATGTGCAAGGACATCCAGTACTAATTCTTTCAGGTTGCCTTGATGATGGAGTTTTGAGTGTTTATAGGCAAGAGATTATAAAAGCCACATGTCGAGAGTGACAAGGAGACAGACAGACAGACAAACACAGTGTCTGGGCTGGAAAAGCATTTATTAATAAAAAGAGACATTCATACAGTGCTGACTGCTAGCAAGTGGTGCACTCCCATGGAGTGGGTGTGAGTTTCCCATGGAATTAAATTAAGTTCCATTTAATCCTGTTTATTATTTAATTAAAAGCCAGGGTAGCAGGAGACCTGCATCTCCTCTGTTGGAGCCCTTCATTTTTTCAGTGCTTAGCTTTATGTCATGCAGTATGAAGTAGAAAGCAGCTGCCCAAGCAGTGTCCTGGATTTCAGGGTACAGTGACATTTCTGTGTGTTTGTGGAAAGGATGTGTATTATTGCCTCTTGTTGCTTCATAACTCATGCTTAGGAGAAGACAATAAGCAAGGCAAACAAATTAGGTGAACAGACAATGTAAGCAGGATGGTGTTTGTACTGGGGAGCTGCTTGCAATTGTCTCTGCTATCACTTTCCTTTTCTAGGCTTAGGCTATGCCTTGATCCAGATTTACTGCCAGCTCTAGCTCTGAGGTGATGGTTGCAGCAGGGCCTACACTAAGCTCCTAATGACAAATATGTTAGGAAAATGATTATTTGGAGGCTACAGAAGAACTTGACCTAGGCCTTTTAAAGACAGTAATGGACAACATGTGGCCTGAAGATAAAGTTTTACATAGTATTTAAAGTCAGGATGCTTATTTTGAGAGTTTCATTTGTTTACTTTTCAGTCTTTCTGATTCCCTAAGGAAAATGCTATAGAATGTCTGTGTTCTTTGGTCAGGTTTCTGATGAAATTCAGGATCTGCAATTTCATTTGAAGTAGTTAAGGAATCTTCTTACAAACCTACCTCTACTGCTACAAGTACTTTAGCAAGGTAATCTTTGCATTAGTTTTCCAGGTATATGAGCTTAGAAAGTTAGCAAAAGGATTATCTTCTAGTTCAGTTCTTCAGGACAGCCGGCTGAACTACTTTAGTGTCTGTGTGAGACGGTTGCAAATGGAAGTGCAGTGAGTCTGGCAGTTTCGTGTGTTTAAATACAACAGAATGCAAATATTGATAGCAAGCTGCTACAACAGATGATGAGATGTGTGTCTGGGCAGCTGGTTGCCCTGATCCTTTGCATTTGCTTCAGTCACAGCTCAGTGATGCAGCCTTGCTGCTTTCTTAGCACCTGATTTAGGGGCCTGGCTCAAAACAAGCTTTCCCAAAGATTAACTCAGACTAGAATGAGATGACTCAAGACAATAAGAAAATGTGTTGAAAGGGATACCTTTTAACGGAGGAAATCCCCTTGGTTAAGGAGGTTAGCAGCTTAAGAGGTGTTTTCTTTTGGGGAGTGTTAGGAAGGTGCAAACTTCGATGGCAGAAAAGGCAAGTAAAATAATGGTTTAGATTTTGTTTGTCTTGGAATTTTCTGGGTGGTTTTGATGTAGACCATGTGATAGTTGCCTGTGTTTTGTTTGACCTCAGGACTGAAGATACTCTGGGTGATCACTTTTAGTGTGGTGTGTCTCAATGCTTCTTCTGCTGTGCTAGCTGTCTGTTTCCAAACACAATGGAAAATGATGACTAATCACTGAGGCTACCTTGCAGACTGTCTCTCCCTTTATTCACCCTCTTGAGAAAACATCTGGGACTCTTCTTCCAAAAGGTCTTTGATTTTAACTCAGGAGGAAGGGGTGCAGGATGTTCTCTGTGAATCAGTCCTAACCCCTATTGGTCTGACAAAGCAAACCCGAAGCTTTTTGACCTTGTTGGCAAGTCTTTTCTGTTTATTCATGAATTTTACTGTGGTCAGGACATGGGAAAGATTTTGGCTTTACATGTTTGCACTGGAAAATGCTTCTGCTTTTGTTCATTCAAATGGAGAAAAGGTTTTTGTTCTCCTCCTTGTTCTGCGAGTCTGAGAGGAAACTGCCTCTATTTCCATTGCTGTTTCTACATTGCCATGGGAACAGATTTGAAGTGCTGCATCCATTAAGTCATTTAATTGAAAAATTGCACAGTTTATCCATTCAAACCACACTTTTTCCACTGCTCTGTGTACGTCTACATGTCACAATGTAGTTTTTGAGCTAGCTTGGCACCAGAACTAATATAGCTGTATTAACTGCAGTTGGGTATGATGGTTTGGGTTGGGATAAATAGCCCAGGCAGGATGCAGAGCTAACATAGCTGTGCTGCCAACTTGGGCTTCTGTGAGGTGACTCAGAGGTATGCAGGTGTATGCACTGATATAATGTAGGCCAGTAAGACACTGCCTTTCACAGGACTTTCTCTTCAGTCTTCTCATAACCCTTTGCATTCAGTTCCTATTTAATGGTGCAAACTTTTAATATCCTACCTACTTCTTCTGTTCATTTTGAGTTGTTTTCTGGTTATGGAATGCTAAATCAGTCTGCATGTTACTAGAATAAAGCTTTTAAAATGTAATTCTTCTGTAGCATAGTAGTTACTGCTTGTTAAGCATGGCAGAGTCAGGGAAGACTAAGGCACAAATTGAGGCAAAATGAGGCCTTCTGAAGAAACTTCAGTGCAGTGCACAATACTCAATTGCTAAAGAATTTCTACATCAGTATGATAAAATCTATCACAACTGCCTGAATTTATGTATTCTTACCTAGTAGGTTGTTGGTTTTTGGTTTTTTTTTGTTCTTTTTCCCTTTTAAAATTTACCTCAAGAGTGGAGAACAGAGAAGTAATTTTTTAGTACATCCATATTTCAAATAAGACCCAACTCATAGCTTTTTAACTTAATCTGCAGGATCTGCTGGTAGGAACATTTTCAGGGAGGAATAGCATTAGTGTTTCTAGTTCTCCATTTAAACAGACACAGAATGTAGAATATTGATTACAAAAGTTTATAGAGGGAGTTGTAAGTACTTGATAAATGCCACTTGTGATCTGCTACTTTGTGTTTGTCGCTCTTGGTGCTTGCAATAAGGTTTTGGCTGGATTCAAAGAGCAATGAATCTGCAGCTAGGTTGGAGAAGATTGGCTGCTAGCAAATCCTACTAAAGTCACAAGAGGAATAAGGGGAGAGAGAAAGGAAGAAAAGAGGAAAATTATATTCCACCCCCCTCCCCACCTTTTTACCTGTGTTACTATTGACAGATCCCTCTTTAGTACAGCCAGCCTTTCCCTAGCGGTCAGTACAATGTAGTATCTCTTTAATGTCTCTTGGACAAACATACGTAGGCTAATTTCCAGATCCCTGTCACTGATAAAGAATTTAAAACTTTTCAGAGAATTTGTGATTTTTTTAAAAATTGTTTAAGCAGTTACCTGACAATTTATAAAGAGAGAACTGGGTGCAGGTGAGAAGCCCTGTCGTAGTAGCTGTGTATTGGAAAAACATTGCAGGGTGATCCTAGAAGGCAAGAACTTGAGAAGGACTAGCCCTGAAATAGCATTTGAAATACTTTTACATTCCCTGTGGATTTGTGGTAGAAATCACTCATCATGCTGATTCTAGAGAACATGGTGTGTTTTGAGGTGCAAGGAAGGAATGGTAAAGTCTGAGCTTCAACTTTTTAACACCAAGGTCCAGGTTAGAGTGAAACTTGTTGCAGAATCCAAATGTCTCCTTTGAGCTTTCTGCAGTGGGTTCTGTGTGAGGGGAATTGTATTTGGTAGCTGATGAGCTGCTCTTCCTCTGGAATCTGCTTAAATTAGGCTGATCCACAGCTGATACCAGTCAGTAGCATGAGGGTGAGTGAATGTGGGTTCATCTGGGACATGTCTCAAAAGAAGTTTTGTGGATTAAAATGAGAACTACCCAGTTACCCAAGTCTTAAGTCAAATCAGTCTTATTTAGTGAGATGAATTCTGGATGTTTTGCTTGAAAAAGATGTAAAAGATAAACAGTGGATTCTGTGAATATCTTATGAAAAAAACAAACCAAAATAAACAAAAGGAAGAAATAAAGGGTCAAGCATACAGGACTGGAGTAGTCAATGCCTCTTTTGTTTTGACCTTCACCAGTTGTGATCAGATGCTTAGTGAAATTGGTTTTAATAAAGGGATAGGTGTGTGGGACAATGAAAGGAAGTAGTAAATTTTGTAGTTTATAGATAAAGGACTTGGTGAACTGCAGGCTTGGGTCTAGAGGACTTTGCTGAAGTGATTTCTCAACTATTAGTGGATATCTGTAAGATTTAATGGATTATATCCCAAAGGAGAGGAGAAAACTGAGCATAGCAATTACCTTTACAGTGAAGAAATGTGGAAGATTTAGTGGATACTAGAGCAGTCACTCAGATTTTGATTCTTACAGTTTCTTAGATAAGGCATTCAAGACTTTTATCTTGACAAATAATGTAATTGTGGTAGAATAACTCAACTACCAACAGGGTGCAAGAAGTATCTTTGGTATACCTGAGAGTTTTTAAGTACTCTCTTGGTAAAGATTTTTTTTTTGACATTCCCAAATGCCATTGCTCATGAGCCAGATAGGTAGGTGGCTCTGGAGGTCACTGCTATAACACAATAGCTTTTGAAAAACATTGTAAAACCAGTTGTCTTGAGTGATGAGCAGCTGCTTAGATTTGTGAGGACTTCTGGAGTTGGGGTACACAAGAGCTTTGGTTCTGGTCAGCATTTTCCTTTAACAACTTAGATAATGAAGTAGCAGATGCAGTTACAAAGTTTGTTATGACTCAAAATGAAGAAGAGGAGGGGAATGAGACACTGAAGGATGGAGGCTAAACTGGAAATAAAGTGAAGTTTTATTTTTGGAAATCAGTTACATATGTACCACAAGGCTTCAGCTACTCAGCTGTGTGCCAGCTACATGGTGCAGCTGTGAAAAGGCAAATATCATTCCAGAAAGTTGTAGGAGGAGTGTCAGATGCAATTACTCTGCTCACCTTGGTGCTGCTGAAGGCTCAGCTGGAATCTTGCCTTCAGCTCTGGGCACCACACTTCCAGAAGCAGTTGGAATGAGCTGAGAGGATAGTGATGAGAGCAACAGGTAGTTTGGAAGACATGAGATTGGAGATAAATGATGATTATTTCTTCCCTCTCAAAGGAAAAAAAAATCACTTACGTGTCAGTAAAGATTTGTACAGGATCTGGGGTTTCTAACTGGATTTCTAATTGCTGTCTAAGGAGAGAGCTGGTTTTGGGTAGAGGTGAGGTGGTGGAGTTGTAGTCAGAGCCTCACTGCAGAACAACAACCTCTCATAAGTAAGTTTCAACACTTTTTGAGAAAATTGTGATTAGTACTAACTTGTCTGAACTGGGGTAAATTTTCAGCAGTCTGGATCCTGCTTCCTAAGCCATCCTGCAGTCAGCTGAGGCAATCATCCTGACTGGACTCACCACCAGAGTTCCTGCCTCTGAGTGCGAGACATTGGAATGGGATTTGGATTATTTCATTAATATCCATGATCTGTTTTGATCCTTTCCCCCCCCAAATGTCCTCTATATTTTTAACAACCTTCTAATGCCATCTAAGTTTCTCCACTAACACCTTTCTTTCTTCTGTGTTATTCAAGATCTTTTTGATTGCTCTGGTTTTGCCAGCCATGCTGCTGGACGTTTCCTTGCTCTTCAAATTCTTGCAACCACAGGACTTCCTCGTGGTGTTGTGCAAAGGGTGTTCATGTGGGAATCTAGAAACCATTTTCTCACTAATGATGGCAAAACACTCGTTTAGACTTTCTTACTCAACCACTCACATGCTGAAACAAAATGCAAGGCAGTGTGGAGATCCATTTCTTTTCCACTTCGGTGGGACTTTTAAATAACATAAAGCCTGTGCAACTTACCTAGGGGAGACACAGTCATGTCTTAATATTTTTCCATGGAAAGATCCTAGGCTTTTCGCAGAAAACATTTTCTCACCTAAATGATTCTGTAACAGTGTCCAACAGATGTTCTTTTACTGTTTATGTGGAACATATAGGATTCTTAATATCTAGGGTGTTCAGGCAGTACCTAAGTTCAAATTTATGTATTTAAACTGAAAAAGGACCTTGAAAGTGTTTCTCTACATACATATTTTAGTCTCACTTACCTATCCCTCTAGGCTAGGTAGGCTGCTACTGTTATCTCAAGCGTTGCCATGGAAACATTTTTACACTCTCCTTCCTTTTCAGTCTGTTTCTCTCAGACAGTATCTATCTCTTTAAAACTGTGGTGGTGCTAAAATGGAACTAACCTCCTAATAATTAAATATTGAGAGTTGCCTCACCAGCTGATACTGAATTAGTAAATTTGTGGAAATCAGTGAAGTAGTGTCAAATGATAAGGGGTGAGAATCAGTCCTTGAATTTTCAACCTTTCCTGTTCCCTTTTTCTCCAGAACTAAATACACAACGGCTTTGAGGTCAAAGCCAGATTGCTAAGGTAGAGGTTTTTCAGGTGATGAATGGGCTCTTTCCCGCTATGGTAGTACATCTTCTTCATCCTGTTGCTGTTCCTGGGTAAAGGCAATGGTTTATGCAAACACAACTGACAGAAGGTGTTAATGATTTTAGACTTTTAAAGTTTCAATGAAGTCTTCAAGAAGATGTTCCATTTGTGTAGCATTTAAATACCAGCATACATGTATGAACTCCATGTAGCAACCAGGTACCTCACTACCCTGAAAAATGTGCCAGATAACATGGGTTTGTAATTTGTAGACATCAAAGCAATCATACAGAACACAAC
Source organism: Dryobates pubescens (assembly GCF_014839835.1). Taxonomy (NCBI): domain Eukaryota; kingdom Metazoa; phylum Chordata; class Aves; order Piciformes; family Picidae; genus Dryobates; species Dryobates pubescens. The sequence continues at coordinate 48,696,000 of NC_071613.1, read as the reverse complement.
ACATTGAAGGGGATGTGGGTTGTCTCATCCTTAAAGCTCAGATTTTAATAGGGGAGTTTGAGATAAAATTAAAGAATCAAGAAAGCTTGTATTCATATGATCCTTTATCTTAGAGGAGAACTTTGATCGGTGTCTAATGAAAGAGGCTCAGCAATACCCAACAAAACCTTAGGATTATATGTTTGCAAAGTGAACTCCTAACTTTAAGGACTATTTGACAGAAAGGAACTGTAGTCAAGGTAACCAAACAGAAAATGACAGCCATTAGTTCAGTCTGTACGCAGGCTCAGGAGGACTGATAGCCTTGCCTCATGTTTTATGATCAGGCAGTGGTAGCATGGTAGTTATTTTTGGGGATATAGTGGTTGCCTTGTTTGTTTCAAATTTATCTAATAGCTGCCAGGTACTATATCAGCATGACTCCAAAACAGTTCTCCATGCAGCTAGTACATGGCTTAGCAGAAACTTAAGACGCCACAAACCACCTTGATTAAATTAAATTTCCTTTTATTTCAAAAATAATTTTATAGCACCTTTAAAGATGAGTGGTTGGCACAAATAGGGGTTCAGAGTACAGAACGTGGTCTAGAGCATGTGTAGAGCAAGGCTGAATTAAGAGCAGGAGGCACAGCTGAAGGTCAAAAAGGTGGATGAACTAGGGTTTGTTTGGACAGATACAGGGTGGATTCCTTCAAGGATTACCAGTTATCAATAAGATAGTATGAACTGACAGAGTGATGACAGAAATTTATTGATGGGGTCTAATAGGGACCTAGAACATCTAGGATTTTTGGTTTGTGACATGAATTACTAGAAGTCAGGGAGAAGAATCTGGTCTGATTTTGGGACTGTTGCTTGCCCATGTAGACCACAAATTCAGTGCTGGGTTAGAAAGAATTACTTGGGTAAATAAAGCAAAGCTTAGGTTGGGTTTGGGGTTAGAACTAGGGTTGTTAGTAGGTTCAGAGTGGCTGCTAGTCTGAGTTAAATATTTTTAGCTCATGAAGCCTTTTATGTGGGCATTATTTCATGCAGACCAAATAGTGTGGCACTTTTTGAAAGATACTAAAATTCAGAAGATCATTAATGTCCTCACAACTGCCTTGTCATGGTATTGCAAAAGATGATCTAAAATAAAGAAACCTCTGCCTTTGGGTATTTATTGTTATTTCCTTTATGAATCCTTTAATTGCAGTGTGACCATTTTAGGTGATATGTCTGTGTGAACATCTGAGCTGTGCTGAAGTCTGTTGATTTCAGCTTGAATATCTCCAGCTCTATAGTTACAGCTGACTTAATTTCTATAAAAATCATCCTGCCATATCAAATCCTGTAGTGAGAGTGCATTGAAATAGAGCTATGGTAAAAGCTATTCCCACACTCTATACGTAGCAATGAACCAAACATCTGTTGGATTTCAGCAGGTTTAGAATTGCTTTTAGGGTTACACAATTTTTTAAGGCAAGATGATACATGTTTTGAGGCCATACTGTGTATTCCTATTAAAAGGGTCATTAAAACTGACTAGTGCAATTACAGCTTGTCAAAATAATTGCAATAATGATAGGAAATATGAGAATTTATCTGCTCATATATAATATAAATGACAAGGGTAGGTAAGAAAATCAGCAAATGCAAGAACTATAACAATTAATACTCTAAAAAAGCAGAAGATATATTATTAGGTGAGGTTTCTTTCATCTTTTTCTGACTACATCTATTCATTTAAGCTTCTGTTGTATTGTACAAACTTCTTTGTATGGTTTGGTGTGTCTCAATTAAGAGTTTACTGCCCCGTCATAAAGCTTATCACAGGCTAAAAGTTTTGTTTTATTTCTCTTTTATGAAGCCTGCCAAGTTCTATCACTCATTGTATTACACTCAGTGGATGAATAGAAGTTTGTTGACAATGAAGTTGTCCTAATTTTCTCAGAGCTTTTTAGACAATTTACCATCTCTCCTATCTTCCCCAATCCCCTGCACAGAGCTTTTGAGTCAGAAAAGATGCTGCTGCAGTGCAAAAAAGCATCATACAATGGACCTGAAAATCTAGTAGGAACCTCTGTAGTTTAATAGGTATTTCTAGCAGCGGCTTCATATAGTTTATAACCAAGAGTCAGGGTATGTTATGATCAAACATTGAAAAACTGATTCACCACTTTAGACTGTAAATATGTAATGTTAGGATTCTTACTAAGAGTGCTGTCCCTTCAACCCAAGACAAAAGCAAGATTTAAGAAATCAGTAACAGTTTCTTATACTGGTCATCTTGACATCACTGCAGTGGTTAGTTACTCTTCTAATATGCACATTAAAGCTGGCACAGAGGCATAGTCCTCCACCTGCAAAATCCTAAATAGATTATGCAGTGTGAGTGATACAGGTGAGGGACACTGAAAAATGTCTACTTGCTTGTATGCACATAGATAAGTACCTTGCAGAAAACGTCACACCAGGTAATAAGTCTTTCTAGTGTCTTTATTTCTGAGGGAAATGACATACAGTAATTCTGGGCTCTGAATGCATAATGGAGGTATATTTGGTGCTGAATTGCTTGAAGACATTAAGCATGAGTAACAATTTAGAGCATTCATGAAGAATTTGCAAAGATACAAAAGCAGACCAGAGTGTTTTTGACAAAAGGCTCACAAAGGGTGCTCACATTTCTCTTTGGCTGCAATGGGGTGAGTGCCCTAGCCCCACTGCCTTCTATGAAGATGCAAAACTAAGATAAGAACAAACGGTATCTCAGTGAGGGAGCACTGGACACTCAAAGATGGGAATTTGTGACAGTGTCATCTGCATCTCTTCTGTGCCCCCTGTTAAAGTGGATGGGAATGTAAAGAATTAGATATTTGGATGACTGAAAAGACTGAGCAGTCTTTCTCCTCATGCTACCTTACTCCCTGTACCCTGAAATAAGTCATGTTGCACAGACAAATAATGTCTCTGATGTCTTTAGGTTTTAATGTGAGTTTTATTTGGTTTTGCTTTCTTGAGTGCACATATATCATGAGGTGAAATTAATGCTCACATTGCCCAAGTGAACTAAGCCATTTACAGTATTTCTTTTAATGAGTTTATTTCCCTAGTGTTATGAAGAACCATGGCAAGGACCTGTATTAAAATGTGTTTCAAGCTGGCTATGATGAATGAATTGAAATGCATTTGACAATTACAAAGTAAGAGACATGAAAAGGAGTATTGCACAGATCGTTGCGAAACTTTTTGAAGCTTTCCTGACATCTGTGCCTTTCTGGGCTGGATAATTTGGAATGATTCATTGTGCTTTCATATGAAGGGCATTGATCATATTCATTTCTAATGCTTTATATCAACTTCTTTTAGTTATCTATGATTTTTAAGGGGTTGACCTTATCTTTGTGTCAGCATCTCAGTGAGATTCAAACTAAAATTCTGGCCTTTCTGAAGTTAAATGGGAGGTTTGCAATTGATGTCAGTATACCCAGGATTTTCACATGGTGTTTTATGACTGTCCTTCTCTCATTATACTTAAATGTCACAAGACGTAGCCAGACCTCAGCAAAGAGAGCTCTATTCTACTGGAGTGTAGTAGTAAGATTCTCAAATTGGGAAGGACAATAACATTTCAGCTGTGAGGTTACCTATGTTTTTTCCTTTACAAGGAAAGATGCAAGTATTCTTGCTATGTGTGCAGCCTCACCACCTCTGTCAATTGTTAACCATTGCCAGAAGCCCATATGATTCTTGTACCCTGAATGAGAGAATAGAAGAGGATGTACTTTTTGTCCATCTTCTCCCATCACTTCCATGATGAGTTGTCAGAGTATGACTTGGCAAGTACTGCAGCAGACTGCTGCAATTCAGATGGTGATTAGAGGACACACTGAAACAAGCCCTGTTTTCAGAGGCATGCCACACAGAGCTAAAGAAGACTGCAGCATTGCTCACAGAATGAGTTTCTATTGTGGTAGTCACTTTGAACAAATATTCTCAGCAGAAGTAACCTAGTTTAAAAAAACAAACACAAAAACAACACACCAAAAAACCAGTCATCAGTAACATTTCGCATGCACACTTCCAAAACAAAACCATTGTGCTGGTAATTGCATCTCCTACTTCCAGTTTTATCTTCCTCAATATCTTCTATGTTGGAATTCCTCTTTCAGAAGAATTATTGGACTATTTATCATCATTCCTGTATTATTTCCCTTGTGAAAATCAAATGCCTGGTCAGGGCCATAAAACAGGAGTGTCTTATTTTTAAAACCACCAGACACTTGCTTAGGAACAAGAGCTGGAAATCAGCTAGAGAGAGACCCCTATTCACTCCCAACCCTGCAGGCCTCCAGTAAGCTGCACAAAGAAATACACTGAGAATCACACACAGGCTTGCAAGATACTTGGGCTGAAGTGGGAAGCTGGGTGTTTAAGGTGTCTGGGTTAGACTGAAACCCACCCCACCCCCCACCCCCTCCCTTGTGAGGGAGAGGTCAGTCCATATAGGTGAGGGCGTATTAACTCTCTCAGCATAGGAGCTGGGGTTTCCTTGGCTTTTGCAATTAGGCATTCAGGGCTTAGTGCTATCACGGTTGTTGCTCTGTTAGAGCTCTGAGGAGTTGGGGTCATTATCCAGATGGGGCTCTGTGTTTTTTTGGGTGCAGCTTTGGCCTGGTCTCTGTCAGAGAAAGCGCTGCTCACACTCTGGATTTGGGTTCAGGTGAACCAGTCAAGACTGAGGATAGATCTCTCTGATAATTTGATCTAGGATAGGAAAAGGTTTGTGAACTGAAAATTATGCAGATAAAGTCTCACAAGAGATGTCTAATTATATGTAGTATTGTTCTACCAAATTGAGAAAGTGTTATGCAGGGTGCATGGCTATCATCCATTCTCCTGCCCGGGATGAAGGCTCTTAATGATTTGGGTGGAAATTGTGTCCAAGAATCTGTGTCTTTCATCAGCTAGAGATCTATATAAATGCAATTATTTTTATTTTAATGAATGATTATGATGAATGGGAGCTCTGTCTTGACCATTTTCTTTGGGCTTTTATGCTTCTTGAATTACATTTTTAATAGCACTGAAGTATCCAGAGAGGGGGTGTGATGAGTTTCCATCCATGAATTAGTTGATGGCACTGACAAAAATATTTGAAGATCTATTTCTTTAATGGGGCACTGGTTAGGCCACACCTTGAGTACTATGTTCAGTTCTGGGTCCCTCAGTTTAGGAAGGATGTTGACTTGCTGGAACATGTCCAGAGATGTTGAGATGCTGGAATGTGTCCAGAGAAGGGCATCGAAGTTGGTGAGGGGTTGGAACACAAGCCCTATGAGGAGAGACTGAGGGAGCTGAGGTTGCTTAGCCTGGAGAAGAGGAGGCTCAGGGGAGACCTTATTGCCCTCTACAACTACCTGAAGGGAGGTTGTAGCCAGGTGGGGACTGGTCTCTTCTCCCAGGCAATCAGCACCAGAACAAGAGGACACAGTCTCAAGCTGCACCAGGGGAGGTTTAGGCTGGATGTTATGGAAGAAGTTCTATACAGAGAGAGTGATTGCCCATTGGAATGGGCTGCCTGGGGAGGTGGTGGAGTCACCGTCATTGGAGGTGTTCAGGAGGAGACTTGATGGGGTGCTTGGTGCCATGGGTTAGTTGATTAGGTGGGTTGGTTTAGTTGATAGGTTGGATGCGATGATCTTCAAGGTCTCTTCCAACCTGGTCTATTCTATTTTTATAAGAAAGATGATTTTGATGAAAACTGTTGATCTTTTATATCTGTGACTCCATCCTAATTTCTGAGCATGAAAAATGTGCCTTTTTTAAGATTTCCACAGATATCTTAAGAGTGTAACTTAAAAAGCTGTCATTTAAAAACAGATTTTATATGGAATTTTATTTGACTTTTGAACACACTAAGAGAATCTTTAAAAGAAAAACTATGCACATAAGCTTATAAAGGACTTCAAATGTATTGACCTGTTTTAGAATGTAAAAAGTAAAATTTTAACCCTTCTAAACTCATAGTGAAGGTAAGTTTACCCTTTACTCTATGCAACTCTGCTGTGAAATATTTTAGGGATCAGTAGCACTGATTTTTGGAAATAAACTCTATGGTAGCTATGGCTCACTTTGTCTTCACAGACTTTACTAACAACTGTAATTCTAAAAGTAATTGCATCCACATAAATAATAGCAAGAGAAAAAAACACATTCTGAATCTCATAAGGGATGAAGGAATTAGTTATCCTTAGGTGCTACCTTTCACTTGTGCCTCAAAAACAATGCATGTCATTAGTAATAATTCTGATAAAAATTAGAGCAAAAGTGATTCTACTCTTAACACCAAGACTCTCAACTTTGTATTTGACTGTATTTATAGGTTGTAATTCTGTAAGATGTATTTCTGTGTTGTTTGGCTGCAGAAACTGACTGAGGGGTTAAAGCACAGCCTTTGAGGAGTACTGTGAGTAGCTTTTCAGTAGATTGTGTATTTTTAAAGCTCTGAGATGAGAAAGACAATGTGTCTCAAATTGATTGGAGAATCTTTTTTACAGTTTGGGATGCTGCATGACTGCTGTGAGTTGTTCATAAATCTTACTTCTTTTTGGCAATGATTTTTATATGTGGTTTGATTTATATTCCGAGGTGGATGCCAAGAGACTAGAACATAAATCATGAAAATTAAGCAGCCTGATATGCAATAGCTAGTTACAGAATTCATTCTTGGTATTAGATGAAATAAAGTGTAAATACTCAGAACATGATAGAGGTGCTAATCTGCAGAGTCAATCCAGCTCTGCATGCAGAAACTTGACAAGATGACTGTGCTGGTTCCTTTGGGCACTGGAACCACAGGGCTGAGTCTTTCCTGCTTTGATGTTAATGGCCACTTGTCATGCCGGAAAGATTTCACCCTGGACCATGATCCTTCCCAAGCACATTTTACCAGGATGAGCAGAAAGATGCTTCAGTTCATCTGACCAATGGAAGATAGGAAGCAGAGCACTGTGAAGGAGGGTTTGCACAAAGACTGTCCGTGGAGCAGATTTTTTACATTGTATGGTGTGATTAACCTGTAACATTCAGTTGTCTGTGGAGTCCTCCTCTGGGTTACATTACAGGAGTTTTTTGTGCTGACAGAGTTGGCACCTCTTTCCTGCCTGTGGTTAGAGATTATATTTATTTGGGAGCTGAGGGAGAGGGCTTTGAAAGCACAACAGATTCTCTTCACGGGAAGTCCAGCAAGCAGTACAAGCCAGCACATTTTTGTACGTGATAGTTTATATGGGCTTTTCATTGCCTATGTAAGTAAAGAGGGAGCATCTCCCCCTCTTTTTCTGCTAAGGATAAGAAAGACTGAAACATCAGCTTTAGGAAATATCAAATATGAAAACATGACATAGGCAAACAAGCCCACAGGGTACAGGATTTATGGAAATGTGCAGCTGGTATGAAAAAGCACTTAATAAACCTTGTAGACAGAAAAATCTGTGCAGTAGAAATGCAATCAAAGAAAGTCCTGGGATTTCCAATTGAATTTTGAGAGAGTGTTGAGGGGGATGAGCCTGATCTTAAGCCTGAAAGTTTCAGATAGCTAATGCCCAAGAGGATCTAAATAGTAGAGTCTTTTGAGAAGAGGTTAATAAATGGAAGAATGCGAATGTGAGGACAATGGAGAAATCAGCTAGTGAAGGAAAACAGCTAAACAGGATGCAAGAGGGAAGGCTACCAGTAGCAGGTAATGGAGTGTCAACAAGAAACAGCCAGCCTGAGACAAAGAATCACAGAATCAACTTGAGGCCACTTGCTCTCATTCTATCACTTGATACTGGTGAGAAGAGACAGACCCCCTACCTCACTGCAACCTCCTTTCAGGTGGTTGTAGAGAGCAATGAGGTCTCCCTTAGCCTCCTCTTCACCAGAGTAAGTCTCACTTCTCTGAGCCGTTCCTCTCTAGAGGGAAGAATGAGAGAATTTCTGAAAGAAAGTATCTATGGAATATACCAGAGATGACAGTGGAGTTGGTGTCAGTCAGTATAGTAATCTATTAGATTACAAGGAAAAATAAGTAAAAGTACTAGATGTGCAGTAATGGGAAAATTGAACTTCCCATAAATATATTAGAGGGTTGAGAGAGGAATTGGCTCTTAACATTGAAGAGTTATTGAACCAATAAGTATCAGTTTTGCCTGGCCATTGACGTCAACCTGGATCAAATTACAAATGAGTTTTGTCCTGTTTAAAGACAGAAATATGTAGGCACGAAAACCTGAGTTTGAGTGCTGCAATGCTTATGGTGTCTTTGGTATTTTCATGGCAGTACCATAAAGACATCAGTCTAGAGACAGCCTGGAATTACTTCCAAGTACAAATACAGAAGCTATAAATCCAGGCAGTCAAAAAAAGAAGAAATGGGGAACAGGACAAATCTCTCTCCGTGAGTAAGAATTCAAAGGTCTGAAAACCTGGTTGAGATGAGTGTCTCACAGAGAGTCACAGTACAGATACACAATCAAAAAGAAAAAGAGCTAAGAGGGCCTGTTGTGCACAGAAGCTCAGGGGTGACCTATGTAAAGTCCTATTCTAAATTATCATTTGACAGAGTTTTCAAAAATGTTGATGGCATCCTTTAGGATAATCTAAGTAATCTCCACTGTAGCATACTGAATGAACTAACAGCATGAACTAAACAGCAGTGGTTTAATCAGTGTGTCAATAGGGAGTTATCTGTGTTTGGTGTTTTCAAACATTAAGAACAGGAGAGTAGCGAAGCATTTTCACAAGCAGAGACATGCTGGTTTGTGCTCTAAAACCATACAAAGGCTTAGAATTTGAAAGAAAACTTATGACATGGAGGCAAACTTGAATTTGGAGTAGCAACAGAAGCAATTCAAAGGTTTTATGTAGCTGTCTAGAGGCAGCAATGTTTTTATAAGGTTATCATTCACACTTAACATTCTGCTATACCCATGCTATCTCTAAATGTACTCGAGGTCATTGAGTTCAAAGGACACAAGGATTAACAAATGGTGTATCATTAACATTGGTGTTGTCTAACCAGTGCCTGGTCTAAGATGGTTGTAAAAATTGCAGTGACCTCACACATACAGAAAAACTTTTTAGGCCTTAGCATAAACAGAATCATAGTGTGTAAGATTTCAAGCTCAAGCCCCCAGTAGCTTATCACTAACATTAAGGCGCTCTCAAACCTATGCAAACTATGTCTTCTGGATTCCTGCCAGCTGTCATGTCACATCTTGCTCTTTCTAGTGCCCCAGCTCTTTTCAGGGCATAACCTGGAGACTAGTAGCAACTTGAAATACACCACACACAAAAGAGTGTTTGTAAGACACAGAGAGATTTTCTTTCCATTATGAGATTTCAAATGGTAGGTGTGGGAAACATCCCCCAATCTTTCTTTTTCTTCCTGTTTTGTTTTGGTTTTAATTTATAACTGTTTCTTTCCATATCACCATTCAATTTGCAGGCTTTGTGCTGGTAGATATATATTTTAGATATATACCACTGAAAACACCTTGGTCACTGAATGAATAAAAAATACTAGTGAGTGGCTCTATGTATGCTGTCTCTGGCTGACCTTGCTGATGAGACCTGTTAGTCAGCAAGGGAGTCATTTGGAAGGGCAAGAGACAAACAATCACAGGTTTATGTGCCTAACCTTATGGACAGGCAGTATCCTGGAGACATTAATAAGATGTGAGATCACAAAACATCTGGACAAATATCAGCTGAAAAAAGCTATCTATCTCTGATTCATAAAGAATAAATTGTGTCTGACAAATGTGGAAATGGAGAAAAGCTGTAAAAATGAGAGAGTGGACTGGCACTTTGAAAAGCCTTGAAGAGGAATGATAACATGTTATGCATAAAGATTTGCAAGTACAGCTGTGGAAGTTACTTCAATAGCCATGCTCAGTTAAGGTGTCAGGCACTTGGTCTGGAGATTTCTTTATATGCAATCTTTAATTAGGCTTTAATTGAATTAAGGTCTTAATTCATCTTTAATCCACAGCTGATCTGTGCTCAGTGGGTGCTGATCACTTCACTCAAACTATAATATTTCCAGGAGGACAGTGTAAGAAAATGTAACTAGTGAAGACAGAATGAAGACAGTATGATCTTTATTCTTAGTTAAATACAGCCCTTCATGGATAGAAGCTTTTTGTAATCACTTGAACCTCAGATTACTTTCCTACCTATGTTTGGATCCTAAAACATACTCATTGTTTGTATCCCCAACAATAACACAAAATCCTTCTCTGTGTGGCTGTGTCTCAAAGGAAATATAACCTCATATAACCCATAAACTTTCATCCATAGGGCAACAAGTTATGTAGCTAAGGAAAGGAGATTGATCTGGTTTTCTACACTATCAGATAACTGATTACTGTTCTGCAACCTGGAAGCAATTTCATACTGATGAACCATGTATGTATATTTGCAATGGGGCTGAAATTAACATTAAATTATTCATTAATTTGGATAAGTAGCTGATAGTGTACTGCAGGGAATTAACTCCAACCACCTACCTGTTATTTTGTCTTTCTGGAAAAGTCTGGAGGAGATTTTCCATGGTGTTCAGGAACCTGCAACACAGTTAACCATATATTCTGGCTGCATATAACAGGCTGTAGTTTATTAAATACTTCCATGCCCATTGAGATTTAAACTGCTGTGCATGTAAATGAGTTGTGTGATCTATTTAATCATGTAGCTGTGGGGATTATTGTACTGCATGCGAAGCACTGAACTCTGTTCAGAGTTCTTGTGTAGGAGCTACAGAAATGATCCTTTTGAGTCCTGTAAGAATGCAGTGTCTTCCTGAGGGTTTTCACAGGTGTGTTTGTGATGTTGATTCTCTGATTTTATACTAGAGGCTTCTATCTTTCCCCAACTACCACACAATTTTAAGCAAGATTTGATGTAAATCTCAGGTCAATGCAGGCTATTTAACATAAAAAATGAATGAGGGCAAATGGATATCTGCTTTCTAATTTTCCTTTTGACAGACATTTAGGAGTCTGAGCTGACTCCCATGAGAAACTTCCCTCCTAACTGTGGTCCTAAATCAATAAAGTACTTGAGCATATACTGAGCCTTAGGTAGGTGTCTCAGCCTTGGAGATTTTCACAAATTCTAAGATTTGGTTTAAACATATGCCTTCTAATTGCAATTGCTTTCCTTAAGCAGCTTATAAATTCTAAACTCCAATTCCACTTCCACTCCTGGAGAAGGCCAGAGTTCCAGTCTTATGTCTTACCAGTGTTATCTAGTGTTTGAGGGATGCCTCCCAGTGGAGACATCTGAAAATAGAGCATAGTGCTTTTTTTTCTAGCTATGAAAGATGAAGTCTATTCTGTAATGATGAAGTTTCTTTATAAATCATAGTTAAACCAGTAAATCTCTTTTTTCCCACTCATTTTTTTCTCCCATAGAAAATACATCTCCCTATTGCAGATGGCTAGCATAGTTTTTGACACAGAAGAAAGTGTATAGTGATGCAGAGATAAGAGTGCTGTGTGGTATCAAACTACTTCTGTATTTCTTAAGGAAGCCTACACTCATCAGTGTTGGAGAAAGCACTTTCCCCTAGGTGCCTAAGGTGGCTGGTGTTTGAGGATGAATGTATTTCCCTAAATGATTAAGAGGCAGTGTTTGCAAAGCACTTCATTATCTTTGGATGGGCAAGAATGCAAATGTAAGAGTATTGCCAATGATTGCTTTGAAATACTTAAGCTATTGTAGGCAAACAGCGTAAACCAGCGAGTGGGGCTATGTTAAGGTAAGAGTGTTAACAGGGAAGATGTTTTTCAGATGATGTCAGCATTTGGTTCTCTTGGTGAAACCATTCATAGAAGACAAAGCAGATTTTGCATATTAAAGCTATAGTAAATAGCTGGTGCTGGATCTGACCATGTGAAGGTCAGTCCCACAAATGGTTACTACTGAGCACAATACTCCCAAGGAACCCTGGCTGGACAAATGATGCAGTACTGTCATGTGTATACCCAAACACAAGCTTTAACTGTGCTGACTGTGAAATCTAGGGCACAATACATTTCTAAAGCTCACATTCCTCCATTTTTGTTGGATTTATTCCTGGTTAAATTTCTGCTTCTCCTTTTATTCGCTACCTCATTATCTTTCTATGAGGACAATAGATGTCATTTTGTGTCATCATTACACTTTCTCTCCAAAAGGCAGAAATGTCTTCTTTTCTTTATACTGTGGGAAGCCAACATAGTTATACAAACATAGAGCCAAAATAATCATATGCTGATAAACAGAGACCTAAAGTACCTCGTGGACAAATAACTGGAATCTGGAATTTTTTCTCTACATGGGAAGTGTTCCAGTAAGTAAGGGTAGGCAAAAATCATGTAATGAATTATAAATGCAGAGTGCTAGCAAACTGTTCAGCAATGTGCTGTAATGTTAAATACAGAAGATATTAACATAAATTTTCTTTGAAAGTTATATACCAGTGCCATGATGTTAAATATAGATGCAGCAAGAGAGAAATGGATTAGAAATTTACAATATTTTATAGCTTTAAAACAAAAACCATAGTGGAATGTTTTCTCTCTATTTTTGTGTTTAAGGTGCTATGTTGTGTAATTAAAACCACAAGACTTCTGCATAAGCAGGCAAGTTAACTAGTTAGTGTAGAAACCATACCCAGAAGCTCTAATGGGGTCTTTTACTTTACAGTAACCACAGTCAATCAGAATCTCTCTAGATGTCTCCAAACTCAGTGTTAGGCTCAATACCACTAGGACATACATCCATCTTATATGTTCAGCTTGGTACTGTTACTGTGGGGCATACTGTGAACTTTATAACAAGTTGGTTCCTAAATTACTAATATGTTCAGTAGTGCACAATAACATTCATTTAACATTTAAATGCATCCCAGTGAGGTACAAAAACTGCATTCAAAGAGAGGCGTTTGAGAAGTACAGAAACAGATGCTAGTACCAGAGCAGGGGTAGCTCTTTACAAAGATGTGTTTCTTGAGATGTATAATGATTGGAGTTTTTCCATGGAGATTAAAAATATAGAAACTGTTGAATGGAGTCTTCGTTTCTTGATGATTAAGGGTGGAGGAATGGCCTTCTGGAAGATATTTGCTAACTGAACTCATTTTGCTGACTCTAGACAGAAGTGCGTGGGTGAAATTCTGGGTGTTTTCTTTGCTTGATTTGTTTGAATTTGTTTGTTATGTTGTGTTTTGTTGTTTGGTGGGTGTTGCTTTTTTTATATTTTTTTATAAAATGCAGGTGTTGGATGAGATGATCTAACGGTCCCTTCTGGCCCTAAGGCAAAGCGCAGCCTCCACTTGACAACATTCATGGAGTTTTCTCAAACCCTTTTTAGCAGGCCTTTGGGGAAGGAGGTTCCTAATGGGATAGAGTTTTATAGAGCAGAAAAGTGTTTGCCAGAAGAAATATTTGCTGTTGGCAGTTGATTTTTTTGGGAGGAGTGGAGGATTGGCAAGATTTTCATTTGAAATGTCTTTTAAATCTTCATTAAAGATGCCTGTGGCAATATTCAGGCATGTCTTTGTATCTGTGTATATTTTGCTCTGGAAAAAAATAATTACCTTTCTTTTTTTCAAGGCAGAGAAACAAGAGTTTACATATTATTTCATGGCAGAGGTAAATTTAGACTCATATTTTTGTGTCTCAGGGAAAAAAATAAGGGAACATGACTAGTGTCTGTCTCCTGTAACCTTTCTTGGAAGCAATGGTTTCCAGGTTTGCTAACTGCATCCATCTCTTGAGCAAACTGTCAGAGATTTAGAGAACCAATGCTGTACTTTTGTTAGCTCTGGTTCACCTAAGAGGATTTTGGACTGCTCAGTTTTGGACATCATGGCCTACAAACATTTATAAAAGTAGCAGAATGAAGTGGTGTGATTTGTAACCATGGATAAGTCATCAAATATACAACCTGCCAGGCAGCCAAGGTGTAAGATAGTCCATTGTTCAGGTTATACTCAATTGCCAGCTGGTTCTGTATCTGCAAAACAATCTGGAAAGCTTAGGATCTCTTATGGGTAGGAAGATGGACAAAATGCTTGCATGCTTTTAGCGGCCTTTATCCATTCATAATTTTGAAATGATAATAGCTTTTTGGGAAATACTTTGCTTGCGACCCGCTCCATTCAGTCTGAGCAGAAGACAGCGCGAGGAGCCATGCTGTGTCGTGCAATCTGTCTCTGAGCTGCATGAATGGTGCCTGCGTCAGCCTTTTGTCCCCAGCCATAACAGAAGCAACTGGCTCTGCCACACGTAGGTGCTGCTGGGGTGGATTGTCCTCCAAAGGCACAGATGTCATTAATGAATGATACAGAGCAGGCAGTGTGGCTTGTGGGGCTTACAATGGCTGCAACATCCAAAGGCCATATGTAGTGATCTCATTAGTTTCTTGATTGCCTTCTGCACAGGCTGTTGGAAATGTTTGAAAGTGCAAGTTCAAATGGGAAAGTAATGTATCATGTTTGGATTTTCTCCTTCAGTCATGCAAAGCAAACAGAGAACCTGCTGAGTTTGGAAGCTAGAAGTTTCAGAGATTAGGACATCTCTTAATTGTGGGTCTTTTAAATGGCTTTGCCTCACGCTGTATTTCACCACCCTCTCCCATGGTCAAAGAGTAAAATAAAGATACTGAAGACATGCAAAGTCCTTTGGGCATTTTCCACCTGAGATATTTATCCACTTGGTTCTGTTTCAGCCCCAGCAGATGTTTATCTTCTGCTAGGAATTTAAGGGAGACATCTGCAGAATTCCTGGGATGTTCAGGTTTGGTTATAGCTGTGAAGAAAAACACATGATGTGAGCAATCTTTTGTTTATTCCTTTAAGTTTTATTTCTCCCTTCTTGATTCCAAATGAATGTTATAAATACAGCCACATTCTACATCTCAGGCTGGTGAGGTAGTTTACCTATACTGTACTTTGATAATTTTGGGAAACCTTTTGATCTTGGTGCTTAGCAGCACTTAGCATTGTCTTTACTCCCTGTACTCAGTGGGAACTTCCCTTCCAGTCCACTTCTTATGTTGTTTAACTGTGCTTTCTCAACTTCCCAGAAGGCTTGTTTCTGCCTGAACAGTTCTGGGCCCCTCAGTTTAGGAAAGATGTTGAGATGCTGGAATGTGTCCAGAGAAGGGCAACAAAGTTGGTGAGGGGTTTGGAGCACAGCCCTATAAGGAGAGGCTGAGGGAGCTGGGGTTGCTTAGCCTGGAGTAGAGGAGGCTCGGGGGAGACCTTATTGCTCTCTACAACTCCCTGAAGGGAGGTTGTAGCCAGGTGGGGGCTGGTCTCTTCTCCCAGGCAACCAGCACCAGAACAAGAGGACACAGTCTCAAGCTGCACTAGGAGAAGTTTAGGCTCGAGGTGAGGAGAAAGTTCTTCACGGAGAGAGTCATTCATCATTGGAATGGGCTGCCCAGGGAGGTGGTGGAGTCACCGTCCCTGGAGGTGTTTAGGAAGAGACTTGATGGGGTGCTTGGTGCTATGGTTTAGTTGATTAGATGGTGTTGGATGATGGGTTGGACATGATGATCTCGAAGGTCTCTTCCAACCTGGTCTATTCTGTTCTTTTTTTTCTTCTTTTCTTTCTCTCCATGGTCTTTCCAAAAAGAGAGTATTAATTCCTTCTACCCACTTTACAGTACATTGTATTCCCTCTGTCTCCAAATTAAATTATCTCTGAAGGATGGCTTTTAGATTAGCACAGGAAAATGGTGTGGTGGTAGATGAGGCTGGAGTCCTAGCCTTCGTGTGTATAAATTTCTGGTGGGATATCCCAGGGCAGCACATTAAAATTTGATGCAGTATTTAATATCCTGGCTGCTCTTTCTCTTTAAAGAAGGCAATATTTATCCCTGTGACATAGGAGTAAATACTTTTGTGTAAATATTTTCCAAATGGAATTACTCATTATTAACACAGACAGCTCTGAAGGCAAATACAAACAACATGTGTCAGCAAAAGCATTATTATTAAGGAATTCGGACATCAAACCACAACATGATTCATAGAGCACCTGACTGCTTTTTTTTTTTTGGCTTCTCAGTTTCTTTTTTCCTCTTCACTAAATATGAAAATGCCTTATGGGGCAGAGTACATCTGATTATGGATCTGACTGATACTATAGCGCAGGTTTACCAAAAGGCTTGTGTTGGTGTCTGTTAAACTAGGAGCATGGGGGAGGATTCCTTGGGTAGCATGTCTGCTCAAATGTTCTGTAAGTGGAGGAGAAATGGAGCAGGTGACATTAGATTAACATAAACTAAAACAGAGCTACAAAAGGTCTACATGAAATGAAACTGTGTGGTGAGGTGGGAAGGCAAACAACGCCTTTGTTACTGTATGGGGAAGGCTGCAGGGCTCATCTCAGTGAAACTGGGTAAGGCCTCTGCACTTTAGTGCTTTCTGGAGCCTAGCCTCAGCTGCTAGCGCCTTGGGTCAATGGCTTTCCTGTAATGCACTAGGAAAGTGCTGAATATTGTAGTAAAAAGAAGTAGTTAAATAATCATTACCTAAATTCTGCATTCTCCTCAAGTTTCCCCTCAGTTTTTCAGTGTGTACTGAGAAACTCTCTTGTGGGCATGGTTAGAGTTTTGCTGCCAGTCTGAACTTCATTTCCCTGGCAGAGGGATAGAGCAGGACTGTTTAGCTCCTGTTGCTTTAGTCTCACTGTGATGCAAAGAGTACTTCCCATTTTAATTTTTTTAACATTTTCTTCTTTAAGAATGCTTTCCATGAAATTGCATCAATGTAGTGGTAGAGTTTTATACGCTTTGGAACACGGGAAGAAGAGAGGATGAAAGAGGTATAATTAATTGCAAATAATCATGTCTACAACATTTTAAGTACCTTTTTTTTTTTTTGTTTTAAAATTTCCTTGGGTTTTATTTCACCAAATGAGCCTGCTGTGCTCTGTGATACCTTCCTGCCTCACGTCTCCTTAAATCACAGCTGAATCTCTTTTATGAGACCTAAGGGAAAGTCGAAGGTTATGTTCCTTGCTTTCTTTTGTAAATATGTTACAGACTATTTCATCTGGAATCTGGCTCTTTTCACAGCTGGTTGTTGAGCCAGTTCAATAGATTTTACTGTGATTTAAATCACTTAATGTCCTCTTTTTTTTTGTTTTTTCCTTTTTGTAATATTTCTTTTTCAAAGATCAAGAAGACTAGCGTTCATGTAGATGTAGATTATAAAAAGTAAAAATGTGGAGTCACTGGACATCTAAAACTACATCATGTATTTACTTTATAGATCTGGTATGTGCAAATTAAAAAATCTTCATCCTAATCCACATGTTTAAAAAAATATATTCAGTTTTAAGTAATATATCCAATAATTGTTACTTGTTTAGCTTATATCCCAAGTTTTATCAGATTCCTTTCTAGCTCAAATGGAACAAGAGGACAAGAAGGTGTATTAAGATGAACAACATGTGACTGGTACACTTTACATTGTCTAAAACTCTTCATGTTCTTGTTTCTGCGATTTTCCTCTCTGCTCCCTCAGTGCTAACCAGTAAATCAGCTTTCAGACCTCACCATAGAAGCATAGAATCAATAAAGTTGTAAAAGACTTCAAAGATCGTCAAGTCCAACCTGACACCCAAGACCTCATGACTACTAAACCAGGGCACCAAGTGCCACATCCAGTTCCCCTCTTGAACCTCTCCAGGGATGGTGACTCCACCACCTCCCTGGGCAGCCCATTCCAGCAGCTAACAACTCTCTCTGTGAAGAACTTTCTCCTCACCTCAAGCCTAAACCTCCCCTGGCACAGCTGGAGACTGTGTCCTCTTATTCTGGTGCTGGTTGCCTTGGAGAAGAGACCAGCCCCCTCCTGGCTACAACCTCCCTTCAGGTAGTTGTAGAAAGCAAGAAGGTCTCCCCTGAGCCTCCTCTTCTCCAGGCTAAGCAACCCCAGATCCCTCAGCCTCTCCTTATAGGGCTTGTGCTTGAGGCCTTTCACCAGCCTCGTTGCCCTTCTCTGTACACGTTCAAGTATCTCAATGTCCTTCTTAAATTGAGGGGCCCAGAACTGGACACAGTACTCAAGGTGTGGCCTAACCAGTGCTGAGTACAGGCGCACAATGAGTTCCCTGCTCCTGCTGGCCATGCTATTCTTGATGCAGGCCAGGATGCCATTGACCTTCTTGGCCACCTGGGCACGCTGCTGGCTCATGTTCAGCCAGCTGTCAATCAGTACCCCTAGTTCCCTTTCTGTTTGGCTGCTCTCCAGCCACTCCAACCCCAGCCTGTAGCACTGCATGGGGTTGTTGTGGCCAAAGCGCAGCACTTGGCACTTGCACTTGTTGAATGCCACCATGTTGGACTCTGTCCATCTGTCCAGCCTGTCAAGATCCCTCTGCAGAGCCCTTCTACCCTCTAACCGTTCAACACCTGCTCCCAGCTTGGTGTCATCTGCAAATTTACTGATGACTGACTCAATCCCCTCATCCAGATCATCAGTAAAGATATGTGTAGATCCATAGAATAACTGCAGATTAATTTTATCATTTTGGTTTTGCTACAGACTTCATCATTTGAGGAAATCAGGAGTTTTGTTTTCTTACATGTCCTTTTTAGCAAAACTAGTTATTTCCACAGATTTGATAGGCTCAGTGAATCTGAATAGAAACATTTTGCTTACAAAGCTGTATCGCAGGATGTTTTCTGAAGTCAAGGGGGTAATGAAGTCAATAGAAGGAAGCAATACTAGTTTACTTGGAAGATTCCTAGTGGCACCTCTGTGCAATTGTGGCTGCTTTACATCTATCACATATGCACTGCAGCTCATACTCTTATCTCAATTTGCCACAACTGCTTTAAGGTCTTTGATTCTTGGGCCAAGTTCACAAGTTTATGGAGACAACTGAATTCCCTAGACCTAAAAATATGAAGTTGGTGTTTTTGCTACTTGTAAAAGAGAAGAAAAGAAAAAAATACACTGAGAAGCACCATGGTCTTGTGTGTAAGGTATTTACCAGTGTTTGTGGGGATGATCTAAACTTTGTGTACTTTGCTAAATTTATCTATGAAACTTAAATCAGGATCCTGTTTTATCTGCAGCTGAAGCTGACAGCTGGTGAAGGAGAATAAAAAACCTTTGGGGTTTTGGCCCATCATTAACTGCTTTATAGTGAGAGCTTCTAAGTGTCTGATCTTAAAAATGCAGTATGCGTCCTCCAGTAGAACATGTTTGTTCTTGACTCTTACATCTTTCATTTTCTTGCCAGAGGGGTAGGTGGATTTGCTGTGCTGGGGAAATATGACTAAACCTGGTCTGAAACTTAACAAATTGTGTACTCTTTGCTTATGATTATTAATCTACAAATTAGCAGATCTATCTTTAAATCAGCGACAGCCCTGAGACTCTGCTTTCTGCACTCAGAGACAATGTGAGTAGGTGATGGAGCTGAAGGAGCAGACCTCTTTGTCATGTGGATCCGAGGAGCCCATCCTGTCTTGTGTTCATCTGTCAGAGGTCTAGTTTCCACTCAGGTCACTGGGTTTTGCTATAGCAGCGTTTCAGGGCTCCATGATCCTTTTCTGTAAAACATTGCTCTTTCCCCTCTCTCCCAAATCAGCTTTACTCTTCTATGGCTTGGTCAGCTTTTCTGCATCTTTTTCATCTATGAAATGACACTGAATCCCACAAATATCCAGTGTTTTCTTCTTGCACAGTAAGAACAGGTACGAATTGTATCATCAACTCCATGGCACATAGAATCCATTTCACAACGCATAATGAAAACAACTCAAGATGATGTGGAGATCCTCAAAGGCTAACATAGCTCTTGTGCTGCAAAGCTGTGGCGTCACTTGTGCAGTGATTGGTAGTTCTGGGTTTTCTCTGACTATTGACCAAATGAATGTATCCTCCTTCTATTGTATTTTCCATCCACATGTACTTTTTCCGTATAAAAAAGTTGCTGACTCCATATAAATTCCCATTGTGCAGTTGCAGGCTGCTGCTTTGGTTCTGTAGACAAACAGTATTGCCATTTTTCTGGGTCAGTGTAATTCCACTTGACAATATCAAGATAAAATCCTCTACTTTTTGTTATAGTCTGTGTTTTGAGTGCTATCTCACATGCCCATTCAACTTCCATCTGGAGATTTTTAATTGGGAAGAAGGAGGTGGCAAATCTTTCCTTTTAATTGCAACACCAGTAGAATAAAAATAGCATATCAAATATGTTAAATCTGCTGTTAAGGTTCATCATCTGGGTCTTCATTTTTAGCTGATTTCTGTGCAATGGAAAGCAGAACTTGTACAATTATTGGGAGGAAGAAGAGTAATAGCCAGTACATAGTGATGATAGTACAGGAAAGAACTAATGTGATGCCCCATGAAGCCCAGTGCCCAATTACTGTAGGGACTGAGTCCAAAGAATAGTGGCAGAAGAAGAGAACAATGAAATGCTCCCTGCATGCTCTCATGATATAGACAAGTCAATCCATCATGAGTGAACAGCCTAGCATCTGGGAGATCGAGATGATACACACTGTAGTTTTCCTGTATCAGCAGTAGCCTCTCTATTGTTGCCTCTTAAAAGCGCTTTCCTAGCGAGGCCTAGGGCATGATTGAAATGCTTGTTATTGCAATTGCTCCAGCTCAATCAATCTTCAAGCGTGATACAAGGCCAACCTGGTTGTGGGCTCTCTATCCATCCCCTCTGCTTGCAATTGTTAAGAATGCACTTACTGACCTAAGAGCCAACAATTTCTTTTATGTGAACCCTATGCATGTACCACACAGTGAAGAGAACACTTTTTAATTGTGATTCTAATTGCTCAATGCAAAAATATTTGTTTTAACCAACTAAATCCCGCTCAAACTTTCATCTTGGTGTGTTTATGGCTGTTTTTCTCTAGCTTACATTCCTGTGGATTATTTTGCAAGCTATCCCATGGGTGTGTTGAGCATCCAACCATCCTTGCAAACAGTTACTGCAGATGCATTGCTATAATTCAGGTGAATCATCATTCCCCTTGTTAAAGTTTTACAGGAAGATATTTGGCTAAATACTAATAGGAGAGGTCTATTTAGGGATCAGAATAAGAGCAACTTAGGTTTGTCATGCAAGTCAAAAAACTGCCTTAGACATGCAGTTTATTTAGATTTAATAAGTCTACAGCTGGGCAGTATATTTAAAAGTTAAGTGCTTTTTACTGTCAAAATACTCAGGGCCTGATTCACTGTCAGCATGTATCAACATAAGACCCCTGAACAGGATTCCTGGTGTAAGCAGTTCTTTGGAGGAACATTGTGTGTCTGGACCTCTGTTGCAAGTGGAGAAGGGTTAATGTGACCTCAGCATACATGGTACTGACCTGGATAGCTAGAGGATGCGTTGACTCAGAGTGTCACTGCTGAGGATCTGGAAACTCCAGCTGTAAACAAAGCCCACATTTGTTCCTGCAGACACCCAGATGTCCTTTTTCAGTCATGAACTCTGAATATGCTTTAAAGTACATCAGGAGATGCTTTAAGTAATCTGTTGCATTATATTGAACTTGGATAAAACTTACCTGTGAAAAGTTGTGTGCAGGCTGTATGGTCAAGAAGGTACAGGACACAATGTCTCATTTGATCTGCAGAATGCTTATTGTTACCTTGGAAATAGAAGCAGAACAGAAAAATCAGCTGCCTGTATTGTAGCACCTAAGAGGCTTCAGAAATGCAGGAGTGATATAAAGAAGGAAAAAAAAAAAAAAGTAAATCCTTAAGCCTGAATTTCAGGTCTGGCAATTTGAAATGCCAAACTGGCTGCTTCTTCCCAGATTGTGACTGGTTTATTCTCATCATTTTTGGTCAACTCTTTTGCCTTTTTGTTTCTGTTGTTTGCTGGTTCATTGACAAAATAATATCTTTCTGGTTGGAGTGTTTATATATGTCTATGTCCACTAATTTGATTAATTGTAAATACCACTATCCTACAGTGCTCTCAGTTTGTTCAGAATTCAACCACATAATTACATGGTGCAGGAAGACTGACCATGTCCTTTTCTCCTGTGTTTGGAAAGCTTCATTGGCTTTTAGAGGAAAAGTGAAACAAGCTAATGTCAGAGCTTTGTGTCCTGATGTAATTTTATTGCCTTAAAAAATGTAGACTAGTTTACCAGTCATGCTGTAACTCTTTCTCCCACTCTTTTTTCCATGCCTCTAGAACAAAGAAAATTCTGCTAAAATACCACCTATGCTCACCAAAATTGAGCATGGTGTTGTGACTAGTATAGATTTTTAAAAGAATAGGATTTATCCCATAATAATACAATATTCAGCTCCTGTAAGTGCTTCCAGCAGAGGATTTCACAGATAAATTCCTTACTTCTTGCTACCACAGTCATTTGAGGAAAAGATTGCCCCTGCAGAGTGAGAAACTGAAAGAAGACACAAGGACAGTAAATTTGTGGCTGACTGGCAAGTGTTGGTTTTCTGGTTTCCACCTCACGGCTGTGATTTGTGGCCCAGCTCTGCCTTTCCAAGCTGAGTTTTGTCTCTGCATTACCCTGAAACTCAAACCAGACCAGCCAGACCAGCAGGTGCTGAGAACACAGGTCCTCTGGACAGAGGTCCAGTCAAATACATTCATGCAATACCTGTAACAGCCACTCAAGCCTGTGCAGCCAAGCCTAAGGCCACCTGTCACTTCACTAAGTCCTATTTTAACACACAGAAGCTCGTTTTCCAAAGTGTTTCTACCTTGTTTTAGGCCCTTCTTTCAGTCCAAGGGGATAGTTCTATGGCAGCCCTAAAGTGGATGTGAAATGAGCAGCTCTCAATATAAATGCAGCCCAGGCTTCCTGGTTATATTCCCTTGGCAAACCCCATTGCTGGTTGGCAGTTTTACCTGGTGAGGGCTCTGAGCAGCAAGAGTGCCCTTCTCTGCAGAAGGAGGGTCTCTGTTCATCTCTGTCAGGGCTTCATCTTGGTACCTAGCTGTAAATTTAGCCTTTAAGAGGGGCTTGTGCCTGAAGCACAGACATCATGTTCATCACAGCTAATAATGAGGGTCTCTGAAGTAGGAACCATGCTCTTGGCATAGGTGTTTGTTGCTGGCTTGCTGCTTGCATAGTGGCACCTTATGTTAACACACTTTATGTGCAGTGTAATAGGTAGCTTCCTCTGGTAGTTTTATGTCTAAGGCTTTTCAGAGAACTGTTATTGCCAAACACCTTTAAGAGAGGAAGCTACAAAAAAGAGTAGTATTAGGCAGAAAGATTTCTGCACAACCCTATACCAGTGCTTCAGATACAAGAGGGACTGAGATTTAATATCTCACTTCATGTTGAAGTCTTGACTTCAGTACATGCTGCTGTTTTGTTGTTGTGTTGCTGTTGTTTTCCTTTTCAGTCTGTCTCCATGCTTTCTACCGGGTACTGAGGCCAGCCATCACCTCAAGAGATCTCACAAACATAAAGCAGCCGACACGGGTTATGTACTGTTCACTAATGTGGTGGCTGACGCTCACTGTTTTGATGTCTTTTCTATACCTTCAGATAGTAAGTGGTGAGCACCACCATAAAGAAACCCAGTTACTAACCAAGAAAGTTAAATAACTTGCCCAAGGACACACTTTGAAGTGGCTGGTTCCACCCAGGTGGATTTTTGTGGTGCACCATTGAAAGCAGTACCGTTTAGCACAAGTAGAAAGGATCACCTATACATTTTTTTTTTTTAGCAGTGTGCTATAAAAATCACAAGCAGATCATGACTGCTTTAGTTCAAGGGATTAGAAATTAGTTCAGACTTCAGTGGGGGCAGGTGGAAGCAAAGATTCCAACTATAACTGTATTTCTCCTTTGCAGTATTGAGCATCTATGGTTGTGTAATCGTGAAGACAATTTTAGACTCTTTTGTACTTGAAAATACAGTAAGTGATGTTTTACCTGTCCGTCTCTGGAGAAGAAAAGCTTTAATTAAGTCTTACTTTAATTATGTCTCATCTATACAGTACCTAAATGCATTATGAGAGCATGACATTTGCTATTTGCCTGCCTTATGGGAAGGTTTAGATGCTGAATCCTCTAATGCTGAATAATGTTTCAAGTGCTATTATTTAAAGAATGTGTGAAACAAGATTCTTAATATATGCATTGTTATAATAATTGCTAAGTAGTGGTGATAACCTGAGTGATTAAAGTATGATCTGGAACTTTCTTCTGACATAATAGAATTCTGTGTTCATATAGAAATTCCCCAATACACTCTGGTGCTGATGATCTGCTGGCATGGCTGGTGTCCTGGGTCAGAGCCTTATTTACAAAAACTTCATGTTTTCCCACTCTCATTGTGCATTGCCATGCAGTGTTGTTCCAATACGGCGTTTCATTAGAAAATCCCCAATCTTTGCAGGTTGTTTTATCTTAATTAAGCTAATGAGAATGACATAGCTTCTAATATTTATTGAAAATAATGTCCTTGAAATGAACTTTCAGGTGTTATTTTACTGCAAGCTGTGAGTGCTTATGACCAAGAGATTGATAGGAATGTGTATAAACAAAACATTCAGCTTTTCTAGAGGTCCTTAATCTCCTGTGCTGAATATCCATTAGTCTTCCTCAACATAACTCTTCACTTAATAGAAATTTAAGCTGATAAAGGTAATAAGAATGAGCAGCCATGGATTTCTGTGTGTTTCCCCTGACTTCTGTACATTAACCCTCAGTGAGATATCCCAGAATAGCAGTAGATATTTTAAGTATTTTTAAATATTGACAACGATGTGTTGTATGTTACCTCTGAGGGAAGATTTTAGATAGAGTTTTTCTATATTCTTTTGTATTTCTTTTCAAGTTGTCACAGCTTGACATGTAAAGTTGCTTGGTTATAAGGTAAGCCAGCATGCAGCAACTGAAAATGATGTTTATCTTAATGCATCAGAGTAAATATTGTTCACTTGAAGATGACACATCTCTCCAGGGCAGCCGACTGACTCCCCTGAAGGTGAATGTGCATCCATGCAGAATGCATAATTTGGATTGTTTTTGCTCCATCTCTGTTTACTTTTGCCCTCCAGTCAATTATGTTGTCCAGGCCTGTTTGTAGTCAGTTGCTTTATCCCACAGCTTTTGGTGTCTCCTGCACACGCCTGTTTTGGCAACCTGAGCACTCAGTCCATGACCTTGCAAATGATTGGGCTGAAGTTTTTCATGTAAATATTTGGTCTCACTCTCCTCTTCACGAGCAGATTACTACCTTCTCTGACAAGGCATGTGATTCCAACAGTTATGAGTGCAAACTCATATTTAAAATATCTTTTACCTTTTCAGGTCGTATGAGGTGATAATATTTTGCAGGGTAAAAACTAGAAGTGATGACAGGAAGTCCATGGACACTAATGTTGCAGTAAGCTTCCAAACTGATGTTAATGCTGAGTAACATGACTTTGTGCCTAAGCAGATTTGCTGAGGGTATGGATTTGGCCTTGGACACAAACTAATCTTTTCCATATTTAGCACTGTTTGGGAACTACTTAAAAGAATGTAATAGTGCTGCAAATATCTCAGCACAGGAGTGTGTGTAGCAGATAATAGACCAAGAGTGCATGCATCTTAGCTTTAGTGAACTGGTCTGTGAAAGGGTGTCTGTCATCTCAGCTGCTGGCATTTCCGTAATGCACCCTGTGCTCTGTGTCCAGTATCAGAGACATTGTCCTTCAAAGGAGGTATAGACAGATGACATTTGAACTGCCAGCAGACTGACAACATGGAAGCATATCTCAGAGTGCTGCTTACTGCAAAGGATTGAGTTTTAACATCCCCAAATCCCTTACTGTTCCTCTCAAGAAGGAATGGTGTTAATGTAAAAGAAGCTGCACAGTATCAAGGTCTTGTAATCAAGTCACTGCCATCCAAAAACAATGCAGATATCTTTTATATACATTCTTTTGTTTCAGGGCCGTGACTTTGCTATTCAGAAGCATAAGACACATCAATAACTGGCCATTTTGCTTTTGTTAAGCCCTGTTTCCCACTGGAAGTATCTCGGCATGAATAAGCAATGCAGTGTAGTAGCAATGGTGTAGTGGAGTATAATTGTGCCAAGGACCTGGCATCCATGCTGTGATTTTCAGGTTTTTTCCATAGGGTCGTCATGAAGATAAGCCTTATATGTACTCAGGGTTGAATTGTCTGTAATTACAGCAAGGGAGAGAGCAAGCCATGCAGAATCAGATTTCAAAAGAAGGAAATGTATGTTCACATCCTTTCCCACACACTATAGCGTGGTGGAGTTTGTGTGCTGTGACACCTCTTGGATGATGCTTAGGAAGATATAGGCCAGTGGGACTTAAGTCATCTGTTATCTTACACATATCTGCTAGATATGAAAACCTTGAAATGTACAGGAGGAAGATGAAGAGGCAGAAAAGTGATGTAAAATGTGCAGGTGTAATCCAACTTTGTGAGCACAGAGGCTGCAATTTGTCCTTTGCCTTCCAGCTCAGGAAGGACCAGGGAGAATCTGATCATCCAATTATTTGCCTTTACAGTGTTTCACATGGGCAATCACATGAGATTAAAGAAAAATAAGTGAGTGGCTAGTGTTCTCACCTAGTTTTTAAGAGTCTGCAATAAGACTTAATGCTTCTACCTCCTGTTTGCTGACATGCTGGCTAGGTGACATATTCTTTTTAGTGTCCTCTTCAGAGACATTGTTCTTCTTTTGTCATGTATTTCACTAAGACTCTTCTGAGCTGCTCTTTTAATAAAGCCTACATGCCTGCATTCTCATAATTTTTAATCATGTATCAGTTACACTAATAGCCTTATATATCTCCTGAAGATGGTTGTTAGGCTGAAAACTGGTTCATTGATGCATAGCATTTGCATCAAGAGAAAACCAGCTCTTCATTCACTGTGGGGTTTCACCTTTGCCATAGTTTGTTTTGCCTGTGCGTACTACTGGAATATTGTTTTTTTCCTCTTGTCCAGCCAAATGCCAGCAGCAGTTAGGGAAGGAAGGCAGTGAAGAATTGCCATTAAGCATGGTGGAAGTAGTCTTTACTGCTTGCTGTCTCTGCTTTTGAAGGATCGATTATCTTTCCTTTGATAGCACCCATATTTTGTCACTGCTTTTTTTCTAATGGTTTCTGAAATGTCAAGGTAATGCTTTTGCTCTTCACTGTGCTTAGGGCTATTAAACGTCTTAATAGTAAATGTTTCGTATACTTAAGTTTTGTCAGTGCAAGGGTGTCTTGCAGAGCTGCTACCAGAAAATCAGTTTAGTGTACAGCTTTTCTGAGGCTTATTGTGTCCATGACTTGAATCTCACATGAGGCTTGAAAATAAATCAGTCCTCCTCTTTTGAAAATCAAACTGCTCCCGTTTCTTTGGAAACATTTGCCAGTGTCTCACATTTAAATAATTGTGAAGATAGATATTGAAGCTAAATAATGGCCAATTGTCTTCAGTGTCCTATAACAATCAATGGCACATCAAGGCTTCATGGCTGTCATCGTGCAGCCCATGACAACACAGGGGATTCCCAGAGTGACAGCATGAATAGAGCACTGACCTTTCTCTTCCTATGCTTGCTGTTTGCCGCTTGGCAGAGGCAGGAGGACAGGAGCAGGCTGTTACACATGCTGCTGTTTGCCCTCCTGTCTAGAACTCCTCTTCATCCACCACACAGTTGATTCTTCCTAGACACTTACACTGTAGCATTTATGTCACAAGGTTTTTAAAATTTGCCTACGTGACTTCATGAGTTTGTTTAAAAAGTGTAAAGTTTTCAATGATGCATAAAGATTTGAATATGATGTATTTTGGTTGCTTATAAAGATCTAGGATTTGTTTTTCATTTCTAGCTGAGGTCACAAATACTTCAGCAATTCTTATCTTCTCTCACCCTTACCACCTCTTGAACTCGGTGGGAATTTGTCATCTGTTTTGGTAGGCTACAGAAGAGATAAAGGTGAGCAGCTCTCTAATCTTCCATTTCTGCTTGGATGAGGGTGAAAGAAGTCTGGATTTAAGCCTCTACTTTTGTTTCCTTTGGCTTTCTAAGATACTTCCTTGTGCTTTTTAGTTGTTAACCTGAGTCATCTCTGATCTGGGTTGTAGCTACATGTGTCAATTGTAGATGCATGACCCATCGGGGGAAGAAAGGCACTGGAGAGATGGGTTCATGTCCTGGTTGGTCATAGGCTTTTTGCCTTCAAAAGGAAGAAGGCAAGAATATTTCTGTATGCCATGAATATATTTGAGGATGAAATGAACAGTGCAATACGCAATGGGTTGCCATCACAGAGCAGACAGTCTGGACAACTGCTTGATCCTCTCTCAGTGCGGTATCATAAGGCGGTTAAAAGGTAACAAATGATTGAGCTTCTCAGAATTTATCATCTGCTTTAGCCATTTCTGCGTGCTTTTGTTTGTTGTTAATTTCAAATGGTACATCCAGTAAGTTCCCTTAAGACCTCAGAACACTGGGAGTTTCTACCTTTTAGGAGTATAAGCCAGTTAACTGTGGAAATTTCTGGAGCTGGATGGAGTCAAAGTATGAAAATCTGCAGCTCTTCTATAGCATAATGGTCTCTCTTTGTGGCATTAATCCTTCTCCTTTTCACACAATGCACTTGAAACGTTGCTATTCTCTGTAGGCGGCAAGTATTGTCATAACTTCACTTCAAGAACTATTCACCTTTTAAATGTAGAAAACAGTTCTCATTGTACTTCAGCTAGAGAATAATCCCTTTTCTTTTGCTCCTCCATCCTCCGTGGTGCGCTGATGATAAGTGAACTCTCAAGCAGTTGCAATTTCACAGGCGCTTTCATGGATTGCGGAACCCTACGCTCAATCAGTATCACTTGGAATGTCATTCTGTTTTTAAATCTGACTTGTTAATGTCTCTACATTCATCCTAAATATTGCATTTTATAGTGTGAATTCTTGTGGTTCTCTCCTTAATATCTTCTCATTCTTTTTTTCTGAGCAGCTGTTGGTAGCTCTCCCTACTGCTGTCAACTCTTAAACCTCTGCATTACAAACTGCAGAGTCGGGTGAATTTACTAGATTAAATTAAGGCACTACAAAGTTGGCTTACAATACACATCAGGAACTCAAAAAATAAAGACAAATGGAAAACTGATCCATTCCTAATGTAATGTACTAAACTTAGTTTATACTTTGCTCCTTGAATAGCTAGCACATTAAAGCTTTTAAAATAATACTATGTTAAAAAATCCAGCTGCTAACATTCTTGATGTGCTACAAGTACAGAAACAATAATACCAGTGTTAGAGCCACATCACTGCTTAGATCAGAAAGAGAAAAAGCACAAGGAAGGCCTCTCTCTGGAAGCACAGTGATGTCTGAAAACTAACACTGAGCACTGAGAATCTGCAGGCTGCTCTGTAAATGTAGCCATTGGTAATAGATTCTGCTCCCAGTACAAGCAAAAATTTAGCAGAGAACTATCAGCTACATCACCTCATCTATATAACAGAGTTCACTGTAGTTATGTAGGAGTCAACTCAAACAGTTTCTCTTGGTGAAGTAATCGGGCTGCTTCTGGAGTCTGTTCAGCTGCTAGGGGTGTGCTTCACATGTAAATGAGTAACAAATGGATTCCTTCTAAATTCCAGCCAATTAAAATACATTTAAAGTGCAGCTGGTGGAAAGCAAAAGGCTTATAATTGCATAAGAAACTTTTGGGCATGAAATAAATCCCTGAAGTTTGGTGAACGACGATTATTAAATAGTGCATTTCTGGAGAAGTAAAGCAGTCAAAGAGCCTCCCAAAACTGCAGTCAGAAGCAGAGATGACACTTTTACCACCACCTTAAATGAGACAAAGCGGGGAGTGTGTTTGTTAGGGTGTCAGTTTTCTACCCTTGGCTCTTTAAACCACGCAAGTTTGGCAGTTTGCCCTATGTGGTGCTGCATACAAATATTGACAGAACAGTGTGGTATTTGTTAAACCCCTTCTTGGGAAACGAATGATTAAAACTCTGAAGGAAGATCTGAGGACCTCAGACATTATATTTTTTCTCAGTACCACTATAATATTTACAGAATCAAACAGAAAATAGTGAATGGGGTGTAATGAATGACCTTCCTTTTCTGCTTTGCCTTGTAAGGATGGACAGATCCTTTGTTTAATGCTTTAAAAGTTATTTTAAGAGGTTTACAGTCAGTAGCGCTGAAGCTGCCATTAACACTTTTGATTTAACCTCATGTTTTGGGAGAAAGCTCAGCTGATGTAACAGACCATGCAAATTAGTGAAAGATGTTGCCCAGGAAGTATCTGTGTGCAGACACTGCAGATACTGTGTGCAATAGATGCACAAAACGTTACAGATTTCTTACTGCACAGCTATATTTGAATGTTGGCACTTTACATACCTGTTACGGTCGTGTCTGCATTTCAACTGTTAATATGCTTTTGTAAAAGTTAACCTTTGTCCACGTGGTGATCGTTATGCTGATTTTAGAAAGGGAAACAAGGGGCTGTATAGAGTCCAGAGTGATTTTCTATGTAATATTTTATCTAAGATTACTGTCTTTAGCCATTTGGTATTAAGGAAACAGTTGAAATTAGGTGAATGAAAAGTGCTTCCTAACCTGCTGCAGGCTTTTCATAACTGTACCATGAAGTAAAAATGAATTCAGAAAAATATCTTCCAGAACTAACAAGTATTGGTTTCTACCTATTGTTATACCTTAACTTATGAAATTCCTATGAAAGAATTTGCAATTCTTGATTGCTTCCTATT
This sequence comes from Dryobates pubescens, assembly GCF_014839835.1. Classification (NCBI taxonomy): domain Eukaryota; kingdom Metazoa; phylum Chordata; class Aves; order Piciformes; family Picidae; genus Dryobates; species Dryobates pubescens. The sequence goes on along the minus strand of NC_071613.1, from coordinate 48,665,232 downwards.
TCATCATATCATGGTCAATCAGTCTGTTTTGGCTTCACTTTTGTCAACCATGAGTAAAGTCTCCTGCAAATTTCATAGCAACAGATCATATTGCAGCAGTAGGGGTTCAGTTAAATGTGCCTGGTTGATTGTTAATGTGTAAGTAGCACAGAGTGCGTGATGAGGGCAGGCTCATAAGAAGTAAGCTTATTGCCAAAATAAATGTCAATGAAATTATAAACTCAAGTTTTAAAGGCATTTGTCAAGAACCAAAAACATGAGTACTCATATACTATGAAAATAACTGTAATGAAGTTAAACCAAAGAAAATTCAAGAAAATCAACACTAAAAATATCTAAACTGAGGTATTGTTTTTCCTTTTCCACTACCCTTGTGGACTGGCAATTATTCACAGAGGACAGTCTACTGAGTGGATTGGAATTACTGTTTCATAGAATTGCTTTGGTTGGAAATGACCTCTGAGGTCATTGAGGCCAACCATTGACCTAACACTGCCATGGCCATTAAACCATATTTGGCTCAGTCCTACCTATCACCAGCCACTGTTACAAAATCAGGGTCAATGTATGTTTAATTGCAATGAGTATTATAGAAATTGGTATATAGTGTGCACATGGATAAAATAATACACATAAGTTTTAGCAGCAGCTGGTCTATAACAGCATTAAAGATTTGATACAGGCCCAAAGGCAGAAGGAGTACAGAGGAGTGCCAAGAATATTTAGCTGATCATAATGGAGTGGGATGGACCCAAACAACTAAAATTGTGATAGTTTGCTAAACAGATAGAAATCACTTATGTATGCTATCTGACCTTTAACAAACTGTCAGTTTTTAGGGTATTTTTGAGCTCTAGAGATGAATAATGCAATAGAAGTAAACTGTCAAAATTTACAAAACACCAACTAACCCTTTTGTGAAGTGGGTAAGTGTGGAAGCTGATAACTAAATGTAGACTCACCAGAAAGCAAGCTGTTAGTTGTCTTTTCTTGATGGAACCTCAGGGTTAACAATGACAAAACATGTTTCAAACTAAGCATCTGTCTTAAACAGGCTTGACTCACTCAGCATAAATTAAAAGATGAATCTAGGTTCTCCTGCATAAATACATTTTTCATGTCATTTACTTTTCCTTTGTGCATATGTGCAATGATGGATGCCTCTCTTAGGTCCAGTGATTCATCTAACACACCAGTTACCTTAAGTAACACAAGAGAAGTGCTTAGAAAGTATGCAAACAAACAAAAAGGGACATATTAGCACTTCTTCATTTCCTTCTTGATTTCGTTGTACCACCATTGGGCTGGGGTTTAGTGTTGGCAAATCAGAGCCTCCTTTGCTGCACAGTTGAACAGCAAGCGTCTCTGCAGGGAACTCGCTGACCTCTGAGCACGCTGCTGCCTGGTCTCTGGGGCTCGCTAGAGCTCAAGCACAACTACATGTGAAACTTTCCAAACTGCAGTACAGGTGTTGAGGAAATAGTTTGGGAACACTTTAAAATTTTTAGGTGTCCCTCAGGTTAAATATCGTTTGGAAAGCTGGCTTTCTGGATTGTTTCCTTGGATATTAGCCCTTAAATTCTGCCAAAACATGGGCAGGTTTCTATTGGGCCTTTCCCCAGAATGACTTGCTGAAAAGTTGTACAACTTCGGTGTGTCTCCATGGGGAAAATTACATAAGTCCAGCTGAAGGGTCGGCATAATTTATAATGGCAAACAGATGAGAACTTTCCTGGAGTTTTCCCCTGGGTGGTATTACTCAATGATTCTGCTACAGTAAAAGCCACTACTACTTCATATCTTTGGCAGGTCAGACTCTGAAATCTTTGGGTACTCTCCTTTATTAAAAGACTTGCATGTAGTCTGTAATGGTTATGCTGCCCATAGGACTAAAGAACAGCTATTCTGCTGATTTCCTGAAAAGCAAAGGGCTCTTTGGTTTCTACATTAAAACATCTTTAACTTTAGGCAAAATTGACTCTTCCTTCTAATTTTGCTGGTGCTCTAGAGAGCACTGGGGAACCTGTCCCTGTAGTTAGGGGAAATGGTACAGCAGCAGAGGGATGTCAAGCTAATTAGTGGATAAAGATGAAAGTCTAACTAAACCTGAAGCTTAGCCAGTAGCAAAACTCTTTCTACCTTGGCAGAGGGAGAATGAAAAGGTAATTGTGGCTCTTAAGAAGAGTGGTAGAGAGTAAAGGAAAGTATGATCCTTAAGTCTAGATCCTTTTCCAGAAATGTTTCTAAAAGCTGGACCTTCAGCTGTGAATAACTACAAGACCATTGGGAGTCAGAAAAAATGAAAGAATTAAGCAACTATATGATTGATTTTTGTGACAATTACTATTAACTGGAATTGTGTTGCCTGTATTTAGAATTTTTCAAATGAATTCTTCATTTTACCCTTAGTCATACCACATGCAGATTTCAATAATTTCAGAGTAACTGGTAAAGATGATAGCCTTTTTTAATAAGCTGCTGAATATTTAATTTCCATGACTATTCCAGGGTCCCAGAAAACTATGGTAGGACTTATTGGGCTGATAGTCTCCAAAGAATCTTGAAAAGTAATTGAATGGTTCTGCATGGGCTGGCTTGGGTGACCTTCCATGAAAACCTTGTATCACAGCATCACCAAGGTTGGAAGAGACCTCAAAGGTCATCGAGTCCAACCTGTCACCACTGACCACATGACTAGACCATGGCACCAAGTGCCACGTCCAATCCCCTCTTGAACACCTCCAGGGATGGTGACTTCACCACCTCCCTGGGCAGCACATTCCAATGATGAATGACTCTCTCCGTGGAGAACTTTCTCCTCACCTCAAACCTAAACTTCTCCTAGTGCAGCTTGAGACTGTGTCCCCTTGTTCTGGTGCTGGTTGCTAGAGAGAAGAGACCAACCCCTTCCTGGCTACAACCACCTTTCATGTAGTTGTAGAGAGCAATGAGGTCCCCCTGAACCCCCTCTTCTCCAGGCTAAACAATCCCAGCTCCCTCAGCCTCTCCTCATAGGGCTTGTGCTCAAGGCCTCTCACCAGCCTTGTTGCCCTTCTCTGGACACGTTCAAGTGTCTTGATGTCTTTCCTAAACTGAGGGGCCCAGAACTGGACACAGGACTCAAGGTGTGGCCTAACCAATGCAGAGGACAGGGGCACAATGACTTCCCTGCTCCTGCTGGCCACACTATTCCTAATACAGGCCAGGATGCCATTGGCCCTCTTGGCCACCTGGGCACACTGCAGGCTCATGTTCAGCCTACTGTCAACTAGCAACCCCAGGTACCTTTCTGCCTGGCCGCTCTCCAGCCACTCTGACCCCAGCCTGTAGCACTGCATGGGGTTGTTGTGGCCAATGTGTAGAACCTGGCACTTAAATCTCATGCCGTTGGACTCTGCCCATCTGTCCAGCCTGTCAAAGTCCCTCTGCAGAGCTCTCCTACCCTCTAACAGATCAACACCCACCCCCAGCTTGGTGTCATCTGCAAATTTACAGATGATGGACTCAATGCCCTCATCCAGATCATCGATAAAGACATTGAACAGGATGGGGCCCAGCACTGATCCCTGGGGGACACCACTACTGACTGGCTGCCAGCTGGATGTGGCACCATTCACCACCACTCTCTGGGCTTGGCCCTCCAGCCAGTGCCTAACCCAGCACAGTGTGCTCCCATCCAAGCCATGGGCTGACAGCTTGGCCAGGAGTTTGCTGTGGGGGACAGTGTCAAAGGCCTTGCTGAAGTCCAGACAGACTACATCCACAGGCCTGCCCACATCCACCAGGCAGGTCACCTGATCATAGAAGGAGATCAGGTTGGTCAGGCAGGACCTGCCCTTCCTAAATCCATGCTGGCTGGGCCTGATCCCTTGGCCATCCTGTAAGTGCTGTGTGATTTCACTCATGATGACCTGTTCCATAATCTTGCCTGGCACTGAGGTCAGGCTGACAGGTCTGTAATTCCCTGGCTCCTCCTTCCAACCCTTCTTGTGGATGGGCACCACGTTGGCCAGCTTCCAGTCATCTGGGACCTCTCCAGTGAGCCAGGACTGGTGAAAAATGATGGAGAATGGCTTTGCCAGCTCATCTACCAGCTCTCTCAGTGCTCTAGGATGGATCCCATCCAGTCCCATGGACTTGTTAGAGACCTGCTCAGCCACTTGGATCCCCACTACCTCCTCCTGGATCACAGGTGAACTATACTGCTCCTTGACTCCATCTGCCAGCTTAGCAGGCCAGTTGTCCTGAAGACAACCTACATTGCTATTAAAAATTGAGGCAAAGAAGGTGTTAAGTACCTCTGCCTTTTCTTCATCTTTAGTTACAATATTCTGCTCCATGTCCACTAAGGAGTGGAGGTTGTCCTTGCCCCTCCTTTTGCCATTAATGTATTTATAAAAGCATTTTTTGTTGTCCTTCACAGCAGAGGCCAGTCTGAGCTCTAAATGGGCTTTTGCCTTTTTTCCTACATGACCTAGCAACATCCTTAAACATTTCATGGGTAACCTCTCCTTCCTTTCAAAGATGATACACCCTCTTTTTTCCCCTTAATTCGTTCAGAAGTTCTGGACATCACACTTTAATGAGATTTTAGGGCCTTGGTCATCAGTGTGGGTAGCTGTCATTCAAAAAATGGATTCTGGGCCTTAATGAAATTATTGTTTCAGTTGTACACCTTGCTTACAGAACTAAAGTAGTTTTCCTATCCAAAGCCAAGGAGCTGTTCTTTTACTGTCTTCTCTGGTAGAAGCCACTATACAGGAATTCAGAGTGATCTTTATGTGATTTTTATATGACTTTTTCTCTGGTATCCCACATGAATGTTGTCTTTGTCACAGGAGAACTTTGCCTGGGTAGGCAGCCAGACTCATTACTGGGAGTTTTGTTCCTGTGAAGTTAGGCCCTGTCTCTAGGCGCCACTTTGTACAAATGTGATTGCTCCAAGGAAGAAACTGCCTTTATTTCCTTCATTTGTTAGAAGAAAAGTAATTCACTTCTATTTTTCCAGCCTCTCACCCACACTGGCTCAGTTTTGTGACTGGTCCTAAAGGAAAAGCCATTTTTTTCATGCTTTCCAAATCATCCTTCCAGAGAGCATAACAGTAGCTGTGTAGTTCCTATTCTTTTCTTCTCCATCCCCTCTATGCCCATAGTGGATATATGCAGAGATAGCTATCAAAATAATACCCTTATTTATACTCCCTTTTTTTTTTTTTCCCCAGTCTAGAAAGACTGTGTACAGCTAAAAAAAAGCAACTGACCACTGCAAAAGCTTGCATGTGGTACAGTCTTTTTTTTTTTTCCTGGAGCCATGTTCACATTCCAAGTAACACTTTGGCAACACTCTGTGACACTGCAAGGTGCAAGGACAACTGGTGCAGGGCAGTTAAAAAAACTTGGTGCTTTTTTTGAAAAACACAAACTGATTTTTTTTGTTTGGTTTTGTTGTTAACACCTCACTTTCAATACTGTGATGTATGTTTACCTTTTCAGAAATGCCTAAATTGTTATGCACTCTTGTAACACATGAATACATGTTAAAGAAATATCTAAGTATAAAATGTCATGGTTTACAAAATCCTGCAGAGAATAATGTAAATCTGGTTTTATTCTCTCCCTCTCTTTCTCCCTCTCTTTCTCCCTCTCTTTCTCCCTCTCTTTCTCCCTCTCTTTCTCCCTCTCTTTCTCCCTCTCTTTCTCCCTCTCTTTCTCCCTCTCTTTCTCCCTCTCTTTCTCCCTCTCTTTCTCCCTCTCTTTCTCCCTCTCTTTCTCCCTCTCTTTCTCCCTCTCTTTCTCCCTCTCTTTCTCCCTCTCTTTCTCCCTCTCTTTCTCCCTCTCTTTCTTTCTCCTTCCCCTCCCCCCATTCTAAATTTTTTTGTTCCACATCCATTTGGGCTGGGTAAGTATTTGACTGGGAGGTTGGAAGGATTATACCCAGGCTTTGCAGGTAGCAGGCACGGTGATCAGACACCCCACACAAGCTGAGTTAGCTCTGTGCAGGTGGGATGTGCATTTACAGCTGCTCTGTGAAACGAGAGCATTGTATTATAACATGCTTTGTGATTGTCTGCCTTGGCCTGTCTGATGCAAACATGATGTATCACTATTGACAGTAAAAACTGAAAGAATATTTTATTGACTATCTCTCAATGACAGAGTTTTATGAGAGCAGAAAGCAAGTCTCTCGTACTACATTGGTCCTCTCAGGAGACTGTGATGGAGTGCCAAAACTGAGTAATTCTGAAACTAAATGTCTGTAAATGGATTCTTTGTTCATTTAAAGGAGACAGAGGGAAGAGTATGGAGGCTTCTCTGGGGAATGTCATGGCTTTGTTGTGCAATACAAAGACTGTGTTTGAATCAAGATGCGGGGTACTTCTAACAAGATCTTTTTCAGCAATGTGAGACATGCACTACAGGTTCTCTGCAACCAGTTTATAGCTCTGAAGTTTGTATTAGCTCTTTGAGATTGCCTTCCATCTCTTATTCTGAGCTAACGCTCACCTCCATTATGGAGGATCTGGTAATGAGGTGTTTCTTTCATTGATTGCTAAGAGTTTCACACAAGTTTTACTGTGAGCAAAGACTCTTTCTTTAATGGTAGACCTGTAGATCTTTCTGCAAGGCAGCAGGCTGATCTATGTGGCAGGACATTTAACTGCCCTGTACAAAGCTATTTCCTTCAAACACACACAAAAAAAGTGGGGGCAGGGGTGGAGGGAGAGTGAGAGGAGAGAATAAAGTAGAACAAACATCAGTAAATGCTTTGGGTTTTGTCATTGGAATGGATCCCAAGATGGAATTTTTTTGGTCACTGCTATATTGAACTTGCTTGCTGAGCCTCAGTACAGCTGTGACAATTGGCATCATCCAAGAATATGCTGTATTGACAGATGAAGGTGGTTTTAGAGAGTAACTTATTGTTGTGTATGATTTAAGACATCATAATCTAGGTGCAGCTTCATTTAGACTTAGTTAATTCTGAGAGGATGCAGCTTTATGCAGCAGGTGCTGAACAGCACAAGAACCCCTGTGATGGTACTCCAGGTGCTTGATTAATGTCTTACTCCCCAGGGCATTTAATTCATCCATCCTAGCCTCACTGCTGCTCCTGCTGCTTCCTGCATTAAGATTTTGTAAGTCAGAATCAACAAAGTCGGGAAAAAAGGCTATTTCAAAGTGAGAGAGAAACAAACTGGGGTGGAAATGCAGACAAGCGACAAAAGTCAGAGGTGACAGTGGCAAAGTTGAAAAAAAAGCAGGCACAAATCATTTCGTATTAAGCGCTTGTGTTTACAACCACAACGTCAACCTTCCTCTGATTGGACTTTCATCACAGTGACAGTCTGCTCATAGATAATCTTTAAAAGATGGGTACAGTCTTGCCTTTTGACATCCACACAGGTTCTTTTCTTCGAACTACTCTAATCTCTGCTTTGCAAAAGAAGAACTTCCAGAAATGAATGCTGATTGTATGGAGCTGCTGGTCTGTGCCTCCCGTAGAGCAGCGGCTTGTAGAGCACCTGCTGAAGTTTGAGTCAACAGCACAGTTTGTCTTTTGTCAAGTGTTCCTCTTAATAAGGAAAAAGGAATAAGAAGTCATTTTGTGTGACATCGCTCACTAGGCAGACAGCTGCATATCACATTCTGCTGTGAAATCCTGCTGATACTCCACGGTGAGTACTTAGGTTGTGCATTTGGTCTTAGGGGTCTGAAAATGACCTTCTGCAGTGCTACTAAGTTCATCAAAGGTTTTAGTGGTTTTGCTTTTACATGGTGACAGTAAGGATGTCCAGGCTTCCACTGAGTTCTGGGAAATTAGGATTCCACTACAAAGGAAAGACCAATAGAAATCTGAAAGGATGAGTGCACAAAACCACATGTGCTCAGATATTTGGCCCAATTTCTCCCCCTAGCTCTGAACCAGTGCAAGAACTGTTGCTTTCAACATATGGGACAGACACTAAAGCACATTATGTATGTCTTTTGCAAAACAGAGATGCCAAAACATAGAAATAATAGACACAACAAATCTTTTAGGATCACTCATTATAAGGTTTAATATGCCATGCACAAATTAATTCAGGGGGAAAAAGATATTATCAGTAGGAAAAAAAAAGGCAGGGGAGTACTCCTGAAGGAGATATCTGGATGCAGTTAAAAAATAGAGGGCATAGGCTTTTGCAGTCCACTTGTGTCAGGGGAGCCAATTTAGATCAGAAAGGAGCTGGAACCTCTATATCTGAGTTTTTGTTTGGTTTTGGTTGTTTTCTTTTTGTTGTTGTCACTGGGTTTGTTTTGTTTGTTAGTTTGGGGGTTTTGTTGGTTGGTTTGGGGTTTTTTGGTTGTTTTTTTGTTTGTTTGTTTAAAAAGGTGTATGCTCAAGACAAATCAATACATGTAATAGATAAATGTAATTTAAGAATTAAGGTTGTGGATTTTGTTGTTTTTTTTTATAACCCTATGAAGTGTGTAGGCTAAGAAGCTCTTTGGGTCTGCAATTATCAAATGTCATACAGTGACATATGAAAAACATTTGACTTATCTGCAAAGTGTAACTTCCTTCATGTGAAGTGAGCAGTATAAGTACAGGACTGGAAAAACTGTCCATTGTTCTGTCTATTGTACTGCCTCTGTTTGTATTAAGAAGTTTCTGTGATGCAGACATGGATGACTGCAGTAACTGGGGGCAATGTAGCAGTTTGCAGTAGCTTACCAATGTCACAGATAATTTTTATCCTTTCCTTCTTGAAATAGCCAAAAGAATTAACTGCTGAAGTTTGTCAGCAGCACAGCCAGCCTGTTGATTCCCTTCCTAACAAAAATATGGTGTAATGAATCATTGATATGAAAAGTATAACTTGGGGAGTGGAAGTTCATCTTTATTTTTACATGGGAAGAAATGTTACATAGAGAGTCTTGCTCTGGGATAGAAAATGCCTTCTGTGTGTCTGACAGATCTTCAGGTTTATTTCAAAGAAAAGACTTGTTTGACAGAACTTCAGTTGTGTGGCCCAAAGCTCTGCCTGTTACACAGTGATGAAGGGGAGAACAAGTGGACTTCCTTATTTACAATAAAATCTCACCATCTTGGCTCTTTTTTTCCCCCCCTCTACTTTTGCTTACCAGCTTGGGGAAAATCTTGTAAACTACTTTACTCTGCAGAACTCCAGTACTTACTGCTTAGGTTTTGAAAAACAACATTTTTGACCATTGAAAATGATTGCTTGAACCACCATGATCCAGAAATAACGACCCTGAGAATAGCCTGCTGAGGCCTCACAAACAATTTGATTTCATGCACTGGAGCTGGAGGCTTCAAGCCCTTGGCAAAATGCTGTCACAGATCTCAGTAGAGTCATTTTGCTGCTTTGCTTGAGAGAAAACAATAAAATAATTATTCAGGAAAAATATTTGAGACCTTGAAACACTTTTTCTTATGTACACCAGAGCCATGGCTTGGCAAACAATAAACAATGGGAAAGTTTGTCTCAGTAACACAACTTAGCAGAATAAAATCTGGAATTCTTTCAACAAAGTATATTCTCTTCTTCTCAGATATTATGAAAACTGATGTCACTTGTAATTCCTCAGGAAAGAAAAAAATCTCTGCAGTTTGCAGGACATCAATGCAGTCATTTTTCCCCCAGCTAATCTATAAAAAGACATTGTATATAAATGTTATTTTCTCTGCCAGAAATGCATTCCTGGAACGTTATAAAGGCTTTTCTGTTGTTGTGCAGTAATTTGAATAATAGTTTCTCCATGAGGTTTCATAACATTTATTTACTACCATAAATGACTAGACCAAGTGACTTCAGCAGTCAGAACTGGAATCTCTCTGCAATAAGCTATCTTACTGAATTAATTTTGTAAATGTTATGTCTAAAATAATTTGAAATGACAAATATGCATGAGTAAGATAGCATGGATATAAAATAAATCCGTAGAGCTCTGTGTATAAAGTGCAGGAAATTTTCATAGAAGAGGTGCCAGAAGTGTAGATTCAACTAAGCAAAGCTTTTTCTCGACTTAATGGCAGCCTTGGATAGTTACAAGTATTTCTTATTTGAAATGATTAGACTGCAGTAGCTGTGGCCAACAGCACTTCTTTTTTGCTTTATGTTTGTAATGCCTCAAGAGTTTCTCTTCCCAGAGAATGAGGATTCAAATATCTGGTCTGAAAGTCTTCCCAGACTGCTGTGAGGCAAAACCCACACCTTAATTTACCATCCAAGAAGATGCAGCAGGGCATGCTGCCTCACACTTATCTAGGGAGACCATAAGAACAGCAGCTGTGTGAAACTTTCCTCTTTATTCATGGACTTTCACATCTTTTGGTGATGCAGCTTGTGGTTATACATGAGTGTGGCCTCTGTGCAGTTCCTCAGCTGCATACCAGGCATAGCTGGTGGGCGGTGCTGGCTGTAGGAGCTGCCAGAGCAGGAGGGAAATGGCATTTTCTTGCAGCCCTATGGTCAGCCCTATTAATTAAGGTGTAGTGGAACTGAGTTTGAGGGGACTGTTCCTCTCTTATTGTTGGGGAAGCGTGGGAAAGGGAGGGAGAACTTGGCTTACTGTGTAAAATATATTGTGCTGGGTGACATCAAGCTGAAGGCAAGGGTGATGGCTTTTGAGTTGGAACCAGTACTTACACAACCAGCCTTTGGGTGAAGCACATGTGACCCAGTTTGTGTTTATCTGCTGTAAGTGCTTTTACAAGGATGCTTCAAGTTAGCTTTGCTAGTCCTCATTTGTATATAGCCCACTGGAAGCTGGTGGTATAATGAGTAATGCCCTCTTGTCTGGGCTCTTTTAATTGCAAGGAAATCAATCAGAACTCATCCCGTCTCTCACTCTAGTCACGTATTGCTCAAGCAAAGTACTTCAGCATGTCGGTCTAGCTGAAATTCTCCTTCAGTTTTGATTTGCTTTGTTTCCCTGGCATCTTGCCTTCACACACTGGTTGGGCTTTACATTGCTGTCATTGCATGCAGTAAATAATAATCATTGAAAGGTGACTACAACATTGATGGTATTTAAATTAAAGGTCATGCCTGCCTGTTTTGTTTTTTGGGGTCTGTTGTAGTCCACTATTTTCTACTGGTGCTCTTTTAATCTGAAAGTTGAGTCACTTGCTGGTGGATTTAACTATCTTCATTTTCACAGAGATACTGAGTATCATCCTCCTTCGATGGAATAAAATTTGGAGTTTAAGTTGGGTTCAGGAGGCATGATGAAGAAAGATGATGGCTTCAAAAAGTAGTGTACTAGATAGTCCTGGGGGCTCTGGTATGAGACAAGGAAAAGAAGTACAAGGGAGATAAAAACACACTCAACTTGTGCTGTCTGGGGAGGCATCATTAAAGAATGTGTCAGGAGAGCCCTCTTCTTGGCCACACCTGCTTCAGATATGGAATTCAAGTAATGGAAAGCAAGATAGATTTAGCCTGACTCTGGTTTTCCAAATATTTGCTGCAACCTGTAGCTAGAAATATTATGAGTGTCTTCACGTATGTCTCACTTTTTGAGCTGGAAACATAACTGATATCGAAGTTATTGGAAGATGGATGTGTTCTTTCAAGTTTAGTTGTTGGTGTTCTTTGTAATAAAGGTTTTGTTAGCTTCTCATCTGTAGGTGTATTTGCCATAGTTCCTGGGTTTGTGTTAGTTCAATAATGTTGTCCCCCCAAAGAATTTTTTCTTAAGTGAGATTTTTATTTTAAATAACTACACGGGGAGGTTTCATTTCTATGAGTGGCTTTTGGGCCTTGCCAGGTCCCATGGGGCTGAGATGAACCAAATCCTTTTGCACTCCCTCACATCTTCCCATCAACATCAGTGGCTGTTGGCGCTTGAAGCAGAATTACTGAACTGAGCCCTGAAAGTAGGTTATACTGATATTTTTCACAAACTTCCCTGGAGGCAGTTTTAGATGTGCAAATCCCAGTGAACTATCATCTCAATGAAATGTCACTGAGACATCAGACAGATAGAGATGACTCCCTTTCCCTCTTGGAAACTTTTGGAAATTGGAAAAGGATCTGTAGTGTCAAAAGAGGTCAGAGTGCATGTAGAAAGTGTTACTGTATGCGCATCTCGTTCAGTGCTGTTCCTAAAATTTCCACTGGGACAGCATGTTCTTTTTCACTCTGTCATTCCCAGGATTAGAATATGAAATAAAAAGAATGAAATCTAAATAGGGCCCCTTTTCAATTTCTTACATAATATTTTGCATAGAAAGAATGACATATTGACTTTGCTTATGGCACAGAGGGATGACAGGGTGTCTCTCTTAAGAGGAAAGGCTGAGGCTCTTTTGTCTGAAGAAGAGAAGACTGAGAGTGGATCTTGCCAATATCTAAAGGATGTATGGTAAGAGGATGGGTCTGGGCTTTTTTCAGTGGTACCCAGTGATAGGATGAGGGGCAATGGAAGCACCCTGGAACACAAGTTCCACCTAAACATAAGGAAAAACTTTCCTGTGAAGGTGTTGGAGACCTGAAACAGGCTGCCCAGAGTGATTGTGGAGTGTCTTGCTCTGGGAGTGTTCAAAACCTGCCTGGACGTGCTCCTGTGCAACCTGATCTAGGTGAACTTGCTTAAGAAGGTTTAGATGATCTCCAGAGGTCTATTCTGACCCTTACCATTCTGTGATTCAGTGACAGGCAGTTTATAATCCTTCTGAGAGCACAGCAGCAGACACGAGTCTGGCTTGAACAGGCAGGTGTGTGGTTTTTGACATGGTGCTATTGTGTTTGTTTAACCAATGCATGTAGTGTAAAGAAAGTTAGTTTTAGGAAAATAGACATAATAAATAAGAAGGCCATTTCCACTTTTTTTCAGGTTTATATCAAATCAGGCCTGTAGTCCAATGGTAATGCAAATGGTGGAAAAAGTTCCAGATTTTAAAATGAGCTTTGGATCTTACCCTTGATATCCAGGAAAGCCTAAATCACTTAGGCCCATGTCTTTGGAAGGACTAAGGTATCTTTACCTCCTGGACGCTAACTGCACAAGATTGCATTAATATAGCATAGAATAGAATAGAATAGAATAAACCAGGTTGGAAGAGACCTTCGAGATCATCATGTCCAACCTATCATCCAACACTACCCAATCAACTAAACCATACAGCCAAGCATCCTGTCAAGCCTCGCCCTGAACACCCCCAGCGACGGCGACTTTCCTCCACACTGTTGAAGAAGTAAGCCTTTTTTTCCTCTCTCTCTTTTTAATTTTTTTTTTTAAGGTGTAAGTTTCATTTAAAGTTACTTCTAAACTGAAAAATTGCAAAATTCTCAGGTTTGGGCTTGTTTAATACACCTTAGGGCAAACAACAGAAGAAGAGCTATCAACCGATGCATTTTGACAGAAAATAAAAAACCTCCTTTTTCACCAAAGGAAGTTATTGGGTTGTTTGTTTGTTTGTTTGCCTGGTTTTTTGTTTTTGTTTTTTTTTTTAATTTTTTTTAAAATTAGAGAAGGTAGTGAATACTTTTGATCACTGAAATGTTTTAGATCTTTTGGCTCACATCATGTTAAGCTCTTACTCCAGCCATGTAAGGATTTACTTGTTATAAACATGTAATGTGTTGTTGGTGACCTTTTATTTACATTTGTTCTTTCAACCTTGCCTGTAGTGTGGATGTGCACTTGCCTGCAGATCTATTGCTGTGGCAGTGCAGAATCTAGAGAAATATTGGGGAAATGCACTTTCATATATGAAAAAGAATACTCGAAAGGAAGCCCCGTGATGCTGCAGTGTCTAGTGTCTTCTGTTTAGCAGTGACAAAGGGCACACTGACACCTGGTAATAGAAAATTATTCTGTTTCATAATTCTCCATATAATTTTAATGGAGCATCACTCTAATTTTATTACTTTTAAAAATTTTTAATAATGTGTGCTTGTGGTCACTTAAACAGCATCCTCTCCCAACCTATCTGTAACATAAACCCCAGAAAACCCTTTAATTTATTTTTTTTCTTATTTTAGTTGAACCTCACCAGTTTTGATGCATAGCTACCTGTGAAAACAGAGCAGAAAACCATTAGTAATAGACTAAATTCTGACTGAAGGTACTGAGCTGAGTAGCAGTCAGCTGAATGTTGGTCTGGTTGTTCATGCTGAGAGATTTTGAACAATAGGACCTCTGGAAAAAGAGCTGGTCTTTTCCTGCAAGGTGCCTGAACTAGATATTGAGGTGTTTGGATAATTGCTCCTTTCATCTCTATTATAATGTGTTGGTGTAATGTAACAAATAACATATTTTTTTCCTCCACTGCCTGTAAAAATAGATTTTGCTGCAGTTGGAAAAGTTATTTTGCAGTTTAATTTCCATAGTCAGAGGCTTTTCATTAGCACAGCTTCCAATGACATTAGTTTATTCTGCACGTAGTTCAGTTACAATATGGAAAATGGCAGCAGTAAATATCTACTTAGGTATACAGCTTTTTGTAATCAGTCCCTGACAACATCTGTCAAAACACTATGGGAAAATCCTGGCTTGTTTGTCATTACAGAATGGGACTGTTTGTTTATTCAATAGAAGAAATAAAGCATCTTGAGAGGAGGCCAAAAGAGACATACTGACTCAGTTGCTGAGACTTCCAGCTTCCAGCTACAGGATATTTTGGTTCCAGCACTTCACATCAATAATAAACAATCTTTATGGGAACCATCAAATTATAAAAATGAGATCATGAATTGAGAGCTAGGCTATGTATTTTTTGATCTGTTGTATGCTATAGTTTACATTGGGGTCGATCTTAAGACTGGAAAGAGGAAGGTTCTGTATCACAGCATTTCAAATAAATGTTTGCCAGCTATGCAAGATACTATCTATAATTCATCACTGTAGTTCCTCCAAGATGGTCTGTTGATGCAAACTGTCAGAACACATGGTAATAATATGACCATTTCTGTGATTTACAGATCTACAAAATAGCAAATAACTAGAAATTTCTTCAACTGACAGTATGCATAGGCTCTTGAACGTCAGAAACAGGGTGTGTGACAGCTGCAGTGTGGATAAATCATGGCTAACTCTTCAAAGTGTTCTCTGGGTATAAGTATGTGCACTTATACTGGCAACCTCATAGTATGTTTCCAATACCTGACTGACAGATTGTGTTTTATGTAATTGTACATTTTGTTATGCTTTTATTAACTCTTCAGTCCCCTGAGGTGCTCCGTGCTTATGCTAGTATATTGTGCTGAAGGGGACTGATAAAGGTCAAACCAAAACCGTTTCTCTGCCATCCAGTGTCGCCTGGGCCTGTGGGGTTTCATAATTTGGTTCTTTGGCAGCAGTTTGGAAATTGTGTTGCGCAAAGCTGTTGGTAAAATTTTTGCCTGTGTTCTTATTCAGCAAGAAACTTAGAAATGTTGTCCATTATAGGAATTTATTTTTCTGTCTTGGGAAAATGTAGGTGAGGTGATTCTTTGATTACAGCTACACGAATAAGCACCAGTAGCAGTGGGAACAGCTTCCTCCTGTTTCCCAACTTTGTGTCAGCCCTGGACCCGGAGCTGTCCAGGTCCATACAGTGCAACACAGCACTGCTCTGAGAACAAACTGAAGTTTGTTCCCTCTTCTCCCTCTCGTCCAAACCTCTCACTTCCTGTAGACTGATCTTCCAGAAGTGTATGTAAATCTTGGAACTGGCTCAGTACTTACCAGGCCCTGCATACAACCAGCCCCTAAGTGTGTGATAGGGAATTTGAGGTTAGAAAACATATTTAAAAGGAGTTAGGACCACTGGCTATTTATGTCTTTTGTAGAGCTCAGTTCATCTTTCTAGCAACAGTATGGTTGCTGAGTGTTATGGAGGCAAAACACCTACCCGTTGAACCTGTGTGGTTTAAGGACACCTAGGATCTTCAAGCAGTTTAGAAGAGCAGCATTTCTACAATGAAGGAAGTCCCATTCTTCCCAGCACTATGTCTGCTGGGTGCTATCATTCATACTTGAGCAGCAATGAAGAAAGAGGAATAGGAAAAGAGAGTGATTCTGGCATCCATTTAAGGTAGTAGAGGGTTGATATGTTTGGTTCCCTCTTGTTTTCCTTTTTCCCCTCATATAATACCATCAAGGCACTTGTATAGTAATTAGATGACTGAAACTGTAAATGCCAGATAGATTTCTGACACAGATGTAAGAGACTTTAAAGCCAGTCTATGCAGAAGAATTGCCTACTGTAACGCTCTTCAGTGGACATTGGTGGGATTTTAATGCCTGTACCCTTGGGTCAGTATAGATGATAAATTTGGTGTTTGTATGACGAAAGTTTAGGAGCTTTATCTCTTTCATTACAGCAGGAAATAAAGTAAAGTCAATATCCAAGAGTTTGAGGGTATTTTGTGTTAGCACAGCATACCTCACTGTGAAATGGAAGATCACATAGCGGTCTTTTTCCTGGAAACCCACCTGACTGTAACTTCATTTTACTGAGGATAACTGTGGCTGTGCATGCCTCTCCATCTCCATTTCACCATTCTTCACAGTTTCTCTTCTTCCCCTTCTTTTCACAGTGTCTCTTGATGGCATGGTGCAGGGTGCTTCCACTCAGCTCAAGTGCATGGACAGGTAGATTTCATATGCATGAAGAGCAAGGGTGACTTCCATCTGGGAGATGAGCTGAGGCACCCTTCAGCTGTGTGACAAGGAATAGGAGAGTAGGTACAAAGGCATTCCTGATGTGAGGAGAGGGACCAGGCTTCTGGCAGTGCCTTGTGCAGCACCAGGCCTGGTGTGGTGCATAAAGCTGTAACATGAGTGACTGGATTTATGAAACTGCTGCTGTGCCTCACTTTTTCTCTGGTTTTGTCCTGAAACAGAACTGGTTTTGTATGCCCTTGCAGTGTGCCATGACTAAAGTGTTTGTCTGCTGCTCCCCGGAGGCTGGGAGATTTGCTGTCTGAGACAGGACTGCATGATAGGGATCAGCCACAAGCAGGGTGTGACTTGCCCCTGTGGTTTTGGGTCTTGTTTGGGAATACTCTTTGTGGAGTTCTCCTCCTTTGGTGGTGCCTGGCATGGTGCAGCTCACAGTATGCTTACCCAAATCCTCTGGAAGGTAATGGATTCCTATTGACATCAATAGGCTTTGGGGTCAGGCTTTTAATCCTGGTGTGAAATATACAGGCAAGGGGCAGTTTCTAAGGAACAGTGACTGGAAGGGCCTGGCCTTGACCTTGGCATCTCCCAGTGTTTTCTGAAATTTTTGGCTGCAGTTTTTTGAAAGGAGATTTCACCTCAGCAAATGTGTAAATACACATCTTTAGGAAAACTCTCCTAAATAAATCCATTATACTGTTCTGCAGTTTATTGAGGCTTATCTTGTTTTGAAATATGCTTTAGATAGGAACCAAAGTACTGGTTTCCATTTGGGATTGTGGAGGATGAAGCAGTAGAGCTTCAGTAGGCTGAAGGCAAAATTTGTTAGACTGCTTTGGGAAGGGTGGCAACACCCTCCAAGATCTGCACTTTATTAAACAGCTGGTGTTCTCAGTGAAGCTGCTGGTATTTCACTTCAGAAGCATGCTAAGATGAATAACAGAATTTCCGAGCTGTTGTCTCAAGCTTTATATAGGTTGAAGGCTTATGTTCTGCTCGTGTTTTGATAAATCTTCCTTGCAGACATAAGTTGTAGAAACTTTTAATTAAAGCTTAAATTCTGAGCAAAGGATAAGTGTTGTGTTAAGGCGCAGACACTTGGTCGTTGTGTAATTCCCAAGCAGACAGAAAAGATCACTGTAAAGTAAGTATGCAGCTGAGGCCGTGGGTTAGAGTGCTGCTGGAGTGCTCACGTGTACTCAGGTGGAAGATATTCCAGGTGAACATCTGTCTCTGAGAAGTGTTTCTGCTGCTTCCTCCTTCCCAACACTTGCATTGTTTCCATCAAAACTGCTTGCAGAATATGCTATAGGAAATAAATACTTTGTAGCTAGACAGTGAGGTGCCTTCAACATTTTCTGGAGAATCCATTTAGTTAGAAAATACCTTTAAGATCGCCAAGACAAGACTGCCCTTCTCAATGGAAGCAGGGACATTCCTAAAAGTTCATAAGGCATACCCTTATTTTGAGATAATTAAAGTTGTGCTGATTTAATAGACAGGTCTCCCTTATGAGGGTGTCACAAGTGCCTGGTGTCAGGCAGGCCCACTCTAGCATGCTGCCCTGCTGTAGAATAGAATAAACCAGATTGGAAGAGACCTTCAAGATCATCACGTCCAATGCATCAACCAATCCAACCCACCTAAACAACTAAACCATGGCACCAAGCACCCCATCAAGTCTCTTCCTAAACACCTTCAATGATGGTGACTCCACCACCTGCCCAGGCAGCCCATTCCAATGGGCAATCACTCTCTCTGTATAGAACTTCTTCCTAACATCCAGCCTAAACCTCCCCTGGCACAGCCTGAGACTGTGTCCTCTTGTTCTGGTGCTGGTTGCCTGGGAGAAGAGACCAGCCCCCGCCTGTCTACAACCTCCCTTCAGGTAGTTGTAGAGAGCAATAAGGTCACCCCTGAGTCTCCTCTTCTCCAGGCTAATCAACCCCCGGTCCCTCAGCCTCTCCTCATAGGGCTTGTGTTCCAAACCCTTCACCGACTTCGTTGCCCTTCTCTGGACTCGTTCCAGCAAGTCAACATCCTTCCTAAACTGAGGGGCCCAGAACTGTACCCACAGCCTTGTGCAGTGTGGGGCATCTCATCCCAGGAAGCTGCTTGGATAATAAGCAATTATTATTGCAGCTCTGACACTAAACATTTCAAACAAAATCATATCTGTAGGGATGATCTAGTGGAGCAGTGAGCTGAAGTAATTTAATCTCCCCATAATGTTTGACTCTTCAGTTCAATGCCTAGATTAGGGCTATAGGAATAGCTAAAATAAAAATTCTCCCTTCTCTTTCTTGAAAACTGATAACAATATTGTAACAATTGTACAGAGAGCCCAAGTATGTAGACTAATTTGTCAGGCATATATAAAATATATTTAACCTTCAAGGGACTTGATGGACACTGTCACTTGATAAGTTTGGTATTCCAGGTAGAAAAATCAAATGGCTGCATATGTGTTTAAAATTTTGTTTTGGCTGTAGGGAAAATATTGGAGCAATGAGGACATTCTCACTAACCTGGAGATTAGAGAGGCCTTTTTGGCAAGCAGAAAACGCAGTTTGCTTGTAGTACCTGCATATACTTGCATCTTCTAGTTTTTACAGCCCTTGGTGTCTATTCTCTTCTTGATATAATTGCAAAATTCATATGATGATGTTCTGGAAGTTATTCTTGGTGGAGAGGAAATACAGTGCCTAGTACAAACAGTGCCTTGTGAATGCTGAAGTTGTCTGTCATTTAGAAAGAATGCAACTCAATAACCTATTTTTAGCACAGTTTCTGACAGTAGTGATCAAATACATATTTTTAAATCTTAACATGTAATATTAAACCAACTCCTGTCATTATATTTGCCATTTCTGGTACATAGTTCCCATGAAGTTACAGTGACATTTACTGTTTATCTTGCCAGCTACCTGATCATTGAGCCTTTCTGAGGAGAGGGAAGGAAAAAACATACCAAACTTACTTGCTTTATTTTCCACTATATTGTATTGACATTGTTTCAGCTTGGTCCTGGTTTGAAGTTTCTGGTTTTTAGTGCATTTCGGTATTCTAATCCCCTCTCAATCTGTTCAGAGTCTGATGTTTGAGATTCTGAGTTTGGTGAAAATTTTCAGGTATGTTAGGTAGCAGGTGGAAACCACAGTTACTGAACAGTCCTACTGGATTCAGCAAAGGTGCTGAGAGTGAATTCAGGGGGTTCCTAGTGCTTCAGGTGAAGGGAAAAAAAACAAAGCTGAAGTGTAAAGTTACTGAAAAATCATTAATAAATTACAACAAATAGCTACTCCACACTAATTCAATGTGCAGAAATGTCTAACGAGTGGTGAGACTGCAGAGTGGCAACTGCAGTGTCCTGTCTTGTCTTATTTTGCAGTAAAACTTCAATGGAGACTGGCCTGAAGACTGTCAAGCTCAGTGAAATTACTCTAATTTGAAACCACACTCAAGTGAGCTGAGCCTGTAATGGGAAAGAGAAAAGTGTTTTATAGTAGATATTATTTTAATATAGTGGAATAGTTATGTTTCCCATAGAGTAAGAATGACTAGCATTACTTATGTTGATATTGGTTCAGGTAATTATAGTTAGATTATATCATGAAAGCACACAGCAGCATTACAGTGCTGGCTGAAATCCTGATAGTCTGAAATCTTTTGAGTGGCAGAATGTCCTGGGTATTAATTGGGCCTCATTACAGGAGCAAAAAGAGATCTCGATATGTCCTAAGGCTGCATAACAGTAATTTCCATCTGTTTAAAGACATGTGCCAAAGACAGAGCACTGTAGAAATTATTCATGTCCAAGCTTCTGGGATGTTTGGAAGAGCTCAGAGAGAAATTTTTGATATTGGGGATAATGAGCAGAATGGATTTTATTTAAAATTCTTAGACCTTGACAATTTACCTGTGGCATCATACAAGCAATACTAATTGATGATACACACTCATTTGGTGTAAGATACACTTCTGCACCCTGGGAACTGCTTATCTGTAATGTTGGAGGAGGAATGAAGCAGAACAGGGAGATGTCAGAGACGCTGTTCCAGATGTCTGCGATGGCTGATCTTTTGGTCAACATGGAAGACTTGATGCAAGTTGTTCAGCAAAGCAGTCTAGAACACAAAGTAGAGCAAGAATATCTGGATTAGAACTGTAAAAGCATCATATGGGAGCTGGAGTAGCTTAGCCTGGAGAAGAGGAGACTCAGGGGTGACCTTATTGCTCTCTACAACTACCTGAAGGGAGGTTGTAGACAGGCAGAGGTTGGTCTCTTCTCCCAGGCAGCCAGCACCAGAACAAGAGAACACAGTCTCAGGCTGTGCCAGGGAAGGTTTAGGTTGGCTGTTAGGAAGAAGTTCTATACAGAGAGAGTGACTGGCCATTGTAATGGGCTGCCCAGGGAGGTGGTGGAGTCATCATCATTGGAGGTGTTCAGGAGGAGACTTGATGGGGTGCTTGGTGCCATAATTTTGTTGATTAGGTGGGTTGGATTGGTTGATGGGTTGGACACGATGATCTTGAAGGTATCTTCCAACCTGGTTGATTATTATTATTATTAGGCACCAAACTTTTAGAAGCCAGTGGGAGTTGCTCATCTGAACTGCTAAGGTTATATATGAAATCAAGGGAGCATGAGGAAAGACAGAGAATTGGGTCTTTTTAGACTGGAAAAGAGAAGATGAGGGGGGATCTCATAAGTTCTTATAAATACTGAAAGGGTGGGTGTCAGGAGGATGGGACCAGTCTTTTTTCAGCAATGCCCAGTGACAGGACAAGGGGCAATGGGCATAAGAAGTTCCATCTAAACATGAGGAGGAAGTGCTCTAAGGGTGACAGAGCCCTGAAGCCTGCTGCCCAGAGAGGTTGTGGTGTCTCTATCTCTGCAGACATTCAAAATCCACCTGGATGTGTTCCTGTGTGAATCTCCTTTGGCAGCAGGGTTGGACTCTGTGATCTCCTGAGGTCCTTTCCAACCACTACCTTTCTGAGATTCTGTGATTCTATGGAATAGTCATTAGCAATGGTCAGCGTGCACTAAAGTCTCCTGATCTTTAGGAGGTTTAATGAGACACCTAACTGGCCTGAGCCCTCCCTAGCCCTTCCTTTGAACACAAAGTAAGAGTGAGTCTGCTTTCTGTGATCACAGACCATTTTAAAGTTGGTCAGCATCAGAGCTGCTTATATTCTTTCAGCTAACAATGGTGAATCAAATGAGCACACACCATGACTAGAAAAGCCTTTTGAGGTTGTGACTTACATTGTGAAGATAAAACCTTTTCCTACTTTCTCTTTCCAAAAGCTGAAGGGAGACTTTGGATGCTTCTGGTGGTCATACAGTAGTGTCATGCAGAGATAACTGAGCTGGCTCTGAACCTACTCAGTGGGCTGGGGCAGGATTTGTAACCATGCTTGCACAGGCTCTGCCAGGGGGTGCTTGCATTGTGCTCCAGGCAGGAGAGCTAATGGCCAAGTTCCTTTCCAGAACCAAAGCAACTTATTCAAAGCAACTTCAAACATTTCTACAAGTCATTGCATCACACTGTGTGAGCATCACCTAGCGTCAGTCTTCTGTGCTCCTCTGCACTTTCCATAGTCACATATGTTGGCACAAAGGGAATGGAAAATGCAGCTTCATTAATTTGCTACTGTGCTACAGGACTTCATCATCTTTAATTCCAAATGACTAAAAATTTATCACCGATCTACTGTTGTCTATTAATCATGTTTGTGTTTATACTAATGTCACTGAGCAAAATTTGGATCATGAGATTAAAATAAACAGTGAATAACATATATGTAGGGACACACTGAAGGATTTTAGAAGATTTCCATGTTGAATGAGACCAAAAGTTGGACAGTTACAAATTTTGATCTAATGCACATGGAAGCCAGCAGCATCTGATAGCATTTCTCTTTTGCAACTGTTTCTTTTAACCATGGATTCCAATTAAACCAGCTCTTTGACATCACAATTATTCAGTCCTTATATTTTAATGTGTGGCATTAAGTAAGTTGGGTGGCAAGTTGTCTTCTCAAAATGACTGACATTTTTTTACCTGTGGGGAAGGAACAGCTGAACAGCTAGGAGGGAAATCTGCCAGTTCAGAAAATTTATTGTGGCTTACATAGCAGAGATGAAATTGTTTGGTTTTGAATGCTAGTTTGCTTTTGATGCTTTTAATCTAACTGAAGTCTTTATCATACCATTTGAAACTGTCCTCAGGGGTTGAGGCTATCACTGAAACTTGCAAAAGTAATTGATACTTATTCTGTGTTGTTCACTGTGTTTATATGATTACAAGATGAGCTTTTCCTCTTTTTATAGCATGCAATAAAATCTTCAGTACTATGGCAGAGAAGGCAGTGTGATAAACCAGAACAGCCTTCATTTGAAATACCTGCTCTTTTCTATCCAGAGAAACAGAATGGAGGGCTTTTTTCTTGTAGAAAGACTAAGAAACTATCTCCTCACAAAAATATTCTTGGGCTGTTTCATCATTCTTTTTGCAAAGACACACTTTGGTCTCATTCACTGGAAAGAGACCAGATAGCTGTTACAAGTTGTTGTATTTCACAGATTTAAAGTAACCCTAGCATATTGTTGAAATCCTAGTGTTTGTGTTTACTACTGCTTTCTACTACAACCAGGAGTTTTCAGTAGGACAGCAGAGAGGCTTGAGGAATTGCATTAAGGTACTTTTGGGTAAGACTTCAAGGTATTGTCCAGGGCTCTGTTGACATTATTTGGAGCAGTAATTCCTAGACTTTAATTTCTTGATGGCTCTACTTCAGCTTTAAGCAAGTAGCTTACCTCCTGAGAGTTTCACCTTTGACATGGGTTAACTCTCTGTGGATCTTAGGGGTGTTAAGAGACCAGAACACTGGCATATTCAGATAGACTCTTGTTGATTATAGTCCCTCAGTAAAATGGAATGCTTTTTTTTCAACTTATATTGTATGTCACAATATGGAATTATATGGTATTAAAACTAGGCATGTTGTTGCAGCTCTTACTTAGTAAGTCATATACTGGTAGTGGTTCCTCCCTGTTGTCTTTGAAGATAGAATTGAAAGACCCAAAGAGAACTTTAAATGATACTAATTTATCTCAAACAGTTTTAGGATCATTATTTTCTTACATCCTTTGGGAAAAGGTGGTGCTGAGTGCTGATTTGGGTCACTCTGTTTGACTACACATGACCTAGTGTGGCTAGGACCCATGGTGACACCAGTGTATTGTTTTCACAGGCATCATTTTGGCCAGTGATCAGAGCCACTTCTGGGTACTGATTAACTTCATGTGTATGTGCTTTGGCAAACAGCATGGATGATAGGACTGATCAGGTTGTTACTAGGTCCTCATCAGGGAATCAGTGAAACACGTGAAGGTAGATAGCAGGGGAAGGAGCAGGAATTGGCCTGTTTGTGGTTTCCCTAGTCTGATAAAGGTAGAAATAACAACAATTGCACATCACAAAAAGAGCTTCTTGTGGCAAGAAGCTGGGCAAGGGAGAAGGTAGCCTGGCAAGGGAGAAGGTAGCCTGCCTGAGTCAGTTCACTTGCTTTTCCTTCACAAGCGGCAATATATGAGGAAAAAGGAGGAAGGATATCTGTCACAGAGAAACACAGATTATCATTTGGAGTGAAAACATGGAGGTGGGTTTACAAGTGGCTGAGAGGTAGATGGCAGCTTTGATCTTTGTAGCATCCCTGTGAGAACTCTTTTTAATATTGTGTTATTACATTTGGTGTTAGGAGTGCCACGTGCTCATTGTTTTGAGGGAACTGCTTGGGACTGCTTGTTATATTGTGGATTTGCATAATATGTTTAAAGGCAATTTAAATAAAATTTAATTCCAATTTATGTAACCTTCTCTGATGATTTTTTTTCTCTTAAGAAGTTGATGTGCTGTTACCTCTGTGCCACACAGTGTAAGCCTAGAGCTTCCAGCCAGATTCTTATCTCCATCTGGTGCTTGCACATGGGAGGAAAGTTTATAAAGCCATCTGAAATAAATAAATTGTATTCCTTATTTGCTCTGTTTGATCTGATTACCATCTCCTGTAACAAAGTAGGAGCTATGAAATCCTGTGACTGAGGAATGAAGAAAGCTATTCTAGTGCTTGCTCTCACTTTGGGAAGACAACCCTTCCTTTCATGCATGAAGGTGTGAAGATGGTGCAGGTTGAGGTTAAGCATCGAGCTGAGAGCACAGAGCTGCATAGCTGGCAGTCTCTGGGCAAAAATTCCTGCTCTGACATGTTCAAAAATGTAACTGATTACTCCAATTCAATGGCCAGTTCATTGATTAGAAGGGCAAATGGGCTTCCATTCAGGAGTGCCGCAGAAAACAAACAGCTAGGCAAAAACCCAAGACTATTTAACTATCTGAAAGAGCATGGAGCCATCACAGCTGCTGCAGAACCTGTCACAACTTGGCTGCCAAGAAGCCAGATGCTTGCATCAGAGGAATGTGTGTTTCACAAGCTGATACCTCTGCTGACACAGAGCGACATGTCCAAAAAGGCAGGAGGAGAGCACAAATTAGTCAGCCCTCCCATTAGGTGCATGCCTTGCTGGAACACTGACACCTGTAGAAATACACATTTTAATCAGAAATTGATTATGGAAATAACCCTCTCCTTTTAATAAAGATCAGTTTCAATAACCAGTGGGGGACCACTGTCCATATGTGAAGTTAAACACTGCATTACTGATTTAATGATTGGATCCATTGGAATCTAAATTTGCAGAGGCTTACCCATGTGATTAAGGGTATACCAAAGCCCCTGAATGTGCATTGCTTTTGGGTGTGGTCGTTTGAGGCTGTGCCTTTAAGAACAAACACTGCTGGAACACACTGGCTAATGTTTTTGGTACTAGAACCAAAACATTCTGATATTCTAAACGAATTTCATTGGTTGATAAACAAAAATTCAGCTTTAGATTGTGAAGCGGTTGGAAAATTTTTTCCTCAGTTCAGTTCGGTTTGGGAGTTGGGGGAGTTGGGTGTTTCAGCCTGTTCTCCCTGCCTGCTTCTTCTGCGAACTGCTGGACTTGGCCTTCAGATAAGCAAACACTAATCCTGCATGGGCTTTTGAAGCTTGCTAACAGCTCTTTTCCTTAGTAACTTGCCTTTCTCTCTCTCTAACCCCTTTTTGGGGAAAAAGGGAGGTAAGGGGGGGAGAGAGGGGGTTCCAAAGAGGGGATCCCTCCCTGAGGGAGGGATTTTTGTTGTGTTATTTGTCTTTGCTGTGTATTTCTGTGTATATATTGTAAATACCTGTATATATTGTGTTATATATAACCTGCTTTCCATATATGCTTGTAAATATATAGCTTTTGCTCTTCGACTGAGTTAGCTGTGGTTTCTTACTCTGTGGAGGAGGGAGAGCTAAGCCCTCTCTCAACCTACCACATTTATTGGCGCCCAACGTGGGGCTTGGTGACAAATTAGTTTGATTTATTGCTTGCTTGAGTCGAATGAGCAAACATGAAGGTGTTTTGGCTTTTTGAGCGTCTGTTCTTCTCGGTCTTTGGTGTATTGATCTACAAGTATTGCCTGGGTATGATTATCGATAAGATAGGTAAATATATAATGCAAAAATTATATTTGTGGTTTAAGTACAAGATTCGGCTTCTGTATGATCAGTGCCTGGAATTCTTTTATGTTAAAAAGTACAGGAATGTTACATCTAGCACACTCCCTATTGAGATAAAAGAGTTTAAGATTCCGCTCGGTGAAAGGGTAATTTTAAGTGATGGCTGGGATCCAAAGCTGATTTTCTTGATGTGTGTAGTCCTGCTGATGATGATAATTAATGTGTATTTGTTGGTAGCACTGTACCGGGAGAAAAAAGTGTCCAAGGCATGTTTTGTTATAAAACGGAGGGTTAAGAGACGAAAACGCCACCCTAGCTCTGTTTCAGGAACATCCAGTGAGGATGATAATGGAGAATCTGTGTCAGTTAAAGATAAAGCTAAAAAGTCAATCGGCAAGGCAGCTCTGAATAGCAATGGTGATGATTCTGGCAAGCAGCCAGGGGCTACAGTAGCCCCAAACATGGCGGCTCCTGTGTCCCAGGCAGCCACCATTAACGAGGCAAAGTCATTTCCTCCTTCTTCCATGGCAGGAGCGGAAGCGTCCTCCAAAGCAACTAATCTGTCTCAAAGCTTATCAGCTTCTGATAATAAGGCAGCTGGAAACCCAAACACAGCTCCAGTAAAGCAAGTAGCAGTTTTAACAACAAGGAAGGGTAAGACTAAAGCTGATTCAGGAGCTGACGGGGATGCACAGCAAGGTTCTTCTGCTGGGGAGGAAGAGAAAATCTGTCTTAAAAATATAGCTGAGTTATTGAGATCATCAGAGGATCGAGATGCATCTCTTGGTAGGACAGCAGCTAGTGGTGGTGCTTCTCAGCTTAAAGGGATCTTTGAGAGGTTGTTGGGACCACAAGTTGAGGAACAGGAGGCAGAGGAGCAAGAACAAGATGACATAACCGACTGCTCTTCACCCCGGGAGGAGCTTAGAAATGTAAGAAAGGACTATCTCAGAGCAGATAAGGAGCCAGTTCTCGCTTGGCTTGGTAGATGCTATGATACAGGTGCTCCAGCTCTAATGGTTGGAGACAAGTCAGCAGCCCAGCTAGGAACTCTCTCAAAGGATAATGGAATAGATAGACATCTAGGCAAGGCTCTCGGTAAGGTTAATCTGTGGATACGCCTTCTAATGGCGGTTCTCATGAGATACCCTTCCCGAGATGATCTTCCATGGAATCCTAAGCCCTGGACTACCATAGATGAGGGAATCAAGCGTCTGAGAGAATTTGCTGTTAGAGAGGTACTCTATGGTGAACATGAATCTCTGAATCCTGATGATGTTCCTGTAGGAAATGGTCTTACTAAAAAGCTCATCAAGCTTGCTCCTTCCAATTATGCAAACATTCTGGCAAGCAGAATTGTAGCAAGAAATTATGGTGGAGCTCCTCTTACGGTTGGCCAATTCACTGATCAATTGAGACAATTGGATGATAGCATGACACGTGTTTCTTTGGTTTCAGCCATTGAAACTCTGTCTGGAAAACTGGAGAATTGCATGAAAGAGCTGAAGGATGAATTTAAAAACACCATCTCCCAATTGGCACAAAGAGATGATTCCAATTCTTCCTCCAGGTGGGTACAGGTTTCATCTGTGAGGAATAGACATCCTCCAAGGAGGTCATTCCAAAACAGATCAAACCAAAACAGACCACCAAGGCAGTCACGTAGGACTATTTGGATTACCCTGCGTGATCAGTTTGGTGAGAACATGAACAGGTGGGATGGTCAACCAACTTCTAATCTTTTCAGGAGACTGAGAGAACTGCAAAGTGGCAGAACCCGAGGTAGCAATACCAGAAGGGTAGCTGTTACTTCTGCAGTTCCCCAGGACAACTCTAGTAGCTCCAACAGTGGCTCCAGTTCTAACACTGCACAGTGTGCTCGTTGCACCTGTGGACATGTTCCCCATAACTAGGGGTGCCCTGCCTCCCGCCAGGGGGAGGAGAGGGGTAATACAGATAACAGAATCTATTGGGATGTGTACATCCAGTGGCCTGGCACTTCACACTTTCAGAAGTACAGGGCCTTGGTTGACACAGGAGCTCAGTGCACCATATTGCCATCAAATTATCAGGGATCAGAGTCCATAACTATTCTGGGAGTCACTGGTGGATCTCAAGAGTTAAGTAAAGTGGAGGTTAATATAAGCTTAACTGGTAAACAATGGAAAAAGCATACAGTTGTGACCGGACCTGATGCACCTTGTATTTTGGGAATTGATTTTCTGAGAGAAGGGCGTTTCAAAGACCCTAAAGGTTACAAATGGGCTTTTGGAGTAGCTTCTGTAGAAATTGATGGACAAAAACTGAAGCTGTCTGCTAGACCCGAGCTTTCTGATGAATCTGCAGTTGTGGGACAACACAAGATTCAGGACATTAAGTTGCCGGTTGCTTCTCGGACTGTGCATCACAGACAATACAGAACCAACCGTGACTCTTTGTTGCCCATTCAGAATCTGATTCGTCAGTTGGAGAGTCAGAAAGTCATCAGCAAAACTCATTCACCTTTCAACAGTCCAGTGTGGCCTGTGCGAAAGCCGAATGGAGACTGGCGTCTGACAGTGGACTACCGAGCCCTGAATGAAGTAACTCCGCCTATGAGTGCAGCAGTACCAGACATGATGGAACTCCAGTATGAGCTGGAATCCAAAGAGGCCAAATGGTATGCTACCATAGACATTGCTAATGCCTTCTTCTCTATTCCCATAGCAGAGGAATGCAGGCCTCAGTTTGCTTTCACCTGGAGAGGAATCCAGTACACTTTCAACAGACTGCCAATGGGCTGGATCCACAGCTCCAGCATCTGTCATGCAGTAATCCATGATGCTCTGGAGGAAGGTGGTGCTCCAGAACACATCCAGTTCATCGATGATATCATCGTCTGGGGTAAAACTGCTGAGGAAGTCTTCGAGAAAGGTAACAAAATCATGGACATTCTCCTGAATGCAGGTTTTGCCATCAAGAGAGACAAAGTGAAAGGTCCTACCACAGAGATCCAGTTTCTGGGAGTGCAGTGGCAGGATGGACGCCGACACATTCCAGTGGATGTGGTAAATAGAGTCTCTACCATGGCAAATCCCACGAACAAGCAAGAAACTCTACGTTTCTTGGGGATAGTGGGATTTTGGAGACTACACATTCCTGGATACAGTCAGATTGTGAAACCTCTGTATGATGTGACTCGAAAGAGGAACAGTTTCCACTGGGGACCTGAACAACAAGCAGCCTTTGACCAGATAAAGCAAGAAGTAGTCCAAGCAGTGGGTCTGGGACCTGTGCGAGATGGTCCAGACATTAAGAACATTTTGTACACGGCTGCAGGTGACAATGGTCCAACCTGGTGCTTGTGGCAAAAAGCTCCAGGTGAGACACGTGGACGACCTCTTGGTTTCTGGAGTCGAGGTTACAGAGGTTCAGAGGCTAATTACACTCCAACAGAGAAAGAGATTCTAGCTGCCTATGAAGGAGTGAAAGCAGCTTCTGAAGTAATTGGAACTGAGTCACAACTTCTCTTAGCTCCCAGATTGCCAGTTTTGAATTGGATGTTCAAAGGCAAAGGTTCCACACCACATCATGCCACAGATTCCACCTGGTCTAAGTGGATGGCCCTGATAACACAGAGAGCTCGAATGGGAAATCTTGAAAGACCTGGTCTGGTGGAGGTGATCTCAAGTTGGCCTGAAGATACCAACTGTGCTAAACCTCCAGAGGAGAGAGTAACTCGTGCTGAGGAAGCTCCTCCTTACAATGACCTTTCTGATGATGAAAAGAAATATGCTTTGTTCACAGACGGTTCCTGTCGTCTCGTCGGGAACAAGCGAAGGTGGAAGTCTGCCGTGTGGAGTCCAACACGCCGAGTTGCAGAGGCGAAGGATGGAGAAGGAGAATCCAGTCAGTTTGCAGAGGTAAAAGCTGTCCAGCTAGCTCTCGACGTGGCTGAACGTGAGAGATGGCCAAAGCTTTATCTCTACACCGACTCATGGATGGTAGCCAATGCTCTATGGGGTTGGCTAAAGAACTGGAAAAAGAATGGCTGGCAGAGGAAAGGAAAACCCATCTGGGCAGCTGAACTGTGGCAAGACATTGCTGATCGAATCGAGAGAATTCCAGTGAAAGTGAGACACATTGATGCTCACATTCCCAAGAGCAAAGCTACTGAGGAACAGCAGCACAACCATCAGGCAGATTTAGCTGCAAGAGTTTCTCAAGTAGACAAGGACTCTGAACTTGATCTCGACTGGAAACACCGAGGTGAGATATTCTTAGCTCGGTGGGCTCACGATTCGTCAGGACATCAAGGCAGAGATGCAACATACCAATGGGCTCGTGACAGATCCATAGACATTTCCATGGATGCCATCACACAAGTCATCCATGACTGTGACATTTGTGCTGCTATTAAGCAGGCAAAGAGAATTAAGCCCTTGTGGTATGGTGACAGATGGTCCAAATACAGGTATGGTGAAGCTTGGCAGATTGACTACATCACTCTACCACGTTCTCGTTCTGGTAAGCAGTACGTGCTTACTATGGTAGAGGCAAACACTGGATGGCTGGAAACTTACGCAGTCCCACATGCAACTGCACGCAACACCATTCTCGGTCTGGAGAGACAGATCCTGTGGAGACACGGAACTCCAGAGAGGATTGAGTCAGACAACGGAACTCACTTCAAGAACAACCTTGTAAAGAGCTGGGCAAAAGAGCACGGTATTGAGTGGATTTTCCATATTCCTTACTATGCACCAGCTGCAGGGAAGATTGAACGCTACAACGGTTTGTTGAAGACCACTCTCAAAGCCATGGGAGGTGGATCTTTGAAAAACTGGGAGAAACATTTAGCACAAGCAACCTGGCTGGTGAACAGTAGAGGTTCAGTGAACCGAGCTGGACCTGCACATTCTGATCTGCTACAGAAAGTAGAAGGTGATAGAGTTCCTGTTGTTAGGGAAAAGAATCTGTTAGGTAAAACTGTTTGGGTATTTTCGCCCTCAGGAGAGGCTAAACCTGTCCGAGGGGTGGTTTCAGCAGAAGGTCCGGGTCACACTTATTGGGTAATGCAAGAGAATGGTGAAATTCAGTGTATTCCACAAAGAGATTTAACTTTAGCTGAGAGAGTTTAATTTCAGAATGTTGTACAGCTACAGCGCGTCCAAAGGAAAGAGTCCCTGAGGAATCTACGGTGCACGAACCCTGAGAACCCTGAGAGCCCTGAGTCAACTGAGAGTCCCTGAGTCCCTGTTTCCCTTTTTCTGCGCTTCGTCTGCGGAGAGACAAACTGTTTTCCATTTTCTTGATTTTGGATTTTCTTGGACTTCTGAATCATCTACATCTGAGTATAGCCGGAATGGACGATGAACTTAACTTACGAACTGTAAATATTGTTCTGGATTGGATGGACAGTATGAACAGCCAATGAAATTGTTTAGAAAGGGGTGGACTGTGGTCGTTTGAGGCTGTGCCTTTAAGAACAAACACTGCTGGAACACACTGGCTAATGTTTTTGGTACTAGAACCAAAACATTCTGATATTCTAAACGAATTTCATTGGTTGATAAACAAAAATTCAGCTTTAGATTGTGAAGCGGTTGGAAAATTTTTTCCTCAGTTCAGTTCGGTTTGGGAGTTGGGGGAGTTGGGTGTTTCAGCCTGTTCTCCCTGCCTGCTTCTTCTGCGAACTGCTGGACTTGGCCTTCAGATAAGCAAACACTAATCCTGCATGGGCTTTTGAAGCTTGCTAACAGCTCTTTTCCTTAGTAACTTGCCTTTCTCTCTCTCTAACCCCTTTTTGGGGAAAAAGGGAGGTAAGGGGGGGAGAGAGGGGGTTCCAAAGAGGGGATCCCTCCCTGAGGGAGGGATTTTTGTTGTGTTATTTGTCTTTGCTGTGTATTTCTGTGTATATATTGTAAATACCTGTATATATTGTGTTATATATAACCTGCTTTCCATATATGCTTGTAAATATATAGCTTTTGCTCTTCGACTGAGTTAGCTGTGGTTTCTTACTCTGTGGAGGAGGGAGAGCTAAGCCCTCTCTCAACCTACCACATTGGGCCTGCTCCAGAATCCACTAATGCCATTGATTTCAATTAACTCTGGATAAGGTCACTGGTGGCTGAATCAATTGCTTGATTCCAGAAATAACAGGAAAGACAAAGAAGGAATAATGGCTTAACTCATGGAATTAATGAGAGCAAGTCCTATGTACTTATTCAGTATCAAGTGGCAGCACTCAAAACAGACTTTGTGTGATTTGCTTAATATCATATTTTACAATGAGGCAATTTATAGTGAAAGGCAATGTCCTTTAAAGATACCACATCAATTCTCCCCAGTGACTGATTTTCATAGAATTCTACTGAAGGAAAAATTATGGAACTGAAAAAGATTCAGAAATTGATTGCAAATCACAGCTATGGCTGGGAAAATTGTGCATGCTCATTTTATTTCTCAGGTCATCTGAAAAGGTTAGATAAAACATTTCATTTTAGCCATTCTTTTCCCCCATACATCAGAACAGCATGTCAAGGCTTCATCCTGACACTTAAGGACAGAATTTCCCATAGTATAGGATGTATTAGAGTAAATGTTTCTGTATGAAAGTCCTCTTCTAGGAGTGACAGATATGGGGGAGCATGCAGATCATTACAGAAAGCTGTGTGGGAACTGTGGGAGGGAGGAGTGCAGTGGTGCCAGGCGTTGAGCACAACTGATGGATACTATCCTATCCCATGACCCTGCGTGGAGCAGAATGACCAATCAGAAGGCAGTTATTGTTGTTATATGTTATTTGCTATATTCTCTGACGCTTAAATTCACAAGTGTGACAGAGCAGAGAAGTATTGTTTGTTCCAGCAGTAAAACCTGCCTTTGCTAAAGACCTTTCCCCTATTCCTGACATGCAGGGGAAGTAAAAAGCTTTGAAAAATCACCTAGAAAGGCTAAAACCCAAACTATCTTTGTGATCAAAAGCTTACCAGCCTGATCAAACCACTTCAACTGAAGGCCCTTTTTTGACAATGAGTATCTGAGGAGATTCATACACCACCCCCACACACTTCCTTTTATTCTTTCCACATACTTTTACTTGATTCTGTTGTTTATCCTCTCAGCCAGCTACCCCAGGCTTAGAAAAGTGTTTACTGTGTTAACTTGTGATGATCCAACATGCTTGTAGGTGTTTGATTTGTGAGACATACTTAGCTGTGCTGGTAAAAGTGAGAATAAGAGTCATCTTCTAAGAGCATTTTGCTCTTCAGTACGCTGGTGTCATCTGGAAGAAATGTCCATGATATTTTAGGAATGAGCTCAAGACCTCCAGCCATGTGCAACTCCAAGGAGGGCAAATTCTGCAGCCTGCAATTAATTCAACTGTTTTTCAAAAGTTTGCCCTCCTGCGATCTGAGTATTTGTTGTGGGATGTAACTATAACTGGATTATATTACATTAATTTATATATTATATTAAATACAATCTGTTGGGATTTTAATGTCCTGCAATTTAGTCCTTCTGGGCTAAACTGCTTTTCAGTCTGTGAGCTCATCTGTCCTTGCCCCAGGAGTATAATCAGAGGGTAAACCAAGGCTTTTATTTGTCCTTCAGGCTCTCCATCTGAAGCTGTACTGAACCACACAGGACTTGCAGCACAATTAGACATTCTCAGGGGAAATAGCCTTTGCTCTTACCACTTCACTTTTAGCTTGTCAGGCTGTGAGTCTGATCACCTTATGCTGCAGCTTTATGGATCTATAATGAAAGTGGACCCAAGGGCCTGGAGTCTGAGCCATATTCTGCTCTTGTGCTGGTAAGAAGCAAAAACACACTTCAGGCATGTGCAACTGTAGGACTTCTGCAGTGCTTCAGGAAGAGTGTTGTGCAGTTTAGGTGACTCAATCCCATCCACTTACCACATTTTCTGAGATCACACCTTTGTTTTGGCTTTGTCAATGAGAAGGAACTTTCTAAGTTACTAATAAAACATAAACAAACGTAGACAGTGAACCTGAAGATAGCATGGATTTTCTATTAGCATGAGACATGAAGCCTTTAACAGATCTTGACTTTACTGCCATAGGTTAGTTGACAAGCTTTACTAATATCTATGTATACTTAGATAAGGTTCTTATGTCTCATCATACTTGTTTGCCCATAAAAAATAAGGCCATATGAAGCTGAATTATTTCTTCAGATGCATCACTCATTTCAGCCTGCTGTGTATCAGTACAGGAGCAAATGCAGCTCATGGCTTCAACTTCTTTATCTTTTCATTCAATCCATGGCTAGTCAAGGACTGAATCTTCTTGTGACTTTTCTCCTAACAAAAGCCGTGGCATTCCTGCCAAAAATATGCTGTATCTGCAGCACAGGCAGTAGCTATATCTTATGATGACTTAGAATAGACATTAGATGGATAAATATGCTGACAGGGTGAGCTAAAGACCACTCCCTTAATAAGGGCTGTAATTTGAAGAATGCAGAATCTGTTTGTCCACCCGCATGGGAATTCTCCTCTCGGGGATAACAACTTCCTGGTTAAATCCACAAATCTCACTACATGTTTCCTCACACATTTATTTTTACAAGATCCACCAGTTCTGAAAAGGATAGAGTTAGAACTTACTTTGATGGAAGTCTCCAAAACCTTTCTTCCAGCCAATTGAAGTCACTACCTCTGCAGTGCTGTGTGCCCAGAGATGTGAGCAGTGTGTCTGATGTCCTGATCCTGCTCACCTGGGTGTTCTTAGCCTGGAAACACATTACCATTCTCTAGAAAGTTTAGTAATTGCTAAATTTTGCTAAAATAATACAAATTCTTCCTGGGAAGTAGCTGCAGTTTTCCCTTAGGCTTGTCTTTTTCTATTTCATTTATATATATATATATATATATATATATTTAATTAAAGCAATGGTTTCCTTCTTTTGTGAATCTATTCCTTTCTTCTACATGTGTGTGTCTGCATTAGTGTCATGGCACCAGTTTTGTTACCAGGAGGGCCTGGAGTGCAACCTGTGTTTTGTAGTTATTTAATGTTTATAGATACTTCTAATGGTTGGTGAAAAATAGCCTTTTTGGTCTGGGAAAGCACACTGTAAATCAGCATCAGATTTAAACAAAATATAACTCTTCTTCTAATCTTATGGGTGGGCTTATTGCGGCTGGAATGAGCTAAAGCCGTGTGGAGCTGTACATGCGAGCGCACCATCTTGCTCACCTTTACTTAAATGAAGTAGCTGCACTATGGCACTTGTGAAGCTGGGACTGAAATAGTATGCTTTGAAATTTGTATTATTGAATATTGTATGTTAGTACTTATTACTCCCACCGCACACCTCATCTTCAAAGTGTTTTGAAGACTTCCTCCATCAAACTAGTAAGTTTAAGACATGAAACCTTGCTGACTGCAATGGAA
Source organism: Dryobates pubescens (assembly GCF_014839835.1). Lineage (NCBI taxonomy): Eukaryota > Metazoa > Chordata > Aves > Piciformes > Picidae > Dryobates > Dryobates pubescens. Next base: position 48,629,587 of record NC_071613.1, on the reverse strand, counting down.
GAGGAGGTCAACTCTGAGTTGGGGTGGTAAATATAAATGATAGTTACACAGTTGTGGTGGGTTTAGCGGGTAAGGGGAAGGCAGGGAGGGAGAAGCTTCCCCTGGTCCTTGGCCAGGGGTGTTCTTGTGCTGTTTATTAATTGTAAATATCTGTATAATATTGTAAATACTGTATAATTTGTACATATTGATTGCATTCCATTGTAGAGTGCTTGTAAGTACAGCTTCATGTGCTTCTGAGTTGGTCTGGCAACGTTAACGTTGGGGGGGAAACTTCAACCCGCCACAACGGTACTACAGGATGATTAGCCACAGAATTAAGTAAAGAGGATTTATAATTTTGTGCTTTAAAAGCACAAATGTGCATTTGAGAGGCAGCAAGTGGCAGAGATGGCCATTGCCTATGTGGGCAGCTCCAGTGAGCTCAGAGGATCTTTGTCAGCAAGGTATTGTTGCCGCTCAGGGCAAGCACCACAGGAGTCAGGTAGTCTGTCATTAAAGCCACACAACTTTTTTTATCAATGTTCTTGCAGGCAAATGTGAGATCTTCTGCTGGTGCTGACTGCGCTTATTCAGGTGTATTATTGCATCTAGATTTACATCAACTGAGGATCTCACCCCAGTTTGATTTGCTCTCTGTAAATACAGATAAAATTTGGGTTGATGCTCTCCTGCAAAACATGGTAAAAGCTTGGCTTCAGCTCCTCACTGAGCTCGAGTTTTGGTTGTTTTTTTGTTTGTGGAATGTGCAGTGTAGGGTGTTTGGATGCAAGTGGCCAGGTGTTTCCCAATACTGAAGCTCTTCATGTGGAAACGTGCACAGGTAACAGAACTTAATCTGTCACAGCCCTTAGTGGTGCTCATCCATCGTTTGAAGTTCTGACTTGAAAGGACTGACTTCTGAGCAATCAAGGCACAGACTCCCAGCCCCTCTCTTTCAGCAGCCTCTCTCAATGACAGAGGATAGTTTCAGATTAGTAGCTGAATTAGTTCTCAAGTGAGTACCCTGTGGCACTACTTAGTCTTGGACCTCCATCTCGGAGACAGAAAGGTCAGTATCTGTGCCCTTAGCATGTAGTGAATAACTATACTTGATGCTGTTTCTTGTTTTCTCATATTTTCGTCTTTGGCAAGTATGAGAGTTCTCTTCAATACACATTTTAACTGAAAATGAGCTGCCTTGAGTCTTGCAAAGATCATAGTTCTGTAATTTTCAAAATTAGGAATGAGTTGAAACTTCTGTTCCATCTTATTCAAGTCCTCTGCTCTGTGCTTTAAAATCCATGCAGATTGCACTTCTAGTTACATATTTTTAAACAAACAAAAAATGGGAGAATTCAGGGGTAAATTCCTTTAGAAGCACTGCTGACATTTGTAATTTTTCTTTTTCTCTCTGCACTCTTTCCATCTTGAAGCTGTTTAAGTTGTTCTTACTTTTCTGCTTTCCTTGCCAGCACAGTTTATTCATTCTAAGAAAACATCAGTTGGGTAAACAGAAGTATTTATGTGTGTAGCACTGCAACTCCTACTAAGATGCAAATTGTGCTGCAGGGAGGATAGTTTGTGCTTTTCTTTCCTCTTTGCTTTTCTTTTTTGACAGTCGGTTAATAAAGACTCAACAATAAGCAGCTGCCTGTGATGTCATTTGGGACTTTGTCCACAGAGCTTGTATTTACAAGTACTGAGCAACTACATAGCAGCAGCAAACCCAACTATCAGCAAACTTTATGTCTGCTGTTACTGGAGGACTTCAGTAGTGCTGTGGCTGGTGTAGAAAGCTAACTCTGTTCTTCTAACCACAGACTTTTAAAGCTTGATAAATAAACACTGGATAAACTCAAGAGAATTTCTGGACTGCAAAGACTTCTTACGGTTCTGAGTTCTCCAGGGCTGGCATGTTTTGACTGAACTGCTGCAAGTAAGACTTTTGCTATTTTGGCGTTTTTATCATCTCTGTAAAGCTTATTTTCTCTAGGAGTGTGTCAGCATTGCTATTTGTAGTTTCGCTGTAATTAAGAGAGTGGCGAGTATGTAGTTGTTAGGAGTAATTACAGCCGTGTCTGAGTGTGGCTCAGCAACAGTGTAAAGGACAAATGAAAACTTGATTCTGGCTTTTGTTTGCATGAGATTACACTGAAGTGGCTCTCTCTTTATTTAAGTGATGAAACTTTAAGATTCTTAGTCATGTGAGTACTGTCATTAACTGAACAAAACCTAATCTGCCTTAAGATTGTTCTTTTGTCATTTCATGGTATTTATTTGAATACTCAAAATTAATTGGGATTTTAAAGATCATTTCTGTATAGATTTTAGTACAGTTCCCTTTAAAACAGGTTTGGTTCTTTATGCAGGCATTGATTTATAGCAAAACTTGACTATTTTTACTTTAAGCCCCTGTTCAATTTCTGGAGATATGCGAGTTTAAAAGAAAGAATCATACAGTGCTTTGAAATCTGACACCTTTGGGATAAAATGAGTTGTCAATTATGTGAGAAACAGTAATGTTTTGTTTGTTTTGAGTGTTTGTGTTAGAAATCCAACAAATTGTGAAAGATCAGAGCAGCAACACAAGTACAGTGGCAATGTCTGTGAAAAAAATGTTTCTATGCAGCCTGCTCTTTGTGGGACAGAACTATGTTTCTGACCACTGATTAACTGATTTTTCAGAACAACTAGCTCTGATTGTCATAGAATTACTCTCATCTTACAGACAGGGAAACTGACTCATAGATGGGATTTATTAAAACTTAGTTTACCTGCTTCTAAAGCTGGTAACAAGCCCTAGGTCTCCTGCTTCTCATTTCAATCCTTCATCAGAAGCCTATTCTAAATTACTGCAATTTCACTTATAGTGGCTTTTCCAGGGAGTAACCTGATCACAGTGTACGAGGAAATCTTTTATTACTGTTTACCTCTGTTTAATTATCTGTCTTTGGAAACAAAGCCCATTTTGAAGAATGAAATAAGAAAACTGTAACTGACAAGTATATGAGGGAAAATTAGTACAAATCAATCAAATAGGAATTGGAGGATTCCTCCTGAATTATTAGCATTATAGGTTTTGTTTTCCTTTTCTTGCTACTGCCTTTGTTTACAAGGCCTCTCAATCCTGCACAGCAGCAGAGTTTTGGGTAGCTACAACTGCAGATGCCCTTCTCAAGTGACCCTGTTTCTACAGCAGATCAAAACCTGCCTGTCTCTTCTTTTGATGATATAATGTGGCTTGGCATGTCAAGATATTGTGTAACTTAGGAGCTGTTGTTCTGTCTTTGGAATTCTCATGGGGGGGGGAAACCCTAAATTTAATTCTGTATTGATGCCATGCAAATGGTAAAAGCTTCTGGAGTTTTAAATACACATTGAATAAGAGCAGAGATTTATTCTTTAGGCGTCACACTCTTTCTTCAGAAACAGTATAAACAAAAAGTTTGTATTTTCTTTAAAAGACCTTTTTCTAGCTTGGATCCTTCCACTGAACACAAGACTGAAGAACAGAGGAATCATGATAGAGCCTTTCCCTGGGGAAAAAAGGAATGGGTTTAAGGTTAGGTGGTTTGATTCCTACCACACTGAATCGTGTGGGCCGCTTTCCTTCCCTCTGTCACCTTGTGGTCAATAATGATGATGTACTGCTGTGTACTGCTAAGGGTATTTAGACTGGCAAAGTATTCAGGTATCATTTTTGCCTAAAAAATACAAAATAATTAGAACAAAGTGAGATTAAAAAAATGTTCAGGTCCCACTTAACTTTTTCACTTAAATTGATTTCAAGTGTAAATCTTACATATGTGAATTTTACAGCATTTTAAGAGAACTCCATGGACTTCTCTGCTATTGTTCTTGTGCATGAGTTGTGTATGAATGTTTAGAGGCTTAGGTTTAAACAAGTAGAAATCCCTCCCCAGTAAATGGAAAGTTATAGGCTGCAATTGCACTTCCACAACAGTCAAAAGCAAATCTTCAGCTAATTACTGTAAGATCAGAATCAGACTATCAAAACGTGACGAGCCTGAGGGCATTCAATTTTCATTTTCCTCTCTTCCATTTTCTTTTCTCCCATTTACATTTTCATTGGTATATTCCAATGTAGCAAATAAGGATATGGAGGAAACTCGCTTTTCAGCAGAAGGATTCCTGGATTCATTTTCCCTGGGTCTGAGAAACCTGCTGAAGGATACCACATATAATCTGATAACATTCTGGGATGGCATTAAAGAGGACAATTGCCAGCAGAATGTCAATTCTTTGGGCTTTCTTGACATCTGAAAAGAAACAGAATAAGTGCAGACTCCAGCCTGTCATCATCTGACAAGTGGGACTGAGGTTGGGATAAAAGCCACAGAACAAAGGTGCCAAAGGGAAGCAAAGTTGGCTGAGGAGCTTAGCACAGCACAGACAGGGCCAAATGCGGCATGATGCTCGGCAGCTCCTGTGCACTTCTGCACGTGTTCAGCTCCTGGCAGGATTGGATTAAGGCTTAAAAACAATCCGTGCCAAAGCTGCCAGAACACCTTCAAAAGTATAGCATCCAATGTGCAGGTTTATTACTAAACCAGGATAAATGTACAATGTAAATAGAACATGAACCATTAACACCGTCTACTGATACTGCTCATGTAGCATGCAGAAACCTGAATTACATTAGGTGTTCTCTGATGGTTGCATAAATTAGTCATGCTGTTTTGGGATGAAAATTTAGATAGCTATTACGTGAGAAAATACTTGGAAATCTTTTATGATTCCATTGACTGGCATTCAGGTGAATCACATAAATGCGGTTTGTACAGCAGCAGTGGCTTCTGGAAACTGGCAGGAGCATTGTCCATGGGCTATGAATGGTGCAGAACCTGAAAAGCAGGTTGGATTATAAAGCAGTGGATAAAAATTATGTTGCTGGAAAATGGTCTGTTAGTACTGACATGCAGCTGGAACAAATGCTGGTGTTAAATTGCATGTTTGCTAAGCTTTCCACAGGACAACACTATTTGTTTTCCAGAGCCAAACCAGCCTTGGATAGTGTGCACACACAATAGGTCTGTGGAGACTCAAATGCGTGTCACAAATTATTTTCTTTGACAGAGCTAATTGATTATTATAATTCATCATTATCTAAATTGTTAAATTCAACAGTTTGCCATATCCTTTTGTTTCTTTGTTGTAAGACATAAGACAGGAAGAGCTAATTACTGCATGCAACAACAGAGGCAAATTTCATTGTCTCCTTCACTTTGAAGCCATGTTGAATCATCACTATGAATTTTCAGGAATGGTGGAGAAAAGAAGGAAGCAGGAATTCTTTCGCAGTGAAGTTGCTTTTTGGTGGTAGTTAGCATTTGTATCTTGAATGGTATTCTCACAGCTGGGCTGGATCATGCTTGCTTCGCCTGTACTAAGTATTACCTAATTGTGCAAACGGAAATCACATGTGTTCGCTGATCCAGTGGGAATCAGTGGCACTCCTTGAGGAATACAGCACAACTTGACATGAGCTGAAGGATTACATTTGCTTCTAAAATGACTTCCTCCACTAGATATGAGCACTTGGCTTTTTTCTTCAGTGCTGTGAAGATATCCAGTGCTTCATCTGCTGGGTAAAAAGAAGTAGTGCTGTTGGCGCAGAAGCTCTAGAGAGATTAAGCAATGACTTAATTTATGCAAATTCCTAAAGCCCTGATCTACTGGTAAGATTTAGTATAACTTTGCTGTAAAATGCAGGATCTTTCCAGCTGCTCTGAAATGATCTGACAAAATGGTTCGTAGTGATAAGATTTTGGGGGGTTATTTTGCCAGTAGAGGGCTGTGTTAAACTGGATAAAATAACTCCCTCTAGGTCTCACATTTTCAGTGAGTAACAGCTTAAAACATATCATCGTTTTCAAGGGCAAAATGAGTAAATAATTGGAGGTTTTAGAAGCTACTGAATGATTAATTATTTTCAGTCAGAATCACATAACTTTTACAGTACAACATAGTTCTGTGTTGGTCTAATTAGGCTTGAATTCTGGTCTTTCATAAACATCATACCTACCTGTTTATTCAAAACTGTTCAAGGTTGATAGATACAGCCCTAATAAGGCATTAAGCTGACGTGATATACAGCAGCAGCATGTGCTTTTCCTATAATGACACAAATGAGAAAAGAATTGTTTTTCAGAGGTACAACCATGTTTGTTTTTGATGTGGCCTCTAAACTAGCAGTCATTATTCAGGCTCTAGTGCTGCAGGCGTTGACCTTTGGCAAAATATTTTGTTATCCTCAATCTTCTATACAGGCCTTCTGTGAACTCTGCACAGCTCTCATTTTGCTGATTGCATTTAAAGTCATTTATTGCACACTGTTTGCCCTTCTAGCAGATGTTAAAGGATTCCCTGCCTCCCCCCTTAAAGGCTACTCCTCTGTAGCATCTAATTATAACCTACACAAAAGATTAGCAGATGTTATAATTGTCTTTACTCATTGATTAAATAGTTTCTGCATGATTTGCTCTCTCTTCCTCTCATTGCTGATTTGTGAGGCCTTTCTGGATGAGTCTCATGCATCTGCAATTTGTTAACAGAGGCTGTCTTCAGTTCTTAACTTTTCAGATTTGTGGTTCAGTCTGTTCAGGTTATAGATTTCTTCTGGACGATGTGACAGAAGCTTGTTAAAAATGGGTGTGTGAATATTTGCCTTGATTCCACACATTCCTGTCTGTCCTCTTCCTTTTAAGACATTCCATCTGAAATGTATGAGGAAAACATACTAATTTTAATGCATATAAAATGGAGACTGGAGGGGTCAGGGATGAGATTTTCTTAGCAGTTATTTTGCCCCCATGTTTCACTTGCAGACTAAATTAGTGGCTGAAAAAAACAGTTCAAGAAGAGGAGACAATTTCTAAGAGGACTTTCCTGATAGAACCTAGTAGGCCTCTAGTGGGACCATTAGAAAACTTTGGATTTGCTTGTGGTGTGTTGGGTTTTGGGGGTATTTTTGTATGGTTCTTTTCTCTTTTCACCCACTCAAACAATAAAGGTTACTCAGTTCTTGAGCTACCTACCTAGTCTCTTCTCTGTTGTGTTCCCACATTGGGATGAGGGCTTTTTTCTCAGGTAAATCCACAATCCTTCTCCTGCATCACAGCAATGCCAAGCTTAGCAACTGTTGGTTTATATTTGTATAAATCTTTTAGCATCTTGAGCTCAGTCACACCAAGCCGTATTTCTTTTCAGAGAGGTGAAACATCTTGCATGTGTATTTTCACCCCTGGGGATTTACTTGTACTTAAATGTTCTTTCTCTTCTTTGGATTCCATATCATGTTATTGCATCTTTTTTTGATACAGATACGAGTCATTGGCAAGTCCACAAAGATTTCCATGACTGTCTTTGAAGGTCCCACAGTTCTATGAAACTGTATCTGTCACAGGGCCTCAGCCTGAAGTGTTCTGTCTTGCTTATTTAAGAATTAGTGTAAGAAAGTAGAGTCAATTAAGGGCATTTTCTCACATATTCTCTGATAAAGTCTTTGAATGTATTGATTAAGAGAAATAGATTAAACACTTGAGGCTTGAATTATGGGCTTGGTTATTCAAAAGCCATAAAATATTGTGCTGTTTTTCCTGCCAATCCCCCAAGTCCTATGCAAGCATAAAACTGTTGTCTTGATTTCTAGTCTGAGAATCCATCTCACGTTGGGATTTGGTGTACCTTCTTCTATCAAAATTTTTGGCTACCAAAAGTACTGGAGTTCTGTTTGGATGCCTGGGATTACTGACTCAGTTAATGCAGATTCATGGGCATAGAATACATAGAATACATACATAGAATACAGAGAATAAACCAGGTTGGAAGAGACCTTCAATCCTAAAGGATGATTCTGCTATGTTGATAGTGTGTGGAAATTTATTCTGTTTACAGTGAATACCATACATAGTGCTGGCTGTGAGATGTTGCAGTGTAACTACAGGGCTCTGGATTTTTATCAGTTTTTAAAGACCAATCTTTTACTTATAATTAATGAGTTTTATTAGCCTGAATAGTAATCTTTTCAGTGCACAAAACCATTTGTCCAGGGACTCAAAACTGTTCCAGAAACAGAGGTACTTTGTTTGGGGGATTAACAAAGAACACTGTATGCTCCTTGTTTTTAAATGACATCTTGATGCTTCTGAATACTTTCTATTTATGAGCTGGAGGGACACATTATAGATTTGTAATAAGAGCATTCCAGAGTGCCAACTGTGCTTGGGAAGTGTATTTTAATTATATAGACACCTGTCCACTACCTACTTGTAATATTTCATAGAGGTCACTGAACAACCAGCTGATGGAAGTGGCTTTTATTCATCAACCTGGTCTGAGTTTGAAACACTCATCCAGAGGTGAAAGGCTAAAATCCAAATTACCAATAATAAGGTCTATTCATTCCCCATATTATGCTGCCAGTAAAAGGTCTAGGTGTTCTTTGCAGTTACACATGAGAAACATTGAGAAGTCACTGAGTCATTAATGATTTTTAACATCTGGTAGTAGCTGCTACTGAAGGAAAGTATTAAAGTGAAACCTAGTTTAATATCTTAATAAACAGCTCTCTGTTATGTCACTGGCTGTTAGACCTACATTAGATATCTTCATCTTTATTAGATGGTTGCACAAGTGAAAGACAGCACCAAATGATCTGAAGAGACAATAGTATCACAGTCTACAAAGTCTCAGACTGGCCATTCTCCTTGTCTCTCTGCTTGAGAATCCGTGGACTTGTCTTGTATTTAATTATGTGCCTTTCCTAAAACTAATAACTTCCTTCCCTTAAGCTGTGATTCTGTCACAGCGTTATTGATTGGGAATACATCACGATGTTCATAAGAAACTGTTTCTGTCATTTATGTTTACCAATCTTTAATCAAGTGAATTGCTTTTCTTCTCGATTACCACAAAAATCTTTTGTCGCAAGAAAAAGCTTTAAACAGACATTGATAAGAATTTATTGACTAGATGATAGTTTTCAGCACAGCCCTGAAAAAGAAAAGGTTTGTAAAGTACACAGCCATGGGCTGCCTGACAGTGCAGATGCAGGCTCTGGGCAGCCTGATCTAGTTGAGGATGCCCCTGCTTGCTGCAGATGGGGTTGGACTAGATGACCTTTGAAGGTCCCTTCCAAACCAGACCATTTTATGATTCTAAACCCTAGGCAATGTTTTCCTTGCTCTTGGCTAGGAGGAAATAATTCAGTCTCTCTGTTGAAGCACTAATGTCTCCTTTTCACCCACTGGCTGTTCTCTGTTGTGGAAACAAGTTATTCTGCACTTATTTTACTTACCCCTCTCTATCAGGAACAGTGTGGCCAGCAGGAGCAGGGAGGTCATTCTGTCCCTGTACACTGCACTGGTTAGGCCGCACCTTGAGTCCTGTGTTCAGTTCTGGGCCCCTCAGTTTAGGAAGGATGTTGACTTGCTGGAACGTGTCCAGAGAAGGGCAACAAAGTTGGTGAGGGGTTTGGAGCGCAAGCCCTGTGAGGAGAGGCTGAGGGAGCTGGGGTTGCTTAGCCTGGAGAAGAGGAGGCTCAGGGGAGACCTTGTTGCTCTCTACAACTCCCTGAAGGGAGGTTGTAGACAGGCGGGGGCTGGTCTCTTCTCCCAGGCAACCAGCACCAGAACAAGAGGACACAGTCTCAAGCTGCACCAGGGGAGGTTTAGGCTGGATGTTAGGAAGAAATTCTTCATAGAGAGAGTGATTGCCCATTGCAATGGGCTGCCTGGGGAGGTGGTGAAGTCACCATCATTGGAGGTGTTTAGGAAGAGACTTGATGGGATGCTTGGTGCCATGGTTTAGGTGTTTAGGTGAACTGGATTGGTTGATGGGTTGGATGCGATGATCTTGAAGGTCTCTTCCAACCTGGTCTGGTCTGGTCCAGTCTATTCTCTTCTATTCTACTCTACTCTACTCTACTCTATTCTACTTTATTCTACTCTACTCTACTCTACTCTACTCTACCTGAACTCCATGTTTGGATCCTGTGCATTACGTGGGGATTTGGAGCTTGGGTGCATTGTTCAAGATTTTGAAACTTTTGAAGATTTTGAAGCATCTGAGCTCCTCTTTTGTATTGGAGACTAGATCCCGTTAGCTCCTATTATACTCAGCTGAGATCACAGTATCACAGTATAACTAAGGTTGGAAGAGACCCCAAGGATCGAGTCCAACCTGTCTCGGTAGACCTCACGACTAGACCATGGCACCAAGTGCCATGTCCAATCTCCTCTTGAACACCTCCAGGGACGGTGACTCCACCACCTCCCTGGGCAGCACATTCCAATGACGAACGACTCGCTCGGTGAAGAACTTTCTCCTCACTTCCAGTCTAAACCTCCCCTGGAGTGCTCCAGTGTGAGCAAAGTGGAGGTTAACATCTAACTCAAAGGATCGTCATCCAGGAAGACAGAAAATATATGACACCTTCTTGTGGGTTTAGGACGCATTATTGGGCAACAAGTCCCACAAAGACCCCATCAGCTTTTCCCCTTGCAGGGGAGCTGGGTTTAAATCTATGGATGGAGTGCAGATTTCTGGCTTGTTGCCTGTGTAGCTGCTATTAGTTGGTTGGTCATGTACACTTTTCTGCATTTTTGTTGAATTTACTTCTGTCCTAGCTGCATTTCAATCAGATTAATTTTGACAGAGTAGCCAAGAGGTGAATGAGAACTGAGTCTCTTCTGCTGCATCATGCAGAATTTGGACAAAGAATCATGCCTCTGTTTGGGTGTGTAGTGCTGTACACATCTAGCAGACCAAGAAAAGTAATGATAGAGAGCAGCAGCATTAATAGAAAGTTTCACTAATAAAGTCTTTGACAAAGAGGAATTACTCTATAAATGGTTCATGCTATATATTGCTACCTTCACAGTACAAAAGAGAAACTGAGGCAGCAGAAGTTAGTGAATCAACCTAAACCACCCACCCCAGAGCAGAGATCCATCTCAAAATATGAGCAAACACTTAGGACTTACCTGAAATGAACCAAGTATACTTTCTTACCTGCTTTTGTCCAAAACTGTTCATCGTTCTCCTCACTTCCCCAAATTAATAAACCTTATGCAGAGCAAAATACTTCAAAGCTTACATTTAGTCTCAAGATGCACTTTAAATTTCAAAGTGGATCATTTCAAACACACAAGTATATTAATGCCTTCCTCTTCACCACTGAAAATACTTCCCTTTTTTTTGCTTTTTCACAGCTGAACTCAAGCTAGACAGTAACATTGGATAACTTACTGCAAGACTGAATGTGCCTAACCTGTAATCTTAAAAGCTTTATCTAAATCTGAGCAGCATTATTTCCAAGAAATAGTCTAGGGGGAAAAAAAATCCCATTTGAGACATTAACACAAATCCTATAAGAAAAAGTGGCAGAAGAATCCTGTGCCAACCCAACTCTTGCTGCTGCAAGCAAAAATACCTTTCAGATTTTAGTGAATGGCAAACTTCTGAAATGTCAGTAGTCATTCTTTTATGTCAGTTTCTGAGAATGTAATGATTTTACTTTGCATTCTAAATGGTCAGATGCTTGAGAGAGAGAGGCTGGAGAATTTTAATAGTATTCCTCTTCTCTTTCTAATATTTTCTGGATGTTACTGTATCTATAATCCCAATGTGCCTGATTATTATCTGTGATGGCAGACTATATGCTCTTCTATTTTCACTTGGTAGAACTGACTGCAGATGAGTTGACGGCTGGTAGAATGATATAAAACATAGGAGAGTTATGAACCTTTTAAGTAGGAAATTCATGGATGTTTTATAATTTACATTTTTATTAAGTTTCTGGCAGATGGAAAAATTAGAAATCAGTGTGAGACAGCCAGTCTTTACACTGAGAAACTGGAGTAAGCACTGCCAGCAGCTGACTGCACGGGGGGAAGAATGCAGTGGCTCTTTCCCCCGTCCCAAACAAAAGCCTTTCACTCTAATTGCCTCTAATGTGGATCAACCACTGCAATGTATAAAGAGTGACTCTGAGAAGAAAGGGATAGAGGACTCTTTTCTTCCCCATCGGGATCTTCAGACAACACATTCCTGGCAGCATCCTCATTTTCAGTATATTTTATTGTACTTCATCCTGCCTTTTTTTATATGACAAGTGTTCCTTTGATTCTCAGGGAATCAATCTGTATTGGATTTCACTTTATGTAATTTCTTCAGATACTCAGCATCATTTCTTCTCTTTATTTCTTTTATATCTATTGTCAAGAACCTAATCAATTTCTCACTTTCTCTAGTGTTAGTGTACATCCCGCAAACTTACATAGTCATTCCTTTCCCTTTTGGTCTCTTTTTTGTCATTGTTTGAAACTAGTGTGGAGGGACTTGTTAATCATATCCCACCAAGTCAATACTTTAATTGTCTTTGCTGCTTTTGTCTGAATTCCATCAAGTTTGTCTCTATTCGTTTGGCCCAGAACTGAATTCAGCATTTGAGATGAGGTTGCTCTAGCATCGCAGACTGAAAAGAGGTGAAGGGCTGCTGGGTATGCCAACGCTGTTCCAGTTCTGTCACTGCCTAAACAAATATGGATGAAGATGGAACATCTTTTACTTTTAACATTTTCATAATGGCTTTCTTGGCCATAAGGTGAAAATGGAGTTCAGTCAGTGTGTATCTGTTCCTTTCAATTTTATGATCTTGCTATCCCACAGTCCTATGTGCTCTGTTGTGTAAGAGCAAAGTGAATTTGAATTGACTAGGAAAATCTTCCTGGAGTTTTTCTTAATGTATACTCATCGATGAATAGGGAACACAACCCACAACAAAACTGAAGGTGGTATCCAGGTGCCTTTCAGCGGTGAGCATGAGTATGAAGGAGACTGGAAATACTGGAGCTGATTTTCTTTGGGTCTGATCCTTGCATGCTGTTAGGTTAGCTGAAATGAGAGCAGACTTCTAACTTCTGCAAAAACTGCACATCCAAAGAACCAGCTGAAGGATTTTAGTGGTCATCCTTATAGAAGCTAAGTTAGTTTTGGCCCATCCAACTTCAGCTCTGGTACACATGTGTTTTATTTGTCTTGTTTGTAGCAGTGGATAGAGGTGACCACAGGGGCTAAGGAACTGCAGCTGCAGTTCTAGCTGGCCTAGGTGTACAGTTCTGTAGGACTTAGTGAAGGTATTGTACATCAAGAAGAGTATGAAGAATTTGTCTCATAAATATGCACGATGTCCAGTGCAGGAAGCACCCAGAGCTGCTCATCTTAATGAAGCTGCATGGTTTTATGCTTTGTTCCCATGCTACAGCTTATTCTTTTATACTGGAGGCTCAGCCCTGGTTTGGCTGGTACTGAAGTTGCCCTGGCTTTCTCCTTTTGTTCTTCCCCAGGCTGGACTTTAGTCATGGTGAGGTGGAGGAGCTATTTTCAGATTATGGAGATAGACAAGTTGAGCACTTTCTCCCTTACCTTCTTCTGAGGTCATAGAAAGATGACATATATTTCACTGTACCTTATCTTCCCTTATGAGCTTGATTCAGCCTCTTTTTTGGGATGTTATTGAACTAATGCCTTCATTATAAAGTTATTGCCGGTAATGTAAGGATGTGCCCTGGCCTGCTGGGAGTGTCTTGTACAGCAAGGTGAAATGTGAGCCACAGTGTTACAATCCACAAAGCTCCAGATTCATTAGAAACAAATTCTGTAGTCTAGACGTTGAAATACTCCCTCTGATGCAAATAAGTGGTTATCTGAGGAGGATGTGCAGCTGGGTGCTGAAGATGTTGCAAACTGTGGAAGTATTTCTACAATACTTATTTTATGCTGGGGATTTTATTTTGAGCCACATGAAAGTTTCAGTGTGTTATCCAGTGTGCTTTGTAGAGTAAACCCAGATATCTGAACACTGTCACTGAGTTAAGATTTTTAGTAATTCCTCATATCCAGGAGCTGAATACATCAGTAAATGAAGGACCTTTCATTCCTTTAATCTCTGCTGCCAGGGAAGACCAAACCAAGTAGCATTTGTTAGGGGACACTTCACCTCACAAAACTGCTTCCATTCATCAAAATGTACTGTTAGAAAATGTTTGTATCAAAATACATGATTGTGCACAGACTGCAAAATGAGTGAATGGGAAACAACAGAGGCAAAAAGCTCTGAAGTCTGTTCAGTCTGTGGTGTCTGACTGGCTTGTATTCAGATCACAGGGCCATCCTGTGACCATTTCAGCCATCATCCCTTTTAGCAGTGCAGGTGGAAGGGGTGGTGCATGCACAAAGAACTGATGATTTTTAGTGGTCCCTGGGGACTATGATTAGGACAGATGGGCAGGCAGCAGAGATGCTGACTGAAATGCGTCTGTCTCAGAAGATGAGATCTTCAGGCACATTTCACAAGCTCCCAGTTCTAGTTTCAAAAACTGACTTGGCCGTCCACAGGTCTCACATATGGGGTTAAGATTCTTGGATTTTCTTGACTACTGTCTTGATTTACTCCAATGAAAGAAAAATGAGAAGAAAACACAAATCCAGCTGAGCAAAATGTAGGATACTTGACTGTATGTTTGAAATTCTTCCCTCCAGTTTGTTGCCTGTCAGACAGACTCAGATGTTGGATTTAATTGCATGCAATTACACATTTTGAACATTGCAGCATATTAGATTAATATATATACATTTAGTACATTACATTTATTGCCTAAACCAGGTGTCACTGCCTTTGATGAAGATTTGTAATTCAGTGTTTGTAACTTAATGATGTTTCTGTTTGGGTCTCTACTATCAATTCTCTCCATTTTACTCTGAGGAACAACAAGCTCTGATAACAATGCACTGGATTACAGGAGCTGCACCCAGTTTGATACCAGGAACATCTTTATTGGGACATAAATGGGACATTTGGTTGTGAACCTCAAAAATCTCCCCATAACCCTTTAGACCTGTGAATAGAAACAGTGAAATTTCCTTAGGTCCTGGAGGTCATCTTCTCCGGGTGCCTGGAACTTCCCATTTCTGACCTAAGCTCATCTGTGGTTCCCAAAGAAGATAAATGTGTGTTGAAGCCCACAGAGGTATCTGATGCTGTTGCCATGTTCAGAAGCATGCCTTTACAAATTAACAGCCTAGACTGCAAAACATTACTCCATGACTACAGGAATCCATCTTTACCATGTAATAACCTATATCACATAGAATCATAGAATGGTAGGGGTTGGAAGGGACCTCTGGAGATCATCGAGCCTAACTCCTTTATTTCTAATAGTATATAGAAACTAATAATATATAGTAACAAATAATATGCAATAATGAGTGGTTAGAAACTCACCCAAGAAATTGGAGCTTTGGATCTAATGTTTTCTTCAGTATGAATAGCCCCAGTCTTGCTTGGATATCCTTTTCTTGGACACAGATCTTCCAGTGTTCAGAAGGAGGGTTTCATTTCAGTGCAGAAACAGAGGATACACAAACACCATTGTCATAATCTGTTTTTTATGGATGATAACACTGTAATATATCCTTTTCTTCCATGCTGTCCTGACAACAGATTCATGCTTTCTGTCTGCTTATCTTTCATCATTTTTGTCTCAATAATTTTATTGCATGATATGAATGCTTCATATGTCTCATAAAAGCAAACAGGGGAGGGTAATCCTTTGACCTTTCCAGCATTCTTTGGTGTTATTTACTGGCGATTCTTCTCCTCCCTGCGGCGTGGCCCTGGAGCCCCATGATAAAAATGGACAGCCAATCCAAACAGAAAATGCTGAAAAGGTTAAAGCTTTGATTATGTTAGTCTATAAATGTTCCTTGTCTTTCCTTTTTTTTTTCTCCTTTTTTTTTTTCCTCCCAGAAAGAAAATGAGAGCTGAAAATGGCAATGGATGAATCATGCTTATTACAGAATACGGAAATGATATCAGTTCAACCTGTTCTTGTTAATGCTGAAAGAACCTAATCTTATGCCCTCTCATTTTATGTCACTGCAACCCACCTTATCCTCTTAAGTGAATGCATGCATCCGTTTAATTAACCTGGTGAGATACTGAGATATAAATCTTTTAAATGCTTCTCATGCAATTCATCTTGACAGCTGTCATAGTAATAACATCTTTAATGCCATATTCTTTATTTTCTGATTTATTGAAATTCCTGGTATTATTTTGAGCACACTGATAAGTTTTCTAGATTTAAGCCCTTAATCTTAACTTGTTTAAATTCTGGAAGCAATGCTATAGGAAGCTTTATTGTTTGTTTAGTGCGCTGAATAAATGGAAGATTATCTTGCATGGAAGAAGCATAAATGTATTTTGCAAGCTGCGGTTGAAAGAGGGTGGAATTTAGTAGCTGAGGCACTTTATTTTAATTGCTGTGTTTCCAGAACACTGTACTAAAACTCTGTTCTTTGGTGTCAAGATATCACCAGTCTAAAATTTCATGAGGCCATCCTAGTGCTCTTCTGATTCTCTTTCAAAGGGCGGGGTAAGGGCAGGAGAGATCCACTACATTTGGCTCCGACGTTAGTCAACTTTCCATTCCTTTGTAGACTGCAGTGTGGCAATGTCACCATAATTACAATCACAGCAAAAATGAGAAGGATTCTTGTGTAGCTCAAGCCCTTCTCACACTTCCTTGGAGCTATTTTATCATGGCCCTGTGGATGGCCATTGTGCAGTTTTCAACCAGAACTAGAGAACCACTGGACATGGGAGTGTTTCAACTTGCAGAGCATGGCTGGCTCTGTGCATTGCCTGTCCAGTTTCAATGTATTTTGGAACTAAATTGTAAGAAATGTGGGGTGTGTAAAAACTAATGATCTCACAGGAAAAAAAAAAAAAAAGGGAAACAAATGTTGAGAACTAGGACAGAACCTTTTTCCATTTTGACTTTTTTTTAGAAGTATAATTGTCCAAACCAGTCACATTATCTGGGTATATAAGCAGAGTGGTACAGCAGTGCTGTGTTTGCTGCCTTGTAATTCTCATAGTATTCTCATAGTATTCCACTTATCTAAGCATTTTAGATTCTTGCCTTGGAATTTTTCTAATTTAATTAACTCATTAATGCTGGCACATGGCACATTCTCTTTCCCTTTCTGCAAAAAATGCAGCTTGCTTATCTAAATAGCAACCTAATCCAGTGGGTGTGAATGTACAATGTATACATGAGCACTAACAAACTGCTGACCAGCCTGAGCAAATACCTAGGAGTATTTGGTATTAGGAAGGCAAGCCCTGCTCATGACAGTTCTGTGAAATACACTGTGGGTGAAACAAAAACCATTCAGCTATGTTTCAGGTTGCAGAAATGCTGATGTTGCTGTAGTTTTCCATTTTGCAGGTTTGATAGTTTGAAACATCAGCTCAAAAGAGAATTTTGGAATTATTTTCCCACTTTATCACTTAATCATGACCAGGCTAAATACCATGATGGGGTGAGACAGAGGTGTGGTAATGAAACCATTTTCATGGCTCACTTTTAGTCACCAGGCATCTTTTGTGCAGATGAGGTTTTCTGCTGTTCCTGTTCTGATGGTTTGAATGCTCTACCATTTAAAAACAAAACCCAAGAGAAACCACTCAAAAAGTTTGTACTAAACTTACTTTTTAGTGGCCTGTGGCTGGTGAGATAAATCTAGTGTTCTCATAGAACTGAGCAATCTTTGATCTGTTGAATACACAGTGACTCCTTAATTCTAAAATCTATTTTCCTCAGTTCTGAGAAGGCCCTCATATACCCCTTTTCCTACCAAGACCAAAAGAAAAGCAAGCATCTGCACATAGGTGTTATCACTATTGCTGGCAAAAGAAACACAGCCAGACAATGACAGATTCAATTCAATTCAATTCGGTTCTTAGGAAACTGAATCACTCCAGAGATTGGTAATGAGATATAAAATCTTTCACCTTTAGGTCACCTGTTCATTCTAACTAACATTTGCATTGATGACAATCTTTACTTTCTCATAGCTGCTTCCTGACTGGTGCTAGTGATATTATTTTCCTTCTCCTTTCATTGCTGACAGGTAGTACCAGCTCTACTTACTGCCTTTCGGTCTTCAAGTATAGCTATTGAACACATAGCACTATCAGAGTAGAAAAAAGTGTTAAAGGCAATCCCTGTAAAATTTTGTCCTCATTCTGTTCCCCAACAATTTGACATCCACATCACAAAACCTGCCCTCTTTTTAGCACCTCAGAAAGGCAAGCAGACTGCTGAGAGGGAGCACCTTGCTGCCCTTCGTATGTTTGGTCTTCTGGCAGCATTAAGGTGAGCAAAGCAGCAGGTGTGTGAGGGTTTCTATCCTGAATTTAAACAAAAGGTGCTAGTTCAAAGAAGTGTTATTTTTTTCATGTGTCATTACTGCTAAATGTATACTAATTGGTAAGAGACAGAAAAATAAATACAGTCCATTTCCAGTTTCCAAAGAGATATACTGTGTGCTAGTTCCCAGCTGGCATATGTTGGCTTAGCTCTGTTGAAATGTAACTGTGGTTTCAAACTGTCTGAAAATATCTTGGATGCTTATTGGAGGAATATAATGTTGTACATTTTCATCAGCTAGAGCAATATACATCAATCATCCTTTGTTACTACTAGAAATGTAAGAGGTATTACAATCCAAGAAGTTTCTTGCACAGATTTTAGAGAGAGTGCTTTTCTCTGTTAATCACACCATTTCTCCAGGGCATAGTTTTGGAGCCATCTCCTGAAGTAATGAACATTCTTGTATTGAGTACTAAAAATACTGCACTTTAGGATATATAATAAAGCTGATGCCTCTGGCTTGCTGGTTTTATGAACAGTGACGATATACCACACTGAAGCAAGATCCTACTTAGGTCTTCCCCTGAGAGTTTTTTCTGTGTCCGCACAAAACCATCGTCTCTCAGCTCGATGTAAAACTAAGACAGCAGAAAAACATCTGGAACCTGCATTATCTTAGACTGATCCCTGTACACTTCTTGAGGATGCAGGATTAATCAGTGAGTGCTCCTAGCTGCAGTGTCTTCCGCGGTGTGCTCAGTGTAGGTGAACTCTATAGTATGTCAGTGAAGAGTCCTACAGTGGAAACATTTCCTGCTACAAAAAACAACTGTAAGATGTACCCCCCAAGATTTGGCAATGTACACATGTGAGTGCAGTATCAGTGAAAACACCGTAAATCAGAAGTGACTTTGCAATAGTTCACAGTTCAGCCAAGCTAAATGGGACAGTCAGGGTCTGAATCCTGATTGCTGGGGTCTCTGCTATAAAGATGTTGACAAGCAAATTGGTCAGGGAAGACTGATAAATTTCTACAGCCTGTTCTCTTGGTAACACAAAAATAGTGTTTCTGATGATTGGGCAAATGGATTCTCAGTGCTTTTATATTTCAAAACTGTTCCACCTGGACGACCATGCTGCCCTGCTGAGCTTCCTGGTGGATGCATTAGCTCTCATTTGGAACTGTTGTTAGTCTCTTGGTTGGCCTCAGAGGAAGAGAGATTTACCTGGGAGGGTCATTTTTTTCCTCTGTGAGAAGCAGTATGATTCACAAAAACGACCATTCCAAGATGGAAACTTACTCTGTTTTTGTTAAGTACTTCTCTGTTATGATCAGTTTTCTTTAAAGGCCTCCTGAGCTGAGTACTTTGGGGCACCAGCATATGCTGGTACAGGTGATGTGTTGTATTATCTTGTCTGATAATTACCTTTGATTCAAAAGTTTAAGTGGGTTTACCCTTGGGTTGTTAACTCTTCAGGAGACAACTGTGACAGCCTGCTGATGGGCTAACATGTCCAGAGGAGCCTCTATGGTATGTGTGTGAGGGGAAGGTACAGAGTCTGCAGGTCTGAGGCTGCTTCACCAGTACATGAGTAGGTCCATGTGCTGTGCTAGGTAGGGCTACAGTAAATCCACTCCTTCAGACACCTAAGGCAGCATAGCATATAAACAATAGGAATAATTAATAGTAATCCATTCTCCTTTTACTTCTAAACTAGAATTTATGGTGGTTCCACCAAATACCTGTAGATAGAAACTTCAGGCACTTATATTGGATACTTGATCTTCCACAGGGATAATTGGCTCCAACTGTAGCTCTCCCTAGCTCACTCCTAAGTAGTTCTGTGCTCACTGATCAACAAAGACTCCCTTGGTGGAAGTCAAACTCTCCAGGCGAATAATCTCCAGAAGAATAATCTAAAGATTACGTAAAGTCTTTCTCTTGCTTATTTCTGGCATAATCACAAGAACAGTGTAATACACTGCTTCTGTGTTTGTTCAGGCCTATTGTGGTATTTCTTTTGAGACATGATAGCTAATCAGGAAACAAAGGTAATTATGTAATAGCACACCACTGAGATTCCTTATTAGCGGAAATAATAGCGTGTGTTGCTTTAGGATTGGTACTAAAACAAGGAAGGCTTATAGGTAAAGCTAAAAAAAACCCCACAGGACAGTGCAAGAACTAAGGTTTTCCTGCCATTGTGTGTATGTGTTCCCATTACGTGTTCTTCAGATGAATGCATACAGAAGGCTAATTTTTATCCATTTTTGGAGAGAATAGCCTGAATTCTGATATTGCACAAATCTAGGACAGAAGTACAAAACAAATGTATGAGACGGCAGATGCTGTTTAGTAGATGGCTGAATTTACCACAGGGCGGCTTGGTAGCTGGACAAATTATGGTTTCCCCATGGGAAGTGTTTTACAAGAGCAGTCCCAGTTGTGATGCCCACACTGTACCTGATGATCCCAATTTGCTTGTCTCTGAGAGCCCTCTAAGTTCCAGCTGGCTTTGGAGGTTTAGCCTGGTGCATCCTGCCCTTGCTGCAGACAGTTTTTGCTTGGTCCACATTCAGATTCATGTGTGTCCTCGTGGCACAGTGTTGAGGACAACCTAAGGAAGGAGTTGTGGTGATTTTATCTGCCTCATACTGCCAGTGACAGATGGGATTGTTCACAGGTGCATGAGAAACTCAAATGTATCCATAGGCAAATGTATCTCGAGGGTGCATGAAAGGCTTCTTTAGGGAATGCCAGGTGCCTCACCCTACAGCCAACCCCTGTAGTATTCGTACATCACCTGGCTGTTTGTCACTGCAGGTGCTCTCCCAGTAAGTAAAAAGTATCAGAAACACACAAAATTGTCTTCTGCTTAGTCTTTGTTTACCAATCAAAGGCAATGAATTTCTCTAGGCTTAGCATGAAATACTCCTGTAGGAATATCACCACCTTACTAGAATTATGATTTAAAAATAGTATCAAATCTTGACTAAAAAATGTGGACAAATTTTTTCAGTGAAAGCTGTTTGTCCTTAATAGGAGTTTGCCCAGATTAAGAGACATAAGATGTTGCTACCTGGAATAGTAAAGGCAGTTCTTGTGAGATGCAGGAGGAAATTCCTGTATTTGGTTCTGTGTTTATGAGCATATCTGCCTCCCTGAACATAGTTTAGATTCTGGTTTATGTTATTATTCATTAGCTTTGCCCATGTTCTCAAATCACATGTAATAAATATTACTTTAAAATACAAGCTAAAATTTTCCAATACATATGTCATGAACATCTAAGTAAAGAGAGAGCTGGTAGTTGTTACTTGTAGGCTGTGGTTTGGTTTTAGTAGAAACCATGAGCCAGGAATAACCAAACACTACAACAGTGGGAAGGCTAATTTCCTCTGTGATAGCTTTATGGGGTGAAGTTCCCCAGTCATTCTGTACAGGCAGTTGGGACTCCGATTATCACAGCAGAATCTTTGACCTTAAAAATGTAAGGAAACCGCTGAGGGCATTTGTCTCATTAAAGATAATGGGAGCTGAAAGTTTTAGAAGTCTTCAGGATGAGGTCCAATATTTGTACATCATAGTAGCAGCACAGATGTGCCAACAAGCAGGGCTTACTGAGGAGTGCAATTAATGTGAAGCGAACTGTTTCCCTCCCCCCGCCCCGTCCCCTCCAGCCCCAGGTAGTTCATTGGCTCTGCAAATCCAGCTCCCAGCCCAGTTCAAAAGAGGCTATGAAAACATGAGGTGTATTGATAAAGACAGGGGTAGCAGATTTTTGTCTTTCTTTGAGAAGTGACCCAAACATGTTGGTAATATTTCTGTCTGGAGAGTTTAGCTTTTTTAGCACAGAACATTCATTCCTGGAACAGAGCCTACTACAGACACAAAGTCATTAGCTGCTGGGTTATTACAAAGTTAATGATGAAAGACAGGAACTGTTAAGTAGGCTATTGAAATGTGCATTTAATTTTTTTTTTTCATTTTTTTTTTTCAGCTATGCTGGAAACCATCTGACATCTTTAGTTGATCAAGAGGAAAACAAATAACCTTCACTATGGAGAGAAAAAGACAGCTACAAAAAAGGGAATTTGGGAAAAGACTATCTCTGGACAGCAGCCTTGTGGTAAGAATAAATATTTACTGCCTTTACTGACTATATCTTCCTTCATAAAAATACAGTCATTAAGAAGCAATACTTGTAATGATGTACATTTTAAAGGTGCTTGTTTATTCATCACAATATCTTAACCTTCTGTGATTTTTAAGATTCTCCAGAGCAAAAGTGCTGGAGGAGTTTTACAGCATCCTAAATAGAACTTGTCATCATTTAGAAGCATGTCCCTGAATTAATTGTATTTACACAAGAAAGGAATCCAGACAAATACACAGAACTTGCAATTAAACTCATGCTCAGCCTCTGTGGGATCACTCTATATTGCTTTACATTCAGTGTTTGAGAGCTGTAGGTAGCTGAGGTCATCTAATCAGAATGCTTGTTTTACAGTTGAGGATACTAGGAAAAAAATTGTTCACCATATAAACTACTCCAATATCAACTGAAAGAGAAACATAAATGCCCCATGCTGTGAAAGAACTGGGTTTGCTATACCTAAGAGTTCAATTAAGTGAGATTGGATCCTGGATTTATTTTTAGTTAATGTTTTCAAATGATGACTCAGATTAACAAGGAGTTTTTATAGCTGTAGTATGGATGCACAGCTGGAAAATGCTCATAGGTATTGAACTGTTGTGTATGAGGATAAACACACTGATGTCAAGCACTCATCATGCTAGCCCAACAAATACTGTAACAAGCAAAGCTGAGATAGTCAAGAAACCCCATGCCATCCCTTTGATGTTCATACAAGTTGTCTTTTGAGGAAGAAGTCTTTTTCCTGGGTATTGATAATGGATGTGCCCCTTTTGGGAACAGATGCTGAGAAGTGCTGAAAGCAGGTGGATGTGTCATTGGTAACCATAAGGAAGGGTTCAGGTTCCTAGTATCACTAATGAACACTAGTTTGGTTCCTCACATGAAAACAATACAATATTAGACTTTAGCCAATGACGTTCATAAGTAATATGTCATGATTCACAAACAGTACTTGATTAGAGGAGAAAAGGATAGCAGCAAGGTAACAGAACACTACAAAATAATCAAGCACTGCCTTCCTGGAATGTACCAATAGCAATTTGAAGTTTTCATCTCTGATGAGAAATATCAGCTCAAGAAATCATTTCTTGTAACATCTCCTTACAGGTAAGTACTGTGGGACCCCAGAGCCCTGTTGCCTCTGGGGTGTGTTGCAAGGCCTCATTCATGCCTGTGAGAACCCCATTACCTGAGCTGCCCACAGCCTGGCCAGCTACTCCTGAGTCACCCACACTGTAGCTTGCTGGTGAGATTTTATCTGCAACAGAGGCTACGGAGGCCTCCTAGAAAACAGAGACACTTCTGTGCCATCACTTTGGTCTGCCTTCAGTATTCCCATGCTTTAATGTGTTGCCCTAATTTGTAGTGACAGAATAGAATAGAACACAGAACTAACCAGGTTGGAATAGACCTATGAGATCATCATCCAACACCATCTAATCAACTAAACCATGGCGCTAAGTGCCTCATCCAGTCTCTTCCTAAACATTTCCAGTGATGGTGACTCCACCACCTCCCTGGGCAGCCCACTCCAATGGCAAATCACTCTTCCTAACATCTAGCCTAAACCTCCCCTGGAACAGCTTGTGACCGTGTCCTCTTGTTCTATTGGTGGTTGCCTGGGAGAAGAGACCAGCCCCCGCCTGGCTACAACCTCCCTTCAGGTAGTTGTAGACAGCAATAAGGTCTCCTCTGAGCCTCCTCTTCTCCAGGTTAAGCAACCCCAGCTCCGTCAGTCTCTCCTCATAGGACTTGTGCTCCAAACCCTTCCCCAGCATTGTTGCCCTTTTCTGGACACCTTCCAGCAACTCAACATCTTTCCTAAACTGAGGGGCCCAGAACTGGACGCAGTACTCAAGGTATGGCCTAACCAGTGCTGAGTACAGGGGCACAATGACCTCCCTGCTCCTGCTGGCCACACTATTCCTTATACAAGCCAGGATGTCATTGGCTTTCTTGGCCACCTGGGCACACAGCTTGCTCATGTTCAGCCTACTATCAACCAGCCCAATGAGGTCCCTTTCTACCTGGCTGCTCTCCAGCTACTCTGACCCCAGCCTGTAGCACTGCATGGGGTTGCTGTGGCCAATGTGTAGAACCCGGCACTTGGATGTGTTAAATCTCATGCCCTTGGACTCCGCCCATCTGCCCAGCCTGTCGAGGTCCCTCTGCAGAGCCTCTCTACCCTCTAACAGATCAACACCAACCCCCACTTAGTGTCATATGCAGATTTACTGATGATGGACTCAATACACTCATCCAGGTCATCAATAAAGATACTAGGATTGGATACTAGAATAGGATTGGGTCCAACACTGATCCCTGGGGCACACCACTAGTGACTGGCTGCCAGCTGGATGTGGCACCATTCACCACCACTCTCTGGGCTCGGCCCTCCAGCCAGTTCCTAACCCAGCACAGAGTGCTGCTGTCTAAGCCAGAGGCTGACAGCTTGGCCAGGAGTTTACTATGGGGGATGGTGTCAAAGGCCTTGCTGAAGTCCAGGTAGACTACATCCACAGCCTTCCCCACATCCACCAGGCAGGTCACTTGATCAGAAAGAGATCAGGTTGGTGAGGCAGGACCTGCCCTTCCTAAATCCATATTGGCTAGGCCTGATTCCTTGGCCTGATGCAAATTTAAGACGATTATTCCATCTTGAATTTTAAACATTATTATCTTATGCTATACTTGTGTTTGGAGGTGTTTTTTTCAAAATAAAAAGCCTACTGTTGTGCCAGAAGCAGTAAATATGGACTGAACAGCGTTTACTCTGTCCACTGATGTCTATCCAATGGTTCCAGTCTACCCACTAAAGGCTCTTATTCATCTGCTGTGCTCTTTAGCAGGGGTCAACAGAGCAGTCTCTCCCTCCCTGGTTCTCACTGCTTTGCAAGCCTTCAATGACTCTGCTCTTATCCTTAGCTAGAAGGTCCACACTTCTCAGGTAGTGTCAACTGCCCAGTGACAAATGTGCAGAGCATGTTACAAAAGGGGGCTGTCCTTTTCCTTAGCTTTGAAATTGCACTGTTTCTTATGATAATGAATTGCAGCCCTTTATTTTGAAAAACAAAAATAGAAAGAAAAGTAGTAAAGAATAGTGAGTCCTCCCAAAGACTCTGACCTGAGCTGAGAATTCTAGCGAGAATCTGTTTAAGCTGCTCAGGTCTTGCAGCACAGTGCTCTGATGGTGATAGGTAGCGATTTTCAGGTTGTTCAGATGTGATGGTTTAACCCACTGACTTCAACACAAACTCATCTCAGCCCAGTCAGGGAAGCGAATGGAGCTGTATTTTACAAGCAATAGTGGAATGCAATGAATATGTACAAAATACACAGTATTTACAATTTTATACAAGTATTTACAATTTTATACAAGTATTTACAAAAAGAAAACAACACAGAATTCTTCCTTAGGCAGGAGGATTCCACCTCGCCACCCCCACAACCTCTCTCCCGTCCCTTTTTCCTCTGTTAATTAGAAGAAAAGTGAAAAGGAGAAAATGTTAGGGGAATTTCAGTTAGCTCAAAGCCTTGTTAGTAAGTCAGTAGTGGTTATCTCAAGGTCTTCGAGAACCTTGAGAGCAGAAAGAGACAGAGTGAGAGCAGAATGTAAGATCGTAAAACTACATCCCTCTCATCTGACCAATGAAATTTGCTCAGAATTATCTTTTTGTCTTCCTTTTTACACCAACCATAGCTTAAAGGCACAGCCTAAACTGTCACATCAGCCTACAACAAAACCTCCCTGCTCAGCTTGCACACACTCAGCAGGCCAAATCATGCTTTCAAAACTACTGAAACAATTTCAGTTGTCTTCTAGCTTGTGGGCAGAAAAGGTAGTTTAATATGAACTCACATTTTTATCTAATACACTTAGAGTCAAACAAAATCTGGCAGGTTTTGTATGCTCAGAAGTGTGTTTATTCCCAGGGCCAATCTCTGTTGTTAGCTCTAGGCATGCACACACCCGAAGCAGACTCCAGCCTAAATCCTGCATCTAAAATGTACTGCTGTGATCCAAACAAACAGCCACAAACTATCAATATTTATCTGGAGAAAAGTACACTCATAGCAACTGGATACTGAAAGCTAAGGGAAATGCTAGCAATTGTGATTTTTTTGCATAAAGATAGTTCTTAGTATGGCAAATCAGTACTCTTTCTTCTAAATGTTTTCCCTGATGTAATGGACTAGATTCAGCCTTTACTTAATGCATTAAGACAGAAATTTTCCTTTCCCTGAGGTGATAATGTGCTCTGATGTGTGAATGGGAGCAAGGAAGTAGGTATTTTTGGCTTCCAGTCTCACCTACTGCTAGTGTGGTCTTAATTTATAGCCAAGAGAGTGGCCTATGCTTAATTCTTACCTTTTAGTAAGGGGGAAGCAGAGAGATATATTTGCCAGTGTCATGGGGAATATTAGGTGTGTATGACATCTTGAAAAAAGTTCTGTGCAATAATCAGTTTTACCTGCATATCAAAAAGTCCATAAGGACTTAATTAGAGGAGAAACAGAAACTGTGGCTGTATGAGAAGGTGATTCTTTCTCCTTGTTCTTCAGCAAGTGGTAAGTAGAGTGGGAAATTGTACAGGGATGAAAACCAGATTTCAGGCGCTGGGTTGAAGTCAATGAATTTATGCCAGTATGTGCCATCTGAAGATCTGTGGCTTATTAGCCCATATTGGTGTGGAAGTGCTGGAGGAAACTTAGGAGGCAAAGAAATACTGCAGTACTTCAATATTTGGAGCATCTAAACCCATCGTAACATCAGGCTGACACACCCAGTTTTAAAGCAATGCCTTTTACTGTGCATGGTGTTTACAGGTCATGCTTGCCTGCAGTTTTTCAGTGCACACATCTGCTTTCTGTACTTGTGCGTTACAGGTCAGTGTCTGTGGAAGCTTTGCATCGAGTAGCATATGCATAACTGGATTTGAGAGTGGCATCCATACATTTAATTGGAAACATGTGAGCACTGTTCATTGTTTGCTGCCAGCTATTATTTCATAACAAATTCGGAGAGACATTTTGAGATTCAAGTGCCTTCAGCAGCCTGTTAGTAAATCACACTGAATGCCTTGTGATTCCATGAAATTTAACTAGGCAAACCAAAGCACTTTAATTCTCTCATTTTCCTCAAATTCCTGTTTTATCATACCTCCTCTTAATTGTTATTATATATTATAGGTCTGTCTTCATTACCACTCCATCACCAAATTCTTTCTGAGCGCTATGCTTTAGTCCAGTCCCTTGCCTGTGCAAGTCCTTATGACCCTCTTGTATCTCTTCCCAAAGGTTTTGCGTTTAACCTCAAGCATTCAGGGATGGGTACTCTGCTTGGAAAATCTGTCCCTGATTTGCTCAAAACCAACTTCTTCTTCTTTGGTGGAGTCTTTCAGCATTATTATATCTCAGAAATAATTCTGATTTTTGTGTATTTCAGGGAAACATGTTTCTACTTTTGTACTCTATGAGACACAAGTGGGTGTTTCTGATAACATTCCTCACCCTGCCTGGCTGTGCTGTTTTTCCCATCTGCATCAGATTGTAATCTTCTTCTGGAATGTTTTTCCCATGATTTAATCTACAAGTATTGCATAGCAATGTTTACAACAACAAAAAAATGTCCTTTTCCTTCCTCATCGCTTAGACTCTAAATATATAAGCTATGGTGGTATTTGATGGAAGAGCAAGAAAAGGAGAGAGTTGTTTCTGAATAAAACCAAAACAGGCTCCAGGAAATGAAAAGTTTTCAGGCTCCTTAGAATATGGATCTAGACCTTCAAAATATGAACACATATTTCATCAGAGTGCTTTCTGTTCAGGCTTATCCCATCAAACAATGAGTTTCAGGCTTCAGATAAGGAGATTGTATTTCAGAAACATCCTTCAAGTGACATGCAGTAATAAGTTTCATAGCCATTAGAACACTCTTCCTTACACCACAGGCACAGTAACTACCTTTTTATCACCTCCAAAAAAGGAGACAAGTTCTGTGTTGTTTCATATACTACTCTACCCCTTTCCAGCCAGTGTCTTGTGGGAATAAGCTTTACAATGAGGAAAATGAATGTTTTTTTCAAAGAAAAAATGCAAATGCATGAAGATGTTCATAGAATGTGCTTCATGGGACATACTTTTAGTGAGTGTTTTTAGGCCTCATGTATATTTGAACTAATGCATTGCTGGAAGTATGTAGTTTGAAGCCATGTGTTTTAACAAGAATCAGAATCCTGCTAAGAAATGCCAGAGAATGCCACGGAGGAATTGACACAACTGCTGCCCAGGTCAAAGGGGAATCTTGCTGTTTTCTTCAGTGAAATTAGATCCTCGTCTGCTTTTAAGCATAACATCACAGGTATTATGGCACCAATGTCTAGTGTCGTCAATGGCTGCAATTGCTCTGCAGGTTTCCGATATTGGCAACAAGTTGGAGATTTTTATATACCCAGACATTTATTTACATTTGCTGACAAAGCAGGTTAGCCTGCAATGACAATGATGTCATATGGCTTTATATTCAAGTGGAAGAACTAAGAAATATTAACTCCATAATTTTTACAGGTAATCCTATGAGATCAGTAAAGTAATTTCTACCTGATACTTAAAACCCAAAACATACCAGCCAAGAAGGATATACTTTTTATAGTTTCAATATATTTTTACACTCCCTATTCTTCCATCTATTGTGCAAGTGAGGCCACAGTAGTTTGGTTTTATAAAGTTTTATTCAGCAAATTGATTGCAATCAAAATTCCACATGTCTGAAAAACAAAGTGGTTTGAGATAGGAGGATTAAAGAAGATCTCTTTTGGTTCTAAAGAACCAGTTATTGTGACGTTGGTAAAAATATTTCATGGTATATGTGGTTATAAGACGATAGGATAGGTAACAACTGGAGAACAAAGTGGGACTCTGTGTCCTTCTGGATTGCTGTGTCAGAAATCAAGAGCAAAGCAATTGCAATTACTGCCACAATGCTTCTGTTTAGAATTAAAATAAACTGCAAAATTCATAATGTTGCTGGAGTATATTTATTTGGAATCCATTGCTTAGCTGTTACATACCTCTGTGTCGGATTGTTTTCTGTTTAGACTAGGATATAGGGCTGTTAGAGATCTTTCTGAAGAACATGCTGCTTTATGTAACTTAAATCCTCAAATCCCTTTGATTTTGTTGGGAAGATCAGCTTTACAAAGTGATATACTGTGAATATTTCACCACTTTAAATTTTTTTTCATGAATAATTTTCTCATGTTATATTTTTTCATTTCAGCATATGTAGTTGAATGTAACTGGGGAATGAAATTAGGTAAAACAGGATGGAAAGGGATATTTCTGTGTTATTTTTCCCTTCAGAAAGTGAAATGAAATATGTGAAGTGAATTAATATGGAAACACACAGAAAAATGCATTTTGATGTAATTAAAGCACATATTGCTTTAGTGCTGGTACAATGAAGATGTTTTTGATTTGACATTGTTTCTTTGGCAATTGCAATTTATTATTTGGCATGTGGGGGAGGTGGCTGAGGCAGGGAATGCTATTTTAAAAGCTAATGAAAGGGTTGATTGTATTTCAGGTTTTTTCCTGCTAAAGTTCTTCAACAAAAAGAAAAATGGAAGAAAACAAACCCTAAAAAGACCCAAGCAAAGCTTTTGAGTAACTTGTGTGGGATGAGGAAAGTGTTAGAACGTATCACTGCCACCAGGGCCACATGGGCTTCTCTATTCTCTGGGGTGCTCTTTGAAAATAATAAAAGCCCTGTCCTTTGCCTGATCCAAACTGTCCAGTTGTCTCCCAGACCCTTTTGATCACGAAAAAGTCAATGTTTCAAGCTGTGCTCTTTATTTGTGTGGATAATTCCTGGGCTGGCTACACACGTGGTTGGCCCTTACAGCTGTGGTGGCATTTAGCTGGGGAGATTTGAGAACAGAGTATCTTTTTGAAGCAGGCAGCATTTATCAAAGCAAAAGTTTTTTTTTTGTTTTATTTAAAATGAGGCTTTTAATTCTGAAAGCAAGCTACGGTAAAGTGCTTCTCTGGTGGCTCATGAACTATGCCCTGCTGCTTTCATTCTGGTCACACACTCCTGTGGGGCTCTGTAGGATTAGCTTTAATGACACTACTTTGTTGTAATAAGGGTAGCAGTGTAATATAATGAATTGTACTGGGGCGTGGGAGTTAATCCCTTCATCTCATCTACCTGCGCCTGTGCTGGCATCATGTGCAAAAACACCGAGCTGAGTCGGAGACCTTTGTTGGGAAGTGTGCATGTCTTATCTGTGAGTAACACATGGGGCTGAGAGCCAGCCCTTTGGGGCTGAAGTCCAACATCTGTGACCTCTGATCAAACTCCAACTCTGTGTAATAAATTTCTAATTCAGTTTTCTCATCAATAAATTGGATGTTATAATAATTTCTTAACTCATAAGTATTCTAAGGATGGCCTGTCATTAGCATGTGTCTGTTGCTTGCTTTGATATCTTCAGATGAAAGGTTCCACTGAGAAAGTGACATTACAGCAAAGCTGTGAAGAGTGCTGTGCCAGCAAGGCGGGAGGGGAACTCTTCGTATGTGGGAATTAAATTCAGTGAAGGGAATAGCCCTGGCTTTTTGCTAGTTGACTGTGACATTCACAATGTGTCCAACATCACTGTGTAACACAACATAATGCAGCATTTTGAAATGAGAGGTGGTGTTAAAAATACTGCTTATGTTCCAGTGTTTGTAGCCTGATTATTTTTTTCTCCACCTAAAACTGCTGCATATGAAAGTGCAAATATTTTCAGTCCCCTCAAAACTTTGATTTTTATTTGTGTGTGAATTGAATTTAGAGTTTTATTCAGCTGGATGCACCATCAGAAGAAAAGCATGTGCCAAGGCTCTAATCAGGCACTGTGAAAGCATGGTGAGGCACCAGAAAAGATTGTGGACTGTGCCCCTCAAACAGTTTTCACAGCGTCTTGCAGAGGCAAGCTAAAGTATCCTTAACATTCAGTGCATATAGCAGAAGCAAAAGTCAAGGAGAACATTTAATAAATATGACAAGTGAGTTGTTTTGAGGTGGAAGACAATACAGGAAAGAACAGTAAGGATGGTACATATAATGTTGCCAACATAATAGGTTAATATTTGCCCATTTGTAGGGAAAACCCTGAATAAAGAATTGACACAAGGACTCAGTAAACTGATTTGCTAAGGTAGTATTTAAAAGGTCTGTTCCCACACCCAGTGGCATTAAACATCATGACCTTGCAAAACCAGAGCTGTCTATAAATGCATTGCTAATAGCACACACTTGTCTGCATTTGCATTTTTAATAAAGTGGAAATTAGAACAAGAGCTTTGGTATGTCAAGCCTGAGAAAACAGACAAAGAAGAGAATCATGTGAGAAGGTCAGTTCACAGAAGAAGCTGGAGAGAAGTCAGGAGAAAAGGGAAACTCTTGGTGTGGGACAGCAGTGCTTAGGCTTTACTGATTATACCTTGTGGTCTGCATGGACATCATTTACCAGTACATCTAGGGTACTAGGAGTGGCATCAGCTTGGATAAAAACTGCATAAAGTCAGTGGTTTCCCTAAGGAGAATGGACAATGGCAATGTAGCCGTGGTGGAGATCTCTGGTTTGGATTTAGTTTGCAGAAGAGATTCAGAAACAAGGAAGTGTGTAAAGCACTGGATGTCCTGGCAGATGTCAGTTACTGTAAGTGCATTCTTGGACTCTGGAGCAGCTGCAGAAAACCTAATATCATAACTAAAAAATACAGAGGCTACGAGTTCAAAAGGACACAGTGAACCCAGGAAATTACGTTAGAAGAAGTAAGTGTCAGGCTTAATGTGAAGAAATGGCTCAATTAGGTGCCAGTGCCACAGAAAGAACTGACATTTGCTTGGAGTGATACAGATAGTGACCTATTATTTTGATTAAAGCTAGTTTATACTAATAGAAACCAGTGAACCTTTTCATGAAGTGGAGATGTGGATAAACAGTGAGCAGTAGCTGCATAGGAAGCTAGAGAAGATATTGCTTGAAGAGAGAATGAAAGTAAAAAGCTCATATGTAGCACTGAAAACAAGGAAATAGGGCATAAATCGTATTGTTCCTGAGCAACAGTTGTAGCAATATTCCTGGTGGAAGATGCCTCAGTGGTTTATTGATCAAAAACACTGACACCAACACAGGCAGAAGTGTGCTCCGAGAGAAGAATTATTTACCATTTGTTGCTGCACATCAGAAGTTACATCAATAGGTGTATATGGTGACACGACGACAGCTGAAACAGAACTCAAATCCCTGGTGAGCGTGCTTTGACAAACTGCTGGCTTTTGCTTTCTCATGTCTTTGGCACGTGAAGCAACAAACATGAGGCTTGACAGTTAGAACAAAAGCTTGCAGAGAAGTTTCTGTAGCTGATCTATCCTTGTTCATTGCCATAGAACTTGATGCAACAGCAGAGGAAAACTAAGAAGCACAGAGAAAAGATTTTACTGGTGCCTGGTAATTAGCTGGCAGGTGGACTGAGAAAAGCAGAGGGCAGTGATTCTCTGTCGCCTTTAAGAAGAGCCAGAATTCAGTCCATGTTGCTACAGAAACTCAGCAAATTCCCTCTCATACTTTCAACATAAAACCACTAAATCTTGAACGGTTTCTTAAAGGCACTGATTTGGTTGCAGAGTGGGAACTGAAAATGAAAATAAAAGAGAAAGCAAGACAAATGCCTGCATGTATTTTGAGAGTTATAGGGGTAGGAAACCAGCATGGCACAATGTGATATTTGGGTGCAATAAGAAGGAAGTCAGTGTCAAATGTTCAAGTCAGACTCCAGATATTGAACTATGAGAATTTTGTGGTAATTTACAGTTGTAGATAGCATGGCTTAGAAGAAAACAGCATGCAGAGGAGACAAATGTGTGCTGAGAGATGGTTTTTACAGGTTTTCTTCGGTAGCATCCAGTTAGGGTCATATGAAGGAGACCTTGCCCTGGAGCATTTTGACTGATAGTAATAGGTCTTTATTTTGGGTGGAGCCTCACGTCATGATTTGGAGTTTTGATGATTTGCAGCATGCATGCCAGGCTCTGTGCCCAGGGCCGCTGGGAGTAGCTGGCAGGTGCCAGTTGTCTGGTCCCCAGCCAGCTCAGCAGCCTCCTGCCCGCTCCTGCCCCCTGCCCCAAAGGTGCCAGCAAGAAGCAGGCTACATGCAGGGCTGAGGAGCTCTTGGCTGCGACCTTAGGCTGATGTTTCTCCCCTCCCCTGCCCCTTCCCCATCAAGTACAAAGTGTAGCTGTGACAGATGTAAGTCCAGCCACAGAAGAGGAAAGGTCATGACAAGCTTTGGATTTAATGTGAATATGCAGGAAGACTGTGTGGTCAGCCACATGATTGTGTGCCTCGCTGTATCATAAAGGCTACGTATCATCAGACTAGCCAGAGATAAGCAGCTACTGAGAGAAATGAAAATACTGGGGACCCTTATCTAGGTCTATTAAGCTACCAAATGCAGCAGTGTAATTGGAGGCTTTGCCTGCCCAGATGTTAAGAGCAGAAGGCTGCCTGTAACAAGAGATCTGGAGATTTGGGTTAACCAAACAGGGATTTTATTGACAAACCTTTTAAAATGCTTTGTGGCTTTGGCAATTAAACATAAAACACACCCTGAGAAGGACAGGTCTCCTCTGTCTCTCCCAGTTGCTTGTTTCTGCTTGAATACAATCCTGGGGAGAAGAGAGGGAAATTATATCCTATGTTGTTTTATAGTGTTGATATGGTTCCCCACCCTGCAAGACCGTGAATGAGTATTGAATCTACCTCCTGCTAGTTCAGTCATGGCGTCCTTTCAAATCTCCTATTATGTATATTGTTGCATCCCTAGAAGAATCTACATTTCTCTCCTGGACTTATGTGCATGTAAACATACAAAGGGAAAAAAATATCTTTACAAAAAAGTATGTAGGCACATCCAGAGAGATTTATTTTACAAATAGCTATGGTCCTTGGTGTTCCTCAGTGTTGCTTATTTTGTCACTTACTCACAGTGAATGTGGGATAGCCTCAAATCAAAGATACAGCTTTGAACTACAAAACAGAATTTCCAGCCCATGTTGAAAGTTCTGAGTTTTCTATATTTTCTCTAGTCCCAGTTGGAAAATCTTGGGTTTGTTCTAAAAAAGTATGCTTTTGGCCCTCTTGCTTATTTAATTCCGTGGCTATAATAGATGATGTATGCTAGAAGAGGCACTGTGCACTGTTTTTCTCCACAAGTTTACAGTTTTGATCATTAGTTAAAGCGAGTCTCACTGAAAATGCCAGTTAAATGTCTGTATGTTTTGCCTTTATGCAATAAGTGTTTTCTGATTAAAAAACGAGCTGCCAAAGAACTAGCTAAATCTTTCATATGGGAAATATTCTGCTTCATGGTGTAAACATAGCTACACAAAACTGCAGGGTAAATGCGTCTTCTGCTCAGCACTCCTGGAGGCAGGGACATTCAAGGGTAGATACTCCAATAGCACACATTTTTCTTGTCTAGGGAGTGTGTAAGTGCTTGTGGAACTCTAATTGCCGTGAATGGTTCTTCTATCAGTTCATTTCTGCTTGTTTCTCTTCTTGTGCCTGTGAACTTGCCTGTCTGCTTTTGCTTTTAGGGCCTCGTTTGACCCAGATAGAAAGTGAGCTGGGATCATGGTGAAGCATTTAAAATAATTGGATATCAACAGCTGGCTTTATGGGAAGCTAACAGTGTAAATCCAGAGAGTTTTTATGATTTCAATGGGTTGGTTTTTTCTAGCATATAAAGGGGATCCAAGTAATTTTGGCTGGGAAACAGTTTCCCAACTTATTTCTATAGTAATGCCTCAGAGTTTTTCATTATAGTGAAAATCTCTAGCAGGTCTGCAGGGAAAAATTACCTCCAGTGTTTCCAGACACCCAATATGTTTTTCCTTTGCTTGAATTTATGAGTTTTGGCAAAGATAACTCACAATATGATCGTGTTTCAGTGTAGTGGTTTCTTGCACTGAATCCCAAACCAATGTGTAACTGTTCAGAAGGCTCCTATGTGCCTTTGGTGATGCAAACGTATGGGACAAGGCTCTCCAAAGTCCTGCCAATCTGTTTTTTTTCCTCTGGTGTATTACTCTCTGCATAAAATATTGAGACAGTTTTTTTGAAGTGCTGTTTACTTCTCAACTTCTTTTGAAGTTTTTGTGGCATAAATTTCAGTTCTACTCAAAAAGAGCAAGATTTTACTCTTGATTAAAAGTCTTTAGTTTATATTGCATTGTAAAGAGGTTCAAATGTACCTGTTTATTCAAGAGCTTTCCTGAGAGTCAAGTGTTTGAGTCAAGTGAGCCTGTGAGATGTGTGGTGGGTTAGAGGGAGACCCCCTCTCCACTACACCCATCCTCTGCTACCAAGAATGTGCTGGGTTGAGGCAGCCCCCACCCCGGGCAGAAATAAACACTCAAACAAAGGGATTGCAAAAGTGATGAAAGTTTAAATAGAAAGCAGTGAATGTTTACAGAAAACCCGAAGCGCAGTGACAAAGAAAGATCCCAAAGCAAACCCAGAGACATCCCATTCCCTGAGGGTACACCCAAGACCCCCAGGGCTCCTTCTTCCCCCTCCCTCTGCTAAGGCAGTCTCAGCTGGCCAGGTCTGAGACTGCCCATCCCCCCGTGGCCTTGGGCCTAGCCAGGCCCAAAGCCAGCAGACATCTCCCCCAGTTACCGGCTGGCGGAGGAGGAAGAAAGAGAAAGTGCTAGACCCCACAATGGATCTTATAGTGATGCAAAGAATTATGGTAAGAAATACAATTTCCTGTGTCCACCCCTCTGGGCTGGACTTCTGGACACAGCACGGGGCACCCAGCTCAAACTACCAACAAGGTGTCACGTAGATGCTGCATTTAGCTATACCAAATCTATCTATTGCTTCCTTCCTCTAACTAGAAACATCAGTGGCACTGATGGGATAGATATCTCAGGCAGAAAAGAACATGCTCTGTATAGGTTAAGGTGACAGATTCTGACATTGCAAGTGTTTGTATTTTATTTCATTGTCATGTAGAAACACAGTGGCCAGCAGGAACAGGGAGGTGATCGTCTCCCGGTGCTCAGCACTGGTGAGGCCACACCTCGAATATTGTGTTGAGTTCTGGGCCCCTCACTTCAAGAAGGACATTGAGGTGCTGGAGTGTGTCCAGAGAAGGGCAGCGAGGCTCGTGAAGAGCTTGGATCACATGACCTATGAGGAGCACCTGAGGGAGCTGGGGTTGTTCAGTCTGGAGAAGAGGAGGCTGAGGGGAGACCTCATTGCACTCTACAACTACCTGAAGGGAGGTTGGAGTGAGGATGAGTCCAGCTTCTTCTCCTTGGTGTCAAGTGACAGGAATAGAGGGGAGGTTCAGGCTGGATGTTAGGAAATGTTATCAAATATTGGAATTGTCTACCCTGGGCAGTGGTGGAGTCACTGTCCCTGGAGCTGTTTAAGCAGCATGTAGACCTGGTGTTTGGGGACATGGTTTAGCATTGACCCTTCACTGCTGGGTTGAGGGTTGAACTGGGTGATCTTTGAGTCTCTTCCAACCGGATGTATTCTGTGATTCTAAATTAGGCAAGAATCAAGATAAAAATGTTCTCTTTTTATTCTGTAGCTGTTTTCACTCAAACAGTTTCTAGCTGTTGACTAGTAGCTCATGCTTGTTTCTCCTGCTGCTACTGAGAGTTGGATAGGAATTTTCTTTCATGTTGTGCCTGTGTAAATTGGATCATCCTGTGGTACTGAATCATGCTGGTTGTCACTGGCTAAGCAGCAGGTTCCTCCTAACCCGCTTCTATGCATGGTTCTGTTTGATGGGATTGTTATTTACTTTCCAATCCCCTTGTAATCTTGATTTCATCTACAACTTCAAGCTTTCCTTTGAGTACCACATCAACTACATTGTCAAGGCTTTTTTTTTTTTTTTATCTTGTAGGAATTCAGGAAAAGCTCAGGTCTTGCTGTCTCAGCAGGATGCAGGGGGTTTGATTTATGTCTGGATAACAGCACAATTGAATTATTGCTATAGCCGGCTCACAGCCTCCCAGATTGGCTTCTACACGGTATGCTGAAGTTTGTGCAAAATTCACTGAATGTGCTAAAGGACATGAACATGTCCAGAAATCAGCACAACACGCCTATATAAGGCACCAAATTGGTTTTGAATGTGGCATTGTTGAAACCTAGGAAGTTTTAGATATGCTTCCCCCTTCACACGCCTGTGCCTTGGACTATGTCAGTATTGGGATGATGTATGAAAGAATTTTATGAGCATGACATAGTTCATTGGAGATGGTTGTCTCACAGCCTTCACTGACTTACTGTCCTTGAGGGAGTCAAACACTGCTGGTGTCATGTTGCTGTTCCCCTCTAGTGCAGAAACTCTGATTCCTTTCAGAGTCAGTCCTAAGTGACCTGGGAATCTCCTTCAATTGAGGCTGTATGTTTCAAAGTAATTTTTTTTTTTTTTTGCATTCATCAGTTTTATGACTACTGTTTAGCAACTAAATTAAACTTTTTGATTTAGAATTGCTTCGTTCTGCTGTCAGTTGTCTAGTGACTGCAGGTGCATCGCTCTGGGCACTTGACTGTGGGTACTTCATTTACAGAAATGTTGGAAATCCTGAAACACAAGTCCCATTAAGTGGGACACTGGAAACATTCAGACACCTTAAGTCACCAGTGCCTTTGAAAGTCTTAAGCAGCAAGTCTTCACCTTTCCAGAAACTGTATTTACAAAGGCATGTTTGACAGGGAGTTGCTAGCTGCAGAAATGCCAGCCTTGCCTACCGTGCCAAGGTAACGATTTGCAGTTATGCACAGATCAAAGTATTCTTCATCTGCCAAAACTCTGCTAATGCGGATTTGACAATTAAAACTACTTTATTATCTATAAAGAATACTTTATGAGGCACCAAAATTACAGCACCTACTCCTTTGAGTAGGGAATTAACTTTCTGAAATGAACAATTATATTAGTGAATTCATTTGTACTTTAGGATTAATAAAAAATTAAATCCTTTAAGTATTTCAGGACTGTGAGATAATTTTGAAAATTATGTTAATAGAAGAACAGTGGCAGCTCTTTAAACTTAGAAATCAGGCTCACAGTGAGCACAGTTACATTTTTTTTCACACTAGTCTTTGTAGCTAAAAATGTCTTCTTACGTGCAATATTCTTCTCACTTCCAAATGGCAAATACATTCTCCATGTTCTTCTATTTGCATAAAGCAGAGAGCATGGGTTCTTGCCTGGAAAAATGCACTATTCTGAATAACCATTACATCCCACTGTTATGGGACAAGACTGGAAAGATGCTCTCTGTTTACCATGTGCACTGTGTCTCTACTGCCTGCAGAGCATGGGCAAGGCAGAAGCTCAGTTCTGGCGCTCCTAGAATCCTCAGCAGTTTAAGGGCAGAAAAAGCTAAGGTATAACGTGTTACATGTTGGCCTGTCTTGTGTATAGCAAAAGCTTTTAATTGCTAGAGCTAACCTCTGTGCCTGCAAGTTTTATACCCTAACATGCATATCTCTCCTTAAATGTTTACCTCTGAATTTGTAATGCTTGTTTTTCAAGCTAATGAGTATATCCTTGCAACACTTTTGCCTGGTAGCCCTCTGCTGATAGTGTCGACTTTAGTTTCAGCCCTTTTGCATTGACAGTTTAGTTAGTATAGTTCTGTGGTCTGTGCAGACATGTCATCAGGTCTGTCTCACAAGGAGAGAGCTCAGTTGACACAGGCTCTGCAGAAGGGATGGAGATGGGGCGGCCTATTAGCTGGCACAAGGTCAACATACTGCTATGAACATGCTTGCATTTTACTCAGTGAGGTGCATTTGAAACTCTTACCTGTAAGCCTCAACTTATGTCACAGAGATATATTATTAACAACCATAAGTGTGTCCAATGCTTTAGAAAACACAGCCTCTGATATTTGTTTCTGCAGTGATCTGCAGTCCTGAGGCACTAACTGTTAACAGCTGAGGTTACCGATACTGTTTGGTGGGCTTTTAATCAGGTGTGCTCCTCCTGCTTTACCAAGAGAAGGAAATAAGATACTTTCTGGAATGAAAGAGCTATTGTGAATTAAACCTGCACTGATCCAAATCCTTGCATCAAAACATTTCTTAATATGTTTAGCTTAAGTAAGAGGCAGTAACTAAGCCAATATATTGTCCCCCAGTGGAATTCAAGATTACTGGTGGTTGCTGAGGTAAGTACTGTGGATGAACTTTTAATAGTATTCAATAATTTCTGACCTTGGCTAATGGTGGTAACTGTAATTGGATCTTTTGCTGCAGGCCATAACATGGTCTCCTGTAAAGTCAGGAGAGTTTGTCCTTTCCTGGTGTTTACCTTTTGCTAAGATCCTGGTGCTGCAAGTAGTTTGCTCAATAGGTGGCTGGTTTGATCTGTGCTTTGTCATGTGGGTTCCTTTAGGATTAAAAGATAAACACTGAAGAAACAGAGTTCAGTGTTTTAATAAGTATGAAATAGAACTAAGTTTAATACAATAACCAATTACTACCATCTTTTTTTCTCTCACTAAAGTTAAGACTTAGGACATATTTTGGGAAACATCAAACTACACAGAGGTTTAGAGAGGCAGGTTCCAATTTCAAAACAGAGCTGTACCATTTTTGAAAGGAGCCAGAAAAAAAGTATCCAATTTTGTTGCAAATAAGTACAGGGAAACCTTTTAATTGTTATTTACTTTGTTTTGATCATTTGAGTTTGTAATTTCAGTTCTTCCTCTAGGATTGGAGACTGACAGTATTTTTATTATTGCCTGTTATGCTTATTAAAATACAATGTCCTAAGAGTGCTCCTTGGGCTTTGAACTTGCTCTTGTTTTCATTCCTATACAGTCTTATGTAAAATTTGAGGAAATTATCGATCCAGACAGGCAAAATAGGCAGCATATAAGCATAAATTTAGAGATAACACTAGGAGCAGCATGCCAAAGTTTGAGGGACAGCATGCTAGTGATGCCCTTTGGTCTGCCATCTGAGTGGGGGTAGGGAATAGAGGTCCATGTGGCAGCAAATAATGGTGGTTATTGATGTGTTAGAGACCATGGGAGTGCCTGATAGTGGCCACATAGGAACTAGGGTTTCTCTTCCCAGTAAGGTAGTGGGATCAAAAGCTCAGCTGAAGTACATCTACACCGATGGATTCAGCACGGGCAGCATTGTCTAGAGCTTAATGATGGTGATGATAGGGTTGAGTGTTTATGGGTGAGAATCAAGGGGAAGGCTAACAAGGCAGATATCATGCTGGGAGTCTTTTATAGACCACTCAGCCAGGATGAAGAGGTAGATGAAAGATTCCTATGGGGGACTTTGACTTAACCAGATGTCTGCTTCAAATACAATACAGCAGAGAGGCAAGGGTCTAGGATGTGGAGTGTATGGAAATTAACTTCCTGAGCCAGCTAGACCTGCTGTATGTGAACAGGGAAGGGCTTGTGGGTGATGTGAAGATTAGAGTCTGTCTGTGGCACAGTGATCATGACATGATAGAGTTGTCTTTACATTCTTGGAGAACTAAGGAGGGAGGTCAGCAGAGCTGTTACCTTGGACTTCCAAAAGGCAGACTTTGGCCTATTTAGAATGAATTTTCTTTACTGAAAGTGTTGTCAAGCATTGGAACAGGCTCCCCAGGGCAGTGGTAGAATCCCTATCCCTTGA
Source organism: Dryobates pubescens (assembly GCF_014839835.1). Lineage (NCBI taxonomy): Eukaryota > Metazoa > Chordata > Aves > Piciformes > Picidae > Dryobates > Dryobates pubescens. The sequence continues at coordinate 48,588,459 of NC_071613.1, read as the reverse complement.
AGGTAATTTGGTCTCTTCTCCCAGGCAACCAGCACCAGAACAAGAGGACACAGTCTCAAGCTGCACCAGGGGAGGTTTAGGCTGGAGGTTAGGAGGAAGTTCTACAGAGAGAGAGTGATTGCCTGTTGGAATGGGCTGCCCGAGGAGGTGGTGGAGTCACCATCACTGGAAGTGTTCAGGAGGAGACTTGATAGGGTGCTTGGTTGCATGGTTTAGTTGATTGGGTGGTGTTGGATGATAGGCTGGACACGATGATCTTGAAGGTCTCTTCCAACCTGGTCTGGTCTGTTCTATTCTATTCTGTTCTAAAGGACGTGCAAATGTTGCACTTAGGGACATGGTTTAGTGGTGGAGTTGTCTGTGCTGGGTTAATGGTTAGACTTGATGGCATTGAGGTCTTTTCCAATCTAAACAGTTCTATGATTCTGTGATTCTGTATATTACACATGTTTAAAATCACTTTTGATGTGATCTTGTAGCACTAGAAGCACTTGTGAGATAAAATGTGCAACCTGAACCATTTCTTGCTTATTTAAAGAGCAGGTTAAATGATATAGTAGGTTAAGACAGGCAGAAGGAGAGGAGACCATTTAAGTTTAATGCTAACTGGCACACATTCTGCCTTGCTAATCTACATATAACAAAAAAACCTTTTTTGCCAATCTCCTTTTCAAAATTAGGCTTACAGCCTGAAGTTTCAAGGTAAAGAAGAGACAAAGGCTGATTTCACTCCCACAAGCTTCAGAGGAAAAGAAGAATCATTGTAAGAAAGGCAGTGGACCAAGCTCTGGGGTGATATGAATCAGCACTGACAATAATCAAGCTATTTCACTTTATACTGTTAGAATCATCTGCAATTAAGAGATTAACAGTCAAATAAGTGTGAATAAAATTGGGTCAAGAGAATAGAAACCTGAAATATTTCCTTTTGCTAAAGCTATTTAAGAGCAGGTTTGATGCTGTGCCACGAAGGGCAGGCTGGTGAAGTTTCTACAGCTTGATGCTGATCTGATTGAAAGCAGGATCTTGGCCCTGTAGTTCTGTGTAATTGCTTTGTTCCCTCACTGAAAATCTCATCAGCATACTCTTGTCTCTGGTGTTCATGGATCTCAGGGAAAGAAGTGTCGATAGCTTAAGCACTTAAGCCTTTTTCAGTGTTTGGAACAGATTGCTTGGCTTGTGTAGCAACTTCAGAAATCAAGTGCTCAGTGTAAGTATCCTTCCAGTCATCTTAGGGATTCAATCTGGGTTCAAATGTCTTATAACCTGTAGGTATTACAAGTCCTCTCCTGTATCGGTCAACTGAGAGCATGAGTATTTTCACCCCTTGGCTATACAGTCCTTGTAACAACTTATGGTGTCTTATCTAAAATATCTTGCTCAGTCCCTGTTGTATGAGTCAGGAGGACAAGTGTCACACAAGATATAAAATGTGTTATGTTAAATTTCCCTTTCCTTCAGGGAAAACCTATAAAGAGTGAAAGTCACTAATTACCCATTCCCTTAACAACAGTAATGACTAGAAAGCTTTAGTTAAATAAAACTGAAGAGATTCCCTTTATTTTCATGGAGGAAAGCATTTCTTTCTCATGGAGGACATACAATTTACAAAGAACAAAATTTTTGCCACTCTTTATAGGCAATTAATTCCAAGACAGTGTGATGCAGCCAATAGCTTGGACATCCCTCAGTGTCTGTGCACCATCCAGTCCAGAGTCATAGTGCAGCACCCTAGCTTGGCATGGTAGAAAGTAAAAGGTGTCAGTATTAATGGTGCTAAGTGCAATGGTGTTTGCTAGTTCCTATCTGAAATTTGTCTGTGCTGGAAGGACAGCATGTTTGATGGTGCTGTTTTGTTTGACTATAAGCTTGAGCTGACAAAGCTGTGTTCATGTGGAATTTGCTGGTAAGGCCTTCTCAGGTTCCTGAAGGGAAAAAGAGGCAGCTTTGTAGTGCTCTACCATCCCATGGACTGTGCAGCAGCAGGGAGCATCTACCACGTATCTGTTTGCTTGTCCAGAGAGCCCGAGAGTTCCCAAGATGGAAGCTGGGAGCTAAACAGACGTGATGCTTCTGTCAAGTACCAAGTGTTCTGTTTTGATGGGGAATGCCTGTTCTGTGGTTCTCAGAGGAGTAATGCCCTGTCTTTATACTGTCTAAAGTTTATCTCAGTAAGACAGAAAAGTAAAGAAATAATGCAACAATGACAGAGTTAACTTGGACAAGCTGTGTTGAATTGAACAAATTAAGGAACTGGCGTTACTTAGCTGCTCAGCTGGTGTTAAATATCCCCAGCATGCACGCAAGACATGTCAGAAGCATGTGGCAGAGAAGGCAATTAGTTGTGCAGGGAAGAGAAGCTCATTTCATATATTTAGGAAATAGCAAGGCAGTATAATATGTGCTACATTTCCACCTACAGTGTTTCTCAGACCCACTACAGTGTTTCTCAGACCCACACACTTTTGTGTGTTTAGTCTGAAGATTTCCTTAAGAAGCAGATTGTCTTACGTGCAGCCTGGATTTTATACACTGCATTGGAGAGCAATGTATGAAATTGGTTCTGCACAGATTGAAACAACAAAGCACGAGGCAACGCTGAATCCACTGAGCACAAACATGCCTCAGTGAATAGCACTCCCTAAGCTTGTTTAGCATTATACACTGCAAAATATGCTAAACAGAGAACAAATTGCAGCTCTAAAGAGCTTGCAGACATAAGAACCTGGATCCATATGATACAGTGAATAATCTGTGCCAGATAAGCCTTCTAGCTGAAATGTTCAGAAGAAATTCTTAATTGGAAGGAGCAAGGGGATGTAAGTGGGAGTTATGTGTATATCATTAGCAAGAGAACAAATGTCTCCAGCTTTAACTAATGTTGACTACAATAAATTAAAATAAAAAGGAACAAACTGACACTTGATTTTAGGCTTGAGATGAGTGTTAATTTGAATTTTCGTGCCGCACCTGGCTTGTTTCATAGTCTCAGGATTACTTAATTGGGCTCTTTGTACTTCAATTTTTATATTTTAAGAAATGTCAGGTTATTACAAGTTCCAGAACAAAATAATGTAAAGAAAAAAATCCCTTCAAGTCAGATACTGTTGCAATTTGTTATTCTGAGACGTTGAATGGAGTTTCACTCACCCCACCTAAACTTCCCCATCTCAGCCGCATTTTTTTTTCCCATCTAAGCATTGCCTTCAGCTCTGCCTTCAAACATGTTGCTGTGTTGCCTTTGAGTGTGCTGCCCTTTCTTGGAGGTGACTTGCTGCCACAGAAGTTCAGCTGTCCACAAGACTGCAGAGTGGATGGGGGAGAGATTTCGCTCATCTGTAACTTTTACACGCAGGTGATCATCTAAGGAATTCGCATACCGGGTTCCTTTACTGAAGCTCATCTTTGATCGGGAAGGGGGAGAAAGGAAGGATCCAGGGCAGAGAAAGTATGTTTAAATTTGAGCCTGAAGCTTTGACATTAGCAAGCTTTGTTGATACTTCTCGAGATGTTATGTAGCAGTGTTGCTTAGGCGCCTGTTGGAATCAGTTTTAAGGAATGCCAAAGAAATTATAAGGTAAATAATACTCAGTCAAAGTACAAGGACAGACCATTCAGAGTTTGCTTTTGCATATTCCAGTCAGGTAAGAAATTTCATTTTCTAGCAGGAAACAGAATTAACTTCTCTAAGACCTCTTGAAATCTCTTGTCCATTTAAAGCAGCTATTGCCTCTTTCATGCTTTAGTGTTCCTGCAGGCTGCAGTTCTTCTCTTGCTGTGGGGAGGAGAATACAGTATGTAGGGAGAGACCTTAGACTGACTCTTAACTCATCCTGTTTGGGGAGTTTGCAGCTGGAACTTGTAGTACCCAGCATTTCTCATCTCAATCATTCTCACCACTGGACTGGCCTTACCTTTACTCCACAACATATATCACAATGATGGGTGGTTGTGGGTATAATAAGTCTCATGGCTGCTTTTTCCCTAAGCAATCTGAGCAACTTGACTGTAAATAATGTCAAAAATGTAACCCTTGCCCCTAAACCTGCCATCTTGAGAAAGTATTCTGAGGGATATTTTTAAAAGTGACATTTCTGTATCCTACAGCATTGTCAAATTTACAGTTCACTCCCTGATTCTGTAAACCTTTAAAGCAATAATACTGGCAGTTTAAGCAAGCAGTTCTTCAGTTCTGTGCATCTAATGAAATTATGATGTCAAGAAGATTCAGGCCTCGCTTTAGACAGCCAAAAATATTGACAGAAAACAAATAAGATGCAGTTTTTTCTAGTGAACCCAAGCATCTTTGTCTCATGAACCCAAGCCTCCTTCTTGGAAGCGACAACATGAGCTGAGACTATTGTTTTGCCAAATACCACTCCAACTGTGGAATTCTGTATAATGCAATTCAAAACACATTCAATATTTCAGTTTCTTGCCATTTTCTATGATGACCATTGTAGCAAATATGTCTCAGATAAACAAGCAATCAACCTGTCAGTGAATGAATTCTGCTTGTTCAAAAACATAATGACTGTCCTTGCTACAACAGCTGTATCTTCAGCTTCACAAAAGAGGAGGCTGCAGAAAGAGAACTTGCACTCATAATACAATGCTACAAGCACTTGTAATTTTAGCTAATGTTTTGACCAAGTGTATGTAACAAGTACAGTATTTCAGAGTAATTTTACTCTAATGATAAGTAAATGAGCATCATTTAAAAATCGGAAACTTTTGCATTTTGATGCATTTAATGTATTCACTTAGCATAATAGCATGTTATAGCTGAAACAATGGATTCAAAGCATTTATAATTAAGCCAGAACTGATGAGTTGAATGGAGATTTTTGCCATGTTGTCAAGAAGAACCACTGGAGGGCAAAATGGTCAAAACTGGCTCTAAATTCTTCTGGTAGAGCTAATGATGCTTATTTGCCAGTAATTCCTCTGCAGTTTCATGAGAGAAGCCATAGCATACCGAAAAGTTTGCCTGTCTTAAACTTTACAAAATATAAATTCAGGAGTGTTTATTTGGAGGGTGAGGAATGGGACTGGAGCTTTAGAACACCTGAAGTATTTCAGCAGTGGAGGAAGCCACGGAGATGACAGGTTGCCACACGCACCAGACCTGGTAGTGTCAGATGAGGGTTGAACTTGATCTTAAAGGTCTTTTCCAACCAAAAATATTCTAAGATTCTGTAAGCACCACTGACCAAAGCAGGCAATGATATGGACTCCTCACCTGGCATGCTCCAGTGAGTTTAACTGTGCAATAGTTTCATCTGATCAATTGACATGTCCTTACAGCTTCATGTGTGAAAGCAATCAGGAAAAGAAAACAAACCATCCAGCATCTGTGTGTGGGCTTTCAAACAGCAAACAAATGGCTAATAAACCACTGACCCAAACCAGTTCCTGCCAAATGGCCATACACAGAGCTCACCAAACATGTCACTGTAGAGGAAGGTCACCTTTGTAAAACTACAGCGTTGCCATACTTCTAAAGGAAGAAGTAACTGCAGTATTTTAAATATCACTAAGTTACAATTTTCTGGACAAGTACAAGCCTGTGAGTTACACAGGAGGCACATTTGATACGGTAAACATTTGTTCAAATTAGGAGGCCTGGGGCATGATCAGTTATCATCAAGGCCTCTGAAAAGATGTGAAATTAGATATTTACTGGAGGCCCCAGAAAAAGTAGAGCTGTCAAAGGAAACACCACTGTTATCACAGGCAAGAAGATCGAGTTTGTGGGATGCCTTGGTGCAGGTACAGGCTTGGGTTTTTGAGGATTTTGCTTCCCTGACAAGAAACTTCCATCAGAAGTTCTGTGAGGGCCTTGTCTTGTAGATGTCCCCATTGCAGCTTTGGGGAACACAGTGTTCGGGGAGAGGAATCTCCTGCTCTTTCTGTAGCCAGAAAAATCTCCCCAGCCTGGTCAGGGTGAAGTGATTCAAAAGAAGCTCCACAAGTGGTAATTAGGAGAGCTCTGTTCACACTGGGGGTAACATCCCTTGGGTGGGCTACTGTTCAAAAATGCAGACAGTTTACAGCTCATAGTGAATCTTCTCCTTTGATAAACTGCCCCGTGTTCTGGACTGTTTAGCATGGACACTTCTGCCTTTGCACTTGATTGAAGGAAGGAGATACTGCTGGTTTTTTTACTGTGATTTCTCTACTGTAAATTTAATGCTATTAGTGGTTTGGTTTTAATTCTGCATATGCATCATAATTTTATCCCCATAAAATCAGGGTAAAAGCAATCCTCAAAGCAAGGTTTATACAATGTTTTTCTAGTATGATGTTTTTCTAGTATTTGAGATACAAAAGCCTTGCCAAACTTCTTTTCAAAGATTGTTTTCCTCCATTTGCTTTCCCTTCCTTAATGAGGTGGAATTCCAGGCAGTATCACAGTATAACTAAGGTTGAAAGAGACCCCAAAGATCATCAAGTCCAACCTGTCCCAACAGACCTCACGACTAGACCATGGCACCAAGTGCCACGTCCAATCTCCCCTTGAACACCTCCAGGGATGGCGACTCCACCACCTCCCTGGGCAGCACATTCCAGTGACGAACGACTCGCTCAGTGAAGAACTTTTTCCTCACTTCAAGTCTAAACTTCCCCTGGTGCAGCTTGAGACTGTGTCCCCTTTTTCTGGTGCTGGTTGCCTGGGAGAAGAGAACAAGCCCTTCCTGGCTACAACCACCTTTCAGGTTGTTGTAGAGAGCAATGAGGTCACCCCTGATCCTTCTCTTCTCCAGGCTAAACAATCCCAGCTCCCTCCCTCAGCCTCTCCTCATAGGGCTTGTGCTCAAGGCCTCTCACCAGCCTTGTTGCCCTTCTCTGGACACGTTCAAGTGTCTCGATGTCCTTCCTAAACTGAGGGGCCCAGAACTGGACACAGTACTCAAGGTGTGGCCTAACCAATGCAGAGTACAGGGGCACAATGACCTCCCTGCTCCTGCTGGCCACACTATTCCTAATGCAGGCCAGGATGCCATTGGCCCTCTTGGCCACCTGGGCACACTGCTGGCTCATGTTTAGGCAGCTGTCAATCAGCACCCCCAGGTCCCTCTCTGTTTGGCAGTACAGAACTGGAAAACAGCTGTAAGAATAGGCAGTGTGTGGTGCATCCCCATACAGGTGTTGACATTTTGCTTTTTCTGTAACTGTGAATAACACACAGGTTACTTTTTGTTCATGATAACAGGCAACGTGCTCCCCTTGCAAAGAGACAGGTGTTTGGTCTAGCCTCAGAACTCTGATCAATGCTCCCCTTTAAATTGTATTTTCTATTAGACATGGCAACAACATTGAATTCAAATGCAACTTTCAGGCACCATTCTTGCATATTCTATCAGACCTAAATTCCCAAACATTGTCAGGAGTTAAAGCAATTCAGAATATAAATCTAAACTCTTAGGGCAGCTGGCCTTTATCTCTGCAGAAGGCTAACCCTGATTCATCCATACCAAACTGAGATGCCCCAAGTCATATTAGAGTTGCCTAACACCTCTAGTCAGACCTCATAGCACTACCAAAGCTGCTTATGAGATTGTAGCCATCTGTGAATTGCTGACAGAATTTCTGAGCTCGTGGCATATGTCTGTGCAAGCAAATATAAAATAGGCCATAGAAAAGTGTGTATTAGAGGGGAGATAGTGAAAAGGATTGACTCATCTCATTGGTGAAGGCTCTAGGAATGGGCTGTGGTTAAGTTTAAGCCAATCTGATGGCTTAAATCTATTTGGCCAACAGCTCAGGGCTTCAAGCTGATGGCTCTATCCATGTAGATACTGCCTAGAAGAGATGATAAATGAGCAAATAAATGAGGATAAAGGGTTATAAACAGGCTGCCAATTTTTATGTTTGGACAGTATAGACTTAACCTGGCTTTTACTGTCTGGAATGATAACCTTACTCCTTTTTTAACCTTACTACTACCTCGGTAGTGTCAAGAGATGCTTTAGAAGGCACAATCAAGCATCCCTTGTTAGTTTCCTGGCTGAATTACTGCCTGAAAAGTCTGTGGCCTTCATTATACAGGAAGTCAGACTTGAATATAATAATAGTCCTGCTGCCTATGAAGTCTAGTACTTCTGCAGTTCTAGAGGGATTGGGATCAGGAGCTGGATTTCTATGTCATGCCCTGGTATAACTTGTCTTTGTTATTCAGCTCTCTCATGCTGTGAAGCCACAATATCACTAGCGTGATTCTCAGAGAGAAAGGAGTTTTGCAGCAGATTATTAGTCTTTGTAAGCTAGCAACCAGGAAAACCAAGATGTGGCATAACTTTCCAAAGGTGATGTTCAAAATTGTGGAAAAGAGAAACCAGTATTTAGTGGCTGCTTCCAGTAATGGCTGTCCTTTTACTGTGGTTAATGCCACATCCCTGGTAACTTGAGGCTGAGAGTTCATACCTTTTCTGAAGTGCACTGCAATCTTGTGAAAGTGCTCTGGAAGACAGGATGTCATTATAGTATGTGTCACTTTTATTTTATGGGTAGAAGTCACTGCCAATAATTTGACACATGGACAAACTTTCCTCACCCCCTGTGGAAGCAGTGCGTGAAGAGTAGCTGGAAGCACCCTATGAAAAATAGCAAGGGAAGCTGTGTGAGGAGAGACAAAGGTAGCTGAGGGAAAAAACACAGGCAGAATTGTTTCCCCATCTAATGCAACAGCCTTGAGCTGCTCTCTTTTCCCTGACTTTGGGGACAGGGGAAAGAGCCACTGTACTTTTAATAGACATGTACCAGCTTTAAAAATTCCCTTGACCTTTTGGCCAGAGGAAAACGCTGTACTCAAAACATTAATTTAAATCCAAGAATTTCTAAAAAAAAAACTTTGAATAGTGGATGATTTTATTTGGTCAATGAGAGGGCAGTTTGAAACTACAAAGATGCTTTTATATTTATTTTATTTTAAGCTGGTTTGTGGAAAATCTATCGGTTCCTGTTCTCTCTGGACTAACGCACCAGATTGTGACTTGTCTTGTCTGCTTCTATTAATAGCATTGGTTTATGATAAAAGTTGTAACACAGTGTGACTCATCTGACTTTTCTCGTGCCTTCGGTGCAGGACTGTCACAATGAAACCTTAAAGAATGTGTGTCCTCTGCTTCCCAGCTCTGTCAGCACTGCGCCGATCCTCTAGCAATTTCTAGAGCTATTTATTTTGTTCCATGTTGCATGTGCTCTTAGAATTCCAACAGAATTTTAAAACTGATCTGTCAAAGACCAAGTTGGTCTGGTATGAATAAAAGAAAGGAGGAAGAAGAAAAGTGGGCTGTTTGAAACACATCAACTTGTTGCACCATTTTCTTCACATTAGGAGAGGAAGATGAGGAAAATCCAGAGTTTGATATTTAACTATGGATTTTCTGAGACAGAGAAGCGTTCCAAACAAGACCTGGGGAACTGTTTTTGAGAACTGTCCCAATCAGTGAAGACCATGTGATGAGTTCATCACTTTGTTTTGCCTCCAGTACAATAAAAGAAATATCATTCCTTTATTTCTTTTTGTTGTAAAATACTGATTTAAAAATCAGGAAATTTCTTGCTGAAATGTATCAGATTTTTATTTGTAATACTCTCTGTCATTTCCCAGTTCAGCAGAGGAAAATTCTAAATGATTGTGCGCTGAGACATTTCTTGCCAAACTCTATTTGCAGTATTTGCATCCACTGTAGGCTATCTTAGGTTGTGCCTTTAACACATCACATGGAAATTACCTCTTCCTAGAAAAACTGGCTTAAACGGTGTGAACATATGCTGAAACGGGAGATTTCTGAGAAGAGGAGCTATAGGACATGAGTGGGGTGAGCAGAGAAACAGAAGCTAAGAGCTTATTCTGACACTGCCTTTCTAACTAGTTTTTCCATATCACAGAAATAGTAATACTTAACCCACAAGGATTTGTGAATCATGTTCAAATGAAATGGCAATGTATGAATATTGTGCCAGATTCCTATTAGCTGTTTTGAAGTTATACATTTTTTATCATATAAAGTATGATAAAATTTGTCCAGATCTCCTGCTTCCCTGTTTAATTTTAACCAATGTTGACAGCTAGAGCTGGTAGAAGCATTCTAAATTAAAATTAAAACTCAGTGCAAAATTAAACTCTAACTTTTTCCTGTAAAATAATTAATTCATTCTTTTGGTGAACTCCATTTGCAATACTCTCTAAGTTTTAAACCAAGTCAAGACCACAACATTCAGACACCTAAGGCAGAGGTTTCTTTATAAAATGTAGGGACTAGACAGTCCTCTCATATTCTGTAAGCCCCCTTCACCTTCTGTATGTACACAAATACACAAAATTATAAGTGATGCATAATTTTGGTGGGGCAGAATTAATTACAGTGTGTTTGTGGAACTTAATGGCTATAATATTTCTTGCCCTCTAGGTGAGCAAAAACATTTGTAGTCAACTGATATCAAGTGAGACATGACTGCAGTGATTGTGTAAGGATAGAAAAAACAAATGCTGAAGTTAAAAATTTCAGATTATCCTCCACTCACCAATCCATGCATGCACTGTTGACAAAACAAATCAGTCCACAGAGAAGAGGTATACTTTTGGTTAAAGATTTTGCATACATACAAGGCATGCATGAAAGTGTCAAAGGATTTCATTTTACTGGCACACATAGTTTTATCACCAAATCCTTGACACTGCTTCATTTGGAGATATACCATTGCTCAAAAAGCTTATGAGTTAAACTGGTAATGACTAAATATTGAATATCTAAGAGTGAAATGAAAATCCCCACACTATGGATCTGTTCCTGTGTGTAAGTGTGATTCTCCACACACTGAGGAAAATATGCAGCAGTATCATTTCTGGTATCCTCCATGCACCATGTGTTACATTGCGTAGTAAAAGGTCTTAGAAGTGATAGACTGGAAAATTTTATTGCGTTCTACAATCTCTAAGCTCTTGTAGTCATGGCATCCCAATACCATGGGCATGTGTATGTGTGGATGCTGGGTTCCTCACATTTCTGTTGATTTCCCACCCTCAGCTGCTAGGAGGGAAAAGATACAGGATGAAGGAAAGGGAAACAAACCAAAGGAAATCTTGGTCTATCTGAGACTGCATAGATTCAGCTGTCATTAACCTGTTCTAGTCCCAGTATAGTGTACAGAACCATATCTATGTTTGGGTGTGCTACCTTTTACAGTGGTGCAGGCAGTGGGTAAAGAGCTGCTGGGACTAGGTAATCCTGGTTTTTCAAGTCAGATAGAGCTCAAAGCTGATGGGGATGCTAGGGACTCGATGCTGTTCTCTGCATGCTTCTCCTGGTTATATTATTTGCTCTCTTCACCTGTGGAATCTATCAATGTAGCTTTGTGAGAGAGAGGAACAAAGCCCACATAATGATGACAAGTTATTGCTGTGGCCCTTGCAGGGAGTATGGAATCTTATGTGTTTGTTTTGACCTGCCCTATTTATTTAACAGAACTTTAGAAACCAGTTTAACATTGCTTACTTTAACATTACTTAAATCACTTCATATTTGTGCAGGAAATGTCTGCAGATGCATTTGGTGTATTTATAGGGTATAAGTCTATAAAAAATAGCAGTCTAATTAAGAGAGATGAGTTTTGAATCAATCTTAAATCAATCTTTTTTATTCTTTGTAATTACCTCCCACCTGTCTTCAGAAGGTCCTTTAAAAAGCTTCCTAATGTGCATCCAATAATTCATAACTCCTGTAAAGAGTTATGGGACTCCATAGTCCATTGCTTGGGAACAGAAGGCACTGAGTTAGCAGAAAAATGTAGGCTGCCATCTGAGGCTGTACAACTGGCAGCCTGATGCCAAGCCAATAGCCTGGGAGTTTAAATCTGGACTAGATACTTAGAGGCCAAAAGAAATCTTGTTCATGCATGTGTGTGTTATGTACATGCTGTTGCAATGGCATGCTGCCTTCTTCTGTGCTAAGAAGCTGAGTGATTCATGGGCTCAGGACAGGAGTCATGATATTGACTTGTTCTCTGACTGATAAACTCTGTCCCCACCAAAACCCTGTAGAGCCCTTACATGAGGTTGAAAAGAAAATGAATGGAGCAAGGGTGCTGTATGTTAGGGTGAAGCTTTCCTTGGAACCCCAGTTCCTATGGGATTTATGCTCTGTATTAATGAATACGGTGTCAGCACAGCACACATTACATTGACTGCTACAAGACGCATCTCACCTTCACCATTGGAATGATCTAAAGTCATTCCTCTCTTCTAGATTTGACTTTTCTTATAACTTTCTTTATGAAATAAAACAATTTGAGGAATTTTTTGTTCTGTTCAATTGAAATATTCTGCATTTCAGAACTAATCTGTGTGATCTTTGGTCCAAGTTTTTCACTGAAGATCCCCCCACTGCTCCTGAAGAAGGCTGCTGTGCTGTGGACTTTTATAATTTTTTGTTTGTTCCTTTGTTTTCTGGTACAGAATTGAAAGATAAATGCAGTAAATCTACTTCTTCTTATGTCATTTGGAAATTACTTTCGAAAAAGGTCATTATTGCCCATGAAGAGGAATAATGATTCTGTTGGCAAGATGCTTTCAAGCTGTCATTTAAAACTTTTCAATTTAACTTATACTTGAAAACCCCTTAGGTTTTTATAATTTATTCTCAACTCTGGATACAGGTCCTAAGACAGTTGCTGCATTACAAAATCATCTTTGCTTGGAAATTGTGAAGCAGCTGAAGATTTAGACTCTATGTTGTTGGTGTCTCTGTCTTGTTGGTGTTGATAAATAGATTTAAGAATACAAACCAGATTTTTATCTCTTAGATAAAAACAATTTTATCCTGATTTCATCAAATGAATACAAACTATCTGCTAGTTACTCTCTTTCCTGTGGAGCTTGCTTCTTAGGAAATGTTATTTCTATTCAAATAGCAGCTTCTGGAATATCATTTTACAGAAGAATAAATCGACTATTGAATTAATGAACCTTGGACTCCGAGAAGATAAAGTTAAAGACACAGTTCTATGGAAACCCCCTACTTTAAAAAATAATTGTCACAAAGCTTCCTTGTAATAATGGGTGACATGCAGGTTTCATGGTATTACCACAGTTGTAGAAATAGGCAGTATCAAATGATAGAAAAAGTATTAAGTGTTAATACTGCCATGGTATTGTGTTATCTGCATTGCCAGGTTTGCAGACCTGGTAATCCAGACCTACACAGGTAACCTTGTCCCCAAAACTGGGGGAGAACTTTCCTCTCTTGTTCCATCCCAGCACTGCACCAAGGCATAGTGCTGTCAGTTTTGGAAAAAGGCTATGAAGAAGCCTTTCCTACAAGTGATTGAAGAAGCAGCAAATACTGTGACTTTCAGCACATGGAAAATTTAATCAGGTGTAGGACTCTGCCTTGCTATCCTAGCATAAGATCCCCTGCCTACAGTCCTCTAAAACCCCAGATCCTCTCCTCCCAGACACCTGATGGAATTTCAATATTCACTAGTATTTTTATACTTTTGCTACTAAAGACTTCCTCCTCTGGAGCAACTGGTGTTGCTGTTTCCTTGAACTGCTGTTTTAGTCTTGCCTGCTCATCCTCCTAAACATTGATTTGGCTAGCAGCCTGGAAACCAGGAGGATTTTCATGGTTTGTGATGCTGTGGAAAAGTCTGTGCTCAAAATTAGTAATCTGGGACATAATTCCTTCCTGTTCTCTAGAAGTACAGGTTCTGCCTAGGCCTCTGCACAGCCCATCACAGCTGCCAGTCTTACATATATATGGACAGTAACTGATGTTCTAACTTTAGAGAGGCTCTCAGAAAACATTTTTAAGCTGTTTTACTCTCCAAGACAGAGAACCAGACTTCAGATAGAAATCTGGAGCTGGGCTGAGCCCTCCTGTGGCTTTCAGTGAACTCCCTCTGAAGTTTTCATCACCTTCTAATGTTTCTGGTGCCTGGGTGAGAGGAGTGGAAAAAATACTGTTATAAAGTAATGTGCTGTAATTCTTAAAGGAGAGATTTTGCTTTAGGACAAGATAGAAGATGTTTGACATACAGTTTCCAGATGATACATGGTTTCCTTGTGTTTGTAAATAAGCAAAGAACTTGTGTGGGGAAGCCTATTGGTTCACGAATTGTATGTCTGAGGGGTAAAATGCAGAAAAGCTGGAAAGTCCTCTCTTTTTCCCTGTTGTGTATGAGACTCAAGATCAGCAAGTTTTAGCCACATTAGTTATTTGAAGGAAAGGTGACGGTAGCTTTATTTATAGCCCAAATGTATGAATGTTGTAAATGAGGCAAGTTTTGAGGCAAGAAACAAAATGTTTCATTCGACTGGTATTATGAAAAACAAATAGCTTATTTGGAAGAAGTTGTTACAGGAGGCTACTTTTAAGAAGAAAATGATATTGCAGAAGCTTGTAATATCTTCTCATCTGAAGCAATTGCCTTTTAGAATGAATCAAGCAATGGCCAGGAATTCACAGACCCATGGCAGAAGCAATTTCAGAGTCAAGTAGCAAAAAAAAAATTAAAGAGGAAATGTATATTCGTTTTATCCATTTTACAGAGGGAAATGAGGTTATGTACATCATCTGACACACTGACCTGCCAATACAATAGTTGCAGAGGATGGGGTTTGTTTCTGGTGAGCCTTTTACTCAGAACAGGGACAATAACTGCAGTATTTCTGTGGTTGATGCCCTCTGCACGCTCCTGCTGACACTGGGAACTATTTTTCACTGTAGATTAGCAGTTCTTATTTCACACAAATTTAGTTGCTCTTATATTTTTAATCTCCCCTTTTATTCCCCTCATTTAAAACCACATGCAATAATTTCTTTGTAAATAGATTCAAAGCAGAAAGCAGATGATTTCTGAACAACTTTGAAGTACTGATTTAGAAAATTCCTAGCGCAACCACAGCTCGAGCCTGTGGTTCTGTGAGTGGCCATTGCTCAAAGGCAAGAAACATGACACCAGTTGAGAAAGCGTTTCTTTGTTGTTTGGCTTGGTATCCTTTAAGACATAGCAGTTTATTTCAGAAATATTGCCCAGAAGTGGGTAGGTGTTAAAAGTGACCTTTCCTGTGCAACTCTGTAGAAATGAAAAGAGCTGAATATTTTAATGGGACCTGTCACGGGTACAAAATGGCTGTGGGTTTACTTGCTCTGAAGAACTTCATAGGAATATTTGTCCAAAGGAATAAACTATCAACTCTTGGCACATCATAATTATTTTAAAAAAATAAAATAAAATTGTCCAGTAGAGTTTTTATGGTTCTATGGACTCTTCAGAATTTGTGAGCATTTCAAACACGTTAATTATCTCTGTGAACTCCTGGGACCTCAGCTGGTCTCCTGTCGGCAGGGTTAGACTCCTAAATCTGGCTGCTGCAAACCCAGGAAAACATAGTGTTCAGCCTTTCACCCCCAATTTCAGATCAGTGTCTCCTAAATGTTTGTGTGTTATGGTTTAAAAAAATAATAAATAAGATTGATAATATAATTCTTGGACTCAGTGCAGACTCTTCCTCCCTTTAGTCATTAGGAAAATATTTCCTCTGACTGATCATGTTGTAAAATGTGTTATTTCAAACCACAGATATTGACAATTATTATAAATCAAACTGAAGAGAGACAATTAAAATTTAATTTTAAGTTTGTGAATGTCTCTGGAAGCATATCCTGAGGGCCAACTATGTCTAGGTTGTGGCTCATTTCCATCTGACTTTGGGCCAAATGTTGACATTGTTGTTCAGCCCCATTTGAAAACAATTCCCAGGCACTTCAGAGGGTGAGTGCTAGTTAAGATGAATAAGAACTGGGTATTGTTTCCAGAATTTATGGTTTGTGGGAGTAAATGGGAAGAATTGAGATAATTGTAACCAATATTGCATTCTAATTGCTTCTGATTTTCTTTCCTCTGCTGACAAATTCAGTGCCTAATGTTGCTACTGTGCATTTTCTGACAGCCCAACTGAGAACAACGGAGTGCCAAGGAAATAATATGACTGTCTGTTTCACTGTATTTGACATGTGCATCAACTTGGTGGTCATGTGGAAAAAAGTAAGGCTGTATTTTGAGAGCAGGTTTGCATTCCTGAATTTGCCATATACTTCTTCAGGTAGCTTCTTGAAGTTATTAGTTATTTCTCTGAGACAGTGCTGCACCTCACTGCCACATCTTGTCCCACTGCTCAGAAGCAGCTCTTTCATGGAACCTCATGTGTGTGCATGGCTTAAAGCCATACATAGTGTGTGAGGACAGTTGCATAATAACTGACTAGCTGTGCAGTAGTACCATGAACTTATGCTAAGCTGTCAACATAGCTTTTACACTTTCTTTCTGAGCAATGTTGCTTACAAAGTGTCAAATGTTCTTGAAATGCATGTGGGAATGTACATTTATAGCAAATGCCAAAAATCTATGAGTTGAATGCTAGTTCTGTAGGCTCTCCTCCTACAAACCCTTATATATGTTTCACTTCTTATTCATTGTGCCTTTTCTCATTACCTCAGCCAGCCTATTTGCAGTATATGAAAAAGCATGTGCTTCAGTCTGCAAGTTCAAGGCTTTACTGACTGCAGCTTAGTTGTACAGATATTCTGAACAGGATTGGCTCTAGTTCCAAGAATACACAAAGTAATTTATTGTAAGCTAAGACCTAAGCTGATGCAGCCCAAAACTAGCATAGGTAGATGCCTATGTAGTTACTTAAGTAATTTATTTGTGAAAGTAAAAAATCCCCAAACCAAATCAAAAACCAAACCATTGCCTACTTTCAGCTTTATATTTCCTCTTAGCTAGCTCAAGTGCTGGTGGAAATTTCCAGCATGAGTTTGCTTAGCAACCCTTACAAGGCATAAGTAAATTAGTATTCTTCTTTTTAATATGGGCATAATCCTGTAGTACTATTAGAAATTCTGCAAGCAGAGCAGAGAGACAATCACCTGTAGCTTTCAAGGGCCCATTATCAACAATATTTAGCAAGCAATGCTTCATTTTGTTTTGTTTTGATTTACTTTTGTTTATCAGTAAATTTGCTGACGACACCAAGCTGGGGGCAGGAGTTGATCTGCTGGAGGGTAGAGAGGCTCTGCAGAGGGACCTCGACAGGCTGGACAGATGGGCAGAGTCCAACAGCATGAGATTTAACACATCCAAGTGCCAGGTTCTGCACATTGGCCACAACAACCCCATGCAGAGCTACAGGCTGGGGTCAGAGTGGCTGGAGAGCAGCCAGGCAGAGAGGGACCTGGGGGTGTTGGTCGACGGTAGACTGAACATGAGCCTGCAGTGTGCCCAGGCAGCCAAGAGGGCCAATGGCATCCTGGCCTTCATCAGGAACAGTGTGGCCAGCAGGAGCAGGGAGGTCATTCTGCCCCTGTACACTGCACTGGTTAGGCTGTGCCTCGAGTAACTGTGTCCAGTTCTGGGCCCCTCAAGTTTAGGAAGGATGTTGACTTGCTGGAATGAGTCCAGAGAAGAGCAACAAGGTTGGTGAGGGGTTTGGAACACAAGCCCTACGAGGAGAGGCTGAGGGAGCTGGGGTTGCCTAGCCTGGAGAAGAGGAGACTCAGGGGTGACCTTATTACCCTCTACAACTACCTGAAGGGAGGTTGTAGACAGATGGATGTTGGTCTCTTCTCCCAGGCAGCCAGTACCAGAACAAGAGGACACAGTCTTAGGCTGCACCAGGGGAGGTTTAGGTTGGATGTTAGGAAAAAGTTCTATACAGAGGGAGTGATTGCCCATTGGAATGGGCTGCCGGGGGAGGTGGTGGAGTCGCCATCACTGGAGGTTTTCAGGAGAAGACTTGATGGGGTGCTTGGTGCTGTGGGTTAGTTGTTTGGGCGGTGTTGGATTGGTTGATGGGTTGGACGCGATGATCTTGAAGGTCTCTTCCAACCTGGTTTATTCTATGTATGTATTCTATGTATGTATGTATCTTGTAACTACTATTGAGATACAGTGAAAAAGCCAGGGATTGCTTGATTGAGAATATCAGGACCTACATATGAGTCAATAATTCTAGTGCCCACTCTGTGATTTTGATGAACAAAAGCAACAATTCAGGAACCCAAACCCAAACTCTCAAAATTCTTAGAACGTGACATTTGTTCTGCTTTTGGAGTGCTGAAAGCAGTTAAGAGATCATTTGATGTATTTATTGCTCAGGTATATTCCATAACTGTATTTTAGCTTTTAAAAATTGTGATTGCTATAGGGATGGGTGATTAGATAAAAGTATGCAGTATATTCACATGTGAACTAAGTACTAATGTTCACAAATGAGGCATAATAGTTACTATAGAGAGTTTAATGAAAATATGAGCTCAATATTCATTAGTAGCCAAGAAAGAAAATTTCATTTAGGAATTATTAGAGAAGAGTTTGAGGCCAGCACTGTATCCCATGAATGTCCATCCTTACATTCTCCCTTTGCCATTTTCTTCTGGCCACTTTCAGAACCCTTGATCTGACCTGGTTTGGCTGTCCTTTCCTTTTCTGATACTTGAAACTCAGACATTGTTTGGTCATCAATCACACTGCTGTAAGCGGCTTTTATCATATGGTGTAAGATTTCCTCTGATTCTTTTCTTCTTGATCTATTGGAAAAAACCCAAAATATAAACAGTGCTGAATGTAAGGAAGAAAGAGTATGCATCTTGTTGAGAACTTATTCATAAATATCCTGTAGTGATTAATGAAAAGGAAGGACACATCTAAACTAGAAGGTGATTTTACTCATTGTGATCAGGCCGATGGAAGTCAATGAGAGTTTTCGAGTGTGTAATGTCTGGATGTCTGCTACTGCATAGTAATAATTTGTGGATCACAGGATGTTAGGAGTTGGAAGGGACCTCCAGAGATCATCGAGTCCAACCCCCTTGGCAGAGCAGGAACATAGAATTTATTTCAGGTATCACAGGAATGCATCTGGATGGCTTTTGAAAGTCTCCAGAGAAGGAGACTACACCACCTCTCTTTGGAGCCTGTTCCAGTGCTCTGTGATGCTCACAGTGAAGAAGTTCCTCCTCATGTTGAG
This sequence comes from Dryobates pubescens, assembly GCF_014839835.1. Taxonomy (NCBI): domain Eukaryota; kingdom Metazoa; phylum Chordata; class Aves; order Piciformes; family Picidae; genus Dryobates; species Dryobates pubescens. Next base: position 48,569,420 of record NC_071613.1, on the reverse strand, counting down.
GTATTTGCTGTAGATTATATCCATTGCCCCTTGTCCTTTTACAGGGTGCAACTGAGAAGAGCTGTCCCCTCCCTCGTAACAGCCAGCCCTTAGATATTTATAACATTTATTAAATCCCCTCTCAGTCTTCTCCAGACTAAAAAGCCCCAGGGCTCTCAGCCTCTCCTCATAGGGCAGTGCTCCAATTCCTTAATCATCCTGGTAGCTCTCTGTTGGACTCTCTTGAGTAGATCCCTGTTCCTCTTTAGAACTAGAATAGAATAGAATAGAATAGAATAGAATAGAATAGAATAGAATAGAATAGAATGGAATAGAATGGAATAGAATAGAATTAACCAGGTTAGGAAAGACCTTCAAGATCATTGAGTCCAACCTATCACCCAGCACCATCTAATCAACTAACCCATGTCACTAAGTGCCCTATCCAGTCTCTTCTCAAATACCTCCAGTGATGATGACTCCACCACCTCCCTGGGCAGCCCATTACAATGGCCAGTCACTCTTTCTGTGAAGAATTTCTTCCTAATATCCAGCCTAAACCTCCTCTGGTGCAGCTTGAGACTGTGTCCTCTTGTTCCGGTGCTGGTTGCCTGGCAGAAGACACCAGCCCCCGCCTGTCTACAACTCCCTTCAGGGAGTTGTAGAGAGCAATAAGGTCTCCCCTGAGCCTCCTCTTCTCCAGGCTAAGCAACCCTAGCTCCCTCAGCCTTTCCTCATAGGGCTTGTGTTCCAAACCCATCCCCAGCTTTTCACCCTTCTCTGGACACGTTCCAGCAAGTCAACATCTTTCCTAAACTGAGGGTCCCAGAACTGGACACAAGATTCAAGGTGTGGCCTAACCAGTGCTGAGTGCAGGGCAGAAGGACTTCCCTGCCCCTGCTGGCCACACTATTCCTGATGCAGGCCAGGATGCCATTGGCCTTCTTGGCTGCCTGTGCACACTGCTGGCTCATGTTCAGCCTACTATCAACCAGTACCTCCAGGTCCCTTTCTGCCTGGCTGCTCTCCAGCCACTCTGACCCCAGCCTGTACACTCTTGAACTGGGGAGTCCCAAACTGGACACAATACTCCTGGTGAGGCCTCACCAGGGCAGAGGAGAATGCTTTTCAATTACTCTAATAGGTAGTATTATGTGCTGTTTAAATGCATTTATGCACATTTTGTAGGAAACAAATATATGATTTAACTGGAAAATCATCATGCAGTGATGAAAACTCTTTATATCTTGCATGTGGATATTGGTACAATATAAAAGACACTCTAAATCAGCTGCTGAACTGGTTTCTTACACCCTGACTCTCATCTTGCCTGCAGCCACAATCTGTACAGCAGAATGTTTGAGAATGTATTTGGTAGGATGGGGTCAAACAAATTACCCTTAGAAGATTAAAACCTTAATTATTTTGATTAAAGATAATGATTAATTCTACCAGGACTCCTATTGTGTTTATTAACTGTGATAAAATAGCACGCAGGATTATGCAGCGGCAGCTACTTCCGGTTCTGAACAGAAAGTAACAAGTGAATATGTGCTGGAAGATTAATTTCATTAATAAAATCTGTCACCAGTTAAGACATTAATGGGATAGGACAGTATCTGTGAAATCAGTGTGCTACAAGATTACTTATCTTACATTGATAACTGTGCTGGTAACCTAAGAACTTTGTCAGCAGAACTGGCAACTTTAATTACATTGGCATGGCCATTAGAGTATTTGAGTGTCAGATGATTAGAACTGATGAACCTTCGTTAATGAAAAGCCCTAAAGGTTAGTCATTCGTATTTATATAATTGAAGACAATCTCAATTAACTGATAAGGGTTCTTTTATTTTTTAATTTTATTGTATTACACAGTTAAAGATAAAAGTAAGATTTCTCTTTGTGTTCCATCCAGTTAAGACGTTTATTTAGATGGGATTAGTGAATTAGTGAATTTGACAACGTTCCTCACTCCCTCAGTCATCCACCATAGGAAGTCTGATTACGCCCTTGTTTATGCCCTGCATCACTCCCTGGACTTTTCTGGCTTGATTCAATTGTAAATGAAGGAAGAATGTGGCTTCAAAATAAGAATGACAAATGCCATATTAGTTGGGTAGCTAAACTGATTGCCGGAGCACGTGGGTGTTTCAGGCGTTGCATTGTTACCTGCTGTCACAGAAGCAGCAGACATGAAGACAGTAATTTTCGCAATTAGGATGGTCTGGATGTGAAGTGATTCATAATACACTTGTTTGTATCTCATCAGAGCAGATACTGGGTGTTATTAACTATGAATGCTAAATACAGTGATTAATTACACTGACATACAAGAAAACAAGATAACTTGGATTTTTATGATAAGAAAATGCTGATTCCCTTTGTCACTATAATAAATGGTTCTGTCTTCCCTTGCTTGCCTGTTTAGATATATTGAGATAATACTAATTACTTTATAATTAGTTATGTGTGGAAATGAATATAGGCCAACAAGTGCATACATTTCAAAGCATCTCTTTTCAGTACACTGGGAGCAGAAATTTGAGGCTATTAATCTAGATTCATAGTGAAAGACTAGAGAACCTAATACTCTTCCTACAGTGCCAGGACTCCTGGCATATAATCTAAGCTGCTGAATACTGGAAAACTACTGTCAATTTGGAGACAGTTCAGGAAAAATGCAAACCACCTACTGTCTTTCATTAAGCCGCTTAGAAGTGTGAAACTTTAACCATGGAGAGCTGAATCTGAGATGCAGAGTCTAACAATACTGGACGCTTGTGCCAGGCTGGCAGGAGGCCACTTCAAGGACCATTTGGGAAATCAGGGCCCATCAGGCTTCACTGGACCTGCACTTTCACAACAAAAATTGCGTGTGGTTTAGGTAGTTCCTGCTGCACAAGGTCGCGCAGGTTCTGCAGAGCTGGCTGGGATGCTTGTGTAGCTAAATTATCTAGATGGGAAAAATTACTAACTTCCCTGTACCAAAGAGATCGTGAGCCTGGTTACGTTTTAACTCTGTTAGTATGCAGGCCCTGGAAAGTGTTATTTTTACATCCCATTTCCCCACAGACTGGCTGTTCAGGTGCTAGCAGTCTGTGCCCATAATGGGTTGGACTCGGTGATCTCGGAGGTCTTTTCCAACCTGGTTAATTCAATTCTATTCTATTAGATGCCCCACAAAGCCAGTGCTGTACAGAAAGAGGCTTTTTCCAGCTGCAGTTTTACATAATCCTTAACCACATAACCTTTAATTTTATCCACCATCAAGTTTCTTTCATAGGAATATGTACTTGAGCTGGTCTTTGGAAAGAATGCAGTTAATGCTGTTCCTACACATAATTGCATATATCCATGGGAAGCACTTTAGTTTGTACTCTTGTGGCTAGGTGTGACTTGGCTTGCTCTTTACTGGCACATTGTTTATGGAGGCCAATGTTTCTCTAGAAAGTGGACACTTCAGAATTTCATTGTCTATTTGAAGTTGACTGTGGCCAGATCTCATGCACATAGTTTGAAATGTGTCTGAATCAATGCCTATCTTAATGGGCATCAAAGCCTTAATTTTAGTTTTATATGTATGAAACTGAGGGGAAAAAGAAAGCAGCACCACAAGAAGGAAACAGGCTATTTTGGCATGCATGTGGTGTGAGCTTATTATGCAAACTATGTCATGCCTCTACTGAAGGCCATCTTTTCAGAAAATACTTGTTTTAAAAGAAGGAAAAATACACAAATGAAGTTTGCTAGCCAGGTGAAGAGTTACCAAATGCACGCTATGCATTTATATAAAATATATATGTATGAATGTACCATAATCTACTAGCACTTGCAATAACAAATAAAGTGGCCTGGATGATGACTCAAAATAGAACAATATGATTAGGGGAGTTAAACCCTGATTTTTAGATGCACTAAAAAATGTAGTGTATGCTCATTTATGTGCAAATGTAATGGAAAAAGGCTGCAGGTAAAGTGGCGAAAGCCTAAACAAAATAAACACTTAATTTTCTTTTATTGTACTTGGTGACTATTAATAATATTATGGTACTAAGGCAGAAACATTAAACTAAGCAGGGGAGCAATAAATGTTCCTAGACTGTGCAATGCTGTTGATATTAGTGGCTAATAGCTCCAGAGATCACATAAAATGCAGATTGAAGTACAAAGAAGATGTTTAGTGGAGTCAGCAGTGGCAGTGAACTGTTTACAGGTGAAACTCATAACCAGAGGGCAGACACAGCAGGGGCATTTTCTGCAAAAGATATCTTAAAGGAACTTTTCGAAGCACTTAATCAGTCTGTCTCTGTCCTCAGGGAGGAGATCTGATAATCCCAGTTTATTTCTCTTCCAAACCAGCTTCTGAAACCATTAATTATAATGTGCTGTGTTTCCATTTAAAAATGCCATGAAAAATGCAAGGACTATAGGATGTGCTGAGTCAAAAAAAAGTCCACATTGATTTAAGAACATTGTGCTGAAGTTATGAGAGATGACTCGATACCACTCTGTTGGGTACATGAATGAGAAACTGGATTTGGGGCTAATGAACCGTAATTAAGTTCACTCACTGTGACATGCAGAAGAATGTAATACTCGGCAGTAGTCATACTGTGTTTTGTTTTGCCTTGCAAATCTGGACACAGACTGTTTCCCACATCTTTACTTGAGACACCATAAAGAAAATACCGACTGTGGAAGAAATAAATATCCGTATATTTAATTGAGAAAAGATCTCCTCCTCTCCTGTGCCCTCCAAGCTGGATGGCAGGGAGCAATAAAAATACCAAACTGACATAGTGTTAGCTGATATTCAGTGATGCACTTTCCCAGTGTCAGTAGAACAGCTAAAATGAATGAGGGTGTAAAATTATATTAATGTGGAATATGACCATTGAAGCCACAAAGTAAAAAAATTGTTACAGATTTTTTCTTCTGAAGTGTTTTTTTATCCAAAACAGTATATCATGATTTTTTTCAGAAGTATTTTATTCAATAATGTAATCTGTATTTGTTGGCCAGATTTAGAAAGTATCATTCTTTTGACTGACTTTGATCAGCATATACATCTCGGTAAGTTTTTTCCTCCTTGATTTGATTTATGATTGGAATAGTATGGTAGGTTGCATTACTTATTAAAATATCTTGTCGGAGTGCACAGTTGCACAGTAGATAAATAGTGATTAGAGCATCTCTCTAAATGTATGCTTCTCCAAGACAAAGAATATAGTTTAGGGATTGGACTACAAGCAATAATTAAAACCACAAGGAGGCAAACAAAATAAATTATGCAGATTATTTATGTTCCTACCCAGTTCTGCAATGAGCTGCTATTTTGGGTTTCTCAATGCAAGAAGGAAGCACAAGTTCTAACAGAGGGTTTCTTCTGTGAACAAAGAGCTAGAGTGCAATTATCCTCTTAAATGTCTCGGTTTTGCACCTATGTATACATATATCTAGGAAGAGTGGGGAAAAGACAGATGGCAGTACTTAGTATATAATTTAATTCAAGGGTTAACTAATGTAGCTTTATCCAGAAGCAAAAATGGATAGAAGTCTGTTGCTAAATAAATTGGTTAAATGTTAAGATATTAAAATATTTCAGGCTTTTACTTCCTGCTGTGACATTCAGCCTTGTGCTAAACTGCACAGCTTGTCTCCAGATGACAATATCACCATTAACTTGTCAGCAGCCTGGGAATCTCCCTTCCAACAGGAGCAGTCTTGCTGGAAGCCCTGCGGATCTTCAGCACTACACAAGGCTGAGTCATTGCAGCAGATTACCAGCATGTATGATGATGGTCACCCAATACAAGAGAGCAAAATGTGTGAACTTGACTAGAACGCAGCTGAGGTCAGTTTAGGTTTTCTTCAGTTATCTGTTATCCTAGAATCATGAAATCTATTAGCCAGGTTATAGGTAAAAACATATTTTAAGTCTGTCAAAGGGAAAGACTAACTTTCCTATCTGCTCACTCAGATTGTCTTTCTTTTTGGGGTGCTTCATTAGCTTGCCTTTCCCTAAATGCCTGTTAAGAAAATATTCCTCTTGAGGCCTCTCATGAAGAGTTGACTCTCTGACCCACCATTAGTGTAAAGCTCAACTCCCCACTCTGCTTGGAGAGGTATTGGAAGGCAGTCATACTACTTCCCAGGTTTTCTTTACTCTTCAGAAAAATGCTCCATCGATAGCCAAAGGATACTTCCCTGTTCCCCCTTAGAAGCCTTTAAAACACACCTTTACTGCCCCATGTATTGAAAACACTGCTTCAGGTGGCTCAAATTTGGAAATCCCTGTGCAAAAACTAGGGTTGGAACAGCATCCAAGTGTGAGGGTTCTGGATAATAAGTGGGTCTTCTAGATCCTGAGAGCAAGGATTTAATAGTAATTTCATACAGCACAAATGGAAATAAGGCTCTTGATGGTGGGGAGGAGGGATTCCTATCACATTCAAGATCTGGATCATTATGTTTTGAAGTACATCCTTGTGACAAGTATTTAGTATTCTCTAAGTGCAAGAAAATTCTTCTCCCTGCCTTTCAGAAGTAGCTAGCTGTCCTTATTTTACCTCATGGTACGACTGCAGTCCATTAAGTTTTTACAGCAGGATGGCAAATAACATTTCAGAGCTTCGTTACATGTTCTGGCAAAGTTCAGTTGCCTGGAAACTGCTTGTGAATTTGGGTCAAATTTTCCTTCTCATTTCAGGAAAATAAAAAAAAAAAAAGGCAAACCATCAAAAGAGCTCCATTATCCAAGGAGAAAGAGATGATTTTGTCATGCTTTTATAAGGTTCAGTTCTCTCCTCCACCTCAAGAGCATCATAGTCTCTGAGCAATAGGTCATTATGTTGCATGGGGCATTTGCAGTTGCTTCTGTTGTCTCTCTTCTATTTTATATAAATAATTGACTTTCCACTGGTACAGGAATAAGAATCTAAATCTCCCACTACACAACAAGAAAATCTTTCCGGCTGATTAAGTATTCTGTGCAAAGTGGGGAAGCTTAAACACAAAGGGAGGGAGAGATCCATTCAAGAATCACTTCTCTCAGGCTTTTGGTCCAAACCACTTTGGTCCAAAGCTTGGGATGTCTCCAGCATTCTGGATCTTAGCTTTCGGTTCTTTGTCTCAGGATGTTGAGATGAATTTCTGGCCTCACTGTCTGGAGAAATGGGATTCTGACAGTGGTAGGCAGCTGCAAGGCACTGTCACACCAGCCCAAGAACATGAGTAAAATGCAATATTCAGTGAATATTCAACTGAAAAAGCAAGTTACATGTGTTCAACACTGCACTAGAAGACTGAAAACACCTCTTCAGATCCCAGAATATGTTATACCTGAATAAATTGAGCACTCAATTATTATAGCTCAAGATTTCCAGCACTGTCAGTTTTAATGAAACTTGTAAGCTTTTAAAATAGCAGCATATTTACCACCACATAGAAGTTATCTCTTTGTCTAGGTCATTGACTCAGATTATTGAAATAACACTTTGTGAGCAAGGGCTTGACTCTATATTTGTGTGTTTAAACCACAGTCTGTCTGGCATGATGCATTTTATCCCTTTATTTTTAAGAAGTCTCCTTATCCTGGTTACCTGATAGCACTTGAATTGCAGGTTGTATTCATAAAAACAGGAAGCGTTTCAAGAACGTTGGCACTTATTACACTGTGGGTTACAGGTTTTGATTTTAAGCCAAACTGTTGTTGGTTTTGGCAAGTGTATTTGCCTCTGAACCCGATGCATTTGAAATATTGATGCAGTGGAATTAACTACGTGGTTCCAGCTCAAGAGACTTATTCTGCTGGATCACCTGTCTAAATGTGGTCCTTCCTTTTCCATCTCATTAATGATGCAGGACTTTCATGCACAGGTCTGGAAGTGGCCTGACCCCCTTTTGCCCTCTGCAGTGCACACTGAATTTGTGTAAAATCAAACAGGAACTCCGTGCTGAAATGTAAATACACAAATGCTGCTAATTTCAATGCATCTGGTTGTGAAAAGAAGGCAGCGGCACGTCTAGAGCTCGCTGTGCCCTGATACTCAGGTAAAGGATTCATATCTATTTCACTACCATTTGTGACCATCATTTTGATTCTTTTGACTACTAGCATAATTAATCTAATTTCAGAGCTGACAAATATATATGTTTGCACCAGGATCAAATGCTACAGATAAAAATTCTCCAGCAGTTGTTTTGTTAGTGTTTGAAATGGAACAGAGTGGAGTTCTTTCCAGCAGGATTGTTGGCTCAAAGAAATAAACATAATTAAATACATTTTTCTCACTGACTTAGGCAAATGTGACATCAGATTTAGTAACAGGATGTGCAGTTACCCTCACAGTTATTCTGGTTATGCACCTGGACTTTTTAGTTAAAACTGTTCTTAGCAGCTTGTTAGTGCATTTATTTTAGAAGTCCTCTTGAGGACAAAGTTGTTAGCATCTCTGACCAACTACAGAAAGAGAAAGTTTGGTTTATCAATTGTATATAATATGTAAAGTCCAGCAGTGTGAAAAATTCAGAGTAGCAGCATATGAACTTCCTTCTTCCTTTGCTGATGTATTCATCTTATGGCATCTCTGATTCCACATGCCTGGTGCAGCCCTTAGGATTTACAGGTACACAGCTGTGTTTGAAAGTTAGCATAAGTTTGGTTTTTAGTTTATTATTAGATACAGCTTCTGTTGCATATGTCTCAGTACTGAAAATGGGTAGGAATGGAGACCGAAGCTGTGAGGAGAGACTGTGGTGTTTAAGTAAAACTTATCCCGTGGTGAAGATGAGAGGTACAATGTCTGTGAACCTCTTACACCCTGATGATTTTCAGGTCTGAGGACAGAAGGGAGAATTTAAACACTTTCCTGCTGGCTTTTGTTAGCATTGAATTTCTCACAGCTATGGAATCTATGCTGAGCATGTTCATCATTTGGTTCACAGCTTCCCTTTCTACAGAGTTTTCTCATAATGCTGCAAAGAAAAGAATTGAAGGGTTAAGCATCAAAGCAGTGGAGTAGAGGAGGAGGAGGAAAGAAGTCATGTTGGAAATTATAGATGACTGGATTCTGGAAGAATGAGGTGTAGCAGATGATTTATAGTTATGCAGAACTGTAAGTCAAATAACAGCCAGGAATCTGCTGTCATTGGCAAGGGAAATGGGGCCTGACCCTGCATGAGTAGAGCACGGGATCCCATCGCTAACTCAGTTAATTCACGTTGCTAGAATGTGAGCTGGCTGCTAAGACTTTTTTAATTTTGCTCTTGGCTCTTCTGGTGTCTTATGAGTCACAAGTCTTTTACTGGCCTTATTTTACAGATCTAAGACCAAGGGAGTGACAGTGTTTACCTCTCTCATACAGAAAATGTGAGACTTAATTAATCTTTGTAAAGATCTGGTGGATCATCAACCAGAAACCTTACATCTGTGCTATGTTATCCTTATCCATTGCATAAAGCGCTCCCTCAAGCTTTGCTCACCTTCTGATGACCTTTTAAAACTGAACAAACATTACTGAAAATGGCTCAGGGTTTTATTTGCATGGATTACTTATTTGTCATGGTTGATGACGTGAGGACGTATGTCACTTGCGGGTCCAATCAATTCGCATTATAGTGCTTTCATAACTGGTACTGTAAGTTGTCCAAGGATACAAACTTCAGGAAGCACAAAGCTATGAATATGGGCTCACAGTATAAAAGGTGAACTCTGAATGGTGAATGAGAAACAAAAGACATTTTTTTCCAATTCCTTATGCATCAGGGCTAAGAGTGTTTTCCCCAAAGTGTGGCAGAAAACAGGAAATTCTCATTGATGGGAAGAAATATGTCTAATTGACATTGCTGATATCTTGTGCAATGACTTGAATTATTTATGATGGTAACATCATTGTTTATACTGTACTCACAAAATGGAGGCAAGGAAGGAAATACGGAGACCAGTGTTCCATATTGGACACAATTACCATCTATTTTTAGGGGTATTCTTAAAACTCAGAAACACAAGGTCTTTATATCTAATCTATATTTATATATCCATGTGTATGGCTCATTGCACTAATTAGCAAAGCTCAGGAAGTGGTGCCAGCAGTGATAGGGATAGAGGGAAGTGAGAGATGAATGTCTGACAAGCCTAAAAATAGGGTGAGTTATTCTTTATACACTTGTTGGTACCGTACAGAAAGGAGAACTGTGTTTTTCTGTGGCACTTTGGCTTGGGACACCCACTCTGGATATTTGTGGCGCCCAATGTTGTACCACAGGACTTTCTAAAAATCGTAACGTATCATTTTCTAACCACCAAATATCCCCATTCCCCCGTGTGAAGTGTGTCGATTTGGGATGTCGCTGCGCTGGCTACTGATGAATTAATCAGTGGACTGGAAGCTGGTATTTGCCCACAGACCAGTGACCAGAACCTAATTACATTCAGTCTGCGCAAAGCGAGGCCAGCGCCAAGCCTGCGTCATGTCAGCACGTCTGAAAATTGTATCTCTTGTGCATGCTGGAGTGTGAAAGTCTTTTGTTATTAAGAAAAGCTGCCTAAGCAAGCGGAGGGCAGGGCTGGTTAAACTCAGCAGAGAAATCTTAGGACAATGAAATTAAGCTCTTCCCAAGTGTTGGTTTTTGTTCTGGCCTTACGAAGTCATTCCCCTTGACTGATCAGCTAAACCCAATGGGGTTGTGATCTGCCTGTGTAAACACTTGTGTTGCAGGGGATGGGCCTGCTCTTTTTTTCCCCCTAAGTGAATAAGCCCTGTGGGCCTTCTCCAACCCCGTGCAATTATTGAGCTCTGTTGTTTCAAACTGGTTCACAAGTCTATGAATTTCATCTCTGTTCCCCTATGTCATGAACTTTGTCCCTAGCTGGATTTGGGTGAAGAGGCAAAGGTGGCAATGGCCCTAAGGAGCTACTTTTTCCCCTTTGGTGGCTGAAGCAGGGGCTCTTCAGCAGGAGGAGCGGCAGGAGTGGAAAGCATCAGGCCCAATATGCAGATTTTTTTTCTGTTTATTTTAAGGGTGAGCCTGTCTGATCGCTTTTCCTAAGCATACATCAGCCTTTGCTTGTGGTGTGGGTCTTCTCCAGGTGTCTCTTGCCATTGTGCATTTTTCTCAAAGGGTACCACATCTCCTAAGACAAATGCAAACAAGTGTCTTAAGAGGACAGGGATTATTAGAAAATAAAGACCTTCAGCTGAATCCATGATAAGCAGTTACAGATGCTTTGTCCCATTTAATAGGAAATACAGGGAAAGTGTCTTATATTTGCAGACTGAGGATCCTCACTCATCAAAGAGGCTGAACAAGTCTAATGCTGTGGTGATAGAATTGCCTGGGCTTTTAGGTAGGAATGGCCATGTTTTTCCAAACTCTGAAAATAAGGAGCATTATCACACATTCATAGGTTATTTAGCAGATTCTGTCCTGATTAACAAATCTTTCAAAAACTGCTGATATTTAATAGGCTTCCAAAAAGAAATTGGAGGAAATATCTGCAGTGCGTTTGGCAGGCTTTGTTATCCTTGTATTTCTTGGGATGTAAATGATGTCTTGTTATCAGTGAAGAGCAACTGGAGATAAATGCCACCTGTCTCTATGAGAAGCTGCAGAGACTGTGAAGTGGAGGTTTATTTCATCAGAATGGCAATGCAGGGGTTTATAAGCCAATCAAAGGCATCTATTGCCCTTTATTGAAATCCTTGGTAGCCTTTCAAAACAAGTAACATTTTCTTCTCCTCTCCATGACATGGATTTTGGCCCATCCATTTGTATACAGCACAGATGGCACTTACCCGGGTGTGTCCCCACAGGCAATGTCCATTATGCTGTGTCAGGAAGCCAGGCAATGAATGGGCAGTGGACACTCTCCGGCTTTCACTGTTGTCATTGCTAAGTGAACAGAAAGGTCCCCATCTTAGGCAGATGTGACAAATTGAAAACATGAGCATTTACATGTTCTGTTGGAAAAAATTCCCAACATATGTGGCTGCTGGGAGTAATGTAGCTTTTGTCCCTTTGGTGGGGTAATGCCTCTGTCAATGGAGGCTGGAATCCAGTGCACAAGAGCACTTAGGGCCAGAGTTAAGTAGTCAAGGACAACAGCATCAACAAAAGGTTACAGATACAAAGAGCTGATTTTATTTTCTGAGCCCCAAGGACTCATGACCCCAGTCTGTACTCGTTAGGATATGGCACAGTGTAAATTCTCAGTAGGGAACTTTGATCTGAGGGAGCTTTTGATGGTCTTTAGTGAGGCAGTGCTGTTATAGCTAACAATAATTTACTGAATTCTTTCTATAATCTTCCAGTAACTCTTTAAGAAAGCAAATAATTAATCTTTGATTATTGCAGTTATTAAAACATAATGAGAACAAAGGATGGTACATTGATGAGATGTCCGTCAGTGATGTGGGTCCATATTACAGACAGAGCCTATAAAGGACCAGAGTCCAATCTCAAAAAGCAGTTTGTAGAAATTCAGAGCCAACAAACTCAGTATCAGAGAAAAATGGGCAATTGCTCAGGAAAAGGATTTGTTATTTTCCCCAAATTTGCTGTACGGTCCGTATGCTGAGAATGGATGATCAGGCTCAAGAGAGAGCAAATACCAAAGAAAATCTAAATTTTTACTGGCTAGAGAGATGAAAATAGCTTGAAGGAGTTAAATTATTAAACAAAGATGTGTACTCTGCTGTGTTGATGGTCCTGGGGTAAGATCTTATTCATGTAATGTGGAAGATGATATTTGATGCTGACTTCTTAGTTACAGAAAAATCCTTTTACCATTTTAATGTTTTAAGAATATAAATCTTGCAAATATTGCTTTATTTCTGAAAGAACTTGATAAACATTCAAATGCTTGTAATTTGCACTTTTAATAGGTTCCTATAGGACATAGTTGGCCAAATAAAACAAAAAGCTCTAAGGAGAGTGGAAGATAATTTTTACTTCAGGCATAGCAGTACATGTTCACAGAATCACAGAACGTTAGGGTTTGGAAGGGACCTCTAGACATCATCAAGTCCAACCACCCTGCCAAAGCAGGATCACCTAGGGCAGACTGTACAGGAATGCATTCAGGCAGGTCTTGAAAGTCTCCAGAGGAGACTCCACAATATCTTTTTGCAGCCTGTTCCAGTGCTCTATCACCCTTACCATAAAGAAGTGTCTCCTCGTGTTGAAGTGGAACCTCCTGTGTTCTAGCTTGGACCCGTTGTTCTTTGTCCTATCACTGGTCACCACCAAAAAGCAGATAGCATCTTCATCTTGACACTTACCCCTCAGATATTTATAGTGTTGATAAGATCCCATTTCAGCCTTCTCTTTTCAAGACTAAATGGCCCCAGTTTTCTCATCGTAGGACAGATGTTCCACTCCTGCAGTCATGCTTGTAGCTCTCTGTTAGACCATCATTTCTGTTTCCTGAATAAAATAAATCACTTGGGTTTTGAGGAGGAAATTAATTCTTAAATGCTTTGTCCAGGTTTCGGTATGATTAGAGGGGCGGGATTATGTTTCACTTTTATTGGTGGAGAATACTCATTATATTGTAGGTGCTGTTGCAAGCACATATGAAAAACAAATCTTGAAGTAGATGAAAACTCTTTTGACTGTATTTAGGAGCAAACTCACAACTCTGATCACATAAAGGATGAAGTAGAGGCTTTCAGGCTCTACAAACTCAACTGGGTTGGGAAATGCCTTGTGAAACTTCTTGTTTAGTTCAAGAGACCAAACACTGAGTCAATATTTAGACTAAGGGCTGGGTCCTCAGCTGGCACAAAATCACATACTTCCACTGATGTGAGCTGGAGTGTACCGATTTTGCAGCCACTAGCGTTCATGATTTTTCTATTTGCCTTATGGTGTTTGATTCCAGGTGTGTCTTTCACTCTTTGAAACTCATGCTCAGGGAACTACATGAGTGTTAGTAAGATGAAGTGTGAGTAATTGTCTTGTGTGTTTGATGTTGGAAAGTGTCTTGAAAACAATAGCCTAGAGGCACTTAGACAATAAGGCAAAGAAAACAGACCCCAGATTTATCATCTCAAATAATATGGTTTATACTGTGATGTCAAGATTCTTGCAAACATAGGGCTAAAGATGCTCTAATTTATCCAAGTGGGGAATCTGATCCTAAAGATTAGTCAAGAGACAAAAATGAACTCTGTTTATCCAATAAATATAACCTCCCTCTCTCTTTCTCACTCTTCTGTGTCTTTGAGTTGACTGTTCCTATGGAGATCACCAGTCTCTTCTGGAAGCTAATCTTATATTCTGTCTTAGATGGCTACTTACAGTTGAGATCCACAGGATGTTGGCTCATTCCCATTTGCTTTGGAGACAGCAAATTTTGGCAGTAGAACGGCTTCAAGTGCCAGTTGGCACAAGCCTTGACACAGCTGTAGTAGTGGGAGAAAAATTTACTTACAAACAAATCTTCCAATTTGAACCCTGTGTTACAACCCTGACAAATTGTGAATGTACTGAAATGTTTTTGCTGAACTCAGAGGATGCTCCTGAAGCTAAGATTTGTATGACTCAGAATCCAGGAGGCAGTTAACTGAATCCCTGCTTCTCACTGCTCTTGAAACGCTCTGCTTGATTCCCATTCCCTCACACAACCTCATTCCATTGTAGGTGTTCAGTGACCTATAATAAAAGTAGATATTGAGTCTATGTAGTTCTATGGACTACCTGCTAGAGACCATGGTGCTGCATGAACTGAATGTGTGCTTCTGACCTGAGGTGCTATGTTTGCTGTTATATATTTATTAGTTACTGGTAGGGCCCACTGGGGAAGATCACTCTTTATACAGCTTTGCTTTATCTGGCTGTGTTCTGCTGTTTAATTTGGGTGTTGCAAAATAACCTTCTGTTTAAAAAACATGCAGAAGAGAAGTCAGCATTTCTGCTTCATTTCTGACACTGAAATGTGGAAAGCAAAGGATGAAGACCTGTACATGATCACCAAGAAAGCAAGTATTTCCTTTATTAAATTCAGTCAGTTCATATCAAGCTTGCTAAGGGCATTCCAAAATAACTATATGCTCTACCAATACTGTTATAATGCACATATTTATCTCCCTTTTGCTGGATATTCTTCTTGAAACAAGAGATTAAGAGAATACAGCTTCATTTAAAACCACTGCTCTGAGCTCAGCCTGCCCCTTCTGCTTTTGTTTCCCATTGGTAAAATCCTTTGTAATCTGTTAAAGCAACAAGAGAGCCTGAACAATGACCTTTGGTTTGGGTAAGATAATATATTGCATCACAGCATGACAGAATGGTAGGGGTTGGAGTGAACCCTGAATGTATGATCCAAATGAGGAAAAGCAATAATTAGCATTACCATGCCAGAAATGATAAAACCGATTCACAAAATAGGAAAATGAAAACATGTATTTAAGATTTGTCATGTTTGCCTTGTTGACTCAGACCTTTTGGTCTGTGTATGGATAGTTTCATGTTTGCTGAGTACTAAGGGTCCCAGATATTCACATGCCTCCCCAGGAAAGCAAACAAAGAGTAGCCTGCGCTTGCTGCCCAGCCCTGGGAGTGCTGGCTTTAAGAAAGGAGGCAGCTGCCACTGACCAGCTCCAAGCTACAACTAGTGCACTGTCTGCACCGTGTGCTTACTGTGATTTTTATAAAATAGTTTGGATTCAGAGGGTTCTGACTGGTCTTGATTTATGCTGCCATAGAAACAACAATCTGTCATCTAGAGTTGTATTTATTTTTATATTGAAAATATCCTAACTTAGAGACCTGTCAAAAATCTAATGGAGGTCTGCTGATTCCTCAAGTCCCAGGAACCTCATATTAAAGCCTGTTTCACAGCTTCTTGATTCTCTCCTTCCCAAGGGCAGCCTAATGGTGAATGTGAAGTGTATCGTAATGGATGTTTTCCCTGAAATCCTTCAGCTTTAAATCCTTTCTTTTTCTAATTCTAGTGCTAGTTCATCTCACACTTCCCCTTTTGTGCTGTTATCTGCTGTCTGTGGAGACCTAGATTTGATCTAGTAAGAAAGCATTGTGTGTGACAACAGATGCTTTACACTTCCTTAAGGTTTCTACTTGGCTATAAACAAATAAATAAAGTCACTATCAGAAAAACTTCCCAGACAAAGACCAGAATGATTTTGTTTGCCTTTACAAAGAAGCCAAGAAAAAGAATCCAATGGTTGCAAGTTCATAAATATATACTGCTATAAACTCACTTAATTCAGTGCTTATGTGAATGTACTGAATTACATCATTTCAGTGTAGCTGCTCATTGCTCCTCAGACCTTTTCACACATTCTGCCATCATATCCTGGGCCAGGTGTAATAGGTGCTTCTCAGCTGGCCAGTTTTTGACTTTTACTGATCTTTCCTATTGTTAGCTGCTGCAGAAAATTAATCCCTTGATAAAATTTGAAAAGTGTTACAAGCTCAAACTCCATCCAAAGGAACTAGTTTGTCCTCCAGCTATTCAAGTGCACATCAGCTTTCTATAGCTATGATGGTGATGTGCAACTCTGATCAAAAGGTTCAACTTCCCTGAGTTTTCTTTCTCTAGCTTGTAATTCTTAAATGTACTAGTTAAGTGTTGTAATCTTTTATCTTACTATAGATACAAATGCCATACCTTGACCATACCTTAATCTTCAAGGATTGTCTTTTTCTACTCTTGATCTAAATCCAGCAAATTTGTACTCAGTCTATCAGTGGAGATTTAAAAACAAAAAAAGGCTGGCATTTGTAGTGCAAGCCAGCATGGTTTGATTCACATAGAAGACACTGGTCAAATTAGGCAGATTCTGTTTATTCAGAAATTATTTGATGCTGTGGTGACCTGATGTGTTGCACAGCTGACTGTACCTGCACTTAGTATGCAAAGACTCCTCTGCTACCTCAAGGAGCCCTGAGCTAAAGTATTGTAGAAATAACATTTCAATCCCCTCTAGCTTTTGTAAAAGGTGACTATTCACAGTCAGCAGGCAGCCAGTAGTAGTATTCACATTTCTTGAACTCTGCTTACAAAAGCTGGCAAAATATCCAGAGCACTCTAGAAAGTTTGGCGTTTTTATAGTGTTTGTGCTGCAAGTGCTCTCTGGGTGCTAGCTAAGTGATATGTATCGACAGTAGTCCCTCAAATGAAGGGATTTTTTTTGTTCCTGCTGAGTTATAGTTTATTACTGCTTTCCTTGTACAGATTAAGCTCTCCATACTATTCAGATAATCCATTTTCTTTTTTTTTGAAACAAAATATTTTTTTAAATTTGTGTGGTTTTCCTCTTAGTCCACTGTACCTCCTGCTGGTGAATATCAGCCATTCAGAGCAGAGTAAAGGAGAACTGAGGGACTTTCTTTCTTTAATGACCTTCAGCTGACCAACATTTGATTTAAATTTTATGGCTATAACATGTTGTTAATCGCACAGCTATTTGAATTTATGGCCTGCAGCCACTCTTCCCTGGGCTGTGATCTCCTTCAGTCTCACATTAAGCCAAGTTTGGCTGGCCAATATTTGGATGCTGGATTTTCCAGCCTTTCAGTAAATGGATATCATGGGAAATGGTGTTTGTAGCTCTTGGGTGACACACTCAGCTCAAATCCACTACAGAACACCAGAATGAGTTAATGCTCATGCTACTATACTAGCTGAGGTACTATCTTTTTGATAAGTGAAGTAGAGGATGTATAGGGTGAGGCACTGAAGGGGTAAGCTTTTACAAGCACTACTGCAACTGCTCTTGGGAGACAGGGAAGCATGAGTGGGAATGGAAGGAGGAAGGGAACAATTTCCTCATCATTCTCCCTTGGCATCCATGAAGACTGAAAAACTAGGAAGAGTGAGGTCAAAGGAGGGTCTTTGCAACCTTGAGAAAGTAATGATGCTTTCTTGATGAAAGACAATGAAAAGCAAAGAACAAAGAAAGTATCCACTGACCAGCTTATAGTATGGAGCAGAAGGGAGACGAAGTTTAGAAGGAATGTGGTGATACTCTGCAGAGAAGTTGGCAGAGGAGGAAAGCAGTTTCCTTGTTTTCTCTGTCAGTTTAAAAAAAGCTTAGTGACCTCCTTATAGCAAATGTCCTTATACAGAAGAATGATCACTGAAAGCTGCACAGGCAGTGTTCCCACTTGTGCAAGGAGCACTGGACGGCAGGACTAAATACCTTCTCCACACTGTGTGTGCCATCTTTTTTATCAGCATTACTGCATTCAAAAATACTCAAATGTTTCAGAGATATTTTTTCCTAATCAATTCTTTCTAAAAAAGAACAAAATGCAGGTTATGGGGAAAGTACTATTTTCTTTCTGGAAATGCTAAACTGTATACTGCATTCTGTGAAAGGTAGATACTTAATTTTCAGTCCAAGGCCCTAGCTGGGGGTGGGACAGCAGTGAAGGTCTTAAATTCCTCCATGCCTACAAAAGGAGGTATCAGAAAATGCTCTAATCACAGTATTGGGGTGGCTGGGCCTACTATAATGAAACCTAAGTATTTGGTGTGCACTTAAGTGACATACAGGAAGAGATACTTTATTTTCATTTCTCTATTTTTTGAAGCATGCATATTGAAAAGAAAACATTAATAATTGATGAACATTTTTTATTGTTTCTCATGAAAAAGTCATGTTCAGTTTGTTGTGTGATGGGGCAGACATGGAAGTGTTAGGACGGTGGTTACGCCGTCTGTTGCGTGGTGTACACTGTTCAAAGTTTAATGAGCACATTCTAAGATGAAGAAAAACATTATGAGCTTATCAAACTTTGTCTCCTCTTATTCAGCCTGTGGCACTGTATGCAATTTATCTAAGTGACATTGAGAAACGGTTTCACTTAGTCAGTCTCTTCCAACATCTGCTCCAAAAGATGCATTGCCAATAGATTTGGTGGGAGGAACAGGTTTGTAATAGCACTCAGAAAGTTATGCTGTCCAAGAGGTAAAACCTGCATACCTGCATCTTAAATTGCTTAATGTAAGTCTGTTCCCATTGAGGTCAATGTAAGTTTAATCACTGATTGTTTTCCTGGGAACAGAGGCCAAAAGTAAGCACCTTTTAAAATCCCACACAACAATTTCTAGCACACAAATGTGGCTGCTACCAAGACAGTGAATTTTTCTGTCAAACAGAGAGCATGGTCCAGGTTTTTTTCATTTCATTTTGGACAAATTTCCATGGAGGGCAATGGGAGTTTGACAGAATTAGCTCAGAAGTCACTGTAAGACAGTAAGATTTCAACTGATATGTCTAAGATGCACAAGAGTATCGGTGAGTTAGATTTGCTGTGATGTGTACCAGGAAGTGTTGCCTCTATGCACAAGTGAAACCATTACCATGCACAAATGAGTTTCAGGAAAAGGATGAAAAATCTTCAGGGAGATCTAAAGGTCAGAATTTACTCTTGTTCCACAGACAACACAGAATATTGAGAAACATAAACAGAGCCTTCAAGGTCCCCATTTCACTTAAAAAATATTTTTTTAAGAATGCAAAAATGGGGGACTTGGAATGCAAGCACCAGGTAACTCCTTGACATGGATGCTTTGGTAAAGGCAGTTTTGGGAGACAATAGCCAGAAGCCACATGACCAGTGAAACAGATGCTTTATACTAGGCTGAACTGCTCCACAGAGCCATTTATTTAAGAGCTAATTCTGCTCTATGTGAAATTTTTGGTCTTCAGCTTTGAATACTGTCAGGGGAGACATCAGTTGGCAGCAGATGTGGAAAGCTATTCAAGTTGGCAACCTGAACAGCTTGGCTGGGGAACTTCATGCAATACTTAAATAAAATAAATAAATAAACAAGGAATCAGAATTGCATTAAGTGAATAAAGATTTTCCTGTACCAGATTTATAGTATTTTCTTATGAGGTCCATGGTATTTTATATTACTTAGGATATTGGCAGATTTTTACTGCTTTCTACACTCCTCTCTTTGTTTGCAAGTTTTGAATTTAAATATTTATTTGCAGAAAAGCAGAAAACAGCCAAATTTCAACACAATCATGCCAGCATTTAGCAGTGTTTCAACATCATCGTAAAAAATACCTAGATTCTAGGCTACTAGAAGAGTGTAGTCTTTTCTAAATGCGTTTTCATATCTAGCATCCTTGTCCTAATCTGCCCATTTCAGGTACTAAGTAATTTTCACTGAAGTTACATTCAATTATAGTGTGTGGGGTTTTTTTAAACAGCAATTCAATTACGCTGAAGATGACCTCCTGACAAATGGATATATGTTATGTTGTAATTGCAGCAGCTAGGTGAGCTCTATCACACAATATCCTTGTGACAAAACTCCTTGCCCCAGTTATCTGCTTCCTCCCTGTGATTGTGAGTGTCCCCGGTGAAAAATAACACTTAATAAGACATAATTGGAATGTCTCCACTTTTTTTCTTTTTTTTTTTAAGCAATTGAAAAGATGTAGAGAAGCACATTGAAGTGTTCTGTCCAGGGAGCTCCAGTGCATTTCCCTGGGTCTAGACCATGTGTGATGATCTCGTACTCAGTGATCTGAGAAGGAGTTTTACACTGAGACCGGCTCACAGCCCCCAGCAGCTGAGCGCTTCTAATGATAGTGTCAAAGAAAACTTCCCGCTGCAGAGCTCCACTAGTTATGAAATATGGGTCAGCTGCTTGGGCTATGACCATTGCATGTCAGTTAATATTTATCAAAGACAAAAATATCTTGCTGCAAGAGAGCAGCATTTGTTCCACTAGTTTGAAACCAGTTGTGCATGGTTTGGATTTAGAATTACAAAATTACTTTTGACTGTTTGAGGCTTAGCATCTATTTCAGTGCAGGCCATGGGTTTCAGAGAAGCACCAGGGAGGGGGGTGGGGAATTAAATTGCTCAAGAGGCTGTATATAGGTTAAGAATCCCTTTATATCTAGAATAACCATTTGTATTGCATATATGATTTCACTGGCTGATAACTGTAATCTGAAGCAAAGGGGCCATCTATCTGAATGGCAGGATGTGAGCTTCTACCAGATTTTGTGATCTGAAATCACGTGATGCCAGACAAGACCTTATGCATCAACTCTGAGCCATCTTGTGATGCAGTTTGTTCTCTTGGTTCCCAGAGTTATGGGAATGGAAGTAAACAATAATCATGACCTGATAAATTATAAGAACACGACATTTACATCCACGTGCAGACAAATATTTGCAGACGCAACTTCGTTATTAATAATTACTAGAGGACTTTAAATAACTTTGCAGGGATGTAAACATTCCATATTGTCAAAGACATGGGAACAGCCTATTGTCAAAGACATGGGAACACTGCCTAACAGCCAGTGAAGAGTATGAATCATAAAACAGGCATACTGCACCATCTTGTACCTTCACTTCTCCTTGCAAGAAGTGTGAACCTCATTTCTCCCATTATTTGATTGAACTAAGCTCTTTGGTTCTAAATATTCCTTTCTTGTGTGTGTGTGAAAAAGCTTAGAGAGAGGACAGGGAAGAAAACTTCTGTGAGGAATATGTGTACATATTATTCCGAATTGCTCATCCTTTTTATACCCTGTCCCTTTTTGGAATAAGCAAAGCTTGTTAAGTCAGCATTTCCCCTCAAACCAATAACTTGAGACATTGTAAATTTTCTTTAAAAAACTCTATCTTCTAAGACAAAATATTGCATCAAGCTGGTAATAATTGACTTTTTAGTGCTAACTACTCTAGCTTGAAACAGCATATGGAGTTTGGCTGCTGGATATTATTAGTGCCTTTAAATTTGGAGAGCAAACTTTTGTTCCGTTGAGGAGGGTGTTGGCAAATTGCCTGTGCCCGAGACACACTTAGCCTGCAAATAAATGTACCTAAGTAGAACAAAAAAATAATTCATGTGAGCCTGTTCATAGTAGTGTGCAGTTGCATCTTCAGCAAGTCAAACAGAAATGGCTTGTTTGCAATCAGCAGAAATAGCTCTGGTTGTGGTGGGGTAGTTGCAGGGAGAGGGCCGTTGTGGGCCTCCTCTGAGTGCTTCAGTGGGTGGCATCAGCCCTGCAGAAGTGCTTCCTTCAGTCTCCTTTTAAAAAAGGAGTCTGAAAAGTCATGTTATTTTATACTAGTCTGTTGAAAAAATATGTATATCTTGGAATTCTTCCTATTGATGTGAATGATGTCTTTATATAGCATTTACTCTGTGGCAAATAATCATTGAGAAATGCTAAAAATCCAACACAGTCTTTGTTTTCAGCATGTACTGCTATGGAACACAGACAGCATGGCTGTTTGCTTACCATGCTGGTTTCTCTGGTGCATTGGTTTGGCAACTATATCACCTGTATATGATAATGCACTCAGGGAGAAATCTTTTGAGTCAAACAAATGACTTTGATAAGCTATCAATATTTGACTAAGAGGCTGTTGGAAGCACACCCACTTAGCTGAAATTAAAAGAGTAGAATTAAGGACAGGCGATATAATCCAGCTTGACAAACTAGTTAAATATTGACAAGAAGCGGAAGAGCAGCAGTGCTGGGGCTGGAGAGTAAAGCACACCCTTGCTTTTTCTCATTGAGCACATCCAGGATTTTCAGATCCAGAATGAGTGGCTGCAGAAACCCCAGTGATCCAGCCCAGTATAATGACCTGTGTGACTTATCATTTCTTCAGTTGTTGAAGGTAGGTCTGCTCTCCCAGAAGGGCAGCTCCTGAGGAGCAGCACCTTATGAGGAAGCTGGGTGGACAACTCGAAACTGGTTTAACTTCAAGGGGATATTTTTATCATGAGTCATGCAGTTACAATCAGGCTTATACTGTTCAAAATTTAATGAATTAAAAAATAGGCAATGAAACGTAATGTGGTACATTTCCTACCTTGTAACTCAGAGCGATTATGCACATATGCATGTGTGTGTTTGTTTTAAAATGTTTTTTAGTTGGTAGAATTATTTTAAGTCTGTGCTTAAAACCAGCTATTAGCTAATGGAGAGACCTCATTGTCAGGGGTATTAGGAGATTACAGATTCATTTGCCATAATGCACAGAGATAGTCCAAGTGGTCTGCTTTCTGTTTATGTGTTTGTTTAAATTTATTTACATACTTTAACCCATTCCCTAGCATTTTATCTTTCAACATAATCCTTTCATAATCTATAAGGTCAGGCAGAGATGCTGCTCCACATGATAACTGAAGAGCTATGTAAATAAAATCTGACATATTAACTGCTTTGGATTCCTGTAGTTTCATATTTTGAAATAAAAAAATGTAGTGTAGATATGGGAAACAGCCATGTTTGCTTTTCCAACAGGGTAATTAGTCAGCAGCTGGAACTTTTAAAACCAAATAACAGGAACCAATCACCTTCTCTCTACTCCCACAGTGGCAGTGAAATTAGGACACAGAGGAAAATAAAAAAAAATAAAGAATGTTGGCATTTTGGGTTATTAGCACAAATTATTTTAAACCAAATAATATATAAACCAAACTGTAACAAGCACGCAGGAGAGCAAGCTATAAAGTATTCAGTGTTTATTTTAACATGTAGTCTCCTTGGGAGACATTCCATAAACATGTGATGATACAGATGTCAGATATTGATTTTTATGTACCCCCATAAC
Organism: Dryobates pubescens; assembly: GCF_014839835.1. Lineage (NCBI taxonomy): Eukaryota > Metazoa > Chordata > Aves > Piciformes > Picidae > Dryobates > Dryobates pubescens. Next base: position 48,545,861 of record NC_071613.1, on the reverse strand, counting down.
TAGAGCATTGCCCTGTACAATTCCAGTGTGCCATATGGCCTGAACATACCATGCAATTCATTAGTGAACATATTACAGCTTTATATAGCCTCAGAGAAACATGGCAACATGTGATGTAATGCTCATGGACAGTAGTTTGCTGGCTCATTTACCAGTGCTTTAAATAGAATGATGCTGGGCACATTAAATTTGATATTTGTTGCTTCTAAAGCTGGGAAATTCCCTGCACTCCTTTGTGGTCTTTTCTGTTAGCAGTCCCTCGGTATGAATTGTTTCAGGAAAAGAAGAGGGCTATGGACAGAGGCAAGTCTAATGTATATATGAATACTGATGTACAGTCGGTATCGCCTGGTTCTGCAAACACTGGGTGCAACACTGAATGCCTGTTCTGTTCTCAGGCTGCAATCACAAGCACGTTCTTGATAAAAAACTTGGAGCCTGTCCCATGGCGCTGTAGCTAAGGTACCAAACTGAGAAGAAAGCCATACGTGAGACTATTTGATTAAGGATTAATATGCCGCAACTTCATGTCATTAGGAAAACTTAAGCAATTTTGCTGCCTTATAACATAACATTTGGTATCTTGAAGAGCTTCAGGTCACTGATGTGTATGGCACCAACATCAAAATCAGCTCTCTTTTTCTGTCCTGAGTAAATTTTCTAAATGTACAATGGCATATTGAGTCCATATTTCACAGTGTAAAGCAGCCAGCATTTGGTAAAAATGAAAAGCATTCATTGATTACTCTTTGGACACATCCAGAACCCTTCCACATGTTGAGCTGCCTGGGTGTGACTCCCTGTTGTGTTACTGGAGTTTTGTGCTGTTGCAGCTTTATTGAGATCAGGGGAGTTGCTGTGGCTTAACCCAGAATTGCACAGTGATGACATCAGCCTTGTTAATCCAGGAGGGAATTCTGCACATGGAAAGGTTTCCAAACTGAATGTAGTTTTTCAGAATGGAAAAATGGGGATGGGAATCCAATCCAACATGAGGAACTGATGCTATTATGTACAAAAAACAATGGAATGGCATCTTTTCTATAATTTAGTGATACAATTCCAACAACCTACTTCAAAGACTGCGTAAGAATATAAAAGAGTACTAAACCCAAAAGATGAAACTATATACACACACACACACACATATGTATATATATCCATGGAGAAGGGCAGACATGATTTAAGGAAAGTATTCTGAGATACTACAGAAATCTAAATTTAAAGTTTTGTATTCAGAGCTTTTTGTTGTGTTGGATTTGACCCTCTTGGGGCAAATGTCTAACCGTGGGTTATTTCTACTCTATGCTGATGGTGGTGACCTCATGTTCCTGCATTCCTGATGCCGATGCAGAAGAGAATGCAACTATGGATTTCCCACCAGGGATTCTTAAAATAGAGGGACTGTTTTCTTGTGCCCTCAGGCTTTCAAAAGGACAGTGATTTTCTTTAAACAAAATCTAAATGCAGAAAAGAAAGGCCCAGAAATATCCCACATCTTTTGGATATAGGCAAAACTAAGAAAGAAAATCTGTAGAGGGAGATTGAAGCAGAAATGCACGTTCTCAGGCATGTCCTTTGCCAGAGCGTAAGATAAAACACACAAAGGTAAATTAGAGGGGGAAATGTGGACATAGAGTACTGTCTGTGGGGAGGGATGCACAGAGCTCCCACAGATGTTCCCAGGCATCAAAGCTGTGCAAATACTTTGGAAATCTGATTAAAAAACCCAGAGATTATCAGCACGTTCTCCAGGGAAGTGTCATGAAGGCCATGCAGGACAGTCAGTACAATAAGCAGCTACATTTCCTTTTGGCTTTCATTGAAGGAAGAAGAATTTCTTTAGCAAACAAAGCCCAGCTGTCTTGTGAGTGTAAAATATCCTCTATTCATTTGTTTGGCTGTTCTTGCAAAGCGTTGCACTGTTAGCCAGGAGGAAGTACATATGCAGGTGGACAAAATGTAGTTTAAGATGAAGTTGGGATAAGATTCAAGACTTTTTCTTTTTTCATTGCTGCAAGTGGACAGAGTGAACTCAGTTTTCCTCTCATATGAAAAAAAAGGCCTCAAGTAGCAGAGAGCTATTTTACCATGAGACAAACTTCTTGTTTCATGCCTAGCTCCAGAAGAAGGACAGCACTTAGTGATGTGCAGGCAACTTAGCATAGCACATCTTCTCCTTGGTAACTTTCTTTCCAAAGAGAACTTGATCATTTTAGGTGAATAGCTCATATTTTTCAGATCCCTGTATCTAAAACCAGGTTAAAAAAGAGACAAATCGAGAAAGTTGCTCTGAGTTGGCTTGAAATGAAGCAAATATCCAGAGATTTCTGTTAGAGTAGCAATCTTAACAATAACCACTGCTAGAGACTTCATTCCATGCATACTTGAATGTTAGCTCTGATTTGGCTTTGAATCTGAATGCTGACTCCGTTCTCATGCTGCATCCAGAGCCTAAATATATTTTCTCTATCCCATTTATTTTCCCAGGCTTCGTTAATTAATAAGATCTGTGTACATTCCAGTCCAAGCTCCAGATTTTGACATCCTATGGACTTCAGCTATTTAAAGCACAATTCCCATGAATAAGTCATAGTAAACAAGAGTCAGCAGGAAGTTATTATATGTTGCTTAAAAAGTAGTGAGTGCTAGATTAAATAAATACCATGTCTTTTTAATGCTCTGTCACACAGATTAAAATCAGATAGAGCTGTTATTGAATCTGGCCCAGAGGTTACAAAATAAAATAAATACAATGAAGTTGATTTGATTCTCCTGCTTGTTTCACTCTAGTCAGAGAAAGTGTGTGCTTATGGAGGCATATCAAAGATTTTGAAGGAATCCAGAAGTACTTCTACTCTGCATCTCAGAAGCTTGTGAAAAAGCATTGTAGTTTGGGGAAAACTATTAAATAATCAGACTCAACATATTAGTTTTTAGTCAGTTGTCACTTAGTCAGTTGTCTGCTGGAGGGTAGAGAGGCTCTGCAGAGGGACCTCGACAGGCTGGGCAGTTGGGCAGAGTCCAACGGCATGAGATTTAACACATCCAAGTGCCGGGTTCTGCACATTGGCCACAGCAACCCCATGCAGAGCTACAGGCTGGGGTCAGAGTGGCTGGAGAGCAGTCAGGCTGAGAGGGACCTGGGGGTGCTGGTCGACGGTAGACTGAACATGAGCCTGCAGTGTGCCCAGGCAGCTAAGAGGGCCAATGGCATCCTGGCCTGCATCAGGAACAGTGTGGCCAGCAGGAGCAGGGAGGTCATTCTGCCCCTGTACACTGCACTGGTTAGGCCGCACCTCGAGTACTGTGTCCAGTTCTGGGCCCCTCAGTTTAGGAAGGATGTTGACTTGCTGGAACGAGTCCAGAGAAGAGCAACAAAGTTGGTGAGGGGTTTGGAACATAAGCCCTACGAGGAGAGGCTGAGGGAGCTGGGGTTGCTTAGCCTGGAGAAGAGGAGACTCAGGGGTGACCTTATTACTCTCTACAACTACCTGAAGGGAGGTTGTAGACAGACGGATGTTGGTCTCTTCTCCCAGGCAAGCAGTACCAGAACAAGAGGACACAGTCTCAGGCTGCACCAGGGGAGGTTCAGGCTGGATGTTAGAAAAAAGTTCTATACAGAAAGAGTGATTGCACATTGGAATGGGCTGCCTGGGGAGGTGGTGGAGTCGCCATCACTGGAGGTTTTTAGGAGAAGACTTGACAGGGTGCTTGGTGCTGTGGGTTAGTTGCTTGGGCGGTGTTGGATTGGTGATGGGTTGGACGCGATGATCTTGAAGGTCTCTTCCAACCTGGTTTATTCTATGTATTCTATGTATTCTAATACCACACTCCTATTTATGCAGTGAAAACTCTGCAGCTATTCTGTATGATTGAGCTAAACCAACTGTTTGGCAGGCGAATGGGGATTTTGAAAATCAGAAGATGCTTCTTTTGGTGTTTGGTTTTTAACTATGGAAAGAGAAGCTTGAGAGGAACAAAATTTTACTCTATGATTGAATGAGTGAAAATAAAGTTGCATGTAAAGTTTCCTATATGAAGCAAGTTAGTTTGAGTGTTCATGCTAGTTTGTAAAAGAATGCAACATCTGTCTTGGTAATGTTTTTCATTGTTTTTTTGTATCAATTTAAACAAAGCCAAGGAGAACAGCAAAGATGTTGTAAGAACGGATTTCTAAGCCAAGTTCACAAATTGGCTTTAAAAGTGATTAATAACCACTCAACATAAGCAGGCAATATAATGTAATCACACCTGGGTAAGACACGAGGGGTTTCATCAGGCTCCCCCTGCAAAAGCTGCAGAAAACAGTTTTTGTTAGTTACATCTTGTGTTCCTGGTAAAGTTCCCTTCAGCATGGAGAAGAGTTTTGCCCTGGAAGTAAACATGGATTTGCTCATTAATGCAGCATGTTATCCTCATGTAGAACCAGCCACCTTGCCTTAAACAAACTGATTTTGTGCCAGTGGTGTGACACTGCTCCAGTTGCTGCACCCTCTTGGTATACCAGCCCTGTGTAGCTCTCCCTGGTCATAATATCACTGTATAGGATATAGTTTCAACTCAGGCTGGGTTTTGAGGAAAAAGTCTTTGCAGCTTGGAGTTTCCTAGGATTGTGTTCCAATCCTTGGACCTGCCTAGGACAGAAATAAAATTGCATGGCAGCTCTTCCCTGAGACTGGGGATTTAAAATCCAATTTGGGGCTTTAGTTTTGAAATGTCACTTGAATCCTTCTCAAACATTGTCTACCGTGTTCATTTCTCCTACGTAATTCACTCTTCAGGCTCCAAAATATGACATAAAATGATATTTTTTAAGATGTAGTATCTGGAATATGATGAATATTTTCAAAGCTTAATAGGAAAATAAACTATGGGAACAGCTATGTGTTTTTAGAAGCAAGAACAGAAATGCAGAGTGTCAGCAGTGTATAGTAAAAGAAATTTACTTATAAAAATAATAGAAGATTTTATTTATTCATTTTTAGATAAATCTTGTACTGTGGACTCTTTATGTTCTATATGAGTAATGAATAGCTTTGTGAATTATTGTTTGGGTTTTTTTGTGGAATACAATCAAGTGGCACCTTACAGGTAAAACTGCTTTCACAAATAACAGGCAAAGCCTGTCTGACCCTTCAGTATGTATCATCCTAAATAGTGATGGTCCCTCTGTTACCACAGTTTGCTGTGATCCCATATGGTCTATCTACAGACTGCCAGACATATGGAAAAAGAAAAGCTTGGACTGCACATATGATGACAGGCCAGATAAAGCCTTCAGATATTCTGCAGTAAGGTCCAGTTGGCTCAAAGGGTTTGTTTGTATCACATTTGAACGTGCCAGTTGTGAGGTGAGTCACTGCAGACTTTTTTAGCCTTATTGATTTATTACTGCATATCTATTTTTAATTCATAGGTATTCAAAAGCAGAGAAGCTATTTTCAGTGCGCAGGCACAGGCACACAAATCAATCTAGTTCCTCCATAATCTTAATAAAACAAACATCTGTTTGGCAAAATATTTACTAGTCAATGCCAGTCCCTAATAAGGCACATACGGAAACACTGATTGAAGGAAGCAAAGGAAAAACAGGACAAAAAAGACACTCATTGAATGCAACTGCTAAAAGGTGGATAGTCTCTATAACTGCTCCCAATGGTTTGGGACATGATTTTAAAGGTGTTTTGGTAGCTATCACACATTCCATTCAGGGGTTCGCTGGACTGCCAGTGGACTGGACTGTATGATGCAGCAGGAGCAGGTGTCCTTGTTACCTCCAAGGCAGTGGTGGTCCATGCCCTGCATGCATGCAGCTTTAGCTGCATTTATTCATGTTATATTTTTAATCCCCAAACTGAACTTTAGCTTCACATCCTGGATGTACACATATATTTATGGACATTGGTACTGATATTATTAATTTGCTCAGCCATTTACTAAAAAGCAGTGTCTATCACTTGTGTATGTTGTAAACTGCAGTAAGGTAAGACACAAGTCTGTTCTGCAGAAGCTTTGAAAACTGGAGGAAACAGGTCAGGTAGAGAGACCTCATCTAGGCAAAGAAATCCTCCACTTTAAAACATTTCTGTGGTAAGAGTAAGAGTTCTTGCTGGCACGTTCGATGGAGTGGTACTGAAAACGAGACAAACGTAATACAGACAGGGAAATCTCTTCTGAATTATTTTCCACTCCAGTCCTGACATACATTAAATCCTGGATTTGTCTCTGGTTTATAAAATGTGTTTTTAAGAATTTTATTATTTTTATGGGTTTTTGTTTGCTTAGTTGTTTTGTCATTTGGTTGGGTTTTTTGGTTTTGTTTTGTTTTGTTTTCCCCTCTGTGGAGTCTAAATTGCAAACAAATATTGGATTCCTGCATGTATCTCCCAGGACTGCCCTGCACTGCCAGCTCATGCTGGAGAGGCTCTGTGCAAGCATCTCTCTCTTCCATGCTTGGCATTTGTTATCTCATGTTCCTCTGGAAGCTTTGTTCTCTCAGAATCATAGAATAGTTTGGGTTGGAAGGGACTTTAAAGGAGGTCATCTAATTCCAACCTCACTGCCATGGGCAGGGACACTTTCCACTAGATCAGGTCTTGGCTGTTGTTTCCTGCAGGATTGTGTTTCAAATCTGACATCCTGAAATCACATTTCTGAGATTAGCCAAGTGTCTGTCCCTCATCGCTGTTCTCACTACCAGTCCCCAAGAGAGACAGCTCCCAGTGTCAGTCCATCTCTTCCTTAACTTTTATCCATTTACATCAATTCTCTACTTTGCACAGAGTTCAGCTGTGTCTTGACATCAGACATTTCCTTTAATGCCACCAAAATATCTATGAACAACTTTTCTATGAAATATTTTGTCATAGTAAATAGAACTTTATGTTTGCAGGGAGGCACTAGGAAGCCCAGCAGATCTGCTAATGTCTGGATGTTGTGTTGTTTGAGAGATGAGTTAATGCAATGGCATTTTAAATGTAATGACCTAAATACTCTTTCAGCTGACTAAAGTAAATGGACAAATGAAGCACATTGTTGTTTATGCTTCATTGTGTAATGTTTTAATACTCTGTCATGTTTGGTGACAAGGACTTCAGCTTAACCCATACTTTTAATAACTTCATTGAAAATCTTAATTAGAATTTTACAATCCTGAGGAAAATCTATCAGGTAGCTGGTTTTTTCTCTTAAATTTTCTAAACTCACCAGCCTGTGACAAAAGTTAAGATAAGAAGTCTCTTGCTATGCTGTGCAGTGCTCCCCAGTGCTTCTGGCCAGGATAAATCCAAGGCTGAGCTAGAGCTATACCTTTCAGTTGGCTCTCAGTACTACGTGCCACCTTTCTGGGACCAGCACAGGAATGATGTGTGGATGCTCCTTCTGTTCCTAAGTGTGAGCAGCTGGGCTCAAATCATGACCTTCAAGAAAGACTCCGTAAAAGCTCACATCTTAGGTAGGAAATTACCTCACTGAGCTCCTGAGCCAAATTTACAATGAGAATTGGCACACACTGAGCTTCACAAGGGAAAGGGGAAGCTCTGCTGGATGAATTCTGCTCTGTTCTCCAAGAAAGCATTTAAGACCAGGGTCTGCAAAAGCCTGGGCTGTTGGAGTGCCCGAGTCCTGTAGCTATGGAGCCCACAGCCCGGTATGAAGGGTGGGACATCTCAATTCTGGTGCATTTAGAGCCTTCACAAAATATGGAGATGTCTCAAATGGGACTGCACAGCAGCCAACATGCTGTGTGTGGAGGTGCCTTGCTCTACTTAGTGTGTATTGGTGGCTGATTCAGAGGCTGTAGGCAAGCACCATGCAGACACTTACAATCAGAGCTGTCTCTGGGCAAGGTATTCCCCCTGCAATAATAATCAAAGAAAGATGTTTGGCAAAATACTTAAAAATCACTGCCAGTAGATAAGAGATTGGTTCATTCTAGTTCTGCTTTAGAGTTTTGTTTTGTTTTGTTTTGTTTTGTTTTGTTTTAATTTGGAGGTTATTGAAAGCAAAGACTCTGGCTCATCCTTTGTAGCAGAGAGTCCTTTAGCTGGAGTCCTGCCAAGAGGACCATGTTGCAAAGCAAGCTTTCTATCTATTGTCTGACTGAAGCTCCTGCAGACATTTGCGGGTTCACCTGTAAGTTTTAACCTTGGCAAACACTTCTTGGATTGCAGTGAGGGAACAATTAGTGTAAGAACTGTGGAGATGGGCTCATGTAATCAAAATTTGTGTGAAGTACAGGGCTTTAGGGATTGACATGGTAAGGACAGCATTTACTGGAGCATGCATCAAAAAAATCTTACTTTTATAGGGTATGTAACTACAAGGAGAAGGAAGAGTGGGAAAATTATATCTGGAAAGTATTTTGTTTGCCAAATTTCTTTGTTTTAAACATCTTACATAGTTATATGCTGTATGAAGACAGACCAGGAACAGAAAATCTGGCAAGCATCACTAGGGTTTTTCTGGTTTTGCCTGACATTAATCTGCACTTTCTTTACACTCTGATTATCAGTTCTCAGTTACTTTTTGTGCTCCCAACTTGGAATTAAATGTGACAAACCATGCTTAAGAACCAGAATTCATTCTGGCAGACAGATGCACTGGTTACTCATTCTGAGCTATGCACAAAGCTGTGTGATCTGTTCAGGTATCTTTATAGAGCATAGCTAAGGCCACAAATGACTCTATGGAGCTGGAAATGTGAATTTGAAGATACTGGCTGTTTAACATCAGAAATAACATGGAGTATTAATAAGACAGGTCTCATGTTACTGTTAGTTTCCTTGATTCCCTCATAATTGCACAAACTACTCACACATCTTCTGGTCCCCCACTCTGTGGAATAATTTACAAGCATACACTATTTTAGAGTCTTTCAAACTCTGCTGCACAAGTGAATAAATGGTGGCAGCTTTATAAACCCCTTGACACTGTTCTAGCATTTAAAACCTCTGTTTATCCAGGATTCAGCAAGGACAGAAATGACTTTCATGACAGAACTCTTGTAATGCTCCCTGCTAAAGCTCAGCTCCTTAGGATGCCATTCATTAGCTCTGAAATTTATGGCTACTGTATAGTGGCTTCAGGCAGAATAGGGCAAACATTTTTAATGAAGGAGTACTAGGTTTTTTCCTTGATCCATGTAAGTCAGTGTCTGATGTTATCTTGGAGATAACTAACAAACATTGAATAACATTGAGTTTAAAATAGAACAAGCTGCTCACCTTGCCCTGGTCAGGAAGCTCTCCAGAACATCCCCCCCGCCAGGACTTCTCAGTGTGCTCCTCTGCACCCAGAAGGTTTACTCTTTTATGTGAATATAAATATGTTCAGGGAGTTATAAAGAAGAGGAAGTTTAAATGTAAGCAAAATAGTGAAACCAGCAAAAGTAGCATGGCGAGTTACCAGGAAATGACAATATTTATAAAGAGTATTGAGACAGGAAAAGCACAAAGATGGTGCAGATGAGTGCAATGTGTCAGTAGACATGGATTCCCATGGAGAAAGTCTGAGGGTGGGATGGGAGCCCTGAGTCTGACCCTTCTTCTCTGCCCACCACAGGGAGAAGCTGTGGATATGGAACAATCCTGGAAGTCTGCATTCTTCCTGGAAGTCTTCATCCTTTTATTCTTTAGAGAACCCTCTTTTTGTTGTTTGTTTGGATTTTTTTGTGTGTGGTTGATTTGTTTGTTTGTTTTGTTTTGTTTTGTTTCTTACCAAGAGAACTCTTACCTTCTAAAAGCATGTGATTTGAAGTGGTATCAAGCTCACAAAGGACACCAGACTAAAATTGCGACTTAAAAACTATTTCTGTTTTCAGTGTGCTGTTCCTTGGTTTGGAAGCCATCAGCCTTGCAGTTTAGGGAACAGTTGTACCTTTGCAAAGGTCAAAGACCTCACTAAGGACCTGTATGTACTTTTCTTCATATACAGAGATGCAGTATGGCCATCACCTAAGTTTTAGCTAACAAAATTGTAGTAGTGTGCCGTGATGCAAACATATTCTCAGAAGTAAAAGATATGCCCCACAGGAAAATGATCAGTGCTTGTCTTATTTCTCTTCATAGCTTGTATTACACTTCTTAAGTACTTCGTAATGCTTGGATATATTTTTAGCCTGCAGTTGCAGTTTTTCTGTCTGAAGAACAAAAATAAGACAAGCTATAACTTAGACGTTTCCAAACAAGTAAATGTCCTGTCTGTGTCCTGGAGACTGGGTCTCCCTCCTGGGATTCTGCCCTTTACTTCAGCACAGACTACAGCTTCAAATTATTTAGACCAGAGGGTTTGGGTACCCTCACAGTTACTGTCATGTCTTTCAATCGTCTCATCAGTAGAACGTGTTGCTTTGGCTGAGTGGTCATAAAGCCTCAGTGCATTACTGACACTCACTGACAGTGCTTCAGTCACACAGTGAAGGAATTAAATACCAAGCAGTATGTGAATGTAATGATAAATAATACATGCCATGGGATTCACATTAAATGTAAAAATCTTCATTTGTTAAAACAGTAAGATAATGATGAAGGAACTCTTCTGTACCACAGACTGTTTTGGAATGTGCATTTACTCGACAATTATATACAGTCATTATAACACCTTTTTTATTTATAGCAAGGAATCTGTCAGTCAAACTTTAAAAGTCTGCACCTTTAAATACTACCAAAGACCCTAACACATGGACAGTGGCATCCCTACAGCTATTGAACTTGTCTTTGTTCAAGAAGAGGCTTAAATGTATATCTGAGGGCACAGAGCAGGCAGGCTGTGCTCTGGTAAAGAAAAATACATCTGGGTTCCCCAGCCACATTTATTGGTTCACTGATCTGTTCTAACTTGGATAGAGAGAGGTTGCAGAATTAGACTCTTTTATATAACAAATAATCTGGCCCATGATGAATGGATTCTCTCTCCTCATACTGCAGGTTATGAGTATCGGCAGAGTATCTGCAGAGTATCTGCAGGGTATCTTTATTGGTACATACTATACTGATTAGCTACAACTATTAGTTTCGATCCTCATCTCTATCTTAGGATCATATGATGTTAGGGGTTGGAAGGGACCTTCAAAGATCATCAAGTCCAACCCCCGTGCCAGAGCAGGACCATAGAATCCTGCACAGGTCACATAGGAATACATCCAGATGGGTCCTGAAAGCCTCCAGAGGAGACTCCACAACCTCTCTGGGCAGCCTGTTCCAGTGCTCTGCGACCCTCCCAGTGAAGAAGTTCCTCCTCAGTTTGAGGTGGAACTTCCTGTGCTGTAGTTTATATCCATTGCCCCTTGTCCTGCCCTCAGATACTTATAAACATTTATTAAATCCCCTCTCAGTCTTCTCCCCTCCAGACTAAAAAGCCCCAAGGCTCTCAGCCTCTCCTTGTAAGGCACATGCTCCAGTCCCTTAATCATCCTGGTGTTGTCTGCTGGTATCCAGGGGAAAAATTCACTCTTGCAGAACTTCTTTTTTTTTTTTTTTTGCTTAAAACTTGTTATCTTCATCTGAAAAGCACAGATTTTCCTGCCAAGCACAATGATAATGATGGAAAGATTTCATTGTAATAGCCACCATTGTGCTTTATTTTATGAAGTATTGGTGGGTTTGCTCTTTTTGCATGGAGGCAAAGCAAACCATGAACTGCAGTTGTACACTGTGAAAGATTTATGGAAAATAAAGTTATTTTAAAATCCCCTCCCACCACCTCCCTTTTCCCACCCCACCTGCCCCTTTTCCACCCCACCTGCCCCATTTTCCCCTCAAATCCCAGAGCACCTGGGCTCTGTTGGAGTCTCCTCCCACCCCAGGTGTGAGCCACTTTGCCCTCTCCACCCACTCCCCTTTTTAATCCCCCCCCAGGTAAGGGAGAAGCCCTAAGCTGAGCCCATCTGGGCTGAGGATCCTCCTCTCATCACTGGTGAGTCCTCATGGTGCACACTGGGTGATGGTGGTGGTGACAACAAAGGCCGGGGGGCCTGGTGGCCCCCCGGCTAGGTAGGAATAGGATTGATGACTTCTCCAATATCATCCATGGGTGCTCTCTGGGCCTCCTTACTGAGGCCCAGCTCCTCTGTGTGGCAGCTTGGCTGTTTGAAGGTCTTGTCCCTGGCTCTGGGGTGGGTGCAAAAGTGGTGATGATGAAGCAGAAGCTGTTTTGGCAGGGTGGAGTATGGCACAGAGGGAGCAGGAGCTGCTTTAGTAAGATGAAATAGGGTGGTGGGGAGGAGCAGGAGGGGGAGAGACAAAGTTATCTCTTCACCTTTTTTCCAACATGTGTAAATGGCTATAATCTGTATTACTGAGTCAGATTGGGTAGATTATTTTCTAGACTAAATAAAATCAACTACACTGCTCTGCAGAAGAATTGTCACAGTGGGGCCAGTCTTAGGCAAAAACTACAATGAATGTCTTCCAAAGTGTGTGGCAGGCTACACAAAAGATGTAATCTCCAGAGGAGCACAGTAGCTTTATTACTTGACATATTTCTTACTTAATTTGAATGACTGTGACCAAGTGTGCAGTTACACTGAATATGCATTTAATTCTTTTTAAAAAGATGTGACCACATTTCATCCAACTCATTTCAGTGAAGGACAGAGGAGGTACATTACTTTAGTTGTTTTTTGTACCCTGAAAGATGTTCTGGGAAAGTAGGTAATCAAATCAGAAGTGTAACAGAGATTTTGTGAGGATTTTTTCCAAGTGCTGTTTGGATTTTAATGTGAACAAAAGTTTGCTTGGCTTGGGGCTTTAGTTATTTGGGACAACCAAAACTCAGATGCTACATTATCCTGCACTTGCTTGGCTGCCTTCATAAGAGTATTTGTGAGCTTGGCACACCTTTCATTTGAAATGAAGTGGAAAATCTCCACAACCGAGTCTGGTTTTGAGTTTCATCACATAACTTTCAAGCTACCATAATCTACAGTGAATTTTCACTAAAACAAACTATTTATTTCCTCAGAGTTATTGAAGAGAGTAATAAAATGTGGATTAGCTGCTTAAAACTTTTATGAAAACTTATTTTCAGTATGTGAAAGGAAAAGAAAATGATTATTCAGTCTCTATGATGGAATGGAGAGAGAGAAATTTAAAATCAGATCAGTCTTTCTCGCAGTGTCTCTAAAATCCATGATACTCTGTGCACTTTGTACCAGTGTCAGACACAGAAAGCTCATGAATGATCTACCTTTGGAGACGTGTCTGCCATGGCTCCAGCCCTACACCTCTTCCTATGAAGGTTAAGAAAAATAAGAGGTCAGTAGCTAGTTCCTGAATTGCTGCTGAAAGCCAAGGTTTAGCACCCTTTCAGTAGTGTGAGGTTGAATTTATTATAAGAGAACTTAATGATAAAACTCCCAAAACATTTCTCTGAACTACAGAAAATGGAGATTTTCTGTTCCTCAAGTTCTTAAAAGTTCCTGTCTACCTTCAAGAGGTGCTGGACAAACTTCTGTATTTCAACTCCTTTCATTGTTTTGAAAGGTGCTTGGACTTACCAGTTGTGCTGGTGATTGCCATATGAAATTAAAACAGAATAACATCTCAAAGATCAGGTGCCAGTCTACAAACAACAGAAGCTGACATGTCCTACTGAAATTCTTGTTGTCCTAAAATCCCATGAAGCACTTCCTGGCAGTGACACCACAGTTATGTCACACGTCTGTGAATTATCAGAACACCACCAGACGTCTGTGTAATCAATCAAAATTTCTTAGGTACCCTTTTACACTAATTTTCTCTCTGTTAATTCACTTCAAAGCGTGAGATAATTGCAAGTTCCGATGTGTCCTGATATTATAGGTCACTGCAATTTTCTTCTCTCCAGTGTATTTACCAGCCCTTCAGCTTTGTTTGTGAGCAGATTTGACCATGGTTGAACCTATATCAAAAAGAGCATTCAACAAAGCACTACTCGTTAGCCCTTAAATTCGTTGTTTGTTAGCTGACTTACATTCCTGCACAGCAACCCAAGCAGACAGAGAGGCACAGAGGGAGCCTTGGCAGGAATGAAGAGACTCTGCTGGAGGATTTATGAATGCACAATTGATGTTTTCTACAACAGCATGACAGCCTCTTCTTTTAATTGTGCTCCATGGCATAGAGCTGCTTGTGCACTTGTGGAAAGTGTTCTGTGGCAGCTAATTTTTAAACTTAATCTGCAGCCAGTTAATAGGTTGCAATCCAAGCTATTGGACATACAGCCAGCCAACCAAACACATTTACAGTTCATAATATTGATCATTACAGAGCATTATATATAGGAATGAAGCCAAATAGCTTGGAAAATCTACACATGGAGTGCCAGTCCATGTAGCAGCATGTGTCATTATGGCCATCACCTTCATTCTCTATGCTCTTCGTTGAGTAGACAGATCAGTCCAAGGCCTCAACCCCTCATCTTTAAAAGCTGTCTGGTGACTGGACTCTGCTGGCTTTGAGATCACTTCTTTTGTGACTAACACCTTCCAAACAGCTGCATCACAAATTGCAGAGAAGCTACTTTTTTATTGTGGGAAGTTTGAGACTGTAGGAAATAGAATTTTTTCCACAAGCCACATAAAATAAAGATAAAATCAACTCTTCCCAGAATTAAAGGTCAAATTTGTTCCTTCAGTTTTAGATTTACATCAGTAATTTCATCCCACATATAACCTGCTCAGCTGAGTACACAAATGGACACAGTAAATGAAACTATTTCTCCTGGAGAATGAGAAGGGAAAGATAAAGTGGATGGTTTATTATTTCTTCTTTTGGATGACCTGAGTTTCTTGGATAAGCTGGTGAGGAAACCATATAGATTGCAGCTTAGGGAAGATGTATGAAATAGGGCAAAAAGAGTTGCAGTTGGGTGGTCTTCCATAATTTCTAATTCCTACCTGTCAGTGAGCATATGTGCATGTATTGGATGTGAACTGGGGCTAAGAACAAGTCTCAGCAGTCTTCTTATTTTCTTTTCTTTTTCTTGCTTGCTTGCACCATTCGGAGCTATCTGGGCTGCATCACTGAAGACAAAAATACTCAGCCTTGCAAGTGAACAATAGATGTAATCTATTAATTAACCCATAAGACTGTACTGCCAGCACCAGAACAAGAGGACACAGTCTCAAGCCGCACCAGGGGATGTATAGGCTGGATGTTACAAAGTAGTTCTTCATAGAAAGAGTGATTGGCCATTGGAATGGGCTGCCCAGGGAGATGGTGGAGTCACCGTCACTGGAGGTGTTTAGGAAGAGGCTGGATGGGGTGCTTGGTGCCATGGTTTAGTTGATTAGATAGTGTTGGATGATGGGTTGGACTCAATGATCTCAAAGGTCTCTTCCAACCTGGTCTATTCTATTCTATTCTACTTTCCTAGTGACATTGATCTAAGACCATAACATGGATCTAAGATCCTGAGTGGCAAAAAAATCTCATGTTTAGTTATAAAACATGGTGCTATCCTCAATGAGATGAGTCTCCTGATATCCTCATGTCTGGGAAGTGCCAGGCAGGAATAAACAGGGTTGTTATCTCCAGGATAACTACCATCCATCACCAGGTGCTTAGTGCCACATTGCTGCTGGCATTTTAGCATGAACCTTGCTTCAGAAATGTATGCTTTGGGATAAGGGCTAGTCAAAGCCTGGTAGCATGGCTGTTCACAGAGATTCTCCTATTCAGTATATTTATAGCTGTGTCAGGTAGGAATACAAAACCATGTGGTGGGTTCAGTGGTGTTCATTTTTGGTTTACTATGTTAGAGCTTTGCATAATTCAGACCCAAATGGCAATAGAGTACATGTATTCCAGGGACCAGGCTGAGCCTGTGTGACCTGAAAAAGTTTTCTGTACTGTCACTTGACATTCTGAAGTTTGGAAAGCTGATAATGAATGGAGGTGGTGCATCCCAGAATGATTGTTCTGTTGTGAGCAACCTAAAAGTTGCAAGACGTTATTAAAAGCTCTGCTCTTTTCCAGCTCAACTTTAATGCATATGCAAAATGATAGCCAAAGCCTTTAGCTTCTCCTTATTGCGCTCAAAGCACTGAGCTGTGAAATAATGCTTAGAATTGATCACAGATGCATAACACAGTCCACCTAATGTGATAAAACTTCTTTTGGTATAAGGCACAATTACACAGAATCCAAATGCAAGCACAAGATGTGTGTACTTTATAAATTGGGTAATAAAATAAATGTTCATTGTTACTTTAGGACCCTAGTGTTATTCACAAATGTCTATAAATCTTAATGGAATAAATGCAGTATCTGAAAGTGGAGAATACTAGAGCTTATTTTGGCATAAATTGCTTGGTTATTGGGAATTCCTATTAGAACTTTCTGCAAAGCTCATTTATGGAAATAATTAGAAACAAACTCTTCAGATCCACTCTGCTAGACTAATCTTCTTTACAAATTGCCACTCTAAAGTAATTTCTGGCTCTCTGTTCTGGGAAACTTTATCACAAAGAAGAAATGCAATATTAGATTTGAAAATTAATACATGATAATCTTCTGATGAGTGTTGGACAGTGCGTAATGAGCTTATGCTTCCACAAGCAACTGGGTGACAAAAATATTGCTGAAATGAAGGAGGAGAGCTGAGATTAGTTTGAACCCTTTTGAATTAAACTTGATAACCTGAGAGGATATATAGAGCTCTAGCACCTGGGTTGCAAATGAAAGAGGTAAATCGGGTTGTGACTCTTTGGAAAGTTATATTCAGTTTTTAGGGAAACAGGGTTGAATTTTTTTAGAGACTTGAAACAATACCAGAGTGCTGGTTCCTGGCTCAGACCGAGATAAGTATACAGCCATAAGTGCAACCTAAATTCTTCTGTTCTGACTGAACATCACCATGAATGTAGCTAATTGGAAATACTAGACACTGGAAGACAGAGAGACTTTAATTTCCTGACTCCAACCAGAAATGCAAAGGCTGACCAGTAGCCAGCTGAACTAAGGTTTAACATCTCAAAACACTTGCTGCTCACTACTCTCTTACACCGGCTTTCATGGTCAGACTTCCTCTCTGCTGGCTTCACAGAATAGCAAATTAAAATATCTCACTGAAAAGTAAGTTTAACTGAGATATTTCTCTGTAGTATTTACCATCTTTGATGAAAGTCACTTAAACTTCAAACATTTACTCTCTTGAGTGATTGGACTGAACATAGAATCATAGAATCATTTCAGCTGGAAAATACCTTTAAGATCATCATAATTCACTGTGGGTAACTTTGTGGTAGAAAGGAGATCGTTTTTGTCAAGCAGGATCTGCCCTTCATGAAGGCATGATGGTTGGGCCTGGTCAGCTGGTTGCCCCACACATGCTGCATGATGGCACTCAAGATAATCTGCTCCATGACCTTCCCAGGCACTGAGGTCAGATTGACATGATACATAGCTTTTTAGGTGAGTTTGAGCATTGTTGCATTCGGTGTTCTGCGCACAGAAACCAGGTACTGCCTCACTTACATTTAGTTATTTTTATAAGTTTGCTTTGAGGTGTAAATGCAGATGTAAATATAGAGCCCTCACCACAGATGCTCATCAGCAATTTCTTGTAACTTACATTTTCTTAAATACATTTTCATGACAGATAATCACCATTTGCTGCACAGCTAAACAGAAGGGATCTAATATGCTTACTGAACGGAAGATAAGAATTTCAAAGCATAACTGAGTATGCCACTTGAGGAGAAAAGAGCAACAAACAGTATCACTGCTTTGTGCTTTATAGAGAATACCTGTCTGTGAATCCTTTCCTTGTTAAAGTGTAGGTCTGTGATTGATGTCAGCTGGTAACATCACTGTCAGTAGCACTGCAACTTAAGCCAAACATCACCAGGAGCTTTTAAATGTCATTTTGTTTCTGTGGAGTCATATCATGAAGCTCTGTGCCTTACAGGATGATATGTTGCCCTCTTCATTCATTTCTGGCTCTCTCCCAGTGTAGCTATTGTAAATCTTTGGCAGTTCAATTATTTTACTTTTTTTTCCCAGACCATGGTTTTCTTAAGAAAAGGTAAATAAAAAAAATTTATGCCATATGCAAGAATTTTCTCAGCTGAAAATGAGGGTTGCTTAGCCTGGAGAAGAGGAGGCTCAGAGGAGACCTTATTGCTGTCTACAACTACCTGAAGGGAGATTGTAGACAGGTAGACAGGTGGCAGTCGGTATCTTCTCCCAGGCGGCCAGCAGCAGAACAAGAGGACACAGTCTCCAGCTGTACCAGGGGAGGTTTAGGCTGGACACTGGGAGGAAGTTCTTAACAGAAAGAGTTGTTGGCCCTTGGAATGGGCTGCCTGGGGAGGTGGTGGAGTCACCATCACTGGAGGTGTTTAAGAAGAGACTGGATGGGGTGCTTGTTGCCATGGTTTAGTTGATTAGATAGTGTTGGATGATAGGTTGGACTCAATGATCTTGAAGGTCTTTTCCAACCTGGTTTATTCTATTCTATTCACTGGGCAAAACAAAGGTGATCTCCTGCAAATGTGTTTCTTGGTGAGATGTGCCAAGAGGATGGCCCGGAAAACATTAAACCCCCTATTTGGAGATAAGGGGGTCGGAAAAAAAGAGTTTATAAATATACCATACACACCAGGATGATTAAAGGTGATGTACCAGAATATTTCCCAGATTGACTCAACACTGCCACAGTATAGACCCTTTAAAAAAAAGCCTGCTTGTTACTGGAGCTGAAGTCAAATGTCTGCTTTCTGACAGCCTGGGTGTCAGCTGTAAACAACCAGTTTTAAAGAATTATTTATAGACAGTGGGTAAACATTTCACTGAGCCACAGAGCAAATGGTATCCTGAAAGGTATTCACACTACCTAACTGCACATTATTTACCTGCAGATTTCTGGTTTAGCCAGGAGGTATATGTCTTTCAGTCCTCACCAGAAGTGGAACACACTTTAGTGCCTGGATCTCAGCTTAGGCAGATAAGGCAAAGAGTGACAGTGTCATTTTCCCTGTAATCTGGGAACTACTTCACTAAACAAATTTTTAAGGGAGACTTGTGCCCAGACAAATAAACCCTGTTTGTGGGAGGTGAGGGTAAGGTACAACATTGTGACCTGGCTGAGGCCAGTGTGAGCTTTAAACGCTGATCTACGTGAGGATCAAGATTTCATCCCATCCCAGTAACTCACAATGGCTGACTACAAAACTAATTTCTGGAGCTGGGGCAAAATGGATTTGCCACAGCCAGTACCTGAAAATTCCAACAAATATTTTCTGCAGATGGATGGTGATGCCAAACAACTGCTACAGAAGTACCCATTACTTGGGTCTCGCTATTTCTAGTGATGTAGAGATGCCTCCTGTTCTTGACTGATTTTCTACTCACAACTTACTCTCTTATTTTTTTTAACCATCAAGTGAGCAGGAATTACTTCTTGGAAAGGCATGAATGGTGTCTGCTGCAGAGAAGGAAGTGCAGGAGAATTTTAACTCATAACCTCATTTCCTCATTGCAGGTCAGGATGGATCTTTTTTTTTGATGTGAAAGTGCTAAGGTGTAAAAAGCTTCTGAAAATATGTGTGTATATACATACACACACATATATGATGGTTTTCCTTTGAATATTTGTTTGACAATTGGCCAGATATGAAGCTTTTCCTGAAGGGTTTTTTATTTCAATAAAATGACAGTAATAGGATCTGAATACTGGAAACAATAGAGTCTTCTACCAGGCGTCCAAGGGTCATATGGACGTTTTTGCCCATTGTTGGAGATGTAAATGATGGCTCTGTGCTTCTCATAGGCTTAAGCCACTGTGTATTCTACAGGAGAGAGAGATTTACAATACAGTTCTAAAATCCTGCAGAAAATACAATTTTCCATTGAATTTCATGCTTTTTTTCCAGAAGAGCTCATTCCTTAAGTGGGGGATAGGCAGGGGGAATAAATAGGGCAAAGGAGCATTAGGGCCTCTTAAGGAAATTAGACTTCAGAGCACCAAATATACATTACTAAAACTTAAAATTGGCTTCATTAACTTCTCTAAATTATGCAGGCATTAACGGGATTCTTATTATTAATTCATGTAATTGTTTATGCTCATTTTCTGATAGGGTTTTATGTGTTTATTAATTTATTTCTGCTATTCCAGCACTTCATTGATGGGACTCATTAGATGTAATGGCATTTGGCAATTTATCACACAAATGAAAAGCCCTTTCCAGATCACCTCTACTCACCCGTTGTTTTGGAGAGCATCTTTGGCATATATCTGGGACGCAATGAATTGCACAGTTTTCTCATATGCAGCATTAGGAAACCTGTGTGCCTGAGCTGTATAATGCAGGCACACAGCTGAGTGTTTAACCACCATTCCTCCCCTTCCTCTTGCTTGTTTTTATTTTAAAAGAGCTCTTTCAGACTTCTGTGTTAATTTTTACCACAAGAACAAAAAAGGTGCTTGAAAATGCCTATAGGAGGGGAACAGCTCTCTTAGAATCAACAATTGACTTCATCTGACTCTATTTTATGATCTACCTTCAAAAGGTGCTGTAGAGGAGCTTTCAAATATCACAAACCTCTATTATTTGCCACTAGTGTACTATTAGCAATATATAGAATAATGTATTCCTGTTGTGCGTAATGAGGTTGTACATTCCTTTGAGGGTTCTGGCAACATTATGAACCACCAAACTCCACTTCTTTTTCAATGTCACCAAAGTCAGGCCAATAAATTTATGCAGCTTTTGAAGAGGACTACCCATTCAAAGCATGGCAGGACAGCAATCAAATATTGCAAACATCAGGCAAGCTGTATCGTAAGTGTGCAGTGTAGGGGATGGAAGATACAAAAGAATCATTCCAAGTCTTGTTGCTTCCAAAGTCTAAACCAGTGTATGAAACAGATTTGTTTTCTACAAAGACTTGGCTGTATTAGTTATGGTTTTTTATCAAAAGTCAGGTTTTAATTAAGGAATACTTCTATTGCAGATGTATTCCTGTGCTCATAGCAGCTCCGAGCAGTAGATTAATATAAGATTATGTGGGGAAGACAGCAGTTGCTCTGCGTAAAGATACATACACCTCAGGGTGTGTTTGTCCTTCAGTTACAATCTGCATCTTAATGTTGTTGTTTTTCTGTTGCTGGAGATTTGAGAAATGCTTACACCAGCAAACATTCATCACTAATTGCATAAAAGTAAAAATTGGAAGATGATCTGCTGGAAGGCAGTAAAAATGATGAGGATCACTTATGGGGAATGAAAGAATGGCAGAATGTGATGAGTGTTTTGAAATTTTTAAAGATCTCATTATTTTCATGCATCTCTATTTTTGCCCCTTCCATCCAGCATTACCAGGGTAGTAAAGGATATCACACCTGCAAACTTTGTGGCAGCTACATGATGATGACCTGAACTGCAGAGTCTGTGGCTGTCCCAGGCATTAGATTTTACTTCGGAAGTCTCACAGGACTAGTTGTATCTTTTTAAAAAACAGGTCCTTGAATTGCACTTCCCTTATGAAAGCCCTGTTTCTCCACTCCCAGAAACCTGCTGTCTTTGTGCTCTACCTGAAAATGGAGGGATTTTCCCGCCTAATCTCGATGATTTCCTTAGTTGGATATTCCATGGTGGAAATGTTTCTCATGTTTCTGTGTTTTCCTGTCCACTTGCTATGCTAATGCATATGCTTTCTAAGCTACTCCCAGCCTGAGGAAGGAGGGAAGTTGCTAGCTGGGGTGAGGAAGGACTAACCCATGACCTTGGCTGAAAGCTGTGTGTAAGCCTCTAGCTATTGTTCAGCCCAGACTGAATGGTGTGAATTGCTTGTGACTGATGTGCAGTAATCAATCACATTGTAAGCTTTCCCAGCTCTGAAAAGCATACAGAGCCATGGAGAGAGAAGTTAATGTTTCAAAGTAGTTGTCTACATAATTTTCAAAGTTCTGTCCACTCAGTTGTATCTAGTTTGAATTTATACTGCAGCATATCTTTTTCATGGGAAATCATGAATATTGACTACAGACATTTTCACCAAAGGGAAAAATTAACTTTATAGACACTTAAAAACTGCCTCTGATGCATTCTTCATTTTGTGAAACCATCACCTTGTAGCAGTTCAGGTCTGTCTGGTGAAAAGGAGAAAAACTCTTCTCTGTGTGGAGCACAAACTTTTCTGTTTATGAAAATCTTTTCAGTTTGTAGCTGTGAACACCCAGACAGGTAGCTTCTTCGAAACCCTGGGGTGGAGGAGAATAAAGATTTGGTGGTCATTAGTGTGCCGAATTATCTCAAACACAATAGATTTTCCTCGTGACAAATCACACATAATCTCCATAGCAACCTCACATAATTATGCAGAAGATTTCAATGTAGCAACAGAAATAAGCATGGCAGGAGTTGTAAAGAATAGCTATATAGTGTGAGACAGATGTGTGAGTAGATGGTGTGTGGAAGTTTGAAACACAACTCTTCTAAGATGCAAAAAAAAAAAGTGAATAAAGACAGAAAGATTGCCTGGTTTTTGTTGTGGAGAGCAGTGATTAAGTCAGGACACTAGCTGGAAATTGGAGATGATGGGCTCAAGTACCTCATAACATAGAGCTTCCTGACAGTGCCACAGCAGTTTGAGGAGCGCCAGCAGCAGTTTTACCCCATTTTCATAGGATTATTACAGCTATAAAAAATGATCTCTGAGCTGTAACTTGGCATGCAAGATCTAAATGCAGGGTTTGGATAGTTGTTGTTTGCTTGTGGTTTGGCTTTTTTTGTTTCTTTTTTTTTCAGACTATTTGAACAGTTTGGTTAACAGGAGCTTAAAAATATGGGGAGTTTTAGATTCATCCTTATTTCTTTCTGTGTATCTATTGATCTGTCTATCATTTATCTATCAATCAATCATCATCTACCTATCTTCCTATCTCTCTCTCTGTCTCTGTTAATTTATCTGTTTGGAATTCAAGACTGCTGATACCTTCCAAACAAGCAGATTGCTAGTGAAAGAAGGGCCCTTTTTGTTTTCAAAACTGCACATGGATGTAGGGAGAAGATGGGGGGAACAAGAGAAATCATATGCACACTGTATTGTTCTTTCTTTCTTGCTATGCTCATAGTATTTTCACAGCATCCTAGATTAGCTGACCACCCACTTGTGAATGTGTAGTTGTTCTGTATCATTAGCAAACACATTAGCAGCATAAATTCAACACATAGATTATATATTCTGCCTGTGTATTCCTGTGCTGATGAGCTCAATGATCCTGTTGTTGGAGCAGGTCCATCTCAGAAGTGGGAGCATCTCAGAGGCCTTAAGTACTTTCAGTTTCAACAGTATTTGAGGATTCCCAGCAGCAAATTCAATAAATAAGTTCGTGCTTCAAGGGCAATAATCCTGTGTCAACACATATCTATGATTAAATCATCCTGATGGTGATTTTCTTTTATTTATCATGGCCCAATACAGAGCTCCACATCTACCCTGGCTCTTCTGAACTCAGGCAGGTACTTCAACTACAGCTGATTTGCATTAATGCCATATAAAGAAAATAGTATAATCATGTTAAGTTTGGCTAAAAATACAGGAGTATGTCTACTGAACTGATCCATAAAAATGTCAGTCAACTGTTTCCATTCAACTGATGTTAAATGCTTTATTTAAATTCAAAGAATATTTCAATTCAGAGCAAATTTAATCCATAGAAATGGATAGCTGCTTACATTTAATATTTTAGACAAAAACGCAGCTTCTCTCCAAACTTGTCTTCCTCAAACGGCAGATTACAGAGATAGCAGAATCATAGAATGCATTGGCTTGGAAGGGACACTCAAAGGTCATTATAGCTCATTTGTCTCATTGAATATGCTCAGATTTGTTCACAGCTGAGAAAAGTTAAATCAAGAACTGATTATGATTCCTAAACCATGTTGCTCTTGTCCCT
The DNA here is from genome assembly GCF_014839835.1 of Dryobates pubescens. NCBI lineage: Eukaryota > Metazoa > Chordata > Aves > Piciformes > Picidae > Dryobates > Dryobates pubescens. The sequence goes on along the minus strand of NC_071613.1, from coordinate 48,521,972 downwards.
GCCCAATTAATAATTTTTAATTTGAATAATTTTTAATCCTATGTGAAGCTCTCAGTGAAAATCAAACCAGGACATTTTTTTGCCCTTCTACTTTCCAGTTTTCTAGAGACATCATTTTTCCTCTTTAGGTATCCTGAATCTTTATGTTAAGACTAAAGATCTTGTCTTCCAAGAGCTGGTAAATATCTTCACTTTCCTTATGGATGATGGCAGGTGATGGGCTGTCTCTTTGGGCATCTCAGAAAAAAATGTCATGACGTGGCAAACTCCAAAGCATCTTTTTCAATCCAAATTATTAACAAGCTAAACAAGTATTACAGATAAGTAGTAGTAAAAGAGTTGCTTGGACTACTGATGAACCACAAATGCAGATGCAAGCAACTTGCTCTTTTTGCTAGCAATATCTGGAAATTATCACCAACTGCCTGTTTCCATAGGTGGTCAACATTCAGTCATGCAGCTAAGAGTAAGGACAAGATTTTAAAGTCTATGTCTTGTGATTCCTTCTTCTCATCAATATCTGAACATTCAGCTGACTGCAGTGTGTGGTGCTGAAGTGGAATAGCCTTGCCTGTCTAACAATGGGGCATGCTAACCATAGCAAGGTTTATCCCAGGATTCTCAGGGGCTTGATTCTATTGACTTGCACTAGTATGAATTAATTGTTTTGAATCCTCTTTTATAGAGTATTAAAGACTACATTATCTTCTATTTTTAATTTATGTCACTTCTATTAAATAGGTGTGCTAAGGTTGAGTATTAAGGGAGTTTAGGTATTTTTCCTGCATTTGATGTATCCTTTTGTTCGGTTAAAATCCGTTCCAAATGAAAGGATTTGCTTCCAAATGAAGCAAAGGTGGCTAACAGAAAATAACTGCAAATTTGACTAAGATTTTCTAGAAACAAGGAAGCAAGAAATGCATCCTGTTGAACTCTATTAACATTTCATACCACAAGATGTTCTGTCTGCTAATATAAAACATAATAAGATGATTTGTCAGTAGATATATGCCGAACTTTTTATTCCACTCTCAGTTCATTTTATTTGCATATAAAGTGGCACATTTACACTCAACAATAACTAGTCCTGAAGGAATGATATTTAAGAGGAGAACATAATTAATCTATTCAGGTCATAAACATTTTCTTCAGGGCAATGGGCAACCATCTAAGACAACCTTCATAATCATTCATGTACATTACTAAAATACTTTAGAATGAGCTGGCAAAGCTGAGGATACACAAAATGTCATTTAACTCCAAGGAAATATTTGTGTTTGTTTTCTGCAGCATTTTGAGAATTATCTTAACAGAAAATTCCTCTGTATTTTTCCTAGTTGGCTTTCTGTTGATGCTGCATGCTGTTCCATTATGTGCTTAAATAAGATAGGTATTTAGTTTCCCAGCTTTTCGTATCAGAGCGCAAAAAAAGCATACAGAAATTTTGCTTTTTCAAATGTTATGACTGCCTTATATGGAAACTATTTATAAAGCTACTTATTAGTTCTGATTAGAATAAAAGGCTTTCAACAGGTCTGCCAAAAGAGGAGGCATTTTTGGAAGACATTTTTGTGCTATTTCATCTTGAGGGTATTGACATATAATTGTGTAATCTTTAGCTGTCTCTGTATTTTAAAAAAAATATTTACATAGATTGAAGAGGAGAAAGAGAAATGGAGATTGGGCAGAGTGTAAGGGAACAAGCACTCCAGTCTGCTGTGGTATTCCACTGCCTTGTAGTACTGTGAAGGATGCTCCTGTCCTCTTTACCGTGCCTGTCAACCTAAGCTGCAAGGATGGCTCATAGTGATTACAAATTCTGTAGAGCGATAATCAGTACAAAGAGCTAGATTTGTATGGGCATAAATAAGATCTGGAGTTTTTTTCCCCCCATATTCAGTTACTATATTTGGTCCTGAGTGAAGTGTTTTGCACTGAGATCTGATTCAAACCTTCTGGCCCATTTCCGTAACTCCAGCCCCATAGTTTATAGTTGTAAACTAATTCATATTCCAGGAGGAAGGGTCAGAGCATCTGCAATTCACCCAGAGCACTCGCTTTCTGAACTGGAAGACAGTTCTCTCCCCCTTTGCAGGCTGAGCACATCCTCTCTCTTCTGCTTTTAGTTTCTTGCAGACTTGAGAACAAGGGCCCAAACCACGTGCTTTTGCAAGGAGGTCTCCAAAGGTTCAGTACAATCTGCTGCCACTCACTATGCATGATCTTTGAGAATTTTACAGAAAAATAACTTCAGTTCAGTTCTGCTGCTGTTGAAGCTTCCAAAATGTGTGCTATTCACTCCCCAAGAGGTAATGCTCTTGTGCCAAGGGGTGCACAGCTTAGTAACAGGAGGTGATAGATGGGTAAACATGCAGAAGGTGGGTGAGAAAACATGGGGAAGAGAGTCAAAGCTCCTTGAGTTTTCATATGTACCTATTTTGACATAATATTAAAAATAAAATAGAGAAAAATAAAGGAAAATAATGATGAGTAGTCACAGAAGTCCATAGTGAACACAGCATTTGCTTAAACCACTACATTGCTGTGGAACAGCCTGGGGTCTGTGCACTCAGTTCCCTTTAATGCCGCTGCAAGGTGTGTGCAGCCTTGTGAAAAAAAACCACCAACAATTTGTACTTCAATTTTTCAAAATATATTGATTTTATTTTCTTAGGCATAAAAGGTCCAACAGATAATATTTAAACCTAGGAAGTGAGTAGGCTGTGAGGCACTGTTATTACCCTATGATAAATTGACTTATCACACATAGATAAGTCACAGACAAGTAGCACTCACAAGAGTGAATCTGAAACAACTGGTAATTACTGATCGCAGTACAATGCAAACCTTTTATATGTTGATTAACTGTAACTAATTATGTGAGTTTATCATCTTTAAAATCTATTTCATGTGTTTTGTGGATGTAGCTGAAGAAAACAACTGCCCATATTTAGCAGTTAGGAACCACTTAGTTATTGCAGTAAGCAGTTCAATCTGATCTTCAGACTACAGGTTTGCCTTAATCTCATGTTCCCAACACATCCAGACTGCTCTTAGAGCAGTGTCAAAGGACTTGCCACAGCAGAAGATCAATTTGTAATGCTCTTATCATCACTGCACTTCTACTCAGAGGGAAATGGAGTTTGTCTGGAGGTTGATAGAGGAACTGATGGCTGTGTGTCTGTTGTAGGGTGGATGCATTGGTGTTAGCATTTGGCACTGTGCAAGGGAGAACAAGTATATAGCTACTGCATGTGAATCATACCATTTTTCTTGGGATTGGGTTTTTAATATTCAGAATCTAATTGGCCAGACAGATGGCTGCTTAGAGGAAAATGAGAAGGCTGTAGGGACAGAGCTACCTTTCTGAAGGCCACACATCCATTTGGGACCTAGGTCTTCCCTGAAAATGCGTTTCTAATTTTGGCGTATCAGTGAGAGAGAAATTCTGAGCTTAGGTGGCATGGAGTGAAATAGGGGTATATATATATATTTTTTTTTTTTTTTTTTTCAGGCTTTTGAGTTTTAGACGCTTTTAAAAATGTAATATTTTTCCTGTGAGCTCCTCAGGTTCTCTCACTCTTAATTTCCTAGTGACACCCATACACCTACCTTGTAAGATGCAGGACAGCGCACACTCAGCACCTCTGACCAAGCAGCTGCATGGTTTCGATATGGCCAATCTTCTGTCAATGGAGCCATAGGCACTCTCTCATCCTCTCTCTGCTTTGTCCTCTGTAATGGGTTTTTACTTTCCTGATTTAAAAAATCAAGCCCTCGGTGGGAACACAGTGGGGTGCATTGCAGGAAGCAAAAGGCAGAGCTGGCAAGGAGAAGGTAACAGGATTTCAGCAGGTTCAGCAATAGAAAGAGTCACTGCATCTGGACTAACCTCATAGAAGGAGTCTTTCTCTCCAGATAAGACAGGAGAGTCATGGCCTGGAGAAAAGCAGTGATGAAGCAATTCAGAACAGTCAGCTGTTCCTGTAAAGTGTAAACTTATCAATCATCATCATGGGCAGATAATAATAAGTGTTTCATTTACACTGTGGAAACTTGTTCAAAGCAGCATCAGAGGTGTAATAATGGAGTTTGCCTCTGGGCCTGATGGCATGGGATTGAGGAAATCCTCTGGCAAATGCTTGTCCCTGCATTTCTCCCTCCTGTTTTATGAAGGGTTGTATTTCTTAACTGAAACTGGAGGCCTTTTCAAGCTTCTTGAAGTCTTGAGCCTTCAATGAAAGCACTGCTGAACCAGTGCAGGGGAGGGCAGACACCTCCTGCCTAAAGTCTAAACCTACCTCACACCATTGCCAGCAGCACAGCTTACAGAAATGGGAGCTTGTAGGAATGAACTACCATTCTTTGCTAGCTCCAGTTCCCCTCCCTTGATGACACCACCACAGGCAGATCCAGTTCCTGTAGCCCTAGTACTACTGTTCACTGCTCTTCTGGTGGAAGGAGAGAGCAGTGCACTATATACTGGTGACATAATGAGCAGAAATTTTTGACACGCTTATATAAAAGGTAAAATTCAGCTGGGTTTGGTGCTACCTTTTAATTATTGCAAGTCTTGCAAGGCACTGAATGGCTGTTTAAGGCACTCTGGGATTTCCTACTCCTGCATTGAAATTTACTTTTTCTTCTCAGAGACCTGTACTAAGTTCTACAGAAAACAGAGGACCTGGACTTCTCCAGCTCTGTCTTCTCTTTTGTCATTTATGCATTCTATTTCAAAGAATTGGAAGAAATCGGCTGGCATATTTATCTATGATTTTATGATTTAGGGAATATAAGAAGATGGAAAGCTGTCAGGCTTCCAACTCTGGAGACATCCCTGAGGTTAATAGCCTTTCAGAAGAGGTCACGTTTGAAGGGTGTGATCACTTGTAATGGGATTCTCTTGAGTATTTAAAGTTCCTCCTGAGATCTTAATGATCTGCCCTCGGTGTTTCTTTCTGAATGCCTGTACTTTATTACCTCCTGTGAAGCTCCCAGTGAAATCTGTTCAACTGTTTGCAATCACACCAACCCACCTGCCCATCCCCATGAAGTCATGCACAAAAACTGCAGGATGTCAAATGTCTTTGGCATTTCTTCATTGCCTCTGGAATCCCAAGATCCCTCTGCTAGCAATGTCCCAAGCCCAGGCTTATTTATGACTTATATCTAGAGCAATGTATTTGTGTTTTTATTAAGCAAAATACCATGAGACCAGTTTGAGAATGAAACTAAAAAATGCATGGAAGCTCAAATATCTGTAATTTCTGTAATGTACACGATTTCAGAAAGTCATCATGCAATTGATACATTGCACAATTTATGCTACAAATGAATCATTTCAAGATGGCTGAAATGGGCTTTTAATTCATTGATATCCTTCCTTGCCAAGGGTCTGATGCATTCACTTTAGCTATAGTAAGGATGAAAAACATGGTTATTTTTAAAAGGAAACCACTTTTATTTAATCAAAATATTTTTGGTAAAGTAGATTTTTGAGGTGTTTATGGCCAGGAGGATTGCATGACTATTGCTACTGTTCTTGCTGTTTCAATCATTTTACTGTTAGTAGAGGCAATGACCAAATATTCTGTCAAGCAAACCAGAAATTAGATACTTGAATTCTTTCTTGTCAATTAAATTACTATTTGTTTTAAACCTAGGGGTTTATTGCATGTTAATATTTCACCTGCCACTAACAGCCATTGGGATGAAATGAACCATTCAAAGTACTCAGCACTTGGCTTCTGTGCTTCAGAACCCCACAAGAAGATTACGTTTCTAACTACTGCAGTAACAAAATGTCCTTAAAACAAAGATCAGAAATATACCCAAAACTGAAAGACAAACTTTTAGGAAATCCAGTATCCCTTTAGAAGACTGTACTGAGTCTTCATCTTACAAATGATTGCACAAACTTGTATTTCTGTTCCTGCAGTTTCCCATCAACATGGGACAAGAATCTGCACAAACTAAAAACTGCCCTAAAATTTCATGCACCTCCAACTGCTGTGACTCTCTAACTCCTTCCTCCTTATAGAATCATTGCTGTGAAAGAAATTAGGTTTTAATCTCAAGGAAGAGGCCATTCCATAATTCCAAAGTTTTAGTATCTGGCTATAGATGCCTTTATGAGCCCTGACTTTTCTAACATAGAGGAAACAGAAAATCACATTGATTTAAAATGTTCCAAGTTGCCATTCCCAGATGGAAAACTTCAGTATATTTTTCTGCTTATGCAAAATTCAGTGGTGGCCTTTTTCCTGCACAGTTTTGGGGGTATTGTAAAAATCCTGTGTTTCTATGAATAAAATCTACAGATGGAAACAAATTAATGTATTTGCACACACTTAACTGTATCACAAAATAACAGGATTACCTGTTATAATGTAAGGATTTCCAAAAGCAGTTGGATACTCAGGCAAATTTGTTGCCCAAGTGAAACAAACAAACAAACAAAGCCTTATCATTTGTCTTGAATTACATATTTCAGTAATATAAATGATCTCACAGCTGTTCCCCAAGGACATATTGCTGTTTGCTGTGAGGCTGGCTGTTTGCTGTAGCAGTTTCCAACAGGTTTCCTATCAAGCTGGTCTTAAGCAAACAAACACAGGATAGTGTTAGTTATGAAAGTGTCTATATTTGCTCCTCCAGTTTGCTTTCGACTCTAAGTAATAACATACTATACCTATCCTTGTCACCATGTGAAAATTGTAGTGTGATGACATTGTAGCATCTGTATTTAATTCAAATTCTGACTAGATTCACTGGGTTGAAAGGTTGTATCATATAATCTAACTACAGCCTGGGCTGACTACTCTTACAGCAGGTATGAGGCTGCATTTTGACATACATTGCTGGACTCTTCTTGACTTCTGGACAGTTAATGACAAAAATTAAACTGAAATGATATTGCCACTTACAAACCACCAGAAATTTTCTAAACAATAACCAATATCTTCTGATGATTTAAGGTTAAGCACCCACTTCTTCTAAGAGGTTTATTTATTTTGTTTAACTTGTAGAAGCTATCCTTGAGACTGGACCATTGCTTTTCATTGCCTCACTTAACAGCACATTTGGAAGTCTGAAATGGTTTTTACAATTGTTAAAGCATATATTGTACAGCTAATATCCAGAAATTATTTCTTATTTTTTACTCTTCTTGAATTTTCAGCAAGGTAAATGTTTGAACAATAAGCAACATTCAAGTGAGCTGTCCCGTGCAAGGCAAATTTTATTAGTTTTCTTATACAGCACAGAGGTAGTGAATAGTTGCAGTCATCTAGTATTTAATGCACACTGGCAGGAGCACAGCTGCTCCTGACATATGTCACAACACATAGACCCAGCAGCATCCACCTATGGCAGTCCCAGTGACTGTGATCAACAACTGAAAATGGCACTGACTCCTTTATGTGTCTGTTTGTGCCGCTGTTCTTGGCTGAAGATATGTTTAATTCCCTACAGAAAGGACTAGGATTCTTTAAGGAATGCATTTCCATGCACTGCTCTATGATCTAGTGACCACTTCCAGGATAGTCCTTTTTTTTTCCCCTTCAGCAAAATCTATTATCATGCAAATCTATCTGTAAGCTGTCTTCCATTTAGACACACCACCTGTATTTATTTTGCTCTGTGAGGAGAATAGATTGCTTTAGACAGAAAATGGGTTTTGCAACATCTTGGATAAACTTAATGCTTGAAACTTTCTATAAAATAGACTGAAGTGCTATAAACTTTTTCATTTTCCTGAAATAATGCAAACCTAAAGTTCTTGACACCCTGTGTCAGGCATAACACACACCCAGGCTGCCAGCTGCATGTCTGCATCCCCCAGGGAACGCTTGTGTTGAATTACATGGCCCCTGAGTTACATGACATCAGTGTTCTGTGTAGTTTTTTTTCCCCTTCTTTTTGCAAGGACATTCTGTTAACATCTATAACTTGGTGAGTGCATTCGAGTGCCTCATCTTATTACATAATGCCATTAGGTTGGGTACTTTAGCAGCCATATACAAAGAAAACTAGATCTGTAAGTTGGAGAGGCAGAGGGCATTGATTTGGAAGATTATTACTCTGAATCTGTTAACAAAACTCTGACAAAATCAGCAGCATGTTCTTAGCAAGAAGTATGGAGAGCCCCAGAGATGCAATTTATCCATGACTAGCTAGCCATGAAGAGGACCGCAGTGCAGGCAAACTTTGTTCTGATATTTGACCTGTCCTGGGCAATCAGGTAACAGAAGGTGTGGTGTAAAATCTTTCAATAAATTAATCTTCAGTGGCATAATGCTTCCCTCCTTTTTCTCTCATCCCCTTTTCATCCTGCTTGTTTTCATGTACACCAAAGAGAAGTTATGACATGAGACCGAAACGCAAAACCTTGTCAAAGCTCATGCACTCAGCTGCTCTGGTACCTCAAACCACTAAATACTGAACAAATAACACCATGTCACTCAGGTTTTTTTCCTTTTGGTGTGACATTATTCCTAGAAGTTAAGTTCTAGTAAGAAGTCTAAGACTTTTTGATGAATGAAAATGTATAAAGTAATTTAGAGATGTAAAGAACTATCTAAATGCTAAGTGTTATTATTCATGAGTAATCAGCTGAACAATTAGCATAAAGGATGGCAGTCCTCTTGCACTTTTGATGTTAAATGAAGAGAGACCAATAATAAATAATGAATGTAGATAAAGCCAAATGGATTTCTGAGTTTTGTTTGTAGATGAGTACATACATCAAACAGCCATCTGTCCATATAGAAAGGATTAGTGGTCGGGTACCATTTTTATCCACAGCTGAGAAAAGAAGAGAAATAGATTGTTTCTCTTCTGTAGTCTGCAGTACAAATCTGTTGTAGATATGACTGTGATACTAGCTGTGACTCAACATTAGGAGGTCATGCGAAGTTAGAAAGCAGAGGGTACAAAGTCTTCTTTCAAGAGCCATAGTGAACCTCATGAACTTTCACAGGCATACTAAGGCAGCTGTGATTCCCTGATCAAAGCCAGTGTAATAATGAATCTTGAATTAAAAGTCCGGTTTTCCAGTGTTTTAAGAAAAAAGAAACATAAGGGAAATGAAATGAAATTAAACGATGGAATAAAATACTAAAATAAAAATTAATATAAAATAAAACACATCTTCTATGGATTTTGGCAACTCATATACAAAATGAGTTGGAAAGGAAGCACCCAGTCTTGTTGTGTTTATATTAACATTGAATCTTCTGGTATGTCTCAGCAAAGACCATATGTTGTATTTATTTTCAAAGTCACAGCGTAGGATTTTACAGGTCAAGTTGTTAAATATCACTTGAGTTCATGGGCTGCAGTTTTGAACAGTTACCTATGCATATGCCAGAGTGTTTGAATTTGGCCAAATGCTAAAGCTCTTATTTCGAGCAGATCATGTAAAAGAAAACATAATCTGTGATGCTCACCCTCTGCTTTGTATTGATCTGTTTCTGGGCTTATGACCAGAAATTCTATAGTAAAACAAATGAGGATCATTCAAGTTAGGTGAGCAGAAAGTTGCTCTTCAGCATGGCAATTTTCCTCTGTCTTTCCTAGTAATAAACTGTACTAAAGCACAATATTTAATTTTGTGATGAAAGAATTATCCTAGAAAAGTATTTTGTGGTATGGAAAGTCAGAAAGCTAAGGCAGTATTTTATATGCTCTGTTATACAATACTCCCTTCTTCACCTCAATGCAATTCTTGGCCAGCAAGAATTGGTATCTTTGGGAAAGTATATACTGGGGCACCACGTATATTTGTGGTGAAACACACAGAGGAAAAACCTGTTACTAATACAAAACTCTGGGATTTTTTTTTTAAACAAACACCACAAATCCAGTGTTCTTCATGCAGTTTTTCTTGCATAATTTCATGTTACATATTTAGATTTAAATGCTAAGTTAAGTTACAGCATACGTTGTATGCTGTACACTCTAGTAGAATAATACATGTCACCTGCAGCCTTCAGAGCTGGAAAAGAATTGTAGCACTTCAGGCTCATTCTGAAAACACTATCAGCAAGTGAACAGTGTTGTATCTCCATAGTTACTAGCATTTCAGCAGCTAAGTTAATAGGTGACTGGTTCTCAGTAACTGTTGAAGGAGCAGCGTGCCCACTGTATATGAACTGGGGAAGATGTTTAATTTATTATGTGAGTACTGTTCTCTGAATCTCTCTACTCAGCACTAGCTTGCACGGGAGTAACATTTCCCTAGTTTGTGTTTGTGTCACTTGGTGTTGGCTGGCTCTACCCAAGACTTAGAGAAATGTGATAGAAAATTATAAATGCTATAGATTTTAATATATAGTTCATCTGTGACATTACTTACCACAGATTCCAGAAGCTATGTAGATTTAGGATTTAGACATTCGTATGTCTCTCAGTATATCCACAGCTACTTAATGTAAAGTAGGCAATTTGAAGAATAAATATGGAACTGTGTGCTTCAGAGCAAGAGCTGCCTAGCTAATGGGAAGCCAGAGGAGTCTTGCAGAGTAGTTCCTTACTTGTCCATTCTGGCTAAGCTGGACATGACCCAAAGCTGCCCACCAAGATGGGCCTGGGACAGCAGATGGAGTATGTTTGGTCAGGAGTATGAAGAGAAGGCTGAGGAGGCATCTCATTGTCTACAACTGCTTAAGGAAAGGGTAATTGGCAAGATGGAGCTAGTCTCTACTTAGAGGTGCAACGCTACTAGACCTTGCCGGTCCATTCAGTGTGGCTAACATAGGTATTTTTTAAATGCCTATAAATAGACATCTGTCTATAAATCTGTGAGATATGGTCACTGCATGTAGTGCTTCATATAAAAATGGCTTTCCAGCTTACATTTATAGGCTTTGTAAGAAATAAGAGTTTGTGTAAAGGGGTATTTTCTTCCAAAATACCACCTAGGTGTGTTTGTCCATGACCCCTATATTAAATATTAAGTAACAAGTTCTGTTCTGTTTTGGCTGGGATCGTAGGGTAGTGAAAACTGAGGATGCTTTTATTACCTGAAATGATGCTGAGTACTGAGGCGGCTGATCCTTCCCTAAAAGTGTTTCCAGATCCACTTCCCTGGTTCCTAGGACAGTGGTCAGTAGTGTCAGAAATTTCCTTCCATAATCAGTGTAAGATCAGTTTTTCTTAATCATACTTATGCTTTTTTCCAAGTATTTATATGCATTTTTTTCATCTCTATGGAAAAAAATCCATTACTTAAGTAGCAACAGGCTAATGAGAAGCAAACTTAGTGTATTAAAAGCTACATTTCTTAGCATGCACATGTACTTCCTTTCATGTATGGGTGCACATATACACACAAATAACAACATTTTGTAAGTTTGGTTCTTTTATTACTTTTGGCCAGCTGCAAATGTCCAGTTGTTTTATTTCCCTTTTTGATTAGAAGTCTTTTTCTGTTTGATAACAGGAGATTGTACAGAGAAATAGCATCTGACAGTGTGCAAATAAAATACCTGTCCTTTTGTCAGGTTTACAGTTACATAAAAACACAGAAAAGGAGTGAAAACAACTGCACAAATGGAGGGCAGATAAATCTTGAGTAAAGCTGAAAAGCATAAACTAACTCCTGGAATAAGGAGGGAGAGGGAGAACATAATGTTTTGAAGTGTCCTGAGCAGGGACTAAGAGCACATAATTCACTTTTAGTTTCCATTGATTAGACACAGTTACGGGAAAGGCACTTGGGTTTGGCGTCTTTCCCTGTGCTTAACAGGAGCTGAAGGTGACATCCAGCAAGATCCCAGCTGGGCTTCCAAAGTGCCTAACCACTTACAGTGGCACAGAGCAGGATGTTTATATTTTTAAGCTCAAAAGCTCTACACAAATAGGCCCAAGATGTAGCGAGGACACAATAATTGCTTTCCTTTCAACAGCAGGTAACACGTTTCCCACTGAGAAAAATATAATCCTGCTGCTTTTAATCATAACAGAAGCAACAGGAGAAAAATAGACAAGGAAGTGAGAAATGTCACCAGTTGTGTCTTGGAAAAGCTGTTTGCAGGCATGAGTGAGCCTCTAAGTGCACAAAATTAAAACATTAATTGACAGATTTAAGCTTATTGTGTATGAGCTGCAAGACTCCAGATGATAGTAAACAATTAACTGAAACTTTCCAAGTTCAGAGAACAGTGTGAACTCTTTATTGTTCCCTTTTCTTGCTCTTTTTGCCATGGGTAGCACACTTAAACTGAGCAGGGTGAATGTGTGCACCCTGAACAGTGTGAAGACGGACAGCAGCTCCACAGCCTGGTCCAGAGAGGATCAACACAGAGAGGGGCTGTGACACTGCTCTTCCCATTTAGCAATGCAGACACATTCTGTTCTATCATTTTAGTTGATAGCAGTAATATTTCACCTCTCTTATTGAATATCTGGTATCAGTATCTCACTGCATCCCTTTCTCTGTCATTATTCATGTAGCCCCTGAACCTGGAGTTAATTTCAGAGCTCATTCTTGGTTAGGCTGAAGTTTCTCCTCTGTCCTTGAGGTGGCAAAGGCAGGACTGGTGCCTTCTTACATCAGTATAGCTTGGCTCCATGTCTGACTGTCTCTCTGGCTGTGGTCGTGGTAGTGTTGGGTTAATGGTTGGACTTGATGATTTTGGAGATCTTTTCCAATCTTAATGATTCTATGATTAAAGTAATAATGTAAATTGGTGGTGGAAATGGTGAAATCTAGTCTGGTATTTTGCTCCTGTGCCGGTGGAATTGCAGCCTGTTTTGCAGGCTTTCCCAAAGCTTTGGGGGGATGCAAATAATAATTGTGGAAATAATTAGTGTTTCCATATAGATAGGAGAAAAATAATTTAAAGGTCTTGTTCATAGGATTTAAAAGATAAAACAATTCAATGGCTTGAGAGCCATCAGCTGATACATATCAGCATAGGCAGTACAAGCTGTCAAAGCAGCAAAAAATCACTTGTCCCTGAGATGTTGCTAGAGCTGACTGTGTAGCTCTCTTTTGTCTCAAAAAAATGGAAAGTCTTCAGTTTCAAAGACCTTAAGATTAAATCACAGGATCCTAACTAAATACATGCTTTTTCAACTAGATTCTTTTTGTATGTGTGCATGTGAGTATGTATAATGCACATACATACTTTCCGATGTCATGTTAGGGAGATGGATGTAATCAAACTGAAGAACTGGAAGGGCTGAAGACATCTTGCTTTCAACCACAGTCTTGACAGAATGACTTGGAGAACAGGACTTGTTCAGTGACTCAGTTTCCCCCAACACGGAGATCAGTCCAATCATCTCCAAGAAATTCTTCACTCTTTTGGCATTGCAGGAGAGCGTGCAATGTTTTTCTGTCTGAAATGGCAGAGTCAAATTGCCTGGTCTAATCCTTCCTTCACCATATTTACTTTGTGGCTAGACAGACACTCTCATATTCAGCACGTCCTTCTGGCCCCAGGCATCTCATGCGTGAATGCAAAGTAATATAAGAGGGAATTCAGCTATCCACAGAAATGATCGTGTCTTCCAAATACGTACAGAGGATGGGTTTTTTTACTTTATGCACTATGAATGCAAGTATCAAAGGAAAAGAATTTATATCCTGGGCTTTCTTGCCCTCCCCCTCTCAGAAAGAGAAAAGCAAAGCTGTTGGATATATAGGAAGGAATAGGGAAACATATGTGAAAACTTACCAGAAGTCTAGAGGCATTTCAGAAGTCTCCCAGGGAGCTGAATGATCACATTCTCATTAAAATCTTGTTAGGTGCCTATGTGCATCTTTAGATGGTTAAATGCCCCATCTACCCCATGCTGTTTTGATTCCTTTGTGACTTGTGCTTCTTCCTTCAGCAACTGGGGCAACACAGGTAAGAGTGGCTGGACAGATAGACCCACACCATACCAAGTTCTGAGATATGCTGGTTTAAGTAAGCACTACAGGGTTGGCTGTAATCTGAATTTCTACCCTGAGCATCTTCATCAGGAGAGACTACAGCAGGAGAACTCATTGGGATGCCAGGTTTAGGGCCTTTTCTGCAGGGAGGCTCTTTTAGCTGTGTCCCAGGTATGTGTTGGAGGTATTCTCTTTTAAGGCCCTATTCCTTCGCTTCTGCTGCAAAAACCTTTTTGTCAAACACTTTGGTTTGGCAAGACTCAAAATTATGAAGGGTGCATGGAAGAAAGGGAGGTGAGACGAGAAATGGCTCTGCTCACCAGCAAAACTTTTGAGTGCTTTCCTACAAGTCTCCAACTGTGAAGTGTTGAGTCATTTTCCTGCTAGGAGTGTTTGCCATGCTATCACAGCCGGTCACCGTCTCCACATCCAAATAGTGAGTTTGTGACACTTAAGTTTGTGACAAAATTTCCATTGAGTCCCACCTGACCAGAGGGTAGTACTGTTGTGCAGTGAGGATGTTTGATACCCAAACAGAAACAGCTGGTAAAGAGGAGGAAGGTTAGTATCCAGTGTAAGGGCTTTTTACCTTGAGAGGAGAGCTGCTGAAGTACACATGATATGCTTTTACATAGAAGTAATTTGAAAGCTTTAAACTGACTATCTTGCTTTTGTTCTTAAAGCTTTTGTAGATGATTTATGAAAAGTGTTATTTCTATTACTCAACCATATGAAAAGAAGCAAATTATCTTATTACATTATGTGGACAGTCAAAAGAAGAGTTAAATGGACCATATGACTTTCCCTTAAAACATTAATTTTCTTGTGTTGTCTTTAATTTCCTTGATAATGAAATGTGCACAATAGCCACTGGGTATTACTGCATGCAGATAAATTAGATCATTCCTGATAGATGTAAATCCTCTCCAAGACTTGTCATCAGGATATGATTACTGTAAATTTCTCTGTACACGTGAAATGCCAGTCCCTGAAAACATTTCCTGTTGAAAACAAGAGATTTTCAGAGTCTTTTAATTTAAATGCTGTCAAGTTGATGGCTGTGGAAGTGCTTTTTAAATGAATGATTAAAGACTGTATCTAAAGTTTGAAAATTGCTTTTCCTCCCCTGAATAAGTTTAATTCTGCAGTATCAATGTGACTTGCAGATGCTCAGCACTTTTCACAATGAAGCCATGCAAGATTACATGAGTATGGCTGAGTGGGTACAATGGTTCAGTTTTATGACTATCTTGGTGTCTGTAACACCTTAAAACTGTACTTCTTTGGTAGGCTTCTCCTTATTGGAGATGTGAGATCTGAGCAGTTCTTATCAGTTCTGCAGACATCCCATGAGAGCTGGACACCCACACGAGCTGCCCCACCACCTCTGCATGTGTGATACTGCTGGGGGCTCTGCCACTGCCTAAGCCCTGAGACAAGGCAGAGCCTTCAGGACTCCTCTACTTTTTAAATAAAAATAATTATGAAATGCAAGTTTGTGTAGGTGGTCAAGATTTGAAAGGGAATATATACCTTATTCTTTAGCACTTTCTGGGCTGGAGTCTGTCTTAACTTTAAGAGTTTCTTAAAGTTGTGTTTGTTTTTATTCTTCCTCCTGTGACTTAATACGAGCTCAGTATTTCCAATCTAGAGTAGGCATGCAAACATCTTGAGGCTTATGGAAATGTATCTAAATTCCCAGCCCTTGCAATCATCAAACATTAAATTGTCTGATTCATACATGGAGCAGCTACACAGTTCAGATGCAGTATTTCTGCCCTTCTGTTACTGTAAATTATTGCCACTAGTTTTGAACACTGAGAAATATACCAGAACACTCAGCTTCACAAATGCTAGATGACATCAAGAAGTCAGTATGTGTCAGAGTGTTTATGTAAAATAATTAGTGTCCCCAAATGACTTTTTTTTCCCCCCCAACCCCTCCCCCAGTGTTTAAAAATCTTTTTGTCCAATTATTCCATAAAACACCCATTAGCAGGGGAGAGGAAAAGGTGATTACCTGGAGTGCCTCTTGTCTGCATTTTGGACTGAGATGCTCTCAGTTAATTCCATCAAGGTCAGCGTGATTCCAGCTGCAGCTGACACATAACACCCTTACACACAGGAAATAGGACATCACCTTTGTATAAAACAAAACACTTTTGGGTACAGGATTGATAGGTATTTTGTTTTGATTTATCCTCTATGTCTCAGATGAGTGAGATCCAAGGCTTCTACAGGAAATTGTGTCTATGTCTGTTTCCCAAGAGAGAGACACAGGATCTAAACATAACACAGTCAGCAGCCGAGCAGCAGGTACACTGACCTGACTCAGCACTTGGTGCCACAGATTTTCCAGCTGATGGTGATAAAGATCTTTAAAATGTAATTCAGTTAAATATTGTAAAGAACCTCCAGTAAGATGCAGTTAGTGACAAAAATGAGATTAGCAGAAATACAGAGGTTTATGCTTCTGCTCTCACTGTTAATTCACACTAAATTCCCTGTGGATTGAAAGATTCATGTTTAAGAAATGCAGACAGCCAAGTGTATCACTTGATATTTCACACATAAAATTAAGGGCATTTATAAAGTTGTATTTTTTGAATGCTAACTGACAAGATATCATATAAACCAAAAAGCTATCCTGTAATCTGAGTTCTCACTGTATATCCTGCGTGGCAGTTGACAATGAGTATTTATCTAAACAAGTACTTTCAAGTCTTTCATGTTGCAGTTTGGTTTTTTCACTCTTATTTGAACGAATGTAATGTTTTGCCATAACAGCAACTACTGTCTCTAGGCGCATAACATTTGAGATGGAGCTGCAATTTTGTGTGGCAATATTCAACTGCAGAGAAATTATTAGCCTTAACCAGGAGCTAAATTGCAGCTTGGAAATCAGTGGCATTGCATTGTACCTGGGAATTCTTAAAGGCTGAATGAAATTAAAGGCCCACTTTAATTTTTCTGAGAAGGAAATAAATCATCTTTAAATTGAATAGTGTCATTACATTTGTTTAGCATCTGCTGTGGATGGCATACTGAAGTTACAAGTGTTCAGAAAACTGAATTTGGTAATGTATTAGACCTCTTTCAAATGCAGAAGATAATAATGACTATTAATGCAGTTGTTATATGCAGGAATTGAAGGGGGTGTTCTTTGCTTTGTTTGGAACATAAGTGAGGAGGAGAAACTACCCATTTCTATTTTATGAAAACCTTCCATTAGGCTCAGTTGCTCCTACACATTAATCTCAATGCTTTGCATCCATATTCACTCAAGTGCAGCATTTTCCTGCTCCATTTCTGACTATGGGTCAGTAAAGGGCTCTCCCAGGATGTCCTCTCCACTGCAGCTGCTTTGAGAGCATGGCTCTAAATTTCAGCTTTCCACCAAAGCATCCTTTTACTCGCCCACCTCAGCTGGTGCACAGCTTACTCTGGCTTTCCAAAGGACATGGAGAACTGCTGCAAGGCCACAAACACCACGCCTGTCACTGAGGCCAAGGGAAGAACTGGAGCATTGCACTTATACCAGAACCCATGCCTGCAGGATCTGCACCCAAGCAGCACTCTGTGGTGTCATTTTGTATCCCATTTAGTTCATGCATGCTCTGAGCTTGCCCACTGCCACTACTGTCTCAGTATGATAGGTCTATCTGGAAGTGTTTATGGCTTTGGGAGGGGTGACAGGGTTGGAGTTCCAGCCCAGCAAGAAATTGTGCTTTTGTGCTTTCTGTTACACCCAGAATTTGCTGAGAATTAGTGGATATAACTAAAGGCCCTGCTTTGGGGCTTAAGTATTTAACAGCCCTACACAACATAAATGCATGCTTGTATACAGTTTGCTGACACAAATATTCCATTTATTACTCCCTTTCTGGGACTTTACTGAACCTTCTGCTTATAGCTTACCATTAAACATTTTCCTTCCACTAAATCCACTTTCACTAAATCCCCAATATACTTAAAGTTTATCTCCAACCAGTATCACATGATGCTGTCTGGCCTATACACCACTTAGAAAATGCCAAACTTCTTATGATTAATCCCTGACCCCAAGAAAGTCAGGTTACACAGTGCTCTTGCCTGTCCTGTGCTGGGACTGCAAGCTCGTCTTGTAAGCAGCGACAGCCTGTGGCTGTCAGAGAGCTGCAGAAGTTGGGATCAGATCTTCTTATGGGAAATCTGATTTACAGACTTTAGGGATGGTTGGCTTCCTCACACACATGGAACTGAATTGTTACCTACAGCAAAATATATTGAAAATTTGAGAGGGTTTTTTTTTTTCCACATACAAGCAGGGCCAAGCCTCTTGCCTGTATGAATGTTTTTATCTTTTTGAACATCCCTTGGAAATTAGTGGGAATTTTGGCTAAAGCAAGAGTGTGATTCGGGCAACAGTATATAATCATTTTAGGCCTTAAACTTTGTGTCCTACAATACCTTGAGTTGAAATATCTGCAAGCCCTGGTGATGACAGTTGACAATAAATGTGCTTCGGGTTGAACATGAGCTGCCAGGACTCCCTGTGAGCACAACTGTGGGTTGTTTAGGATAAAACTACAAAAATGCATAGCTGTGCTTCTGTGTTAGCTTCTGATTTGTTTCTTTTTTTCACAGAATACAGAATAACCAGGTTGGAAAAGATGTTTGAGATGTTCAAGTCCAACCTATCACCCAACACCATCTAAACCACTAAACCATGGCACCGAGTGCCTCATCCAGTCTCTTTTTAAACATTTCCACTGATGGTGACTCCAACACCTCCCTGGGCAGCACATTCCAATGGCCAATCACTCTCTCTGTGAAGAATTTCTTCCTAACATCCAGCCTAAACCTCCCCTGGTGCAGCTTGAGACTGTGTCCTCTCGTTCTGACACAGGTTGCCTGGGAGAAGAGACCAACCCCCACCTGGCTACAACCTCCCTTTAGGTAGTTGTAGACAGCAATAAGGTTGCCCTTGAGCCTCCTCTTCTCCAGGCTAAGCAACCCCAGCTCCCTCAGCCTCTCCTCATTGGACTTGTGCTTGTACCTTCTGAGTTAGTTCCTTAAGCAACCTGAAGTCTGCCCTCCGAAAGTCCAAAGTGGAGGTTTTGTTGCTGCCCCCCTTATCTTGACTGCATATTGAAAACTCAGTTATTTCATGGATCCCAGACAGCCTCCAACTACCACATCTCCCACCAGCCCTTCTCTGTTTGTAAGAAGAAGGTCAAGCAAAGCCTTACCCCTGGTAAGCTCACACAGCAGCTGTGATAAAAAGCTATCCTCCATACACTCTAAGAACCTTCTAGACTGCCTCCTCTCTGCTGTGTTAAGTTCCCAGCAGATGTCTGGCAGGTTAAAGTCACCCATAAGAACAAGGTATGGTGATCTTGAGACAGCCTCTACCTGCCTATAAAATAATTCAACCTCTTCATCCTGGTTGGGTGGTCTATAACAGACTTCAACCAGGATGTCAGCCTTATTGGCCTTCCTTCTAATTCTCGCCCACAGGCACTCAACTTGATCATCCTTAATCTCTAGTTCCATGGCATCTAGAGCCTGCCTGATGTACAGGGCCACCCCTCCACCCCTTCTCCCTCACCTGTCTCTCCTGAAGAGCCTGTAGCCATCAATTACAGTGTTCCAGCTATGCGAGTCATCCCACCACGTTTCTGTGATGGCAACTACATCATAACTCCTGCTGTAATAAGGCTTCCAGCTCCTCATTTGTTACCCACATACAGTGTGGAAAAGTAAACAAAAGAACAGGGGGCATTGAGGTGCATATTTATTTGCATGTTCTGTCATTTTTCTGTGCCTGTATGTTTGTGTATTATGTAGATGGGATGGATGGATGGATGGGAGGAATTTTGGATGTCAAGGAAAAAATTTCATCACCAGAACAGCTGTCAAGTCCTAGAACAGGCTGTCCTGAGAAGTGGTGGTGTCACCATCCCTGGAGGTATTTTAAAGACATGCTGATGTGGTGCTTAGGGACATATTTTAGTCATGGAATTGGTTAACAGGTGAACTTGATCTTAGAGGTCTTTTCCAACCTAAATGATTCTGCACTTCTCAGAGTGGTTCCACTGAATTCAGTGTTCCAGGAAGAGGCATAGTGCTGGAAGCAGTTTCTGTGATTTCCTGAGCATTGCTACATTTTTAAGGCTGAGATAATTTTTTCTGGGCTATAAATATGCATGTGCAAGGCCTTGCAAGCAGAGCTGTTGGCATGGAGAGTACTTTTCAAAATGTGCAAAGTCCCTCTGTTTAAAAAAAAATGTGGCTAGAGCAGAGCGCCAGGCAGGCAAAAAAGGGATGGCAGGGGAAAGATTAAAGAACTGTTTGGAAGGGAGGTCTCAGATGCTGGTGCTGTGCATTGCTTTTGCTCTCCTCATCTCCAGTTTCTGGTTTCCATCCATCCCTAAAGGGTTGCTAATAAGAGTCTTGCTAAGCCCCAGGTTGCCCTCATACTTAGAGCAGGGGATGGGAGCTTGAAATCCTCACAATTTTTTCTTGCTGGGTTCTGCCTGCTAATGCTTGCGCACCTTTTGGGATCAGCAGATTGATACATCTATAGCATTGTGTTGGGTTTTTATCTCACATTTATATAGTCTAGATACATGCAGACATATTATATCTGATAATTTTTACTATGCACTTCTACTAAGAAAATGATTTGACAAATGATCATCTACTGTTTTTTTCTCTTCAATTGTGTTTTAATTAGTTCTTTACTTTGGTTTAATTAAAACCATAGGAAGATACACTTGATTTGGGTGTATGTACCTTGTCCCTTATCAGAAGTTGCCAGAATAAATGTGAGAAGTGATAATGAACCAGTAAAAAAAAAAAAAAAGATAGTAGTCTTTAGGTCCCAAGGTGTTTGCTGTTAGGATGGATGATAGCAGGTATTCTGAGAGAGTTAACAAGTCTGATACATTCTGAGAATGAAGCATCTTTATCTGTGAATCCCAAATGTCTTTAGTAAGCCTAGAATTAGATTTCCTAAACTCTGCAATAGATCCCAGGAATGTTTTTCTATCCTCGTTACAACTTCTCATCTTTAGTCATTGTGAGTCACGTGCAAGTGCCATATGTTTGCATAAGTCAAATGCCTCCAGCCAGTAGATCTTCTCCGCGTGATGTTGATTTATATTCATTAAAAACATCCCAGAAATGATTCAGAAATTGTAATTACCTGGTAATGTCAGAAATAGATTAATTAAGTGCTCCAGTGTTTACTCTGCATCTCTATGGCTGCTAACATTCCCGGGCATTTTTTTTACAGCATCAGTTTATTTGCTGGGTGAAGTTTATTAATGTAAATTTGATTTGACATAAACAAGACTACAGCTAATTATTTCATGTAAATATACACTCTGGGTAACAGCAAACTTATAAAATTTGCACATCTTGCAGTCTTTTTTTCCTTTTTTTTTTTCCACTCTGAACGTCTGTTTTAGCTGTGGAGGAAATTCCTATTGCCCTAAATAACACCGATGCCTTTTCCTTTGTCAGATTGCTGGAATATAAACAATTCTGTCACTCTGACACCTCCTTAGCTTACAGAGTCATCAAGAACTTTGAACAACTAGGAACTGTCACATGTACCACTATGCCAAGCTTTACTTTGTATGTTCAGTTTATATTTCACTACATAGACAGGTTTTATACTGACCGAGGACAAGAACTTCCCATATGCTCAGGTAAATTGGAGAGCAGCCCCAGGAGACGTGGTCAGACACTGTGGTGCAACCTGCTTGTCCATATCCATTCTTCTCCATGGTAAAAATGCAGGGTTTTCCCATTTCCAGATGAAATCCTTGGCTGCTGCAATAGCCTTGTTGATTTTATTTTCTTTTTTATTAAGTTTAGAAGCTCAAAGAGTTATTGAGGCTTTTCCTTCCTCTGGGACTCCCTGCCTGCTACTCAGGATCAGATCCTACCCAGCCTTCTTAAATTTCATTCACAGTGAGCTATGCTCAGGATACATGGTCATCCATGGACATTTGGCTTTGTGCAGACTGGTTACCAAAAGGATCTCCTGGTTTGACCCCAAATACAAATCAAGGGCATCCACCTGTTGATGCTGTAGGACACACTTTTATACAATCCTGGGGTTTGTTCCTGCAGTGTGTTCCTCATGTATTGTTCAGTGAGGCTGTTAAGTGATGTTAAAAATCCCACAACTTAGAGGGTGTCTAATAAATTCAGACTTTGCTGGTACGATGTCATCCTATCCCTTTCAAGACAATTCTAGTGAATTCCTTGTAATGCTTTGTATTTGTTTTACTGATTTATGCTTCTTTCAGGGAAAGAAAATAAGCTAAATACAGCATGGATTTGCCTGTCTGGACAGAAGACAGAATAATTTCCTCAGTATTTAGTAGAAATGACAAAACTTCCATAGATTGTTTTTTGCATAGAAACTTTTAGACTCAAGGAATCATAAATTTTTGGAGTAAAAGATATTTGTATATAAAACTGTCATGTTCTAGACACGTGCACTGTACTTAGCCACTCCTGCAGTTCTTTCTGGTTTTCCTTCCTTTCCTTCCTTCCTCTTGCATTTCATCCATCTTCCTGGTTTCTGAGTTTATTTCCCACTCTGTTGCTTTATAGTCTATCTTATTCTGACAAACATGCCAGTCTACCAAATCAGGACTTAATTTTTTTAATGGACTCCAGTTTGAAATCATCCGTCCAAGGACCTATTTCCTGTAAAAGATAGTTTTCATCTATGTGTTTGATCTTAGGAATTTACACACTTACCTAATTTATCTTGGGCTCTGTTTCATTGCCCTGAAAGAGGACACACATTATCGTGTTTTATAAACTGACATTTGTCCTTTAAGTCAAATGTTGCTTAAACCATTCACTGCTTTGAAAGTTAGGGGCTGCTCTGACATGACATCCAGTATGGTGGGTTTCCACTGCCAGAGATTTTCTAGGGCCATGGAAAACATGGGCATCTGCTGGATCTTCTCCATTACTTTTACCTTGATTCTAATGGCATGGGTTACAGATGTGCAACCTCTAAGTGACGTTACAAGGATTGCTGTGGCCTCTGTTTAGTCATCCAGTTGTGGTGAGGAATCAGAACACTGAGAAATCATGTCCCTTTGAAGTGAAGCTGTGTGTTCTTGCTAGAGGACAGCAGCCATTCCTTAGAAGGAAAGGTTTTACAAGGGAGATACAGTACTGTATCACTCTGAACTTTGCAGCATCCTACCAGACTACAGCACTGGCTTGTATTGAAAAAGGCAGAATTCATCAGATTTAGTCCAGCTCAAAACTGCTCTGCTATCTTACTGCCTGAAGCTGTCATCAAGCTTCCCTTCCCCTTTCAGCTTTTGCTGAAACATGCATTTTTGTCTTTTTAGTTTCACTCCTTAGCATCACAGTGTAGCAGCTGGGAAGCTCTGGGATTCTTTCCTTCATTTCCAGTACCAAAATACTTCATCTAATTCAATGTAATTACCTCAATTTAGTGAATTTTTCAGATGTTCTTCTTCCAGAATTTAAGTCTAGCACCATTGTTATTTTCCTACCTGCTAGCAATGTCAGGGCTCATGTAGGCTGTATAACTCACATGTTCAACCACTGTAACAACAAAGGGTGAGCAACTCCAAGCAGGCATCTGGAAGTCTGAATGGTGGTGGTGCTTCTTGCCAAACCTGTTCTTCACCTTCTAGCTCTGGTCTACTCAGCCCAGGAAGAGACCTCACAGAATATTGGTGTCTGTATCTCTCATGTACATGTCCACCTGAGCCATGAGATCTGCTTAGAAAATGTCTTACTGGAAAAGAGGTTTTATAGCTGGTGAAAGATAATGTAACACTCAGGCATTCTCCCTAGCCCCCTGTGGGAATACCAAGCATGAGGTGTCACTGAGCAGCAGAGTACCCACGCTGCTATCCCAGAGCTTGCACTACTTTGAGGACAAACTGGCAGGATTTCAAATGCAGCAGGGCTCTGGATGCCAGCTGCAAACTGGGACAACGTTTCTCTGCAAACTGTCCCTGCTGCCCTCATTCAGAGTGCACAGGGTGTAGAGTCTGTCCCTTAGCTAATGAGCTGGTGCTGTATCAGGCTTTATTAAACTGCTGTCATCCGTGGGTAGTGCCATTTAATGGGGTGCAAAGCAGAAGCCAAGCAGCAGGAGGAGGAGAACCCAGCTGATTTTTTTACAAAAACAACTGGCTTCAGATGGGTTGGTAAATCAGTTTTAATCACTGCAGCTGAGATGTAATATGAGCTGTTCACTGAGGCTTAAGTGATTTTGAACAATTAAGAAATTTGCTCAACATATTTATTAAAATAATCAGTGCTGTTTTTATCATAATGGTGTAATTCCACACTATGTGCACGTGGGCTCTTGCCAGCCTTCCGCTCCACTGAAGAGGCTCTAAATGTACACTTTCATTCCATTTGTTAATAAAACTGACAATTAAAGCAACGTGCTGAAATCAGGTAAAACGTGAATAAATCAGCAGTGATGGCAGTTTAAAAGGATCTTTTCTTAAGCTACACAGTGTAGCTTCTATTGCTGTTTAGCACCAAAAGTGAACAGTCGAGCCAGGTGTGGTATTGAAGGGAGTGACAAAAATATCTAATCCAAAGAGATTTCATTTTTTGTTATACCTGATTTATTTTTAGCCTGCAGCTGACTAATGCTGTCTAACAGACAGCTCAAATCCTCAATGCTTTCAGACATGTGAAAAATACAGTCCAGACAAGAATACGTACATATATATATACACATATCTTGGGCTGCTGGACAAAAGCCTATATTCTCTCAGAGGTTTATGCAGCAGGATGATAACAAAAACAAATATTTTGCAAAAGTTACAATATTCTCTGAATGCATCCTTCTAGATCTAAAGCTTTACCCCAGGGCACTCTTCCAAGATCCTTCAAAGATGACTTGTGTCTCCACACTTAGCATAACAGCTTAGATGTTCCCCTCATTGCTTTGCTAACATCATTTCCTAATTGCAGCAGTCTGCTGTTTGGCTACAGACAGCTTTGTTGTTTGATTTCTAATAACCTTTCCCTGTGAAAACATGACTTTTCTGCATTGTAACAGATGACTGGGGGCTCTCTGTGGAGTTCCCTGTCTCCAGGGCTGGACGGCTCCAGATACTTGCAGGAACTTGTCTGTGCATTTATCAGGTTGTTCATTTGGTGTTTTTCTCTACTCCCCAATGACAAACATCCTCCACTGTGAAGCACAAGAGCCTGAATCCATGCTGCTGCTTTCCTGTCTGGTTTCAAATACAAATATTAGTGGAGTTAAGGGGCAGTGTTGTGGAAGGCTGTGTTAGGGTTGTCTGCGGAGTGTCCATACCGGCTGAACCAGGAGTTTGATATTCCAACGAGACACTTTGGCCTCTGCAGGACTGAACAGGAATTAGTTTTACCACCTATCTCCGCTTCAAAGCCAGTCTGCACAAAGATGAGTGCCAGCCTAGTATGCATCCCGATTTCCCTGTTTTCTGCTCATGCATCTCAGCTGGGCACCTGGGTCCTGTGCTGGAAGTTTGTTCAGGACAGGGAGTTGAGCAGCAGGCAGGGCAGCTGCTGTGTCCCTACATGCCCAGCTGAGGCATGGGGGTTTAGGAGAGCTGGAGTGTTCCTGCTGCAGAATGTCTGTGTACCACCACACCACCACTCGCCTCCCAGTGCCCACTGTCCAGTAAAGGCGCCCAAGCACATGCTTAACTGTGAGCACATGAGTAGCCCTATTGAATTAAGTATGTAATCAAGTGATTTGCTGGATCAACGACTGTATCCCTAATCCTTTTCACATATCACTAAGCTCATTAAACTCTCTTTGATACCAAGCTGTGCAAGTTCCTTAGGAGAGGCAGAGACTACGTGCTATTTCTTTAGCTTAAATTTATCACCTCCAGCTTCCAGCGAGGGACTCCTGTGTTACAAGCCTGAGGTTGCCCTAAGGGTTTCCTCTGTAACAATGGATGGGAAAATGTTCTGTGTGCTGTCTAAGTTTTGATACCCTGCCCAGCACAACATGGATATGCCAGAACAAATACCCACATAACCAACCAAAATACTGAGCAGTGGATCCTGGGCCCTCAGTGGAGGCACTTCATTTCCTTTCTCTGCCCCTTTTTTCCTGACAGCTGTCCAGCTTAAAGAAAAGAAAAAAAAGGCAAAACAATTAAACATTGCAAAGCCAGATACTTAGTCCTGTCAAAAAACATACTTAGGTAGATTTGTGGACTTGTGCTTCAGCTCAAAACAGTGACAATTTTAGTAAAGCAATTCTCTAATGCTCTCTAAATTTGATGAGCTGGTATGTGACATTTGCATATCAACTCTCCTGGATGCCAGAATCTACACAGCTGTTAGAAACATTTTCTGCTGCATTTAAACATATTACAGAAGGTTTTCCCCTTAAAACAGGTCAGCTATATGCCATCACAGGAGGATAGATGGAGGAATGAAACCCTTCTGGCTGGAAGCTAACTAATTGAGAAGAAAAAGGACAGCTTCACCTATTATTCTGAAAAGGATTTTATAACAGTAAAATATTTTTTTAAATCATGGACTCCTCAGTAATCCTGCAAGTTGTGAGCAATTGCCAGAGGGGAACTTGAAGCAGAGCCAGTGCAGCTCAGGCTGCTGAGGTCTAGTCCAGTTCTAAGTAACAACATGGGTAGCAATTCCACAACCAGTGCCATTGCTATATAATGTCATCAGGTTTATGAAAATACACTAATGTGGAGTCTCCAGATGTAGATTAAATATGCAGCATCCTTCTGGAAATGTTGCCTTGGCCTTACACAGCCTTACCTCCTCCTGCCTTGAAGGTGCTCAATGTTTAGCCTGCTAGTGGGAACAGGCAGGACGGTGAGCTGCTTCTGAAACCCTGGGGCCACTGTGCTCTGCTTTCTCTCCTATTTGATTGATCTGTCTTATTAGTTTCTCATATAAGTACCAGTCTTGTCCCTAAATGATTATTATCCCTAGGCAGTTACTGGATCTTGTCTCTGTTTTCATAAGGAAAAGGTGTTTTTCTTACATGGGTGTGGGTCACTTGCATCCTTCTTCCAATAATGCAAACTCCTGAAATTGTACTCCTGCATCACAAAATGACACTCCATGTAATTTCTCAGACTAGACACTTAACTACTCAAAGCCTTCATGGTACAAGCATTCATATAACAAAGCTACAAAATATTTCTGTTATTCTTCTTTGTGTTTTGTACTGGATACTGAGAAATGTCAGATCTTTACTGAATCGTGTACATAGTTCTTGTGAACACAATATTATAGAACCATTTAGGCCGGAAAAGACCTTTTAAGACCATCGAGTCCAAATATAGACAAGTGTGATTATTATGGTTTTTTTTTTTTTACATTTTATACTTTCCCTGAACATGCCAAGTTGTTTTAAATCTCAAATGACTGCTGTTTAGTTCATATTGATAAAATGATAACACTGATCCAGGGTTTGCAGAATTCGGCTTGTTGGGACAGCTGATAACAAAAAAAAAAAGAGTAGAAACCTGTGCTTGGGAATAGAGACCTTGTCTGAAGCAGATGGCTTGCTTTGGAGATGGCTGGCACATGAAAGTGCCATAGCAGCTTAGAAGAAAGGAGGTACTTCTAATCACAATATTTCTATCAAATCATGGTTGCTTTTTAAATTTTTTTTACATCACTTTTGCAGACTGACAGATTGCACACCCATGAGTTGCAGATTTTCAAGGAGAAATAGAATAACATTGCTGATTTGCCACAGGAAAAGCTTTACAGTAAGACAGCAGTCATACAAGATAAACACATTGCTTTCTTTTTCCTCGCTGCCTTTATTTCCAGACAATATTTTTGAGAAAATTGCTTCAGAATGAGTTTTTTTATATTGTTGTGGTAGAATTATGCAGGAAAAAAAACCCTGCTGATCCTATCCTTGCCTGTAGGGCAAAGTGCACTGATGAATAAATCAGGAATATTGTTTAATATTACATGAAAAAGATGTAAAGGTAATAATACTAATTTATACTTGGGTCATTGTAGGAAAAAAGAAAAGTAAGTAAAAAAAGGCAACTTGTTTTAAAGAACTTGGTACTGCAACTAATCCTCCTTATACATTTGTACACGATATTTTTTCTGAACTGTAGTATATGTACATTAAAAAAATTACTTGTATTGGCTTAGAAGAAGTTTGCTACTTAATTGATACGGTGTACTTCAAGTAAAACTCAGTTCAGCCAAGTAACAGGGAGAGTAGGAGCCAATGCTGACACTAGAGTCTAATCTAAACAGTCCTGGTGAAAAAAACACCAACTATATTAATGTCCCCGAAGTTCATGGCATTTCTCAGGATTTACATTATTTAGTGTTTTCTGCAAGTAACATCTAGAAGATGCATCTATCTACAGCAGTTAGATTAAAATTTAAGCTTGGGGCAACTGCAGAGTTTAATGGAAAGTTTCACAATACCCAAAGGTTTTCAAGCAATGAAGTTTGAACAGGATACGTCTGAGATGCATTTGCACAGGCTTCTGAGGAGCAGCATCTTTACTCTTACTTCCCATCCATGCCAGGGAACATTTCTTTGTGTCACAATAGCCTTAGAGAAAACACCATCTCGCTCTCTCAGTCAGAACAAGAAAATTATTGCTGTGGGCAGAGATGTAGAATTGCTTAGAACAATTCCAGTC
Source organism: Dryobates pubescens (assembly GCF_014839835.1). Classification (NCBI taxonomy): domain Eukaryota; kingdom Metazoa; phylum Chordata; class Aves; order Piciformes; family Picidae; genus Dryobates; species Dryobates pubescens. The sequence goes on along the minus strand of NC_071613.1, from coordinate 48,493,403 downwards.
AGGAAAAATAAAGATGTACATTTATATGTGCGTTCCTGATCATTAAAATCAGCTAACATCTATCTTCACCTTGAGAAGACATCATGATGTACTGTCTCTGTGGTAGCTATCTCATATTCCTGGTCATGAAGATAAATAGCTTAGAAGAAACAGCTACTTTGCAACAAAATCCCATAATTGTACACAAAATAAATAAATAATAAGAGTAAAGAAACAACTCCTAATACAAACAAGAACCCCACAGAGTGTTTTTGTGATGAGTCCAAAGCTAAAACAGTGGAGCTATAAAAATGGTGCTTTGGTCTCCAGAAAGTGAACAGGGATTCTTTTCCATATACTACTCCAATACTTATTTCCTGAAGGATGAGGTTTGAAACATATTTTTGCTTTGACAAGATATTTCAAGAGAGTTATATTATTACTGATAGGCTTTCAGAGTAAAAGTAATGTGGCTGTGTCGGTACTGCTGTCATACAGATATATCATATTATATCATGTTAGTCTGTGGCTTCATCCTGCAATATTTTATATAAATAACACTGAAGTTGCCTTCCTCCTGGAAATGAAGTGCTGTACTTCTATTGCTGATGTATTTCTCTGCTGAGAATAAGCATCATCTCATTGCATTAAGTTTAAAGAATAGGGTTCAATAAAAAATAAATAAATCTAAATTGTTCATCCAATAATGATTATTTACCAGAAATTCTGTCTAGACAAAAATGCAGCAGCTTTCATGTAGCTGATATAGCAAGTTATAGCATCTGCAAAAATTGAACTAGAAAATTACATAGGAGCCGAGTTACAGCTCCATTCTCAAATAGGGTACATGCTATAATATTTTTCATACCATCCATGAAATAAGTATTTCAGTCAAATATTCAGTTCACTTTGATTTATGCTTAAAGCAAACAAAATGTGCACCACAACAGTGGCTGCAGTGTTGAGAAGTGATTTTTCAGTCTGGATCCAGGGAAGATAATTCTGGGTTTAGAATATGGATATGTGTTTGTATGTACTTTAATTTACTTGAGCTTCTGTCATATCCTTATGGCCTCATGTAATAATAATAATAACAACAACAATAACAACAACAATAATAACAATAATAACAACAACAATAATAATAATAGAAGACCAGGTTGGAAGAAACCTTCAAGATCATTGCATCCAACCCCTCAACCAATCCAACCCACCCAAACAACTAAGCCATGGCACCAAGCACTCCATCAAGTCTCCTCCTGAACACCTCCAATGATTGTGACTCCACCACCTCCCTGGGCAGCCCATTCCAATAGGCAATCACTCTCTCTGTATAGAACTTCTTCCTAACATCCAACCTCAATAATCATCAATAAAGATGTTAAAGAGCACAGAGCCCAGCGCTGATCCCTGGGGCACACCACTAGTGACTGGCTGCCAGCTGGATGTGGCACCATTCACTACCACTCTCTGGGCTCGGCCCTCCAGCCAGTTCCTAACCCATTGCAGTGTGCTCCCATCCAAGCCATGGGCTGACAGCTTGGCCAGGAGTTTGCTATGGGGGACAGTGTCAAAGGCCTTGCTGAGGTCCAGGTAGACAACATCCACAGGCCTCCCCACATCCACCAGGCAAGTCACCTGATCATAGATGGAGATCAGGTTGGTCAGGCAGGACCTGCCCTTCCTAAAACCATGCTGGCTGGGCCTGATCCCTTGGCCATCCCCTCAGGTAATCTCTTGACAAGTGTATCAGGCTACTGCTCTGTTCACTTGCTCTGAATCCAAATTTGGTTTCAATCTAGGTGTTTACACCATTGTGATTCCTGTGCACTTGGGATAAACTTGGGTACAAAATGAAGGGGGACTCCACAAACGGACTGTCTTTTAGTCAAAACGTTAGAAATACCTTGAGCATTCGAAAACTGACCTTTTAATCATTTTTTTCTTAGGAATACATGGATTCAAACAAGTACATAGAGCACTTAGTGACTCAGCTGGAAGAACAACGCTGGAATTTATGGAGGCAAGTACTATGCATGCACACATGTATTTATGTTGCTATTTTGGAAAAAAATACTGCACTCCATAATGTTCATTCCTGAGTTCAAATAAATGATTGGGTATTTAGTTTCTCCACTTTTTCATGCTTTGTGGGCTAGCAAATTTTACCTAAGTGAATTAAGTAGGGCATCGCACACGAGTTGAATCTTGCCTTTGCTAATCAGGGCAGTTACACACATGCACAGGTTTGCTCATGTTCAGTTTTCTAAGCAGTGGATCCGAACTCAACTTCAGATTCTTTAATTGGACTGAATTTAAGAAATAGGTTTATATTCTTTAATATTCTTGAATATTCTTCATTCTGTGCTGAATGGCACAGAAATTATAGCCAAAACCCCAGCATGGCAGCATGAGAGATTGGGAGTTTTGAATCAAAAGTAAACGTGGCTTTGGAATTTTGCAGTACTCTCAACAGTACAGAGTTTTTATTTCTTTTCTGTTCATGTTGCTCAGTGTAGGCTGCCCAGACTTAACTGCTTTAAGCAAAGCAGGGATTTCCACATGCTTGTGTGCATCTAGTGGACATTTTTACTCTGTCCTCCAGCAAATGTTATAACTGTACAAGCATTTCTGAAGATCTCCTGGAAAGATGGCTATAGGACTTTGCAAACCTCCATACATTCATGTGATTTAGTAAATGTCATCTACTCACAGAGGGTAGTTGTCAGCTCTTGCAAAAAGTTGCTCACTTCATTCCAGACATAGTTTCCTCTTTACAGCAGCAATTTTATTAGAGTGGCTTTGCTGCTGTGTTACTGTTGATGCCTTCATTAGGAAGGATAAGAGGTTGTGCAGTTTGCATTTTTCCAAAGTTGAACTCAGAACAGTGATGTGATGGCAAAAATATCTAAATCTATAGATTGTATTGCATTGTATTGTATTGTATTTCAGCAGTACTCTTCTGTAACTGTTGTCTCAGGGCTACTCTGATACGAACAGTAAAGATAGTGAAGAAATTACCTCATCTTCAGAAGCCTCAGAAGTCTCACATCTTTAATGAATTAATTATCTCTTGATCATTTTAAAATTAATTCATCCAGACTTTCCATTTGTATAGAACTGTTATTATCACAGCTGGTCTAAAAAGATCAGCATGACAGTGCTTTGCTGTATTTGCTTGTACTTTGTATTGTCCAAGTATTCAGTACCTGTTTATTAACTACTCACTATCTTTCCCAAGTAACAAGTGATAGGATGAGAGATTATGGCCTCCCAATCCCTGAAAATATGCAAGGTGAGGCTTGACAGGGCTCTGGGCATCCTGATCTAGTTGAGGATGCCCCTGCTTACTGCAGAGGGGGTTGGACTAGATGACCTTTGGCGGTCCGTTCCAACGCAGACCATTCTATGATTCTACGTTGTGCTAGGGAAGGTTTAGATTGGATATTAGGAATTTTTTTTTCACTGAAAGGGTTGTCACACCTGGGAACAGGCTGCCTAGGGAAGTGGTGGATTCACCATCCCTGGAGGGATTTAAAATACCTGCAGAAGTGGTGCTGAGGGATATCACTTAGTGGTAGACTTGGCAGTGCTCGGTTAACAGTTGGACTCAATGATCTTAAAGGTCTTTTCCAACCTAACAATTGTACGACTCTCTGATTCCTTTTTTAATAATTACCTGCTAAATTCTAATCTGGGATAACATCTCATAGAGAGAAAATGGAATGATACCAGTAATGAAACGCATTCAACATTCACAGCCATATAGTTGTTTCTTTTTTTCAATGGAATACTTTTTTTTTTTTCCTGAAGGCATACGAGCAGTGACAATCTTTATTAATACAAAGTCAAATATAAAGTAATCTTCAGGGAATAATTTAATCTTCATGGACTGAAACCTATTTCACCTTAGTTCTGATCAAGGAAGAAATAATGATCTGTCCTGATTTTTCAGTTGAATGCCTCTCATGTACAAAAAAAAAGCAGCTTTGCATATGGGGGTACTATAGTTGCTATAAATCTCTCCAATTTCTTGACCTACAGGATCTAAAGTAGTATTACAGCATTTACAGCATACAGCATTTACAGCATACAGCATTTATGTTATAATCTTATTTATAGGCAAAACTCAGAAAGTTTGTGTTTAAATCCTGTTTTCTTTTAAAAGGAGTCAGAATAATTGGCACAAAAAATGAAATGTATATGTAAGATCACACAATTCAGGAGATTCTATTTGTAAGAATGAAGATGATAACATTATAAGTGGGTGATACTACCAGGGTTAAGTATAAATGAGTAAGAAAAGCCTTAAAAAGTCTTTGGAAAGGTGCAGGGGTAGTGCCTCAAATGTGTTCTGAAAATTCAGTAAGTTTGGAAAACTGAAGACAGCAATTTATTTTTACTATTAATTTATTTTAAATGTTCATTTAATGGGGTATTGGCATAAAAAATTAAGACTTGCAACAAGCACTAGAAGAAAATCCCTTCTGGTTTTGCCAGTCTTCTCTGAACACTTTATTTCCCTCTTTTACATCTCTAAGATGGTTCATGGTGAGGATTATGCTAATAGCTCACACAACGCAGGGGCAGTACTAGGCTGTCTACAGCCAGACAGATGTCCTAATAAATCAGCATAGCCCTCTTCTCTGACTTCATTATGCTCTTGATTTGTGACTACCATGATTTTAACCCAGTAGGTCACTGGGCACTGAACCTGACATTGACCGATAACCTCTACTTTACTCTAGGCGAGCTAATAAAAGAGACAGACACAAATTGTGACCATTTAGCTCCTTCAGCATTACTTACAGCCAGGACAGATTTATAGCAGCCAGGCCAAGGCAGAGGAGAGTAAAGCCAATGTCATGGTGTGCATATCAATTTTACATTTCCTTTACATTTCCACACGTACAATGGGACCCTAAAAGACATGTGGGGACAAAAAAAATTCTTTTCATTTTAGAGAATGACTGTTTATACATGGCATTAGCATCTGCTGGGGAACATTTATTGCTGTAATTGCTGTCCCAAGAGAACTAACTATGTTTAGGTCACTTTTATATAGCTTTCTACTATAACAGACTTCTAGCCCAGCTTCAGATGTTTTCTTCTTTAAACCTCTGCAACGAGTGAAGCTACTTCACTAGTACTTGAAGAGGCAGACTTTTTCTTTGTAGCTTTTCTTACACTGAATATATTGCAGTAATTATTCTCACATGAAGCATGATGAAAAAGATAGCATATTGGACTTGTCAGTGGTTCCCACCATTTCTCAAATTTGAACAAAATAAATTTATCCAACATGAGACAAATTTGACCCCAGTCAATGTAAATCACTGACATTAATCATTGGAAATGATGCCAAATAGTGATTGTGCATCTCAGTGTATCAGCTTGAACAAGAATACTCGTTTATTTTCCCTATCCCACCCAGAAATAACTTTAAAAAGGACAGAATTGGGTCAGGGGTAGGGGATCTCCCTGCAGTGTTGTTTCTCACATAGTTTTAATGCTCTAATCAAGCTAATATGTATGTGTAATTTTTATGGCAGACTCATATGGACAAGCAGAAATTTGCATCTGCAGACTTTGATAATTGACCTTGACACTAGATCATAATTTTTAGCTCTTGACACATAGATTAGTGACAGTGGTTACTAGTTCCCTTAACAGAAGAAAGGATTCATATTTCAGCATGGGATACTGGCCTAAGTATGCAAGGGTCAGACACCGTACTGAAGAAATTTCAAGGGAATTTTATTAGTAGTACTACTGGAACCAGGACCAGACCTTCAATCTGTCTTGGTGAAAGCATGAAGATAGGCTATGCTTCGCACATGACCGAATGAAGATTCAACAGCACCTTGTTACAGTAATCAAAAACACAGAGGGAGAGGCCCACAAATGTGCATGGGGACCACATGGCCTTTTTCCAACTATGTATTTAAAAAACATCATTCATTAAGTAGATTTGCCATACTTTCATCACAAGCATTAGCATGCTTCTATGCTCCTGGGTTTCATGCTTGTATACTACAGAGGTGCCAAGTATTAAGCAGGTTGCTTTTGCCTGTAATCATGAACTTCATTGGGAGACCATAATTACTAAATAGCTTTACAAGAATTCTTAATGGTGAGCACAGATTAAAATAACAACTGTGATTAGCTTTAAACTGCTTGACTAGAAAAGGACTTACCTTAGGGGAATAAGTTGCATGGCAAATAAATGAAAAACCCTATGTATATTAGTGTAATGAAGGCTGTGAAAAAAAAAAACACAACAAATGCTCCCCCAGCTAAATAAGGTCATGTTCTGCACAAATATCTTTTTCTTGTCAGGGGCTTGGTAAATTTAGCCTGAGCGGAATTAAGGTCAAAGCAGCCATTTTAACCCCTTCTGGAAATTTCTGATAACAAAAGTTGCCTCTGGTCTATAATGCTAACATGAGTTATAGACTACATTTGGAATGAGCCATCTTCCAAAACTGCTGTTGTAGCCCATGATCAGCAGAGTGAAGTGCAGTGTGGAAGAGCATGAGGGTCCCTTCTTATTTATTTCCTGACTCACCTGTCTTGGCAATGGACAAAGCCAGGAAAATAAGGTGTTCAGTGCTATTAGTCAAGAACAACTGTCTCATCTCTTTCTCAGTCTTTTGTTTGGTGGGTTGTTTTTGGGGTGGTGGTGGTGTTCAGGTTTTTTGCTATATCTCTACACCACTGCTAGATATGGTAGTGGATATTCATGATAAAATTGAAAGATCTATGAAAACACTGATGTATTCCTTTCAGTTTCCTTAGTGCTTGGAGATGAGGCACAGCAGAACCGAGCTTGGCAATTAGGAGTCATTCAGTCACCACAAGTACTCTGATGTTTACAACTAACATTATAACATCAGTTATGTCTCTATAAAGCTGAGCCTTCTGATTCCTGACTTTGGGGGGTGGGGTGGGGGGGTGGAATCATACAAAAAATGTAGGGAAAATCCACCTAAGGTTACCAGGTTGTGTAAGCGAGTTCACAATGCTGCTGCAGATATGCATTTCTACTAAGGATTAGTATTTGAATATGCACATTAGGAGACCAATTAAAAATGTATCAGATTTCTGACCAAATGTGCTTTTCTTTAGCTGAGTATAAATTTGGACGGTTCAGTGAGCAGTGCAGATGTAGTTACAGACCACAAAAAGCATGGTCATTGTATTATCTGTACATGAGAACGGCTCACTTCCTCTGACTCCCCAGAACAATGCCTATCTCACACCACAGTTGTTAAAGATACTTTTTCATGACTGAACTGGGCGAGCGTAATGTGAATAAAGACTATACAAAGAACAAGTATTTTACTGTTTGCCTTATAAATCATATTCTTAACAGGATCACAGAAAACGAAGAGAAAATAGGTTAAAGATTACAAATTAGCCTTATGGACTATGCAAACCCACTATAAATACTAAACTTGTAACCAAGAGAAAAGACTGGGTAGCTGTTGGAACACTTGTTGCAGCTGTAGTGAAAGTACTGCATAACTGAGTAACTTATCTCAGTGTTCAAATCGGTACCGATCACTGTCTTTTAAAACAAGAAAAATAAATGCCTTACAGAAGTTTACCCCACATTTTTTATTGTATCCACTGATCAGTCATCTACAGTAATTCTCTTCAACTTTTTACCTGATCATACATAAATCTCCTTCCACAGTAAGCCATTTAAACCCTGATAGGCCATACTTTTGTGGAGTATTTACTAAACTGACTTGAAAGTAAGCTCAGCTCAGTGTGCTGTGGTACATGAGAAATCTGGCCTGGGTTGATTTTGACATCATACATTCACAACAAGTATTAAAGAATATGAATCTCAGCCCATTCCCTTTAGTCAGAGAAAACTCCCATTAACACTGTCCATCATTGCTGCACAAGTCAGGAGTGTCAAGCCTCAGTTATTGAAGTTATTACATAAAGGATTTGGAACCATCTGGATAGAAAATAATTTAGATACAAGCCAATCTCTTTGTATCTGTGCTAAAGTACGCAGATTTTAAAACTGTGGGCAAAAGATGGAAAAGTCTTCTTTAAAAAGTAACTTCATATGGTCTTGTTTACAAAATTGAATACATTAGCCAATGTTAAATTAAAAAATGTTAATAACATACTGTAATTAATTAGGGATTGGGGTATTTTTGCACAGATGTATGCTTGTCATAATAGCGAGACTGCCTGAGCCACAGATTGATTTGTTTCTTTTAAATTAAAATAAAAAATAGAAGGCCTCTAGCAAAATATATTCTTCAGATATATTTGGTGGAATAAGGATCACAAATGTTCCCTACCAAGTTGAAAGGAAAAAAACTCCAGTAGGGAAGTATGTGGAAGGTCTATTTGACATATGGATGTTTGTTAAAAGCAAAAGCTCAGAGTAAATTAGATCCTCATTTGTATGCTGGGAAATGAAATGTATAATCTTGGTGTGGCTCTCCGTTTGTTTTGGATTTGTTGTAAGAACAAACTCTTTTGTGTATGCAGATATACATTATTGTGCTGCCTACTTAGGGATGGGGGGAAAAAAACATGCTTTCAGACGATTTTATCTGAAGCTAAATGTAAGTGGCTGGTTTTTTGTCCGTGTCTCCTGAAGTGCAGACTTTGATTCAGGTAGCAGGCACCCAGCATGCCACAGATGCTCCGCACAACTGCTGCATCACTGCCTGAGAGAAACATGGGCCATGTAGGGAAACGTCAGACCACCTACTCATCTGAAACAGTACCCAGCCTTCAGATAGGAAACCAAATGGACAGGTCAACACAGCAATCCATGAGCATGTAGTTATCTGGTTTGGTGCTCAGAGTTTATCTAGTTCCTTTAAAAAACAAACCAAACAAGAAAAACCCAAACCCCAAACATTTCCAAATGGAAAATGCCTGTAGTCTCTTTTTATTATTTGATGCCGAGTTTAGCCTTTCACTAATGTTTAGACACAGCCACTCTTACTCATGTTGAATCATATTTCACTCCTCAGAAGACTGCAATTATTTTATTGGAATTATTCAGAGAGTAAAGAATAATTCCTGTGAGTAACAGTGACATTGCCCTGGAGTCTTCTCTAAGACTGAACAACCATATCTTTACACAGAGCCTCTGTTTCCTATTTGTCAGAGGAAAATCCATGGATTTACATTAAGGCAACAAATGAGAATTTGGGATCTTGCAAAAGTAGGATGTCAAAATGTATTATAGACATGAGTAGTGCACTGACACCGGCTGTGAAATGGGTTTTTAGAAGGGATGGTGGGTTTAAAAAAGGAGAAATGGAGAATTTATGAGTTTGTTCTGCTTTAAAGAATGGTACGTCACTGATCCGTTTCAGTAAAATCCACCGAGCAGTGCTGATGGCAGATGTAGAAGAGGACAGTGAGAAAATGTACATGAATTCATGCAAGTTGGGTTAGCACCTTTCCCTGTAAATGTTTCATTCATGAAAGAGAAGATAAATAATCAAGTTTAGCATTTCTATTTGGTTCTGTAATGCTCAACCATTTTTATTTTTTCTAAATTACACTAAAGACTTTAAGACTCCCAAGTAAGAACAGAGCCTTATTATTCTATGGAAAGTGAGAAATGGTTTTCATCTCCTCAGCCCCAAGGATGAAATAAGAAATAACATAATTCCCTTTTTACAGAGAAAAATTAAGTTGTGAATAATACTAAGTAATGGAGCTTATACAAGAGATCTGTGTCTAAGCCAGGGTTTTTCTGTGTTCCAGTTCAGTGTATCAATAATAAGGTTGTATTTCTCATGTCACAGCACCGTGTTGTCAGCCTTTTCGCTCCAGTCTAGAGGATGAAGTTCCCACATGACTGCTTGAATCTTTGAAAGGTTTTATGGTTTAAAGCAAGCTTGGCGACAATCTTAACCTGTGCTCTCTGTTGGGAGACTGTTTTCTAGTGTCTACAGTTCACAGTATGATGAGGTGTGGCAGAAGAGACCTATCTTTGTAAGTGCCCTCACCAGCTCCTGTCCCTGTCCCTTGTCACTCCACAGTGTAAAAGTCTGTATAAATGACCTCCTCCATCAGGGGATGGGTAGTGGCAAGAGGAGACAAGGGCTCTACTCTGTTTTCCTAAGGCATCTTATTTTAAAGTATATAAAGGCTGGAAGAGCTTTGGGAGGTACTTCACAGCTTTCTGAAAGTTTCCTTTAATTCAGTAGGATTTGGCTGGCTTCCTGTTTACACCCATTGCAGGAGATCCAGTGTGCACTTCCTATCAGTTCTGCCTGCTGTATGAAGCTCTTTTCATGTTAACAAATAGTATTTTCCATTGCTTTATTTGTTAATAAAAGGTCACAGTTATGTCCATAGCAACCCACATTCTAGGACTTGCACATTATTATTATTTTTAATCAGGAATAAATTCCAGCATTTTCTGCTGTAGGGAAAAGATCATGCATTTCTGTATAAACATGATTGTAATGGGTTCCACTAGGGACAAGGCTTCAAATATAAGGCGGCATTCATCAGATATTAAAGACCTGAGCATAGTTTTTTCCCTACTTAAGTCAGCATAGCTCAGAATTTGCAAAGTCTTGCTTATGTAGATATTCCCCTGAGATTAAAAAAAAAGCACAGACCTCTTAGTTTTATTCCTACCTGTTTAGCTAATCAGTCTAGAAAGTGTTACTTATATAAGTAGAAAACATAGTTTAATCTCCAGCAAATGCATAGCAGTAAGGAGATAACAGGTTTGCAGGATATTTAGTTTGTTGTAATTTATACAGGACCTTTCAAGACAGCAGAGGGAGAAGCCTGTCTGCTTCCACATGCTACCAGAATCAGCACATGCTTGTACTGCCCAGTACTTCAGGAGGTTTGATGCTACCTCAAATTCTTTCCAGTCCAGTTCCTGTATTAATGCTGTATTAAATCCAATATTGTTTTCCATTCCGCAGCTTCTTAGTCCTCTACCAGGCAAGTAAACAGCCTCTTAAGCCTTTTTGAGAGAAACAAGTACGTACAGCATGGTTCCTGTAAGGCTTCCTGTATTTTTATGATCTTCCACTCTTCCCAGTTGGGGAAGAGAGATCAAATGCAAAGGAAGTACCTATCTTCCTGCAGAGCCCTGGGAGAGATCAGTCCAGAAACATGGGTCAAAAGTTGTAAGCACTCTCAATCCCTCTTCTCCTTTCCTCTAATACCACTGTTAGAAATGCTTGAAAAAACTGGCCAGACGCTGCCCTTGTCTGTGACAGGAATGTCAAGATTTCTTTTCACTTCTATTCTGAAGTGTCGAAATGCGCACATGGCAGTAGTGACCCATTCAGCAAATTCACGTCATACTCAGAATTCCCATGAAGGATCTGAATTCAGAATTTCCACTGGGATCAAGAGAAAACTTTGAGGGAATCCAGCAGTGAGTACTCATATAATCATAGAATGTTTTGGATTGGAAGGACCCTTTAAAGGTCATATAGTCCAACTCCCCGGCAGTGAGCAGGGACATCTGTAACTAAATCACGTTGCTCAAAGCCCTATCCAACCTGACCTGGAGTATTTCCAGGGATGGGACTTCTACCCCCTCTCTGGGTACCCTTTTCCAGTGTATCACCACCCTCACTGTGAAAGTTCATTTAGTTTAAAACCATCACCATCCTGATACTTGAAGTCCTCAAAAGGGGTCCCAGTGAACAGCATCCTGTGTCATGCTGAAAGAGCAAGTTTCTATAAATGACATCAGTGCACACAACTTCTACCCTACTCATGTTAAAGGAGTTTTGGAACACAGCTGGTGTTAAGTGCTAATAACCTTTAGGCAGAATATCTGAAAAACAAGTATTGCATCACCTATACAGAGCTTTAGTCCTATGATAGCAAATATATCACTATTTAAAAAGGACAAGAAGTGAGCCAAATTTAGCAAATTTAGGCTTCTTCTGCTCACGCTTTTTAGTATGAGATTTCTCCATGAAGCACAGATGCCCTTGAAGATTACATGGCTTTTTTGGCACTGATTATTGTGCAAATCCATCAGTTCCAGCCTGTCACTGTACCCATTCCTTCCCAAGTATGTCCCATTTGAAAGAGATGCAGAATGCAACAGTCAGCAGATGTAATCACCCCCTCATGTACCTCATGCCAGCTGAGAGTTAGAAGACAAGTATCTGTCCCTTCACCAGTAGCTTGGTGTCTCTGAGAAAATGACAAAATTCCTACACTGGGCAATTACTGCATTTGTCAGTGCCAGCTGTTAGCTTTCTATATTTAAAACTATGGCTACCATTAACGTATTGAGCTAATGCTGTCATCCACTTCATTTCAGTGTTCTGAAGTATGAGCATTACATTTTTAGCATCACTCCAAAGCAATGGTGAGCAATGAATTTTCTTTGAAGACAAACATTATCTTGTGTATTATCTTGTAAATGTCTATGCTAGACAAAATTACACAAGCCTAGGGACAAGAAATAATTAATGATTTGGAACATACTTATTGCTGTGTAGCAAACTGAGATTCTAGTAATCTTAAAGAGACACAGTACAACAGTATCTCAGCTATCAGGAGCAGCACAGCTCCACGTGGATAAAAAATACTTTCAAATTTTAATTACACCTTTAAATTGTAGATAAATACTGGTTCTTTTTAATTCCAAATCACTTCTAGTTGCAGAGTAGGAGACCAATTCTATTGCTCTTGATTTAGGTGGGTGTAAGCTCAGGCCTGAAAATAAATAAAGAACTGGCAATATTTATTTTTTCCATTCCTGTAGCCATGGTTAATCTGGCATATCTGGTGAAATAATTTGATGATTTCCATAGAAAGTCAGGAAAGGAGAATTGTGGAAAAATAGACATGGTCTTTACATAAAGGCTTTCTATGCAGTAATTTACAGATCGATAGAAAGATCTGTTAAGCTTTTTTGACTAAGCAGTTATTTTCAGCTCTGCAGTACCACACCTAGGAAGGGATCATAATTTACTGCCTCTTGCAGTTCTGGTCCCCCACTTTAAAAAAGGTGCAACAGAACTGCAGAAGTTTAGGGTAGAACAGAAAAGGGTAATCAGAAGTGTGAGGTGATTTTCACTCATGCAATGATGACTATGAGTCCCAAGTCTGAAAAAGCACTAACTTAGGAAAGTGAAAAAAAGAGCTAAAACCACAAGTAGCATGGAAAGGAGCAGATTGTCTACTGCTGCTTTCTGTGCAAGAAATTCAGGGTATCAAGTGAAACCATCAGGTAGGACATCTAAAAACAAATGAAAGGAAGGTATTCTTCATGTAAGCAAGATTGAGAACATCTCCAGCAGGGTATGATAGATCTTGAAAGTGTATATTTAAAAGTGTTCAGTTGGAGATGGAAAAAGCCATGGAAGAAATCTAGCAAGATGCAGTAAATGCAGATAGGAAGCTTGGCTTGGGACATCTCTGAGCTCCCAGGTAGATGAAGAGTTCAAAAGTGGTGTGTCTTTCCCTGGAAAATTTGGTTTTGCCACTAAATTCTACTGAGACATTCTGTGCAGATCCAGTGCAGCCCTTGTATGTTATCTCTATCTCAAAAACCATGTAGTCTTTGCACTTTCAATCACTAATTATGAAGGAATCTGGATAGGCAGTTTAAGTTGACTGTGCATTAACAGGCATTATAATGTGATTACATTTTATTGGCATGTTTATTATTTCTATTTAAACAGAAAATGAACACATTTTGAGCTCAGTAATCAAAATTGGCTCTTAAGAGAGTTGGCTCAAGGTGTTACCCTGTGCAACAAAGCAATTAAGCAAGTCAGTAGACATTACTTCAATACTATGCAATTGCTACAGGATCCTGGTTTAAATGATGAAACCGTGTTTACATAGAGAGTAACAATCTATTTGAAGCCCCTAAATTTTAGTGGAGACTCTGACCCCTTAGTTTCCATTCCACCTAGCTCCCTTCTGCTTCTTTGCAGCTCTTTGTTTTAAGAGTTTCATAGTACTTCAAGGTCATTGTTATCATCATTGGAGGTGTTCAGGAGGAGACTTGATAGAGTGCTTGGTTGCATGGTTTAGTGATTAGGTGGGTTGGATGCTAAGTTGGACACAATGATCGTGAAGGTCTCTTCCAACCTGGTCTATTCTATTCTGTTCTGATTTGCAGTGTACTATAGCCTTTATACTTCAAGTTACACTGAATTAAACCTAAGGACTTTGACTAGGACTCTAGATCAGCCCTCACAAACTGAACGCCTGTGTCTCATCAGGAGAGACCAAGGTGCCTGGGTAAGCTGCTGTCCTATAAAGAACATTTTGACAGACTCAAGTAAATTTGGAGCTTCCCATTCCACACTGGAAAAAGGCATTCCCAACTGGGGAGAAAATCTGCATTAACTGACCTGGCTATCCCTTTATCTAAGACAACCAAGTCATGCATTTGGCTACAACGACTCCTCTCTGAACTGCCACAGGAAAGGGTTCTTGCTGCAAAAATGCACTGTCTTCAGCTAGTGCAATCTGTTAATCTGAGCATTGTTTCTGGTGGTATATTTAGTGCTAATGACTTACTCATTCTTGAGGGTGTCTCATCCCTCTGCTCAGAAACCTCCAAATTCAAACCCCAGAAAAACTCCCGCCACCTTCATTTTTGAAGCTTTATTTCATTGGTACTTCTCGTGTCTCTGATTCTCAAGTACAGCTCTGCTCTTTAATCCTTGTCTCAGCATTTTGAGGCCTTATTTTACAGCCTGTGTTTCCGGCAGTCTCTATACTCCAGCATACCCAGCTATCTCTCACTGTACCATCTCAGCTTTTTTCACTTAGTTTCCAACACACCTCTCTCACACCTTCTCTAATTAAACTAGAAAATCTTGCCTGAGCTCTTGCTCGCTCTACACTTTCTCTTGAATACATTGTGTCTACAACCTTACGTATGTGTGACCCACTCTGAGAAACTTTCACTACCAGATGACAAAAGCATTTGGCAATTCTTTAGGAATTATTTTTCCACAAAAGATGAGGCTTTCAAAGCATGCCATGCATGCTTGCGAACCTCCATCCACCTGAAGTCTTACACCCTCATGTCATCCAACCAGGCCCCCAGCAGCCTGCTTGGCAGGGACCTTCCTGGGCAAAGAGAGTTTCCCAAACTGAGTGCTTCCCAAGTCATAGAATGTTTAGGTTGGAAAGGACCATTAAGCCCAACAGTTAACCCAGCACTCAAAGGTGCAATTCAACCTGTCTCATGGACTAGGCGGCTCTGCCATGCCGAGTGCCTGCTCTCCTAACTTTCGAAGCCAGCCGGAACGCTGTCACCTCGATCTTAGAATTTCATTTCTGGCCGTGCGGAACCCGGGGTCGGGCTGCTGGCCGGCGGGGCAGGGCTGCCTAAACCCTGCCGAGAGGCGGCCTGAGCGCAGCTGCCCCTATGCCGTCGGGACGATGCTGTGCCCAGAGTCGCCATCCACGGGCAGCTCCTGCACACCGCCCCCAGCCACGGGGAGCCCGATGGCCCCGGCCCCGCAGACAATGGCCGCCCTCGCCCGGCGCTCCCCCCGCCGCGGCGAGCCCCTGCTGCCGGCGCAGATTTGCCGGAGCCATTCAGTTGCGACCGATTGCGATCGCAGCAGATGGGCTGGATCTGACAGCCCCGCTCCTCCGCGGGGCCGGGGGCGGAGGGGCCCGGCCGCCGCGCTCCCCGCCCCGCCGAAAGTGCCACCCCGGGCGCCCGCCCGCCCTCCCCAGGCACATGTTACGCGTCCCGCGGCTGCGGCGGGAGGAGAAGCCACCGCGGCGGAACAAAGCGGAAGAGGCGAGCGGCGGGGCGGCCGGCCCGTGGGGCGGCAGTCGCTCTGCCCAAGTGGGGGGCGGCGGCGGCGGGCTCTCCGGCCCGCCCGGACGCGCTGCCCCCGCCCGCCGCAGCATGCCCCACCGCCAAGCAGGTAAGGAACTGCCCGCGCCTCCCCTCCCTCACCTGCCCGCCCCGCCGCCGTCTCCTCCCCTTCCCCGGCTCCCCCTCGCCGGCTCGGCGACGTCCGCCGCTCCCTCGCCCGGGGGCCGCGGGGCTGCGTGGCTGCGTGGGGCCGGGTGCGGCCCTCGGGCGGAAGGAGACACCTGCCGCCGGCCCGGCCTCCTTCCCGCCCCGCCAGCCAGGCAGCTCGGCAGGCTTGAGGTCCGTGCGGCGCCGACCGGCGGAGCTGTCCACGGCTCGAAGAAGCCCCGCAAGCCCGCGGCCGCGGAGAGACGCTTCGCGGGCCGCCCGGCAGGCAGCGCAGCGCCGCGCCCCCCCGTGGGCCATGCCCGGTCGCCTGGGGACCCGCACCGCGCCTGTGCGCGGCCGTCCGGGGGCTCTGCCCCGCCTTAGCCGGGGGAAAAAGTGCAATAGGCTTTTTTATTTTTTCTTCCCCGCTCCTAGAGCTGCAGGGAGGGGGAGCGGCGGCGGTGTTTGCAGCTGAGCCCTGTTGCTTCAGGGACAGTGGATTTGCTCCGTATGTTGTGACTGACAGGAGCATCCTAACGGGCTTCTTTTCCTTTATTGGTTTTATTCCTGTTTGTTTAAAGATTGCCTCCTGCACGTTGCACAAATCACTGGAAAGAGGTTGTTCCGGTGGAAGAAGTGTATCGGGCAGCGAAAAATAGATTTTTGAAATGAGTTTAAGTTGCACAGTGCGCTAAGGGTGTGAAGTAAATGCAGAGTGCTGAGCTACCCGCTGCTGTCCGATGAACCGTCAGTGGTTAATTCTTTTGGCTTTAGTAAGGTGTTAGATCCACCATCCATCTTCCGAGGTGGATTTAACCAGGAAAGGAATGAAATAAAGTAGAATAAGCGAGAGTGGGCCTTGCAGTTTTCTACAGGAGAAAATCAGAACCACATAAATACCATGTTTCTTACTTCATTTTATACATTTGCAAGTATTTTTCTCCACATAACACTGTAAAATTAAGTCTCTATTTGAAATGGTTTATAAATGTAAAGTGTACATGCCTTAAAAATCGATATTCCAGATAAACGCCTTGTTTATCGCTGGATGGCTTGCAAAGTTTTTAACAAGTGAGGTAACATTAAGTAGTCAAGTGATTTACATCTGAGGGGTGGCTGTATACATTACTGGATTGCAGATAAGCTATGTAAGTAAACAGAAGTGCAATGCTCTATTATTGTGCATGTCTATGGAGATATCATGGGACTTTTTTTGTTAGTTAATAGCATAAGGCTTCGTGGGAACTGTTTGATCTGCGGGACTTTTGCTTGGCAGTAGTTTACTTAAGGTTATTACACTCTGTTTGGAGACTTGTATTTACTCGCCACTAGCATTCTTAGCTACAGATTTCCAGAGTCACAGGTTAGTAGGTCAATAAAAATTGCACTGAAATGCTGGAAAGGGCAGACTGGATCTTTAAATGTGTTTGGGGAATAATTGAGCAGTCATCAAAATGCTCAGAAACATTTTTTCAGTGAATGTTGATGCTGGTCATTGGTGACAAACCAAAAATATATATATATTTTAAATTTTGAATACCACAGATGTTTT
This sequence comes from Dryobates pubescens, assembly GCF_014839835.1. Classification (NCBI taxonomy): domain Eukaryota; kingdom Metazoa; phylum Chordata; class Aves; order Piciformes; family Picidae; genus Dryobates; species Dryobates pubescens. The sequence continues at coordinate 48,475,932 of NC_071613.1, read as the reverse complement.
TCTACCTCTTGTTAAAAGGGGAAACAAGTCATAGAAGCTAAATACAGTATTCCCTTTCAGGATAAAGCCACGAGTTCCCTTAGCTGAATTCATCAAGACTTCATTCCTTTTGCCAGGGAACACTGGGATTAATGCCACTGGCACGAGATCAGGCTTGCCAGTAGCAAGAAGGAAAATGTCATCAGCTTGCTGCTGCTGTAAATTTACATGTTTCTTTTAAAACTTGCAGTTTGCTGTGCAGTGCAGGAAAATAATATGAAAAAGTACATTATTAGATTGCCCTTGCATTAAAAATAATACACTTTTGAATTATCTAGGTTAAGGTGCTCCCAAAACTTGTGACCCAGTGGATTTCAGGCGTGTGGAACAGAAGCCTGAGCCTGACTTTGTGCTACCCCTGTCTGGAGCCTGGCTTCTTCCTGGAGTGGCTGCCGCGTGCGGTGTAATCCCTGTTCTGCCAAATCCCTGGAACTGGTGATTGAATGTGTACATGGAGCAGTTCCATTCATGTCACAGCGTACAATTTACGCGGTTAAGTGAGCCATATGGTGTGTCCCCCCCAGCGCGGGGCTGTGCTGATCGTTAAGGATGGATTGGAAATTCAGTGCAAAGCTCTTGCTCTGATGGATAAATGAGAAAGATCAGATAAATGAAAAAGATCAGAACTTCAGGATGGTTTCAGCATCTCTCCTATAGTTTCATCTTTCATTAAGAGCACTGTGGGCAGGGACATATTATATCCTTTAGCTCAGAAATATGTTGTACTCTTTGGATTTTTCATTCTGGTATCTTTGTACCTTCCTTGTTTTAGTTTCCTGAGAAAGTTATTCCTGCTTCAGCTTTCTCTCATCTGCATTTTTGCTGTTAATTGCATGTGGCACAGACTGACATATTTTCTTGCTGGAGTGATGTATAATTGCATGCCTTGTAGGGACTTGGTGTCACCCTCTTTCTTAAGGAAAGAACCTCCCTTTCTGTAATAATTATTAAGGATAACTTCTCCACTTATCTGCTATGTGGTGTTAGTTACAACTGTTGTAGAGCGTTACTGCTACACCGCCGCTTGACTCTGCCAGATAAATCCCTACTCAGATAAGCTCAGCAGCAGCAGCCAGGTGTGGTGCGTAAATCCGCTTATTACACTGATTAATTTTTCATTTAAGACCCTGATTTTGCAACCAGTTAGACACCTGCTTAACCTTGGAGTTACAGCATTGAAATAGATAGGCTACTTGTGTGAAACGTGTGTAGCTGTTCACAGGATTAAAGCTTTCAAAGAGGTGCTGTGAGGAAAAAACAAAACTCCTTTCACTCTACTCCTCAGGAATTATGGTAGGTAGCTGCTATTAGCTTCATTATTTTGGTAAAATTTAATTGAATAGTGTGATGGACCTGTCTTGGAACTGGTATTTAAGATACAGGGGTTGTGTTTCTGCTTTTGGCTTGTGTTTCCATGGAGGCTTGAGACCTCTTTTTCCACCTGAAGCTGCACTGTGGTGAAGTTGAGGCTATCAGAGTACTAACACAAGATCGCCACTGCTCAAGAACCAGGTGATGAAAAGGTAGTTTTCATAACACTCATGTAAGAACATCAACCAGAAGCTTGGTAGGTTTTGCATTTATGCTTGCCTTCTGAAGAAGGCCTGGAGCAATTACCACAGCAAAATTCTGTTTAGTGATTCTGACTCTTTGATATTTAGATCTCATTTACATTTCCTAATGGAAACTCCTAGGAATGACCAGAGAATTTGATAGTATTAGGATATTAGGTGATGGATACTGTTCCAGGATGAGGTGGATGGAATTAAAATGAAAACAAACCAACAAACCAACTTTGATTTTGTTAATATTTTGAATTATATAAACATTAAGAGAATGACTTATGTTCTGCCAGCAAGACTCACATATGCAAAATTCTTCTAAAAGAGACTGTTAAAGAGCCTGGTTCTTTGAGAATTTATTTTTCTTCTATGCTTATCCCTTAAAATTAAAATGGAAAGTTGTTCCTTTTTTTTCAGGAGAGAATCTTTAAAATGCAGAAATTAACAGCTCATAAAGGAGAATCAAGTACTTATACCTCTTGCTGTCATGTGTGCACTGACAGTTCACATATAAAACATAAATTATTCCTGAAAATAATCAGAATGCAAGTAAGATCAGTAGCAAAAAAAAATGAGATGTGGGGGAAGAAAGTTCATTATATCACAGAAAGTTTTCAACACAGCTATAATGCTGTGAAAGAGCAAAAAGAAACATTCTTCTTTTCTCTGTCTCTCTTCTTGGGATTTCTCTTAAATCCATGTGGTTCTGTGTATCTGAGCCAAACATTTACCAGTTGCTTTCCACATACATCTTTGTTCCATCTTATAATAACTTTCCTTGCATTGTGTATAAACCCATTTAAATAGACTCTTGGCTCCTGGTGGCTCTTGTCGTTCTAAACAGACAATGCAGCTGCTCTCTCATTATGTTCACTTGAATCCTTTGGACTTTTCAGTTCTTCTCCGTGCCAAGATTTTGCCCCTCTTGTTGGTCTAAGCACTGCAGGAAACTAAAATCCTTATCCCATTGTGTATTTGATGATAATAAAGTTACTTGTGACAGAGTACACTACTTCCTTATTCTGAGTGGTTCTTGTTTCCTAAAGATGAGCTGTATGTTGAAGCTGATAGAATGAGATTTTCAGGTTTTGTTGCAAATAACTGCAGTCATTTCTGTGGCAATAGACACTGGCCTTTACAGAACTTTCCTGCTATTTCTTTCCCTTTCTCCTTCTTTGAATTAACTGCCAGTGTACCTCTTCTCCATGCCCACTGTGTTTTTCAGTGTATGTTCGTAGTGTCAGGTATAAAAGCCAACATGCAGTTTGTAAAATGATGAGTGACTTTCTGCAGCCTGAAGGGTAGCTGTGTTCTGAGTAGAACGTAGCTGTGTATAATGCAGTGAGAATGGAAGCCAAAGCCAGTGCAATAAACACATCTTTCTGTTGAGTTTGGGTAAAGCCAAACTCAGCATGTGGTCCATCGTTGCCTTCTTGAGATCTGCACTGAAGTGATTCTTGGTGACTACCAAAAAAGAGATTGAATCATAATCATTTCTGTTGATGTTAACAGGAATCTGACATGCCAACTTACAAGCATATAAATATATGCTTTCATATACATAGCACATGTGGTAGACAGGGGACTGCTGGGAATGCCTCTGGTGTTTAAGCTCTAGAGGAACATTTGTAGTCCATGAAGTAGGAGCAATTTGCTGTTTTACTGCAGGGTTCTCTCCCATGTAATACTGGATTTACTGCTACCGCTGGAGATTGTATCTTTTGGATGAGTAAGAACGTATCGGTATCCAGTCATCATTTTTTACCTGATGTAAACATATAATTACTCTATTGTAGTATGGTGCTGTGGTTTGATTTTTATCTTTTTAAATGCTTGTGTTAAAAAAAGTATGTTTATTTTACATTTGCATTGGCACTGTAGTAGAGGCCTAACTGAGGACTTAGTAGGTATTATCAACTGACACTGCGCAAAAAAGAACTTGATTATTTGCTTCAGTCCTCTGTGGGTCCAGGACTATACCTCTGCTTTGTCTCCCACTTGGCCCAAGGGGTTGCATCAGCTGCTGGTCCTACACATGCACAAAATGCACCTTGCATCTGCATTTTATCTGGGTTACTCTGGTTGTCATCCTGGTGCACTGCTACAGAATGGCATCTACAGGATGATGAATGATGTGCTCAAGACCTTAAATGTTGATACAGGACAAGTTTCCACCTAAAGGTGTCTCTTAGCATGTTAAATTACCAGTGCAAATTCACCTATGATCAGAAAGAATGTTTGGCCCAAAACTCTGACAATGTATGTGAAAAAAGAAAGGTCAGTAAATGATCAGAGAAGCAGACTACAGAGTAAAAGGAAGAAAGAGGAAACATTGGTCTGAGAGCAGGAATAGATTTCTTTTGAAATCAAGACTTCTATTTATTCTCTAAGTCTGATGTTCTCACAACATGAGGTAAGTTATTTCAAAACTGCTGACACTGTCCAGGAGTTCCTGGTTTGAACTAGGATTTCTGGGGCTTCATAGTTCCCTAATAAGGAGCCAAGAGTTGGGTCCTGAAGAGTCCAGCCTCACAGAAAGTTGAACAGTGGTTCTGGGATTTTGCTAGGAAATACATGTGTGACAGAAGACAAGGATGAGTGGTACTCTAGGCCATGTTCAATCATACTAGAGAATGAACCAGGACTAGGGATGACTTGTTTTCTGATGCCAGGAATGCCTATAATAGACCTGTGTGGTAAGGAAAAGGAATCACAGGCAGCAGAACCCTAAGAAAGGCAATATGAATGGGTAAGAGGAGTGACTGAGAGATCAATACCTTCTTGGCAGGTGAGTGGGAAGAAGATAGCATTGTTGGATTTTGATTTAATTCTTGGAGGTAAATGGTGAAGTTCAGTTGTGTGCAGGTTTGCTGGAATTAATCAAAGGTAGAAAATTCTTAATTGCAAAGGGATATTCTATAAAGTTTGAAAAGCTGTCATAGAAAAGTGTCAGAAATAAAGGAATAAAAACCCAATTGCAGTGGAACAGGCTATCAGATCTTGAGATTCTTGATACAGGTGTTATGAAGTGTGAAAGCAGGAGTGAAGATAATAGGATCTGCCACAGCATGTATTTCAGTCAGGGAGAGAAAACAAGTTGTAAAACTGGAGGAGAGCAAGTGCAGTATTAACAGATGTTAGAAATCTTTTATTATACTGGGACTTGTTTTCTGGGGTGGAGATAACTGCATCAAAGAATAGATCAAATTTTTCATAACTAGTTAAAAATATTTTTCATAAAAGCTAATGTTGCAGCTCATTGCTGTGGCATGCTCTTAACATAAAGCAGATGATGGTAGTGGCCTCTGATGGATTTACTTCATAGGGTAATGAGAACATGGCTTGAGTATTGTGCATTTTGTTTGATTTGGGGTTTTGTGCTAGAGTGAAGGTTGGATAGGTTGGGATGTATCAATATGTGAGTTTATTTCTCCTTTGTCATCATTAAGGGCTTTTGAAGAAAGGTGTTTATGGCAATATTCAGATAAATATTTAATAGAGTCTAGAGTAATCTCCTTAACATCTTCACTTGGCAGTGGTGTAGCTGCGGTAAACTTAAGGATGGTAAGCAAGACGAGGTTTTCAGTCGCGGGTGTCTCTTAGGAGATTAACGTGAGAAAAGAAGTCTGGCTTTGGCAAGTAAACCCTACTGTCTGTCCTTTTAGTTCTGTTAATCTCTTTTTTATGTTGGCAGCATGAACCACATATTTTTTGAGTCAGATCCAAGTTAGCTGAAACATAACTTTCTTTCTTTAGTAGTAGCTGGTTCAAACCTCAGCATGAGGCACATAATAAAAAGTTCTGGTGTGTTTTGCTGCAACCTTGCACTGATAAATCTAAGTAAAGGTAACAGGTGAATTAATGAGAACTGTTGTTAGATCTAAAATACAACCCATAGTTCCAGTCAGGCATGGATTTATTGATGCACTGAGGGGATCTAAGCATGGCATGGCCTTCTTTCCTCCAGTCCCCCCAATCAATTTCAGACGCAGAGCTCCTACATGGCAGGACAGGTCAACAGCAGGTGTCTGTGCCCTCTTCCTGTTTGGATCAGTAGTGAATTTTTTTGTGCCTTCAGAAAATTTGTCTCTTTTTGATTTTGTTTTTTGTTTTGTTTTACAGTGATACTACAAGATATGCCATCAGTGAGTTCTGGGTAGGAAATGTGAAAGCTCCTCTCCCATATGGTGAAGCGAGCAGTCAGCCAGGGAAACAATTTGGATTAAGACAGCATTGAAGGTCTTTATTTGACTGTCCAACATACAGTACAACTAGATACATATTTCTGAGAGACTTCATTCTCTGCTTTGTAGAGAAAGCTAACTTATTAAAAAGAAGGAATGAACATTAATTGCTAGATCCTTAATCTCTACAGCTCAAAGATCTTTCCTCTAGTAGGAGAAAGAAGCTTTCATCTCTGGAAAATAATACAGCAGCTGGAAGATTGCTGAAGGTCATGCCTAAGGTCACAAGGAGACAGACTGATGTGTCCAGAAAATACTGTGTGAGGCTGCTCCTGGGAAGCTGTGGTACCCTCTCTCTGTCCATCCCAAAGGGATGGCTGTACCACCCTGATGAGGGACCCACATGGGTTAGTTGTGAGCAAGAAAAAATGCAATGGAGAATGTGGTCTTGACCTGCTTGATATTTATAATAACCCACATTGTTTTAATGCCCTGATATTAGCATGCTTGACTTCAATTTAAAATAGGTTGGCAAGGTTCATAGTTGGTTTAGAGAAGTGTATCTCCAGGAGGTAGTGGGGAGCCACACTAACACAAGCCTCCTGCCAGTGAAGCTTTCCTACTTATGTCTAAGCTCTTACAGGCAGAACTTCTTGAGCTGAGGAGAAGATGAAACATAACTTCTCTGTGAAAGCAGCAGAATGGAGATCTAGACATCCACAAATAATGGTAGTTGCAATCTGTGAGATAAATTAACTTTTAAAATGTGGTAGGTATCCTGTATTTCAGGCACATGCCTTGTTTTAATTATCTTCTGCCAATAGGCATAGGATGTTTTGAATGCAGATGTAACTGATTGGTGGATGCTCTGTGGTTACCTGGATAATTAGCTAGCAGCAGTCCAGTGCCTCTTTGGTACGGTAGCCTGTGGATCACATTTGGGTTTTGTAACGCACTTTGAAGCACCAATGTTTCAAACCACATGCTTCAAGATACTTCTTTCCATAGCTCCCAGTGGACCTCCACCCAGCTGATGCCATGTGGCACAGGATAGAATCCGTCCTTCTGATCTGCATAATTCTGTATAAGACATTTAAATAATAATTATTAGTATGGGCAGAATTTTTCCAGAAAGGTGTCAGAATACCAGAGTGTTGCTGAATCATAGGGTTGAGTGAAACACCAACAAAGCTGGAAGTTTGTCCGTGAGATATATGTAAACTCTGGCTTCCTTCCTTTTAGGTAAGTTTCTCAATGACCAAAATCTTTCACTACTCTTTGAATACCATTCTGGGTTGGATCAGTTGATAGGTTGGACAGGATGATCTTGAAGGTCTCTTCCAACCTGGTCTATTCTATTCTATTCTATTCTATTCTATTCTATACGAAAGACATACTTCTTGCAAAGTTTGAGCGCCTCATTAATGATTGCTGGTCTACTGGAGATCTTCTGTGGTTGGCAATGGAAGTTGCCACGTGAATTTGTAGTAGTGATTCTCTGGCTCATTCATGTCCTGCATTGTGAGGGAAAAACCCTTCATAATCTTTCAGCAATCAGAACAAATCATTATTTTGTCATGCTGTATTAGAAATCACAGCTTTTGTGCCAGCTAGCCATAGGGGCTAAAACCTTTGCAAAAAGACAGGAGTTTCTGTTAGTGAAACATGACAGTTAAAGAAGATCAGAGATTTCTTTGTTGGCTACAAGTATCTACCTGAGGATAAGGCAAAATTATTTCTATCAGAATAATTAGCAAAACATATTTTATTGAGAAAATGGATAACTCCCACATGGGTATTTTTGATACCTGTCTAGTTTTACAGGGTCTGTATGTTCTTTGTAACAAGTATAATGATGACCAATGTGATCACAGTTCATAAGGCTCTGTATTATCTAAGCCTGCTATAGTACTTTAATGTCTTATCAGCTTTGCTCCCAGCAAAACCCAAGGAATATTTTGATGAAGCAAAGATGCAGCAATGTTGTAGAAGTTGACAATTAAGGCTGGTGCCATTGACTAACCCAGTGAAAGTAGCATTATGATTTTTTGTGTGTTGCGCTGGGATGAAGGCCAGTTGGCCTCTAAAGATAGTTTCCATAGCTACTGTCCTACAGAGGAAGAAAATGCTGCTGCTGCATTTTTCCTTTGGACCTTTATGGTTTTTATGCAAGCTGTCAAGACAATTAATTTTCATCAAATGTATTGGTTATTAGCTGTTGAAAGCAGGGGGGCATGGGTGGGTACATATGATGAAAAAGAGCATTAAATTAAGTAAAACATCAAGAGATTTCTTTATGTACACAATATGAATACATTTCAGATTTATGAAATCCCATTACTGCAGCATCTGATATGCTAGAATGCAATCTCTGCTCAAAAGAGAAGGTTCTGAAACTGCTCAGCTTCATTTCTGAGAATAAGCAAACCTGGCACCGACTTTCACTGTCGCTTCTTGTTGGATCTTTTGATCTAGATTTTTAATTATTTTTAAAAATGAAATGAAAAAAAAAAAAAGTAACCCTTACCCATCAAAAAAATCTCTCAAACTTTCACTGGTTTAAAACAAAACTGTCTTTTTTTGTGCCTGTTGTGTATAGAAGAGCATAAAAAGGGCAGTAAATGTTATGGCAGTATGCTGTGTAAAATCAAGCTTTGAGTATGAGATTATTTCTTGAGGTTAGCATGGGTAAAGTCTCCATTTCACTCTGCAATGAGGCTTCAGGGCATGTCGTTGTGAAGTTGGGGCTGGTTCTGGGAGTCATTAATGTGTGGTTGTATTACCAGCTCAGACTGCACATTTCCTGTAGATCGCTGAGGCAGAAATAAGTATTTGAGTACTCAGATCATAATATTTGAGCAATTTGTGTAAATTTATGACACCTTTTCTCATTCTATTTAAATGATTGAAGTGGCTCTGTCTGCTCACTGTCGTTATGGATCCATCTGCTGTAACTGTGCTTCCAGGCAGCCTCCGCGCTAACCTTTTCCATACTAACCAACCTCTTCAGAGATTTTAATGTCAGCTCTCACTCCCCAAGTTTGTCATCTTTTGTGATGTCAAGGGACGGTATGCAGACGTTACTAAATGGTGTTAGCCATAATCATTGACTCGAGGGTCAAACCAGGTTTGATTAGGTGAACCATCACTGAAGGTTGGGAATTGCAATTGGTGATAACTTGTTGGCTTCACTAAGTAAAAATACTAGTGAAAAAAGCAGCATGCTTTGGAGAACTGGAGAAAGAGGATGTGAAGGGAATAAAATACTGGCACAGAGAAGATAGGCATAAGGGGCACAGTCAAGTAGGTGAAAGCATGGCTCAGCCTGTCACTGTGGCCATTTGATAGTTGGCCAGTGAGCTGCTAGGAGAATCCTCTGAGCATTGCAGAAGGAGCAGATTTATAACTTAAAGATTAAAAACTCCGTCCAGCATGATGATGACTGAAGGCCTCTACCAAAGAGGAGATAAAATAAACTCAAAGTCTGAAGGGCCATAAGGGCATTTTGCTTTGTGGCAGTGAGAACACGTTCTTTTCTAACAAAACTCTAGTTGCCTGGGTTTTGGCTAGCCAGCTAGGCACTAGCAAAAGAGCTGTTACCTGTCTGAGGCTACTGGTGTTCTAGCTGCAGGGATTGTGGCTTTCAGGACATGGCAGAGCATCGGGGCAGTAATTAAAAGCCCAGCTGGAGGATTGCAGCTGAGGCTGCAGGAATGTCCCGCAGGTCCTGCTGAGCTGCTGGGGCTTCCAGCAGGTGCCCAAGTTATCCTGCTGGCTCTGGCTTGCCAAGGGCTGTCGAACCCCAGCCTTAAGTAATTTCTAAACCCTGCTGATCTCCAGCTCTAGCTATCTCGCTCCATCATTGTCTGTCTCTGAAAAATCCGGGCTAGTTATTTGTCTGGGGTAACTCAGCTGATTAAATACATGTCAGTGGAAATAGCCTGACTGAATCCGGCCATCTGGCTGCCTGTTTAAAGTATTAAATGCTGCTTGGTATGATGGGCATCATTTTCTAGCATTTTTAAATACTCTTCTTCATTAATACCTTCAACACTGTGAGATATATGTGTCTGTTTACTGAGAAATGTTTTCTTCATGGAAGGAAAGCTGGTTGATGTTGCAAGGAATGCACTAAGATACATCACTTTTCTTAAAGAAAATACATCTCTGAGAAGACTTGTAATCCATGACCTGTACATAGGGAAAAAATGGAAATTATTTAATGCCTGTCTAGAGAATAAATAGTTTTGTCTTTCTGTCACTTGCAGTTCTGCAAGACTGAACTTTTTTGATTATTAAGTAAAGCTATGGTTTTTGTGAGTGCATACAGAAGTACCATATATAAATACATAGTTTTTCCATAATAATTCATAAGGTAATACTGGGGGAAAGTGCCTGTTGATAAACCTCATGTACCTTGAGAACTTCTCTTTGCCTACATCTGGCATAGGAAGAAAAGCACAAGAATGCAAACTAAAGTAATTTTGACTTTAGCAAGTAGCTGCATAATCATCTAACTCGCTAGGACTTTGTAGAGGTCAGTGGATGAGCTGCTGGTGTAAACCTTCATGGACAGAGCCAGCAGCAGGGCAAACCAAGACCTTTTGTGCCTCAATTTTGTGTTCTCACTGACAATGTTTAATGAAGGGATGGATATGTGGGTGTTTTGTGCAGACTAAAAGCCTAGCATTTCATTTCCATGCAAAATTAGATGATAATAGCTTTCAGTATCAACTGTGAAACCTGTTTTCATCTGATATGCAGTAATGAGCAGGTACTGGTTTTATGGTAAGGAATAATATGCAATCTAAAAACATACGTGTTTTTTCTGCTTCACTAAAATCCTGAAGATGTCTTCTAGATAACCTCTAGAGAGATGGATGAAACTAATTAAGACAAAATCTCGTTAAGGAAAATATGTCAACATGGAAGTATCTTAGTGTATCAAAATATGCTTGTTCTTGCAGAATGACAGAAAAGGAGAAGCTCTTCTGTTCTGCTTTGGGGACATTCAGAAAGGAAGGTGAATGCTAACCTCTCTTAGATATTGATCCCCTGAGTACAGAACAGCTCGGTACAGAACACCTCGGTAGCAACTCAGACCACTAATGACATTTATATTATAACAATAATATTTTCTGTATAGAAAAGTACTTTCAGGTGTTGTTGTTTTTTGTTTTGTTTTGTAAAACACTGTTAAGAGCCACAGCTATAATTCTGCTAATGAACCCTGGGTAAGGAGGTGAATGCTTCTGTTGGCTTTCTCTAAGAGACCTGCGAATTATTGGTGGTGGCTGTTAAAGTAGGTGCTTACTGCAGCCTCATTCTGATCCTTCAAATTTAAGGTAAAAGCGTACCTTAGGTTTAAACAGCAAAAAGTAAAAATGCCCACGTATGTGTTTTCTGTCAGCTGGTTTTGATCTTACATAAACTAAAGGCATGGCCACGTAATGATGCGGGAGATTTATCCACAGAGTTTATCTCCAACTTTATGTATGGCTGTTTTTCTTCCTACTCTATTAACAGGGTTCTAGTTTTATGATCTCTAATATCAAAGTAACTTAAAATCAAGATTAGACTCACTTACTTAATTGGCAATTGCCCTTTACTGGATTTATTTTCTTGTTGGAGCTTTTGTCTGGGGAATTAAATTTTGAAATAATCAATACCTTGATTTGGAATGGACTCTTTCCAGGTTCTGTAAATGAAGTAATACTTGTGGTGATGCTACGTGAGTACTGTGTGTGATTTTTATTTTACTTCCTTCCAAAGGTGATGTAGTGATGCCTGTAGTGATGACTATAGCAAGTCATTTCAGAGCACAGTTCATTACCCAGATACAATACTGGAATCTTTCTGCAGTAAAAAATAGCAAGGAGCTTTATTGAAACATCAAATTGGTTTCAAAACATGCTATTTGATGTGGAAACTGGAGAAACACAGATTTGCCTAAGTATCTATTTGACATCTGAACTGCTGAAAATGTTTTGATACTTCAGACAGTTAACATTTGAGGTATTTCTTAATATGCATTTGTTTGTAAATGCCTGAATGCTAACTCATCTTAATCCGCTGCCTTTTGAATGACTTGTTTTGTTTGCTGAAGTTGGACTTCATTGAAGTTGATGCTATTTGAGCTTTGAGAAGCTGGTGATGAAATAGGCCTGGCTGATGTCTTTGGGGATAATAATTTAGAAGTCCCCAAGAGGGTTTGTTGTTGGTTTGTTGTTGTTTCTTCTGGAGTTTCTTGAAGGTGTTTGTTTCCCTGATTCAGGTTTTAAACAGAGAGCTATTTTTCTAGATTGCCTTGTCAAGTGAGGGCAGTACACTCTTGTAGTAATTGGAGACAATTCTAGTGATGGTTCTGGCCTAACTTTGAACTGTACTAGCTCTAAGGATAGGCACCCAAGTTTCATCTGATAACATTTTTTTGTTTACTATTCCAGAGAGCAGGTTTTAAGGATGTTTTACTGAACCAGGTTTAGGCCATCATGTATGAGTTCTTTAACCAAGCTCAGTAAAACAACATGATCAAAACAGTTGGATCTCATGCCTGTTGCTATTCAGTCTTCCCTGTTGCATTCCTAGCCAACCACTGAGGCTGTGATTTGACTATACGTGAATTTAAATGGCTTCATAAATACACAAAGAAATACTGTCACTGCACCACTGATATGTCTGATGTGCTCTGGATTTCATTTGCAGTGTTGTTAAATGCTAGACTGCTATATTACATGGTAAAGCTGTCATTGATAACTTAATTTCTCTATCTCTACTTGAACATGTTGGAAAACATTTTGCATATATTACCATATGCTATGCCCATTATTTAAAGTGACAACTGTAATTTCTATATTAAAATTAGCCCATGTGCATGCGAGCTGCTGTTTGATTCAGTACAAATAATGCTCTTTGAGTAGCTCAGTCTGGGCTGGGGTCCCTGTAGATCTGCATCCTTTCAAAACCAAGTCTTTTCTTCTCCTCTTTTAGGTCTACTGAGATAATGAAGCTTGAGTTTGAGGTTTCAGTTAATCATCTAATTTGTCAAAACATATAATCAGCCAGAGGCCACTGCCTTTATCTAGTTTTCTTTTGTAGACAGAGTGATAGAAGAAACAATTTTATCCTTAGCATGGAACTGATTTTACTGCTGCAAGACTGCATGAATATGAAATTGTGTGTTGGATTACTGAAGGATACTTCAAAGTGATATTCAATGTGCTGCTTTTTTTATTCTTTCTGGCATGGTGAAACATGGTTTAGAGGAGGTTATATTGTTAAAGGGATTCTGAAGCACATTTCCTAGATGGGGAGAGAACTGAGGGAAGCCCTGCAGTTTATAACTTTTTCCAAGGGAGGTTGTTATGGTATCACTCTAAAAAAAATCCTTGTTATTAACTTTCTTAACCCCCCCCCCACCCCTTTCCTCAAAACTAGTAGGGTGGTTTGAAGTTCACAGAGATTTGTATAAAAGTCTGAATTACCTTCTCTTTTCAAGTATTTGCAGTCAATAAATAGGACTGCACTCCTGAATCTAAAAAGTAAGTGGCAATTATTGCCTAATGGTACATCCAAAATACATTTTATCTAGGCATTTGATGAATGCTCTCAGAAAATACCAATTTTGCTTGTGTCACTGGCTGGGACTCCTATTGGAAGGTGCCTCCAGGGTCTATATTGACAGTAAGAGCATGCTGTGAGTGATGTGTTCGTGCCGGTGGCTGTTTGCATGTGGCCCAAGGGCCAACTGTTGCACATCATTGACTGACCTGTCGCTCTTGAAGTACAAATCATCCATTTTATGTTTTACCAAAAGGGGATCATGGATAGACACATGTAAAATTGAATAGCTGATTTCACAGCAGTGCTGTAAATATGGCATATACTTCATGTCTTTCAGCATACATTCTCCATATTGATCAGTAACCTTTTTTCCCCCACACTTGTTGGTTGTTCCCTCAAAGTATATGAAAGAAAAAAAAGAAAAGTACTTTTTTTTGGTCTAGTATGCATTCATTCACACCTGATCTAGTTACAGATGTCCCTGCTTACTGCAGAGGGATCGGACTAGATGACCTTTAAAGGTCCCTTCCAATCTAAACCATTCTGTGATTCTATGAATTTTTAACGCCACTCCCTCTGCTACATTTTCTCATTGAGCACCTGCTGGCTCCTCTGTGTGGTTTCTATAGGCTGCATCAGCCACTGGAAATTTAGAGATGCTAATAGAAGAGCTATGTGGTTTCCCTTGTATAGAGACTACCTATATATTTTTAAAATGTATATATATGGTAGACTGTTTGTCATATAATGATGCATTCTGATGATTTTCTGCCTACGAAGTACTGTGTGTTACTGCTCTGTAATCCTAGTGCCCAATACTCAGCCCAGAGGTGTGAAGGTAATGCCCATTGTTCTGCTGTACCCAAAGGTATATGTGGCATCTCACTGTTCAATTTATTTGATTTTCCATAAATTGATGTAAGGAGAAATTCTCTTATCTCTTGGGTGAGCTGGTAGAGGAAAACAAGGATGGGTTGCAGCAAAAACCAGCAGTCTGGGGGCCTGATCCAAGTTTCATCTGCCTCTAGCCTTAAAATGAAGACTGTCCCCAGCAGAAATGTGTTCCCCTGACTGAGCAGCATTGCTAGGTTTTAATAGAGTAGTATTCTTATTCTTGAGAGTACAAAATGAAATTACAAGAAACAACAACAAAAAAAGCAATTTAAGCAGCAAAGAAAAGTATTCTTTCTGAACAACTTTGATTCTTTTTTGTATTTTCTCCTTGAGTGGAAGGTTGTTGCAGATTGCTAGCAATTTGTACCAGAATATGTTTGGTATTGAACAATTGTGTAAAGAAAAAAGGTTGAGAGAGAAGTCCAATGAATGAAACAGAATAAAATTGCTTTGATTTTGCTTCTTGTCCACAAACAAACAAAACAAAACAAAACCATTAAAAAAAAAAATCCCAGCCAACCAAACAAAACACTGCAAACCAAAACAAAAGTAAAAGCAACCACAACCTACCCCAAACAAACAAAAGTATTTTTTTCCCAAGGTGTTTTAATGTTCAGTTGGAACAGGACATGAATGATGACTGGATGGTTACAGAATGTGCAATAAATGTTGCTCAGAGAGAGAAAGAACAGTAAGTGCCAACCTAGGAAAAAACCCAGAAGTCTTCATGCTGAATGGATAAAAATGCATCCTTTCTGGATGGATAAAACCTCTCATGCTGTCTAACACCTCCCCCCAACAAAAAAAAAACACCAAAAAACAGAAGACCACAAAGAATACCAGAAATGTGTTGTGATGATCCGGGAACAAAGGAGTGGAAGACGGAGGTAAGAGGCCAACCAGTAATGAGGCAAAATCAGAGTCTTCTTTGAATTTTAGGAGCAAAACTTAAAAGCTTTGTAGAGAAAGGGAGAAAAATCTTTCCAAACATTCTCCCAAACAAACAGGAACTGGATGTATCACTTGGACACAGCAGAAGGAAAGCTAGTTATGAAGAGAACAGCAAGATTGGAGATTGGTTGAGCCTAGTGTCCAAATTGTGTTTGGCTTAGTGTCTAAAACAATGTGTTTGAATTCTGTTCCTTACATCCCATTTTTCTTCAGTTGTGCATTTGTTTATTCTTCCTTTTTTTTTTATTTTTCCCATGAGGAAATACCCTTCAACCTTCTTCTGGCTTAGTGCTGTGTTTCTGGGATCTCTGGTGTACAGACCCAGTTGCCTATACCCATCATCACTCTGTTGGAAATTCATCAAGTTTTAAAAGGTGCTAATTTTCTGACAGGATGTGGAATCAGCACGTTGCATGAATGCTAGCCATGGAATTTAAGAGCAGTTAGGATTAGGAGTAAGCAAAGATCTTCTGATACCCCTAAAAGGTCTGTGTGGAAGGACTAGACACTATGAGAAATACTATCAGCCTGGCAGCAGTCTGCTGCCATTGCTTGCTGTTAGTTTATGTCTGAGTATTTTTGGTTAAAAAAAAATGTGTCCACAATTTTCAGGCTTATCTGAAACAAGAGTTCTGACTTAATTTTTGTAGAGGACAACCCTATAAATTTCAGCTAGCACCCTCTTAGACAGCCTCAGGGGATAAGACTGAAGAAGTGAGAATTCTTTTGTGCTTTGATGCGTTGGTTGGGAAAGCAACACTCCTGTTAAGTGTGATGCATTTTATGTTAATAAACAAAGATCATTAACTGAAGACTGAAGTGCTGCCAATCCTGAATCTTTCATGAGCAATAAATTCTCATTAAAAATCCTTTGGGGAAATGCATATTCTTTCAAAAGAACTTCCACAGCACATCATCTCCATGTGACAAATCCCCAGAGAAATAATGTATGTGAGCAACCAGTGATTAGAGGATTTGTTAGCTCAACTTCCAAGTCCACTGCATAAAGAAAACCCTCTTTGCTTGTTTCTTCTTTTGTTTTTCATTTTCCAAGGTCTTCTTAAGTCCAGCTTTAGTGAAAAAAAAGAATTCACAGCTAATTGTGTTTGGATTGCAATCAGAGGATTCATCACATACTATCTTCTGGATTCCAAATAATATTTTATTTTTTTTTAAAGACACAGAACAAATAAGCAGCATAATGAAAAATAGTGTAAAGTGTAAATCTGTGTGCTGTAAGGATCCTTTCCTTCAAGCCATACATAAGATCCCTACCAGAAACACAACTGAGACTCCATCTATTCTAGAGAGCAGCTTGACTGAGCTTAGACATGAACAGCAAAACACAAACTAAGAGCCTAGATATTAGATATGCTGCTAGGAGTGGTTAAATCATGAAGAAACAGCTACATGATCTCCAATAGTGATGCAGTGCACAAGCTACAACAGTTGCTGGTTTTAAGTCTAGAGTGGAAGTGCTGAATGATGGGCCAAAGGAAGGCAAGACGTGAAAAGTACCCTTATGCAGAGCAGTTTCTTTCTAGGCTTTGCGCTCTCCTTTCTTGAATGTTCATTAAAACAGTGTTTCAATGGCTATGTTGAGAGGAAGTCTGTGTTCACATCTCTGCTGTTGCTTTCAATTTCACTAAGTCACAGAAAGCAAAATCTAACTCTTTTGAAAGTGACATCTGCTTTAGCAGTATCTTTCTTGTGCTGGTGACTGATGTGTTGCCAGGCCTCTGCCAGCTAGGCTGAACGGTCAAAATGGCCTGGCCTTCAATACTTCCAGCAATGAGAACAGGTGTATGTGGGGAGGAGGACCCATCTTGTGTGCATCTGAAATGAAGAATGGCAGTTGTGTGCATTGGAAATGAGGAGGGGTGAAAGGTGGTGCCTCAAACTATTGTCTTTCTCCCATGGGCCAAGCTGTTACGTAGCAATGACGCTGTGCCTCTTTCACTACTCCACTTTGAACCCAGCTGCACTATCAAGATAAATTGGGAGGTTTTTAGCATCCTCTCTCTCTGTCTTGCTGTCCCATTTAAAGAAGTAGACCTACTGGACCATATACCACAGGTGAGTTAGTAGTGTAGCAGAAGGGAAAGGCGGTAGTGTAAAATTTGCTTGTCACATTGCCCTGTACTGGAAAAGGCCATAAAAATGCTGCAGTGAAAAAAGAAGATACAGACTACTATTTTGTTCTAATTAGAAAAATGCTGTGAAAGAAAGAAATTTTATACTATTTTAGAGCATTTTAGGGCTTTCATTAAATAGATGCTTTCAGGTATTTTAAAGCAGCATCTCAGAAGCAAGCAGTCATTCTTGGAGTACAGGATAGGGATCTGTGTGCAACTACTGCCTGTATTATAATTTAAAGTTTCTTTTGCTGAATTACTATTCCAAATTGCCTTTTATTTTATTCTTTTGTGGTTTTTTTCCTGTTTGAACACTGAGGTTTTCCATGATGGCAATTGTTTGAGAACTTGGCAGCTTGCCTAATTGTACAAATTCCCACTGTATGCTTTTTGTATTGCAGCTTATTGGCAGAAATAATACAGCATTAAGTACAAATATTCCAGTTAATGTAACATTTAAACAGATAAATCAGTCACTTAGGTAAAGAAATTCCAAACTGCAACAGTGTGAATTTGTCAAACTGCTTTTGCTAGGTATATTGTGGTGTGGATTGCAGAACGGATACAATAAGGTTTATGGTTAATGTACCACTTATAATAATAATGTTTTAGTAGTTCATAGGATGTATTGATTCAAAAGGTTCATACAGGGATCAAATCTGTGCAGAATTTCTCCTTGCCAAAACCTTAACTGTGCTTTTCAATAAATCCAAGGTTTACATAACGCATAGGTGATGTACTTTATAATGTCAAAACTTATACTTCTAAGCTGTTTCAGAGTTCAGTGCTGTTGTGCTGTTTACTCTTAGGTGTTTGATGTTGCACCCTTGATACTGCATTAAAGGCCACAGTCAGGTGTAAAACTCCCTTGTCTGTTGCTGTTTACTGTTTGGACTTACTTTGAAATAACATTTGTAAATCTGTCTCACTACTATCTACAGACTTTAGAATTTAGTAGGAAAAGTTAGGTTTTTTTCCTCCATTGTGTTTCAGAAAAAGTTCAGCTTCCCCCCTCCCCACCATTTTCTTCTGCCACTTGGAATCTCAGCCCTCCCCCCCCAAAAAAAGGCTTCAGAGCCTTTATATCTGGGGGAAAAAAAATGCAGCTGAATGTATTATCTTATGAATAATGGTCATAAGTGAGATGTTCCAGGAGATTTGTGCAATGATTGCTTGGTATAATTCATAATTATCCTGGTGATTTGGCATTGTGTCATACAGGCATTAATCTTTTATCCTACAACTGAATGTGTATGTAGTTGGGAAGGAATCACTCCTTTTGCTTGTATTTTGCTTAATCAAGAGACTGCATTGGTTGTGATGGTTGGTGTCATCTCCATGTCTTGTCAAGGAGTTCAAAGGGTGGGTTGGTGGCTCAATTGATTCTCATTCTGGTTATTTAGCAGTTACTAATGAATGTTATTTAAAGGTTTAATTTAAAAAGCTTTTGGCTTTGCTAGATTTCTAAGGCTATAAACAATCTTAAATCTCAAGAGTAAAAATACCCAACTTTGGGTACAGACCTCCCCACCTATGTCTGATACTATAGGCCCAAACATGTACAGAATTTGGGAGATGGGCTGTGTCATGGAGTCAGCTCTATTACGGGAAGGAGACACCCCAACATTAAAAAATATATATATTTGAAACAGTCAGAAATACCAGTGAGAGAAGATGCTTCTGTTGAAAATGCATTGCTGTCTGTCCCCATGCACATGCTTAGGACAGGAGATTACCATGCTTGAGTGTCCATCTGACCCCGGCTGCTGTGCCAGTGCCGAGAGAGTCATTTGTCATGAAAACAGCTCCTTGATAATCTTCCATGGACTCCTGATAACCTTTCCTTTTGTAATTTCTTTGCCATGGCTCTGCCCCTCTTCTTTTGCCAAAAGCTTTTATGATGAAGGCTCTGCCCCCACTCTTTGCCTTCTCCTTTCTGACCAGGGTACGTGATGCAGCCCTGTGTCATGCCATGACTTCTTCCATGGTATGTGTTTTTGTATTTGGCATCATTTGTGTGCTTCTGGAAGGTAACTACATGGTCTTCTTTGCACTTCTGCTTCAGATTTCACATACATTAAAATTGGGGAGGAGCCCCTGGGAATTGCTGATACTTGTTTTAGATCAGAGTCATAATGCTGTGGGTTTTTTTTTCTTTTATGTTAAATTCACTCAATGAAAATACAGTTTAAATAAGTTACTACCTGTTTTGTTTGTCTGGATTTGGCAGTATCATGTCTTGTAGAAGAGAAGTTTAATGTAAATTATGTTTTCTGTATGCTTATCTTTTATTCCAAATACCTGAGCAATAAATACGAGTCTGTGCCTTGCTGGTGGCTCATCCTATCCTGCTGCTTTCTTGACAGCATTAGTACTTCAGTTACTGTAACTCCACTCTTTGTAGTTATTGTAAAAATAATTAAATAAAGCTTGTATTTTGCTTTAAGTTTGCAATAAATATTTCTTTGCAAGCTGGCTCTTTTATTGCCAGTTCTAGTTTAACCCCTGCAACTCTAAACTACACTTTCAAAACGCGACACTGATATTTACAAAGCACCAAATGCCTCTGCTGTCCATGATCTTCAGTAGGAAGGAAGGTTGCAGCATCGCTACTCACTGCGACTGCAATAGGAGCTGAAAGAGGTGCACTAGTTCACTGCAGCTTTTCCACCTTCGGCTGTTCCCTTGTCAGATCTTGTAGACTCAATGAGGTCAAGCCTGGTTAGCATTTGGCTGGGAAACCTCCTTGGAAAACCAGGAGCCAACAGAAGCCAGGCTTGTGTCTCTCTGCACAGACTAATGATGTTTGATTTTTGATTGTGTTCCTCATTAAAACCATAACATTGTTTTTCTTTGTTAAAACTGTAAAATTGTTGTTTACTATTTGAAACAGACATGGATTCTGTACCACTGAGATCTTGGCAAATGGCTAAATCAGCACATTTTAGAGGCATCTTTTATTTCATACTTCATCCAGAAGCTATTTTAAGTAATATCTTTCTGTGTTAGATGGAGAAGCAAAACCCTGCATCTAAGATCTTCTGAATCTGAGGTTTAATAGTATCAGTGAGGGTTGGAAGGGACCACAAGGACCATCCAGTTCCAACCCCACTGCCATGGGCAGGGACACCCCACACTAGATCAGGCTGGCCAGAGCCTCATCCAGCCTGGGCTTAAACACCTCCAGGGACAGGGCCTCAACCACCTCTCTGGACAACCCATTCCAGGGCTTCACCACTCTCCTGGTGAAGAACTCCCTCCTCACATCCAGCCTGAATCTCCCCACCTCCAGCTTCATTCCATTCCCCCTAGTCCTATCACTTCCTCATATCCTGAGAAGTCCCTCCCCAGCCTTCTTGTAGGCCCCCTTCAGATACTGGAAGGCCACAGTTAGGTCACCTCAGAGCCTTCTCTTCTCCAGACTGAACAGCCCCAACTCTTTCAGTCTGTCCTCATAGGAGAGGTGCTCCAGCCCTCTGATCATCCTTGTGGCCCTTCTCTGGACACGTTCCAGCATGTCCATATCCCTCTTGTAATAGGGGCTCCAGAACTGGATGCAGTACTCCAGGTGGGGTCTCACCAGAGCTGAGTAGAGGGGGAGAATCACCTCCCTTGACCTGCTGGCCACACTTCTCTTGATGCAGCCCAGGATCTGATTGGCTTTCTGGGCTGCAAGTGCACACTGAGAGCTCATGTTGAGCTTCTCATCCACCAGCACCCCCAAGTCCCTCTCCTCAGGGCTGCTTTCCAGCCAGTCACTGCCCAGCCTGGATTTGTGCCTGGGATTGCCTCAACCCAGATGCAGGACCCTGCACTTGGTCTTGTTGAACCTCCTGAGGTTGGCTTGTGCCCACCTCTCCAGCCTGTCCAGGTCCCTCTGGATGGCATCCCTTCCCTCCAGCGTGTCTGCTGCACCACACAGCTTGGTGTCATCAGCAAACTTGCTGAGGGTGCACTCAGTGCCACTGTCCATGGCACCCACAAAGATGATTAACATTTTATTTCAAAATTTGTGAAGCTGAAGTTCTCTGCTGGAGTTCTTTGGTTTTGTTGTATTGATGTAAAATAGCGCTATCAGGAAGGGAAATGAAGAAAAAGGGAATCTTTCACACATCCAGTGTAGCTTTCACTGTGTTGTTTGATCTAAGGATATCTGTTACCAGATCAGGAACAGTATTAGCATATCTTCAAAACTGTGTCACAGGTGGGGGCGTGTGATTGCATTGCCTACTCTGCCTTTATTCCTGTGGACTGGGAGGAGTTCAAGGAACATAGTTTTGTAGTGAAGCCCTAAGCTGTGTTAGATGTCGCTGGCATATGATACAGGGGTGGATTTTCTGCTAGTTGAATGAGTTGAATCTATGGGAAGGGAGGGTGAAGGAGAAATTTTGTTTTAAGGAGAGTTTGGAACTTGTAGGATTATTTTGCTCATTTGTTTTTTTCTTGGACTAAATGGGTTTTCCTCATGCTATTGTTTTGTAGAGCAAGCTACTGCAATATCTACTAGAGATACTGAGACGTGAAATGTATCTTGCTTCCATCCACACAGTGACTACTTGTGTGCTTGGTTTCATCTGAAAGGGATATAATTGAATCCTTGTTTGGCTCCTTTAATTATCTCTTTGCTAAGTCCTTGGCTGGGAATTTTGCCACTTACAATGCAAATATTCAAACTTAAGAGCATAAACTGTGCTTTCAAAGAGCGTTTCTGTAAACCTTTTATCATGTGGTGGCTTTTCAAAAGCGAACATGAGAACTTCTCAATGAACATTGTTTAATTTTTTTAATCCTCAGAAGATTTTGTTTTCTTGCAGGTTGTTAATTAACTTTGTTAATTAATCATGCTATAAGGGATGAAACATGCTTGATTAAAAATAAATAAAACTGTATAGCAACAAAGTAATGCTACTGATTTTTTTCTGTAGAAACCAAAGATTAAAAAAACCTCAAGATTAACTTTGAAGCTGCATGTCAAATACTCTTTGCATTTGAAACATCTGTAATACTAAAGCAGCTAAAAGCTCATTACTTTCACAGCTCAGTTACAGTAAAATGCTTATCCAATTGTAAC
The DNA here is from genome assembly GCF_014839835.1 of Dryobates pubescens. Taxonomy (NCBI): domain Eukaryota; kingdom Metazoa; phylum Chordata; class Aves; order Piciformes; family Picidae; genus Dryobates; species Dryobates pubescens. The sequence continues at coordinate 48,453,533 of NC_071613.1, read as the reverse complement.
ACTGCGTTAAAAAATGAAGGCTCAAAATAGTTGCTCAAGGTTCTGTCTTAATCAAAATGGTCTGAGGTGGTGGGTAGTAACAAATAGGTTTATTTGTTCATGCTTAGACATGAAATTCCTTGTTCTCTCTTGTCCTGTGTCTTTTATGAAAACTTCCAACTGGTGTTAAATGCTGTTGGCTCCTAACAGGATTCTGACCACGTTTCTCAACCGTTGTACCAGCATACATTTGAGCAGAGGTGGTGAGAAATGGCTCACTGCAGGTGATGAGCCAAGTACATCACAAATAAAGCTCTGCGGAAGGATCTTGGGAATGTCTGTGGTCCAGAGGCATTCTGAGCCTCTGCCGCACATCCCACCTTGATGAAGTTAACTATCTGCAAAGGTCTGGCTACAAGTGCTGTGTCTCCTTTGCCTGGGGAATCAAGTCAAGAGGGAGAAGATGCTCTGGGACCTCTCTGAAGTGGGAGCACAGAGTTTGCTTGCTTCAAAGTTGACTTATTTTCAGATACCATTGGAACAGGTGGCTCCTCTGTATCCACTATTGAATGTTTTTTCCTCATACATGATACTCATGTTTCTTTTTCATCTTCTCTTGAAAAATAATTCTGCTCCTAATACCAGCAGTGTTGCAAACACAGTATGAGAATAGCAGTCTTTGCTCTCCTTCATTGAGGAAATCATTAAGGAAGTCCTTTCAGAACCTTTGGGATCCTCACCCAGAGAGGTTAGTTAGGAGGAGCCTTCTTTGTGGATGGAGCTTAAATGGAGTTTACTCTGATAAAATTACATGATTCCAGAAATGTGGGACTGATACCATGTTGTAAATAACACAGAGCGGGAAGTAGGAGTATTCCTTACATAGGATTAACTGAAATCTCTGCAGACCACTGGCAGTAAGGGCATGGAAGAAGTGATTTGTGGATAGTTTAGGGTTTTGTTTTGTTTTTTCCCCCTCTTTATCTTTTCTCATAAAATTCTTTAGGCATTTGTTTTTCAATTAAAAAGTCAAACCCTCCTCAAAGGGTATCCTAGCTTTTTCCACTGAGACATATTAGGGCACTGAAGCGATGAAAAAGGCAATGGGCTATTTCCAGCAACTGAACTAAATCCTTAAAATAGGATTAACCAGTTTTGTAATTTGCCTCTGATAGCATCAGCACTGAAGAAGGAGGGCAATACACATCTTTTGGTAGCTGTTTTTAGGGGACCTTCATTAAGGCTGTCAGTGCTGTGGCGTCACCAGTCTCAGGGGTTAGTAAAGAGGACCTTGGTACCGTGCTATCGTCGTCTCTCGTTTTGCCAATATATGGTGGTTTCAATAGCATACATGTTTATAAATCACAACATTGGCAATGCCTTTTATTAATCTGGTAATTCCACTAGCCAGCTGTGCCTGGAGTGTTGTGGCAGTGCTGTAAGCACATGTGGGCAGGTGACTGTTAGGGACGCTTAATCTAAATACAACATTTTCTGCTACAAGGGGAGGGGAGGTCCAGTTTAGTGATCAAAGCATATATTGAGCTATGGCTACATGACATGACTTCTGTCATTCTTGCAGTGAGTAGGCAAGTGTGGGCATATCTTCCTTCCTCAGCAGATGAGAGTTCTGAGAATTGGGATAAAATGTCATAGAGTGTTTAGCTTTTCCTGCTGGATGAGAGAAACAAGAACAACTACAGAGCCTGGGGAGATCATCAGCCAGTGGGTCCTCCCTCACCCTTGACTAGGCACTTTGCAGGTTTTTTTGGGGAGCAAGAGTTTCCAGCCTCAGCTTTTCTCTGCAGCAAGAGGGCTAGGAGACAGGTCTGTTTTCAAGATTTTGTCTGCTTTTCTGCAGTGTACAGGAGGAAGGTTTTCTTTCCTGAGTTCAGTATGACTGAAGGAAGGTGGATGGCGTGTGTCTTCCAAACCAGCAATTAAAACGATGACATGTACATTTCCACTAACAAAACAAAGCTGTTGAGCAAGCGATAAGCATAAGGATCACATTGAACAAATGATAAAGTTGCGTATTCACAAGGAAGAATGTGGTCTTAACTGGTGAAGGATGATCATAGAATCATAGAATAGTTTGGGTTGGAAGGGGCCTCCAAAGGTTTTGCTTCTTCCATTCCAGCCCAGGGATGATGACAAGCCACTTCCCTAGCAACTAAATCATGCTTTTTATCCGTGACATTGAATCCACAATCATTCTCAAGGACCCCTGCTGCAACTTGGCCAGTTTTAACCACAGCTCTTGCTCCCTAATGAAAGCACTGCTCAGCTGGCTCTGTAGACATCTGCAAGCATCCCGTCTTGCAGGTGTTTTACCCACTCAGTTTCAAGCAGCGCCTGCAAGTCCTCAACCAATTCCCATAATGCCCTCTTCTTTTTTCTTTCCATTTGATTTACAGTGCATCTATTTTTCTGTGCTGCCATCAGCACTATCCCTAAACCAGCAAAGATTACTGCTGTCAACATTTCTAACAGGAAGGAGAGTTAAAATCAAGCTGGACATGAGCAATCCTGATCATTTGCCAGGGAACTCACACTCAGCTGATTAAACTCTTCTTTTTCTTGAGGCCCTCACAGTGGAGCTGAAAATAAAACTGGTGAGCCCCCTTCATCAGGGACACAGCCAAAGCTGCCAACCCCCCTCCATGGGGATCACAAGCCAACTTTGCTGAACCTTGGTCTGTGGGGCTGCAAGTAAGAATTAAGGGTGCAGGGGGCTCTCTTCCCTCTCCTCCAGTAATGCTTTCCCCTGAGAAAAACCTCTTAAGGCCTAGTCTCAACAGCACTTAGACAGGAAGGGGTTCCTGCTGACTATGCCAACTAAAATGTCACAACCTAGTATCCTGAGCCAGCCCTGGGCAATGGGAGAGGTTGCACAAAGATTCAAAAATTCCCTTGGAGTAGATTAAAGTGAAACAACACCAAGTGGCTGATGAATTAGGTTTATTAGATTGGACCAGAGCAGAGGGAGAATGGGGAGAAAGAGGACAGTGATAAAAAAAGTTATGAAGTATGAGAAAAAAAAGAAGATACCACCACTCTTGGATCCAGTGATGTTTTCACAGGATTAGCCACGTCCTTCAGTGGTGGGTATACATCCCACCAGGATCTTCTACGGTAGATGCAACATGGTGGATCCCAGAAGTTGTGGTCCTTTTACACCTTTCTGGAAGGGGGTGGGGAGGGTGAGGGTGTCATGGTCTGTCCAAATCACAAAGGGAGGTGTGCACCAGGCCCCTGCAATGAAGTGTCTGTCACCTGGTGTTGTTAAGTGTGGTTTTAGAGAAGGAGTTCCTGCCTCTGTAGGAATTATCTCTTCCCACTGTTAAGTCAGCAGCTCTCCTACAGAGCTGTTAAGGCCATCACCCTGTGTGTTCAAGACCAGGTATATCACACCTTGTTTGAGACTATGGAGTCCATAAGGGGTATCAGCCTTCCCCTGCCACACACATTGTTTTGAGATGAGAGCCATTATGGACTAACTCCCGGTCTTGCCACATGCATTATTCTACAGAATCACAGAATGTGTCTGGTTGGAAGAGACCTTGGAGATCATCCCATCCAACCCTCTTGAGACAACAGAGGATTGGGCTATCACAGTGTGGCTGGTGGGCTTGTAGCTGGACCCCTAGGCAAGTGGCACAAGGCTGATCCTGCTGGTCCTTGAACAGTGCTAGGATGCTGCACTGGGATGATTCAGGTCTTTCTTGCCAATTAGACTGCAGAATTTCCAGGCAAAACACGAGTAAATGGGAAAATTCAAACTTGATGAAGGATATGTTCTGACTTTAAAATACTTTTTTTTCTGGAAATTTCCAAAGTTGATCGTTGTAAATAACTTACTTATCTGAAAGTTTTATGTTTTGGTGTGAAATTCTTCTGATCTGCTTATACTGATAAATTGCTTTGACATTCCGGCAGAGTGCTTTTGTTTCAAAAATAGATACTCCTCTTTAAAAGTAGTCTGCTTGGAAAGGTATCCTTCATTTTTAAATTACAGTAGATTGCTTAAGTCTCACTTGTTCTGTGAAGTATTTTCTTCTTTGCTGAGCTTACAGAGCAAATTCCTCTCTTCCCATATTCCTTCTGCAGTGGTTGATTCCTGCAGCACCTTCCACTGTCTCGGTTTTGTGATTCACATACTTTGTACCTAACTGTGTGTTGCCGGTCCATACATTCCGAAAACCTCTTTACTTTTCTACTCTACTTTAATTCCTTTTGTAACATTTTTCATGTGAAAGTATGTTGTGATCACCAGATTCTTAGCTAAGCAAATTGTTACTTGAGTCAAGCCAAGCATTTGGGTAAGGATATTATATGAGAATAGGCTAATTAAGAAAAATGATAATTCAGGACCTGCAAAATGAAGCACAGTATGTCTAGGAATAGAACAGATTTTTTTAGTTTCATTTTTATGCCTACATTTATTGATGATCTAACAGCCTTCCAGCTTGTGTTAATGTAGTGTGGAATAAAGCTGATGTGCAAGGCCATAGGAAAATAAATAACACAATCTGATTTGCACGGTCTGTTTCCATATTGCCAGCGTGATGAGCTACTTTGTTGTTTGAATGGAGCAAATGATTTTAAGATTCAGTTGATTTATTGACAGCTCTGTCAGACTAACACAAAATGAAACAGTAATGGAGCCACTAAATATTGCAGAAGAAGGTGGGTAGGAGAGCAGAGTCTGCCAGGAGGGTTGCCCGAGTGCTGTGCAGGAATGCCACCCTGATGGGGAAGCAGTGAAAAATGAACTGCTATTCACACGCTTTTCTTTCCACAGGGAGAAGCTGTCTGTGGCTCGGCTGCAGCGAGAAGTTGCACAAAGTAAGAGTGAAGGAGCAATGGTAAGCTGTGGCAACTTGCTGCTTTGCAATTTTTGTCTTACTACTTCAGGTCATAGGTATATTTTGTCTTGCTGAAGGTGGTCTCTGGAGCATTGAGACTGCCTCGGACATAATGATGGATTGCCAACGATGTATTCATAAATCGGAGGAAACTCAAGCCTCTATCTTGGCTGCCTTGGGAAAACTGTGGTAGAGAAAAGCTGTTTCCTTTTTCCTGCTGCTGATGCTTACTGGAATTGGAAGCAGGGCAAGCACAGGCAATTTCAGATCAAAATGTGGTAGACTGGCTTGCCTGTTTATCTTAGCCAACTGCAGAAAAATGGAAGAACAGAAGCATGGAAGCTGGAAAAACGCTCAGCCTGATAGTTTTGTAAATCATGTAATGCTCCTTCTATCTTTATTTTCCATATAGCAATTTATGAGATTAGGCTTGTGAGCAAAATTTGAAATGGCAGATTTTTGGTTAACCATAAATCTCAATTTATGTAGTGCCTTATCTCTTCAAAACAGTTTTCTTTAGGAGCCAACATGTGCTGAGTGTGCTTAATTACTTAATATCTAAGGAACTCTTCCCATCTGTTAAGGAGTTTGTTCATCCTGGTCTCCAGATGAAATGTCTTAGGCTTCCATGGGATAAAGTAGACCCATTCAAAAACCTTAAATCCCAAACCACTCTCAAACACACTTGTGAAACTCCTCATGATTTGAGTGAGTTCCATAGTTGGCTGTGGAAGAATTTGGTCCAAAGTTTGTTTACCTTAGTTGGGAGAAGTTGTAGAAGGTCTCTGGGGAATGGAACGGTCTTTAAAATCCCAACTTCCTCCAGTGAGTGCATTTTGTAAATCATAGTTAGTGACTAATGCAATGAAATGAGTTTTGTAGGGACCTAAGTGACAGTAGGAGAAACCTCCCATGAATATACAGCTCTCACTGTGGCTACACATGGCTCCAGCAGAACTGGGGCATACCATGTGGGGGCCTCTGCTAGGATACAAGCTTTTGGGCTCAGAATGCCTTGTAGAGAAGGGAAGGAGAGGGGATCAGGCAGACACTGCTGATTTACCCCAAGCCCTAACTCCTTGCCCAGTACGCCATGACAGTTATTGCCCTCTCCTATTGCAACACTAGCCCTAGTGTGTCTGCTCTTGGGTCTGCAGAATAGCTAGGCTGACCACCAGAAGTCTTTGAGATGGGGTTTAAGCAGTTGGAAAGACTGGCCACTGGGTAATGTTTTGTGTGGTTTGGGGCAGAAGGCCTGGAGGAAGAAACTTTTCTCGGGTTAAGCTGCATTCCAAGAGTCTGTGACAGAGAGAAAATTCCCAGTGCCTCTTGGAGGAATTTTGCCTGCAGAAGAATGCCAGAGATGAGGCATTGGATGTGCAATTGCATTTCAGTTTTCAATATAAACAAATTTCAAAATCTGAGAAGAGCTACTACTCTATTTTAAATGTTTCCTTTATGGTTTTTTGTAAGTAGCTTTCCCTTGGAGGCATAGCAATAATTTATTGAGTGTAAAACATACTTTGTGAGATAATCCAAGACATTATGAAATGAGCAATATTGATTAACGTTCTAGAGCTGGTAAGGCTTTCTGTATGTGCACCCACCTTGTGGTCTCATCTCATGAGGCTCAGATACTTCTTTCTCTGTTTAAAATGGGCTTGCAGGGTTAATCACATCGTCCTGTTATGAGTGTAATTTCGTATAATTTGTTGAGAGGCCGAGTGTTGTAACACATTAGGAGCTGGCAGGTAGCTCTCTAGGGGTGCAGTCTTCCCCCAGGGTAAATACTAGGTGGTTTTTCCCCTCCTTCCCGACGGGTAATTTCTAGAATTATCCTGCAACTGCAGCCAAGGACAATTGCTTTGAAGCTGTTGATGTATGGAAACTTCTTTGTGTCTCAGGGCTCAGAAATGGAGAGTGTAATATGAAACACAGCAGTCAGTAATTAACATTAATAAACTTGCTTGGCTGTGAGCAGTCCGAGAGTAGTAAGGGTCCAGGTGATAGAGTATTTGAACTCAGAGGAGGCCGGGGATGAAGTAACTTCCCTAGGCTGGGCTGTGCAGCAAGAGGCTTACAGTACATACCAGTTTCGGAGCAAATGCCTCACAAAAATTCACAGTGAAATTTCGGTGAAGGATTCTGAGCCAGCAAGCCTCTGGCAAATGGGGAAGCTTCCTCCAGAGAAGTGCTGGCAGGCAGCAGTGTGCCCACAGGGTACTGAATCCCATGTGCTGCTCTTTTTGGTGTGATGGATATCCCCCTGGAGACAGCATGGAGTCCTCTGAGGCTGGCAACCAGGAGGCCAGGCAGTGGTACCAGCCGGCTGCAGGATGCCTGAGGGGTTTTGCCCTGCTGTCACCGGCTGCAGCTCTGGATAAAAGGGATGGCACCCCCCGCAGCCCCCCGGCAGTGACAGGCCTTGGCTTTATTTAATCACTAATTAGCTAATCGCCTTTACTTACTCCCATTTTCTGTTTTGTTTGCTGTACTCGTTGATTAGCATGAAGATTCTTAGTGAACTGCCTCCTTCATTTGGGAAGAGAACAGGTGACAGCACATGCCACCTTTAATGCCAGCATTAATGGCTTGCTCAGTCTCATGGAAAACAGTGTTTGTGGTGGGCATGATGCTGGGCAGGGAGCATGAGGAGCTGTGTGGCCACACTGCTACCTGGTGTCCCGGGAACTGCTTGAAGCATTGCACAAGCCTTTTGCAGAGTGGCACCTCATGTAATACCTGAGAGCATTTCTTGCTTCTTTTAGGTAAGTATATCTTACTTGGGTTTTGAAGTCACAGATAGGTTGTGAGGGTAAAAGGTGGCCATGTTATGTCAACCCACACTCATTTTTAGGGTGAGCAGAGTCAGCAGGGAGTGTGTGCTCTGTCCCTGTTTGTGTGGCCTTGCTGCTGCCATGCTACAGTGACACATGATGCTGTGGGTTTGCCTTGGCCTTCCTGCTTCCCATTTGGCACCTTTTTGATCACAGTGTGAGAAATCTGTGGATACTCTTTCCTGTTGCCTTCCCAGCACAAATCCAGGGGAGAATATGCTCTTTAGGCTTTGCTGCTCTGTGTGGGGGGTTGTCAGTTAGCCTTTGCCATAACCTTCAACCAGCTGTTGCCTTTTTGCATTTGTGCCTTGGAAGTGATGGGTGGGAAAACCTCCTGGTGCTCAGGTTCACAGTGTCACAGGGACCGCTGCGGTGAGGTGGACATGTACATGAAGTCAATAATGACAAATAAATACGAAGCATGTGCTATAGAAGCTACTTGCTCTGTAATGTCTTTGCTTCAAAAATGTCTTTGTACATCTGTACAAATAATGTAGGGTGAGTGATGATGAAATTTGTGTTTATAAGGAGATATTTTTCTGAGCTGTCTCACAGTGCTCCCCATAAGAAATGTGTTTTTTAATATGTCCCAGAGTGACATTTTTCATGACTGAGTTATTATTGGGAGTAGATAATTATTGGAAGGTACTACAGAAGATAATACCTTGCAAGATAAATATTTATTACCCATATGATCATATGGAAAATCTGATACCTCACAGGTAGGGTGGAATGAGTATGTATTTATAAATTACTTGAATTAGGAGAACTGATTAAATTCAGACTGTAACTATCTGACAGTTGCTCAGGTGTCTATTTCAGGAACCACCATTAGTAAATATTGATTATTCATTACCAGAATGCACAATTAGTTACTGCCAATTCATCTATTGAAAGTTTCAGCAGCACTGAGACTGGATTGCCAGGTGGCTCTTCCTGTCACTTATGGCCTTTAATTTCATGATGTGCATGTTTGCAGTTTTCTCAGTCATGTTGAGTCTGACTCATCAAAGATATCTTACCTTTTTGTAAAGAAAATGATGATTACTTCATATGTGTACAGTTCTTACAGCATTTGATGGAGACTGTGCAGGTGTCTGTGGTGACAGAGATTCCATTCTTAAAATGAGCAGCTTTCAAAACAGATGACAAGTTTGTTCCAAAACATGGCAAAGACTGAAAACTGCTTTAGTCATCAAATTTTTTAAACTTTTTAAGTTTTTGTATTTTCTTTTAAGCTGGGAGTGTGTGACTTTGTACCATTAGGACATGGGGCAAGATAAAGTGTTCATTATTGCAAAATTTTCTTACCAGTGAACACAGTGACAGAGCGGAGTTCTCTTGACAGCTTACTTGCTGTGTTAGCAGAAACAAGATTAGAAACCTAAAATGAATCAAAAGTGTACGCAATTATGTCATGTTTTAATGACTTGAATTAATTTAATAATTACCCAGGAAAATGTTGCATATTTTATGTATTTGACACCTCTATTTACATAGGTTAGAGCTTAGTTTGTACTTCTGCATCCAAGTCCTTTAATTCTGCTCTATTTTCCATTAGTTCAGTGGCCTGTAACCTACACAAAAGCAATTGTGGCACTCGTGACAATTTAGCTGTGAAGGTTAAAGTGGGATGATACTGCCTTTTATATCTACATGGGTTTCACTTAGGGTGGGCCCTAGGCTCTGATTTACCATGTGTCCTGCTGCGTTTTTAAGTGATGCAAAGTGATTATCATGGGCTCTTCCTGGTACCCGTCTATTCCACACCTGCACCCTTTTGTTAAAAAACCACCATGTTAAGTGAATGTGAGGTCCCCACTGAATAGGTTTCCACCCTCTGGTAATCCTTCTGCATCAGATTGATTTATGAATGTATCAGATTCTTTGTTAGCATGTAAACCACTAATTAATTTAAAGCTCTCTGTGGAAAAATTAAAGCCCTGGTTAAGGCTTTCAACAGGCTCAGATGGTGCTAATAATGGAAAAACAAGTTATATTAATGAGTTTTGATGCAATCAGCACAATTCTTGCTTTACAAACAGTTTTTCCTGTAAAAGAGTAGAGACTGCAAGTTTTAAAATAGAGTGGAAGAGGTAAAAAGGAAAGGTGGGAAAAAAAAGTTGCAGAATCAGTAAGATATCCCATTGCTACTAGGAACTGAGTCACTTCTGCTTGTTACAACTTTCTTAAATGTCACATGTTTAGATGTACATAACAGCCTCTCACAAAACCACAGGAAGTGCAAGCCAGTCTTTTTCCCAGATTGAAACTGAACTTCTGAAGTAACCAGCTCTGAAAAGATCTCTGCCTCTTCTCCTCATCATCTGTAACCAAATTTGAGTGTTCACGTGGAGGTGGACGTGCTGAAGTGCAGAAATGATCTTGATTGAAATTGTATTAAAATCAGCAGAAAAATTCTGACCTGCTTTTACAAACTCCAGGTGTTTTGTATGTAATTTCAGCTGCTTGGTCTTCCATTCAAACTTAGACTTTTAATGTAGGTGCTAGGTTTTGGTTGGGAAGAAAGAGGAGATCAGACCTTGGGGTGATGATGCTTTATTGAGCTGATTGAAATGAAGCTGAAAATAGGAATCCAAATCTCCATCTCTGTTTGTAGGATGCTGAAAATGCAGTTATGGCAGCAAACCATGACCGTAGGAAATTGTGCTTTTGCTGCATCTCTCCCAGGAGCTGCATTTACCTCTCCTGGCTCTCATCACTGCCAGGGTACTCAGTCTCAGACCACCATCCTGGCTCTGTGGTCAGCACCACAGCTGATACTAATGCTGCCCCATTAATCAGCTAGCAGGGAGCCCTCTGAAAAGGAGCAAGGTCAGCATGTTCAGAGGCCCAGCTCCTAACATCTGCACTATGTACCTTGTTTTTATGGGAGAGGAGGGGGAATCCTGTGGTTGCTCTTGAGCTGGGGTCTTACAGATGGCAACACAATGTACTGCCACTAGCATGGAAGTGCTTGCTGTCACTGACGTGATGCATCTCTGTGATCGCCTCCAGCAGCTGGGAAGGCTGCTGTTGCAGAAGGACCCAGGTCATTCAAAAATAGATGATATTTAGTAATAAATGAAGTGTTAAAGATGAGATACAAAAGGCTAAACTGTCTTTCCCAACTTCTGGGTCCTTACATCTATGAAAACGTCTCTCTGTGCTTCAGTTAGAAAGTAGCAGAGAGGGAGAGGCAACCTCACTATTTAAAATGTCTCTTTCAATAGTAAATATCCTAAAGCAGAAATAAGCAATCTGACCCCTGTGCTGCCTTCTCTGTGAAGCTGTGTATTTATACATAGCTGTCTAGCTCCTTTTCCTTGGGAGCATCATCATACAGCCCTCACGGAAATTCAGTGACATTAGTGGTAGTTAGCATCAATAATAATTATTGAAATTCTTTACGAGCCTAGTTTAATGCTCTTGGACCTCATTAGTTGTTCACACTTCATTAGGCCAAATGTCCTTATTCACAACTTTGCACTTTTATCTTCTGTGTTTGTTTTCTTTTTTTAAATAAATGAAAATTTCTTCTTGTTTCCCAACTATTACTCTTTTGTTGTTGTTTGATTCAAGCTTATGAATATGTAGATGTTTTCAGGTTTGGTATTTTAAGACTTTTATGAATCTCGTGACTCTTTATGACTTAAAATTGCTGAGACTTTAAAAAAAATCTTTTTCCAATGAAAAAAAAATCAACCTACTTATTCCCTCTTCCTGAACCAGAAGTAATGAGAGCCCGATTGCCTCTGGTCAGAGTTGTCTGCCTTTCAAAGCCTGTGTGCCTCCTTCCTGGTTAATTAATTGCAGAGTCTGGTTTATTCACCACGTTTCACAATATATTACTAAAATCAATTTCCTTTCGTTCCATTGTTGTTTTAAGTGTAACACTAATGGTGTGAGTGCCTCTGGGAAGATGCTGGGCCCTGCGTGGCTGGTGGCCTCCCTGGCTCTGGCTTTCCACCAGGAGAGGGAGCTGCAGCCATTGCAAACAGCGCCGACCTCCACAGCCCGGGTGAAGAGCTGACAGACGGCTTGCTGGAGCGCAGTCGGTTCTGGCTTCACTGGGATTTAAGTTTGGTGGAAATGCAAGGTGTCAGCCGCAGTATTTTAATATACACAAGACTTTGAAGGGGCTTTTGGTACTTTCCCTTGCAAAGGCAGCAGTTACTCCATCCTTATTTTTGGTGTTTTCTTGCTCTGCTTGCCAAGGATGATGTTGTAGGTATCACAAAGACCAAAGGAGCAGAAATAAGTTTTGCCTCTTAGCTGGAACTCACTGAAGTGGTCTGTCTCTTCGAAAAGTTTCTGCAAGTATTTAGTTGACGTGAAAAGGAGTCAAATAATATCATGTAAGAATCACTGAACACAAAAAACCCCCAAACGTAAAAATGCATTTATGTAAGATCCGTAAGTAAAACACAGGCAATCTGTAGAAAGTATGTCATATCAGTTAAATTGCCCTCAAGTAGAAATTGCCATTTATACATTAGATAACAAAGGCAGGGGATGCTGAAGACAGAAAGGGCGCATGCAGCCTCGCAGCATCTCTGGGTGTATTCAGTATTGCAGTGGCAGTTGGCAAATCCTGCTTTGTGACTAGAAACAGATGTAGCCTGCTCTAGGCAATACCTCGCTGCCTAATAGGAGTGATGTGCCCATGCACTAATAACAGTGAATTGCAGCCATTTTCATATCAAAGGTTAAGCTCTGCAATCCTGAGCTCCTCCAGGCAATGGCAGGAGTTGACTAGAGGAAGCCACATGCTCACTGGATTAATATTTGTGCAAGGATGACCTGAATAGAGGCACCGATCTGCAGGCTGAAGAGACAGAACATTTATCGTTAGGTGTTCTCTAAAGCAAGAAAAGGATCTCAGCTAGCACAGAATTAGTCACAACATCTGAGGCCAATAATTTGAATTATATGCAAACCAAAAGAGTACTTTAATACAGATCAATATTAGTGACTGCTGTGGCATACTTGGCTTTGCAACATGGGAAATGGCCTATTACAAGAAAAAGAAAGCACTGGACTTTTGGTTAGTTGGTTGGTTTTGGGTGGTGTTTTGTTGTTGGGGTTTTTTGTGGGGTTTTTGGCCAGTAATTAAACTGTTAGTGTAAAATTTATAATACTTCTCAGTAACTCTAACATCTAAAAGGTCCACTTACAGTGTAAGTTGTGGGAACAGAAAGAAAAAATCCATTGATTTATCTTACAAGACTGTTCATACTTTAAAAAAATGTTTTCTAGTGTTTTAGGGTTTTCTTCTTAAACCTTGTGGTCCTGCTTGCAAAACTGAATGAAAACTCCTATCTTACTGATTTAAGTAAGCTGATTCCTGGAGAAGAGGAGGCTCAGAGAACACCTTATTGCTCTCTACAACTACCTGAAGGGAGTTGTAGACAGGCGGGGGCTGGTCTCTTCTCCCAGGCAACCAGCACCGGAACAAGAGGACAAAGTCTCAAGCTGCACCAGGGGAGGTTTAGGCTGGATGTTAGGAAGAAGTTCTTCACAGAAAGAGTGATTTGCCATTGGAATGGGCTGCACAGGGAAGTGGTGGAGTCACCATCATTGGAGGTGTTTAGGAAGAGACTGGATGGGGTGCTTGGTGCCATGGTTTTGTGGATTAGATGGTGTTGGATGATAGGTTGGACTCTATGATCTCAAAGGTCTTTTCCAACCTGGTTAATTCTATTCTATTCTATTCTATTCTATTCAAATCAAATCTGGTTGGAATATCCATTTCAGCAACTCCTTCTTTTTCCTGTTGTTTCCATACTTGCTTTCCCAGCATCCTGATCTAGTTGGGAGTGTCCATGCTCACTGCAGGAGGTTGGACACGATGACCTTTGAGGGTCCTTTCCAACCCAATATCCATGAATCTGTAAATCTGTAATTTGGATTTGTTACTGATTTCTCTTTAAAGTGTAAAGGCAGAGAAGCTGAAGTGGTTCAAAAATACTGATTTGCCAAATTTGCCTTAATCTAACCAAGCCTATCAGGGTAGGTGAGCACTTTCACGTCTGGACAGGGAATATGGTCTTAAATTTCTTCATTGTTGTCATCTAGAGCTAGACTTAAATATTCCTCTAGTGATTGCTGGTTTTATTATTTTTTTGGGGTGTGTGTGTGTGTGTATGTGTGATATGTGTTACCAGTCCCTGAACAAACCAAAGGAGTTGTCGTCTGGGTCCAGAAGAATAACCTTTTCCTCCCCAGTGGGACAGAAAAGGCTATTGGAAGGAGAAAAAGTTTCTGTATAAAGAAGGACATAATTTGTGTACCAAGAGCATTGCTCGGTTGTGCTGTTCCCATTAAAAGCCCATTTATTGAAATGAATACAGAGCTCTTGGAACATGCAGTGTGAAATCAGTGCTGACCCTTGGAACGAGTCAGCTCAAGCAGTGCTTTAAATTGCCTCATGTTAGAGTGAAAACCCTTTACTGCAACAAGTTCTTGTTCAGCATCTAGTACAGTGGAGCCCTGATCTGTGATTGCTCCATGGCACCAAGATAGCATGGTAAAGTACTGTTGTCTTATCCAGTTCCCTCTGGGTAAAACAAAAAGAGGGTGGGGTAGGGTGGGGGTGGGGTGTGTGAGGGAAGAGGGAAACAGGAAAAAGGAGAAAGAAAAGAAAAACGGCAGAGAGAAAGTAGTCTGCTGAAGATGAATGAAAGAGAGCAGAAACTGGGGAAAACTGCTGGGCCGTTTCCAACTACTCAATGCTTTGCAGGTAGATACAAGAACTAGTTGCAGCTCATCTGAGCAAGATTTGAACTTGTCAGTATTTGTTGTGCCATTAAGCCACATTAGCCTTGTTGTGGGCTTTTTTTCTCTTGGCAGAGTATAATCACCCCTTGCCACAACTTCTGTTCAGGATTTAAAAGAAATACTAAAACATAGTAAGGAAATAATGGCTTCCTGTACTAAACTTCTGTAGCTTTGCATAGATTCATATAGCTTGAGCTAGCAATTTTGATTCTTTATTTCCCTCCCTACTACAGTCTCATAAACTTTAATTCAGTTTTTGCTTTGTCAGGAATTTGCTTTTACATACTCTGTTTGTTTTGGCTCTGTGTCTGATGCATTGTGATAAGGCATCTTTTGATATTCTATGGGATTTTTCATAACGAAGATCTCATGACATCGTTTTCCAAGTCTGGAACTGGCGATCAGACTTGCATGTCCTGCGAGAGGAGACTGTCTAGACTGTGGGAATGACTGTGATGTTTGGATTGTGTTATTTCCATACCGCTTGGCATGATGCTCTCTGTAGCTATTCTGGAAACTAATAAAAGTGCCAGGCCTGATACAGGACCATACCTGGCTGTGAAGTGACTTCACTTGTCTCCAAACTGTACTGATAAGTTGTATACCCTGTTGTGTGACTTTGAATAACCAGCTGCTTAAAATCTCTGTTCACTGTTCTCATAAAGGGTCGTGCCTTTAAATGTCACGTTCAGCAAGGCCTGTCACTACTTCTGCAACCTTATTTCTTTATTATTTTGAAAAAATATTTGATTCCTGATCTAAATTGCTCATTTGTAAACTAGGTTTCATTCTCTTCTGCTGTTTGTCTAATTGCTTGTGTAGGTAGTGAACTCTTTGGGGAAGAGACAGGGTCTTACTGGGCATCTAAATAATGCCAAGAGCCGTTTGGAGCTTGGGGTGCTGATGTGCCATGAATAATCACAGCCTGGATACTTGGGATGAATACCAAGAGAGGATTTGGCTCACTATGCACAGTCCAGACGACTCATTACAGCTTTATGCTGCACGTTTGTGATTGGCATCCATTGTGACACTGCTTATTTAGAAATTTTTTCTGAGTGCTGGAGAAAAATTATTATCTCTTGGGAACACTCTGTTCCTGGTAGTGCTCTGTGGCAGAGACTGGCAGAGTTTTCCATGGCCATTGCTAGAGGAGCAGGTCAGAATTCCTAGGTTGATGTTGGAAATCTTGGATTATGTACTGTTTCCCTATGTCACTGGTCACCTCAAAGGGGAAAACTTGCTGTGTAGGAGGTATGGTAGGAAAACACATGCCTTAAATGAGACGCTGAAAAGTATTTTTTTACTAAAATAGACTTTGAAAGTTGTTAGCTGTGATAGTCTAAAGGCAGGTTTCTGGTGGTTGTATCTTCCATCAGTTGATGGAAACCTATTCACAAACTGAAAAATGTAGGAGGGGGCAAGTGGAATTCAAGCTGTGAAGAACATGTGAAATCTAACGCATTTAAAAAATCAGAGCTTTGGGAAGAACAGGTTAGCAGAAAAACTCTTGTGAACCTCCAGGACACAAGAATACTAGCTCCTGGAAATGTTTTTAATCTGACAGAGAAGGCAAGGAGAAACTTGTCTTAGCTTTACTCTTTTCATGTAGCTAGTGACCTACATCTAGATGCCAAGGCAGGAGCAGGACCAGTGGCACTCAGTGGGGTGTGTCCCCCTAATCCCACAACAGCTGCGACATTGAACACTTTCACACCCTGGTTCCCATGAACCCCGCTCTGCTTGGCTCTGTTTGCATGGTCAGTGCAGGTAGGGTGTTTCTTTTCAGCCACATTTAGACAAAGATTGCTCATATTTCTTTTCTACTGAATTTGTTATTAAGTTTGATGTCTTGAGTGAGTGGCAGGAAGTTGTTTGCTGTAGTAATACATTACAGTAGTCCCCAGAAGCACTGGTGAAGAGCAGATTTCCTGTTCTGCAGATGCACGGCAAAATTTCTTTCTTGCCAAAGCTTCAAAGACTAATTACAAAGAGTTTGCTAATCCACTCTTCATGCTCCTTGTACCCAGTGTACAGACAATCTGGTATGGTGGTGATTCAGGAAGTCTGTAAAGCATCGCTAAGCTGCCCTGGTCTGAGACAGGGAGGCAGGGTTACTCTATTGCTTTTACAGAGCATCTGCCACTGCGAAGGAAGAGTGTGCATAAGTGATGTGGAACCTTGGTGTGCTGGCCAAAACACACCACCAATTTAGAATGACTCTCCTGACTCCTGTTCTAGTCCTCTACGTGGTAGAGAATGCACATAGGAAGTCCCGAGTGTTAATTATGTGATTATGTGGTTTATTGTCCAGGAACAAAACTTCTGCTCAGCCTAATAGCTGTAATTACTTCTGTTGGATTTTTTTCAACTAGTGCTGAAGATGGAAGAAGCAGAAGAGAGCTGCACTCCTGAGTTTTAATAGTTGGTCTTTTCTGTAGAAAAAGAAACATTTTCTTTTTTCTCTTCAAGAAAACCAAACCAGCATTTGTAATTGTCAACACTTGCTGTTAAGTTAGAAAAACACCCACCAAACAGCAGATTTTTTTTAGTTATGTCTTAAATGAGAAATGTGTACATAACTGTGTGTAGTTAAAAGATTAGAGTAAACCATGGTTAGATACAATAAAACAGTTACATTCTGTGTAAAAGGGTAAACATGGAAATGAAGACCAGAGAACTGTGTCAGATTTTTATATCTGGTTTCAATCTTCTGCTCTAGAAGTGTCTAGCCTACCTGTTCTGTAAGGGATTAGTGCCTGGTTGGCACATAGAGTTGAGCTGCATTTGGTCCTTAGAAACATGAACAGTGACCCTGTTTCTGGGAAGTAATACTGCAAAGTGGTCCTGGGTGAGGACCCAGGCTTTTAATTACTCCATTTTGACCAGTGAACAGATTAAAAATCGCGCAAAAACTTGTTACTTTATTTTTTCAACATCTCCCATGTACCAGGCTTGCAAACTGAGTCTGGGCCCTGAAAGTCGAGTCAGTTCTTCTGCATGTGTGCGTTGTCAGCACTAATAAAGGTTTTGCAGTGACAGCTCTGTTAAAAATACCATTGAAGATGCACTGGCCAAGAAAAAAACCACCACATTTCCCTATCGCCTGTAGCGGTGCCTGCATTACTGAAGGAGTGAATATGATGAAGAGGTCCATTTGTCAGAGAACTAAAGTGATAGGACTCTGGAATACATACAAGGAACAGCTGAGTAAATAAGGTATCTTTTTTTGCAGTCAGTCACTTACCATAAATGGACTCTACAAGCCAATACAGAAAAATTGTAATAAGATCTGACATGTTCATGAGCAATGCTGTAAAGAGCCTGGGAAAAAGAAATGTTTTATGGAAAGGTAGCTAGCAGCAAAAGTAGTGATGCCAGGAGGTGTTGAGTGTGTCAGCTGAGAAAGGCCAATAGGAGTGTGTGTGTGAAAAGTTTAGGAAAGATATTGAGTTGCTGGAAGGTGTCCAGAGAAGGGCAACAAAGCTGGTGAGGGGTTTGGAGCACAAGCCCTATGAGGAGAGGCTGAGGGAGCTGGGGTTGCTTAGCCTGGAGAAGAGGAGGCTCATGGAAAACCTTCTTGCTGTCTACAACTATCTGAAGGGAGGCTGTAGCCAGGTGGGGGTTGGTCTCTTCTCCCAGGTGACCACCAACAGAATGAGAGGACACAGTCTCAACCTGCACAGGAAAGTTTAGGCTGGGTGTTAGGAAGAAGTTCTTCACAGAAGGAGTTGCTGGCCATTGGAATGGGCTGCCCAGGGAGGTGGTGGAGTAACTGTCACTGGAGGTGTTTAAGAGGAGACTGGATGAGGCACTTGGTGCCATGGTTTAGTTGATTAGACGGTGTTGGGTGATAGGTTGGACTCGATGATCAAAAAGGTCTTTTCCAACCTGTTTAATTCTGTTCTAGTCTAAAAACTAAGTATTGGCATATCCTGGATTTGTGAGGGTCTGGTGGTACTGCAGATTGTTCTGAGGCGCTTCTCATGACTGGCATGCTTAAATTCTACTTCTCCCATCTTCCCAGTTTCTCTTTTCTATTTCAGTTAACTTAATGGTATCCTGTCTATTATCAGGAGATACAAACAGATTGATGAGGATTACAGAAAGTGAAGAAGTCCTAACTCCCCCCAGCATCAGGGCAAAAAACACATGCCAGGCTGTGAGTAAATCTTCCAGCTTCCCAAAGCAGCAAAGTGGAGTTCCCCTGGCCGTTCCATTAAAGCGAAATAAAACACTTAGAAGAGTGTTTTTTCCTAATGGTTATCCAATGTGTATCCTGCTGCCTGACTCCTATCTCACTAATACAGATCGAAGTAGGAAAAGCTTGATTCAGCCACATGCTTATTTGTTCTGTGAGCATTCAGTTCTTCAGAAAAGAAACCATTTGTATCATCTAAAGAACATGTTGGTCAGTTACAGAGGAGGAAACCCATTTACTTTGAGTGCAGGCACACAGTCATTGCAGATAAGGAAGAGTCATTTAGGATGTCACAGTCTCCCTGCTGGGGGTTACTGTCACCACAGCAGAGTGGGTGGGGAATATGCTAGTGCTCCATCTTCTGCTTCATTGCACACCCACCAGGTTAGTTCAAAGCACATCTGGCGGTGGGTTCAGTTAAACCGTCTGCTCCGTACCCCATCCTGAGCCTCAAGCAATTTTCTTATTTGGAAGGCTGGTGACCTCCAGCTAGTAATCAGGAGTGATCAGAGTAGGACAGTGACCTCTTCTACCATTACAGCTGCATCTAGAAGAAACCTGGTGGCTGCTCCCTCCTTTTTATTTCTGCTCTGGGCCTGTGTGCTCAGTGCACACTTTAGAAATCATAGAAATGAATACTGCAGGTACTGTATTGCTTCATATGAATTCCATAGGTTAAAATCAATACCAGGCATTGATGGTATAGTTCGAGTGACATCTCACCTTTCACTGTCTTTTTACCTGTTCCTTGTCTTTTACCCTTCCTACAGACTATGCTTTATTTCTGGAAGGGCACTGTTCAACTGTACTGAGTCCTCTGAAATGGTCAGGCATCAATGTTTCAGAAATTGAACTCCAGCATGACTACAAATTCATGGCTTCTTTCTCCTGACTCTGTCTAGACTTTATAGCCACTTGCATGTGTGCCAAAAATGCTGGTTTGTGGTAATGTTTATATAGTGGCATATCAAAATACTGTTACGTAGTTAAAAGGAGCTTGAATAAATCTTCTGAGTCTGAGCTGACCACTGGCTGCTGTAATTCATGGGATTATCATTTATAGACACGCCAGACAATGCAGACAAGGTCTGCAAACTGCTTGCCTTGTAAAACTTCCTTTGAAAATACTTCTTAAGTTTTGTTAGAATGTCAGCTGTGGGACTACACTGGTTTATAGAGCTCAAGGAATCTCTTCCCTCTTTCTTCTTCAAGTCTATGTCTAGACTGGAATTTCATCCAAACAGACAGCAAATACCTATTACAGAACCACAAAACAACATAACATGGCATATCAAGAATTAAATGTGATCTCGGCAAGTTCAAAAGTGGAAGCCACCCTAAATTGTATTGCTGAGAGCACATCTAATGCACCTGTCCATCGTACAGCTGTCTTGAAGGTGGCATTGTCGGTCACAAAACGTCTAAAGACCATGCAATGCGCTTGAGAGAACTTCAGGGAAATCTTCTGGCCCTCACCACAGGGCTTCTGATCCAAGGTGGAGTTTCTGATTACTAATATAGGGGGTGAGTCCCATTCTTGAGTCTGGATCCTTTTCTAAATCACCTGGGTTCATTTATTTCTGTGTCTTGTTCTGTGAAGAGGGAGTTCAGCCCCCTGGCCTGTTTATTTAAACAAATCTACTGGAGAGGACTGAGAGACATGCAGCCTGTCATCACTAGAGCATTCAGCTGTTCAGGTATAGCTCTCCAAGTCTGTGAAGTCTTTAGATATATAAATACAGGCTATAAGTCCGTTACTACTTAATGTTTTGGTGTCAGTTTTACTTACTCAAATATATTGTTTTGTTCTGATGAAAAACTCAAATTGCAAAACTGCAGTTGTATTTCTGTGCCCAGAGCTTTTGTTTCACCAGACAACTTGGCCTCTGTGCTTCATCCATTGCCATGTCAATATTCCTCTAGGAAGTGTTCAAGAGTAGTCAAAAACTGTAGATGAGTCAAACAGTTGACACTGCTGGCCTGAGTGGTTTGACTTTTGCAAATTGTTTTCTACACATGCTCTTTTCTGCTGCTTTGTTGCTCAAAACAATAATTCAATTATTATCATTTTTCTTCAATCAAGTCTGAAACAACTGGGCACAGAGAGGATTTTTGCTTGTTTACAACTGGATTAATAAAGGCTTGTAAAGAAGTTAACGTTGGCTATAAAATTTTGTCTCTAATAAGAAAAGATCGTACGTATCTCCTGTAAGAAACAAATAAACACCTTTATGCTTGGCTAGACATCTTAATATAATGCAAGTCACCTTATTAAAAAACCCCTGTGTTTCAAAGGGCTTGGAATGATAATTAGCCATTAGAATCTGTCTCAAGGAAATTATTTTTTGTTTACATTCTATTTATTAATTCCACTATTTCTTCTTGTAGTATTGACAGAGGTTTTTTTCCTCACACTTCTGAATACTTGATATTCATATAAATTAGGTCTGTCTTAATACTGTTTACAAGTTTTTATTTGATCTTGAAAAACATTTAATTGTGTTTAATTTAGAGAAATGAGATTTCTTTAATTACTCTCTGTAGAAACTATTTAGAAGCTCAATTATGTTTGCAAATTCATATTTTTAAAAGTGCTATCGTTTTAAGATTAATAATTCTTTAAAAATCCATGATCTGACTATGTGGGACTTTAAAGTTCACTGAGAGTATTTTCTCTACACCCTTCCCCCTATAAGGAAATAAGGTCTAAAATGGAAGCATTAATTTTGCTAACAACTGAAGATCAATACAAGTCTTTGAAACTAGGCTAGCTGCTGTGAATTTGAATGAATAACATTTGTTTTATTAGGAAGACATGATTATCAAAAATATGTCTTGCTTGCCTTCATTCAACATTGAAAATATGATACAGAGATGACCTTTAAGAAGTTGAGAAAGTGACAGCTACCTGCATGAAGCATGCCTGTGCATATATCGCTGCCATGGATTGCATATAGCCACTGTGTGTATAGGTGTGTCTCCAGGCAAGGTGCTAAAAGAGCTCCACATAGATGACTTCAATTTATTAGTTCCAGGAAGATTATGAGTGGGCTTTTTGGTATTTAATTTCTTTTGAAGGTGACTCTGATTCACAGAATTAAAGAGCTGTAAGAGCTGCCTTGCAGAGGACTGGCCACACACCATAACTGTTAAAAGCAAGGGGCAGGACAGCACTGCTGGCCACGTAGCTCTGTGCTTAAAGGGCTTCTGAACTATTTAATTCATTTTTTTTTTCTGTAAAATAAATGTTGTCACAACTCCAACTATATACACAGTACTGCTTGTGTAATAGCCTGCCTAATTCAGATTAATTCTAGGCTTGCAATGATAAAGGAGCTTCAGCACAGCAGTTACTCTGTTGTACAGATGCAATTAAAACCATATCAATGTGGTATAAATAATGCTAAATTAAGTTGCTGTCCTGCCACATGGTGGCAATTTTGAGCTAGTGCACAATGAAAGCTAGCATCTTTTATTCAGGAGGAGTAACTACACCAAGAAAGAGTTTCTAATTTACTTGAATTGCTTTTGGAGCAGCATTATCACCCAAGAATATAAAGTGTGTAAAGTACTGTCACTAAAATATCACTAATAATAATAATCCTTTCCTATCTTGCTATTCATCTTAGAGCCAAGCAAAGCCTGATGTTTAGATCTGGTAGTCAAGGGATACATGTGCTAGTGTTACATGAATCCAAAAAGAGAGATCTATTAGAATATTGAAATTTCATCGTAGAAAATCAGTTATTTGCTTCAAATTATTGACTTTAACTGTTTTCAGGGTAGTTTTAGAAAATGGTAATGCAAATTATTTAATGCCCATTAGATTTCCCTGGTTTATTCAGGCAGCTTGTCATTTTAGGAGCAGAATCCTCTTCTAAAGAACCATCATTTTTTCTTACTGAAATGAAAAGCTAGAAGATACCAGCCTAAAATTAGGATACTGCTTTTTAGGCTAATTATATCTTGCAGTTGCAGAGCTTTAGTGGGAATACATTTAGGAAAAATGATTACATCATAAAATAATTAGAAAAAAAAATAGAAGTCTACTATAAATCAAGGAAATGTCTTCTTCAGCCTCTGTGGTACGAATCTTTATCAAGTGAAAGGGTAATTAATTTTGATTACTAAGCAGCCACACAACTTCACCCTTAACTTTCTTATTTTGTAGAGATGTGGAAATAAAAATACTTCTCCCTTCATGGACCTTCCAAGTGCTTGTGTTATTCCTGTTTATACCTTAATGCTTCAGTGTGCTTTAAAAACACCTGTAACTTCATCCCTGGGAAAGCTTCAAGTGTTTAAGGCTGTTTGTCAGTATTCCCAGTATTGCTGGAAACAGGAGACAAAGGCATATTAACTGCCACTGGCAGAAAGCTCTGGTTTCAATAGCTAGCTAATTTAATAAAGTCTTGTTACAGTAAAATGATTCAGCTGTAAGCAGCCTGTAAAAATGATAATAAGCACAATAAGCAACGCACTTCTTTTTTCCAGTCTTTGGAGTAGTATTTTTTCATGCTGTCAAAGTCCACTGCAAGGAATTCTGCGATGTGCTGCAAAGTTGTTTGTCAGGGCCTTGGTTTATTTTTGCAGAGAAGTATTGATTACAGAATGAGAAACATTTGGTTTAGCAGCAATCAATGAGGTGCAAACAAAGGACACTCTGATACCTGACTCATTTTAATTTGAACGACAATATAGTACCTGCTACAGTGTATGATGAAATAAAAACTATCTGCTCTCTGTACTTGTAATCACATTTCTTTCCTGTCATCTGTGAGTGAAGTTTAGGCAGGTAACATGCTGTGCTGTGTGCTGCCTTTGGGACCAGGTTGCTCAAGGAGTGTTTGGAGGAAGGACTCCTACCTCATGTGGGAGCTCCAGGGCTTTGCAGGAGGGTGATGAGCAGGTCCATCTGCTCTAGAGGTGACCACACCAAAGAGATTTGATCCGCCTTCTATGTGAGACAGGTGAGGGTGAACCATTTTGAGCTTCTTGACCTGTTGTGTTGTTTTATTCACAGAACCTAAACATAAGCTTTCACAGACTGTAGCAGGGAGAACACCTTTACTTCTCTTTAACTAATACCTTGGGCAGCTGGGGCTCAGGTACACTCTGTGGCACTTGGCCAAATACCATTTGATCACAATGTATTATGTTGAGTGAATTAAATATTCATTGCATTGGAAAAAATGAGTTACTTTGTTAAAGTAATCAACTGGGAGACCCCAGTTGCAAATTCCAGTTTCTATTTCAATTATTATTTCATCATTAATTATTGAAAAATGAAACTGTTTCACCATCCTTCTCTCGTCTCATATCCCAGGCTGTTCTGTGGCTCCTGTCTGCAGCAGTCTTTCAAAAGTGGCATGAAAGAGGGAGATAAAAAAGTGATTTTGAGTACCTTGAATATGCATATGTATTCATAACAGTGTGACATGTTGACTTGCAAGAAAAACTATACTTCTAGTAACTGCCTTTTGCTTAATTGTGTTGTTCTCCACATTTGTGGTGGTGGTGTCTGCTTTGGTGGACAGTTAATTCTCTCTTGCTCATGGTATCTTATGCTGCAGATGAGTCTATGATTCTATTAAATTACTACTTTTATACTGAGGTACCAGATACATAGCATCAGAAGATACACTAAAACTTAAAGAAATACTCAGCTTGGGTTACCAATGACTTAATGGTAGTTAAAACTGTAAACAAAAAAATATCGTATTCTTTTCTTCCCCTCATTTAAATTCCTTGTGAAGTATCTGTTTGAAATCAATATTAATTACACAGAAATTGTGACCCTCTTTAGCAAATGCTTTAAAATACTTGTTAAAAAATTAATGTGAAGGTTATTAGCCTGATTTTGAGCAACATTAACCCTGTGTTAAATTAATCTCATGTAGACTTTTTTTTTTTGACAGAATAGTGCTCCTATATTAGCATAATTAGTAACAATAGTAAAACTCTTCTTGCAATGTATTGGGGAAGCAAAGAACAAATTCAAGAATACAGAAGAACCTTATTTCTGTTTAAACAGTAGTGCTTTTCACTACTTGCTAGATACCCTTGAAGATGAGACTGTATTTTATTTTATCAGTATGGTTACACCTAGCTGTTCTTAAGAATTGCTCATGATAAGATTCAAGTATAAGATGAACAGAGTAAGGTGAGAGCAGTTCCTGTGTTGAGATGTTAGAATAGAATAGAATAGAATAGAATAGACCAGACCAGACCAGGTTGGAAGAGACCTTCAAGATCATCGTGTCCAACCTATCATCCAACACCACCTAATCAACTAAACCATGCAACCAAGCACCCTTTCAAGCCCTATGTTGGGCTGCTCCCTTACGAGTAGCAGTACCCAGTGTAGTTTGCATGGCATGTGTGTACTGAATCCCTTTAATTTTTTTGCTTGTAATTATCTGTAATTGTAAATTTTGATGCACAGCTATATTTTTGTTTAACATATAGATAACATTATTGATCAAAGCAATAGTATGTTTTTCATCTGAAAGATAAACTAAGAAGTGAAAAATAAAATATTCTGGTGTGGTGGGCTGACCTGGGCTGGCTGCCAGGTGCCACCCATCCACTCTCACACTGCTCTTCCCAACAGGACCAGGGGAGAAAGTGAGATTAAAAAGCTGCTGGGTCAAGATAAAGACATGGAGGTTGCTTACCACTTACCCTCAGAAGCAAAACCACCTCACCTTGGGGAAGGCTAACTTAATTTATTCCCAAAGTCCAGATTTGGACAATGTGAAAAAATTACTTTAAACAACACTTTCCAAAGTGCACCGTGTGATAGGACAAGGGGCAATGGACATAAACTACAGCACGGGACGTTCCACCTCAACATGAGGAACTTCTTCACTGTAGGGGCCACAGAGCACTGGAACAGGCTCCCCAGAGAGTTTGTGAAATCTCCTCTGGAGACTTTCAATACCCATCTGGATGCATTCCTGTGCTACCTGTGCTAGCTTCTATGGTCCTGCTGTCGCAGGGGGGTTAATGATCTTGGGCGGTCCCTTCCAACCCCTAATACGCTGTGATCCTGTGAAGTGGGGTTTGATTCCTTAGCTTCCGTCGCTGAGCAGTGCAGGGGGATGGAGTTGCAGGCTGAGCTTAGTCTGTGACAGTCCCTTTCTGCAGCACCTTTGTCCTCACAAGTGTCTCTAATGGGGCTCTCCACAGGAAATACCGCTGGTGGTTCCTCCACGGGCAGCAGAGAAATGCCTGCCCCATCGCTGGGAATGCCTCTTCGCTCCTCCTCCCCTGCCCTGGGCTGTTTCTGTCAATTTTTTTGCTCACTCCTCACCACCTCTGTGGTATTTTGCTCCTTCTGAAGCGCCATTTGTGCTGCTGACGGGCTCGCTGTGCCCCGTGGCACCTGTGGCGGAACTGGCTGGAACCAGCTGTGTCTGGTACAGGGCAGCCGCGGCCTCACGGAGGAGCCTCCACAGCCCTCCGCTGCCAGCAGCCGGCCGCAAACACACAGTACATCTGATCCACTGATGGTAAGAAAAAAATAAGATTATTAGGACAGCACATTTTGAAGGAGCAGGGGAAAATGTCTTTAGGTAGAGAGGTGAGGAGGTTGAGCTCTCAGCTAAGCAGTTTTAACATGGGGGGCACAAGATCAGCAGCACTGAGGAAGGGAGAGAAAGCAGATCCCGCCAAAGGGGTGGGAGGACACTAGGAGGTTTTGGAATAAGAAATCTGCTTGAGTTAGTCAAATGCTTGGCCCTCTTGGAGAGTGCCTGAATACTTGTCTGAGAAGGTAGTGACATGGAGTCAGTTGCATCATTCAAACCAGACATTTGCTGATTTTAGTTACAATGACAGGTAGAGGAGTTGAACTGCAAGTCCCTGACTTGAAAGGCTTGAGTGTCATCCATGTCTAAGTTTAAAGTTGACAGCAAAATAGCCCAGAAAGGAAGAAGAGGTAAGAAGGCAGCCTTTCTGTACAGAACCATAAGGTGCTACGTGTTCACCCTGCATGCTAGCTGTCAAACTCTGGCCAGAAATGACGGGCCTGATGTGTGGCTCCTGGCCCCGCAGCACCACGCTCTGCCAGTTGTTTTCCATGACTGCCATCTGCCACATCTGCTTCCATGTTTTGTCACTTCTGCATTTTCTGCTGGCTGTTGCCGCATCAGGGGTCATTTAAGAGACATTTGCAGTTTGGTAGAATGTGAAAGAACCAGATGCTGATGTTTGCAACACAACCCCAGGGGAATTAAAGGAGACATAAATTGTTGAGCACCTCTTAGGAAACTCTTGTTGCATGGCTGCACTGTGTCAGTCCTTAGACCAAGAGGAAGGCTATTAACCAGTAACTCTGAAAAGAAGTGGCTCTTGATCTCTTCATGGAGTGCTGAGGAGCGATTTAGATTCTTCTTGTCAAATGCAGATGCTATTTTCAGTCTCGCCATAAATAGTTTCCATGCATTTTGTTTTGATCATCAGTATCTCAGATTGGATTCCTTCCTTAACTTTGAGAAGACAAGTTAATGTGTTGTACATGTCCCTGACTGGCTAAGAAATGAAACATTTTGACGTGAACATTGCTACGGCTACACAAAAAAGGAACTCGGTGAAGTGCAGGCGCCGGCTCACAGGCATAATGAGCAGCTAGTGAAACATGATTGCTGAAATGTTCATGAAAAAGTAATTGCAAACTCTGTTTGTTCAGCCGTTGAAGTATTCTGGTCCTTGCACAAAAGTATTGGTGGAGTTTGCTTACACTGTCTTTCACTCTAGTTTATTCACATAAAATGTTGGCATATTTGGAGAGTTATCAGAAATTTGACAGGGTGGTGTGGTGAAAGTCAGGCTATCTGGAGGGGCTTAAAAAGGGATGCAAGAGTGAAGAAAGAGAAGCCAGAATGAAGTAAGGGTTATGCTTTGAAGAAGAGGAGGTTGTAGCTGTGCTGCAGAAGACAAGGAGAGGGAGCAGAGAAGAATATTTTGATCAGATTTCATGGAGAGAAGAAGCTGCAATTAAAGAGGAATTGGCAAGTAGGAACACATATAACCTCTTAGAAGATGGCAGGGATTTTCCTGGTATTAAAACATATGCAGTTCACATGATACTTTCTTTTTATGTGTTACATTTTCTTCATATATTATGCTAACTCTATCCTTTTCCAGTCAGCTTATATCCACTATAAAATAAACAATTTAAGGCTAGTTCCCTTCCTTTCACACACCTTTATTTCACACAGGAATAAGTGGGGATAGCACAGAGCATCTAATAAAGGCAGTTACAATGATGCACAATTTCTGGAGAATTCAGGAATACATTATCTGCTTTCAGGAGGCAAAAGAAAAAAAACACAATATCTTTAATCCTGGCCTTTCTGTATGTTAGGCTCCCTTCCCTCTTCTGACACTTTGTTAAGGCTTTTCTGAGTTTGAATGAAAAATAGCTCTCTCTTCTTGCAGATAAGATCAGTATTGCTGGGAGCTACTTTTCTGTGTGTAGTATACATGAGTGTTTTGTGTCCTGGAGACTGAAAACTTTCCAAATGTGGGTGGTCTCTTACTCCTTTTTATCCTCCTCTCTACAGTATATAATGTCTGATCTGGCTGAAAGCAGATCTGCTTTCTGCCTTCAGGAAAATGGCAGAAGTGCCTCAAGGTTGCCAATAAATTCTTGTGAAGAAGCATAAAAATAAGGCGGATGGTGTTATTGCTGTGCAACTATCTTGTGGGCAGTCTTCTGATTCAGACAGGAAATTTGTGCTAGGTGGGAATTTCAGGGACATAGGTTAATGCTTTCATTTCTGATCTTGTAGCCTTGTGACTTGTTTGGTTTTTTACCCCTTACCCTGAAAGGAGCTCGGCTGGAGGGCCGAGCCCAGAGAGTGGTGGTGAATGGTGCCACATCCAGCTGGCAGCCAGTCACCAGTGGTGTGCCCCAAGGATCAGTGCTGGGCCCCATGCTCTTTATTGATGATCTGGATGAGGGCATCGAGTCCATCATCAGTAAATTTGCTGATGATACCAAGCTGGGGGCAGGAGTTGATCTGCTGGAGGGTAGAGAGGCTCTGCAGAGGGACCTCGACAGGCTGGACAGATGGGCAGAATCCAACGGCATGAGATTTAACACATCCAAGTGCCGGGTTCTGCACATTGGCCACAGCAACCCCATGCAGTGCTACAAGCTGGGGTCAGAGTGGCTAGAGAGCAGTCAGGCTGAGAGAGACCTGGGGGTGCTGGTTGATGGTAGACTGAACATGAGCCTGCAGTGCACCCAGGCAGCCAGGAGGGCCAGTGGCATCCTGGCCTGCATCAGGAACAGTGTGGCCAGCAGGAGCAGGGAGGTCATTCTGCCCCTGTACACTGCACTGGTTAGGCTGCACCTTGAGTACTGTGTCCAGTTCTGGGCCCCTCAGTTTAGGAAGGATGTTGACTTGCTGGAGCGTGTCCAGAAAAGGGCAACAAGGTTGGTGAGGGGCTTGGAGCACAAGCCCTATGAGGAGAGATTGAGGGAGCTGGGGTTGCTTAGTCTGGAGAAGAGGAGACTCAGGGGTGACCTTATTGCTCTCTACAACTACCTGAAGGGAGGTTGTAGTGAGGCGGAGGTTGGTCTCTTCTCCCAGGCAACCAGTACCAGAACAAGAGGACACAGTCTCAGGCTGCGTCAGGGGAGGTTTAGGCTGGAGGTTAGGAGGAAGTTTTACACAGAGAGAGTGATTGCCCACTGGAATGGGCTGCCTGAGGAGGTGGTGGGGTCGCCGTCACTGGGGGTGTTCAGGGCGAGGCTTGACAGGATGCTTGGTTGTATGGTTTAGTTGATTAGGTGGTGTCGGATGATAGGTTGGACATGATGATCTCGAAGGTCTCTTCCAACCTGGTTAATTCTATTCTATTCTATTCTATAAGCTTTGTACAGCAACAGTATGTGCTCATGTAACTGATACTGTGTCGTAATGCTTGCCCATGAGGTTCCTAGTTTTTAGACACTTGTAACGTTACTTGTCTTGTAATGTGAATTTGTTGTTGGCTTATGGATCCTTTTACTAAAGTAATTCCTGGGTCCTTTCTTTTTCTTGGAAAAAAGAATCCAAACCACATCGATGTGCTGATCTTTTTGTGTAGGACAGTAATACAGACTTTCTCACGTGAACATAAGGAACAAATGGTAGCAAGTGTTATCTGACCTATCAGCAAGAGGTAAATGAAACCTAGAAATAGCTTATATAGCTCTTTGACCTGTAGAGGCAAGTTCAGATTTGTCAGTCTTCACTGTATATTTAATGCCTTACTACAAAATGTGGTTTTGTGATTAGCAGTAGCAGCACAAATGGCTACATAGGCACCGCTTACTCATTCTGCAGGACAGGCAGCATGCAATCTGCAAAACATCAGGACAGCAAGGTTGGAGGACAGGACAGTCATCTGCTTTCTGAAATGTCTTGTTTTGTCTATCCCCCTCTGTAGAGATCTGGATTTGTACTTAATGTAGAAAGAAGATTTATTTGAAGACCAGAGCATGGCCAGCATAGCAGACATACAGAGGTAGTTGCTCTATCAGAGTAAGACTGTTGTGACAGTAGTGATGCTGAATGGGCACTGAAGGCATGGCTGAATCTATGGTCTTCAGTTTGTTATTGTAGTTAAGCTGTTCCTGCATTGGATAGCTCAGGCACAGCCTGGTGTTTTGAGGAAAGTTGGGGACTGAAGTGTTCATAGAAGTACCTGATTTTCCTCCAACATGGCTTATCAATTATTGTAGAAGCAGCTACATATTTGTTTTTAAGCCCATTTTCTGAAAGCTTGTCTTAAGCCCTACGTGGTAGCTGTATATTTCTTGTATGCTATTTGCCCTGCTACTCTCTGACTCTCTGGAAGCTCTAGATGTCTCCTTAGCAGCAGTGAAATGCTGTGAGAAGATGCTGACAGCATTCAGCAAGGGACCTTGAAACAGTATAATTTTGAAGCTGGTGTTGACAGGGTATAAGCTGGAAAAATACTAACTGCTTTGGATATTCTTCCCATATTATTAGCTTGAGTTATCTTTCATGAGCTGTACTCTCTGCTGTATATCTTCTGTCTGGTGCTCAGCACTCTCTGCTCTTCTGAGTTAGGCAAAAACCAGGGATTGTTCAGGACCTGGCAGAACATGATTATGTAACAGTAAGGACACTAATTAGATAATTAATTTAGGACAATGTATTTATTTTACAGTAACTTGTTTCTTTTTTATTCCATTTTTCAGCTACTACAGAAGCCCTTTGTTCCCTGAGTAATTTCCCCTATTTTTTTACAAGCGTATAGATATTTCATTTAATCCTTTGCAGCCTCCCTTTGTGGCATCTGCTTATTTATCACTGTCTTTAAGATCCCTTTTCCACTTGGTAATGTTCATATTTTTGGTCCCTTGGTTAGTGCTATTGTAAATTATTATGCAGTAAGATTTATAGCTGTGAGACTTGTACAAATAATTTGTCTCCCCCATTTAATGGCTTAGCACTAAGATACCTTTGTTATTTTCTAATGAAGTGGTATGTATACTTTCTAGATAAATTTTTGCACGTAAGTCATCAAAATTTAGGTCAACAGTGGGACTATGTCAGACTGTTTGACAGGCTACAAATCACACTGCACCATGGGCACGAGATATTTCAAAGCATATAGGTGGTGAACCCACTGTAGCTGTACAACGACTTAACCTTTTCTTGGACAACTGCCACTGGAACCCCTTTGCTGACAGAGGATAATGTAGTGTCATGCAAATTGCTTGGAGTTTTTTTATTGATTTATTATCTCATTTAAATGCACAAGGGGAAAATAATAATTTCATTTCCCTTTAAGAGGGTTACATGGAAAAGGCCATATATACATTTTTGAATTCCAGTAGCATTTTTAATAACTTTTCAGTTCATTCCCCTGCTCCTCCCAAATTGTGTTTAGCTGCTTTTAGAAGATGTTGGAAGTCATTAAGTAACCTTTTAGATGATGTTCTTTCTTTAAAAAAAGAGACAACAAAAACCAGAGAAAGATTTGGCCATGACATATGTGGATTTATCCAGGTAGTACTGTATGTTGTGGGTTGGGGATCCTGTGTTTTAGGAATTAGCAACCATTTGCCTATTGATAACTATTAGTAATGACTTTTTTATTTCTCTCATACTTGATTGGTTAGTACTCAGTTTTTAAAACCGTTTTCTTTGTCACAGTATATTGCTAAATAGATTCAAATATACTCTGTCCAGCTGATAGGGATCCTCATCTTAGCCAAACCAAGAAAACCAGTGCCTGCAGAATCAAGTTCTTCTCTATTCATGAGATTGAAACAAGCTGTTCTTGTTACGTATCTCATGCTTCCCCATATCTGCATTCAAGCACAATAGATCACAGATCTGAAGATGATCACAGCTCTGGAGGTGAAGAAAAAGAGCTTTGAAGGAATGGATTGGTGTTTGTTTTTAAATATGTCAGAGCCAAGTTAAGAGTAGATCAATGTGATGGAGATAATCTGAAAGGCTTTCCATCTCTGGTTAGTTATTCCATGTAACATTGCAATGCAAAAAAATGGTTGGACTGGATGGTTAGGGTAATTATTTTCATTGTTTGATTTTTCCCAAATTAAATCTTAAATTTTTGCTAAAAGTTATGTTTTATGTGCCCAATTAATGAAATCATTTTTGTGGTCTTGCAGCGTGAGAAGCTGATACATGAGTTGGAGGAAGAAAGACATTTAAGGCTTGAGAGTGAAAAGAGATTACGAGAGGTGACACTTGAGTCAGAGCGCAGCAGAGCTCAGATGCGTGGGCTGCAAGAACAATTTTCCAGGTATGTGCTTACATGAACTGTGTCCAGAATACGGGAAGTGCATAGTTTGGTGCAAAAAGGTTCATCCAAGCCTGTGGATGGCTCGAGTGGGTGAAGTCTCAGACAAAAACTGCTCTCCCTCTGAAATTCTCCAAAGATGTAATGGGCTTTTGGCTAAATGATTATTAGTTATGAAAGGCTTACACCATCATTCTGTGTCATGGTGGAAATTTTAATCTCTAGAGATTTTGCATTTGTTAGAATGCCCAGTGATTTCCAAAGTATCAGTCTTCACTTCTTAAAAAATGCTTGTCCTTAATAAGTCAATATTTGGTTGTTTCTTTCTGGTAGCCAACATTAATGGGGTTGACCAATTTGCATAACAGAAATTAAAAAGTGATACCTTTTACCAGCTGGCAATTATCCTGCTTGGACATCTCTCAAATAGCCTCTTGCACTGACTGGACCAGGGCTTTGTTTTAGAATGGGGCTTCATTTACAAAGGAACCATCCTAGTAGTAAAATTTAAGACAAACCATTCATATGACAACAGTCAGGATTTGAGTTTTTTATTGTCTTTATGATGCATGATGAGATCTTGTACATCAAATGGTATTTTTTATTGTTTCTGTCACATGAACAGAAACAAAACAATCAAGGCAAAATCAAAAGAGACAATGGAATTTTATGTTGTATATTTTCCATCAAGACTGCCTAGTAACTCTTCCCTCAGGCCCCTGAATCATTGAAAAGTTCAAGTTCAGTTTAATATTGTGAAAACAATCTGTTGGGGTTTTTTTCTATGATCATTTTTGTTGGGGTTTTTAGAGTTTACTGTGTTGGACCTTTTTCTTCTGTGTCTGCCATGCTGCTCCTCTGATCTGAAACTGAGTTTCTAAGCAACACTGCAAAAGCCATTAAAGGCAATAATACATTTTTTCTGATCTGTTATTTTGGTTTTGGAAAATTTCCATTAGTGCTCCTTAGATTTTAAAAACTGTGTTCAGATAAGTCTGAAATTCTTTTGCTGTAAGTGCTGAGGATATTTCTTCTTTAGTTTTCTGTTGTCGCTCTATGACATTTGGTTTAGTTCTTTACTTATTCTGATGAGACTCCCTGAGTAATGTACACTAAATAAATCCACTGTATGAATATTCTTGGTTACAGTATTTTGCTTATTATACATTAGCATTTCTTCATGGAAGAATTTCCTGAGGTCCTGATTTTAGTACAGTATTATTGTTGTGATAACTGGAAGCCTTTGCAATAACCTTTGCAGATGATGGAGCCATAATTAAGAAGAGGTGAGGAGAAGCTGGTCTCCAGAGTCATGATCCCAATAACTTGGCAAAATTTTAACTGTTGTATATTCAGATCTTTTCAGGATAACCCTTCATTATTCCTGTGAAACTGCAGTAGTCTGATTCACTTCTACAGTGCTTCCAAAAAGAATAGTTGTATTATTAGATAGCATCCCTGAAGTCTACTATCTTAACCCATTTGTTTTCTTCCATTTCTGTTTGCAGTCTAGCTCGCTCTCTTCTTGCAGGGAGATGCAAGTCCTTTGGATTAGAGTTGTTTATCTCTTCAGTTTGATCCCTCTGATTTAGATAAAGGTGGATGCCATCCAAATCTGTATTCTGTTCTTCTTGGGGCTATCTGCACAACTGTTACACTATTTGAGAGCAAACTTAAATACCACTTTTCATCAATGGCACCCTGGTTCACCATCATTGCCAATGACGAAAACTGCTGTTGGCTTCACTGGGTTGTGATTTTCTTTTAATGTAGACTAGATGCTAGGAAAAGAATGCATTTCTTAAATACTTAATTTGCTTTAAAAACATTATATTTATTTTGATGAATATTAGAGGTTATTTTTTTCTTGTGTTTAGCAGAATATTAAGAAATTTACTTACACGAACAAACCTTTTCTCTAAGCCAGTGTATTTTTTCTGTCTGTGCTTGAGCAAATAATGAAAATGGCAACTGGATAATCCTGTGGTGCATAGAGATTGAAGGGTTTGAGACTTTTTTCTCAGCTGACAACAATTAAATGGGACAAGACAGGTGGTGATGGGAAGAGATGTTAAAATCAAGTGAATAGGGAGAAAATGGGTGGAGAGTAATACTTTGGGCCCAAAAGTTCTGGCTCTAAGATGCAGACTATAAAGCAAGATCATGTATAATAGCATAAAACTTTTAAACATGTGTAATTCCTGAGCTAAGTGGATTTATATAGGCATTCCTACATACACGTGTGGAGCAGCAGGTAAAACTGTGATTTGGAGGGTGTTTCTTTGCATCTCAAAATAGTTTCTCTGCATCTTTGAAAGAATGAAACTGAATAGTTTGTGGAAAGCTGTAAGATGACCCTTGTAATCAGGGGAGGAAACCTGCATATGCCTACCAGAAACTGTGTGAGAACTTTAAGCTTGCATACAAGCACATAGTTTGAGACTGAGGACTTCTAAAGGCAAGGGTTTTCTTTTATTGACTGATGTTGCTATTCTTACCTAGTAAGCAATATTCCAGGCTAGAAGCTCAAAATAAATCAAAGTTCTTTTTCTTAACATCTGTATAATCTACTAGAGCCTTAAACTGACACAGTGTTTAGTTTGATAAATATGTGACAGTTTCTGTAAAAGGAGAAAGAGCTTTTAAAATAACGTGTTTTTTTGCCCAGAACTTGTATAATGGTGTATCTCTGCTGCTTTTAAAATCACATTTTCGTTCCAAAATTGTATAGTGGTTTATCTCTGTAGTTTTAATTTTTATTGGAGGCAAAGATATTTAAGGTGTGGGAAGATCCTGCAGGAAAACCAGTTAATGCTAAAGCTAGAATTTTACACTGAAGTTGGATGCAGCTGTTTTTGTATTGCCTTAGTGTAATCTCACCTTGAGGTAAAAGCCTTAATGTTTTCTTTCTCAAAACTACTGAGACCTGTTGCTTTGGTGCAGCTTGTTCTGTTAAATTCTATGAAGCCATTTTTGGCATGACAGTGCGTGGATGAATGTTGCTCAAATGCATGAAGACTAACTGTATAAATAATTGCTGGCCTGGTTTCTTTCAAGGCAGTGTCATGCAGTCTCACTTCCCCGTTTTGATTGTTGGCAGCTGCCATGATGGGACACCATTTAGAGCAGTATTATGCCTGCTGCTTCTTTATCCAGCCCTGGGGAAAATTGGGTTAATTATTATTTTGTTTGCTTGTTTTGTTTGTTTGCTTATGTCTGATGTTCTTTTGTTGTTCACCATTAGTTACCCCTTGAATTTCATACATCTTGGACATTAAGGGAGAAAATACATTGTCTCATGTACCTCCTCATTCTTGGTTTCAGCTGTGCTTTTTCTAATTTCATCATCTTAAGCAGGAATGGAAATGCAACCACTCTGTCCAAAGCAGTAGGTGTGATTTACAGTATCACTCTAAAAAGCACACTAATAGTCACAACATACATTCATTTCATTTCTTTACTGTGTATCAGTGAGCAGTAGAAATCCTTTGTTGAGTGCATAGAGTACCTGTGACTCCAAGGCAGGATTAAATGTTACAGCAGTAAAAGAGGCAGACTTACTTAATTTATTTTGATTATTGTTTTGGTCTTAATGAAACAAGTTCAATAGACAGACTATTGTCAAGTGTATCTGTAAACAGTAAATGAAGAGCCTGGTATAAAAACTTAAAATCCCCTTTGGGTGGTAAATTTCAAAAGTTGTTTTGGTTAAGATGTTGTTGTTTATAGGTATCAATGTTTGTGACTGAAAGACTGCCTCAGGCTTTTAAGAATGGATGCTATGGGAGAAGTAGGACCCCTTACTTGATCTGCCAGGGTCCTGTGAATAGGATGACTGCAATTCTCATTAGGTTGTATTTCAGCATTTCCCTCACATCAGTATTGACTGTAGGGTTAAGCCTGTCATTTCTGAGAAGGGGAAAAATAAGTACTACAAATGTGATACACTTTGCATAAAAGGATTGCATGACTGTTGGTTTAAGCACATCCTACCTGGTTTTCTCCTGGTTTTCCCCTTGCTCCATTCTGGCTTGCCAGCAGGTGAGCAGAAATGATAACTGTTTTCCAATGCAAAAAAAGACATTTTTTGCATTGCATCAGCATGTTAATGTTGTGTCATGACATTATACTTTCTAGTGATGTAACATCTGCTTGATCTAGAAGTCACCTCCTGCTTGCACTTCAGTGGCCTTACTACCATGACTGGTAATCTATTTACAAAAGAGACCGTGTCTGGAAAGTATAAAGCTATAGGACACCTCAGTAGCCCCTGCAGTTGGTCAGTTTGTCTAATGTCCATTGAATGCCAATGTAAACCATTAATAACATTTTAATCTAGTTTCTGGGGAGATTAAAATGCTCTCCTGGAAGCCATTGGGTATCATTACTGTGATTCTGTCATAGCAGGAATGAGTGAAATACTATGTGGGAATTCATTCCTTGTCTCAGAAGAAGATTACAGAAGGAGCTGTCTACAGTTTTCCTCTTCTCTTTTGTGTAGCTCTGCAGTAATCTCTTAAATTCCTTCTTGAATAGCCTGTGTGTAGGGTTTTTGGGGCAGGCAGATTGTCACAAAGATAGAGTTTATATCAAAGTCTGACCTTGTCATCCTACCCTACGTTTTTAGATACCACTAGATTTTATTAGATGTGACTGTGTGAAATGTTACAATGAAAACTAGTGAACAAGTATAAAACACAACTTGCTGACTTGAAAATGTCTGGTGCTTATCTTACTTGTACACTTACCTCCTGCTATGTACTGACAAGACATCCATCTTCAAGCATGTTACACTAGGTTGACCTTGGCTGACTGCCATGTGCCCACTCAGCTGCTCACTCACTCATTTTCCTCAAGAGGACTGGGAAAAAAAAATATTAAGAAAAAAACCATATAGGTTGAGATAAGGACAGAGAGATCACTCACCAATTACCATCAAGTTGAAAGCAGACTTGACTTGTGGAAGTTTAGTTTGATTTTTTGCCGATTAAAAATAGCGTAGGACAATGAGAAACCAAGACAAACCTCATAATACCTTCTCCCAGAGATGGGGCCTTTTCCCACCTCTACCTTCTTTACATGCTCAACCTCATTTCTTTATTCCCAACCCTTCTACCTCCTTCCCTGTGCACCGTGGTGGGAGGGGTGGGAGGACCTGTTGCAATCAGTTCAAACACT
Source organism: Dryobates pubescens (assembly GCF_014839835.1). NCBI lineage: Eukaryota > Metazoa > Chordata > Aves > Piciformes > Picidae > Dryobates > Dryobates pubescens. The sequence goes on along the minus strand of NC_071613.1, from coordinate 48,415,893 downwards.
TTGTCTCTGCTGTGCCATCCTTGTTCCTCACACTTTTCCCCTGCATATACTGAAGGGCTGCTTAGCTCTTGGGTGGACTTTTTGCCTCGGGATGTGGTGTGACTACTGTTTTACCAGGGTTGTGACCTAATGCTTAGGATATCGATCTTGTCTTTTGACTGGAATTGACAGAGTGAAAAAAGAATGAAGTTTCTTTTAGACTAACACTGATGGGGTGAGTATATTAGTAGTTTTATTTATGTGCATGCATGCCACTTAGGTACATATTTCATCTCTAATGTTGCTCAGAACTGTCAACTGCTATTTTAAGTAAGATCAAGGAGCTTTTGTGTTGAAGTTTTCATCTGTCAGAAAATAAAGGAATGCTTTTGCTAAACCCATGAAATTAAGCACATGGCTTTACTAAACCCATGAAATTAAGTCCAAAGAGGAGGTTGCTCCAAGTTGTGGTATGGAGTTTGACCCCACTCAGTTCCTGGGTTGCTTTGAACTAAATATGCTAGTTTCCTGTTGTTTGACCAACATGAAGGGGAAAAAAAGAACTTTATAATTTTTCCTACCAGACTTAATTTTTTCCACTATTCCTATCTGTCTATGAATACGGTGGTTAGGAAAGTATATGAGCATGAGAAATATCTTCAAAGAAAGCGTTATCTCCTTTTTCTTCAGAAACTGCAGTTCTCATTCTCATGCAGTTCTCATTGCAACCATCAGGTTGAAATAGGTATTTTCACACAGAAGTTGAGATAGAGCAAAAACAGTGAGGTCAGGGTGACTGCAGAGGACTGAAGAACCAGTGTAAACTTGAAAAAGAGAAGCCATGCAAGGACCAGAAGTTATAGCAGGCCATATTGCATGATGTATATTGACTTGGGTAACACTTTAAGAGAGCAGTGGATTACTTTGCTTATTAAAGATGCACATGGAGGTTTGTGCAGTTCCCCATCTTCTGTGGACTCTTCAGGTGCTGAAGCTACATTAAGAGCCAGCCCTATTTCAGTACCCTAATGCACTAGTAAATCATGTCCTGGTACTTCATGGCAGCTCTTACTTGCTGAAAGCTTCTTTCACAAGGTCCAGGGAAACTGGTAATTTTTTATCTTCCACATGCAAAAATATGGCTGTGTGCTTAGAAAATCCTGGGTCTGGTTTGTATTTATTTATATGTTGACAGTATACAAATACTTGTATTTCTGGAAGGTTCATCTATTGCTTTTTACTGATTTATCAGAGCATGAAATGATACTCTGCTTCAGCCATTCTAGCTGGCGCTACAAATTAATAGGATATAGCGGGGGTTTTCCTTTGCATAATGTATTAGATTAGTACCAAGGTAGCACTGTGTTGCAGTGCAGTCTTTTGGCATACCCTGTCTCCTAAAGCATACAGGCCAGAGCCTAACTTGAGAATAGTATATCAACATTTTCTCCAAAATTTGACAGTAGATTACCAATGCCTATGTAAGGAGGCATATAATCCCCTCCATGCATAATTTTTTGTAGTAGAAAGATGGTTTGAATAGTCTCTGCAGTCTCATACCATGGTCTTCACCAAGCAGAACCCATTTATATTAGGTAATGTCTGGTATGTATCCATCATCTGTCTTGTCATACGGCTGTTTCATTCCCAAAGCAAGAAATCCCCACGGATGATGAAGGAACCTACTGGAAGCATGTACCAAATAGTATTGTGCTTGAGATTAAGAGCAAGGATTCCTATTTTTTATTGGGTTTACAGACCCTTTTATGTTGGAGGACAATATAAGTCCCATTTTGGTGAGATTTCAGACTCCATTCCTAATGCAGTTCAAAAAAACTGAGCTTTATGTTTGTTGTTTATGTACTGTGATATCCTGTACTTGTTGAACTTCACAGTTTTGTGCATTTCATTTTGCACAATAATACATTTTTGCAGGTATTTCTAGCTACAGATAACTCTCCATTGTAAAGCATGTTTAGATTTATGAAAGTACAGTGCTGATATGGGAGGTAAATTTTATTACTGAGTAGTATTGTTGCCTAAGAGCTGTGTTTCCAAAGTGTTTCCAAGGTAGATAGGGCCTGTGGTTGTCAGGAGGTCTTCCTGTTGCTTATTGCTAATCTGATGCATCGCAGTACAACACACAAAGTTAAAGGATTGACTGTTCCTTTCCTGTCAAACTTGCCATGATTTAGTATCTTTGGAACTCAGGAAATCAAGAAAGACACGAATGTGTCACATGCAATTCCTTGATGCCATATAAGGTAAAGAGACTGTTCAAAACCAACACATTCCTTCACATATTTAATACAAAGATTCCTTGCTAGACATGATAGATGCCTTAATTCCAAAGACCAGGCAGAAGCATCAGTAGATTTTTTACCCTTAAGTCAAACCATTTGGTATTAATTAGCTGTGGTATAAAAGAACATATTTTAAAATATTTTTTTCTAACCTTATATTCTTAATTCTGAGCAGTTTTTCAGGAAAGAACCTGCCCTCATTACAGTGTAAGATCATCATCACTTTTTCTCCCTAACTTGCCATGATAATGCCCTGTACGTGAAAGACCAAACTGTTTCATTTTAACTGGAAATATGATATATATATATGTAAAACTATATATGCATGCACACACAACAACTAAGGCATTTTTATAAAGATGATAAGGATGAGAATTGGTTTTAGACAAAATCATGTGGAATATAGAATGATGGAGGGACATATAATAAATGAGATAGGAGAATGCTTAACAGCTGTTCTTAGTCTTCCTTAAAGGAAAAATCATAGTGTACAGACACCAATAAAGATTGGCAAGGGTGATTTGAGATCACAAGATAAAATGTGAAAGGTAATCAATTAAAGAATTAAGATAAGTAGATTCAGCCAGGATTTCCTCATCATACTCACAGGTATCAACTGTAGTTAAACACTGACGATTAAGTGTGTCGGCAGTTGAAGAAGGAGTGAAGTCATAAAGGAGCACTATTTACTTGTATCTAAATAAGAAATTGTGTGCAGAAGACTAAACTGATTTGTTGCTAATACAATTTAGATATCATTCCACAGTAGTCTTCATGAAGAAGACTAAACAATTGTGGTCCCAGTGCTCAGTTCAGTTTCCTGTGCTCTAATAAACAGTTCCTGAGAAACTCTTCCAGGAAGAGGTTTTTTGTGAAATACTTTAGAGAAGAACAGCTGTGGTTAACAATACTCCATAGCATCTCTCCTCAAGTGATGTTGAAGTTAGGGCATGGCTAGAATCGGATGCTACATCCTTAGTGGCAGCTACAGATGATCTGCTTTGGGAAAACATTTTCATGATGGAAGAAAAAAAAATATTAATATTCCCATGTCCTGTGATGAGAGGTTAATCCCTTTCGTGACTCATTATGAACTCCTTCCAACCAAATGTATTAGAATCATTTTTACAGTGCTCTGCAGAAAAGATGATAAATGGCTGTGTATTTAAAGGTGACATGCTTCAGTCTAGACTGCAATTGTAAAAACTCTAAATCACTTCTCGTGTTGAAAGTTCACACGTGCTTTAAAAATATTCCAATTAGAGATTGCCTTTGCTTATAAAACCACTTAGTTTTGTCACTCAATAGACTCGTTCTCTCCTTGTTGAAGGACATTTCGAGTGACATTGAAGAACCATATAGTAATGGCTACACATTATTTGAACGTTCTTATGTTTCAGAAAAGAAGGCTTTACTTATAACCAGGTGCTTTTAAAAATATCAGTAATTCTTTATGCTGTGTTTCCTACCAAAAAAACCAAGAGGGAGTGTTCTTTTTAATCTGGAGGGATAGAAATACTCCAAGTTTAGTCTATTCATGTAAAAGCCAGATCCATCCTTCTGAACCTGAAAAAAATCCATACTTCAGATTGTATGTGTAACTTTGTCTTTTGAAAAAACTATCTTCATTTCATAATACCTGTATAAAAAAAAAAAGTATTGAAAAGGGAGGAAGTACTAATGACAGAAGGATGGTGTGGTGGTAAAGACATTGAAACCTTACAGGAGAATATACTACAGGGAGTCACCTTTGAAACAGCATTGTCATGTACAATTTTGAACCCAGTAATTAAAAAAGATCAATGTACATGGACATGATATCCCAGTAAAATGTGTAGAGAAGTTAAACTGGGTAAGGAGAACAGGCAATAAGAAAGCTGGCAAAGAACAGATGTTCTTAGGGTCTGTCATGGATGACTGTGGGAAATGTAAAGACTTTCTGAAAGCATGGGTCTGGTTTGAGCTACAGGTTTGTCTACAAGAGTTGGTTTTTTCACCAACGCAGTGGCTCAGTGTCACTTCAAAGTCTTGTCTTTTCTTTCCTTGTTGTGCATTGGCACCTTTGATAAATTTCCCCTTCCTGGGAAGGGAGAGGGTATGAAATAGAAATGACAGGAAAGTTTTGCAACTTTGATTGCGTATGCCTTTCACAACTGGTGGTCTTGTGTATCATCATCCAGCCCAGGCATACAGGTGCTGCCCACACTTAGAGGCAAATTTCTTCAAGGCGAGCACCTCTTGTGTGGAGTCAAAAACACACACAAGTTTAAAATGAGTATGCATAATGTTAGTTTAAAATTGATCCTCTGATTCCATGATTAAATTTTTGTCACTACCCGGATCATATCAGTTTATTCAATTTCAGTTTACTGATCCCAACACACTTGTGTTCCTTTTGTCCTGTGATTGTAAACCTATACTTAAAAGCCATATCTGATACACAATTTATGGGTTACAGACTGTTTCTCTTTACTAATGGATCAAAGAGAAATGTGAGTTTATAATCATGATTTTTGTGGTTGTTTTTCTGGTAGATGCCTGAGGTGGCCTGTGTTAGTAATTTCCCTGTACTATGAAACTTGTGCTATATACTGTAAATGTATCATTAATGGGCAGTGGTGTATATTCAGATTGATGGTGGTAGGTACAGAGCAAGTTAAACCATGAAGGAATACTATGATTAAAAAGCTAACATAAAACCAAATGATCTTGATAGTGATAATTCTCTTTTATGAGCATGATTGGAATCTTCAAAGGATCATTGGTTGACTGAGTCTGAAGTTCTACGTTTACAGTTTTACAACAAATTAAAACAGGGAGCCTACACTCCCACTTTAATTGCAATCAGATAAATCTGATCCAGAAAAGTGCTCAGCCTTATTAAGATACTGGTGTGCCTTCTGTTGTCATTAAGGGCAGAAGGAAAGGAGTGCTTCAGGTACCTTTGAAGAGTTTGGTGGCTTACTAGTACAGCTGTACTGATTTGTGGTACGTGGGATAAGAACATGAAATCCTGAACGTTATCCCTCTGAGTATTAGGGGAATCCTTTGTCCTGTCTAGATTTCAGAGCAAGATTTTCTGGTTTTCATGTGTGTATGTGGCAGGGAAGAGAAAAGAGTTTACTTGGAAATACTCTGAAGGAAATAGTTCAGGCAAGAGTACAGGAAAAGAAGCACAAAGCTGTCCCCAGCTTGATACTGCTTGTTGTATCCATAGGTGGGCCCTACCTATGGGCTCTTATCAACTGTTGTAAAATTCTTTAGTGAAAGTTTGCATAGTTGTTGTGCAAGTAAAGAGCTGGTCTTTAAATGTGACCAATACATAATTTGTAAATATAATCAGTTTGTCATCCTGCTCTGCATAACCTCTTAAATACCTACACTAACTAATGGAAATAGAATAATTTATCTGCCTGACTTGAGGTGGTAATATATTTTTTTTTTCAACCTAGTAGCAATTTGTAGTCTGCACAGATTGGATTGATTCACAGGAGAATTATTATGGTAATTTTAATTTTATCTTAGAACTTGTAATTATTCCACAGTATTGTTCTAATATAATAGGCCATGCAGCAGTTCATTTGTTTGTTAGGGCTCTAAATTGGACAGGGCAACTAAAAAATGTAGTTTCAGTCTTTCATTAAAACATTTTGAGTGTGTGTTTCCCTGTATGAGCAGATTAAAAGTTGCAGTGATTCTATTTAAAGCTGAAAAACTATGATATTAGGTGCAAACTGTTCTGGAGTTTTGATTTTCAAATGTATGATCAATACTCAGAGAACAGGATGGGATTTGGTTTTTTTGTATAGGCTTATAGACCTATTTCTTGTAATTATTCATCCCTTACTCTGATCATGCATTTTACTAGATGATCTATGGGTGCATCTTCAGGGATTTACACCCTAAAGGCATAAGAAGTTCATTTCAGCTGCATGGATGTTGCTTGTGTGTTTTCTTAATATATGTAATGGAGCTTACTTAAAGGAAAAATGGGATTGGAAAGAAAAAGGTACCTGGTTTTAGTCCATTAGTACCATTAAGAACAGCTGTGAGGTCTTTCTTAACTCCTATGTGAAGGAAAAGTTGAGGATTCTCACTGAGTTTGTATCTAGACCTAGCAGAGGAAATGTCCCTGGGAAAGGAAGTGGCATTTCCCTTCTTCAGCATGAAGAAAACATTGAAGGATTAGTGCTGCAGTTCTAAGTAATCTGACGTGATTTGAGCTATTGAAATAAATTAAGAAAAACTGGTAGGCCAGGTCCTCTCCAGCTCCTGAAGTGTACTAGATGACTGCACTAAAAATGCAATGAGAGCTGACTATACCTAGTTTATGGCAGGAGTGAACCTAAGTAATTAATGTAGGCTTTGCCCATAAGGGATTTATTGCTTAAAATCTTGATTTTTTTTTTTTTTGGTAGTGCCATTAATCATACTGAACTTACATGGTTGTAATCCCTAACTCTATGAGGATTCTGTTACAATTCAGTAACAATTGCTGTTGACTATTTTAGATAGCTTTTGTTGTAAAGCATTGCAAAAAATCTTAATGTGATTATCTTTGGTCAAACCTTCAGTTTGCAGGTACTGCAAGAAAGTGTAGGTAGATTTGAATGGTTGTTTCAGTGTGACATGGTTTTAATTCCATGTGTAGTGCCTGCCTTGTAATCTCAAATTTGGCACTGTTGCCCTTCAGTCAAATTGTGTATTAAATAGCATTAATTAAATGTGTATTTCATAAAGTGTCCATTATCTTCCAAGCATGCAGTATAATAACTATGTATAGATTATTCTGAAAACATTGTCTGAAGGACAGCAGAATCTTGTATTGCATAAAACAATGAGCTCTTCTTGTGACAATCAGATGACTAAGAATGTGCTGCAAAAGGATGCAGAGAAACTACAAATCCTGATCAGAACAAGCCACAGAGAACACTTCTTGTTGATACACACTTCGAGTTTACATATACCTTGAAGAAAATTTTTGTTTTGCATCATTCTGCTTCATGATAGCTGAATTTGAGTTCAACTGCTGTCTTCTAGATAAGAGATTTTACTCTTCTCGGTTCTCACCACCATTCTGGATAGGAAGGAATAAGCAACATGTCAAGGAAGAGTTGTGTTTGTCATGAGAAGAGTGGTTAGGAGGAAATGTGAGATGCTGAGGCTTAGTGTTGCAAAGGAGCAGAGATGTCTTAGTCTCTCATTTTGGCACAGAAGATTGTGCTGCATTTTAGAAGTTGATATACCTTTTATGCAAGCATGTTTAATCCTTTTTATTATTCTGTATTTGTGGGATTGAATTGTCCAGTTTTTCATGCCTGTACACGGCAGAGAAAAGCACATCCTGCCATGCCTTGTGCCTGCATTAGAAAACCAAGCAAACTGTGTTTTGAGCAAAGTTTTCATTCTCTAGAATACATATCAGATCATTAAGTTACAGAGCTCTTATCAGTGTTTGAAAGCTGCAGAGACGATTACCTGAATGGATGTGGCATGAGTTGTCTCATGTCTCACCTGAGCAGGAGGTAACCTTTCCCTGTCTTTAGCTATAGGTTTCATCCTTCATCATAAAGCCTTTTGAGAGGCACTGACTTGATTGTGGTTTTATTGCTGTGTTCCATTTGTCTTCAGTTGACAGATACCTTCCAGATTATATCTACTAACTATAAGAAAGCTAATGGTGTGGTTCTTGTAGAGATGATAAGTAAGTAACAATAAGCCTTTGTGTATATTCCTTTTTACTGGAAAAATCAGTACGAAACTGGAGAATTCTGGCCACCTGTACTACTTTCTGAAAGGCAGATAAGGCCGAGCATGGTAATCAGCAGATTGAAAAGGCAGGGAGTTTACTGACTTCAAAATTACAGTTACAATTATGGTATACCAAAGTGGATCTGTGTTAAAAGTGGAGATCTCTCCCTTTGGATTGTTGAATACAAGTGTATCTCAGAATTTGAATTCTGTTCAAGACCAAGTACTTATTTCTTAATCTTCTCAAGTGCTGTAAATGTCTGTTGCTACTACACTTGTATTCTCCAGCTGAAGAGAAAAAAAAACCAAAACCCAATCCAGCTGTTAATGTCTTTCTTAAAAGGGCAAATGTTTATCAAATTTAGTTCTTCTCTTCATAGAGAAAAGAGCTTGTCTATGCAGTAGTGAATAGTGGGAGAGTATTTATATTGGTGTGAATTTGCTGTAAAACCTGTAAGAAAGAATGAAGGAAACATACTTTTAAAAAAATATAAGCAATTTGAATCCATTTGTGAAACATTCATTGAAGACAATTCTAGTCTATACAGGGAAGAATAATGGGTCACTGGTTCACTAGTTTCATACTTCAGTGACTATTCTGGTTGTAATAATACTTTAACCATTCTGGGTTTCACTCAGCTCTTGTAGTCTTACTGTATTGCTGAAATTTATAGGCATTGCAAAATAATGAACAGTATTTACCCATTCCAGATTTGCCTGTGTTTCACTGTGAGCCCTCTGTTCCATATTTTGTGACATATTTACTGTTCATTGCAGTGTTGTATGTATTTTCTCAATGAGTGTGTTTGTGATAGGACAATTGTACTGGCAACTGTGATGTGAAACGCTAGCATCATGATCCATTGTACTGCTGGCAGGATGAGAAATGTCAAATGAGGTTGTTGTAAGAGGTTTCCTAATCCTGCTGAATTAAGGAGTGAAATTCTTTCTGAATCATTGCCATCTGGAGTATATAAAAATGTGAAATAACCTTTTATCAAGAGGTTGACACATGCTACTGGAGCAGTATTGGCATTGATAAAGTTCTAATAAGATGAAATGCTGATCAAAACTCACCGCTTCCTTATTTTGTCTATGTTCTTCAAAAGCCTCCCCTCCAATTTATGAAGGTTATTGAGTAGTTAATAGTGTTTTAAATCTAAAAGACACAGAGTCTTTATTTACATTAGTCTGGCATTTTAATACAGTTTTTCATCTAGTTATAACTACAAAGCAACATGCATATGGTGGAGAATAATTTGTAATTCATACTGTAGCCCAGTCAGTTTCTGTTTTCTTGGTTTGTTCTACTTATTTGACAGGTATTTATGGCCCACAAATTTTAGGGTCTAAAATTAGGCCAAGAGGCTTCATCCCCCACCCTGTCAGAAGCAATCATGGCACATAATCCTCCCATAATCTGATCATACCCACTGTAGAATAGTTGTCCAACTGTTGCTGTTGCATGCTTGTTCTGTACTGAGCTGCTCTTATTTGTAGTAAACACAATGCTACTTGGTGTCTGTTTGTTCTTATATCAGACTCATTTTATGCATATATACTGATCTTTGCATCACTAGACTAAACTTGCCCAGCACTTTCAGCCTGACCCTTTCCTGTGCCTGTTGCAAATGTCTTGAAGATAGGTGTGAAGATACATTTCAGGTGGGCATTACCAATTTCACAGGTATCACATATCTGCTACTATCATCTTCCTAGAGCAGGTTAAACAAAGCCAGTGAAGGGTCTGGAGAACAAGTCTTCCAAGATGCTGCTGAGGAAACTGGGATTGTTTAGTCTGGTGAAGAGGAAGCTGAGGGGAGACCTCGTTGCTCTCTACAACCCCCTGAAAGGAGGTTGTAGTGAGGTGGGTGTTGGTCTCCCTAGTATCAGGTGATAGAATGAGAGAAAATGGCCTGAAATATTGCCGAGGAAGGTTTAGACCGGGTATTAGTAAAAAATTCTTGTGATGGAGTCACTGTCTCTGATGGTGTTCAAGAAATGTGTGGACATGGTGACGACGGAGGTTGGAATCAATACGGCTGACCAATATGATCAAGTATCGATCCTTTATTGTTCCAGTATTGCAGGCCTTAGGCACAGGCCTAAGGTGTGAGTATAGCACAGTAAAGCATGGAAGAAGAGGGGATAGGAAAGGCAGAAGTGCGTAGCAAGGGAACTTCCACAACTTATATAAACTCAGAGTGCCTTGTTGGCATGGACTCATTGGTTCCCTATGAGTGACCACACATCACACTATTATAGATTATTGGTCCAACTACTGATGACACGTGAGGTTTGTTGGTGCAGGTGCATGTCCTGTTGTCCCAAGATAACTTGCTGTGTTTATAGCTACCGGTGCCTTGTTTTAGTTACAGTGCTGCAAGACAGCACTCTTTTGGCATACTGATAGCTGGCTCTGCACTTATGCTGAGCATGGCCTACCACCATGTCAGGCTCTAGGCCTGCACTGCCAGATTGCTCCCACTGCTCGTCGCTGGCATTGCCACAACATGGCTCTTTAGCACATGATTTAATAGCCATGGTGGTGTTAGGTTGATGGTTGGACTCAATGATCTTAGAAGTCATGTGTAACTGAAACAATTCTATGGTTCTATGATTCTTTTGATGCTGTCCTGAACCCTTCTATGTCTGTCTTCTTCTCTTGCCTGTTCTTCCTTCAGTCTCTGTTTATCTGGATTCTCTTTTACTTAAAACACCAAACTGAGTTTCTGAATGGACAGCATTAGAATTCTTGCATCCAGGAGAGATTGTTATTTGCTGTGTTTAGCAAAGCTTATGTGGTTAGGCACATTTCTAGTTAAAATACTGTCTGAGTCAGTTGTGGAATCTTAATCACTTTGAATCTTCAGTCTGTGCCTTACATTCTCATTTTGAAGGGTTAATCTTTGTGGAGTTCAGAGACTAGATGACAGTCCTTCTTACTCTTCAGATTAAACAATATGAAGGCTGAGAGGTAGGGTTGGATTTAGAAGATGAAGGATTAGGACTGTTTAACTAATTCTTTTGAGGATGTAATTTCATTCTATCATGCTTAAATTGAAGTGGGCCGCTGATTTCGTGATACTGTGAATATAGTGGATGAGAATATGTTTTATTTTAAGCATGTTGTTTGCTCCCCATATATTCTTATCTATTTCTAACAGAAATTTGTCTGCGGTATTGAGATTAACGTTTAAAAAGTGCTAGCCAATTCTTGTGCTAATTATGTTTATTTTTGCTACATTTTTCAGTGATATAGCTGTCAGTTTCATAAATGCATTGGGAGGAAATAATAAAGATGAGTATCATTTTGTTATTCTTTATGTTTTGTGTTAACCCTTTTCTGTAAACCCCCTTAATGTCTCTGCCATCATTTGTTGTGTGTACATACATACATACATAGCGCAAGCTAATAAGAATGCACAAGAGCACATTTTAGGCATTCTGAAAGTGTACTTGATTTACTTTCTCTTTAATGTTTTCCAAGACAATTTCTGGTTTTACAGTTAACTGTAAAGCTACAGAGATAAATTAAAATGGAAAATAGCATGCCTCCTCCCGCCAGAATATTTAGAGATAAGTCCAAATTATGATGGCAGCTAACATGCAGGTGTCTGAGCTAGCATTCAGTGAGTAACACAGCACCAGAAATAGTGTCTTTATCAGTGCACTTTCTAAGCCTTCCTGTTCCCAAGATGAATATTCTATTGACTGCCCTACACTGAGCTTGATGCAGTGCTGTTGGTCAGGATCTAAGCCACCTCATTTAGAGTTTGCTTGGTTATTTGAGCTGCAGCAATGGTTTTGATGAAGAGCATGTATCTCTTGCAGAAATGATGCTCAGCAAATTATGTTAGGCAGATAAGCAGTGCTTTAGAGGGGGAATAATCACACTTTCAGAAATTTAAAATCTGCATTTGAAAAATATATTAATTTTAAAAGTGGAAGAAGTATTATCTCATGGTAGTAATAATGTCATTGCTTTCCTGGTCCATGGACATAGAGAAGATTTGTAAAGATTGTTATCTTCTTTTAGTACAGAAGCTGACACCAGTCTAATAAACAATGTGAACACGCCATAATAATGCAGTTTTTACTTACCTTGAATTTTTGTTTCTGACTTGAAGAAAAATTTGTGTAAACACATTGCACTGTTTTGCTGAATCTAAATCAGTTTGCTTTTAAAAAAATTATGAAAGCTACTTAAAATACATATCTCTGTTGGCTGCTAAATTAAAATAATGATGCTTTACAGCTAAGCAACCAGAGAAATTCTGAACAATTTGCTAGCTAATTTTGCTGTGAGATCATACATAGCATTAAGAACTAGACCAGGGAAATATTTAAACTCTGAAAGAAAACTTTGCTAGCTACAAATTTGATCTATCTACCTGATGAAAAAAGAAATGCATGCAAATGAAAATACACAAATGAACTCTGAATGTCAAGTCTTTCCCAGGCCGACTGAATGTAATGGAAGCCATATAAATGTTTTAAGTGGCTACTGACCCCATTGTTTCTAACCTTTCACTGAGTGGCAGGACATCAGCGCTGATGTCTTTCAAAGTAATCGTCTGTGTATGCTCATAAAAAAAATAAATCTATGTTGTGCTTTGTTGAAAAGAGCCCTGTAGATACATAATCCACAGATCTCTCTGAGGTTGTGGGCAGGAGTGTGGTGATGTGAGAGCAGAGGGCTTCCTTTCGTCATTTTTTTTTAGCAATAGAGTGAAGAGTTGAGAGGGAAAAGTCCTTATTTCATTACATGGATCTCACTTGCACAGGTTTCTAAATGGAACAGGTCGGTTTGGGGCATCATGAGAACCTGTTCTGGGCAGTGCAGCTGTGGGAGCTGGATAACCCATCTAGATCTCTGAGATGGGGATTGCAGTCACCATCTTCACGTATCCTATGGAGACAGTGGAAGAAAATGCTACGGAAAAGAAAACAGAGTTGTTTGTTTAGCATAGATGTAAATTTCTATAGATGGGACTTCTCTTCTCTAGAGTTCTTAAGTGTTTTGCAAAGTAAATGCTTGTTTATTCAGTAAAACAGTATGATACCTGAGACTACAAATCCTGTTCTTGATTCTGGGATAAGCTTCATAGGGTCTTCATTAGGTAAATGTTGATCAAGCCTTTTGAGCAGCACTGACTTAATTAAAGCCAACCAACCCACCAAAACCCCTAAAAATAGCACAATGAAAATGGGGCAGGTGGGAGAGGATAATGTTGTTGGATGTCAGGAAACTGTTTTCCTCTCTGAATTTCCAAGCTGTGAGGTCTAGCCACACATATGCTGTTGATAATACAAGACCTTTTTGCAGATGCATTTTCTAAATGAGTGGGAGGGGAAAACTTTAAACTGAAAAATACTTGATAGCCATTTCCAAAGATGCCTGTCCAGTATAATGAAGTTCTCAGTCAGCACCTTTTTTTTTTTTTTCTTTGCTGAGAAGATGAAAGCTTCAGTTACCTGGTGCTCTAAGTCTGTATGATGCCAAATCGGCTTAGGAAGAAAATCTTTGGAAAGAAAAAACTCCACTGTATAATTTTGGGTTTCAAAATTTGATGTGACATAGATGATGGTATTTCAGTAAGCAAGTTGCAGGTCCGGTTCAGAATATTACTTACTGTAAGCACATTCTGATTGAGTTCTATTAAAGCTGATTTAAAAGGTTTATTGTATTAAAAACTACGAAAGAGATACCTAGCTTTCTCATAGGTGGAGTACTGGCAGGTCATATATTTGTAATTTATGAACACAGTAGATTGTTATAAACGTCATTAACTCACTCCAGTATATTTTTGCAAAGAGAACAAAAGGAAATGAAAAAGAAGTTGAGGAGCAGGAATATTAAATAAAAGGTAGGGGGGCAGGAATAATTCTTCTTGTCACATGCCTGGCTTTCCTGTTTGGGGTTTAAGAAAGTCTGGTTATTAGGATGTGGATTAGAGGAAGATTCATTCATCTTCATGATGTAGGTCAGACACTAGCAAACATGTGGTGAAGAAAATGCCTGTTTTTTCCCAGGAGCAAGTGGAAAGACTGTAGCTCTGTGGACCAGAGGACCAGACAGAATGATTAGTTTTGATGTCCTATGTACTATGCAACAGATATGAAATGTATGAGTAATGAAGGCTTTATGCAGAAGAATCTCTGACTGCACAGTGTGGGGCCATGCTAATGCTTTTTTAAAAAGCAGCTCACTTCCTGAGTAGCCTTTTGTGAGAAGTCATTTGTCCAAGTCAGAAAAAAGGAACTGTCAATGTCGTGGAACATGCACAAGAGGAGTGTCCCCGGGAGAGCCTATTCACAGGAGCCTGACTTTAATTTCATGCTAAGAGAGGCTGTTTGCAGGTACTGCGTCTTTCTGGAGAAACTTTTCTTATTGATTGTGTTAAGTCTGAAAGAATTTAAGATGAATGATACAGTGAAGTTCATAAAGCTGATTATATACTAATAGTTAGAGTTCACACTTGTGTGCAATCAATTTGAAGGGGTCTTAAGACCTCTTACAGCAGTTATATGTTGGTCTGTGGAACTGTTTCTTCTTTCAGTATTTTATGTGAAGGCTCATCATTTTTCATGCCGTGGAAAGCATATAACTCTTAATGCGTAGCAATCTGTGATTTATGCGAGCCACAAATTTAAGTGTCATTTACCCATGGTTTAGATGCTTTTGTATTTGTAATAGCTTCATAGATTTATTATGGGCTGGTTCCACTACAGCAAAAATGTTCAGAAGGCTTTCTTGATCTGATTTGCAAGTTCTGATAATGGTGGTGTTGACTTAGAAGTGAATTTCCAAATTTTATCCTTCTTCTGTCTTCTTGCTCTCCATTTTTAGTTTGAATTTTGAAATCCCTATTATTTAAAACCTTGTCATGACAATGACTTCTGAGAACTGACTGCAAATAGACCAGCTCATTCTCATTTGCATCTCTGACTGTGGATCCTTAGCAGGATTGCCTCCTTTGTAGAGGAATTTATAGTTGTCATTAAGCATCCATCCTGTTTAGAATTTTGTGGATGTTTTCACTCTTGCAGTTAACATTTGTATTTTCTAAATTTTTGCTGCTCATTTACATGTTGCTCTTTGAAGAGCTCATAGTTAGAAAAATGGTCAAGGACAGAGTGTAGTTGTAAACAGCTTTAAAATATCCACACTAATAAGCCCAATTCTAGGCGTCTTTTTTTTTAACGTTTCTTGCTTCTGCTGTCAGAAGTTGCTCAGCTTAATCATCAAAGATGTCGAATAAAAACATAGGGTGTGGAGGATTATTTCTATGCTGTAAAGTCCCAGAGATTTTAAGCTTTGATACCAAGAGAGACCCTTGTTGTCTAGGAATGGACCGTGCACAGGCTTGTAAATTGAGTGGAAGGATTGCTGGAAAATAAAAACTAATAAAACCTTCATGATCCAGTACTAAGAAGTCTTTGTAAGATGCAGAAAATCTGTCATTTCGTAATTTGTTTATTTTTCCAGTAGCAGCAGCTTCATTTCCCAGCCCTAATACGCTGGGAATGTTAAATATGAAGGTGAGTTGAAACCATAGTCAGGATCAAGCAGTGAAATCATAACTCCCAACACGTCACTGAAAGATGCGTGCATACTGTAATGAAATTAGCCATGCCCATCCAGGTTAACTAAATAGCTTTTTCACATTTTCAAGTAGTTTTTCCTCTTGGCAACTCCTCTTTCACATACCTCTCAAAATTATACTGGCTGATACTATGTTAAGGAAATTTGCTGCAGAAATTTTAGTAATGGTGATATTGATTATCTGTTCATAACACATGGAATTGTATCTTTATTTCCTGTCTAAGGAAAGATTTTATCTACCCCCTGTGGATGTTTTAGTAACTAATCTGGATGAATCAAGTTCTTCCTGCTGAGTGTAATTAAGTTTTAGCCCAATCTAATATTTTGTAGACTGCTTGCTTGGTATAGATCAGCTTAATTGCAGTGATACTTCAGCTATGAAACTTCTTTCTGGTTAGATCAGCCAACTGAAGCTATCTATCTATCTATCTATCTTTCAGTAGATGTATATAGTTCCTGCTGAAGTACGAACACATAATAAGATGTTTCAATTCCAGGAATTACGTTCCTCCCTATTAGTCTTTCTAAGTTCAACTACTGCATTTACATTTATACAAAAGCCAATTTTGGTCATATGGCAACTCTAACAGTGCTGCTTACATGGGTATGTTCCACCCACTTAGTGTAATGCAGCAGTAAAATGTGAAAATTTATCTGTAGGCTTTTCTGTATCTCTCAACACTCAGAAAGTCCTAGCAGAGGAATTCTGCGATAAGTGCGCAGCCTTTCTTTTGAACTGGTGAACTGTATTCCAGGGGATTGTTTCAGCTACAGCAATGGCTTTTTTGGCAGGTGAAGTTAATAGTTTCTGACAGGAATCACTAGGTAGGCTTGTTTTCCTCAGTTTGAGCTCTCATGTGTTAAGCTTTCACATGCTGGGCTTGCAATAACTTACCTGTATTTACAAGTCAAAAGAATTATAAATAGAACTGGTTTTGATACCTCTATTCTAAGTTTGGTTTATGAATTGTCTGTCTGTCATTGATGTAAGTTTGTACTTCAGTTTTCATCTGACTTCTGAATCACAATTTAAACCTGAGTTAAAGGCACTAATTCTTTTTAACCAAATTTTATCAATGATGAATTCTTGTGTGCTTAAGATATTGTGAATACCCTTTGTTCTTGCAGGGAAGTTACCTGGTATAAAATCTGGTGTTTAAGTGTTCCATACTCAGGAGATACCTAATTGACCATAAGCCTCTGTCAAAACAGAATTGGTGGTGTTTGGTTCTAAAAAATGAAGACACTGTATAGGAGAAATCTAAATTTATGCAATTAGTCATACAAAATCTTTTCCAGTTAATCAGAAAATCTGCTTCTACTTCTATGTTTGTAAAGGGCATAGCAAGTTTTAAAGAACTATGTTACTCAAAAGAATAAACCCTCACAAACAACAACAAAAATCACATATGTTGCCCACAGCTTGGTATGTGACACCTGCAAGTTGTGATTGCTGAAATGTGCACATGAGAAAAAAGGGAACAGTGTGACAGTATCATTTGTTCATATAATTCCCAACTTCCACTTGCAAGTGAAAAAAGTAAAAATATTGTATGAAACTGCTATTAAAGTTTGTTGATTGTGTCAAATATCAAGCACAAGTATTAAAATGAAAAAAAAAAGTATTTGTTGCAGTGTTCTGGAGTTAAATATTCTGGTGGTGATTCTAAATTGTGGAGTTGTAGCTTAGTGCAGTATAGATGAGCAGTCCTGACATAATTCCATTGTGTGGAGTATTACCAACTTGTCCAAAGACAGATACATTCCTGCATCTGTTACTAAAACTATGAGAAACTAAAAATGGAATTACTTTCATGCATAGCTTTGAGAAGTTATCTGAGTGGATGCCAGAGAAACACATAAGGAGGGTACTCATTGATAAAGAAATTGAGCACCACTGTGGCCATCTGGAGAAGAAAACTCCAAGAGGCTTAACCAGAAAGGATAAATACTGCTCTCTCACATAGGAGCTTTATTTTTGGTGTTTGGCTCTTCTGAAATATAATTAATTTAGATTGAAAATCCCCCTATAGTGGGGTAGGGACTTCTTCTGCCAACAGGCATGTAGAAACAAACAGACGTGGAGCTACTTCACAGCAGTCACAACCTAAAATGTGTGAATTGTGGCTGTCACCTGTCTGCTGTGAAGCCATATTGTTAGATGTGAATAGAGGTAAGTAGGTATTCTGTGATGAGTTTTTTGGCTCTCCTTGAACTTACATAATTCATAGGCGTACATTAACATGCACATAAACCAGCCTTTCATACTTAAGAATCTTGTCTTTGTACTGAAATATATATGTGAATATAGATTGCAACAATCCCTGTGGCTATTGATAAAGAGAAGAAGTTGCAAGTGAGGAAAAAGAATGTCTTCCAGCTGAGGATGAATGTGGTGTCTGATGTTGGAGTAAGTTATGTTAATACATGGTTAGCATTTAATTTGCTGCCCACTGTCATCTTTGTTAGAAGTCCTTAAGCAAAGGCTTTGCTATGTACAAGAAAATCATGTCTTGAACACTTCTTGTGATTTTGCATATGAGCCTGATATCCATACTAAATTTCTGATGTTCTTACTAAATTTTTATTCTATTGAGAAAAGCCTCCCACTGATTTCTGCAGAGCTGCATGCATACTTCTGTGGTGCAAGTATCTTCCCCAGGGCTACTTACATTTATAATATGGATGCTGTTAAAATTAAAATTACTTAAAGCTATTTTACTCAAACTTTATTGACCATTTAAATAGTTCTCAGCAGCTTGTTGATCTCATGTTCCTTAGAATTACCAAGATATCTCTGACAAGTAAAATCTCTTTCCAGTTACCTGGATTGGCATACTGGTGATCAATATCTTTGTGACATATTTTAAAATAAAATAAAACAAGCAAACAGAAACCTTAAAAATAAACTCCAAGGAGAGCTTTGATTTTGAACACATCATTCATCTGACATTGTTTAGTAATAGCCCACTGGAAGCATAAAACAAAAATCTCCTTTTTCGTTGACTTAAAATACACCAGAATTTCATGCCCTGTCTTCTGAGGATCTTAAGGTCTAGTATTTTACAAGTATATTTCTTTTCTCTAAGCATTGTGAGGGTCTAAATACAGTTTTTTGCCTTCTGCTGTCATACCTTGCTCTCAACATATACTGTCTTTTTGGTTTGTGAAACTGCATTAGTGTCTCTTCAGTCAGCAGTGTCCAAGCATAACTCACTGAAGAAATGTAACAGGGGCAATGCCTGTCTTGTCTGTTCCACAGCCCTCCAAGCTCTGCACAGGTATGTGTTTCACTCCTCCATACAAAGTAAGAGGAGGAGAGGAAAGCTTATGGAAGTTACCTCAGGAAATGTGACTACAATATTAAGTCTCTATCCTATTTATTAGTTATTTTTTTTCTCCTGGAAAGGAAAGCTTGTACTTACCTTTCCATTTCTACAGCTCTAGGTACCTCTGAAAGTGACGGAATGAAGCAGGCTGTAAAACTTCAACAGATAGATCTGTGCTTGGGAGGGGAAACCAGTAACTTAGGTAAACCTTATCCTCAGCATTGGTCAATGTTTTGCTTAGTCTCTGCAGTATGCATTAGCATCTTTCATGGTATAATTGGCATTAGTAATGCGGTGTCATAGAAATTGAAATGCTTCATTTTGCTGCACGGTCCCTAAATTTTTGGTAGGTGGCCCATACCATTTCTTGCTGGAAACCCATAATGGGGCTGCATTTTGGGTTAATTTAAAGGAGTTACAGCCCTGACATGAAGTCATTGCAAGAGTCTTGAACATAAGTATGTAAACAAGCAGGAAAGGACAAGAAGCGAAATGTGTTTCCTAGTTTATCAGAGCTATGAAGGAAGTTGCTATTAATTACTGGATCAGAGTGATAATACTCTTGTCTGAAGACAGGCTTGAAAAATTTGGGGCTGTTCAGCCTGGAGAAGTGAAGATTCTGGGGAGACCTTATAATAGCATTTCAATATCTGGTGGGGACCTACAGGAAGGCAGGGTAAGGACTGCTTAGGAGGGCTTGTAGTGATAGGACAAGAGGGAATGGTTTGAGACTGGAGCAGAGTAGGTTTAGGTTAGACATAAAGAAGAAGTTCTTTGTGATGAGAGTGGTAAAATACTGGAACAGGCTGCCCAGGTGTAATGGTTTGAACTGCACCATATATATAAATATCCCACATTAGTTGACCTTTGAGGGTCCCTTCCAACCCAATGTAATCTGTGAATCTGTGAAAGTGTTTGCTGTCTTTAGGAAGCACAGGCTCAGAATTAGTTCCACTTTCTCTGGGCTTTGTCTGTCTATTGTGTAGCTGGAATATAATAGGAAAAAGTGAAGGACTTTTAAGTGAAATAAAAACATACCTGCAGAGGGAATAAGAAAGCCTAAATTAGGTGCTCAGATTCCCTTTATAATGTGCAGGGAAATGTGCTGCTGAAGGGTGATTCATGAACCCTTCATGCTGAGTGACAAACCAGCTAGAGCTGACAGAAAGGCTATATCCCTTCATGGAGCTCGTGCACATAAATCAGTGCTACAGGCAAGCTGCTCAGAATTTGTCTTTCAACTGTTTGGAAGATGAAATGATGGTGGAGGGGGTTCTCTCTTCTGACCTCTTCATGATGCAGCACCTGAGCCAGAATTGGAAAGCATAGTATCTCTGTACTGCTTAGACTGGGGGAGTCTGGCATCCTGGCCTGCATCAGGAACAGTGTGGCCAGCAGGAGCAGGGAGGTCATTCTGCCCCTGTACACTGCACTGGTTAGGCCGCACCTCGAGTACTGTGTCCAGTTCTGGGCCCCTCAGTTTAGGAAGGATGTTGACTTGCTGGAACGAGTCCAGAGAAGAGCAACAAAGCTGGTGAGGGGTTTGGAACACAAGCCCTATGAGGAGAGGCTGAGGGAGCTGGGATTGCTTAGCCTGGAGAAGAGGAGACTCAGGGGTGACCTTATTACTCTCTACAACTACCTGAAGGGAGGTTGTAGACAGACGGATGTTGGTCTCTTCTCCCAGGCGGCCAGTACCAGAACAAGAGGACACAGTCTCAGGCTGCGCCAGAGGAGGTTCAAGCTGGATGTTAGGAAAAAGTTCTATACAGAAAGAGTGATTGCCCATTGGAATGGGCTGCCTGGGGAGGTGGTGGAGTCGCCATCACTGGAGGTTTTCAGAAGAAGACTTGATGGGGTGCTTGGTGCCGTGGGTTAGTTGTTTGGGTGGTGTTGGATTGGTTGATGAGTTGGACGCGATGATCTTGAAGGTCTCTTCCAACCTGGCTTATTCTATGTATTCTACGTCTGGCTAGTTTGTCCTCTTTCAGGAGGATGTCCCTTAACTGGCACATGAATGGCCTCTTCATGTAAATACTCTCTTTTCTCCCTTTAAAGCTGGGCTCCTGGAATTATTTCATTTTGCATGGGCCCCCTTCAGGTACTAGAAGGCCACTAATAAGGTCTCCCCAGAATCTTCTCTTCTACAGACTGGAAAGCCCCAACTCTCATGCTGTCTTTGTAGGAGAGGCGCTCTAGCCCTCTGATCATTGTTGTGGCACTCCTCTGGACTCTTTCCAGCAGGACCATGTCCTTCTTGTGTTGAGGGCTTGAGAGCTGGACACAGTACTCTAGGTAAGATCTCACCAGAGCAGAGCAGAATGACAGAATCACCTCTCTCAACCTGCTGGCTGTGCTTCTTTTGATGCAGCTCAGGATACAATTGCCCTTCTGAGCGGCAAGTGCACATTGCTGGCTCACGTCCAACTTTCTGTCTGGGCTTTTTCCTGTATTAATTGAATTTTGATAAAAGAGTCAAAATTTGCTCATGTTTCAACCTTCTTGATATTGTACTCAAACCATATTTTTTCTTGATTGCTGATAGCAAGGAATATAATTTTTTAAGTAGATATTATTGAGTTGGTTTATGCATTCACTTGTAGCCATGCATTAAGGGGACTACTCTCATAATACAGTTAAACAGCAAAAGCAGATAATATTGAATAATTGGGGGGGAGGGAGGGGGAGGTGAGAAAACTGTAAGTATATGATACTAAGCATTGCCAAAAGTAGGGATTTTTAGAAAGTTAAACCAAGAGGTGAGCAAAAGAACCTGAAACTGTATTTTAAAACTGACCCTTTAGGCAACTTAGACAATGAAAAATTATCATTTGGCCAGGGAGAGTTTAAATGGCAAAGAAAACTGAGATAAGATTTACCAGGCAAATGATGGTCATTGCCTCATGCCACATGGTCCTGACAGAATGCACAATTAAATGTTTTAGTTTTATTATACCTGCTTCAACTACCTGCAAGGTTATAATATTACCCTGGGAAAATGAATCTGAGTGACCTACGGCTAAGTGATGACATGAATGGTAACAAGAGACAAGAGGTGCAGTGAAGAGATGAGTCTCCTGCTTAGCCCCTGAACCTTGCTAACTATGTATGTTACAGTGTGTTTCATTCAAGTACTTAGTTATCATGTGTTCATTTTCTAATGATTCCTTACTGTGGGGTAATGTTAATGCTTCATAAAAACGTTACTTGGGCACTCGTTAGTCATGGAACAAAATTATTGTGTTCCTAGTTTACAGTATGTTGCTGTCTAAAAGTATTACAGCATGTTGATGTGTAGCAGCAGTGAAGGTGTGTGAACATGCTTGGGACTTAAGGTCTGTTATTGCTTGTCCTAACTCCCTGTGTCTTTACGATGTGTTGAGTTTACAGGTGTAAGTAGTGGGAAAATGGATGTAACTATTTTGCCGTTCTAAAATAGGTTTTTTGAGTCTTGTAAGTTGAAAGACATGAACTCATAATGCTTTCCTGCTTTCCTCTTCTTCTAAATAGAAGTTACTGCTATTGCAAGATACTTGCCTTGTTACCCAAAACATCAACCTGCATCTGGTTGCATTCCACTGAACTCAGTCAGACCCTTCACAGTTACTTCACCTGTTATCAGCATCATTTCCATTCAGCACAGCTATGCTTGCAGAAACGAAATGACCTTCCCGACACTTTCCAGGGAATGGCAAAAAAAGAACTTTTGTAATGGTTCCCAGCCAATTATTCTACTAATAAAAAGTGAAAATTGAGGAAAGAAAAATTAAGCAGAGAGCTTCCAGACAAGAACTGTCCAAACTAAGACCTAGGAAGTGGATGTTGATGATTTGGAGAAGCTAATGACCAACTAATAAGAGTGAAGTGCTCTATGATTGTTTCATGTTACTGCTATGTGAATTTTAGTCTGAAAGAAAATATTTTTTAAACTAAATGATATTATAATTGGGAAAACTAATATATGATTATTTTTTTTTGCAAGTATTTGATGCAACTAGTATGGGAAAGCCTAACACATAGTAAGATTGGTGATACTTCTTGAGGGAGGCATCCCATGAAAAATGGATTTGATTTACTAACCGTATCTTTAAAGGAGAATTACAGTGAAGGTTTTCAGATACTGCTGATTTCTTTCTCAATTGTTTACTTGGACTGGAAAGAGCTGTGTACTTGACCCACTGCTGAACTCCAGGATTTAGCTTCAGCTGACTTCACGAAAGTGCTTCTGTACAATGGGCTCCTGTTCATGCCTGAGGTCTTGCTACTTTTGTTGTCACCACACCAGCAGACTTAAAACGCTAATGATTTTGTTGTTACAAAAATATCCCAGGTAGTAGGGAAAGAAGCATATTTTGGTTCTTCAGATGCCAGGACTGAAAGAAAAATATATTTTGTTGCCCCAAAATTTCTCTTAATCATAGCAATACATCACAAACACTTGCTGTTTATTCTGCAGTTCAGTCTTCTGTTGCAAGAGTAACTCAGAGAGAGACTAGGGAAAATGACATGTGAAAGGGGAGAAGAGGAAAAATATAACAGCCATGCATAAAGGATTTTTTTCTGAAAAACATTTGATTGTACTTTTGCTTAGGGCAAAAAGAAAGACATTGCTGTTTAATGTCTTGCAGACAGGCAGTATGCTAAAATCAACCTAATGCCACTGAAGCTGAGGTCAAAATGTTTTTTTTTCATTATTGCAATACTCTGCTTCTAATAGGAATCCAAAGAACTTAAAGTCCCTTTTGTTTAAGGGAAGCAGTGTGGATGGCATCTCCAAAACATAATGTGCTATCCTAAATGACAAGTAGAAGGCAACAAGTGAAACACGCATTTCCATCTTGTCTCTTGTTTGGAAGATCAGGTGTTCCTTACACAACTGGAGATCAATTTTATTCATTATTACTTCCTGATTTGCATTAACTGCAATAACTTGATTAATCTGAACCATTAGAGTGAAAGGTTGGCTGTTGTGAGGGATAATTGTAGATGTTGATTCACTGGGCCTATTTGAGAAGTAAACTGGCTGAGCCATTTAATGAGGTTTTCCTGGAATATGTACACATTTCAAATAATTAAAATCAAATTGAATCTGAATCCCATGTAATTACAACTGAATTTATTTGATTACGTTCCCTACCAAGGACGATAGATACAAAAGGTTTCAGTAATTTTAAAGCTTCTTGCAGTTTGTAAATATTATGTCTCTGTTAATTGTCAGGTTTGAAGAGTTAATGACATCGGAAGTACTTCTGGAGCACTTATGTCATCTTTCATCATAGTTTCCAGCAGTATCCACTTAATTGCAGCTCCCATTTTTCCTTTTCTAAGGACGGTTGTGTGAACAGGTTTGTGGAAACTTAGCACCCTGTGACTATAGACTGGGGATGGACCAGAAGTGGAGCAGGTTTTGACTCTTCCATTCAAGCCCTTAAAAGAATTTTCAGTAAATATTTTCCTTGACATTCAATAAATCACTGTTTGCTTATAAAAGTGAAAGCTGAACATAGAAGAAAATGTAGCAGCCTCCTAGACCATTTATGTATTTGTGATTATTTCTGTGGTGCTCCTTATAGAATCATAGAATAGAATCAGTCAGGGTTGGAAGGGACCACAAGGATCATCTAGTTCCAACCCCCCTGCCACGGGCAGGGACACCCCACACTAGATCAGGCTGGCCAGAGCCTCATCCAGCCTGGTCATAAACACCTCCAGGGATGGGGCCTCAACCACCTCCCTCCAGGGCTTCACCACTCTCACGGTGAAGAACTTCCTCCTCACGTCCAGCCTGAATCTCCCTACCTCCAGCTTCATTCCATTCCCCCTAGTCCTAGCACTACCTGATAATCTTGAGAAGTCCCTCCCCAGCCTTCTTGTACCCTGCCTTCAGATACTGGAAGGCCACAATAGAATCATAGGGCCACAATAGAATCATTCCTGTTCATAATGGAATGTATAGAACCAAATAAGCCAGCAATAAAAGAAGGTTCTCTGTTTAAAAACAAGAAGTTGTTAATTGCTGTTAAACTAGTGTGAATTGCTGGTTAAATTAGTGTGAATGTGTAAACTTTGAAAATCTGTCCTCTGCTGTTTGTTGGACTGGACCCACAATAATAAATAGCTCAACAAAGTGATATTCAAAGTAAATCTTTAGGATAATGCAGAATAGGCTGTCAGAGTGTCTCCTGGAGAACGTCTAACTGAAGTTTATGAACAGATTTTTGTTAAGTGTTCCTAAGTAAAGTATGCATCTATTATCTATTTCAGAAGTTAAAAAAAATACTGCATTAAGATCACGAAGATTGCTTTTCATAGTGATGGATATACTCAGTCAGTAACACTTAGATAAAAAGAAAATACAATCATAAGTTCTTGTAAAAGTAACACTAATTCTCTGAGATACCATTTTCTTAACTGCAGAAATATTTTACAGCAGTCCAAATATTTAAGCAAAACTGTCCAGCAGCATTCTTTTAATTATATTCATGGGAATTCTTTGCTATTTTTTTTCCTTTAATTAAATTATGTTCATCTCAAAATTCAGGGTAGCTCAGGGTTTGAGTAAATTAAATCTGCCTATCATGTCTGTGGCAGTATCAGCACTAGACAATAATCTAGCACAAGAACTGAGCTTCTGTAGAGATTTAAAAATAGGGCACCAAAGAGGAAGCCCTGGAGCCAAATAGATAATGTACACCTGTAATGCTGTACCTAAACATTCAATCAAAATAGCAGTGAAGCTCTACAGTAGTGAAGGTAGAGTCAAAAGATTCTTCTTTTAAAATAAAAAAAGCCCCACACATTTCCCAAGACTGCTCAAACGCCACAAGACTTGGACCTTGTAGTGTCTTTCCTCACCTCTTTGAAAGTACAGTTAGGCACATCTTTAACACTGCAGATGCTGTGTATTGGTGAATTTTGGAGTTAGTATTTTCAGTAGTCTTTGTGTGAATCTAGCTATTCAGTTGTCCTGCGCTAGCTTTGAACATTTTCTCACTGAAGAAATTGGAGGATTTGTTTCTGAACTCTACTAAGACTTGTGTTCTAAGAGGTGGCCTCAATTAGGCAATTATTTTTTAAACACAGACATGTGGCTTGCTCTGTCTGTCATTCCTGTTGTATTGTGGGAACAGAGTGGCTGGAGAGCGGCCAGACAGAAAGGGATCTGAGGGAACTGGTCAACAGCTAGCTGAGTGTGAGCCAGCAGTGTGCCCAGGTGGCCAAGAAGGCCAGTGGTATCCTGGCCTGTATCAGGAATAGTGTGGCCAGCAGGAGCAGGGAAGTCATTGTGCCCCTGTGCTGAGCACTGGTTAGGCCACACCTTGAGTTCTGTGTCCAGTTCTGGGCCCCTCAGTTTAGGAAGGATGTTGAGTTGCTGAAAGGTGTCTAGAGAAGTGCAGCAAACTGGTGAGGGGTCTGGAGTACAAGCCCTATGGGGAGAGGCTGGGATTGCTTAGCCTGGAGAAGAGGAGGCTCAGGGAAGACCTTACTGCTGTCTACAACTACCTGAGAGGAGGTTGTAGCCAGGTGGGGGTTGGTCTGTTCTCCCAGGCAACCTGTGTCAGAACAAGAGGACACAGTCTCAAGCTGTGCCAGGGGAGGTTTAGGCTGGATGTTAGGAAGAAATTCTTCACTGGAAGAGTGATTTGCCATTGGAATGGGCTGTCTGTGGGGGTGGTGAAGTCACTGTCCCTGGAAGTGTTTAAAATAAGACTGGACAAAACACTTGGTGCGATGGTTTAGTTGGTTAGATGGTGTTGGATGATAGGTTGGACCTCACGATCTTGAAGGTCTTTTCCAACCTGGTTAATTCTGTGATTCTGTGTTTCTATGAAATACAATGACCTAAATGCAGGCACACTCACCAGGAAAAGAAAAAAATAACAAAAAGAGAGTTGGTTTAGTGTAATTAAATCCACTTTTAATCTGCATGGATTTTCATTTCAAGTAAAGCACTACTTCTGACTGCATTTTCCTGTAAATATTTGTACATAGGGTGGATGGCAGAATTGTGTCCCGCCACGGGAAGGTGTGCTTTCTTACTCTGTTGGGCACAGATACCTCCTGAAAACAGAAAAGTGACAAAAGTAGTTAAAGCAAAGTCTTGTTTGCTTATATTACTGTCTATATGCAAGTGGTAGTGAAAATTGCTCAGAAGCTGATTTCATCATGCTTGGAGAATGGTACCATTTCAGCAGTAGGTGAAAGAAGCATTGGCTGTTGGTGGTACAATCTTCTGAGAAGATCATCTGAGAGTGATTTGTTCTATTTTTTTTTTGTTTATTTTCTTAATAGGCCACTTTTATTCCCAGGTTATTGCATTGCTGGTTGTGATTCACAGTTCTGTCCAAATGTCAAATTCATCTTAGAGAAGTGAAGTGCTGCTGGCCTTGTGTTTATAGTTCATAAAAGTTTGGCTTTCATTTGTTTATATACCTGGCATTTTATCTTAATTTTATGCAACGTGTGGGCAGAAATACATAAAGTTTATGTGAGCTGACCATTCATTAGTGTATATATACTTATAAGTGTTGTAATTCAGTTTAATCTGTGCAATCTACACGGCTTGAAAACCTCAAGGAAAGTTTTGCATCCCAAAGTAAACACAAATAAAAAATCCATATACCTTTTCCCATGCTATTTGAAAAAGAAAGATTAACAGTTGGAACTGGCATTTCTTAGCAAGGTTTAAGTTCAACTTCCATAACCTGAATAGATTGCAGCTTTAAAAACAGTTTTCTTCAAAATCAGCCTTTCACATTTACAGTACTCTCAGATTTATATATTGCTCTGCTTTCATGTAGCATGGATAGTAATTTTTTTTTAAAACTAGGTTTTATGTATGCTTTCCCAATGTTTATTTATGTTGGTATTTCTGCATTAATTTCTATGGATACTGTATGTGATACTTTCCTCTTGAGCGTTACTAGAAAGGGGACTTGCACACAACAATTTGTTAGGTGACCTGCTTCAGTTTTCTTTCCACATCTGAAATTTCCACAAAATCTTATTTCAGTGTGATTAATCTAAGTTTGCATTACTTCCCTAAAGTGTTTCTGTTAAGGATATAAGTACTTGGCATTGTGCTGGAGTTTATATGAAAATCCTCTCCCAGCAGGCTGCTAGTATCAAAGCTAATTTCAAGTCAAGATTTCCTGTTGGAGAGGAATGTGTAAGCTCTGGGTCTGACTCTTTGAACAGAAGAGCCTTTCAGATTGCCTCTTTGTAACTGGTAATCCTGTAAAATTTTAACTCAATTCAAAGTTTTTTTTCCTACCAAGTGCCATCTACACCATTTATCACCTTATATCCTCACTAGCTTGAGTTGATTTTTTTAAAAAACTCTGAAACAGGCAGTTTCATACCTCACTGGGTAGAGTGGGGTGTCTTACTCTCCACTGACCATAATCCATGATCCTGCCTTGAGGTTTTGACCTGCTGTAAATAACACAGCCTTTGAAAAATCTCTGTTTGATAAGGAATCTGAACTCATGATGCCAGTTGCTAGTCTTCATCCAGTAGTATGTAGTAGGGACAGCCCCAGGTTTATGTAAAGCATGTAAAGCCCAGTCACACCAGTATACCTAAAGCAGGTGAAGCTCAGTTACACCAGTATCTGGCATTCCTAGGGAGTGAAGAAGGATGGTGCTTACACCCCCCAGCCCCCAATTAGACATCCAGTTTTGATGACTGAACTATGGTTTTCGGTAATCTAGCAGAAATGTAGAGACATGCATGAGTTTTGAGTGCTCTGAATTTGTATCTTAAGTTAGATTCCACGAATAACACAATATAAGGGATGCCTCTGTCTGACAGTGCTAAAGACCAGGCACACTTACAGGATATTTTGATAGATAACTACCTTCCTGTTCTGGTTTTATGTTTTTCTTCATGGAATCTGAGTGATTTCTCAACTGAAAACAAACTCTCAGGAGTAATACTCCAGCAAAAATGCTGAGTATGCCCACATATAATAAATAGGTCTGTAAGTATTCTAGCAACTAAAACTCTTGGTGCATCTCATATCCATCCATAGCTTTTCCTCCCTCTGTGGAATGTCTGGCTCGTTGCTGCAACTTGGTCGTCTTTGTAAACAGCCAGTCATGCATGCATGCGTCTGAGTTTATGATGATTGTCAGGCTCATTTGCAAATGTAGTGGGTAAAAGAAAAATAATCCAAACTTTGTAAGAAATCTGCTTTTCTATAAATCAACTTCCCTTACATTTTTAATGTACATTTCTCCCATACTGTGATTGTATCTGTAGTTGTACTAAGACAAATGAATAACTAGGTCTTATTTTTCAGCCCTTAATGCTCCCTGACACTCAGGTCCTCTAGTTTGTATTTGTCTGTGTATTGTTTGTAAGCAGGCCTTTAAAACAACTCTCTTAACAACAGCAGCCTCTGATAAATAGTTAATAAAATAAGTAAGTGATTGTGTACATTTTAAGTTAGCAACAGTTTTTTCTCTCTCTCATTTTCATCAGTAATGCCTTGATAGATTTGCTCCCTAATGAGTTCAAAATCCAGAAGCTTTCCACTTGCTCAGAGATGTGGATATTATCTATAAAATCAAGATGCACTTTCTCAAATATTAAAAGATTTGTCTTGAGCAAACAGTTAGGAGTCAAATGCTGGAAGTGATCACACCACCAGGTGTAGATTTGTCTCTCTTCTTCCCCCTGGACTGTTTTTCATTTGGAGATGCATCAGTGTAAATATCAAAATAGAAAAGCTTGTGTTTTACAGAGGAATGTGGCCTTTATTGTAAAACGAGTTCCCATATTCCTTCAGCAATTCCAGGTATGGATGGATTTACAGGTTTTACATTTTCCAACAGTAAGTTTGTTATTCTAGCAGGTTTAGTTTATGCTATTTGCAGGCCAAGTGGTTTTTCAGAATGTACAATGTACTTAGTGGCACGAAGAGTGAATGAGGGTTAAAAATGATGGAGATTAAGGAAATACACTACACTTCCTTTTAGTAATCTGAAAATACTTTGAAATGAATCATTAGCAATGAGTTTAAAAAGATACAAAAATACTGTACTAGCACTTGGCTAGTAAAGAGACTGTCAGCATCTTTATTTTTATAATAATCTTGAAATAAAGGTGGTGCTGTTTGGAAGACACTAACAAACCAGGCAAATATAGATAGTTTAAAAATTACTATTATAGCAGTTATTTTAAAAATAAAGTGAAGGTGGATGATCTAAAATGATTCTGTTTCATTTTAGCTTCATTTTACAGTCAATGCCAATATTAGATTTTCTGCAAGATGACATCACTTGCATTTGTGTCAAGTAGGATGCCTCTGCTGTGAAGGTAAATGCCAGATCTACTCCATCAGCGCTGTGCTGGTGTGCAAAACCAGCAGTGGATGCAATTTTCTAGCTGGGATATGAGTTCTACTCTCTTGCTTTATTCTTCTTTCTGCCTCCTATTGCCTGCCATCTATCTAAAGCTAACTAAGCCAGCAATGACTGTGTTTTGCAAAGTACTCACAGCTCCCATGGTGGGAGGTTTGGCCTACCCTAGTTTCTGTCAGCCAGAGTGCATCCTGTGTGCCTTTGCCCAGCTGTTCTGGCAGCAAGAGGACACAACACTGATTTGGGCTCTCGTGGTCACATCTGCAATAAACATCTTTTTCCCTTGTAGCTGCAGAACATCAAAATATGAGTGAATTTTTATAATCACATTATAAAGCATAGCTTAACTTTGTAACCAAGCAAGCAGGAGTCTTGCATGTCTCCCATACCCACAGTTATATTGCTTGTGTCCACCTGGGTGAGAGTCCTGCCTTTCTGCCTGGACAGCTGTGGATACAAAAGGACCTGATGTAGCTTCTTCTCACATTAATAGAGTCCCCTGTCATGGACATAATTTCCTGCTGTATATAGCATTTTGGCTCATGATGAAGGTAAACTGTTCTTTCTTTCTGAAGAACAAATGGAATTTTTAAAGCTTTGGTACTGTGAGATACTGCTGTTCAGCTCTTGCCCTGCATTCCCATCATGTCCAACTCAGCCTCTCTTTCATGTATCATCCTGGCTTTCTTTGCTGTTTTTCCTGCCCTTTTCCCCTCCTGGACATGGATATCTAAATTGGTTTTTCAGAAATTGGTCTCCTACATTGTAATGGTGCATTATAAGATAATGATTGTTTTCTTTCAACTTTTTATAATATTTAATTAAGGATTCAAAAGGATCTTTTCTTTGTGTTGATTCTTGCTTAGAGGGGGAAGAAGTCCCTCAGGAGAACTACTAAATTATTTCTTACTAAGGCAGGCTTGTGAGGCTTTGTTTCCACCAGATTAGCTAAAATACATGCTGTCTGTTCACTTAAGTCACAAAGGCCCTGATTCTCAGAAGTGAACTGTTAAGTTCAGTGGAATGCCTTCTGCCCCAAGTTTCTCAGTTTTGAATTCATGCCCATACAGTCTGATGCTAGTAGACACAGTAGTTTTCAGAGTAATGTACTTTTCTTGCATTCCACTGGCAGAAATGCAGAATCTTGCAAAATGCTAAGCTTGTGTTATGGGTATTTCCCAAGGTTTTCATAGTAGACCTTTGTGTCCCTTATGTGTTCTGTGAGTCCAGGAAAAAAAGTACTTCACTGGCTCATGACAAGAGTTGTTCTTGCCAATTTCAGGGATATTAAAATATGTCTATATTCCTAAGGTCATCTTCCACTTTCATAGCAGCACAAATTGCATAGATACAATAACAGTTTATAGTAAATGAGCTAACAGTATTACATCTAATGTTCATTTCTGAAGCTAGAAATGTAGGCTCTGTATATTATGTTTCCTGTTTCTTGCCTGAACTTTTGCCTAGTGAATGTACCAACCTTTTTGTTTTTCTCTGCAGTGATGCTTTTCACAGGTTGAAAAGGTTGAGGATCTGTTCCCTGAAATGGCAATCCCTGAAACTTTTTATGTAGCTGAGCCTATTTGGTTCATATTCCAAAGGATAATGGATCTACTGTTTGGGTGCATGAAAGCCAATTAAAATTGTGCCTTCATGAATTTATTCTGAATACTGCTTCTGAAAGGTGAAAACACTGGAACTAAAGTCTTCATGGCAAGGATTTATATTTCTCTAAACTTTCTTGTTATCTTAGACCTGATCACAGAAGCAGCCCTCATCACAGTATCACAGTATAACTAAGGTTGGAAGAGACCCCAAGGATCATCAAGTCCAACCTGTCCCAACAGACCTCACAACTAGACCATGGCACCAAGTGCCACGTCCAATCTCCCCTTGAACACCTCCAGGGACGGCGACTCCACCACCTCCCTGGGCAGCACATTCCAATGACGAACGACTCGCTCAGTGAAGAACTTTTTCCTCACCTCGAGTCTAAACCTCCCCTGGCACAGCTTGAGACTGTGTCCCCTCATCTTGAAAGGAGAGAGAGAGAGAGTTAATATTTGTCCATTCTTTCTGTGTCTGATGAATGTTTGATTAATGCTTCACTAGTATTTATTATTGTCGTAAAGCTGTTGAAACAGAAACTGTTAAATCAGTTTTCAGAGGGAAGTCTGAAACAAAGCCACAAAGGTAGTCTGTAACAGTGTGAAGCCTTGAAGAAGGCCTTATCAAGTCCTAGACCCATAATGTCAACCACTGGATCTTATTTTCTAAAGCAATGATCTGTGTTGATTTTGTTCTCCTTTTTAGGTGCTGTGGAAAAGTAAATCCTAAATAGTCACATTAAATATTTTTAGAGAGGAAAAATATCCCTATAGAAAAGACTGATGAGCTTTCCAATAAATACTGCTTTTATGAACGACGTAACCTTTGTTTCATTTTAGTCATGTCCCATGAGAAGTAAACAGAGTAATGTTCAACTAGTGCATTATTTAGAGATTTCTGGAGTACATTTTGAAAGTCTCATACAGAGCTCTGTCCACAGGATTCCCATTAAACACAATAGGAGCTGCATGGCTGAAGTCCTGCAGAGCAGTTTGAAAATGCATCCCGTGCTGTGTTGAAGATAGATGATTAAAGAATGAGTGCTTGAACAGGGACGAGGGAGTGATGTTGTGATTCTCCATTTAGGGCTGTAGTTAGACTAAATATCCTTCTTAAATGATCTTCTGTTGGAGTCCTAATAGCTCTCCTGTTTCTTCAAAAGAAATACCAATGTGTTACAAATAATTAAACATTTGTACCTTAGAGATATCCTTTCACTTCACTGTATGCTAACCTATTTTATTGCCGTGCCAGTGACAAGTTTGGCATACATGTGTATTCTCATGTATTTCTTTCCTATTGCTCATACAATAACACAGAGGCATGAAAGTGTCACTGCCTTTTCTTTTTCCCCTTTCCCCTTTCCCCTTTCCCCTTTCCCCTTTCCCCTTTCCCCTTTCCCCTTTCCCCTTTCCCCTTTCCCCTTTCCCCTTTCCCCTTTCCCCTTTCCCCTTTCCCCTTTCCCCTTTCCCCTTTCCCCTTTCCCCTTTCCCCTTTCCCCTTTCCCCTTTCCCCTTTCCCCTTTCCCCTTTCCCCTTTCCCCTTTCCCCTTTCCCCTTTCCCCTTTCCTTTTTTTTCCTTCCCCTTCCACTTCCTCCTCTTCCTTTCATCTTGCATCTCATTTGCACATCACTAATCTTCCCTTCTTTTCTCTTCTCTTTGGCTTTTGCTGGGCTTGCACATGTAAGTTATAAATGACAAAATGTATCTAGGCCTTTCTTGATTGTTTTTGCTTCCAGTTCACAAATAGTTTAATTCAGACTTTCTTGCTCATTGCCATCAAAGCTGATGATGCTATATATGACACTATTCCAGCACTCTTTTGTGTGCATTGTCATGTGTTTTTATTGCCTCATTATCAACTGCTTGGTTGTAGAAGGACTGTCAATATAATTGTAGAGAGGCTACCACTACCTAATGATACAGGTAATTAAGCCCTTGGAGACCATTATTGTGACCATATATTACTTGTTTAGGCCATTTTGCTATGCTGCTAGGGTCTGGAAATCTACAATCAGTAAGCTTTCCTTCTTATGTCTCTGACATGATTTGTTTTTGTGGTTGTTTTCTAAACAACTGAAATTTAAGGCCTGAATAGTAATTACTTCTACATCCTAGGTTTCTTTGGTGCTGTTTATTGAATCTGTCCTCCAGAAGGGTGAAGTCCTTTTGAGCTGTGCGCCAGTAGAATAGGAGACTGTGTTGTTCCAGGGCAGTGCTGCAGGAAACCTGCATAGAAGGAAGCAATCCTTCAGGCTCAAGAGTATTCACTATCCTGGCACTCATTCCTGGTCTGCTTTGGGGAAAACCACATGGAAGCGTTTTTATTTTTGTATTTTTCATTCCCTAACTTGATAATTTGGAGACTAATATTTGGTTGTGTGTGGTTTGGTCACCCTTGTCATGTGAGATGGTCTTTGTGACACTGAAAGTGCATCATAGCTGATCATGAAGAGAAACTCTTGATCCTACCTGACTGACAAAGAACAGTCTCATGCCCTTCTTTTGTTATTGTAGCTTTTCTGAGCTGAAATTTGGAAACTGAAAAGACATTACTAAGAATCCATGTTGTCTTTAGAAGTACTATTAAGTGAATCTTAGTTGGGAAGAGCATCATGATTTCTTGCTATTCTTTGTGATTCTCTGAGGTGACCCATTTCAAGGGGACCCAAGTTTGAAGTGGGAAACTTTCCTGTCATGCTTGAGTCCTGTGTAGTTAACATTTGCAGGAGTTTAGCCTTTTGGCCTTTGCTGTTGGCTGTACACTATCAGGAAAGGGCTGTTGGTGTCATGTGCATTCGACTTTTGATGTAAGATTTAGGTTATTGAACCAAATTGGAAGTGGTTTCTTCAATGTTTA
This sequence comes from Dryobates pubescens, assembly GCF_014839835.1. Classification (NCBI taxonomy): domain Eukaryota; kingdom Metazoa; phylum Chordata; class Aves; order Piciformes; family Picidae; genus Dryobates; species Dryobates pubescens. The sequence goes on along the minus strand of NC_071613.1, from coordinate 48,381,088 downwards.
TTTTAGAATCACATTCGCTCCATTAGTATTTTTTTAAAGGCAAATAACATGTTAAGGGAAAAAGAATTGAAGAATTTAGTGCCTCTGAAGGCATCAGGTCATGTTTTGTGGTGTTTGATATAATGAAACTTTCTGAACAACTTCAATGGTGTGTATGCTTAGTAGTCACTAAATCAACCTTTCTGTACGGCAAAATATGCACGCTCAAGAGCCACTTAATCAGAAGAATTATGTACTGTAAGTGTTTTGCATATAAGTGTTTGACTGGGGAGTCAGAGGCTGAAAACAAATCATGATAATTTCTGCAGAAGGGGAAAAAAGTCTCTCCTCTTAGCTGCTGTCTGTACTCTGGACAGCTCAGGTGGGTGTTGACCACTGCACTTTGCAGTCTGAGCCTGAAACCTTTTTGATGGGCTGTGTAGCGTGAAAATGCGTAAGAACAGCTTGTTTACATTGTGCAGGGTTCAGCAAATGCTCGTTGATGACAGACTTCATTTTCCTCTTGCATTTCTCTTGTACCTACTTTAACTCCACAAAAGCTGCCTCCCTCCATATAGAATCTTGGCTATTTGTGTAAACACACAGAAATTTATGTAGCTATGTCAAGGTGGTCCTGGTACCACCTTGAAGCTGTGACTCAGAACTGAGCAAGAGCTTTTCAGTGTTGAGTGGCTTTACATTCCAGTAAATAAATTAAAGCAACAGCAGTTAGTTTGCATCAGAGTGCTTATATACAAAATTAATTACGTGTATTTGAGGGAGCTGGTAGACATATCTATTGATATGTATATGCATATGTATGTATTTGCAAACATGGGAAAGCAAATACCTGTTTCCAATGTTGAAAACAAGAAAAAAAAATGTGGAAATGGCATGATTTGAAATTAGAAATATTTTCAGTCTGATTGTGTGGTCATCTGCAGATTTTCTGATGCTTTTAGTTATGCTGAATCACTGTAACTGTTTCTGGTGTTTCTAGCATGAAGAGAGTTTGGACTTAGGAGCTTAGTTTATGCTGACATGAGAATTAGCTTTCTCTACACGTCTGGTTATAGTTAATGAAAATATCTCATGTCCTAAGGTCCCAAATGTGTAACATGCAAGTTGTAGGAGGAGCAGCAGTCTTTCCATTTGAAAAATCCTTTCAATTGCCTGTGGGAAGCTTTTCTGTGAGGCTTAGTCTTGGACTGTTTTTCATTTTTGCTCTCCATGCCTGTAACTTACAGACATTGCAAACTCGTTTATGGGACTGGTGATGGAAAGCACCCATGCAGTCCATATGGCATTTGTCTGTCTATTCAACACAGGAATAAACATTAGTACTGATTTCTGTTGCAGTTCAGAAACTTTTTGCTGTAGGTGTAAGCTTGATGAGTGAAATCTGTATGGCAGAAAGAACATTTCCAACGTTTCCTGGCTCAGATGGCAGTTAGTTTCAGAGAAATGTCAGGTCTGCCATTGCATGATAACAGAATTCAGACTTGTTTGGGAGCTGTGCTGAGGTCTTTCAAAACCTCACTTACACCTTGGAAATTGCTGGTGCTCAGTGGCTCAAATACTGTAAGTGTACTCAGCCATTCAATTCTGTGTAATTTTAAGGTGATGGTATGGTCTAATGGATAAAGCGCCTGGTTAGGTCATCTATTCAAAAGAAGAATCTTTCTTCAGTCTTGTAGGTAGAACTTGAGACCTGTTACATTCCAGCAGAGCCTTGCAATAGCTGCCCACATCATGTATAAGTTACTTCATTTTATATGCTACTCATCTTTAGATAGCTTGCCCTTCAGGCAACAGTTTGAGTATACTTTGAGTATGTTCTTGGAAGGGGAGTTTAGCATGGGTATGTGAAAAGAGCGAGTGTCACTGGGTTGAACTAGCGCCACAGAGCCTGTGACTGAGGAAGATTCCTGTTGGTGCTGCAGAAGGAGGGAGAATTTGCTGGAAGAGGAGAATTTCCCTTAGTATTTCTGGATTGATAAGCATTCATACTGATGAACAGAAAGAATAAAAATAAAATATATCTGTGGTTTTATTATTATAAAGGATATGATTACTTTCTTTTCAAACTGAAACATTAAGGGTGGATATTGTGCATTCTGTAAGCTTTGCCCAGCACACTGCTAAAAGGCATGTACCAATGTCATATCTTAAGCAGAACTGAAAATATGGAGAAAACCCCCAAGGGTTTAAAGCCCCACCACTTCCCATCTGTCAGTTCTCTTTTAAGTTTATCACATATGTGTTTTCACATCTCTCTTTGCTTTTTTAAATCCTTTTCCAATGTCTAAATTCTTTGGAGAAGCTTCTGCCTGTCTCTGGCTGCCTACCCACTCAAAGCAATGGCCTAACAGTGTGCTGCAGGGTCTCTGCAGCAGGTGCGCTGAGATCAGCAGGCTTAGACACAGCCCCAAGAAGAAGGGGATGCTTCTTCCTGGGGATCACCATGGCTTACTGAGGAGAGCAGAGGGTCTCCAGGCTGTCACTGTGGCTGGCAGGTCACTGCACAGCCTGGAGATGAGCCTGCAGATCAGTGGGATTGCTGAGGAAAGCAGGCAGACCTGTCTGGAGTTAAGGGAAACCCTTGGGACCAGAGGGGAGTAAGCAGAGTCTGAGGTTCAGAGCGCCACTAGTTTGAAACCAGGTAGAAGGACAGAAACCTCCTGCAAGCATGCAGTAAATGGGAACTCATGTTTGATGAGATTTTTGTGTTTCTTTTAAGTCTTGTGAAGCCACTGTGGTATTTTCCCTATTCAAAAAAGTTGAGTGCCTAATCTAAAATCTGATTTTTTCACTTTTTCAGGAGATGGGATTGTGTGTATTTGCTCTGAAGACTTTTGGTAGTTTGAGGAATTTGCTATAGGGAGAGAGTCTAACCTGACCCATTGCAGAGCTTTGAATGGAGTGGTGGGGGAAGTGAGGTGCAGGTAACCCCAAACTTGAAGTTTGAAACTATGTATGAGTAAGCAAACAAATTTATCTGGAAGCTGAGTCAGAGAGAATCTTTTTGTTTGGTTGGATTGTGGGTTTATGGAAAGACCTGGAAGGCTTGGACAGAGGCGCAGAAGTGTGCCTCCAAAGCCAGATGGATTGCTGTCTCCAAAGAAGCAACCATAGTCCAGCTGGTGAATATACCAGCTGGTTCCTGGGTGAACCATGAGCTGAAGAAACTGAGAAACCAAGTGGGAACTTGGTTCCTTGGTTCCTTTGTGATCAAGCAGTAGGGAGGGGTTGGACAGTTCAAGATGCTGAAACGCAGACCACTTCTGCAAGGAAGCTCTGACTGAAAAAATAGAATTCAAGAGACATAAGGCAGAGACTGCCCAAGAGAGAGGCAGAGAGCTCTCACAGATAGCAGCTGTCTCACAGGTAGCAGCTGGGTGAAAACACTCACCTGAGAATTTTGGTTACACAGGCCTAAATTAAGCTAATAATGGAGAAATATCTGTGCATTATATTTTTCTCCAAGACTTTAAAAATGTGGAGTATTGCACCTGCTGTACAGCATCAGAGGAAAGAAAAAGCTGAAATACAAACCTCAACCACTGCACTAAGATTCTATAGAAACTTCTGGACACACCTCTGTGAGCCTGTAAGTTAGTATCACGTTGACAGAATCCTTGTCACATGCGTTTGAAATAACCACCCACTACTGTCACCTCAGCTTGAGGGTGATGAAAAGGGAAGGTGATAGCTACCTAGCAAAAGGTAGCTGCCAGCCTGTGGAAATCTTGAAGGAAGTAGGTCAAAGGAGAAGGGATTGAAGCTGTCACATACCTTCTAGAGTGGGAGCAACTATGTGCTACCTGTCCCTGGAGGGACTGTCGTAAAAAGGGTTGTGTGGGATGTGGCTGAACAGAGCATGGGCTAAAGGGAGTATTCATTGCCTGTGCTAGGAGAATCAAAGAACAGGATTTTTGTCAAGGAAAAGTAGTTCTGTCAAAAAGAAAAAAAAAAGTGTGGGGAGATCAAACTTCTCCAAAGGATATTTAGTAAAAAGAAAACAGAGAAGAGAATGGGGTTTCCTCTGCAGTGAGACAGGACTTACACAGCGGAGTGGTTGCTCAGAGAAAATCCTTTTCACCTCCGAAGTTACTGTGGCAAACTGTGAAAGACACCTGTCTCAAGGAATGGAATCATTAAACCTGGCTGAAAGGGATCTGAAATAACTTTTTGGGAACTGAGCAATATATGGCAGAGTTAGGGGGCTGAGAGAACTCTTGTGCCTCCTTGAATTACTATATTCGAGGGAAGATAATTCCTGTATGGTGTTAAAATCTGTTCTTGGGGAAGACCTTAACATAATAGCCTGTGGCTTTGGTTCACTTGAAATGACAGAACTGGGAGAGGTACAAAGCAGGCAGGTTTTCTGACAATGTCCCAGCATTGCTAGGCAACAGCACAAAGGAGGTGACCATTTATGAAGATGATGATCCTGAAAAAATGGAAAGTCAGGAACCTAACTGCCTAGCAGGGATTTATCTACAGTCCCCAGCAGGGACATGTGCAGAGAAGGGCAACAAAGCTGGTGAGGAGTCTGGAGCACATGCCCTATGGGGAGAGGCTGAGAGAGCTGGGGTTGCTTAGCCTGGAGAAGAGGAGGCTCAGGGGAGACCTTATTGCTGTCTGCAACTACCTGAAGGGAGGTTGTAGCCAGGTGGGGGTTGGTCTCTTCTCCCAGGCAACCAGCACCAGAACAAGAGGACGCAGTCTCAAGCTGCACCAGGGGAGGTTTAGGCTAGATGTTAGGAAGAAGTTCTTCATAAAATGAGTGATTGGCCATTGGAATGGGCTGCCTGGGGAGGCAGTGGAATCACCACCACTGTAAGTGTTCAGGAAGAGTCTGGATGGGGCACTCAGTGCCATGGTGTAGTTGATTAGATGGTGGACTTGATGATCTTAAAGGTCTTTTCCAACCTGGTCTAGTCTGGTCTGGTCTACTCTACTCTACTGTACTCTATGCCTGGCCTTGTTGAAACCATGCTCTGGCATATGCCATGAGTTGCAGCAGCAAGGCTAGGCAAGGAAATGGAGCAACACAGCTGTCAGAAATATAGCAAGAAACTTACAAAAAAGTTTCCCTATATTTCAAGATTTGAGTTGCAGGAAAAGTATAGAAGGATCTTTCTTCTGCCATCTTGAATCCTTAAGCACTTGCCTTATGGACAGGGAACAACGTTTCCACCATTCCAGAGGTTCCTCTGCCCCCCTTGGCCAGAAACATACACAAATAAGACAATGTAAATATCAGTACCTTCCATGTGGATTGATTTCCTGGTATTCTCTCAACAGCACAGGACAAATCACTTTTTTTAAATGTAGGAATGACTAATTTTATTACAGGAGGAGTAACAGCAGGGACCTGTGGATCATAAATTCATGTCCTCATCTCTTGACTCTGCTGTGTAATTAATTCTACTAACTGCTCAGCTCTGGTTTAAACTTGCTGAAGTTTCTCATCTTGTTATTCTACCTGGCAGGCTGGTTCAGAGTTTCACTTTTTCAAATATTAAAAAACATCCTAATTTCAGCCTAAATGCATTTGTAGTCACTGTATTCCCATCTAATTTTGCCTTAGGTTGATGTATTTTTAGAATAGAATAGAATAGAATAGAATTAACCAGGTTGGAAGAGACCTTCGAGATCATCGTGTCCAACCTATCATCCGACACCACCTAATCAACTAAATCATACAACCAAGCATCCTGTCAAGCCTCGCCCTGAACACCCCCAGCGTCGGCGACCCCACCACCTCCTCAGGCAGCCCATTCCAATGGGCAATCACTCTCTCTGTGTAAAACTTCCTCCTAACCTCCAGCCTAAACCTCCCCTGACGCAGCCTGAGACTGTGTTCTCTTGTTCTGGTACTGGTTGCCTGGGAGAAGAGACCAACCTCTGCCTGTCTACAACCCCCCCTCAGGTAGTTGTAGAGAGCAATAAGGTCACCCCTGAGTCTCCTCTTCTCCAGACTAAGCAACCCCAGCTCCCTCAGTCTCTCCTCATAGGGCTTGTGCTCCAAGCCCCTCACCAACCTTGTTGCCCTTTTCTTTCCCATTTTATTTTTTCTCACTCATTCCTTTGTGGAATTCATACCCATGTAAGCTCTTGGTCTCTGAAATTTAGCAAGATAGGTTTAGTCTTTTCTCATGACACAGACTCTCAATTCCTCTAAGTCTCTTCCAACCTTAGTGATACTGTGATAATGTAAGCAACCTCAGCCCTATCTCTTCAGTGAATACTCTCTGAATGAGCTCCTCCTGAACACTGATGATTGTAATTGCAGATAATATTCCAGATGAAATCTTGACAGTGCTTTCCACAGTAGCATTAATATTTTATGTTCCTTAAACTCTCATATTCCATGAGCAGATTCTGGTTTCAGAGTGCCTCGATTCTACTGTTGTCTTGAGAAATTTTATCCTTCAATTAGGACTGGTGGAGGACTGTTTTTCCCTACTCTAAAGTGACTTTTTGTCGAGAAACTTGCAAGGCTTCTCTCAAACATGGATTTGATTTATTTTTCCCTTAAAGAAAATATTATTTTTTAAAAAAAATTAAAAGGAACACATCAGTTGTAAGAACACTTTGATTTTCTATTCAAATAATAGATGTAACAGAAAATGTAATGGTACTAAGTGATATGCTTCAGATGAAGAGATAGTAAATTGAGCACTAAAGAAAGGGGAAAATAAGTGTTCTTAAATAGCAATTGAAGAATGCAGACTCAGGAATGGTGAGCTTTAAAGACTGTTTTTGCAGATTATAACAGCTTGATAGTTACACAAGATGCACAGAATCCTTGACAAAACAATGTTTTTCGCATAGTCCAGCATGCTAGCAGAATACATGCATGGGGGGATAGCTAGTCTAGATGTAATCAGCAAGTGCGTGATGTTGAAGTGGGTCACCATATCACAGTATCACTAAGGTTGGAAGAGACCTCAAAGGTCATCGAGTCCAACCTGTCACCACAGACATCATGACTAGACCACGGCACCGAGTGCCACGTCCAGTCCCCTCTTGAACACCTCCAGGGACGGTGACTCCACCACCTCCCAGGGCAGCCCATTCCAATCACAAATGACTCTCTCGGTGAAGAACTTTCTCCTCACCTCGAGCCTAAACTTCCCTTGGTGCTGCTTGAGACTGTGTCCCCTTGTTCTAGTGCTGGTTGTCTGGGAGAAGAGACCAACCCCTTCCTGGCTACAACCACCTTTCAGGTAGTTGTAGAGAGCAATGAGGTCAACCCCTGAGCCTCCTCTTCTCCAGGTCCATCTAGGATATTAGAATCATGACCAAGAGAAGACAACCTTTTGTGATTACCAGAAGGTGGAAAAATACAGGTCAATGTGTAGAAATAGCCATTCATAAAGCTCCTAATTTTTCTGTTTCACTTCCAAAATTTACATATCATTTGGAAGCCTTGTTCAGGGAGCAAAATGTGGGGTTTCAAGTTAAGTTTATAGAGGCTAAACATTTTTTCCCATTCTTTAAAAGAATTTATACTGAATCCTTTTGTACTGTCATTGTGGAGAGTATTATAGATCAACTTTTCCATTAAGGTACCATTAATTCATGGTTCAAGAATTCTAATTTATAAGAAACAAGTCTCAATTGCCATGTTTGGTTAAGCAATCCTTCCTAAAAATGGGTAACTGGCATGTTAGTGAAGCAGCAGCAGCTTATAGCTTACTAGCTATCAGAGCTTTGCAGTAAACTTGACTGCAAGCATATTTCACCTCCTTGTTTGACAGAAACTTTCCTTTCAGATATTCCATGGGTACATAAAGCATATAAGATCCTCTCAGTGCTGGCTTTACAGTGATGTGACCACACACCCACGGTTTAGCTTTATGGCTGTCAACTCTTACAAACTCTTTATAGTAGCTACAAACAACAAAACAGGAAGTCTCAGCTATGTTTAACTGAGCTCTTCATCATCCTACAAAGATTTTTCTGTGCCATAGAAACCTGAGTGCTTCTGGGAGGTGTTTCTGATTGCCACATGACACTGGATACTCACCAAGTTCCTATGAGGCTTTTCAACAAGATAGGCATCTTGTCCAAAACCTACTGTCTGAATTTGACTGGAGATGAAATGACCTGTTCAGGTTTTTTTCTGAGCAAGTTAAATTGCTTATACTAATATGCATCTAGACTATCTTTTCCTTAATACTATTAGGCCTAAATTGGAAAAACCCTCTGATTTTAGTGGTAGATGAATCTATTCTTTCTCTGATATTTGTTTGTTTATTAATTTGTAAGAACTTTATGTAGGACTAGAGTTGGAACCACAATAATTAAGACTCCTATTATATCATTAATTTTAAAATGGAATGATGAGCAAGAGGTGAAGACTGCACAGGAATGTATGTTATGAACCAAAATCATTTGGTCTTTTGTGTAAAAGACGGCTGATTAAGGTCAGCCTATGAGCAGAAATGGTTCCAATCTGCAACTGAAAAACTACACCACTGTCTGCACTAGAGATTAGGGCTGGCTTGGTTTTAGTCACATTTGGTCAACAGATGGTCCAACTATTCTGTGGGCATTCTGGCAATGTAGAAGCCTGCACATCAATGACAAAAAGAGAAAAAATCCTCAAACACTATCACACAAATAAGTAAAATGTCAGTGTTCATCTGAGTAGAATGAACATCCAGCATCCGCCTCTGAAAACCAGCGTAGCTGGCTGACTTGAGAAAACATAACAAAACATCATATCATTGCTAAATTAGCCAATACCATTCATTCTGATAAGACTGAAAGAACAGAAAGACTCTGAGGCTTGTGTAAAAGATGATGTTGGCCTTTGGCCAGAGCTGTTAGCTAATATTTGCTGTCTCACTGGGTTGTTACCTTAGACATAAAAAAAAAATACACTCTGCGAATAACTCTTCTGCTCAATTGCATTGCCAAAGAATGGGACACAAAAATCATGTTTGCCTAAACACAGAGGAGATAAACAACAGCAGTTTCTGGTCTGATGTGCCTAGGAATAGTGGCTCTGTATTCAAGGTCACAATTTTAATGTACAATGTATCTAACAACATAGCTTAAGATACTCACTTTTCCTCTCCTGACTCCCTGTCACCCACACATCTGTACCCACAGCAGCTTTCCTTTCTCCAGCCCCTGTTCCAGCTGGGCTGTTTTTCCAACTATGTCAAGGGACTGAGACAGCTTAAAAGGAAAAGAACGGACAACATGAAAAGGGGGGACGATGGGGGAGAAAAACTGGTGTATCTGCACAGCTGCAGAAGCTGTACAAGGGTGAGGAGGTGGAGAGTGAGGAGAAGTGAGAGGACCTTTGGCTGGTGTTGTCACAGCATTTTTTGTGGTGAAACCCAGCATCTTTGTTGTGTCTATTGCTGCTTCTCTGGCTTTTGATCCCTTTCCTTTTCTTATCCAGACTCACAGAACTGAAACCAGATACAGTCACAGACTCTTTATTTGTGGTTGGCCATGGTGACATCTCCTAAGCCTCAGTGACATCTCCTAATCCCATGGGATTTAATTTGTGATCCATCTTCAATAGCACCAGTGTTTGTAGGTGGCTTCTGTAATTTGCAGCAATCTGAAGGAGCAGAACTCTGTTCTGTTCAGCCTCCATTCAGGAGGGTTAGCCTTATCAGTTTTAACATGCTTGATGAATGTGTGTAGATCAAAGACAACTTTTGATAGTGTTTATTAACACCTGAAATGGAAGTGCAAAGCTTTCTTCTTTCATTGATGGAACTGAAGCTGATTATGATTTCATGAGCCAGTAGTACCAGATTGTAGCCTACGCTTGCTTTTTACATCCCGTTGAAAGGGCAGAGAAGGGTGAATGTTCTCAGCAGCAATGCCTCTATAAACAAATGTACTGGCACACACTGCTGCACCTATAACGTAGAGAGTACATACTGGTAATGTGTTTGACAGTCTGTCTAAATTGCACAAACCTGACAATTGGCTAGAAATACAGCAGGTTGTGGGGTTTTTTAGTCTGACTCATTTTGTTCCTAAATGACAGTAATTTTAAGGTGGTGTTTGGTTATACTGTTGACAAGGTGATGTCTTTTGCACACATTCGGTTTTAATTTTTGTAACTGAGCTCCAGTTGGGTTTTAACAATGCAACTAATTACTGTGCATATTCCAAAGATAAAAGAATGCCCTTAATGTGTTATTCATAACATGGAGTATGAGAACATTACAAGGCCAGGATTGTCTTTAAATATTAATTTCAGGGTAGCCATGGATGCATTAGGCTCTTGGAAAGAACAGAAACTCTGTATGCAACTCTTATTTTTGTTTTTCCATACAGCTGACTTTTATAAATATTTTTATTGTCTAGAATGGAGGAGACAGTGAGAAATCTGCTGCAGAACCAAGGATCCCCAGGCCAGCACGGAGAGGGAACTGTCAATATCATGAAGGTCTATCAGGTATTGCTGACTTACTACCTGTTTTCTTGTGGTAGAAAAGTTCTTTAAAGCAAAAATCACACTATTATGAGAAATGTATCTGGCATTGTTTCCTCTTTTTGTTTATTAGTTATGAATATTTGTAAGTGGAGATTGGTGCCATCTACTTTTCCCCTAGGTGTTCTTTCACAAGAATTTAAGGGGTTTCATTTAATTGTTCAATATTGTCATTGTGTTACCTGTGGTGTTCTTCACAGTTAACAGGGGACAGGAAAATAAGTTTTGAAGGCTGTATTAAAACACTTAAAATCTTAAGTAGTATATTTCAGCATCTCTAAAAAGCATAGATGTTTCTGACATCTCAACCTTCAGATTGTGATGGGTAATTTATCCATTCATGTTCTTATTGGGGGTGAGGCATCCGTATCAAGCTCCAGAATTTCTTACTGCTCCATGTGGCAGGTGCACTTCATCATCCTCACTTCGGAGAGAGGGAGTGTTCAGGGCAGAATTTAGGAGAGCAAAGATGCTAGGCATTTTTCAAAAGGAACCAGGGGTGTTTATGCTGTTTACAAGACAGAGAGTTTTACATTTTCCTAATGGACTGGTGTATTCTGGAAGCAGTGACCCTGAGGTGGTGGAAAGCCTTCCTAAGTGTCTTGAAACAGGAATGAGAAACATCCTATTTAATAAGATATTCTGCACACATATTCCTAAAAAGAAAGCCCCACCTAATGAAGTCAGTCCTGTCCTGTATCTGTTTAAATAGAATGAGAATTCCTTATAAAGACATAAAATGCTGAAATAATATAATAAAGCCTATTCTAGATAGTAAACCTTTAGATAAAACACTTTTCAAAAATTGTGGTTCTATCAGTCCATTCTCGCAACTAATGGATCAAAAATTCAGCAATCTTGCTAAACAAAAATGTATATTAAGGAGCATTTATCACTGTAATTAAATTTTCATTTTAAGCTTGGATTGAAGGGAAACAAATCTTTTAGATTAACTTTCCAAAATAATAAATTTTTCCTGTTCTAATGATAGCCTGTAAAATTTAATTTCAGGACAAATTAAACATTTTGTTGAAGTTATAATAGAATATTGTGCTTTTAGAAAATGGTGATAAAAGCATCTGTATTTTACTCACTTGCCTTCTGGGATGCAAAGATGAAACTCAGTTCCCTTCCCTTGGTTTAGAATATAAGTCCATACTTCCTGTCACTCCTGCCACTATCCAGTGGGTATTCTGAATGGGTTTGATGTCAGTCTCTTCTTCAGGTGGATTATTTGTCTATCTGTTTAAGACAACTAGAATGATTTTTGTTATCTGCTTTTCCATATACATAAGGTAAGGTGGCACCACAGTTAGATTTTAGCTTCTTTGGGTTTTGGTATGCAGTCAACAAGAAAATCAGAAAACTACTTCAGTTTCTTTCTATCAAACTGGGCACTAAACAGGAAAAAAGTTAGCTTTTGAAATTTGGAATTTTGTATGCCACTTTCCTGGAGGGGAGATAAACCAGTCATTCCAATTTTGGTACTTGTGTATTTCCTCCATCTTTTATTTGTGATTAATTTTTGAGAAAAGAATTTGGTTATGGTTTTTTGTCTTTTCTCCTTTGGGGCCATACTAACATAGGCCTGTGATATTTTGTGCCAGCCAGAAGAATAATTTCTGTGGTTTGTTTTGTGTAAAATCTCTTTGGTTTACTTTCTGACCAATAAACAAACATAGAAGCTTCCTTATCTTCCTCTTCTTCCTTGTTCTTGGCAACGCTTTCATTCATGATTAATGTAATCCTGGGTTTTAGCCATTTTCATTTTTTCCTTATTACCAGTGTGTAATTTTCTTTGCTTATGAATTTCTTTTCCTAATTCATGACTTGGAAGCAGTGGTTTTCCCTTTCTTGGTGGAATGGTTAGGCTACTGTGTCATATACCAGTCTGTCTTTGGTAAAACAGGTCAAAAATGCAAAACGTTTCCATGAGCATTGTGCTTTTTCTGAACGTCTCTTTGACTCATTCATCCTCACATCTCTTTAGTTCACTTTTATGACAAACTTCAGATAGTTTGTTCTCTGGGAATTTCAAGGAATGGCTCTATTCATGTGCAAAGCAGTCCATTCCTGCCCTTGTATGGCTATCTGCCATGTAGGTCAGAGATGGTTCACTTGGGTGTGTTTGTTATTCAGACACATGGTACAAACTATGCAGTGTGATTTAGGCAACAGCTGCATGCAATAATAAAGGCTAATACCTGAAAAGCTCTTCTAAACAAGTAGCTGGCGAAGAATCTGTGATGTGAAATGTTTACCGAGTGTTTTTAACATTGAAAAGCTTATTAATGTGTTACTACAAACACTTTGTCTACATATAGGATAAATTTCATTGCAGAGACTGTGTCCAGGTTTGGCAAGAGGCATCCATATTGCAATAGAAGCATTTCATTTGTATCTTTCAAATGTATTCAGACAGTTTTGTTTGTTTGTCTTAATATATTTATAAGGGTGATTCACAACTGGCAATAGAAAGTGAATGCACAGCCTGGGTAATGTTTCTTAAGAACAATGGTATATTCAGGGTTTTGGGAACATGATAACTGTATCATCATCTGCTGTTTGTAACTGAAGTATAGATGTGAAGTAACGCATGGAAAAAAGATTTTTATGCTCTGAATTCCAATTGGTGTATCTATATTTTCTTACGCATATACAAAAATTATTGAATGTGTAAATGCTAACATTGTTTTGAAAGCTGTCCTCCACAATCAGTTACCTTATGGAGCACATTCTGAATCATACCTGTGCTCTGTGGTTACTGTTGTATGATCAGAACAATATTATCAGTACCCAGTGCAATAGAAGATGAGATTTTAGTGCAGTTTCATAACCATGTATTTCATAGCAAGTGACCTAGGTGATCTCTGGTGCCAGCATATATCCCACATTCTCTGACAGTATGGTTAGTTTTAGTGGGTGAAGCCTGGTCAAATTAATATCTGAGCAGTCATAAAAGATACCTCTGTGCAATAAACACTTTTGATCTATTGACCATTGTCTACATGTTTGTTTTCTGCAAATCTAATTATTGTTCTGGGATGTATGAAATTGAGATCTTATTATATTATCAATATGCCTGACTCCAGAATATATATTCTTGCTAATTAACATTAAATGTTGCATAGTGATCATGTTGGAAGAATAATAATAAGATGGAGCCCAGAGTGTGCAGTATTATTACAATATTGTGTTATGTCTTGTGGGGATTCTTACTTGAAACAAAATACTCTAACCCTTTCCATAGCGCTTGCTGCCCGATGACTATTTAATTTGCCGGATTTACAAACTGATGATGTGATTTCTTTAGGGTAAGTGAATTATGAAATGGGACTGTAAATAAAATTATCCTTTTATCATTTTACATAATAATAACTGAGGGAAGATGGATAATGAATGCTCACATAAATGTGGACTATAATATGTTTGATTTGAATTGCTATAAACCGTTTTATTTCTTGCTTAAAAGTTGATGTGATTAAAAGGGTTTAGTATGTAAGAGCTCATGATGTTTCCAACAAGCACTGTCCACCTAGAAGTAAGAACATACCAATACCTTGTATATTAATATTACTCTCATTCAAGACACAAGTAATTTTATATGAGGACAGCGATCCCCTGAAATAATTTTGTGAAGTACTTGAACTCAAGGCATTAAAACAAGTATACCACAGACTTCCCATCCTACATTCGTACTTACTTGGATACTTGTTTGGTACTTATTTTGGGTACCAAAACCTAAGAGTCTCTATTCCATTTGAACACAATACTGCATGTCTAGATAGAGTCTTACCTGACTGCAGGTCACTCAAAGACTTCCACGTTTTCTTTTTAACATCTTTTGACTTTCTGTCAGTGTACGGTGATCAAAATAGATGAAGAAGAGAGTTTGTTGTAAGTTCACAATTTGTTATAATTCTGGAATTGTCAATATGTGCAATAAAGCTCTGGACAGACACGGTGCAGTCACATCGGGGAGAAAGGACAATCTGCTGTGAGAAGCATTGTGTTTGGCAGACTGGATTTTGATTTTTGCATTTGCTACGAATTTCTCTATTTCTATGGACAAATTCACTTTGTCTTTCCATCTTTAGCTTTTGTCTGTAAAGAGAGGATAACAACATGTCATTTCATCTCAAGTATATTTGAAATGTCATTATATGTATGAGCTGCTGCTTCTGTGGTAACAGGAACTTTTGTAAGTGCTGATTCAGATAATGAAGAGATTTTTACTAAATCAAAAAGGCTTTTCATATTTTGTCCTAAACTTGGAAAAATGCTCACTTCCCTAAGGATAGTATTTAACATAGGAGTACTTTTAATAGAAAAGGAATCCATTTCAAAATGAAGCTTGCATGGTCTTCAGGCAGGGCTGACCTTTCTTGTATTAAAAAATATGGAACTGATGTTTTACAGTTGGGAACGTGAGCATTTTGATACATGAATTCCTATGAAAAACTTAGGGAAATAAGTTGTGATTGCAGGACTTGTAACCTTTCCAGAACTCCACCATGCTGCTTTGAGATTTGCACGCCAAATGAATACTGCTGTGGAGACCAAGCGTATTCTTTTGATCAGCAGGAACTGAAATCCTGGTTTGTAGACAGCTTGAAGACCACCTCATCTAATGTCACAGGCCCAGTCATGCCTCAGCATCTGTGTAAGTGCAAAGTGTCTCTGCTCACCAGCTGACATGATCTGACTACTTTTTACGGGAGGGATTTTTGTCATGCTGGGCAGTGCAGGTCTTCAGAGACTGACTACACAGATTCATAAGGGATGGGCTCTTCTCACCAAGTAAGAGCTGTGACTGTGGTGCATCTCTGTTGGGTTTTTTTCCTCACTCTTGAAAGGTGACAACATTTTGAGATGTAATGACTGCAGAAGAGATTTCTAAGGTTTCTGTGTGCATCATGGTAAGAATGGAACACAGCTCTATGATGGACATGTGTCCCATTTGCCAGTCGCTACCACCAGTGCAATCATCAGCTCGCAGCGTAGCTTCACAGGAGTGACTCTGTATGTAAGAATGTTCAGTTCCATTTCCTGCCTTCTTGCTGGATGTAAATACGTGGATATGTGCCTGCTGTATCCAAAAATATAGAAAAAAGATTTATCTGTAAAGACTCAGTACTGACAACTTCAATACAAAGATAAAATAGTTTCAGACCTGCAAGACTTCTAGTTCTCAGTCATGAAGTCTTGAGTGTTTCGCTAATTGCTTTCTGAAGCACGTATCAGAGAGGTGTGACTGCATAAGTGATATGAGCACATTTCAGGTGGTGTTGTTGCCAGATCAACCCAACTTTTTGTCTGCGTGCTTTGTGAGACTCAAATGTGGAACAGTTGTTGTGACTGTCACTTCTAATTTGCACAGCCGTTGGTGTCAACAGCTCTTTCATGAGAAGAAAAACTATCTATCAGCAATACAATTTTATTCTAACACAAAATTATACAAGCTTAATGTTCAGGCCATTGATATCTATAACATTTTGTAGATAGGGCATGGCCATGAATTGAAATAAAGACACTAGTCAAATTCCCTAGCTGAAATCCGCAGTGGATTTTTAATGCTAATTGCCATTGCAGAAAGAGGAAATATATCCTTAAAATTAAACTTATAGCTCTGGATTGGAAGTGCACACAGGAGAGTGAATCAACAAGGCCTCCTCAGCTTCTAAGGAGAGTATTATTAGGCAAAACTTAGCAGTTTAGTGTCTCCCAGAGAAGAACAGAAGGGAAGCCACCTGCACCCTTGGGAGCTCCGCTGGAAATCCTGGGCTGTCAAGGACAAAGGCATTTGCTGTTGGACAACTTTTCTGTAGAGAAAAATCTCAGGCCAGATTCATAACAACTAATTCTCTGTGGCTTTTATCCTGGTACATTTCCACCACTGTGCAAAGATTCTGATAACTTTTTATTCCCATATTTAACTAGATGGAGGTTGGATTCTTGCCCCCAAAGGAGAGTGATGGTGTGTCTCAGACACTGTTTATAATTACAGTTTCATTGCAAGGAACATATGTGCAAATAGTTCTCCCTTGTTGATTGTTCGTAACAAAGCAATGGAGTTCTCTTTAAGACAACAAAGTCTCCTAGCTGGAATGTGCCATCTGTGTGCCTGTTTCTCAGAAAACACAATGTTCTTTTCTTCCCAGAATCCTCTGCATAAAAACAGTAGCAAGAGGTGACGATTGACTCATTTGATGGTGCCATTATATATTGTACTGATCATAACTCCACATTTAGATTTTTCTTTTCCTGTCTCTTCCTTCTAGTTATTACTTTTTGAATGAATGCACAGAAATCAGCCCCTATACACCCCTGAAGCCTATACATATGAAACAGGCATAACAGAAATTCAGTGGCACTCTTTGGAAAGCAAGGTGATGATGTGGTTCACAGCCTAGAGTGTCATGGGTCATCCTAATACATATAGGGACTTCCCATTTATTCACAGCAGGTTGTCTGCAGCCTTAGTCTTGTCCTCAATGGTGCTCTGGTTGCCTTTTCTTGTAATTCCAGGGATGTATCTGAGAGAAAAGAGTATGGCTGTAACATACCTCTGCTGGGAAGTCTTAAGAGAGACTGGAATCATCTGGAGTTTATAGCAAATACCAGTTTTAAGATAATCTGTTTGCTGCTTGGAGAGAAGCCAGCATCTTTGTACATAAAACTCAACTTGTTGCTCTTTATCTGAATGTATTCCTCATACCGGTCAGACTGTGGCTACCAGCAGTGGGGGTGTGCTGGCACACAGGCTGAGGGCAGCCCACGCTTCGGCTGTGTGAGAATGTAAGCCTGCAGGGCTGCCATGACACGCTTCCCATGGGACCTGATGCCACTTCCAGCCCTACTTTGTTTCTCAGTAGAGCCATGAGATCCCTAGGGAGTTGTTGTCATCTCCCATCTGGCAACGGCTTTGAGAGCTCCCAGGTCTGTCATGTGTCTGCTGGCTCTTGACCAAGATTTTAATAAGAGGATCTTACCTATCTGTAGCCTATCCACATCCCTGTGTGGTTCCAGATGTGCTTTGTTGACCTGACAGAGCATTGCCCATCCTGCACTTGCATGGAAGAGGTTGGGCAAGAGGGTCTGGCAAGTAAATGAGAACCATTTTTATCTTTTGAATCCTTTGTGTTTTCCGAGTAAGGATAACGAGTAATAAATACAGTCCATTTACTGCAATCAGCTATCCAGTGACAGAATTGTTTGGACAGAAGACTTGAAAAAACAGTTTGTATTCTTTGATGTTCCAAGGCTGGGTCTATTATATACCCAAGTCACTTGCTCGCTCCCTGTTTCCACATCTTCGTGAAAGATACTGTTCATTCTGCATTTTGAACTGTAATTCACTTGTGTTTGCAAATCAGCAGAAAGCAATGCTTTTTTTTAGGTTTCAATAAGTTGGAAAAAACCCTACATTTTTGCCAATTTTCTAAGGAACAAAAAAAAAAAAATAAAGAGTTTATTTTGCTATAGTCACAAACATACTCACTTTGAAAATCATTTTAACAGAATAATGCACTTGCCAGTACACCAATATATTTATTTTGGAAAGAACATGCACTACAGAGCATGAAAACTTTTTTTAGTTTCTGTTAAGTATATTTCTTCTAAACCATAACAGCACATTTGAAAAGTTCAAGTCTTGATCTAGCCCAGAATGCTTGTTTCTACATGTTGTTTTTGTGTGAAGATACATTCTGAGCTTTTCAGAAGTTTTCCTGAATAGAATTAAATTTAGAATTAACCAGGTTGGAAAGGACCTTTGAGTCCTACCTATCATCCAACACTAATCAACTAAACCATGGCACCAAGCACCCCATCCAGTCTCTTCTTGAACACCTCCAGGGATGGTGACTCCACCACCTCCCCGGGCAGCCCATTCCAATGGCCAATCACTCTCTCTATGAAGAACTTCTTCCTAACATCCAGCCTAAACCTCCCCTGGTGCAGCTTGAGACTGTGTCCTCTTGTTCTGGTGCTGGTTGCCTGGGAGAAGAGACCAACCTCCACCTGGCTACGACCTCCCTTCAGGTAGTTGTAGAGAGCAATAAGGTCTCCTCTGAGCCTCCTCTTCTCCAGGCTAAGCAACCCCAGCTCTCTCAGCCTCTCCCCATAGGGCTTGTGCTCCAAACCCCTCCCCAGCTTTGTTGCCCTTCTCTGGACACATTCCAGCAACTGATCATAGAAGGAGATCAGGTTGGTCAGGCAGGACCTGCCCTTCCTAAATCCATGCTGGCTGGGCCTGATCCCTTGGCCATCCTGTAAGTACTGTGATTGCACTCAAGATGACCTGTTCCATAATCTTGCCTGGCACTGAGGTCAGGCTGACAGGTCTGTAATCCTCTGGCTTGTCCAACTGCCCCTTCTTGTGGATGGGCATCACGTTGGCCAGCTTCCAGTCATCTGGGACCTCTCCAGTGAGCCAGGACTGTTGAAAAATGATGGAGAGTGGCTTGGCCAGCTCATCTGCCAGCTCTCTCAGCACCTAGGGTGGATCCCATCCAGTCCCATAGACTTGTGGGGATACAAGCAGCTAAGGAGGTCTCTAACTACTTCCTCCTGGATCACAGGGGAGCTATACTGCTCCCTGACTCCATCTGCCAGCTCAGGAGTCCAGTTGTCTTTAAGACAATCTGTCCTGCTAATAAAATTTGAGGCAAGGAAGGTGTTAAATACCTCTGCCTTTTCCTCATCTGTTGTTACTATGTTCCCCTCCGTGTCCACCAAGGAGTGGAGGTTGTCCTTGCCCCTCCTCTTGCTAGTAATATATTTGTTGAAGGATTTTTTGTTGTCCTTCACAGCAGTGGCCAGTCTAAGCTCTAAATGGGCTTTTGCCTCTAATTTTTTTCCTGCATGACCTAGCAATGTCCTTAAGCATTCCGTGGGTTACCTCACCTTTCTTCCAAAGATGATACACCCTTGTTTTTTCCCTTAATTCACCCAGAACTTGATTGCCCAACCAGGCTGGCCTTCTACCCTGGTGGCTCTTCTAGATTGGTGAGACAAACCAACTAGTCCCTGACATTTGCCAAAAATTACCTGGTTACGTAATAACATAGAATCATAGAATCACAGAATTGTCACAGTTGGAAGGGACCCCAAGGATCATCCAGCTCCAACCCCACCACCATGGGCAGGGACACCCCACAACAGACCAGGCCACCCAGAGCCCCATCCAGCCTGGCCTTAAAAACCTCCAGGGATGGGGCCCTCCAACCACCTTCCTGGGCAGCCTGTTCCAGTGTCTCACCACCCTCATGGTGAACAACTTCTTTAACATCCAATGTGAAGTAACCCACTTCTAGTTTTGTTCCATTTCCCCTAGTCCTATCAGTAGCCAACACCCTAAAAAGTCCCTCACCAGCTTTCTTGTAGGCCCCCTTAAGATACTGGAAGGCCACAGTAAGATATCCTCGGAACCCTCTCCAAACTGAGTATCCCCAACTCTCTCAGTCTGTCTCCATAGGAGAGATGCTTCAGCTCTCTGCTCTTCTTCATGGCACTTCGCTGGGGGTGTTCAGGGCAAGGCTTGACAGGATGCTTGGTTGCATGGTTTAGTTGATTGGGTAGTGTTGGATGTTGGACACGATGATCTCGAAGGTCTCTTCCAACCTGGTTTATTCTATTCTATTCTATGGACATAATACTGATTTATTTTTTTTGTCTTAATCCCTGACCTCCTTAGATCAGCTTCTGCAATTGTGTTCATGGTGATAAATGGTTACTCTAATGCTGTGATTCCAAAATACTTGTTTATCTTCACGTATGTCCTTTAGAGTCTCTTTGTGGTATTGCCTGAGGAAACCATCAATGGGAAACCGGATCAACAAGTCTTAAGTACTAGAAGACTTTCTGGTGGCAAAAAAAAAAACCAAACAAAATTGCACTCAAAGTTTTCAATTTCATTAAAAAAGAGTAATTTGGCCTTCATCCAAGTAGTGAAAAGACTTTAAAAAAAACACCCAAAAAACCAAAAACCAACCACCAAAGTGCATCACTGCAAAACGAAGGAAAATGGTCTTATTTCTAGCAATTTAAACCCAGAGTAATTCTCTTGCCTTAATTGCTGTTACATAAAATGTTCTGAATTTAATTTTCTGAAAAGTGTGGCTTGTTTGTACTTCAGTCAAAGGTAGGTATTTTAATACTGTCAGTTCAGTCAAGTGTAGTCACTTTAATACTTGCAGACTCCTTCAGGAAAGTTTAAATGCTGCATATAAGTTTCTTGGGAGGAAAAATGATTAAATGTGCTACTATAACAAATCTCTAAGAAAAATATTGCATGAAAAATCTCGCTGCATATTCATCTCACAGTATCATGTCCATACTTATGAAGAAGGGACAGCTTAGCTTATAGAACAATTAGGGTTTTTTTCCTGCTGATAACCTTACTAGTCAGCTGAAGCCCCCATTTTGAAAAGGTACAACACACATGATGCACTTCTGCCACGCTGCCCTGACACCACTGCATCTGAAACCCTGTGTCTGGCTTCGAAGTGTCACCTCCAGAATGGTCAGTCTTTGATTTCTCTTCTGACAAAGTGCTGGAGGAGAGGGTGCTGTTGATAACATGAATGTCCATTCCTTTGAGCTAGGATGATGTCAAGAGCAATATTTGGGCACAAAATTAGAGTAGTTCACTTTGACACCCAGGACTGACATTCAGCTGGGGACCAGGAGACAAGAAACTCCATCTACACTGATCTCTTAAGTACACTTAATAGTGAACTTCACTGTGAAGTTTTTTACTTTTACAGCCTTTTTAAAACTGAACTTTTAAAAAGAAATAGATGCTTCTGATGCATGGAACCAGCCAATAAAACTGTCATCAGGAAATTTATTGGTGTTACTGCAGAACTGTTCAATAGGGATGATAGCTTGTACTAGTGAGAAGTGTTTCGAGTGAAGAATAGTATGTGGTACATTTAGATTGATATGTGCATGGTAGAAGGCTCATATCAGAAACATAAAGAAGGTACTCTGTTCTCTTATCCATCACACATATTTAATCTAGGGAACGTTACTGCTCACTCTGTTCAATTTTTAAGTGAAATCCAGAGATGAAAAAGAAGAATTTTTATGCTTTTCCTGACAATGGTAATGTTAAACTGGGAACAGTTTGGGATGTTACTGTAAAATGTTGTGATGTATGTGAATTCATTCCTTTTTTTTCCCTTCAATTTTGGTCAGCTTGTTCAGAACAAAAGTTGTTAGCTAAACAAAAATATATTATTATTACGCTTGCTGATGTGCTATGCAAAGCTATATTTTACTCTATCTTTCCACTGGGAGTAAATAAAGCAAGGGCAAACAGCTGAATATATAGAGAGCAGTAAGCAAGGTAAAGCAGAAGTCATATTTGTAGCCTTGTTCTGAGGGATCATTTATAATGCAGGCTAGTTGGGTGTAATTTTTTGTTTCAACGTGTTAACTTGTTTGCTCAGTTATGATTTTTTTCCAAACCTGAGTCATGGTGTTTAATGGGATTCCCATTAACAAGCAGAGAAAAATTTTTAATAGATGTTGCAGATGCAATTTGTTCAAGTCACAGTGGTATCAATGACTGCACCAAACATCTTGCAGAAAACACTTAATGAATTTGTCAGTCTTAATTCACATTGCTCTCACTTCACATTTAAGCATCTTCTCTATATCTCAGGTTTTGCCAAATGAAGTAGCTTCTAAAGGATATCAGAAGATACTGCTAAATTTCAAAGGGCATATTTAAGAGGGATTGAATCACAGTAAACAAGAGTTAATTATGATTCAGGGAAAAAAGGTCATGGTGGAGGGAGAAAAGAAGCAAGGTGCAACTGGAAAACAACTTTAACCTTGTTGGAATTTTAAGTCAGTAGTCCTTGGAGCAATTGCTGCTTTTTTTTTTCCCCCAGCTTGTGCAGTTAGATTGAGCTACTTGTGCATAGCTTGGGGCTGTTTTCTTCATGAAAGTATAGAGAAACCTTCATCTACAGTTTTTATCTACATAAACAGTCTGAAAATTCTCATTTCATATTTCTTGCTCACAGTGAAGAATAGCGATGAATACTAGGAGGTCTGCAGTGGAAATAACACTGAAAGTACATCTCTAAGAATATATCAAGACTGTAGAATGGCCTTGCCAAGAAAAAAACCCATTCAGTTTATTATAACATTGTCATGGTTTAACCTCAGCTGGCAATTAAGCACCATACAGCTGCTCACTCACTCCCCTAATGGGGAGAAGAGAATTGGAAGCATACAAGTGAGAAAACTCACATTTTGAGATAAGAACAATTTAGTAATTGAAACTTAATCAAATATAATGATGATAGTAATAGCAACAAAAAAAACCCAAGTTACTGTGAAAAGGAAAAGAACAAGGAGAGAGATATAAAACACAAGAAAGACAAGTGATGTAAATGAAAAAATTGCTCACCACAAATTGACCAATGCCCAGCCAATCCCCAGGCAGTGGCCTCCCTGCCAACTTTCCCCCTAGTTTATTGCTAAGCATGATGTCTGTGGTATAGAATATCCCTCTGGTCAGATGGGGTCAGCTGTCCCAGCTGTCTTCCCTCTAAACATCTTATGTCACCCCCAGACTACTCACTGGTGAGACAGAGTGAGAAGCAGAAAAGGCCTTGATGCTGTGTAAGTACTTCTCAGTAACAATGAAAACATTTCTGCATTTATCAACACTGTCTCCAGCACAAATTCAAAACACAACTCCATGCCAGCTACAGTGAAGAAAAGTAAATCCATCCAAAACTTGTTACCAGAAAGAAAATTAGCTGCATCCCAGCCCAATCCAGGACATACATAAACAATTCTCTATATTGATTTGTAAATGGCAATTTGGATCTGGAAGTTAAGAGTTTGCCTTTATTACAGCAGGAAAGAGTGTTAGAAATGCAGTATAGTATACTTGGCTCACCAAATTCAGTCACTGAAAGCTAAGATAACTGTTTATTAAATAGCTTAAATAGAAAGCCTTGTGGAAGCTCCTAAGACACCATGTTCTGAGATGGTGAGTTATCCACTTTGCTTGGGTTCCGTAATGATTGGATTCTTGGATGCCTGCTACCATTGCTTTTTTATATGATCTGTTAATAACTACATTGTGAATCATTTTGAGTATTTTTTCTCAAATAAGTGGTTATGAGCAATCAAGCACCATTTAATTATGTATCCTACATGTATTTTATTCTTGGGTTAAATGTGTGATTAAAGTATGTTTTTGGAAAATTGCAGGCATGACTCTCAGAAGAATTAGAATTTGTAACAGTTATAAAACCAGTGCTCCCATACATTTCAGAAGCTGGAGAATTAACAGGAACTCAGAGAAGAAAACCCCACTCAGGCATCACAATCTGACACTCAAAATCGAAATAGAGATTGTTTGTATCTGAGAGATCTTTACCATACTTCACTTCTCTGAAGGACTTGTGTTCATCACATGAAAATGATCTTTAGCTTCTATAAGCAAAGATGTCATCTCTACTTATTACTTGCCAGTTTCCAGACAAGCAATTCATGTCATCCATTTTATTGGGAAAATCAGCATTTCAAAGATCTTGATCTTTTTGTAATTCTTGCTTGGTTCAATCAGAATTATGTCACACGTCCTGTTGAAATATTGCTGCTCATAATCATTACTGTAGAGTCCAGGTCCAGTTATATCAAGATTAGATTATGTTATGATGTATTATTATAGCCACTTGCCAGTGAACTTTGCAATGTCTTTGTGATTCAGGAGCCTCCCTGGGTAACATTTTCTAGTGACCAACTGCCCTCATATTTGGAAAAAACCCTGCAATTAGATTTGCAAAATCTAATTGTAATAGCTCATATTCCAAGCTGTGTCCATTGTATGTGGTCTTTTCATGTGCCACTTCCCAGAAGAGTCTGGCTCCACTCTCTTCCCTGACACATGTATCTACCTATACATTTGGATACCAGCTCCTGCTGGTGCAGAACTTCGTATTTCCCTTTGTTGAGAGCTGTGGCTGTTGCTATGCTGCTGGTGATTCTGTCTGGCTTCCTCCTATGGAGGCATGTGTGCTTGTTAATGGTGTTTATGATCTCTGTTTTCTTAAAGCATCTTCCTTGAGTAGGTAGTTCTGCATCATCAAAATTGGAACACGAGTTACTTGGGAGCTATACAATCAGTTAATGTCATCTATTTGTTGTTACTACCAGAGAATTGCCCTTACTGCAATTAGTGCCTAATCATGGTTTTCACTGTAAAGAAAGAAAATCTGGAATATATTTTTGCTAGCTATGTTGGGTTTTTTTCCCCCTTTTGTGTTAGCTTTGTGTTTCTCTTCTTGGTTTGAAATGTCATAGTTACAAATGTTTTTAAATGAGCTCCTTTTTTTCAGTATTTTTTTTCTTTGTGTGTGGTGTAATTTCTAAAAAGCATCTTGAGAAGGAAGAAAGGGCAAAGAGCAGTCAGCTGATCTTACTACCAATAAAACCTTACATAATAATAATGGTTAAGAAATACCAGGCTAAGTGTCCCTATGACATTTCTGTTCCTTGAAAAGGTGACAAGACCTAGAAGGCATTCCAGTGACTAAGTCTGAGTGCAGAGGGACAGCAGCCTCTTGCCTTTCCTTAGGGTGAAGGAGGAGGCAATTTCTGAAATAGGCAGTTTGGTCTCTTATCTTTTGAAAGCTTCCATATGATCTTTTCTATCACTATAGTTACTGCTTTTGTTTATAAACAGTGAAAGCACTTTCTTGGTAAGTGTTCTGAAAGGTAGGTGAAGGGGAAAAGACTTACTTTGTATTCTACATATTTATTTATGTTCTACAAATTCCACTAAATTATCCTTTAGAATTTCAGGTGGATTTCCTGCTTTCTTTGTGTCTTATTCTTACTTTTATTTATTAGTGAAAAGAAGGAGTATTATCCTGTTTCTTCCTGCTTCAGATAGCTGAAAACCAGCTTTCTGATAAGTCTCAGTCAGGTCGCTGCATTGTACAGCTTCATAGATCAATGTCCTCAGTGATTTATATCTTCTTATTGATTCCACAAAGCTCCCCATTTCCAGACTGCAGCATCTGTTTTCATCTCTTGTTTTCTATTGGCTATAGGGCCTATAGTGTTTGATCAAAGGGTTCATCATCAGTGTACTGTTTGTTTGATTTATAGAACAAACTGAATACTCAGAAATAATGGTCATGGCAGAATGTCATTTAAGATTTGCAAAGTATTGTTGGCTTCAGGAAAGCAATGACAATTTAAACCAACTTGACAAGCCTACATTGATCTTGAAAGTCTCTTCCAACCTGGTCTGGTCTATTCTATTCTATTCTATTCTATTCTATTCTATTTTATTCTATTCTATTCTATTCTATTCTAGTCTGCATAATGTGGGACTTGATGGTAAGTTTGTCACTAATTTCTGTGAGAACAGGTCTACAGTGATAGTTTCTTTTTAGTAAGATTTGAATATTTAATATTTTTATTGTCTCTTTGTTGTCACAGAGCATTAATGATGTAGATGAGCCTTTACTGTAGAATTCTCATCAGGCTGCTATGTTTGCATCCTCTTGTGGTACAGGCATGTGTCTTAAACTCTCAGCAGTCAGGGGACACCAAGAGCTCTGTTGTTGCTTTTATTTTTCCTTTTTTCTTTTTTATTGTATTTTTTCTTTAACCTGTCCAGCTTACTTCCAGAGCACCATTTCTGTGAGTTATCTTTTCACAGAAATGAAAGTGCATTGATCAGCAGGATAGCACTTACTCTGCCTTTGCTGGACTTCCAACCTGGAGAGTGTTTTGCTATTCAGCTGGAAAACCCAGCCTGCCTTTAATTGTGAAATGTGTGAGGCATACAGCAGAGACTATGTGGCATCTAGAGGGAAAAAAGCTGCTCTGTGCCATTGTTTGCTGCCTTCAGCATGCTCACTCCAGAGCTTTCTGTAGGATTTGATCAACATCATGAAGAAGATACACATTTCCTCTTGCGAATCTCTCTGCCCCTTCCTGACTCACCTCAGCAGTCGGCTGCCTCTGGTATTAGCAGATTTTTCCCTCTTAAGAGGATCCTGTCATTCCAAAAGCCTTTGTCATCCTCCCTCTTATTTGACATGCCTTTTAGCACAAAGGGGTGGGGGGCGTGTGTGTGTGTGTGTTAAGAAGCACCTGTTTTCTTTCTTCAGTGAGGATTTTCCACTTTACCTGTGTATCACCCAGGTGGAGCTGCTTAAAATGGTGGGGCAGCTCCCTCAGGAAATTGCATGACTAAGCATAATTTCTATAGTTAGTAATGATTTTCTGTATTCTGCAGCTTTTCCAGGTAAGGGAGTAACATATCAGGGACCTTTTATCATTATTCAGTAATAAACTAATTTTTAAAACATGTGAGCTCTACTTAAACACTAGAGCAGGGGTAACAGTAGTAAGTATCTTGAGGTATTCTGGCATACATCCTGGTAAAAGAGGATGCATATTCTTGATTATGCCACTAGTGTGCAAAGTTCATCCAATTTTTTAATTAAAAGATGAATGGGTTACTTCGTTAGGTGACTGGGATCTACTCTGTGAGAAGTTGCATTACTCCCCTTTCTGTAATTGCATTTTCTACCTGTCCCTTGAAATTGCTGCCCTCTAGTTTGAGCAGGAAAGGTGTCCTTGTGCAAATGTTTGTATTTTCTTCCATTGTTAGCCACATCTAATTCATGTCACATTCTCTCCTAAAAAATGATTGTTTGTGTTTGAATTACATCAAAGAGGTACCTTTGTCATTTTTTTCCCCTCTGACTTCATCAAAGTGTTTTATGTCTGTGCACTCATCAGGGCAACTTGGAGGGAAAATGATTTAATAGCTCTTTTACAGATGCTTGATCATTTTACCAGTGAGTAGCAAGCAAGAAAAAATACAACACCTAACTACTGCATTTATGGTTGTGAGGATGGGACTAATGATGGAATGGCTCTTTGGCATCTATGTTTTGAGGTTCAGAATGAGCTCTCTGATCATGGATTGTGCAAGAGTATTCAGTGATTTAGCCCATAGCTTATAACATTGATTCTTGATTAAAGTTTTAACACAGTAATAGTCAATTTATAAGCTAGTTAATATTTAAAAAAGACATCGTTAGAAATGTGATTCACAGTACTGATTTTTAATTCACTTGTGTTTATGGGTTTTAATTAAGATAATGTCTTGCTGTTAACTGTTGAAGAGTTATATTTGCACAGTTATTCAAGCAGGATCATTTCTTCACAAAAATACATACTTTTATGCTTAGAGTGTGTTCTGTTGTAGTTATGGGAAATACAATTCACTTGTAGATTAACCCAAAAATCATGAATGTGTGTACCTTTGTATATAGAAATTAACATAAAGGCACACAAAGAAAACTTAAATGCTCAATAAAGGACTTCTCTAGTTTCTCTTGACACCCATTATTTACTTCAATTTACTTCACAGTTTCCATTCTTAGTCTTCTCATTTTCTGTCACACTGCATCTGTTTATATAGTTAGAGAATAGGAATTACAAGGTAGAGACTGCCACTTTGTGCCACTCTCAGATGAATATTCAACCTGTACATCTGTGTAGTTCTTTTACATTACCTGCTTGTAGTTTTGATGTTTTCTTGCTCTATCTCATTCTCTCTCTCAACACAGAACTTGGACACATGATTAATGGAGTTAGTAGGATTCAATGTTCAATCCTGTGATTTTTATAGACCTCATAAAAAGCTCAGCAGCTATAGTCCGCTCAGCAGCAGCAGCTAATAATAACCCAGTCCCACTGACTTGTCAGAGCGGGGCACTTCAGAAAATGTTGCTGTCAATTTGATTCTCTCCAGTTATATATTAGTGAGGAACTTAAATCATTATTCAGGTGGTAGCTTGGTTCTCAGCCAATTATTTAGTTATTGAAATATTAGCTCTAGATGAAGAGAGGTTAAGTAAGTTAGGCATGAACATATGTTAACTTTTTCTCAGTAAACTGTTTTATATCTCAATAGCAAAATGCTTCCATTAAAAGCAGAAACAGAAACAAGGGAAGTTCCACGTAAAAGTGAGGAAAAAGCCCTTTACTTTGAGGGTGACAGCACTGGAACAGGTTGCCCAGTGAGGCTGGGGAGTCTCCTCTGGAAACTCTCAAAACCTCCATGGATGTGTTTCTGTGCAACCCGATCTAGGGAAGTCTGCTTTCGTGGGGGGCTTGAACTGGTGACTTCCAGAGGTCCCTTCTGTGATTCTCTGTGATTCTGTGAAAGCTGGTGTGCTCAATTTTCTTTGCAACTTTTGAAGCAAAAATTGTAAATTCTCTTATTAAAATGATGACAAATTACACTTTAAGAAAATCTGGAGTAGATGAAGCAATTAAATGTTGAATACAATTCTGCAGAATGGCATAGCAGCATCTTTCACAGGCCCTTCATAACTCCACTTATTTTAGAACATGTAACTAGCAACTCGTTCTGTCTTTTTTTCAGTCATATACAAGGCAGATTTCAAGATTTTTGCACAGTTCACTTCATTTCCACCTGTGAATAATGACATTTTAAAAAATCATTTCAGGAAAAGCTGTCAGAAGACAGTAGAAAATGTGAAGAAGGCATGGAAAGGATTCACACACCAGCAGATGAAGATTCAAGAAGTGAAAGCAGCAGCACTGAAGAAGAGAAAGAAAAGACAAAATTGCTGTTGGAGCGTTTGAAAGCTCTGGAGGTAAGAAGTACAACGGTTTCACACATAAAAGACCACCCTGCTCGCTGCCTCATTCATTTATTGGCGCTGAATCAGCCTGTAGTATAAATCTAATCTTTCACAGTTCACCTGTGCTCATGTTACGGGATATTTTTTCTGTGATTCATTTACCGAGGATGAACAAGAAGCTTTGTCTTGGAACCACTGAGCGTATCCTTCTCCAATCTTGAGCAGCAGATAGTTTGTAAAATAATTTCATAGTTTGTTTTAATTCAGGTGAGATAATTTCATAAGAACAAAAAAAAAAATCCTGATTTTGATTCAATTAGTAATATAGTAAGACTAATACAGGTGGTATAACAACTGCCATAAAACCAGTGTTGCTTCGTGGTAGTTTACTGCTCAGCTTTTAACTGCTGGACTGCATGCTTGGGAGAGCTCAGGTCTTTTTACTGCTAGATTGTGGAAAATCTGTTTTCCTGTAAGCCACATGGAGAACTGCACACTCCACATTTTGAGTGCATTTCTAGAAAGTTAGGATGTGCAAAATAGTGCATCTTGTAGTAACTCTTAAGGAGAAGTTTTAATGTTTCATTAGGCAACCATGAACAAGGTGCAGGTAAGATTGTAACCTCTATTTGAACTTTGTGCTTCTTGATAAAAGCATGGGCTTCAATATGTACAAAAAATAAGGCTGTGTCTGTTTAAGTAGCATTTTGAACTAATACAGAGGCACATTTTTAACTCTTTAAGTGTTTTCTCCATTCTCGGGTATCTATGTAGCGTTGTCTGTATGGATGTATGGTTATCTTAGAAAACTGTAGTCACGTTTTGCCTCAGTAGGGTCTTGGCAAATAGAGATCTCATCGCTAGGCCCATACAATTTTAGTTAAGTGTGAAGGCCTTTTGCATCATAACTTTTATTCTGAGTTGTTGAAAACTCTGAATTTTTGTTCCTGAGGGCTTTGTGCAAAAGTAAAACATGAACAGTTATGCTCATGTTTGGATCTAAATACAGATTCTATATTTAGATTCTGCAGTCTCTGCAGTTTTTCTTTCCTTTAAATTTGTAGGCTTTTTGTAAAATAAACACATTTAATATTAATTCTTATTTTGTCCTGAGAAAAAAAAATCACATTTTTACAGCACATAAAATCTTGATCGATGTACAGTTTACTGTGGTCTTGCTTTTTCAATGGGGAATGACTGTAGGCTCCTTGTTGTATTTTATTTCCAAATATGCATGATTTATGTTTGCTTCACCTTGTTCTTTATCAGTCTGCATGACAGTGACAGTTCTTTATATCTTCAGGTGATAGGAAGTTGTTCAATAATGTCACAACCTTTATCAGTTGTGGCAAATTGCCCAGATACAAAAGATAACGTTACGGACAGACAGAATCTAGTTCTCAAAGGTCAGTGACTAGGTCTCCTCACTGATGTCAGCATTGTGCAGTGGCTTGTTCAATGACATATATTAGTGAAAGCAAATATGTCAAGAATTAATACACATAAATAGTCTAAAGAGCTATCGAAGTAGAAAGATGAACTGCAAGGCCAACACTAATTGTGATCCAAGGTAATTAAAACAAAGTGTTGTTAATTGTGTGTTGTTTAATGTTATATATTCTCGCACTTGATTTTTCTCTTGAACAATATAAATTGTAATGTCTGGGACTCTGAGGCTTAGTAATTAAGAGAGATACTTTTTTAAAGTTACATACAGTTAGCAATTTTAATCCTGTGATATTTGCAGAGTAATTTTTCAGTCTATACAGAAAAGAATGAAAAATTACTGTTTGTTAGTTCCTGTGCTGTGTCAGAATCTTTAATCTTACTTTACATGATTAGATGTTACTCTATCATGCATGATTAATAAAATCAGCAAAGCTAATAAAGTACTTAATATTGCATTGTAGAATCTGACAGACTGCCTTTAAACAGAACCTAGTAATAGTCAAATTGGGGTACTTAATCCATTAATGCCTATTACTATAATTTCATTTATATCAGCAATTTGAAGAAATCTTTTAATATCTATCCATATTAGTTTCTTAGTCAAGTGCGACTCATGACAAAATGTAGTCTAATCTCTTAGAGCACAGTAAAATCACTCCATCCTCCTCCATACCTATATTCATTATCCTGTTGATAAGATGAGCTTCTGTTGAAATGAGGGACTCCTATGTTTGTTGTATGTGTGTATACAAATGTATGTGACGGTGCACACCTGAAAGCTTCATATAATAAAAAGTATTACAGCACTCAAGCTGTTCCCTAGGTGTACACATTAAACCAAAATATGTTGGGCAAGTCTGAACTAAGTTTTAAGTGAAGGAAATATCAAAAGAGAAAAGCTATCCAGCAACACTGAGATAAATCTATTCTATTCTATTCTATTCTATTCTAGTCTAGTCTAGTCTATTCTATTCTATTCTATTCTATTCTAAATGGCTAGGTTATCCAGTACATATACAATATAATACATTGCTTAGTTTCTTCTATTTTGAATATCTATATGGGACAAGAGTTCCTCTTCCACAGATGAAATAAATAGTTTCTGGGAATTCCTGGAGTACTGGCATGGTAAATGTGAGGTGAATGGTTGTTTCCTTGAGGAATTTCTGGCAATGTGATGGAAACTGTAGTCATATTGGACTGTTGGTTATAGACCAGGAAGCTATCAAATCTAAATGTGAAAAAAGAGGTGAGGCTTCATTTTCACAGAAAACTTTCCTTAAATGGCTTATCAGTAGAGTTGTATTTAACTTTTTTTTCCCCTTGTAATTGGCTTCTGTCAAATGTATCGTCAAATAAATTTCTCTAATACCTTTTAGGTTTTAATAACTTTAACCTAGAAATTTTGTCAGTACAATAAAGTGTCTTTGTAGTCAGCCTAAGTGCAAACTGTCATATACTTTGATAAGAAATATATATATATGCATATTCTCCCATTGCTTCTTTTACCTATAATGCTTTTACATCCTTTATCATTTACAGCAAATTCTATTTCCACTCTGCTGACTGATAAATACCATACGTTTCTAATCAAATGAACAAGATGACAAATAACAAATGCTTCATACCATCTTGTATCCCATTTAATGTAGCTGAAATTAATTGTGATTTCCTGGATATCAAAACTCCTTTGTGCCTTGAGCGTTTTTAGTTGGCTGCTCTTGAAATGCCACTTAATTTACTTCAGCAGTTATGATCAAATGCCTTCTAACTCTTACAAAGGAAAAAAAAATTCTCTGATAAGTTCTCTGTGTATTTGGAGTGCTGCAAAAACATGAAATATTAATGAAGTACAGTGAATAACATATCAACTCCTTGGTGGAATTTCATGTTTTTTGATCTACTTGCATCACCAGAAGAATCATGAATTTATTTTTAAATAGTAGCCAGAAATGTACAAAAAATATAGTTTATTCTGGACATGGATCAACCCCCATTCAGATACATGTAGGTATATACACAGTTATAACAATAATGTTATAGTTCCAAAATCATATGCATATACGTTGGAAATTTTCCACAAAACCTTAATTTGTCCTTCTGGGTATGTTAGGTATACAGACTCTTGTTGCAAGACTGTATGTTATTTCTTGTTTCCATTAAGAACAGTTTACACAGTCCCGGTGCTCAGAGGAGAGCTTTGAGAATATCCTGTATCTGAAAAGCAGTGTACTTAAAGGCCTTCAGAATGTCCTAGAGCTTTGTTAGCCAATATGGAGCTATGAACTCTCTATCCCAATTTAGCCTAAAACACAGCCTGCCCAAGCACCTGCATAATTGCAAGTGAATTAAACTGATAGAGTGAGTTACTGTCAGCATTAATCCAAACATGTCTGTAAAAGCCACAGTTACTTTGATTTTAAAAATTTAATCAGTGATAAATACTGTGTCAACTTTGAAGGCTTATTAAAGTCTATCATTTGCACAGACATTTATGCAATGAGAATAATTCAGTATGAATTAACTGTGTCTAATATATGAAATGTTCCAGCTCATCTGGACTTTCTTCTTTGCAACTGCAGTAGTGCAACTTTCTTAGAAAGTATTTGCCTTTGGCTGATTATGAAGACAGTAAACTGACTGGATTGCTCCCAAGTAAACTCCCCTTCCATGTTCATGGAAATTGTTCTTCATGATGCTCTGCTTTGCCAAGCAAAGCTGTAAAACCCACAAATTTTGGTCATGGTATAATGTCCTCTCACATGCTGCATGTCCTCTTGGTTTGTCAAAAAGAAACTGGATGAAGTCTCAGTTCCCATTTCAGTTGCAGATGTTCTGCATTCTGTACTGTCTGGTTCATCTAATTGTGTCTTGGTACCACATCTGTAGAGAGCTCAAGAGCTAGAATGTGGCGTGCAGTAAGATACATTGGGAACATGTTTTACATAGGAAACAAAGAGGGAAACAGATTACAGAAAAGGCAGAATTAAGGGCTTGAGTCTAGATGTGTCTATCCAGCTTGTAGATACTGTGAGTAACCACATATAAGGAACACCTAAACTATAGATTCTAGAGCCACTCTACAGGAAAAATGAGTATGAATTGCCCCTACTCATTCCAACCCTCTCACTGTGCTTGTTCCCCTGTGAAGGCAGGCACAGGATTGACTTACCATCTGCATTTCTGAAGAGCCACCAGCCCTTCTTCCCAGAAATTACTGGAAGTTTTTCACCTGAGCAGAGTGCAAGTGTACTCTTTCTGATGAGGCTTGTAAGTTGAACTGAAAGGCAGGAGTTGGCATGTGCATTGCATCATATGGTGTACTGCACTTGTTTTGTGACAAGATATGCACCTCTTACGAGGTGAGCAGTGCCGGTGTTCAGGATAGGACATCATATTTTTGCTAGTAGCTGTTCTGTAGGAGCATGCACATTTGACCACACACGGTCCGAATCCACTCCCCTCTGTTAGATGAGCAATGTACCATCACCTTCTTACAGGGAATTAATGTTTTGATTATTTGGGGGCCAGTGTCCACTCTTCAGAAGAGATGATTTACTCAACTTAGCCTATGGTGGTTCATAACTAATGCCTTGCTAAAAATGCAGCATTTATGTTCCAATTGAAATGAACATTGCCAACAAGGAAGTGGTTCCACTGGTTTGCTGACTGTACCCCTACCCTCCCAGAAGTTCAAATTCCATTAGCCTCAAAAAATAATGATTGAAGGCTGCTCACAACCTTGCATTTTTCACCAAATAGCAAGCCACTAGGACAGCATTAAATTGTAACCTTGAGTTATCAAATGAAAAGCCTAATTCATGTGTGAAAATCTCATTGCTTGCGGGTGACTGAGATTCAATGAAAGTTTCAGTAAACTAAGCTGCAGCAGAAGCAGTATCTGCTGGGGAAGAACCACAAAATCACTCTAATTTTAATTATAGAATGTTGCCCTCTTGCCCTTTGCAGTTCATCATAGAAAGATGTGTTTTGTTTTAATAAATTGAGCTTTGGGAGAAAACCTACTCAGGATAATAAGCTAAATGTTCAAATATATTAGAGGGGTAATTTCCCTTGTATCATCACCATTAAACAAATGAGGAAGTATGTCAAGTATTTCCCATATTATGTTTTTGCTACCCTTTGGAGGGAGAAAGACATGTTATCAATGAGCTATAAAAAAGAAATATGAGAAGAGTACAATTTCCTTTGAGTGACTTGAGAAAATAACTTTGAATGGCCTGCTGCTCATTTTTGCTTTTCTCTTTCTGCTCTTACATTGTTCTCCCTTCTCTTTTTTCTTATTTTCCATATATTGTAATTATAGGAAATTTATTCAGTTTACCTAGATGCATTGAAGAATTCTGAAACTTTAAATTATTTTTTTAGTAGTGTTCTAAATGTTTTGGAGCAGCCAGTCTTGTTCCAGCCAGTGCATTTAATCTGATTCAGCCAGAAGCCTCTTCTTAGCCCAATGCCTTGGCCGTCCATTATGCTGATCAGTCACCAAAGGCCAACCTACTTAATCCTAATTGTTGGATTATTTTACTTCTAAGTCTTTTCTGTATGAGACTTTTGTAATTAGTTTTCTGAACTGTGCCTAAGAACTCTTTTTGTATAGCCAGGGATCAGACGATGAGGCAGTGAAAGTCTTATTTCCAAACTTAGCCAGTGGCCGATAATGAATCAGCAGTGACTTGCATCACTGGTTTCAAAAACAGCCCAGTTTATTCCATCTCTCTGCTGGTAATAATATTGGCAAACTGTTTTAGCTTTCCAATAACTTGAGTAAATTTTAAATTAAAAGCGAAGTGCTATCAAGCTGAATGTATTCTATAATCTGTTGATGCTTGAACTTTTCTACTGTAGGTTTGCGGTGGCTCAGTTATTCCTAGTCTTTGAGAAGCAAATCTCATGGCTCCTACCTGTTTCTCCTTGCTGTTGTGCCTTGGGGTACTTTTCCTCTTTGCCATTTGTCCTCACCCACTCATGATGCAGTCTTTAAATGCACCTCTTCCCAGATACTTGTACCTTTCCTCCTGCCTGTTCATGCCCTCCTGCTTTTCAGATCTTGCACTGTGGCTCTTCCGTCCATCCTACATGCTGCTCGCAGGCACATGAAGCTGCATTCTCCATAGTTAGCACAAAGAATGAATTGCTTTCAGTGGTCAATACACCCCATCAGTTGGGGTGTTAATAGAAATAATATATTCATATAGAAGGTGAAGACTAATAGAAACCTGTTCTGGACAGAGTTAAATTTGGTTAATATGTGATGAGTATTTAACAGAAACGAATGTACTTCTTGCAGACATGTAAAATATTTAGGATCTAAAAGGACTTTCTTTTTATCTCTCTCCTTTTACACTTTTTTTCCTAAGCCAGTTGAAATTTATAGGAATTTCTTTTCTGGCATGCAAAGATCAAGATGATCTAGCAGGGATATGAATTACACAGGAATGTTGAAAATAGCTCTGCCCACTGTATGTAGGAAAAGCTGTTCAGATTTGCTCTGTTTTTCATTGCTGTAAGCATTTACTGCTATCGTTAGAGAGAGACCGCTGATCTACTGTTCCATCAAAAACTTCCATCTCCTGAAATGGGAGAGTGCCTTAATAAGTCTGTACATGAGGCCATTGCCTCCATGACTATTGGAAGAGGCATGGAGGAGGCCATGCGTATCTGTATGTTCCTGACTGTTCAGCTCAATGAAAGCTTAAAATACTTAGTTTCTAAACAACTGTGGTGCCTCCTGGGAATTTTAGACTGAGTATCAGATGATACTATTTTCTCCCTCAGTCTAAGGGAAAAAAAGAAGACTATAGAGTTGCATCTCCTATGATGCACCACAGCAGTGGCTCAGGAGTTAAATGTTATGGGTCACAATGTGTGGAGCTTCTAACTTTTTTGGGGAACATGTTGAAAAGGTTAAAACTTTCAGATAGACTTTTTCTACTATGAGATACATATGATGCAGTAATCTGTCACAATTTGCTCATTCAGTAAAGTGCTCAACACCCTGTGCTCCCACTAGTGGTCCCATTCCAAGTTTTAAACCTATTTAATTGTTCTAAGTGTGACATCATGTCATACCCCATCAACTATGAAGGGAATTTTGCTGTGTATCAGAACAGAATTTTTCTCCTTTAGCCTACTCAAGGTCAATTTAGATTTTACTAAAAGTTACTAGCTTTCTAGCACCAGATATTTCAGTGCTTTTATCACACACATCAGTCTGTTCAAGTAGGGTACAGGGCACATTGGAAAAGCAGTGTGAGTAATTTATGTTGTTCCTGATTTCTGCCTTCTCAGGATAGACTGACATAAAATATCCTTTTCCAAGGCAGTGGATACATGTCCGAGCTGGAAGAATCATTTCTTACATGAAGTTTTTAATTCCCATTAATATTTTAGTCAGAATCTACTAGTCTAGGATCTACTGTTCAGAAGATCATTTAGTTTACTTGTGTTGATTTTCCCCATAAATTATGAAGCATGTAGTTGTGAAAATAATCGGTAAAATACAGTACCCTCAGGACAGTGTATTGACCTCTGTAATTTTTACCAAAAAAAATGGAGACTATAGATAAGAATTTAATGTCATTTTCAGCCCAACCAAATGTAGTTGCATATACTTATTGTAAAAGCAGGTTAAGATTATTTTTTTTTCTATGACATTCCAAATTCCAGTACAGTGACTCTTTTCTTACAGTTCTGTACCACAGATAAAGCTCCGTGGTACTTACCTGGCTGATGTAACAAACGCTCTTTAAATAGTTCAAAGTATTGAATAGGGCTACAGGAATAATGATTTGGTGCCAGAAGGTCTGAGAAATAGGTGTAGTCAGTGAAGGAAAGGTAAAGCCACAGAAGTCAAGGAAAATCGTCTTGGTTTTATTAAACCTGTCAGATTTTCTCTACTGAAATAAATGTTAACAGTGTTCTGGAAAGAGTCCTTGCTAGGCTGCAGTGAAGGAGTCTGATATTTCAGTCTGACTTTTATAATTTAAATAATGATAGTTTTCCAGTGCCCTTCTCTCCATGTGTAGTGCCTTCTTGCACATAATCAGTAGATAATGTAACTTACCTTTTTTAGCAATCAGGCATGTGGTGCGCCTGAAAATTCATTCTCCCCTCTGAATGAAATGAGATTTCTCAACTCTGTGTTATAGATCTCGGTGACTGTGTTTATCCCAACACATCTATCATTTCAGAGTGAGACTCAGTAGTTTTTTTAAGTAGTTTCCACCAGGCATGCACTCCAGGCCTGGTTTTACACAAGGACTTTCTCTGAAGCCTCTCATTGCTCACAGTGGCACATCTCTTAGAGGAAAGATTCTGTGCAACACAGATTTTAGAATCAGACCTTGTATTTTTAAGCTACATACTAATGCATGTGATTTGGCTGACAGTGATGACAGCTGTATGTAGTTCATAAATGAAATAATCAGCTGCGTGTCAAACTAACATCATTAAGAAAATCCCAGTGTTCTGTGGACATTCTCCCACTGGCTGCTTGGGAAATCCCAATTAATTTACCTCTGTTGTTAGAGCTGAGTTTCTTGCAACTCTTACATAATGAAATAATTTCTCTCTTTTTGTTTCTCATTACTAGCCTTGGAAAATGAAGAAACAGTAATGAGGTCTGCATGGTGAGGCACTTACAGCTAATTTGATAGTGATTTCCTTTTTGTTCATCTTGTAGCAATGCAGAATTGGAGATTATAGCTGGAGTTCTGGGCAGGTATAGTTGCACTCATGTTACTAGAATTACTGGAGTTCTGCTAACTTCTAGCATAAAAGGGTCCTATGTTGGCCATATGTTTAACTACACATGTGAAATCTGTATGATTAACATACTTAATGAAATTCAATATTCACTGGCTTTATTATGCAGCCACTTTTAATAGCCCACAGCAGAAAATAAACATGTCTAAATCTACTTAATCTCAGATTTTAATATTATGTATAAAAATATGAAGAGAATAGATAAACGGAATAGATAAATCAGTTGTGGAGTAGCCTGACTTTGGTCCATTATATGTTACTCTGATTTTTGATGGTGGTTCCCTAGGTACTTGCTTACTTACTAAACAACTATTCAGTTCCAGTGTGTCATCAAAACAGCTATACATGGGTATGACATAGCCTTAGATGCATGGGTGTGTAAATCTACATGCATGTACATGTATACATACATTTTTAGGTCTGCAGTGCTGTTAAAAGCCAGTTATTGGAAGAGGTTTTGTTTTTTCATGAGTACAGTCTTTTTTTCTGCTTGATTATTATTGGTTTTGCTATTATGTGTTTTCACATATTGCTCATCACTGCCACATTTAAACTGCCTTTCCCCATATGGGGTCAGGAAGAGCCTCCATTCTGTTTCATCTCAGGCTCAGCACTTTTTTTGCTTCCCACATCAAACAGCTGAAACAGGGTTTCAGGATAGCATCTGTTCTGCTGTTTAACAATGTGCAGCTGTCACCTTCCCATTGAGACCAAGAACTGCCATCAGATCTTTTTGACGTATGTGCTCAGGCTTCCTTTGCAGGTGGAGAAAAGATTAGATGGCCTGGCAGGGCTCCCCAGGTCCATCTGGGATTTACAGGTGCATAATGCCATCTAGAGGGCAGAGTTTCTTCCTGTCCCACAGGAATACCTCTGATAACTGCTGGCCTTCCAACACATGGTGATGGTCCTCATTCATCATTTTGATTCATGCATTTTCCAGTTCCTTTTCTGTTTACTATGACTCATACAAGGCCAAGACTTGGAAATTATTTAAGAGAAGAAAAGCAATTAGTGGTTACAACTGTTTCCCTTTGGTAAGCCTGTAGGCTTCTTTGTTGTCTTCATCAGTCAAATGGTTTGTTCCCCTAGAATAATCTGATCTTAAATTCTCTGGATCTTAGTGTTTCAGTTCTTTAGGAAAAAGATATTTTATAAAGAGGAAATAAGTAAGACCTAGGTTTGTCATTCAGCTTTTTGGTAAACTGCTAAAAAAAATAGTGCTTGCAAATTAATTACTTTTCTAGACAAAGACCTCTGCAAAGTTATTGCCACAAGTTTCAAGTCAGCTGAAGAAATTGGTATGAGGGTTGTGCATTGCATAACTCTTGTTTGGACAGAAGAAGCTAAATTCTTTTCTTACATTAATTCTCTTTCTATGAAGTAAGTGGTTAGCAATTCTGTTAACAGTTTACAGTAAACTGAAAATGAGAGGACAGGCTTTTCAGTGAAGAGGTCATATGGCTGAAACAGCTAACATTTCTCCTTACTTGCCTCCCAATAGCTCCTTCCTTTTCTTCTCGTGGAGTTTGCTTATTTACACGTTAGACACGCGCTAGGGAAAAGCCTGTTGCTTCTTTGATAATTTCTGTCAGTCTTATATTACATTTGATGTCATTAAGTTTCAACTGCTGTGACAGTTGTAATATTCTTTCCCATAATCAATGAAGGTTCTTTCTGTAACCCAAAATCTGATCCGTGTCTTTACCCAAACAATTTTGTGAGACGTAGTGTCTCCCCAGTGCCATGCAGATAGCTGTTCCATGCATACCTACATTAATTTGATTAGATTAGGTTAGGGTGAGTGAAAGAGAGAAGGAGGCCATGTTACAAGCTTTATTAAAAGTATAATCTTTTACATAGTACCCTGCCATGCAAGATAGTTCACGTAGCAGAAGCAGTGTAGCTGGATGGCATAATTTTAGTCTGAACTAATTAACTCTTGTGAAAACCAGAGTATTACCCCCAGCAGAACAGTGCGTTAGCAGCCTCAGCCAGCTTTAGCATATCTTAGCAGAGCTGCTTGGTGTAGTGTTGACATAACTTCCCTGCCAAGGAAACAGCTTGTGTTTTCCTCTTGGCTCTGCTTGGTGTGGCAGAGTATTTTTTTTCTCACATTCCAGTGGTGATCTTCTTTCTACTCTTTTTAACTAATATTTTGTCCTTCACAGTGACCTGAGGGTTAACTATTCAAATTTTTACCTAATTAGCTGGATAAACCCTGATACTCTTAAGCAACTTCAAACAGGAACTGATTAGTATTAGGCAAAAGCTGTATTTTTCAGGGAAGGATTCAATAGGAATAAGAGATGAGAACTTCTACTGCTTTTATGCAACTGATTTGTCCTGTTAGTGACCTCTGCCAGGCAGGAATGTGTCCCAATTGCAGACCATTCTGACAGAGCAGTAATGTCATCGATTCTGGGTACTTCTTACATTACACAGTATTTTATATATTGATTTATTTTTGTTCTTTTCACTGCATTTTCCCTTTAGGCCAATCAATTAATCAGTGATACTACTTTTGAACAGCAGCTCAGAATAAGATACCAGCAACATTTCCTCATGTTTGATACTAGTTTAGTGTATTTTGCTATCAGATTTGTCCATGGGTTAAGGGGGTTAAGTTCTGGTGGATGCACTTGAGTTGCACTTTCTTATGTGTGATGTGAATTTGGCTCATTACGCAGCGCAGAGCCGGGCTGTTGGGCTGCTGCTACTGCTGCCTTTTTCATGCCTGAGCTTCTTACTGGAGCACTGCTGAATCTCATCAACTTTGTCTTAATGCATCCAAAGCTTGTTTTTTAAAGAACTTCTACAGTTTGCTACATTATCCCGAAGTGTCTAGTCTAAGACTTCAGTGACCTCCTAGGGATGTGATTTACCAACAAATACAAGCACAAAGAGCAAAATCTGAGATAAGTTTTATATCCTGCAGAGCAAGGTTAAGTAAATAATTGGAAACTATTTATTATAGCACAGTAACATGTAATAATATATGATTAAAATAGAATTTACTTTCCACATAGCTGACTTTAATGTATATATTTCTGTACAGTTTCATATTTTACATTTTTATGAATCGCAAAGCTGTACAATTATCCAAGTGAAAACTTGCTTCAGGCACATCTTGGGTGTATGTAGGAAAAAAGCTTTCCCAATAAGCCTGTCTTTTACTGTCTTGTTATGGGATATGTTCGTCTCCTGGCAGTTGACTTCCTTATGTCTATCACTGTTAATTTAGGATCTGAAGATAGTCTATTAATAGGTCTACCTTAGCAAGCAGCACAGCATAACAGGATCAGACCCTCAGAGCCAAGCTGTTTGTGCTAGGGACCTGATTACCCACATTGTTTACATTATGGTGAATTGACACTGATTAAGCTCTATATCCAGCAGAGACTGGATTTCATCTTCCCATTTCAAGTAGAAGAAACCCAGGGTGCTGGGTCCAAGGCCACACAGCAGTGAAAGCCAAAAAGCCAATGCAGGTGCACAGCACAATAGGAGAAATTTCATGTGACTCATTAGGACAACATTTGAGTACTGCCACATTAATTTCTAAGGGATCTTCATCCCTCCATCCTTCTTCTCTGAAGTGAGCATAGTCTGCAACGCAGAAAAAATAAATACAACACCAGACTACTGAAGCTTTTAGAAGAGACAGGGGTTTGGTCTGGGTTGTTGTTCTTTTGAGCAAAATACAATTACTCTGTGAATTCACTATTCCACTGTAAAAGATTAAAAATTAAATGGAACAGAACTTTTAATTTAACAAATGTCAGTGCAGAAATGAACCTACTGTGTATTGCTGTGTGGAGTGAGGGGTTTTGTTTGCTACTTAACTGTGTCTATAATAGCAAATGGGAACAATGTTCAAAGCTGTCAGGAGAAGAAAGGTGATGTTTGCAAATAGTCTTTTATTTCAGTTAGCAGGAAATGAACAGTATTTTTGTGATTCAGTTATTAGAAGTTAGCTATTGGCTACAAAACAATTGCTGCCCGTTATGTGGCATTTGATCCTGTTCATAATACAGTGCACCAATACCTGTTCTGCTTCGCTTTACTTCACAACTCCTTAGCTGGAAGGGAGAGAAATAACTGAAGCCATCAAATGAAGTTCATTTTGAAATACCTGGGGCAGTTGACTTATGGGTGACTTCTGATAAAGAAAGTGAAATTGCAGGAAACATTGCCTTCAGAAATAACACGCTGCTCCCGTGTAGTTAAAACCAGAGAAAGTTGTTTTGAATTTATGATATGAATTGTGAAACAGTTTACATTAATAGCTTCTTGTGGTGGAAACCTTTTAACTCCACGTCTTTAAAGAAACAGAGTAAAATGATTCATCATAGGACAAGGGAAATAGTGTATCTTGTATTTTATTATGTTTAGAATTATTTTGTGAAAATAGGAGTTACGGCGTTATGTAATACTTTGAATATGTTGCATGGCCTAGCAAAAAGCAAAAAGTATCATTACCACCAGTCCTGGCTCACCAGAGAGGTCCCAGATGACTGGAAGCTGGCCAATGTGGTGCCCATCCACAGGAAGGGCCGGATGGATGAACCTGCAAACTACAGGCCTGTCAGCCTGACCTCAGTGCTGGGAAAGATTATGGAGCAGATCATCTTGGGGGCGATCACAGCACACCTGCAGGATGGCCAAGGGATCAGGCCCAACCAGCATGGATTTAGGAAGGGCAGGTCCTGCCTGACCAACCTGATCTCCTTCTATGATCAGGTG
Organism: Dryobates pubescens; assembly: GCF_014839835.1. Lineage (NCBI taxonomy): Eukaryota > Metazoa > Chordata > Aves > Piciformes > Picidae > Dryobates > Dryobates pubescens. The sequence goes on along the minus strand of NC_071613.1, from coordinate 48,337,966 downwards.
ACTGCCTGGTGGATGTGGGGCAGGCTGTGGATGTAGTCTGTCTGGACTTCAGCCAAGGCCTTTTGACACCGTCCCCTGTAGCAAACTCCTGGCCAAGCTGTCAGCCCCTGGCTTGGACAGCAGCACTCTGTGCTGGGTTAGGAACTGGCTGGAGGGCCAAGCTCAGAGAGTGGTGGTGAATGGTGCCACATCCAGCTGGCAGCCAGTCACTAGTGGTGTCCCCCAGGGATCAGTGCTGGGCCCCATCGTGTTCAATATCTTTATTGATGATCTGGATGAGGGGATTGAGTCCATCATCAGTAAGTTTGCAGACAACACCAAGCTGGGGGCAGGAGTTGATCTGTTAGAGGGTAGGAGAGCTTTGCAGAGGGACCTTGACAGGCTGGACAGATAGGCGGAGTCCAACGGCATGAGATAGATTTAACACATCTAAGTGCTGGGTTCTACAGATTGGCCATAACAACCCCATGCAGTGCTACAAGCTGGGGTCAGAGTGGCTGGAGAGCAGCCAGGCAGAAAGGACCTGGGGGTACTGGTTGACAGCCAGCTGAACATGAGCCAGCAGTGTGCCCAGGTGGCCAAGAGGGCCAGGCCTGGCCTGCATCAGGAATAGTGTGACCAGCAGGAGCAGGGAGGTCTTTGTGCCCCTGTACTCAGCGCTGGTTAGGCCACACCTTGAGTACTGTGTCCAGAAGGATATTGAGATACTTGAACATGTCCAGAGAAGGGCAATGAGACTGGTGAGAAGTCTTGAGCACAAGCCCTATGAGGAGAGGCTGAGGGAGCTGGGGTTGCTTAGCCTGAAGAAGAGGAGGCTCAGAGGAGACCTTACTGCTGTCTACAACTACCTGAAAGGAGGTTGTTGACAGGCAGAGATTGGTCTCTCCTCCCAGGCAACCAGCACCAGAACAAGAGGACATGGTCTGAACCTGCACCAGGGGAAGTTTAGGCTCAAGGTGAGGAGAAAGTTCACAGAAAGAATGATTGGCCATTGAAATGGGCTGCCCAAGGCGGTGGTGGAGTCATTGTCCCTGGATGTGTTCAAAAAAAGGATTGGACGTGTCACTTGAAGCCATGGGTTAGTTAGTCACGAGGTGTTGGGTGACAAGTTGGACTTGATCTCTGAAGTCTTTTCCAACCTTCTATGATTCTGTGATTCTTTTCCTCAAAATTCAAATAAAAACAAGCACAAGGGATATTTTTATAAAGGAAAACCACTGATACACTTTTTCCCCCCATTTCATAAAAGCCATTCCCCATGTTTCTTTGGAGAAGAAAAAAAAGCAAGTTCCCTCTTAAAGACTCACTGGGTAACAGGGAACTGATGAGAGTTTCCTGTCACACAGCCAGTGAATGTGACATTTAAGCATATGGGATCAGTGTTTTCCAGGCTGTCAGTTTAAATAACTTTATTTCATAATTATTTTTGTTTAAACTAAATGATGAAACTTAGGATAAATAATTGGAAAAAGATATTTCTTGATAAAAATTCTCTGTCCGCTTTCTCTGACGACTGAGCAAAACATCTGTTGTTTCACCTTCCACTGAGAGCCAAAATAACTGGTTATGGGAGACAGTTGATAGTGTTGTTGATCATACATTAAGAGACACACAGGGGGAAAAAAAGGAATGCATCAAAGTTTTGAATCTTCTCTTTCTATTATCAACCCCAAGAACACTCAATTGCTAGTCTCCTGTGGGATGGTGGTGGGTGAGTGGGGAGGAGGTTGGTGTTGGTGTTCCTTGTAGTGCCAAAGTTAGCTCTAAATTTGAGCTGTTTGGTATCATTTAGTAACAGCCTTTCAGCTCAGGTGCATGAAGCAGCCTAGAAGTATCAGTTACGGCATGAAGGCCTTGTTTTGCAGTGACCTGTGAAATTGTGTTTCATATTCTTTCTAATGATATTAGACAAGAAATTTAAAAGCCATTTTAAAGAGGAACAGCTATTGACAGATACTTATCTATTTCCTCAAATTAAAGTGGAAAAAGAAGTCCTGTATATACATACATGTATGTAATTCCTGGATTCCTGGTACTTGATTTCAAGGTTTCCCATTTAATTCAATTGATTGTAATTTTTAATTAATCATTTGAGAAAAATTTTGGGGTTTTTTTCATTAATTTGATTCTAAAATTGCATCCTCTTCCTGAATTGAATAGTTTAATGTGACCACCAACACTCCAAAAGGTAAATTAAATTTGCTGAAAGGAATAGCTAAATTCTTGAATCTCAGCATTTGAAGAAAATGAGCCTAAGGCCTTTGTAGCTTATTCCTGTGCTTAGATACCGAGTTGCCTCCCAGTGCAATGAATCAGTAGCAGCATTGCCTGTATTTGCCATGAACATCTCAACTAGACAGGGAAGAATAAGCAATGAGTTCTGTTAAAGTTGCCCAAAGATTAATTTTCAGCCATAGAACTGAAACATCCTATTCTTTTCGAACTCTACATTAGTTTAACCTTGAATCCGAGTATGCTACTCAGGAAGGTGTGGATAATGGAATCACAGAAAGTAGAAAACTGTCACCGTGTCTGTAACCTCATGGTCAAAACTGTACAGGTTTGAAGGATAACTCATTCAAAGTAAATTACAGAGTTGCCTTTTTTAATGCTTGAAAACCTGTCTTGAAAGCATATTCTTTTTTCCTCAAGATCTGAATCTTTAAAAAGCCAACCCCCCTTCTGCTCTATGATTAAGCAAGGGAACTTTTTAAAAAGTGGTTGCCATATATATCAGTTTGGAAGGACACAAAACCCTGGAAATATTTGTGCTGGTTTCAGTATCACTTTTAAATTTGATCCAAGTCTTGTCCAGATTTTTTTGCTTTCAAATCAAAGCATGTATTTTCTTTGAAAATGGCTGCACTGGAAGTTTTTCACTGGAGTGTTGAATGCATAGATAGTCATAGTGATTTCAAAGAATTAGGATTTCAAAGAATTAGAATTTCCCCTGCAGAGTTTGGTCTTTTGGCAGGAAAAATTGAACAAAATGTAAGCGACCAATTATGATGTGATTAATTCATGTAAGAGTTTATAACACAAAGAGATTTATGTACATTTTAAATACATGTTGATACTAAACACAAAATGCCCTTTCAGATTAATCAGGTCCACATTGCTTGCCTTTATCCACTGGTAGCAGTTAGAAGAATTCTAGTTTCACTTACAGAGAATTTTGGGATCTCATACTTCTTGCATGGACCATGGATTTTATTTTTAGTTCTTTGATAGAGAAAATAACTGCCTGTTAATATTACATGGGGAAGCACAGTAAGTCAGTCGGAGTGAAATGCTCTCAGTTCTTAATGGAGAACATCATAACAGAACAAATCACTTAAAACAAGAGAAAGGAAAGAGATGGAACAGCTGCTTCTGGTTTAGTTTCTAAGAGGAAGGATCACCAATAGTAAATATTAGAAAATCAGAAACTAAACTAATTTCATGCTACACACCCCCTGTTCCTTGGTAAAAAATCAGTCTTAGGTCTTTTATTTGTGTGATGGCTTCGTGGTCTTTGATGTTTTGCCCTGGTGCACATCCTCACAAAATGCTTAGCATATGATTATTTGAAATTAATACTTTCTTTGGGGGGGGGAGGGGGAAAGGGCATCTTTCATAATTTTAACCTATTTGTTCAAAGTTTTTTATTGACACTTCTTTACCTGTGAACATACTGCAAGTCTGTTTATATATTTGCTGATTTCTACAGTTTGCATGCAAGTAAACATAAAAAGCTATTATTGATATATTTGTTAGTAGCCTTGATATTTATTTGCTGGAAGATAAACCTAGGATTATAATGCAGTCTGTTTTGCTAGATCTGTTCCTAACCTCTTTAAAATGTCAGCTCCAGACATTTCTATGGTGTCAGAAGGGAAAATGTTGAAGGTTTTAAAGGCTTGTCATTCTTAACTACTTCAGAGTTAATCAAAATCAAAAAGGCAAATATCTCCATTCTAGAACTAGACTAAAATTTTCAGCTCCAGCTTCTCAAATGAAAAAACAACCCAACACCACAGAGGAACATGAGCTTTACTTTTAGCCATTTTTTTAATAAGACTTCCCCATGAACTGTATATGGATCTCATTTGGTTTTGGTTTGATTCAGCTACGGACATTCAGGTGTTTATCACAGAATCACAGAATGTTAGGGTTTGGAAGGGACCTCAAAAGATCATCTAGTCCAACCCCCCCTGCCAGAGCAGGATCACCTATATCCAATATAAGTAGGCACAAAGAATTCACCTTTAGTTATCCCTTTCTTTCAAGAAGGAGGCTTTATCATTTAGGTCAAACACATTGTTTCTTCTTGTGAGAACTGGGAAACACTTAGCAAACATGAAAAGAGGTCTGTGGTTATGACCCTGGATGATAGTCTTTCCCTGCAGTCTGCTGCATGTTTGCAGATAAACAAGCAAGTTCTGTCTTCTGATCTCTGGCAGCATGAATCCACACAATTAATGCTGTTAGGTAGTTTCCAGTGCAAATTCTTGTTTAAATACATGAGTCAGCTCATCAGTAAAAACATCACGTGCATCTTCACAGGCCTTGGGTTGCTTTTTGTTAGGAATCTTGAAACACAAGTTTTTATGTAATTTTAAAAGGTTAACTCTCTGATGTTGAAAAAATGTCTTCTGATTTCTATCACACTGTAGGAGAAGAAGGTTTTACTGCTCCCTATGAGACTACAAACCCCTTTCACTGGTAGCACTGTTATAGCATGGCCTGTGAGATAGACTGCCTTTGAGATCTGTTGGTGGCTTTTTCTAATGTCACTATGTTTTTGTGTCAGTAAAGAATTAAAAAAATGTGTTACTGAAAGTTTGAGTTGCAATACTGATCCCTACCAGTATGGCCCAGTAAGGTTTAATGTGACCTTTTGAAAGACAGAATTACAATTAACACATTTATGGTTCTGTATTTTGTTATTTAACCTCAGATATGTTGCTTTCATGCCATATTTTACTGGACTGTGAATTGAACAGTGGCAGAGTTTTACAGATAAAATGTATCAAATGTTTAAGTGGGGCTAAATGGAATATACTATTTTATCATGCTGAAAGAAATTGGAAAAAGATGCAACTGGGAAGGCTAAAGGCCCCTGTGTTTTGAAGCAAGATGGAAACATCCACAAGTTGACAGGCAGGCCATAAGATGCAGGTAGTGATAGGACTAGGGGGAACAGAATGAAGCTGGAGGTGGGGAGATTCAGGCTGGATGTGAAAAAGAAGTTCTTCACCATGAGAGTGGTGAAACCCTGGAATGGGTTGTCCAGGGAAGTGGTTGAGGCCCCATCCCTGGAGGTGTTTAAGAGCAGGCTGGATGAGGCTCTGGCCAGCCTGATCTAGTGTGAGGTGTCCCTGCCTATGGCAGGGGGGTTGGAACTAGATGATCCTTGTGGTCCCTTCCAACCCTGACTGATACTATGATACTATGCAGTTCCCATTTTACTTATAGCAAAGAGCTGTCTGTAGCTGGTAGAAAAAGCACTGAAATGTGACTGATGGAGATATTTTTGTAGTGCTAGAGTTACATTAAGGCTTTTGTTACTATAATTATGTTGATTTAAAAACACAACTATAATTTTCAGTACTTCTAACCAGCACAACTATGCTGTTAAACTTTTCTCTGACAATGTGTTGAATTAGTCTTTCAAAGGAAGAGTTTCCTGTGTGACATGGATAGAATAATACAAAGAGTTTCCAGTGACCGAAGATACGGACATGGTTCAAGTGGTTAAGTCTTCCTAGAACAGCAATGTACCAAGAAAACACCATAAGGACCTTTCTTCTTACTTTACAAACAACAGGCTTTGACCTAGGGTTTGAGCTTTCGTGCACTCTGTGAAGCTGTGACCACAAGAATATACAAAAGTCAGAGGCTGAAAGCAGAAAAAATGGCTGGGCACATTTGAAGTTCTTGGACAGCTATTAATACACTGTACAGGGCATGACAAATGAGTGTCTGTGTAAATCAATACAGCTTTCTATAAATGGACAAATGGTTTAGTATGAATAACAAAGAATTGCACATGGTAACCTGTGTTGGAGCATTCTGTTGGGGATTTTAAAGTTCACTGTCATAACTTTGTTTCTCTTGACCTTTATTGATGATACCTTCAAAGCATGTTAAGCTGCTAACTTGACGTACAACCTTTAGACCATCATCTCCTGCCAAAGCAGGGTGGGTGGACTAGATGATCTTTAAAGGTCTTTTCTGATACAAACCATTCTATGATTCTATCATTTCCTTTAGTGCAAAATACATCCCACTCTTTGCTTTCTTCTCTTTTCCTCCTCTCATCCTTTCTTTTTGTCACATCTCTACAATGGTTGAGTGAGGAGAACTGTCTCCTATGTACTTCTCTTATTCATTCCCTCTAGTAGAAAATGGAGTGTTTAAATTCATTTCATTGTGGTTATTAAAGTGCAGAGGATTGTCTTTCGAGGACTTTCTAATAGTTACAGGAAATGCTTCTTCATTTAAAGGCCCCAGTGCACCAAATGCGTCCCAATTTAATCACCGAAACAGGCTAGTTATGTAATAAAATATTGTCACTCCTGTTCTCTCGACTTAAACAATCAAGGCACAAAAAGGTAAAGTTTAAACTTTTTGAAAAACACTTTAGGGACATCAATGCAAATCTTATTTTCAAGACTGATTTAAGCACTTCAGTTCGCTCTTTCAAGAAGCACACAGAAATGGCTTTTGCAGGATGTTAAGTGAAAGCTGTCTTCTCAAATGCCACTTAGAGATGCAAATCTGAAGGACACAGGAATTTCTCATGAGATTGTGTCTGCCACTTCTACTAAACGCAGGTAAATGTTGAACAAAGTATAGTTAGTAGACGATCCTTACCCTGAAATCATCCCAAATGTCAGTGTTACTGTAAGAATATATTTAACTTTATTTCAGCTGTGTGTAGTCTGGTGCTTTTTGGGAGACATTTCCCTCTGTTTTGAGGCAGGTTAGGGGGGCTTGTGTTTGATCTTTTTCCTATCGCTAAGGATATCTTTGAGATGCATTTTAGACTTCAGGTAATGATACATTTTCACAAGAATTTAAAGTTCAGGTGGTTTTACTCCCTGACTGGATGCTTCCTGTGTTTTGCTGTTGTGGGTACACTGAAGTTAGTTATCATGACCATTTTAGGAAGTTTTTAAGATCTGTAACTAAGTGGCTTTCCTTTATTGATGCAGTATTTAGCAGATGTGTAACAGCATGTAAAGGGCTAAGCCTGCTTGTTTCTTCCATAGCTTAATGAACAACAAATTGTTGTGAGCCAAGGATCTTCCGCTTGCCCTAAAGATGTTTTACAAAATGATAGGGCTTGGAAGGGACCTCTGGAGATCATCTAGTCTAGTCTTTAAGAAAACATTGTATATTGTGAAAGGCATACAATTTATTTCATTCCTGCTGATGTCTACCTTCTTGGCAGCTTCTGGACTTGACCAGGAACAGGATGAGACCTTAGTGCACCAAGCGTGTAGTCTCTCTGTTGCTAGCCTTGAACAAAACCACTCCTCCTTGGGGTAGTTCACTGTGTTCTTCAACATCTGTGAAAAAACAGAAAGATCTTAGTTGATCTGAAGGTAGAAGGGCTGTTTTCCATCCTGAGAAAGGGATTAAAGTAAGAGTTGACAAAGTCTCTTGTAATGGCTGTACCTTAGCATCAGTCCAAGGCAACCTCTGTTGTTATACATAGCGGTCTGAAGTTTTCACATTCAAATGGATTTTCCATAAATCCAATCTCACAATTCAGAACAATTGTCTCTAATTTAGGCAATTGCAGGCTGTTTAGCATTATCCAAACCATGAATGAAATCTTTAAATTTTCCAGTGTTTGGAGAAACTTTGTCAAAGTACTTTCTTCCAAATTGGAACTAGGAAGTACTTCTGTGTTGACATTTTAGCATCCTTGAATCTATAATGATCTGAAAGCAACATGTAATGTTCCATTTAATGTTTAGTTACACCACAGTTACTTTCAGTAGACTGAATGATACTGTGCTTTGAGAGCTGACCCCACAACAAAAGACAGGCTTGCCTGCAGGCACTGATGGCAGGTGCTGAATGCCACTTCACTGCAGCAGTTTGCAGGGCTGTGTCACTTTTAGTGTTTATGAGGCTGAGGGATAGAGATGGTGTAACATAAAATATACATAAATTCCTAGAGGACAGCTATACTTACAACTAGAATTCATTACAGAAATCAGTTGATATCTAAGGGAGTACTGCTCCCAGTGAGCTGTTTTTCTTCTTGTGCAGTCCCTTGCTAGGTTAGGTATGGGAGGAGTAAGTACATTAGGGGTCATCGCTTCTCCCCCACTGCCTCTGGGTGCCTGCAAGTGTGCAATAGCTTTCAAGCCATGAGAAGTGTGGGCTTCTTATTGAGACTTAACCTAGTGTAAGTATGACCTGAAAATAAAAATGAAAATAAAATTTAATAGTGGTTTCCTCCAAGGAGACCTACTTTGCTTAACTGGCAGAAGATGCCTAGAATATGCAGTAGGCAGATCCCTCTGAGCAAAAATTGACCAGACTTAAAATATCATCAAAACCCAGCAGTTACTGTTAAAAAGAGAAAGGTTTTGATTAAAAGACCAGGGGTTTGAGACCACAAGTGCTATTACAAATTTTCTAAATGAATACTTTTGGGGGGAATGAGGGTTATTAGCCAGTATTCAGTTGCAATATAGAGTGGTTTAGTATATCAAGTACGGTTTTTCCCATGCTGTGGGAACTAGCACAGGATCTTAAGCAAAGTCAGTCATGTGTTCCCTTCCAGTCCAGTCCTCATTACAAAAATGCCATATAAGTAGGCATGATTTGCTTGGCAATCAAGAAGCACAAAAGTCAAGCTAACATTGACTACATTACATCCTTTCACTACACTTTCAAAGGCAGTGGTGTGAAAAAAGATTATATTATACAGATGTTTCCACTGTGGCTTGATAAGAGGGCAAATGTAGTATTTATTTATAATGCTGTCAAGTTCAGATTTCCTAATTTGGGTAAGCTATTTGTAAAGGAATAGCTCACTGAAATCAGAGATTCAGCTAACAAATACAAGCAGACTTAGCTTCCATTTTACATCCTTACAGCATTCCAAGAAAATGAAGTTAAAGAAATGAGGGGAGCTCTCTGAATTTTGTGTAGTGCAACTATGTTTTGTAGTTCTTTTAGACACTTCTGGGGAGGTGGTGGAGTCGCCATCACTGGAGGTTTTCAGGAGAAGACTTGATGGGGTGCTTGGTGCTGTGGGTTAGTTGTTTGGGTGGTGTTGGATTGGTTGATGGGTTGGACGCGATGATCTTGAAGGTCTCTTCCAACCTGGTTTATTCTATGTATTCTATGTATTCTGTGGGGGATCAATGAAAATGGTCAAAATGAAAAAAAAAAACCCAAACCAAACCTGTAGGTATACCAACATGCATGAGATAAAGGCTGGGCAGGCTAATCCTTTAATAGTTGCTTCAAAGCAATAACAAGAATTTATTTTGGATGGCATTTTAGGCTGATATTTGTAAAGAAAATATCTGAAAATCTTTAGCTCAGAAATGCATTTTTATGTAGCAATTATCTCTTTATTGTTATCAATCAACCCAGCAGAATGTGTCTGTAAAAGCAGACTGATAACTGTATATGATAGCCTTTTTAGTTCAGAGGACTATTTAACCTCCAGCTTCTGATTTCTTACTGCTGATTTTACTTTCTCAGATTCTGCTTCTACTTTGTTACTTACTTCTGCATCTGCACTTCTTGCAGCCTCTCTGCAGGATCACCCATAGACTTTTTATAGCCATATGTTGAATCCATTGGTAGGTGACATTGTGAAAATATGATGCAGAGCATTTTACCACCTTTGCTGGCTTTGATTGTACCCTCAAGATAAAGCACTGATGCTGTACAGTTGTTTACTTAGACCTATAAATAAGTAAACTCTGTATGCCCTTGTTTCTTACCACCCTTTTATTCTTTACTCTCTTTCAATGTGCTGGGTAATTATATATGTTAACTTTTTCTTCCTAATGTGTTTAGAATCCAACTGAATTTGAAGTTATTGTTAATGAATCAGTTTATTGGGCTTTGGGATTTTCATTTTGTTGAATCATTTTCTTAACAATGAAGAGAGAACCACATTTCTTTCCATAGCTTCTTTCCATACAATACATTACTTTTTTTTTTTCCCCTCTAAAATTACAAATGTTTATTTGTATATGTTTATGTATGTAATATTTATGACTGTAGTTTTGTATAACACAATTCTTTTGAAACAGCATTTGTTAAACTTTTATAGGTGAACAGAAGGTTTAAGTGAAGCAAATCATGTAAATTGTATAATAATTGTAATAATGTGAATTCATTGATTGTGGTGTTATGGTTATGTAATCTGAAGCTACGCATGGGAGGCAGAGAGATTTCCTGAGCCAGTTTTAACTTGTAGATTTTTATGTATCAGTTTAATTTCTCAGACCTAAAAGACTAGTTGAAACTAGCTCTAAAGCAGGTGTATACAGCACTCTTAAGAGATTTTTCTTTTCCAATTCTGTAAGAACATATAGAAAAATACATTAATTTACTGTAATTTACATACCAGATTGTGCCATTTTCAAGTCTGCACTGTGTAAAAATACGAGTGTAATGGAAACTAAAGATAGATGAAAGGCACTACTATACAGGAAAATGTATCGTGTTTAAACAGACAGATGTGGGAGAAAAAAATTCTGATGTTTTAGTTTGCATTTAGATTTAGTAAAATACTTCTTTCACTGTAGTTCACCAGTTAGTTGTATCATGACCACTTATCCACTGCAGAAACCAGGCTTAGGAAGAGCTGCCACAGTTTACATGATTGCCTTTTGTTTCCGTTTGGTAATAGCTGCCTCAGTTTGCTTTCAGGTGACTTTCTGACATAGCAAGTTCACTCTAAACCAAAAAGTGGGAGGAAGAAAAGATACACCAGTGTCTTTTATAATGTTTCATTGCCAACTCTATTGCACCTGACAAGATGAGGTCATGGAAATACTTGGAGTACCTGCTTTGATATTGTTCTAAATTATAATGCAGGGTGTGAATAATGGCATAAATTACTGTAGCTTCTGGTTATACTTAACATACCAACTTGCAGCAAAATAAATACCATGGTGCTTTCTATTCTGAATCTTGAAGTACACAAAGTAAGCACTCTGAGAATGTTTGTAAGTTGTCATGTAGAACAAGATACTCTTAGATTCATTTGTGTATTTATTTATTTATCTATTGTATTTTACTGTAGGCAGAGAATTCAGCCCTGGCTCTGGAAAATGAAAATCAGAGAGAACAGTATGAAAGATGTCTTGATGAGGTAAGGTAGATAAAAAGGTTGTTCTTACCTGGTACTATAATGAATAGAAGTGAATATGTCACAAGATTGAAATTGTTCTGTAATTCCTAGTATTACCTCATTCTAATTAATTCTGACACAATGTACCTGGCAGTCATAGATAACTGTTCTTCATGACCTCTACTGTAAATCCTGTTTTGACCACACTTCTTCACTGAAAAGTTGGTATTATCCCTGGGACCAAGATTTGAAACTGATTTGCTTTCATTAGGAGGAGAAAATTATAATTTGCCTATTAGGTGCTGTGTATTCTTTCTTTCCTGTAGAGTGGAACACAGGTGGCTGTGGCTTCTTCCATCCAAAGATCCTCAACTTCCTTGTGCAGTGTTTTCTGTAACAAGGGATTTGAGTCTCTCAGCTTCCCCTTAGGGTTACATACACAGCTTTTTATGCTGTGTTTTTCCTAGCCCTTGGCTAACTCCTGCTACACAGCTCAGCTTCTGATCAGACCTTACAATGTAATTCACCCATCAGTTCCTCTCTGAGCACTCCAGCCATGCAATCTCCTATTGCATGCAACTTTCTATTTACCTATCCTGATCCTTACTTCTTCCTCCCCTTTCTCCTGAAATAAAGCTGTTCAGCATACACAAGAGCTTTAAAATAGTTTTAAGACTTTTAGTAGCTTGAAGAGTTACTTAGTCTAAATCATTTAGCCATTCCATAATAAGAATGCACAGCTAACATGCAAACAGAACAAAAACTACACCGGCTTCTAAGGTGTACCATTGAGAAAAGAATGCTTCAGTGTGCAAACCACAGAGAGCAGATGGCAATTCATACCAGATTTTTAAATTTTAAATCAGCATTTGCTAAAGTGTTACTGGCATGAGCAATGCAGCTCTAGTACAAGAAGCCTCCAGTTTACTGCAGATTTTAATCAGCAAATTGTACATTTGCCATTGTAGCATGTTTTTATTGGGGAGCTTGAATAAAATGCTTGCAGATACACTTTCCCGTTCACTTATGTTCTGCCTGTTCTGTGGCTCTGAGATACCAGCAGAGCCTTGTTCTGCATTGGCCTGAGTTACTGCATTCAGTGCACACTTGAAAGATATTTGGATACTTTAGTCATAGGGATTAAATTACCATATAATTACTAACTTTAGTTTAAATTACAGAGCTTAGCTTAAAATTATTTTCTGTTTGTCTAGGACAGAATCTGCCCACATAATTAATTTTGGAAATGAGTAAAGCACCATAACTGCCCCTTCCACAAAAACACTCCACACAGATTATAAGGACAGAAGATAGGTTTTTATTGTGCTTGTAGTAACATGATGGGTTTCTGAGCCAGGGATGTGTTTCTTACATGCTGTTTTTGTTTAGAGAACAAATAATTATATCAAACTATACGCTGAACATTATTATCTTTAACATTTTGTTAGCTGTTTTTCTGTTCTTCCATATTATCACAGCTGTGCCCCTCTTCTCCTACTGTGTCAACTTTTTCAGGAGATACTGCTTCTCATCATAAGTGGTTTTGTGCTCCCCAGCTTTATTTTTTTGTTTGCTTATCTTCCTTTTGTGTGCAGCGATCTCTCTTTTCCTTCCCCATGGCACAGTATCATTTTTTTTCTTCTTCCTCCCCTTTCAGCCCCCACAATGTTTTGATAGTGGTTCTGTAACCATACTTGTTTTAGCTGACACAAACTTGGACCTAATCATTCTGATCACTGAGGTGAAGAAGTTCTTGCCAGTGACTCAAGCAACAAAGCCATATTCAAGAACTGCCATTTCTACAGGTTGGCATCTTCCTGAGCACATTCTCATGGTGGAGCTTCCTATGTAATCACACATTCTCACTGTCTTGTTGTAGTAACAATAAAGAGAACATGAGATGAGACATAAACGTAATTAGTGCGTAACACAATCAATGATTGTGAGAACTTTTGCTTCCAAACAGAGTCATCTGGTGATGTGTTGTGGCAGTCTTTTCCAAACAGGGATTTTTAGATTCTTACTGGAGAGCTTAAGCAAATAAAATGCTTTCCATAAATATTTTTATTTAAAAAAAAAAAAAAAAAAGTCTTGCACTTGAAAATTTCTTCCTTGTAATCTGATGCTTCCTCTGCTTACAACTCACACTAACCCCACTTTCTGAAGGTGAAAATCTCTTCAGACCATCCCTAGTTTCAGCTTCAGGACTCCTTCAGCAGCTTTTGGAAACACATATAACATGTACAGCTAGGTATCTGTGCTGCAGCACCATTTTGCCCCAAAGAGATGTGTTGGGCTTAAAGAGACATTCTTGATAGCAGAAGGCTGTGATCACACCCAAGCCCAAGACAGCTAGGCCTGCCACCAAATATTTGAGTGCCTACTATGACCTTTATTTTAATTTTGCCTCTGGAGTCCAATTAGTCATGAGTGTATTGAACTTCTGGGCTGATGCACGAGGAGGAGTGCTTTCCTCCAAAGCTAATACCTAGCCATACTGGGTAGTTACATATTTAGAATGCTTGACAGGCCCTTGAGGTAATGAATGTTGGGAACATCATTTGATAACTATTGGGAGAATGCTGCCATCTTTCACTCATCATTGAGCATCCTCAGAGTGCAGCTTCTCTCCCCTCGGCAAAGGCAAACTGCTCAGCACACTCAAGCATCATTTAATCTGGCCCCTCTGCCAATAGTGTCCCCGCTTGGTCCCTCAGGCCTCTACAGCAACATAAGGACACTTGCTATGCATAGTATACTTTCTGCTGAGGTGTTGGTGGCCATTAAGCTGCAGATGAAAGAAGTTGACAGAAACAAACAGGAGCTGAGTTTTTAAAGCTATGCCTGCCATTATTTTCTCTTCTTTTTTCTTTTTTTTTTCCCCAAGCAATTATTTTACACAGTTGTTTTCATTCATATAATGTCCCACATTTAATGGTACATGACTGGTTGTACCTGTGACTTAAAACTGCATATTCTGTAGTCATTTCTGTGGGTAAATTCAATGACAACGAAATGTTCATAAAGATTATGGGTCAAAGCTGAATTGAGCCCTTTATGAATTTTAATAAGTATTCACTGTTTTTTAAAGTAATTGCTCATCTCTGAAGAGTACATACAAACAACTTCAGAAGAGTATTTGGAAGAAAGTGTCATTGAAATCTTCCAGTACTTGAAAAATAAGAAAAGAGCTCATTTAATTTCAGAAGTACTCCATAGGTGTATCCTTCTGTCTCTGTAAAATATAATGTAAAAACCAGGATTGTCTTCTTGTACCTTTGGGGTTTGAGGTTAACATGGTTAATCCTTGTTTCCTATCCTGGAATTCAGCTGTCAGTTTACTGGTAAGTGGTAATGTCATGTTTATTCACATCACTGTGCCAGCTGAGATTTCTGTCAAGCTTCACCATACTTACATGCAGAAAATGTGCAACTTAGGGTAGGTTATAGTTATGCCGACGTTCTGAGAATTAGCTAATCAAAAATACGAAGTTATCTTTAAAAGGCATCATATTTTTAAGATTTGAGTAGAATGTAAGGCATTTTTAGTATGCTTGAAATGTTTCTCTGTGTATGAATTCATACATTAAAGGCAGCTGTGTAACATCTCAGTATTTGTGAAAGGTGTCATAGATGTTACAATAGAGACTTCTCTTTGATTCATTCTTTTTTCTTTGTACTTTTTATATGAAGACCACTTTATAACATGTATATGTAAACATAACTGTGTAAGGAAGAAGTTAAGCTGAATCTCTTTTATGGCAATACATGAAAAGAAACCTCATCAAATATCTTGGCTATGAAGTTGAAAGGAAAGACAGGCAGTGTAAAGACAAGCAGTATCACCTGCTACCTAATAGACTACGGAACCCGCCGTCTCTATTCTATTTCTTGTTTCACCTTGGTTAACTGCCATTTTACAACCTGCTTTTTCCTGGGACTGAGCTGCAGGTCTGCCTCATATCAGTGGGATTTTCATATATTCTGCTTCTCAGGAGTCAGTTCTTCAGCCTTCTGTTCTCAGTTTCCTCAGTTTTTGGTAGTTGTGACAATTAGTTTCACAGTGCTGTGTTATGCTGTTCATTCAGATCCATGGTTTCTCTTCATACCTGTAATTGAAAATGAAGTAGATTTGTTAGCTTAGCAATTTATTTCCATCTGCTGTAGGAGTGGAATTGCAACCTTATTTGAAATGCAAAAGTTTGGATATGATTTCACTTACTGACTGCTAAATTAATTCTAGTAACTGTGGTACACTTCATGAAAGGCTTCCCACCTCTGTTCCTACTGAAAATCTTTGAATTGTAATAGCAACACAGTTTGCCAAGTTGCTAGATACTAGAATAAAATAACCACATTCTGTAAAGAAATTAGTTGTATATCTCTGTATGGATAACTCACAGGTACTTTCCTTTTAGATACCTAACTTCATACACTCAAAACTGGAAAATCTGTCACATATGCATTGTCAAGTTGTTTTTTCCCATTTGGAAGATTATGCCATTTACACTCCTCCATGCAATGTGTGAGGCTATAGGAATAATTTTGTAGGCTATGCTGTTGTGAGTGACTAGTACACCCTTCAAAGAACCTTTAAGTTCTCCCTTGGTAAAGTAACTCTGTGTCAGAAAGTAAAGAAATAATGTATTCAGTATGGTTTGTTCAATTTTCAGGTAGAGCAAACAGACTTTAAAAGTACATGCCAGAAGGAACACAGTCAGATGTAGATCCTGAAAACCTGTAGGGCAATGCACATGATTTTTCAAAAATGTAACATATTTACTTCTGTTGGTTATTGCTATTCTAATATTAGTCCATGTCTTGTGTTAAATCATGTATGGAGCCATTTTATGGCACCATTGTTCCAGGGGCTGCCTTAAGTTAGGGACCAGTTTGGAGGGAAAAATGATACTAGGCAATTTTATAAGAGTATGAATCAAATGCAACTTTTGGATCTAGCTGAACTGAATTATTCACAGAAATAAATTAGCTTTGACTTTCCTCACAACTCATTTCACATCAATGGTGTGGAGTTTTTTTCTTTAATTTGCCAAGAGCTAAAAAGAATCAATGCAGATTTGGTGGTATCTGCCTGTGCTTTTACTGTAATTTCTGAAAGCCAAAACCAAACAAGAAATCATAGCTCCTGTCTTTTTCCACAGAGTGAGATCTTTAGTTTATCTGCCTAAATGCAAGAGTAGAGAAATAGGCAAACACATTGTATGATGGATGATATATGCTTATATAGTTTTAAATTACATTAGAAACATAAAAGCTAAAAAATCATCCACAGAAAATCTTATCTCAGTCCCTCATTCCATCCTTCCTTCTTCCCCTTCCCTGCCCCTGTACCTGCCGGTAAATATAAATTAGAAGGGATGTATAAAATAAATAACTTCAAAAATTCCCTGTTGAATATATAGTTCTACTAATCAATGGTGTGTAATCTCATTCAAGTCAATTATGCTGTGTGGTGTGAATGCCTTCCAACCACACTCTGATGACAGCAGGTACTTTAATTTTCTGTGGCACTTTATGTTTTCTGCCTGCCATGATAGATGTACCGTTTTGTCAATATTGAATCAAGAAACAATTAAACTTCATGAAAACATTCAGGATTCCATCCTCAGCTGGTAAAAATGAGTGCTAGTGAATGCAGGCAATCCATGCTGATGCACAGAAGCTGCATATGGAACTGCAAAAGTTTAATCTAGTCCAAAGAAGAGATAACAAAAGTTTCCCACATTCCTATCATGTCATACTGGAATTCATATAATACACATTGGTTTATAATGAGGACTAGCACAGAAGTAGTTAACATGCATTTCATATGTTCTTACCAGTATTATCTGATGGAAATACTAGTAAGTAATGAAAATATTAGAATTGGTATAGATATGCCAAGAAGGTATAGATATGCATAAACACACATGATTGCATGAACATACTTAAACTATTTTATTTATTTATTTCAGGTAGCTAATCAAGTTGTTCAGGCTCTACTTACTCAAAAGGTAAGTTGTGATTTGGGCACTGTGGTATAACTTAAAGCTTGCAGATGTTCATTGTTCATTGAGAGATCTGTAGTATACCTTTCTTAAATGATGTTCATTTAGATATCAAGGCTGCCACATATCAGGCCCAAAATTAAATTTTTTCTGGTCCAGTGAGACTGTACATCTTCAAGGCTTGATCATATAGCACCCATATCTAGGTTTTATTGTGTAACTATGTTGAGACAACATCTGAAAATCCTTCCTCCAGATGGTGATGTTTTTCCATTCCCCATCCGTAATGCTCTCCCAGTCCATTCCCATGGAACATAAAAGAGATAAATAACAATGCATGCCAATCGCTGGCATGCCCATTCATATTCAGTGGATGGAAAGACTTCTTGATGTGGGCTTGTGCTTTCCTCGGTAAAAGAGAAGGCTCCATGTATAGAATTAGGATTCAGCTGCTCTACTTGTGGGCTCAGGACCAGCAACAGGGAACTCGTATTTTGTCTCAACCTTTTGATGTGCTTCCTGGGAAGTACTGCACAGGCAAAATTCTTGTACATAGAATACATAGAATAAACCAGGTTGGAAGAGACCTTCAAGATCATCGTGTCCAACCCATCAACCAATCCAACACCACCCAAACATCTAACCCACGGCACCAAGCACCCCATCAAGTCTTCTCCTGAAAACCTCCAATGATGGTGACTCCACCACCTCCCCAGGCAGCCCATTCCAATGGGCAATCACTCTTTCTGTATAGAACTTTTTCCTAACATCTAGCCTGAACCTCCCCTGGCGCAGCCTGAGACTGTGTCCTCTTGTCCTGGTACTGGCTGCCTGGGAGAAGAGACCAACATCCGTCTGTCTACAACCTCCCTTCAGGTAGTTGTAGAGAGTAATAAGGTCACCCCTGAGTCTCCTTTTCTCCAGGCTAAGCAACCCCAGCTCCCTCAGCCTCTCCTCGTAGGGCTTATGCTCCAAACCCCTCACCAACTTTGTTGCTCTTCTCTGGACTCGTTCCAGCAAGTCAACATCCTTCTTAAACTGAGGGGCCCAGAACTGGACACAGTACTCAAGGTGTGGCCTGGTAGGATGGAAAGATTCACTATGGCTTCTGTAAAGGTCTGTTCTGGATCAAGCCATGTCCGAAGTTGCTGTTCACATTGCAAATGGCTGGACATGAAGTGTGGTTGTTTCTGGCAGAACCTAGTGGGAGAAGTAAAACTAAAAATTGTTCAAATGAATAAGTATCTGGAAAAAAAGAAGTAAGATGAAATTAAACAGAGAACAAAACAAGGTAATACATATAAGCAAAAATAATCAGCTGCCCAGAGAGGGTTGGGAATAACTGGTAGGACAATTCCACCAAAATGTGCTCTTTGAGTTGAATGTGATTCCATATTGTCATTTGGCAGGGAGGAGGTGGGGAGAAGACGATATATAAAGATCTGTAACAATAAGCAATGAACCCTTCAATATTCATGAAATGATCCTTTGTGAGATCTAGACCACTTGATGAATGTGACATTATTAAAATGCTTTGGATCATTTAGCTTTAAAAAGACAAGCGTGAAAGAGACATAAATACAGTCTTTTAGAGCAGATAGTGCAAAGAAGAATATAAACTCTTTTGTCTACACTGAATGACAGGACAAGAAATAATATTCTTTAAATGCATCAAGAAACACCAAGTCAAGATAATCAGAAATCTTTGCCACACACCCATATGTTTTCTAGAGAAATACTGGAATAGATTTTTGAAGTCTGACTCCAAAGCCTTCATTATGGACATCATCCATAACGAACAGCAGAATATGTTGGAATGTGCTGCCCAGGGAGGTGGTGGAGTCATCATCCCTGGAGGTGTTCAAGAGGGGATTGGACGTGGCACTTGGTGCCATGGTTTATTAGTCATGAGGTCTTGGGTGACGGGTTGGACTTGATGATCCTTGAGGTCTTTTCCAACCTATGATTCAGAGTGCCATCTACAAATGGGGCAAGCAGGGACTGAGGGTGGTGTCAGGGCAGGTAGAATGGTGGCTACCGAGTGTCAGTGTCAGGTCTGGAGACAGTGATCATTGGCAGCCTTGGTGAGTTCACTGGATAAGTCCATGTGGAGGAGTCAGGTCCAAGCAAAGCCAAGCGAAAGGGTCAGGACTCAGCTCAGGATCAAGGAGGAAGGAGGCTGGATGCAGGCATGGCTACAAAGTGGCTGCTGCAGAGCTCACACATGAACAAGATGACCTCCATGTCTGCTGACTAAACTCCTACAAGTGGGGATTGTGCCTTGACAGCAGGATAGACAAGTGTCTACATCCATTAACATCTGCACCTAAGTAAATGATAAATAAGTGCAGAAGGTTGCATTTGGCTATCAAGGAGAAGGCCAGATACCCTTCTCAGCTCCTTACTGGGCAGACCTTTTCTGGATCGATTTTTTGACATTCTGGATAGATTAAAAGCTGCACAGGAAAATGTTCTGACCCCAGCAAGTCTCTTCTTGGTATCCTGCCCTGAAGATGGAGATGTCCAGGTAAGTGGTAGATGAGTAATGCAAGACTCTGGAGGGTGCAGCTGACCATTCATAGGTAACACACTTCTGTGGCCCCAGATAGTATCAATAATTTAGAAGTAATAACATTCACCTGACGGCAGGGTGAATCCATGAACATCCATGCAGCTGTTACCACAGGTGAAGGTTGAAAGTATCATTGTTCAATCCTGTGATTTTTTGATTCTCAACAAAGGCTTTTACTCTAGAAGAGGGATTTTGCTTTACAATGCGCTGAATTACTCTTCCTGTACTCTGTATACAGATGTGCTATATGGTCTGTGCATCATCAGGGGACTGCTCTCTGCAGAGCTGTTACTGCAACACCTTTTAGAATCATAACTTCAGCTATCTTTAAAAAAAAAATCCCAAATCTGTGTTTGAATACAGCTTAAATGGAAATGGAGGCATTTTCTCTGTTTAACATCTATAAAAACCTCATCCACATTTTGTAATATAAACCCATATGTGATTAAATATTTACCAGAGGGTTTAATCTCAATATATTAATCTCTAGTTTGGGAATATTATGGTTGTTTCCCAAATTAAGAGAGGATCTTCCTGAGCCCCTTTGCAAAGGTGTCACATATTTTGATGACTACATACTTTCTCAATAATGAATCCTCCCAAACCCATAGGAACCAAGGAGTTCATATGGATACAATACACCCAGAGTTGAATACATTTAATAAAGTAATTTACGTAGCATTGATGGGATTTAACAGCTGCTTACCTATTACTGAGTAATAATAGGTAATTTAATATCCATAGAAAGAGGAAAGAGGGTACTCTTCTAAATGCTAATGAATATTAACTGTAAGAGTGCTCCTGACACCATTCATAGAAGTCTTTTTATAAGAAAAGACAGGAGCACAATAGCATACAATAAAGAGGAAATTGGACTCCTCACACCAGTCCCAAGTAGGTAGATACTGGAATCCTAATAGTAAGCAGTAAACAGATAAATCTACCATCGGGCAGCTAAGCAGTAAGACAGAGCCAGTCATGCCACAGAGAGATAACACACCTCTGGGGCATAGTGAGAGGAAGAAAAGCAGAGAGCTTTCAGAAAACGGAGAAGAGTGATTTTGCACAGCAACGCACACCGCGTAGGCTTCGCTGTGAATTTGAAATTGTCCCTCAAGGACTAATTTTTGGTTAAATTAAGTACATGCTGTAATGTAACGAATAAAGCACTGTGTACTTGCCAGTATGTGGAAAGGCTGTGATTCCGCAGAGAGATTCTGGTGACACAAATTGAGTGAGCAAAGCTTGAGTGATTTATCAATGTCACTGAAACCTTGATATGGAATTGCAGTCTTAAATGTGCACTTTTCAAGTATAAAATTTGTTACTATACATATAGAATTTCTCTAATATGAAAGGCTTTTTTTCTTGGAAAAAAAAAACCAACTCTGACTACGGAGAAACTGTATTAAATTGAGATTTGTGCTGAATTAGCCACACAGCAAAATTTCACAATTCTATGTAGCAAAATTATATGGATTTTCTAGCCTTACTAATAGAAAATTTTACCTCTGGGAAATGTAAGTCAGAAAGCCAACAAAATTATATGTGACAAACCTATATGCTGTGATGTTTACTGGAACCATCCATCCTTTCTCCCCCCACCCAAAGACTTCTCGTATTGCATGAGAAGATATGAGTTCTGGGTACTGGATTTTTTTTTTCCATGTGAAACCTGGATCAGCAGTTTGAAATTTGAGTTACACCACTTGATGAAATGATTTTATGGTTTGAGTATCTGCTCTTTGCATATTACCCTTCTCCACAGCAGTGTATTCAGAAGAGTTTGGGGGTTTTCACTCTGGATTCTATATGAAGGTAATTTCATTTTCATCAATGAAATAAAGAAGTTAATTAAAAGTTAAAACAGATGAAGCATCTTCAGAGGAAGAGCAGTGTATTTCTGGCACCTCTAATAAAAGCATTTAATCCCATTTTGGGGAAAGCGAGTCTCATACTGAAGAGAAAAAGTAATAGAGATGCTCAGGTATCACAGGATGAGGCCAAAGGAGTACCGTAGGTGTATGGGATATTACTAACCTAATAGCTGGTCATTTTGCCCATGGGAGAGGAATTATATGCTTCAGATATTTGGTAGTTGTATTAATTGGTAATTCTAGAGCTTCAGTTTTCTACACTCAAACTTTATTTTACCATACTACTGCTACCTTTATGTGCCTCATTTGTCCTCTGGGCTGCGTGTGGTATTACCACTGGCACAGTTTATAGCATCTGGGCAAGTAATCTACTGTCTTATATTTCACTTTTTACAGAAAGTCTAAAGTTGGAAACATAAATCTTGCAGGTTTAAAACTGTAGGTTAGGAAGGTTTTGAGCAGCGGTATTGCTAAGATTTAATTTTTTTTCTATGTTGTTAGTTTCTGTGAATCATTTTCCCCTTTCAGTGCACTTAGTAGTGTTGAAATGTTAAACACTCTTATAACAGACTCTAAGTTCTCTGATTATTTCTGAAAGGCAGATAGGTATTGATGCTTGCGGTTTCCTAATAGAGATTGCCTTCTGCAAGACCAGAGATAAGAGATCTCACTGATAGGAATCAAAGCTTTAGGGCTTTACAAAACATCAAACTCAAGATTTTTTGGGGAGACATGTTGGAAGGCTCCAGCAATTTTACTTGAACAAGCACCTGAAACAAATAGAAAGAAACTATCAAGAGAAAAATAGCCTGCGGTATCACAAAGTTTGATACATACTATATGTATAAAAAGATGTTTACAATTTTCTGAAAGTCTCAAGATGAGCTTACTTGTGTGTTCACCTATTGTAACTCAGTGCTGGTTATAATGGAGTTGCTCTAGAGCAACTCTATGCAAGAATTTAAGCTGCATCCTCCTCTGAGTTGTTTTCTCATAAAGCCAAAGTCATCATGCTGATAATGATATTGACAGGACAGCATATGGGGATCCAGAGGCCTGTTTCTCCTCCTTCATATGGTAGAAAATAATATCAGCTAGGCAATACCACAGGGCAGCAACTGTCCTAAATTTGAAGGAATATGGGAAAGTATTTTTGAGATTTAAATATTTGATTTTAAATAAAGCTAAATATGTCTACAGCTTATTATATTTGGTCTTTATTAGGAGACTACTATTCCTAACCTCTGAAGCTCTCACACCTCACAACGGACAACTACACCAATTATATTGAAAGACTGGGTGTCACATCCTTTTCTATCTCCAAAGTCTTCTTTTTGATAGAATCCTGTGGTAAAGAAAAGTGCATCTTAATTTGAAGTTAGATAGATAGATAGATAGATAGATAGATAGATAGATACAGTTTGCTGCGTGTGAAAGCCATTAAGGGATTGTTCACCATGAACCTGATTCGGCCTTGGCTAGAAGACCTGCATCTTTCAGTTTTAACAGTAATATCCTGGTTTACATTCCACTTACGCTTCTAATAGCCTGTTTTAAGGCTTCTTGGTACCTCAAGTTGGAAGTCTCAGACAAGATCATGCTACCACATGTCTGGTGCACCAGCCCCATACCATAGTCTAGCCAGTTCTACAGTGGCAAGTTGCAGTGGGGAAGATATAGACCATCCACAATATGCCAGCCAGCAATGCTGACTTGGTTATTTCAGAAAAAGCAGGAAGTGAATCAGTCATCTGAAGAGTACCTTGAAGGCACAGTACCACTTGAACTCCTTCCTGGTTTGGTATAGCTTATACTTTCTCCTTAGCTTATGCTTACTACAATATTAAAATCTTAATTGCTGCTGTCTGCTTTGCGTCGGCTACAAAATGAAATACATAGCTAGCAAAGTCACTTTTTACACTAACAGAAAGCTCCAGAAGGGTATGTCAGGTAGCTGCTGTTTCTCAGTACAGGAGTGTTTTAAATGTTGTTTTGCAATGATCAAACAACCAGGGAAAATTAAGTAGTGCATTTCTCTGAGGTGTACTATTTTGAACGTTGTGTATGTATTTTGTCTTAGTATCCAACATTACTTAGAGCTTTTTAAGTGCTTCTATTACTTGCTTTCTAATCTTCCTATTTTCCATGTGCTGCAGGATCTGAGGGAGGAATGTATCAAGCTGAAGACAAGAGTTTTTGATTTGGAACAGCAGAATCGAACATTAAGTGTACTCTTCCAGCAGAAAGTCAAACCAGCTTCTGATCTGCTTCTTCAGGTAGGAAAAGGCCTTTGCAGAAGGAGAACTATGAGCTTTTTATTCTCAGTATTATAAAACCATGTTCTTCTTTTTAAAGTTCTGTCAATAAGCAGGAAATGACAGCTGATAGATTTAGAAGAATTTCTGTTATCTATAATCTGATAATATTGAAAGTGAAAGTGTATGCCAATGAACTATGACTACCTATTATGTGCAAATGTGGAGAGAGCAGCACACCTGCAGAGCAGCTTACTTTTTAGGTGCTTCTTCACTATGATAAATGGAATGATATGGGTTCATTATCCCTCTGCAGGGGTGAAGCTCAGGTTCCTTAGCATTCTGCTTGATGGTGAACAGTGTAATTTCCTGTGAGAAGACAGCCCATTTATTTAACTTTTGCCATATGTGTTACAAGGACTTAAGTACATCTTCACAGGCTTAGAGTGATTTTTTTTTTCTTTTTTTTTTTTAATGGGAGGATGCAGCTGAGAAACCAATTGACCCATCTCCCACTCCTTTGCCTTCTGGAATAATAAGAGGTGTTTCAGTGTCCCTTTTCATTTGGCATAGTCCATAATTGTGAATGAACCAATTGCTTTGTCATTTTCTTATAGAAGTA
The DNA here is from genome assembly GCF_014839835.1 of Dryobates pubescens. Taxonomy (NCBI): domain Eukaryota; kingdom Metazoa; phylum Chordata; class Aves; order Piciformes; family Picidae; genus Dryobates; species Dryobates pubescens. The sequence continues at coordinate 48,313,306 of NC_071613.1, read as the reverse complement.
GAATTGCATTGCAAATGTTCTGACAAATCTGACCATGAGCTAGAGAAACAATAAATGAGAAATAACCACAACTGTGCAGGTTGCTAACAATAGGGCCAATTCTGTTTTTAGCAATGTATGTTATTTTGTATTAGAGAAAAATGCATTCATTTTGGAGGAAAACTTTGGGTCATGTCAGCTAGGTAAATGGTATTAAATGTGTCTTATTTAAATCCTCTGATACGGTGCATCTGTATCTCAAAGTAAAATTTGCCCCTTACACTATTGCTTGGCATCTGAGGACTGCTAGCTCTTGTCTGTTTGGGCCATTGATTGAGAAAACTCACCAGCTGGTGCTTAAAGGCAAGGAATCTCCACAGTGAGAGCAAATAGCTATACTTACTTACTACGAAGCTCTGAAGCACAGGCAGAGGGATTTGGGTTCTTATCCTCAAGTTCTTGTTCTGTCTCTTGTGCCCATTTAGCTATTGTTAGGTGAGAACCTTATCCTTTCTGATTTCTTCTCCCTTACCCTCTGCTTTTTCCTATTTGTTCTTCCTTGATAGACTCCTGCATAGGACTGATCTCTTCCTGTTTTGGTTTTGGTTTTTCTTTTCTTTCCTTCCTTCCTCCCTTCCTTCCCTCCTTTATTCCTTCCCTCCTTTCCCCCTTCTTCCTTCCTTTCTCGAAGTCGTTCATTGCTTATTATTACAGATAGAGCTTTTTTTGCCAATTCCTTGCATGCCAACAAAAAACCCTGGTTATTCTGCAAATGTGGTAGATGTGTTAGATACCATCTGAAAAATGGGATCAGTGCTTTAGCAAGTTCCTTGAAACTGGATTATGTCATCATCATGAAAGAAGTTGAAAGAGATGAACCTACATCAAGTGGAAGAAAGAACCTAATGATCTCGCAGGTTTTCCTGAAGGATTTGAACTGTTCTACATCATTATTCCTGCACAGTTTGGCAGGAACTAATGTGTATAGATTTTTTTATCCCCTTTTCACTTTCTTTGTCTTTATTGGCTGAGGAAAAAAGAGAATTTAGATATTTGCAAAGTGCACATCTCCCAGACAAGAACAAAATTTGCTGTTATATCCCTGCTTTTGCTATGAACAGATTTTAACCCCTCCCAGGGAAAAAAGGGCAGGGAGCAAGTTGTCATATATATCAAAAAATTAGAAACTTCTGTGCCATGTTTTACCAACAAAACCCATCAATCCATTAGATTTATGACTTTCCAGAAATTTCTTTATCCTCTAACTGTTTCTCCAGACTTGAGTGAAGGGTGTGTAGTCTGTGATCTTGCAATCTGAGATGTAAAACCTGAAGAAAGGTGTTTTCCTTGGACTGAAATTAAGCAAATAGTGCTGTGTGCCTGCATAGAATTGAAGCACAATTTGGATTATGTCTTCTTGGAAATGCACACATCCCAGACTTAGGGCAGGAGCTAAATATTTATTTAAATCTGTCATTCTACAGCAGAGTACTAAATACGTGGCTGAGGACATTCTGGTTAAATCATTACCCTAATCAAAGTGAATGGGCAAGAACTGCTGACAGGGGAGAGGAACAAGGACAACATGGTGTTAATTTCACCTTTCCTGTGCTGTCTGATAAAATACAGTTCAATTCTATTGAATGCTGATCTCATCCTAGGAGTATTCACACTCACTACAACTATAAATTTTGAAGATTGCTGCAGAAGAGGATATAAGCTAAATATAAATAATATTTGTGACTTTTTTGCTGCATATCAACTTCTGTTATCTTAATGTTATTCTGTAATTGACATTAGAAGATTCTTATATTAAAAAGTAAGCTTGTTTTTAAGCCATAAACATTCTTGACATCTCAGATTTCAACAGAAACATAGATCTATTTATAAACAATTTTAACAATGACATTCACCACGACTGTATTTTTTTTCTGTATTTGGGTTTAAGCAAATAATACTGTATTTGTTTTTCTATATGTGGGTTTAAGCAAATAATACCTGATTTGTGTGTCTTCTTAGAAATCAGATGATTCACACTTTTGTTTCAATGGAGAGATTGATACAAGTGTTTTTAATTTGACTGCAGAGTAATGAACCAGATACTATACTGGTTGCACTGTGGTTTTTTTCCTCATGCTTCTCAGACAATTCAGAACGAAAACTGATCTCTACCAGTTGTAAAAAAAGTCATGTGGCCTAAACATGAGCCAGCAGTGTGCCCAGGTGGCCAAGAAGGCCAACGGCATCCTGGCCTGCATTAGGAATAGTGTGGCCAGCAGGAGCAGGGAGGTCATTGTGCCCCTGTACTCTGCGTTGGTTAGGCCGCACCTTGAGTCCTGTGTCCAGTTCTGGGCCCCTCAGTTTAAGAAGGACATCGAGACACTTGAACATGTCCAGAGAAGGGCAACAAGGCTGGGGAGAGGCCTTGAGCACAGCCCTATGAGGAGAGGCTGAGGCAGCTAGGATTGTTTTGCCTGGAGAAGAGGAGGCTCGGGGGTGACCTCATTGCTCACTACAACTACCTGAAAGGTGGTTGTAGCCAGGAAGGGGTTGGTCTCTTCTCCCACACAACCAGCACCAGAACAAGGGGACACAGTCTCAAGCTGCGCCAGGGGAAGTTTAGGCTCGAGGTGAGGAGAAAGTTCTTCACAGAGAGAGTTGTTAGCTGCTGGAATGTGCTGCCCCGGGAGGTGGTGGAGTCACCGTCCCTGGAGGTGTTCAAGAGGGGATTGGACGTGGCACTTGGTGCCATGGTCTAGTCATGAGGTCTGTGGTGACAGGTTGGACTTGATAATCTGTGAGGTCTCTTCCAACCTTAGTGATACTGTGATACTGTTTTCATGACCACTTCAGGAATCCTTCAGTGTGAAAATACTATTTCATGCATTTACAGTCAGCGTAAGTACTTAGGAAATCAAAGGGCCTAATAATATTTTAAAAGAAAGAACCATGTTTTCTTAGGGCATGTGGTTGTCTATACTGCCCTGTTAGTTCTTTGCTACTAGGAATATTGACATGCTTGCTGTGTGTAGGGAGTGAAACAGAGGATGTGTCACTCCTATCTTGAAAAGATTAAGCAATGCACTCTTTAATGCAAAATGTAAGGAGGAGAAACAGATAACTGAAGTTGGGTGGTTTTGTGTACCTCTTTGATATTGTAGGTGATTTTTAGGGCTACCTTATCTTACTGTGTACTTACTTTCTTGCTGAATAGTGGCAATTTACAGAGCCACTATTAGGGTAGACAAATAAGGAGAAGCTTGATCACTTTATTTTAAAGAATATTTCATTCAGCTCTGAAATAGCTTTTTTTAGATGATAAAGCACTGGAAAAGTGTCTCTGTCTCAGCACCATCTGAAGAAGAGCAATAGTTTTAGTTAAAACCTAGCACAGAAGAGCAGGTTCTGCCCAAGCAGCCTTCATTTTCCTCAGTTAATGTAGTTGATAAAACAAGATTAAATTTTGCCTCTCATAGCAAGAGAGGTTTGGGAAAGAAAACCAGGAACTCTGTTTTGGTGAGCCACCTCATATTTCATTTGCAAGTGAGACAAGTACTTTGGAATAATAGACTAAGGTTTAAAAATTAGTAGAGCAAAACTGATTGTAAATGAACAGCAAAATCTGTGGAGCTGATATACAAAAGGTTGCTGAAAGGATAAGACAGATCTGTAGAGAGGATACAAGAGTAGGCATAAAGAGCCTTAGATGAAACTTAGCACTTCTGCTTTGCCCATGGCCTTGTATAGCAGCGATGAAATATTTTGAATGTGGATGTCTATACCACTCTACTTCTGTCTTAGCTTTATCTTTCCTAAATTATGCAGTTTTTTTATCAGAGAAACTTTAAACTACTAAAATCACCAAATAACAGTGGTTTTCCACTTCTTTCTCAGGTATAGCATCTCATAGGCTTGTTTTGACCTTATTAGTGGGTATAGACTTCTCAGTTTTAGGACATGGATATTTTCAGAGATCTTTTTATTCTAGTTAGCCCTCTTTTTCCACTCATACCTGAAAATATAGCTAATGACATTGGGCCTGATTCTGATGCATGTCATCCTTTTACCAAAATGATGACTTGTGTAAAGTTACTGAGGATGACACAGGGTCAGACTTTGCCTTCTGACAGATTTCACCATAATTTTTTCATATTATGTAGCTCTGTTTACATAAATTCAGCATGTTTGTTAGCTGCATTGTTCCCATGGATGAAGCCTTGCTTTCACTTTTCACCCAGAAAGTTGCTGTTGCAGTTTCTTTATGAAGCATTCAGAGAATCTTCAGTGAAAACTCTTTAAAAGTGGCAAGTAGCAACATTTATTGAGTGGATTTATTTGATTAAATAAGTAATAAAATTTTCATAGTTAGGAAAGTATAAAATAGTATTTCTTATAATAAGATTTATAGTATCTCTGATCTTAAACTATATTTTCATTGCCATTTTATTTCCATCATAAAAATTCTACTTTATCAACCCCGGAACAAATCATGGAGGATGCTTGAGGCACCTATTTTCTCCTTGTATTTCTCTGGCTAGATTAGTTTTATTTGTTGCTTCTGGACCATCCACATTGTTTAATTTTATGTCAAAAATTTTGTCTTGAATGCTGCAACACAATCCACTGAATTCTCAGAAGGTCAATTTAAATAATAACTACTTTGTTATAGTTGCATTGATATTAGCTCTTCCAGTAACCTGACAGCTCTGCCCTGGCATAAGGGATAGAGTGTAGCTGAACACGCTCAGATGGAAACAGTTGTGCAGCTTAGCAGGAAGGGGTAAATTGCACCAACGACATTATTATATATGGGAAGAAAAAGAGAACAATTAATTGCCCTAGCACCTGACAAAAGGAGATGGAATATCTGGCATTAGAGTCTGACCTGTAGTTCAGTCGTTGTTAGACATGGTGATGTCAGAATGCAGAAGGTTAAAAGTGAAGTTGCATTGCTTTGGAACAATCAGATATACAAAATATTAAAGTATTTCAGAAAGTGAGTATTTGAGGGTTTGAAATGAAAGCTAAAAGTCATCTCACACAGTTAGGAATCAGTTTGTCAGCAGTCCAAAATATAATTAAATAACTGGGTTGTTATATGCTGAGCAGCAGCATAATTCCCACCTGACAGAAGCCAGCTACTAGTCCTGCCTTGTGCCCCCAGGTTCTTCAGAAAGCAGGCAGACTCAAGACCAAGATCAGCAAATTGTAGGTGAAGTTTTGAAACTCCTGCAGCTGACCTGCTTATTTTCTTACTTAGCATTTTTTCCTTTGTATCCATCTGATTGTCAGGGTACTCTTGATCTGCAAATCTGGAAAGTTCCAGCTCCAGATCAAAGTCTGTCTTTTTCTTCTCAGTAAGCAGATAAATATAAACCAGGTGTCACATTATCTGTAGTGATATTTACTTACTCAGGAATTGGGACTGGTGGCTTGAGGGAGATCTGCTAATTATTTCAGCTGTAATGGAAACTGCCGTAAAAGTTATGACAATATCAAGGGCTCTGTGAACAGATAAAAAGGTAATCACATAAATTGAAAACATGTTTGAGATCTAGTAAGTTTAAAGTATTACATTAAACTTTATCCATGTGTTGTGTTCTTAGTAGAGCACCTACTAAGAAGTGAGATGGTGGATTTTACACCATTTGCCATTCCAAGAAGATTTCAGGCGGTAGCCCTGCTGGAGTGCTTTCTCCAGGTCAAGGCTACCAAAGGTGCATAATTGCTTTCAATAAGAACCTGTCCCAAGAAAGAGCATCCAGTCTTGTAGCAGTGAGAGATTGCAACAATGCTTCTGTGTCTCAGGAATCAAGATAGAGATCTAGTAAGGAACACAAAATTTTTGATACTTTCAAGAACAAATGCTGATGTTATTATTTCCTGTCTTGCATTGTCTCAGTAAACTGGTACCTGCTGTCTACTTCTGTTATGTCCTCCCTCACCACTAACATCTGAGAAGACAGAAAGACAACATTAAATCATCAGCATGTAATAATAATACATTATAAACCATATTTCTTACCTGCCTTGTTTGCACCTCCAAATATATGTTGAAGAAACATTACAGATACAAGGCATTCATGAGAGCCTACTGTTGACCTAAGTCAGTGATAAGAGAAGAAAAGGAAACAACCCTCCTCTGAAGAAACTCCATGTAACCTCCCTAAGGTGTATGGCTTACAGTTTTGAGTGATTAGCAGCAACATAATACCTGAAAGAATTAGACTAAATATCTGATAGCCAGCCAGCTCTGGAAGGAGGCTTTCAGATAAGCAGATGTTTGGGAGAGTGCTGAGAATCATTGGATGGGATGTCATCCACAGCAGTGGCTCTCTGCAAGCCATTTCTAGTCACAGGGACTTAAATTTGTAGGTGTGTAAATCACAGATGCAATGTGTAGACCTCCAAGATGCTTTGTGTTATCCCTTGAGCAAAATGTCTGAAGGAGCTTTTCTTAGCCCTCAAGAACACCAGTCTGTAACACAGGGGAACCCTGACGTGCTCTTTTCTGATTAGGGTAAACTATAAAACTTGCAGTTTGAAAAGAAAACATTTGCCAAAATGATTTGCTGATCTAAATCTAACTCAGACTGATAAAGGAACATCACACAAAATTGTTATAGCTTGTGGCATGCTGTATGAGAGCAGATAGGGCAGTATCCCTCACCACATTTACAAATAAAGCAACCAAAGCACATCTAGAGGTTCAGTGGAGAACAGTATTTTATCAAGGAGTTAGACTTTCTCCATCTGTAATTTGTGTTTTGGTGATCTCCCTTCTTGTCAAACTGTAGTCCCTTATTTCAACACCTAAATTCTTACCAATTTGCTCTCATACAAAAAGAAAACATTAACTGAAGCTCAATAGGCTTCTAGGTCTGATGCAAATGAGAATGTTTTTAGGGTAAAATTACCCCCTGCTGCTGGAATTTCATATATCCAAGTATGTTAACTAGCCTTGAGAGGTTCCAAAGAAAAGCACTGAAAGGCTTTCTGTATCTACACAAACATTGTTTTGTGACACACTTTTCAATATACAATCTTTCAGATACCAAACATAAAAGTGATCTTTCTCCGTTATTATAATGATAATAAATTGCCTCAGCAATACCAAAACCAGTAAATCAAATGAGAAATAATCTTTAGGAAAGCCACAAGTGATCTTTGGTGAAGTATTTATGTATGATTTTGTCTGCAGAGAGCAATATATTCTAAGTTTTTAAGAAATATATAAGCATTGTTCTGAAGAGCAAAGACAGAATTTCAGAATAAGCATGTGTCAGGAAAACCAGGAGACCATGCTGCTGTGACAGGCCTTAACAACAAAAGCAAGATTTTACTGCTTATTTTGTAGACAAAAATATGCAGCTGACACTGGGTGAACCGTGGATTTCTCTTTATTTTATGCATAGATTTCTATTATCAGTGATGATACTTGTGGTGGCAGGAATCCAATATGGCATTTGAAACCCTAAGCAAGTATGTGGGCAGACTCATTAAGTACAAGAATGTTTTTTCATGTTTTTTTTTTCCTATTATTGTGTGCATTCAGAGTGGGAATAAGCTTAAGTAAAAAGGAAGGAGTTCCACAATACAAAATAGCATTGGTACATTAATTTCCAAACTTGCTCTGTGCTTCAAGCTTCTAAAAAGATAGGCTTGTTTATTCCATGCAGTTACATTTAACCTATGACACTGCTTAACCTGTTGGATGCCATTTTAGCCTGCTCTGTTTGCTAAATGTATTAGCAAGATGTACTAGCAGCTTAACATATATGGTCAAGTACAGAGACTGGTTAGAGGCAGCTTTTATTCTAGATTGTGAACTTTGTGAAAACTCTGAGTTACTGATGTTTGCCTGACATATTTCTGGCTTTGAAGTTTTAAAAAGTTAGTTATTTTTTCTATCTATATTTAGTGTATGTAAGTCAAGAGCCCTTCATTCAAGTTCCCTTTCTAAATGGAAAATTCATTGATGTTATGATAGTAAAAATTAGCATGGAATTTTTCTAACATCGCCACAGCATGGGGTATGTTAAGGACAAGCCACATGTTACATATGAAAGTACAAGTTCATATCATCAAGTCAGCTTTTAAAGCCTCCCCAGTTTGGATTTCACAGTGGAATACAACAGTAGCCACTGCAAGCTCTGCTTAAATACAATATGCACTAACAACAGGTGTGCTACATAATTTTCTCATCATGGTACATATTTCACACTCCATAACTCCCAAACGAAATACCATAAGAATGCATAAAATTAAATGATTCAAAGATTTAGAGGGCTGCTTTGTGTTTTGGTAGGATTCCACTGAAATTCTAAAGCACTGTAGAAATATAACTATCATTATTACAGATATGTAATGTTCTTGCTGCACTAATGGAGCTAAGTATGCAGTTCATTTTTGTTTTCTTAAGACTTAGAAACAAATACAGACTTAGAAACAAAGGATAGCTATGAAAAACTGTGTGCGTAGGAAACAAGAATGGAAAAAGGATTAATTTAACCAATTATTACATTCAATATATATAAAACCTGATTTATGTTTTTAACTGTGGTTTTGCTACTATTATTTAAGTGTAGTAGAGATGAACTAATATGGAATTATGTCTATTTTACTTAAAAATAGTTGTGCAATAAGTACTCCACTTGGCAACATTTAAGGTGTTTGGATTAGATCAGGACAGTGTAATTTGCTAATAATTTTAAACTACACATTCTTTATTCAAAGGATACTTTCTGTTGCCATCTGCTAAGAAAAAAATACATTTTCCTGTGATATACTTTGTATGTTTTGTATACTCCTACTGCACATAGAAGAAAGGGGTGGTAATTAGAATAAGTGATTATTCATAATGAATCATAAAACACCTACTGAACCAGCTTCATCTTATAGTATTGAATTTTACTAATGCTCTCCTTTGTTTCCCAAATGACCTATCTTCTTTAATGATGGTTTGGATACTGGTAAGATTCAAATCCTCATCCAAAGGCCATGACACTATTGACTAAATCTCTGTTGACTTCGCTGAGAATGTGAAATACTGTATTGCAAGATAAAATCAGCACGTAGGTGCTCAGTGAAACTGAAGAGTCCATTAGTGCCTTAACTCCTAAATTACCATCTGAGTATCTCTCTTGATAAGGACAAACTAAAAGGAAAAGTTTCCTTTGTCATTAAATCTTTAATAATGTAATATTGACAGACTTGAGTATTTCTGTATTTTTAGCATTTTTAGATCGCATTCATGCTCATTTCTTCCTCTGGATGTGAGCAAGCCATGTTTCATTAGTCACTAGCTGATGTCTGGGTGCAGGGAGGAGCAGTGATTTGTCTGTGTCCTGTGCACATTACAAGGGCATTTCCAACATAATGAATTAAACTCCATTTTACTGCATTAGAAGCATGGAAACCAGACTGCCAAAGTAATGGTACCTTGAATTAATACCAGTGCTTTAAAAATCTCAAATATACACCCACTCTTCAGTTCATCTTTCTGGTACGTAGTTTCATTGATGAACTACTTCATTTTGTAGTGTTTTGATCCTTAATTTTTATATTCAGTCATATTTTAAAAGCAGGGATGCTCTATCTGTTGTTTGGTTTTTTCCCCTAAACTTTCTTACTACTATTAACTTTGTTTTTTTTCTCTAAACAAGCCATGTGTATTTTTCCTGTACAGTAGATACAGGCAGAGATGTAGGCACAATTGTTATGGATTATACAAACTGTAAGTGTGAACATGAATCAGAGATTAGCCACTGTATTTTAGAGGCTTGCTTAAATTTATTCTATGAAATGGTCCTTAGGAGATCTTGACACTAATTAGAAATATGAGTACTCTCTGCTCTGTACCAGACTTCACCAGTTTGAAGGCCACTGGCATCCTGGCCTGTATCAGGAATAGTGTGGCCAGCAGGAGCAGGGAAGTCATTCTGCCCTTGTACTCAGCACTGGTTAGGCCACACCTTGAGTCCTGTGTCTAGTTCTGGGGTCCTCTGTTTAGATGTTGACTTGCTGGAATGTGTCCAGAGAAGGGCAACAAAGCTGGGAAGGGGTTTGGAGCACAAGCCCTATGAGGAGAGGCTGAGGGAGCTGGGGTTGCTTAGCCTGGAGAAGAGCAGGCTCAGGGGAGACCTTCTTGCTGTCTACAACTCCTGAAGGGAGGTTGTAGCCAGGTGGGGGTTGCTCTCTTCTCTCAGGCAACCAGCACCAGAACAAGAGGACACAGTCTCAAGCTGTGCCAGGGGAGGTTTAGGCTGGATGTTAGGAAGAAGTTCTTCATAGAAAGAGTGATTGGCTGTTGGAATGGGCTGCCCAGGGAGGTGGTGGAGTCACCATCACTGGAGGTGTTTAAGAAGAGACTGGATGGGGCATTAGTGCCATGGTTTAGTTGATTAGATAGTGTTGGATGATAGGTTGGACTCAATGATCTCCAAGGTCTTTTCCAACCTGGTTAATTCTATTCTATTCTACTCTATTGAATTTAGATCTTTAGGTCCTTCATGCACATGGGATCAGACTTTCAGGTGTTCATGCATTGTGTTGAGCTACTCTTAAAATCTGGCTCATTATTTGGTGCCAAACTGAGGGATGACCCCTTTTGAAATTCCTAGATAATACCTCCTAAGACCTGCTTTTATCTACCATGAAAAAACAATCAATTCACAAGGGTGCAGATTCCTAATCAGATGTTGGCACCACTTCTGAGCACAGACAGCTGCCAAAAAGGTTTGCAGCTATTTGCCATCTATGCTCACAGCTGCCTCGAGCCTCAGGGCAGGCTGCCTCTGGTACTGGCTGCAGAGTGGAAGAAGAGACTGTCTTTGGTGTCGCTCTTCAGTGTCTCTTTGGTTTATGTCAGAGCCTAGCACTCCAAAGGCCTGTGTAGGTCCTAAATAGTTCTTAGAGCACAGTTTGGGGCAGGAGCAATGACTGATATTTCTCATTTCCTGGTATTCCTCCTGGCTGCAGCAATAGGAGTGAGGTGCAGATGAGCATGGTCAGTGCATGTGTGTATTCTCATGTCATCCTGTATGGCACACCCTCATTGCTGGTATCAGCACTGGCTCTCACACCTCACTTGTGTTTCAGCCTTGTTAAGGTGGCTTGCATGGACAGGCTGATTGTGACATCCCTCTGTGGTTTCTCACCACTCTGGAGTAGGTCAGTGGAATTCCAGCGGTCTGAAGCCAGGATTTGAGGTGCCTGTTCATATCATCAGATCTACAGAGCTGTAGTCTCTCCTGCGCACAAGCTCTATAGTTTTATTGTATAAGAATAAATGTTTCAGAGCTTGAACTGCCATCTGGAAATCTTGTGGTCAGATCTGAGGCTTTCAAGAGTGAAATACCAAAACGCATTCACACTGTGACACTCTAGCAGCTCTATTTCTGAAAAGCAGGAAAAGTTTAGGAAGTCTACAAAGACAATTCCTGACATGGCAGAAATCCTTCTGATTTCAGTACAAGTGGAGCCAATAATTCTTACCAGCTGGGAATCTGCCCACTTACTCTTTCTTAAGCCATACCTCAAGTAACTGCTCTGAGGAAAAAGGATAGAATAATGTACCTTGTATCCAAGTGTTGAAGGAAACCTTCTTAAAAACTCTTTCCTTACTAGAAATTACTCTGCCAGAGCCAAAAAGAATGCATTAGAACTGGAAAGAAAATATGTATGTAAAAGCCTTAAACTCACAAGAAAAGTGTTTCTTGAACTCCTATTACTATGTCCATCTGACATTTCAACAATATTACAATGTTAAAAAAAATTGGAGGGTTGGAGAAACCTTTTAAATGTATAGTACTGAGGCAAGGAAAATATGGCTTGTTCAATGTTAACCTTGACAAATTCGTGCTCTTGTCATTTGAATGAATGAACATTTCCAGTGTCAAGCTTACTGGACCTTGGGAAATAGCAGTGAGGAAGGACTGTGAAAATGTTGCTCATCTCTCTGAAATTTCAGCATGCTGAAATGTTAAGAAAAAAAGGGTCTGTTTGTGAGCAATGTAGTAAGAGAAGGTGTCAGGCTGTGCAGGATTCTGCCTTTCACTCTTTGATGTTCCCATTATTCTCTCTGAAATTATTTTTCTGTGTAAATGAATTATTTCACTGAATCCCAAATGAGGATGAATCTGCTCACTTGAATCACCTGTTCACAGCCAATGAACTTGTATGTGAGACAGTGCTTACCCTCCTTGGTTACCATATATTGATCTAAAGCATCTTCCCTGAGCCTTCTCTCTGTTTTCCTCCTACAGGCAAAAGGTTAGAGTTAGATAATAGTATTAATTTTCCAGACATCTGCACATGTTTTAATAGCCTTTAGAAGGTTTGAAATGGTATCTGTTTGACCACCACAGGGCTAAAATGCCATTAAGGCTTAGATTGTAGCAATACATAACAATCATAGACCCACAGTTCAACCTGGCAATAAAAAAAGCTAATTTATTTTATCGGGGATTTAAATTAATGTGATGAACTCCTCTCTCAACAGGAGCTGTAACACCACTCTTACAAAAAATGCCATGGCCTTGCTCATGTTCAAAACCTGATAAAACACTTGCAACAAGCATATTTGTTTGGGGTGCTTTTTGACTGTTTGCATGTCTGTTTGTGTGTTCTGTTCGCTTAAAGTACCTAACTGTTCCTGAGACCATTTTGGTTTTTCTGTTATATTTTCATTCTTAGCCTTATTTTTTTCTATCATCTGACTCAGACTCAGCTGGAAGAAAGTGATTAAGAGATCCAGGGCAGTCTCCAGCCTTGTTTTTCACATGCTGAGAACTGGAATTGTCTTGTAGGCAAGAATTATTACTGATTGGGTAAACTGAGTTTAGAATAGCCTTTAAAATAGACATAGACAGTTAATAAGGATAGTTTTGGAAAATCTGTGAAAAAAATATTTAGGGCTCACAGTGTTCATTTCCAACTATATGCTAGAGGAAAGCTTCAGCTTATCCCATTATAAAGTGATAAAGCAGCATTTGATGGCAGCAGCTTCTGTGATAAAATGATCATGGCAGCGCTGAGAACGAATCTAATAAGGGAATTGATCTGTAGATTCCAATTCTGTAAGAGCCAACATCGATCAAGGTAAATGTCAATAACAAGATCGTACTGAGGTCTCCCTAATTCCTTTAGATGATTTTGGGGCATAGTCAGAAAGTGAATGTGAAAATTAATTTTAAACTGTAGGAATCCTAAAGACAAAGACCAAAATTATGTTGTGCTACCAGGAATATCCCTGACTATTGTAATACTAGCAATTTAGTGGGGTGTTGAAAATTAGTGGGTAGCATTTAAACAGATAATGACCGATAATGCAGTGCCTATTGTGTGACTGAAACACCAGTACTTTTCATCTGTTTTCGTGTTGAAGCATTTCTTACATACACTGAAACAATAAAAACAAGCTCATCTTTTTGCTGCTAATGCATCCAATAGCCTGTGTAGAGCGTGCCATAAAAGATTAATGGTACAGTTGTTCTTTCTCACAGGAGTTCAGTAAAAAGGTGTTTCCTAGGCTGGTTGTGACCATGCTGAAATGTTAAGAAAAAAAGGGTCTGTTTGTGAGCAATGTAGTAAGAGAAGGTGTCAGGCTGTGCAGGATTCTGCCTTTCACTCTTTGATGTTCCCATTATTCATAACACCTATGTGAAGTTGAATTAACATATTAATTAGTACTAGATTAGTAGAGATGTATTTACAAAAAGCATTTACTGGATTGTACCAAATTACTAAGAAACAAAATGCAAATACGTGCCTAGGAAGGAGCTCGACTCTTCTACAATGTTACTCTCACAAAACTGCTCTTTTACCATACTCCAAGGAGTTTTCCATGAGCCAGCTCATTAAAAACATTTATTTCATTAATTATTTACATTCTGACGAGCTGATTACCGGGTCATTGATGTAAACTGTTGACTTTACAGTAATTACAAACCACAGGGAACTTTATACATACATTTTCCTAGGACATTAAATCAGCTCAGTTTATTATTGCTGCAATATTTACAGACTCCTACCATAGTCTTATTAAAATGAGAACTAATACTTTGGAGTCTCAGAGCTTGAAAACACTGATAGAGTTATAAAATGAAAGCTAGGATCAGAGAGGATTACTTTGTGTCTTTCAAATGTAACTTTTATTTAAAGCATTTTATAAAAATTAATAAAACTAAGGGATTTGGAACAGTAATTGCAGGCTTACATTAATGTTGTCAGCTCTCCAAAGAATATAGAAAGATTATGTTATTTATGTTTGTGCATCAACCATCTGCTTAATATCTCCCAATTTGTGCCCTAGGATATAAGTTTCCATCTTTCTGAGTTATTTTGGAGTCTAATTCTCTTTTTTTTTGCCTTTTCTGGATGGTTTGGTAATAATGTAGAGTACCAAGCCTGGAAAATCTGAAGCAAGCACAAATGAAACCTTTCTTAGCTTTTTTTTTTTAACCTTTTTCTTTTTTTCCCCCCTATGCAGGGGTTTCTGATGTCGTTTTAGCACCCTAATCTTCTCTGCAAATGTTTGTAATATCGTACCCTTCTATTTTGTCTTGGATGTTGTCAGTTAAATCTCGGTAAACTCACCTGGAAGATTTGCCAGCAAAACTGACAAACCACAATTAATACTGGGTTTGAATTCAAAATCCAGCATCTGTGTCATCAGGCTTCTAGGTATTTTAGAAAGTCAGCCAAGTAGGAGGCAAAACCCAACAAAACCAAATGAAAAATATCAAATTAGAACTTTCATGGCAGGGTTTTGTTTTTTGTTTTTTTAAGATTAATAGAAAGCTCAAATCCACTTGACTTGAAATTTCTGTATTAGCTTGAAACTTCCTATTTTTTGTAGTAAGGTGTAGTTTAGCTCACTGAAATGTATTTTACTGTTAATCCTTTAATATTTATCTTTTGTACAACTTTTCTTCCTGGTACCACTGAGCGATACTGCATGTTTGTGATTGTTTCCTGTATTTTTCACAGCTATAGGTAAGACCAATAAATAACAGTCTCCATTGACTTCCTCATAGCACTGTGAGAGTTATCCTGGGGTTCACTTGCTTATATTAACTCCCACCAAAAAAAAAAGGAGTTACAGGGGTAAATCTTCTGTGATACAGCTGTTGAGATACCTGGCAGCAACATAGAGCATAGAGGGGCAAATCCCTTTTAGTTAACCTTTCAAGCAGACCTTAAGAGTAGACTATTGAATAGGAAGACAACATTCATCTTTGCACCAAATACTATGCAGTATAAGACTTCTGAGTTGTTTTTCCCATTCCATACTGAGGTGTCTGATGTTTCATTGTATGTTTTTGCAAATAGTAAGAATCTTCAGTAACAGCTTGGTCTGCTGGAAGTTGTGCCTACAGTAACAAAGAAACAGAAAGAATAGCCTGATATGATGCATTAGCTTTACAGTCAGCAGGTGCATGGTTTTGCTTGCACAGAGGTTTATTACTAGCTTCTAGAGGTCTAAGAAGTGATGAGTGTATAATTATTTTGGGTAAAGAAGAATAATTTTAAATGGTCAGAGATTGTTAGTTTCTCACTCTGATTTTAGCCATAACCTTGTATATGGTTAAAAATGACCCAACAGTATCACAGTATCACAGTATAACTAAGGTTGGAAGAGACCCCAAGGATCATCAAGTCCAACCTGTCCCAACAGACCTCACGACTAGACCGTGGCACCAAGTGACACATCCAATCTCCCCTTGAACACAGTAGGAGAAATGAGTAACTTGACAAGTTGACTGCATATCACATGTTCTCCTAGATGTCTCCTGTGACTCACTTCTGTTACCCATATTGCACAGCTTTATTCACTTAATCTATTGTGTGTTCTGCAGAAAAGGAGGAGAGCCAGAAGAGAGCCATGGTGAACCTGTGTTTGCTACTATGCTTTGCTGATACTTTGTCATTTTCTTTTTCCTGACTGCTTGATGTAAAATGTTGTTGCTTAAGGAAATGCGCAAGTACAGATTGATTGGTCATGGTTACTATTGTACAAGGGAAAATGTGAGTCTAAATATTTGATGCAAAATAGTCTAATCTTAGAGTCAAACATATAAACATGTAACAGATTTTACAAACAGAAAAATAGAAACTCGGAAGAATTGTTGAGCTATCACATTGCTGTCAGTGAACATGAACATGGACTCAGAACACTGCCTTAATGCTGGGAGCAGGAAAAGTTAGTATCTGAACCTAGTGTTTCTTCCATTGAAAATGCTGTACTTTGGGATTTTTTTCCCCCTAGGAATAACAGTTGTTTTCTTACTTCCTCATGCTTTAAAGCTTTGTCTCTTTTTAATACACTTGTGAAAATCTAGAGAGAGGTACACCTATGTGGATGTTCCTTTGTAGCTTAGTCTAAGATAAGGTCATGTTTTATTCCCAGAACTGGCACCCCCCAAAAAATAATTAAAAAAAAAATCATGTTGTTGACTGTTTAGTTCTGGACAGAGATACAGAAATAGGATTGTGCATAGGGGACTTTATTTCCGGTAAAGGCGCTGCTGAAAGTGCAGGAATGGTTCTGAAAGACATGCTGTATTCCCTAGCTGAACCACCATAATGCTGGACTACATGTGAATATAAAATATTTATAAGAAGTAGCCACAGACACAAGTGACCTCATGCTGTTAAAATAATTGATGACTGCAAAGCAAATTATTGGAGAATTAGAAGGAAAAATGCACAGCTATTTCCACAGTGAAATGTCCTTGAAATTATCCTGAAGGCTATAGGTTTAAAAAGGAATCTGGGATGGCGCATACCGTGATCAAGGAACTCTGCTGGGAAGCTGCCTTTCTTCACATGCAATAAGCAGCTGGAAAGATGAAGGCAAGTTCCTAAGCAAGCTGGTTAACTAGTGGAAAGTGCTCACTATGATAATTGCTGTTGCTGTTATAAACTGTGAAAATGGGAAGAATAATTTTCTTTCGCTACAAAGTTAAACAGTAATGGCCATGAAGTTCTGTTCACAGGAAGTGAGTAGTATGAAAGTAGGACATAATTCTGAATTTTCTATTAAATATAGAACTTCCAAGGGCTGAAAGTATTATTATAATTTTATTTTCATGGCATCAATTATATCCAATAAAACAGAGTGTACGGTTGCAAGTACATTTCCTATGTTAGTGATTATGAGAATTAAATAAAATGGAAGCATCTTTTTGCAGCTTTCACTTTCTAATATTTAGCTGTTTTCTGATGACAACCACTTGTTCTGCTCTCTTTAGAAAGAAGAATTACTATATGTCAACAGTATATGTATTACAAGCTCAGATTTGTCTAAAGGCAAAATCTGTTTCAATTCTCAGAAGTGTTGGGGTTTTGTTTTTTTTCATTAACTATACTTAATGTTTACTTTTATTTCAGAGTGTTTAGTGTATGAGAAGTTCACACATCATACTTTGTGTAGTGTGTGTTCTTAATCTAGCCAACTTTTGATGGACTGGGTGAGAGATGTTCTCCCATCTCCAGCTGAACACTCCCTCTGCAATGATTCCAAGGACTAAAATGAAAATTTAGTTTCATGAAAGGTTATATTTCTACATAAACTAAAACTACATAAATTTCATATGTAATAGATTTTTTTTTCCCTTTCTTTGGTATGCTGTCTTCTGTGGTATAGTGGAAATGTAGTATAGAGTACTGTTTCTGTAAGTCCTTTGAAATTAAAGCTGATACTTGATGTGATTAATTCATAGCTGTGCTCTGCTTCTGATGGCTATGACAGAGATGAACAAGGGAACAGGGAAAGTGAGACAGGTCAGCTGATTGTGAAAAAAGTCACCTAGAAAGAGCTCTTGTCTTTCATCAGCCTCTATTACGCTTATGAAAAGATCATCACATTAGCACTCTTCTGTTGCCTTTTCTGTTTTTCTTCTTTCTTCCATGTTTTTGGTTGTTACTAAGATGTAACTCATTTAGTTCAACAGAGGAAAAGTTGGAGCTGTGGTATTGCTGACTTGAGGATAATCTTCTTCTTGAAGAGAGTTATTAAAAATGAGTGGTGTGAAGGCTTCAGAAGATTTATTCCCTGCCAGTCTAGTTACAACAGTCAGGTTATATAGGAGAGTAGTCCAGAGTAAGCCTGTTTGGGTCTGTGATATCCTAGATAATGGCAAAGATGGGATGAAGCCACACACACCAAACAAACATTTATAGCTCTAGCGTGAAGCACCAGGTTGAAAACGAGGCCTTAGAATCTAGAGAGAGGGAGAATTTCTTTCATGTGAGTGATAAACTTTGGCTCGTGTGAGAAAAGCAAAGCCAATTGATTTAATAGCAATTAACTCATCCAGTATTGGAGAGCTGTGTACACTTTGGCATAATTCATTGACAATTGTTCTGGCAATGCTGCAGGCCATTAGATGTTTTAAAAGGGAGATGGGAACTGATAGATATTCTTCACAGATACAGTCAATGGACACAATAGTTAAGGGAGTCTCTCTAATATTGCCTCATGCCGGCCTTCTTTTATCTTCCTAGAAAGCCTTAATAAGGATGCTGCTGGGGGAGAGGGAACTGGCCTCCTTTTTGATGGATTGGTTATCTACCTGCCAGATAATTGTATTTCCAATTGCACTTGATATAATAGGCTTCCACCTAAATTATCAATTACTCTGTTTTTATTTTTTATGTGGGTTACACAGTTAATCTTGACATTGAGCCACAAAGAGCACGACCTTTTCTGTATCAGTCTCACAGATGAAAGAGGAGCTTTGCTGCTGCTGGCCACAAGCAGCCACAGAGAGGCCCTTTCTGCTCTGCCCTAGCCTCCGTGCCTTTGAGCACCCACTTTCTGTAGAGGCATGGCTCCAGTCTAGCTAAGACGCTATCAACATTGTTTTCAGTCTGCACCTGCCCCTGCAGAACTCAGTAAGGGGTAGTTTCCAAACAATTTGGCCCAGCCCATGCTGCATTCACTTCCACGTTAGAGGACACAGTCTCAGGCTGCACCAGGGGAGGTTTAGGTTGGATGTTAGGAAGAAGTTCTACACAGAGAGAGTGATTGCCCATTGGAATGGGCTGCCTAGGGAGGTGGTGGAGTCGCCATCATTGGAGGTTTTCAGGAGGATATTTGATGGGGTGCTTGGTGTCATGGGTTAGTTGTTTAGGTGGGTTGGATTGGTTGATGGGTTGGACGCGATGATCTTGAAGGTCTCTTCCAACCTGGTCTATTCTATTCTATTCTATTCTATTCTATTCGGGTTTTCCGTTCTCCAGTCCAGTGCTCTTGATGGCTTCCTGCATTCAGAGGGGCCCAGACGTTCCCCACCATGTACAAATATTGCCCAGTTTCCCCTTCTCATTATATAGAGCACCAGGAAATGGGGTGGTTGGCTTGGATTTATAGTTGTAACTCCTCAGTTTCATGTTCAAATATTCATTTAAACTGCTTGAGATCTTTTCTGTGGAAGTCATTGTGTGTTGTGGTCTACCTTTTGTTGCATCGCATCATGATAACATCAACAGTGGTTTTAATATTGTACAGTTTTCAAGGCAGCAGTAAGTCCCTGATCTGGTTATGTGACTGTCATCTGAAAATAACCATAAAGGACACAGTACATTTTGTGTATCTGTGAAGAAATCGCAATCAAGATATACAGATAGGACCGTCTGCTTACTTGGTTTTAAGTGGATTATTAATGAGGTTGTTTGGGGTTTTTTAACAAATACTAGTTTTTCCCACTTTTTTAATTAGAAAATGGAGAAGGAATAAGAAAAACATCAAATTTCTTATCATTTTTCTTTTGTAATTGGATGACTTGCTTCAGTGCCGTGCAACTATATTTAATTAATGATCTCAAACTTTGTTATGCTGTTTAATGCTAGTCATTATGCTGGCTGTGTGTCTGTTTATTTGCATATGTGTGGGGAGGAATATTCCCAACGTGATGATCTTTTGTTTGATACAGAAATATAATCACATTATACATCTTGAGAACACACTTTCCCCCTTTGTTAATGTAATGGGTTGGGGCAGGTCCCCTCCCCACCACAGGCAGAAATAACGACTCAGGCAAACGGATTGCAAAAGTGATGAAAGTTTAAATAGAAAGCAGTGAATGTTACAGAAAACCCAAAGCGCAGTGACAAAGAAAGATCCCATCCCCACCTGAGGGTGCATGCAAAACCCCCAGGGCTCCTTCTTCCCCCTCCCTCTGCTGGGCTAGTCTCAGCTGGCCAGGCCTGAGACTGCCCATCCCCCTGTGGCCTTGGGCCTAATCAGGCCCATGGCCGGGAGATCTCTCCCCCAGTTACCAAGTCTCGGAGAGGGAAGGAAAGAGGAAGTGCCAGACTCCGCACTGGATCTTACAGTGGTGCAAAGAATTATGGTAGGGAATACACAATTTCCTGTGTCCATCCCCCTGGGCTGGACTCCTGGACACAGGAAGTGAATGCACCAGGGGGGCACCCAGCTCAAACTACAACATGCCACCCCTGTATTTCATACCATAATCCTTGCACCCAAACACATCATCAGATCAGAAAACTTCTGATGACATGTCCGGCAGAGTCCATATCTTCATCTGGGCGTCCACTCAAACAGTCTCTCATTCAGGCTCAAGCATCAGTCCATTCCAGTTGTTCTTCCTCATGTGATGGAACCTCCCAGCGACGCAGTCCTTCTCCTGCAGTGTGAATTCCTTGTGGGCTCCTTGGGACATCCTGGTCACCTGGAAATACCTCACAACTTCTCAGCCAAGCCTTTACTCTCCTATTCAGCGGCAAATTCTCCACCCCTGGGGCAGGCCAGTCGGAACAATCCGGCTCCACGACTGCCTTTTTCAATCCATCCAGGGTGCCGCAGCCAACCGCTTTCACGCGGCCCAAAGCTACACGGATGCATGTCAGAGGCACTCCGCACCCCCCGGCTGGGCGCTCGCGTACCGAGGCAGGACAGCATCCGGCTGCACAACCTCCACCCCCGGAAGAGGGAGGAGCTGCGCCACAGCCCGCTGAAGAAGCATGGAGGCGGAGCCAGGTGCTCGGCGCCATTTTCGGAACACGTCCGAAAACACCAGGGAAAGATTTACAGCTGCCGCCGCCGCCTGAACGCAGCCCGGCTCGGGCGGTGCCGCCGCCGCCGCTTGAACGCGGCCCGGTTCGGCCCCCGCCGTCTCTGTCGCCGCGATGCAGAGTCCAAGTCACCTCCAGCAGTCGCTTGCCCGCTCGCCGCGGGTGTCCGCTCCCCGCAGCGGCCGCGGGCCGACCACGCTCTGCTTGCCGCTGCCCCTCCTCCGCTCCCTGCCGCTCCGCAGAGAACGAGGAGAAGGCAGGTCTCGCCTTCTTAGGCTACTAGAGCACTCTTAAGCTACCCTGGGCAGAAAGTCACAGAAAGAACCACCCCTCGCTGTTCCCAAGCAACAGGAGGGGCTTCCATGCCATCAGCTACGCACCAGCTATCCTTCTGCAGCCCACAGGAGTTCACACAGTCGCCCCGGTAACACAAAACCTGAGCCCCAACTTTCCAAACCCAGACCGACGCCCAGAACTAAATTTAAACTCTCCATCTTTTGCAATCCGAGCTGCAGTTGGCCCCACGTTGGTGCGCCAAAAATTGTAATGGGTTGGGGCAGGTCCCCTCCCCACCACAGGCAGAAATAACGACTCAGGCAAACGGATTGCAAAAGTGATGAAAGTTTAAATAGAAAGCAGTGAATGTTACAGAAAACCCAAAGCGCAGTGACAAAGAAAGATCCCATCCCCACCTGAGGGTGCATGCAAAACCCCCAGGGCTCCTTCTTCCCCCTCCCTCTGCTGGGCTAGTCTCAGCTGGCCAGGCCTGAGACTGCCCATCCCCCTGTGGCCTTGGGCCTAATCAGGCCCATGGCCGGGAGATCTCTCCCCCAGTTACCAAGTCTCGGAGAGGGAAGGAAAGAGGAAGTGCCAGACTCCGCACTGGATCTTATAGTGGTGCAAAGAATTATGGTAGGGAATACACAATTTCCTGTGTCCATCCCTCTGGGCTGGACTTCTGGACACAGGAAGTGAATGCACCAGGGGGGCACCCAGCTCAAACTACAACAGTTAATCATTTTAGTCTGCTGATTCACCTTTGTTATATGAGTTTTATAGAGTCAAAGTGTTTAATCCTGGCCAAGATGATTCAAACACAGCATGACCCATATGCAGCCCAGATCTCCTGGACATTGAGTCAGTGTGGAGGGACCCCTGTAACTCTGAGCCATTTACAGCATGCTCTGCTGGGCTTCTTATCACTGGCCAAAAATTGTTTCTGTTTACTGCCTGTTCCAATTTGGCTGATTTCTGCTCTTCTGTCTGATGTGGACAATAGCAGCAGGCTAAATTCCGTGGGGTGACATTAATTGAGAATAGTTAGTTTCCCATATTGTGATGCATATATTTTGCCATTTAGGTAATGAAATATCTAAAATGCCTTGCTGGAAGAATGGGAAGGCAGTTTTGCAGCTGTAAAACTACTACAGCACTATTTCTAGACTATTTTTTTTTCTGAGAAAATAAATGTACAACTGTAAATGATCATCCATCTTGAGTGTCCTCAGTCGTGACCTCTAATGCACAGATCTGGCTATAGTAATTTCCCCTACATTATCTGTGGAAGGAAAAATCAGGTGGCTGGTTTAACTGGAGAAAGTAGTTAATTCCTCTGCAAAGAACAAATACACCACTTGTTCCTAACATGGGTGACTCCTGATTCTGAAAACAGTGCAGTTCTCAGGTGGTTCAATAGTGCCATTGGAATTATTGTGAGGAATAACACATGTACTAAATCAGTAAAGCTGTGAGTCTTGGAAGGCAGTTCAGCTTGAATTTAAGTCTCGAACAAACACCTGACAGTAACTCTAGTAGTAATACTTTGAAAGATGCATGATGAATAACTAGGCAATAGGCATCACTGATGTTAAAAAACATGTAGCCTGGATGTAGTTAATAATTAGAAGTATCAGGGATACAGAGTGCTTGTAGCATTTTAAATCTATTCAACAATATACTGGGCATGTTTGTACAGAATATTGATCATCTCAAATATTTTCCATATTGAAAACTGAAAATATTTTCCATAATCTGTCTGCAACAGATAATAACCTCCCGAAGAAACCTGGGTGAATGTGCAACTCTTACAAAATTACTCCCAAATTGATAATTACTATTTGTTGCTTTGTTTTGTTTTTAAAAAGCAAGGTTATCTGGAATAGATACCTAAAGCACAGCATGCAGATAACAAAGGCTGTAGGAATGGCTTCCTGCTTTGTTATCTAACAGATTCATTTCTGCAGTGGGTACCAAGAGAGTGGGCTGAGGAATAACTGGATATAAGATACTGTGTGACTGACATTTCAGGGCCCCGCGAGCTGTCTTGCCAGTGTGGATGGGGTTTTGTGGCTACAAATTCTTTTTCCCCTCTTTGACCAGGCTTTCTAGATGGACATGGTGGTTTGCCACTCATGCAGCCTTGATAAATCTTCACGGTTTGCATCCTTCCCCGGGTCTCCTTGGGAAGCATCCCAGCAGGATCTGTACTATTTGTTTCTCCAAGCTGAGCTCCCTAGTGCTGAAAGGGGCATAGATGTGGTCTCTCTCTCCAAGCATGGAGAATTAATGGGAAAATGATTCAAAGTCCTTATGTTTGTTTGTTGGGTTTTTTAAAATCCTTCTTCATTGATTTCAATGGATTGTAAGTCAGATCCATACTGCCTGTTACATGTTATGTTGGTCCGGTGACTGACAAGAGTGCAGGTATTTCTTCTTCTGAAGCCATCCGCCAAGGCATTCACATAAATCATGGATTTTATTGAAACTCTAATTAAAACAAATCAGGCTTAATGCAAACTGAAAGCCTTAGTAATTAGAATACAGGTAAACATGGAGGAAAAGGCACAAGCTTAGCCATCCTTCCAAGCAAAGCTAAAAAACCCACTGTGTATATAATCGAACAGCATGTGAATATTAATGCACAAAATCCTCAGAGTCCCTAGTTCCCTGATGCAATTATTTTCTATTCACATTAATTGTTCCTAACAGATGACATTAATGACTTTGAGTGAAAATGCGTGCAAAGGAGGCCTTCAGCAGATCAATGCTGCTTTAAAATAGGGTCACTTTTACAATCATTCACTCAAGGTGTAGCAGCTCGTAAATAAAACAACATTAACATGTTGATTGATTTATAAATGTTAATTTTGTAGTGCATTTTTATGCTTTTTTCCTGAAACCTGTCAGACTCTGTGGATAATGGTGGAACTCGTGTTTATTTGTCACTGTTGGATATGAAGTAATGATAAGTTGGAAAACAGTGACTAGAAAAAAAAAAGTAGTAGAGTTGGCTTTGGATGAAGAATGATCTGTTCTGCAGACAGGAAGTCTTGGACAAAGTAAGCACAAAGAGAAGCATTTCAAATTAGAGCAAATCCTCTTTTACCTCAGGGTCTTCATTTCCCTTGAAATTTAACAGCAGAGTTTGGAATTTTAAAAATGCTGATCTGCTACATATTTGACAAATGCTTATGCTTTGCTTATTCCTTTCTGCCCCCTCAGAAACTCCATTCACGCATCTTAGACCTCTCATCTGGGGATTTGCTTTCAGAAGTAGAACGAAACAGAAGCCTGATGCAATCTCGAACTGCTGATGCTCAGATTCATGTGAGTTTTTTGTGCTGTACTTGTACCCCTCTTCGGAACCTTCCTTTTTGCCTTTAAAGTCAGGGATGAGCCATAAAGCTGATTTCTGAATTGAAACACTGTTGAGGCAGATAATAACACTTCTTCTTCCTTCTGTTCTCTGAAATTCAATATTGTGTCCTCAGTTGATATAGTAAGCAGATAGTGTCACTCTGTGCAAAAAAGGCCTAAATCTTAGCAATGTCCCCAATATACCTTTTTGGGTATTGATTACATCTCAGAATCTCTGAGAAATGGTCAAGGAGCTTTTTATTAAAGCCAATGCAACGTATTATTCATCCTACTTTTATGATATATTATGTATGAACTTTTAAAAATTCATGGGCTCTGCATTTTTTTTTCAGATGGGGTTAGCTTTGTGCTTATTTGGCAAAACGTTAGCCAGTGTGGCTTTCATGTTTCATTGTCAAAGAGAAAAGCAGCTTAAAAGACAAAAGGCACGTAAAGATAGAGGAAAACAAAGAGGACAAGAGCAGAACATTGAACCTGTGCATGCCTTTGATCTTGAAGTGTCATAGTGTCAACAAAAATGTAATCTCCTTTGTAATACATACTTTAATGAAATGGCCTTGTTTCAAATAGTCACCAAACTGCTTACAACCCTTTGCATGATATGTAATTAAGCCTTTAGGTTAGGTTTTTCTGATACAGGAATTTGTGTCTTTAATAGGCTGATTCTTTCAATTTTCTGTTATTTCTAGGGAGAAATATGTATTTAAATTACAATACTGAATTCAGGCCTTTTTTACTCTAATTTTAATTAAAAGTAATTACTTAAGAGTCATTATTACAGAAAAATTAACATTTCCCTGTGTTAGTTATTAGACTCAGACACAAGTTAAATATACTTAGTGCATCATAAACATACTGTTTAGAGTAGTTCCTTGGAAAATTTAGAGAATAAAGGAAAATTGCAGGAGAAAAGTTTGCTCTCTCTTTAGTTATCTGAATGCAGTCCATGAATTGGATAGATAGCCTGCTTCAGAATCTGGTTTTGCACATTTCCTCACCTCTCAAACAAGAAAAATTACTAGTGTAACATGCTGTTCTTTTGCTTTGCTTAGATGTCTCCATTTTCCCCATTGCTGCAACTCTAGGACCAAATGCCTTTCTCTGCTCTTTAGGTGCAAAGGAAACAAAGTGAGGGGTTGGAAAGGCTCTCAGATTAGCTGAAGATGACAGGAAGGGAAGGCAGTACTCATTAGTGTGCTGTGATCTCCTCTTTTCTCCTACAGGGATCCTTATAGGAAAAGATTTTGCAGGCATCCTTCCCTTAAACACCATGATAACTATGACACAGCCTAGTGTAAAGGGCAGAAATTTGACATGACATGTTTTCCCAATGCCGCAGCTGAAAGGCAGCGAAATAGCCAGAACAAGCAGATGCTGCCATTAGCCTTTACACAGTCAACCTTACAGGGGAATGACGGTGTCATAGCTGAGGAAGCTGATGAGAGAGGGTCTCCCATGGGAACCACGATGTTAGAAATAAAGAGTAATTTGTCTCAACAAAGTGAGAAAGTCTGCTTCAGAGCCAAAAACACAGGCATCAGCCTGCCTCTGGTGTTGAAAGATGTATTCTTCCCAGAGCCAGTGCATTTAAAGGCTATTCCTCCTGCATCCATTTGACTTCCTAGGAGAGCATGTACCAATAACTCCCAGAGGTGAAATGTGCTCTTGCTACCTCTAAATGATTTTCCCATTCATAGGTTTTGCCTGTGACAGAGAATAATGATTTGCCCTGTAGTTAGGTTTGTCAAAACCAGAACATTATTATGTCAGTTGAGCAATGAACAGCTATACTGATGAACTCCTCAGCAGTAAAAATTCTGCTCTCTCCCATTTAACTGAAAAAAGGTTCAACCCTAGTAGTAATAAATGGGAGGACAGAGGGGAATAAATGGGAGAAATTAGCAGGCCAACAACAAAAAAAGTGCCTACAAACTGAGCACTGTTCCAGAGATTTGCATGAAGAAACTGCATCTACGACCAAGACAGTTTTGATAATTGTTTTGTGGGTTCAATAGCTGGATTTCTTATGTCTTCCTGAATATAAAGGTTAAATTTCCATCTCAGCAAAATTAACTTGGGGTATATTATTTGAGCTTGTCTTAATGAAATCCCAAACAAAGTTTTATGCAACAGAGTCATGTCACTCTGTCTGGTGTTCCTGGTAATTAAAAAGATATCTGATTCTGTAAGGAAAGTGGAAAATAGCATAACAGAATGGTGCAGGCACTTAACATTAAAGAAACTCTAACACTGTTAGGCACAAGAGTATTAGTTTGAAAACAAATTAAAGGCATCCTAGATAGTCCTGCAGAGGTTTAATATTTAACCTAAAGTGCTATCTGCTCTTCATTACTCTCTTACTCAAAGCTGGCACTTAGTCACAGTCAGCTGAAATTGCATTTGGAGAGGGGCGATAACTACACAAGTACTAAAGGCAACCATAAAGTGTCAATAAATTGCATAAGCAAGAGGCTTCAGCTGTCTGCGAGCGACACAAAGATGGATTGTCCTACGTCAGAGAGTTTCTTAGACAAAGCTTTGAACTAGATAGGAAACCAAAATTAGACTGTAATGGAGAGATTCCATTCTCAGTGGACATTCTGGTTGGGATACTAAATTAATTTACCTTGTCCAGGGAGTACAGCCTCATCTGTTACATTGTGGGGCTATAATGCACTTGTCAAGATGTACTTGTATTCTTATAACTTTGTTTTCTGTATCTTACCGGTGCACGCTGCTTATATACAAAGCATAATTCAAATAGACTCAGAATAATCTTTAGCAAAAGAAGAGCAGAATGCTGCTTGAAGAATAAAGAAGCAAAGATGGAGAATTGTGGATTTTCCCCCAACGAATAAAACCGTTAGCGGTTTTTATTTGGTTCTCTATATTAAATGCACCAGACACTAATGACATAACAGGGAGGTTTAAGTAGCTTACTTGCATTTTCTTTGTCTTTCTTAATCAGGGGAAGAGTAAATGATCTTTCTCATAAGATATTTCTATTTCTTCTAACATTTTAGGAATGCCAGCAGAATGTGAAATCCAGTATACCTGCTTTGAAATGCCAGAGTCAATTAAATATGACAGGTCCAAGCCGCCTGTATCCCCGGAGCAGCTGCAGTAGCAGTGAGCTCTCCCTCTCAAGTGCTTGCAGTGAATATTCCAGTGGTTCCTCCTACACTTGGAATGATGGAAAGACATGCAGCAAAAGGGTAAATCATATTCATTTTCTTTGTTTGTAGCTTAAACTCATCTGAAATAAGAATAACTGAAAAGCTGCCTGTTTCAGAAATATTTTTTTTTACTTTCTTTTTTCTTTTGTGTTTAAAACAGTTATCAGTAAATGCAGTAAAGGTTTTCTCCTCAATGTCTCCCTCCCTCTTACTCTCCCTGCTTTTAATTTTTTTTAACAATTCCTTTATCACCCCAATTTGCTCAGTTTCCTCATTTATTCTGACATTTACTCTGCCTTTCACAATCCAAATTGTTCTTCTTCTTTATCTTAATCCTTCCATTAATATTGTTCTTCCTACAGGTTTTAAATGCAGCGCAGCCTTCACACCACTGTGAAATCCTTTATTAAAAAAGAACATTGCTGTTAATAGCAATGGATCAAATGAAATGCCCTATGCAACTCCTAAAATGGTAGCACTTTTTATTAACAGCACTTGTGAGTAATATGTGAGTTTTATTTTGTTTCAACAGTCATCTGTGTGCTGGGATAAAAGAATAAGCATTGGTTCTTCGCTCCCAAGCAACCTCTCAAGTCCTGCAGATGATCTACCTCCAACTCGTATCAAGGAAAACCATATCTTAGAAGGGCTGAAAAAATTACAGAAGCAAAAGATATTACTTGAATCTCCTTCAGTAATATCAAAATGGGGTTACAAAGATTGCATGAACTCTAATGAGGGAATATATTCCCCAGGAGTTAAATGTGGCAGCCATAATGAACAGACTCTTTGCAAGCCAATGGAAATAGGAAGTATGTGCATTGAACATAACAAAACTTTCTCTTATGATTCAGATTCACATGATGATGCAGACGATGACTCTTCATCCTTACTCTTGCTGCAGGAAGTACCAAGCAAAGACTGCAGAACCTACTCTAACAAATTAACTCACAGCATTTCTGACAGTCTCTTTGACTGGGATCCTGATAGGAAACATTTGCCAGAAAGAAGTTTGTATTTTAATTCAAAGGAAAGACCTGAAAAATTGACTAGTTTTGTCAGTGGATTTCAGGCAGAAGTAAAATCGTGCACCAGAGCAAAGCTGCCTGAGATACAATTAAATCAAAGCCATGTTAATACAGGCTGGAAGGATCTTAATTTTCAGCTTTCAGATACTGATGACAATGAAGTCTTGGATGAACTGCATATAGAAAGCAGTGATGAGAAAAGTCCATCAGATTTATTAGCATCTCCTTTTACTGAGAAGTACACAAAGGCCACTGATGTGCTCAAAGTCGCAGAGAATTCTCAGGAGGAAAAACGGCTATCTGCTCACTCAGACATTAGGCCAAAGACAGGTACTTTCATTAAACAACAAAAGGTTATTAAGAAGACCTCTTCTGAGGAGTGCATTACCGTAATATTTGATGCTGAGGATGGTGAGCCTATTGAATTCAGCTCACATCAAACTGGAGTTGTCACCGTAACAAGAAATGAAATTTCAATCAACCAACTGCAAACTAGGTCCAGTTCAGAATACACTGAACTTCTACCTCAGGGAATAACTGATTTGCAGACAGGAACCAGTGCTAGAAACTACACTGTGTTAGAAAGACCTGAAAATGAAACTGAGAAACAAACTTCTGAAGATAATACAGGAAATAAAAATACAGTTGTTCCCACGACCTGCAGTGAATCTTCACGCTGTGGAAGGGCAACCCTGCAAAATACTCCACAACAAAAACTAGTGAAGCCAGTGTATGATGTATCGTATAAGACCAATTCAAGCTCCACTGTGCATGTGGGAATCATTCAAAAGCCAAACATGACTAAAATACCCAGCAGAGGTAAATCTTCTCCACAAAAAACTGCAATAACAGAGAATGAGGAGACACCTGCAACTCAATCAGTGGGCCCTGCAGCCCTTGAAAAATCACCTGCTCTGCCACCTGTAAAGCTTTCAAGATTCAAAAAAGCACAAAGTCCACCTCATAATTTTGACTCAAAAGTCAGCTTCCAGGTTCCAAAGCCCCCTGCCCACCTCCTTCCTGGCTTGAAACGTCCAGGCAGAGGTGATGGGTCAAAGTATCCAAAGAGTTCAGCATCACCACTGTTGCCTCAGCGCCTTGTAGAGTCCAGTGACTATGGAGAGCCTCCAACAAGAGACTTTAACTGTGATTTAGCAACTGTAAATACCCAATCACCATCCCCACCCCTTCCTCCAGGCAGGTCAACATCCCTGTTGATTCGGCCTAATTATGCTCCTTCACCACCTGTAGCAGTCAAATTAGGAGGAGCTGGTCCCAGTGAAATAGCAAAAAATCTACTGAAATCATCACCATTAAAAGGAAGTGTGAACTCTGGCTTTCATAATCAATCTCGTCAGGAAATGCAAGCAAAAACTGTATCTTCTGGGGCCAAAATTGAATTATCTTACCTTCAGGAAAATGCAGAAGCAATTATGCAAAATAAATGCGTATCTCAGCAACCCCATAGTGCACACCAAGGACTTTCCAAAGTTTCCACAAAGCAAGTCTGCCCAAAAAGCCCTAATCAGCTGGGTCTCCACAGGAATCGTGAATTTTCCAACACTGATTTTCAAATAGCCAGGTCCTTTTCTGTAGGTTGTCCATCAATGGAAACATCTTCTTCACAAAACACATATTCTAGGGGAAAAGATATTTCCAGTGACAGTGGAGTGGATCAGGCACAAAAGATGCCAAATGCGCTCTCCACAGCTCCTCCATGTCATGCAGCAAGCACAGGTGAGCCTTTACTCTCTCAGGTAAATAGTTCCCTGATGTCAACACAGGCTTGTGGTAGTGACGCTGCGTGTGCTGCCCGTAACTCTGATGAGAAAGGAATGAAAACCCATCTCCCTGTAGGACTGAAATTGTTTGTCAAATCTCCCCAACTTCTCCGAAAGAGCTCTACTGTACCAGGGAAGCAGGAAAAAGACAGTATAAATGCAGCTTCCAAAAGTAATGTGAGTTCAAGCAAGCACAAGCAAAATGAATCTGTAAGTGTAACCACTAGAGGCACCACAGATGCTGAATTAAAAGAGACTACATCTGATACTGAAGTAAAAAATAAGTTTACTGTGGGACTTAGTATGGATGCAGCATCACCTCATTCACATGAAAGCTGCAACTTGGTGGCTGACAGAGTAGATGGATTAGAAAACAAATTAGTTAAGAGATCTGTTTCTTCTAGCAACAAGTCACACTTGAAACCAGCTCTGGGCATGAATGGAGCAAAAGCTCGTAGTCAGAGTTTTAGTGTTCACACAGGAGAAAAGCCATCCGCCGCTGTGACTGAAGGCCTCGGGAAGGTACGGACTCAGATTATTACCAACACTTCTGATAGAGGAAACTCTCTGACAAGACAGAACTCAGCCATGGAAGGTCTTCAAATCAAGGCCATTCCTGGATCAGCAGTGACACCAGAGACTCTTCCATTTACTCCTAAAACCACAGAAAATTCTTATTCTAGACAAAGTTCGCTTGGAAATATGAGTAGCTGCAATAGCCAGCATGGAAGCCCAAGCAAGCTGCCCTTCAGATCATCTTCCAAAGTAGACTTGTTTCACAACACTTCAAAGTGTGAAGGAAATAAGCCATTTTCTCAGAAGCATGCATGCAGTCTGTCTGTCCAGAGTGAGAAAAGCACCGAAAGTTTTAAACATGAAGCTCTAAGTAAAAAAAGTGTCCTGCCAGCAGAACTGGAGTTAGAAGCATCAGCTACAGTATCTTCCAATCAAATGTCATCATTTCAAATCTCAGAAGGAATAAAATGTCCTCATAAACTGGAAGCAACAAAGTCAGAAAGACAGCAAATGTCTTTAAAATTATCAGAAGCCTCTGAGAAGGTTGCTGATGTTTTGAATTCACCAGCTCTACAACCTACAATAGAGGAGAAAGTCATGCTATGCATCCAAGAAAATGTGCAAAAGGGTCAGGGACAAACCAAATCTCCCACTGCAGAGACTAAGCAAAAGACTGGGCCCTCTATAGCTAGCTGGTTTGGCTTTCGGAAGAGTAAGCTCCCAGCACTGAATAGCAGGAAAACTGACATTCCTAAAACCAAGGTAGAAAAAAAGGATGTAAAAGTTTCAGGATTTGGAATTAAGCAGGCAAAATTAGAGAGAAGAAAAGAAAAAAAGAAGACTGAACAACACTGTGAAACAGAAAACGAAATTAACAGGAAAGCAGACAATGGTGACATTTTAGCTGGTGTCATGGAAAGCAAGATTCTGAAACCTTCACAAGACATGGCTGGTGAGAAAATCAGAGGCTCCACCACAGCCACATACTCGCCCAAGGACAGTTTTATGAAGGAGCTTCTAAACAGGTAAAACTCTGGAACACAGTTTGGGGTGTGTTGTATACCATAGCTTTGCAGATGCTCACATGCTGGGTTCAGTGTACATTCCTTTTAGAGTAAGAAGGCACAGTCATAATCAGGAGTCTCATCTCTACAGGAAAACACATTAATAATGAGATGATAATTTTGTTCTTGTTACTTTGTTAACAAAACCTTTGAAACCAGCCTTTGAAATTAAGGAATGAGACGTTACATCCAAGTTGATAGAAATGCAAATGATTCCAGAAATCAAGAATCTAGGCAGATGGTGTGCAAAGATAGAGGATAATTAGGTACATGTTTTAATGTATTCCATCTTCATGTATTGTAACCAGCATACGTACATTTGGTAACTAGTCAGAATTACAGATTCACAGATTGCATTGGGTTGGAAGGGACCCTCAAAGGTCATCTTGTCCAACCTCCCTGCAGTAACTAGAGATACCTTCAACTAGACCAGGCTGCCCAGGGCCAAATCAGGCCTGGTATAGACTGTCTTCAGGGATGGGGCCTCAGCCACTTTCCTGGGCAACCTGTTCCAGTATTTACCACTCTCATTGTAAAGAACTTCTTCCTTATGTCCAACCTGATTGACAGCTGCCTAAACATGAGCCAGCAGTGTGCCCAGGTGGCCAAGAAGGCCAATGGCATCCTGGCTTGCATTAGGAATGGTGTGGCCACCAGGAGCAGGGAAGTCATTGTGTCCATGTACTCTGCATTGGTTAGGCCACACCTTGAGTACTGTGTCCAGTTCCGGGCCCCTCAGTTTAAGAAGGACATTGAGACACTTGAACGTGTCCAGAGAAGGGCAACAAGGCTGGTGAGAGGCCTTGAGCACAAGCCCTGTGAGGAGAGGCTGAGGGAGCTGGGATTGTTTAGCCTGGAGAAGAGGAGGCTCAGGGGTGACCTCACTGCCCTCTACAACTACCTGAAAGGTGGTTGTAGCCAGGAAGGGGTTGATCTCTTCTCCCAGGCAACCAGAACCAGAACAAGGGGACACGGTCTCAAGCTGCACCAGGGGAGGCTTAGGCTCAAGGTGAGGAGAAAGTTCTTCACTGAGCGAGTCGTTCGTCATTGGAATGTGCTGCCCAGGGAGGTGGTGGAGTCACCATCCCTGGAGGTGTTCAAGAGGGGATTGGACGTGGCACTTCGTGCCATGGTCTAGTCATGAGGTCTGTGGTGACAGGTTGGACTCGATGATCTTTGAGGTCTCTTCCAACCTTAGTGATACTGTGATACCTAAATCTACCTTGCTCCAGTTTCATCATCTGTGATTTTGATATTTTGAAATTTGTAGATAAATTACTTTGCTTTTTGCCTTAACTGTCTTGAATTAAGCATGATCTTGGCTAATCTGGAGAGAAACGAGAATTAATTATATTTCTAGCTCCCACAACCTTTGGTCACAGAACAACTTGACAGTTGCTGTCCTGTGTTTTCATGTTTGCCCCACAGCAGTCCCAAATATAATATAAATCATTATATGTGAAAGACTAAATTGATATACTGCCTGACATTGCAAGTGACAGATTTGATCAAGGCTAGTTAGAAACATTTATCACTCAAAGGTCTAGAGACAGAAAGATACAGAGAGGTTACTTTAAACATTAAAGGAATGGAAAAGTAGAGTGATTGAAGAAGGGCAATGTAATTTATCAGAGGAATCACTCTCTACCTGCAGAGTTGATAAGAAAGCAGCTCGGCAGACAGAAAGTGGATCAAATAATGTTTCCTACAGGAGTGTGTCAAAGGGCAGCTCCCAGGGCTCCTCTCTTCACGGCAACTCTATCAGCTCTCCAGGAAACCACAAGAAAAACAGCAACACAAAAGCTGATATGGAAATGCAGAATCAGACCCTGGTAAGTGCTTAGTACATGAAAACATTCTTACGTTCTTTTAAACTTCTGGTTGTGCTCCTTATTGCCAGTACAGATGAAAAGGATAATAACTGTTTATATATGACAGAAAGATTGTGTGTAGCTGGAGAATTGTGAATTAATACAAAAGTTGGTAGCTTGACTGTGGGCCAGATTATACAGCTAGTCATGAAGATCCTACTGCTTCTGCTGGCAATTCAATTCCAGTGGAGATATATGCAGAACGATGCTATAATCATACTGTAGTAGAGTGAAATAATAGGACCATTTTCTTTTCTTCTCCTTTTTTTCCCCATTTCCCTGAAAATTGCATGCCAGTGTTGAACATTATAGAAGTCATTAAGTCTAAAATGTGCACTGCTGATGTGGAAAAGGCAAAGTATTTGACCACATTTGGGAATATTTGTCACTTAAGAGAGAGTCTTTCAAAAGCAAAACCATACATTTGACCCATGTCTCTCTTTGTACCACAAAAATATCCCCATTAATGTCCTGTAGTTAGTTTTATGCTTCAATAAGTTACTAACTATACCTGGTAGTTTAATTTACCCAGAGAGTAGGAATGTTGCAGTTCAGAAAAAAATCAGTTTATTTCTGTTAACTGCTAGATTCTGGTTCTTTAAAGGTTAGGTGAGTGGCTAGCTTTTCTGCATCGAGAGTCTGGGATTGTGGCCTAAAGTCAGACTGAATGGATGCCCTTCTGTGTAAAGCTTCAAATAATTAACCTTAGAATGTAGTGAGCAGTTTCTTGCCCAGCAAGGGCTTGTCCTGTGATATTTGGAAGTCCAAGCACTAGGAGAACACAGATGCTTTAACTCAATGAGCATTCTTTTCACATTCCTGATAGCTTCCTTCACCATATTATGATGATGATTATTGACAATAAACACACAGTTTTCACAAAATACTATGAAAACTTGTGCCAAAAATATTACTGAACATGAAGTTGAAGCTATTACTTTTGATGTTCTGATAAAACTGAGTTACTGAAGTACAGCACAGGCAACTATTTCATCTGAAACTTACACAGAAATTCTTTGGGATGTGTTTCAAGGGTAAAATAAATTTTTAAAATGGGAAATGTCAAATTTCATAATGGGAACTGGAAAGTCTCTTAGCTTAGCTTAGAGTGCTTAAGGTTAAAGTATCCCACACATGGTTTCTACTTCAGGCAATTGTTTTTTCACTTTAATGCGGATGTCTCTCCTTAGAACATCTGCAAGGTCATTTTTAAAAACTTAAGGGGGACATATGCAGAATAAATGTGTTAGAAAACTTTTTCCTCCTGACTCTTGTGGTATCATCTCTTCACTGAAAATGTAGATGTCTTCTGCATTATAAAACCACAAATTATAAGCATATCTAAGGCTGTCCTTGTAGTGTCACTGAAAGGAAAGAGAGAGAATGAAAGTCTGGAAATGTGCAATATGCAGGAAATTCAATCCCACTGATCTAGAACTTTGATAGCAAAGCAGAGCCCCTTATCAGAGCCACTCAGTTTAACTATGCTCCATTTAATATTGTCCTGACAGCTTTGGATATATCTTCACTGTACAGAAATACAAAAACCTCTACATGTTGCTTCTACAGTTTCTAACTTACTGTTTTCTAATGCTTCAGTAATTTACTGTGCCTCTCTTTTTTTTTGTTGGTCATTTTGTGAAGCTTTTCTCAATGCAGCAATAATAATCAGGCCTTTAATATATCTACAAGAAACACACTTCATTTTATCAGAGAACTATAAAAATTGCCTTTAATATACATAAATAGTGGAGAAATGCTAATTACACTATTTATTTTTTAAGAACATTTTAGTCATGGGGAAGAGGCATTACCTGTCCTATACAATAGACTTTGGCTGCTGGAAATCAAAGCCAGGGGTTTATAACTGTTTTTGAAGATTAAGTTACATTGTGTGCTTCATTTTTTGAAGTTTCATATTGTGGGGGTTTTGTGGTACTTAATTCCTAAAAAAAACCCAACCCAAACCCTTTTTAAATCCAGTACCCAAAGACTGAGGACATCTAGAATAACAAGATTAAAAACATCCTTCCAGTTCTGAATGCTAACTTGTGAAAGAGACATACTGTAAGATTGCACAGTGTGTGATATTTCATCTTGGCCTCCAAACTTCTTCAATAAAAACAATGGAAAATCTTTAAATTCAAAGCTCATGCATCTTATTAATGTCATTTCCAGTTATTCTTTGGTATCCACTTACTTTGAAGGAGATTGCAAAGGACTAGGAGATAGCTGTGACTGAAAACAGTTTCATGTAGTAGAATGGGCTGTCATGCATTTTTTTCTTTGCTTGTAAAAGGCAAAATGAATGCTTTGTCAGAAAACAACCTAAATCCTTTGAAAAGCCCTAAACTAAGAAGATTTCTTTTTCTTTTTGAACAATGTGAAGTGCATTCAGTCTTATGGGTTCGGTGTGCATTTCAAAACTGCATATCATATATACATTGCTTCTTTAAATCCTGGCCATACATTAATTTTCTAACAAGCTTTTTCTTTAAAGCCTATTGAATTTTTTATTATTAAATCTCTTTTCTTACGATGTGCCAGGTGAAGACTTGGGGCACTATTATGCCATAACATATGCACCAATTACCTCTGATTTCTGTTCATGCAAAGAATGTTATTGCTTGACTGCCACTGAATTTATGGCAAAAGCAAAGTTGCACCAATGGCAGCCTTGTGCATTCACCTTCAGAGGCATACACTTCCCGTTAGTGTTCATCAAAAAAGCACTTTGCTCTAAAGGCCAGCCAACAGAAATACATAATCCTTTAGCCTACACCAAGGATATTCCACATTCTCCAATACTTTTTTGTGTCCTTGGCTGGAGCTTAAGGTGAGATACAATCATTTCTGTGCTGCACTGCTTCATTTCATCTTTGTGATTTTATTACAGCCTGGTGTAATTTAGAAAAGCCACAGGCTTTTCTTTGTGAGGTGGAAGTGTGGCACCAAAATCAAGTCACCAGAAGTTTTGTATAGCACTGTCTGCCTGCAGTCTGTGTGTTTGGGGAATACCCAGAGATCTATCCTAATATTGTGAAATGTCATAGCAGCAGCAAGCCACAGACCGCCATGCAGTCTGCAAATGTGAGAAATTATTCTACCCATAATTCGATGCCAAACGATCATATACTCTCCTCTTAGTTTTTCTCTGCCTGAGGAGCATCATTTCAGAAGAAAAAAAGAGCCATAATCAAATCTCTGGGATTAAGAAATTATAAATGCACCTTTATAAATGTGGAGAGTGAGCCTTTCATGTCTCGCAGAGGCGTAGTCACAAGAGGTCAAGAGGGCTACTTGTGTAAACCAAGCAGGTAGAAAATATGCAATAATGGAGCATATGTCATGCAAGTGATGATAAATTCTACTGGTTTAGATTACAGAACGTATTTAATGTTATTGTAAATGTGCTGTAAGTAGTTTAAAACACCAGAGAGTGATTAACAAATAATTTAAGATCTCTCAGATGTTGAAAGTAATTTTTTTCTGCAGTGCTGGCTTTCCTACTCTCATCACCTTTCATTCCTGACTGATTTATACAGCATGGCAGGAAAATATGTCCCTGGATCTGAATTATGGCTGCTGATGGCATGTATGAGAAGGGGTTCTCACTGTGTGCTAGGAAAATTCTCAGATTTTCTATACACTTGGGAAATAGGAGTGCAGAAGAACAAAGCAAAAACCCGCCTTCATCTGAAAAATAGACTGGCTAGGGGATTTGAATAACAAACACTTGGATAACACACAGAGACCCTTAGAGTGCCCTGCTTTTTCAAATAGCATTTTTCTCTCTGTTTACCTAATAAATGCCTTCAAACAGAAGTGGAAACAAAGCCACCAAAGTCCAGTGTTTGGAAACTGAACTAGAGGGGTACCACACCATGTATTAAGCTCACTTGTTTTTTAGCATAGAGAGTGTAACATGGTATTTCTAGGCAGCAACAAATAAGAGGTAAGGAGAGCTGAGCATAATTCTTTTTTTCTTTATTTTTTTATTTTAATGCAGAAAGGAAACTTTTCTTTTTGAGGAATTGTGTCTTCCAAGGGTAATTTTTGACTGCTGTATATTGTGATTGTGAATTAGGTTGTTATTCTCAAATATCAATCATAGAATAAGGCAGACTGTATACTTCTACTCTTGGCTGCCCTATAAGTTTATTCTGGTTTATTTCTGTAAAGGTATTCTATAGTTACCATGAAACAACATAAACAGAGTCACAGATGTTCTTCACTTTTGTTGTACTATGCACAGGCTAAAGTAGTCACAGAAAACCTGCAAGAAGAAGAGGAGGACACCATGACAAGGACTACATGTCAGAGTCATGTGATAGGTACAAAATTATATTTTACACTGGATTTTATTGCTGTCACAGTTCCTGGGGGAAAAAAAAACAAACCAATGTTTAATTCTCGTTACTTTGTTTGCCCACCTAATGTCAGCTTTAGCATTCATGTTAATGGATAGACAAATTAATCCAACTATAATAAAAGATCAGTACATACCATTACCAATTGCAGATCAGTGTGATGCAAGCTTTGGAATCTGGTTCTGAAAGATCATTTTAGCCTCTAAAGCTAGTGGAATGCATATAGTGATACACTTAACTGTCATCTGGCCTTGAATTAGTAAAATTCAGAATAATATTCTGAATAGCAAAATAATTGTTGTAATAAACTAGAAGGAGTTATTCCAGAAGGAGTAACAAACCAGGCATCTGTTCAGAAGACCTTGAAACTGTTGTTGAAAATAAAGTTGCCTTTGCTCTATGCTTTTTAGGAGGGTAGGACCATCCACCCTGCACAATCCACCCTGCTTTTTGATTGGCATGTACTAATTTTTAGCCTCAGAACATGTTAAAATACCTAAGAGGCAATGGAGGGCAAAACAGAATTCTACTTAGGATCTGTATTAGAGCAGTATGTCACCAGTATAAGGAACTGACTTGGAATGAGATTCTCCTTTAGCAAGTTCCCTTTGCAAGCAGAGACTGTGGCAATAGTTAAAATCTGATTCAGAATTTTAAGGACACTGTAAGTGATTTTGCAATCCAGAAGCTCTTACATTTCACTAATACTATGAACCCACCAAGCGGGTCTGAACAGAGGTATGACACTGAAACACATTTCTCTTTGAATGGCTTTGCACGCTTTACTGATGTGTACTGATGTGTACATCCTTTTCAGTCCCACATTTAGCCATCTTACTTGCACAAAAAAATACCTAAACTCTTCCCTCTCTAAGAACCCAGCTATAATGGGGGTCCATTACAGCAACTCAATAACAGGAATTTTGACTGATGTTCAAAGTAAGACTCTGAGGAGATTCAGTGAGTGGGTAGGCACTAGCCCTGAAAAGAGCTCTGTGAATAAAGGACTAACTTCCTATTATGAAAAATTGTTCACTTAAGGTTCTTCAGAATGTTGTGTGTCTGCCTCAAGATTCTCAAAACTTACTTTGAATTGATGTTAAATGTTTGGGTTGGATTTTTTTAGTCCAGATACTGAACAAGAATAACCAGTGCTTCCTTGGTGTTCATCAGTGTAGTTGGTGGTTGTGGCCCATACCTAAGTGCTATATATTTTGATATATTACTTTGTTATTGGGTCCTGCAATATGTCATGCAGGTGGCTTTCGAGAGTGTTAATATTTCACTCCTCCCACAGGCACCAAATATGAGTCTCTGACAAGAGATAGTAGTTATAGAAAAGGTTGGATGGAACTTCACAAAGTCAGACTGGAGTTGTGCCTTAGGTTCATGAGGCCCTCAGTTAGCTAAGAGAGTTCATCACTGTGGGTACGGCCTTCCTATGCACCAAAGTCATTTTTTGTAAAGAAAAGACCTTTTTCTTCACCTTTTTCAGGGCTGATGACACGGGTAAAATGACAGGCAGGCCTGTGGCCCAGGTCTATGCAAGTCCACAGTTTGTAGAGCTACACCAGGCAGCACTGCCCTTGGGAAATTTGTGCAAAGAACTTTCTGTGATCTGAGTTATACCAATTGCAAAAGCATCTTCTTTTCCCTAGACAGTGCCATCTCTTAAAGGCTCAACACAGATAGCCCTCTAGTGCCTTGTGAAACCACCTAGACTAACTCAAGGAGTTTGCTCAGAGGATCTAGGTGTTAATATTGAGAAACTTTGATGGTGGGAGACATTATGTGCAAGAGGTAGCAATGGCACCATAAAAATAATAGAAGTCTAATCAAATTTGTTAACATTTGCACGGCGAGTCTTAAATCAGTATCATACTGTGTTTTATTCCATTCTCATCAGGCTATGCTTTATCTTACCTTGTTATTTTTCCTAATGTATGTCCACATTGCTCTTTGAGGATAGCAAGCTTTCCTAGGTCTTGTTCAGATTCTTTTACCAAATTCCTTGCTAGGGCTTCTGGCATTTTTCTGATACAAAGGTTTTCACAGCGCGAGAAGCAATGCTGATTGTTTTCAAGACCAAAACTCTCAGCAGCTTTAAGAAACATTCATTTGGAACGCTTCCCACATCAGCTTGCAATTTTTAGTCAGAATCATACACAACAAAGAACTTGTGAAGGTTATAAAGAAATTGTTGCTGAGGAGAATTATCTGAGATGTGAGAAAGCCAATTTTGTCCTTGTCATTAACTAATAAGCTTCTGGTTGTCAGAAGCAGAAGGGAATAGTGCAGGAAGGTTGCCTCTATAAATGCTATGCCTTGCTGCCATCAAGCACATGATAGTGAGCCAGGTCCTTAGTCCAAAGACGGCAGTTCATGTCATGGTTGTGGCTTTTGGTCTGTTCTTTTCATGGAACTGTTCCATAGTGTTCCAGAACATGAACATCTTTGAAATCTTAAGAATTTCACTGGGCTGTTAGTTCATCTCTTACTGTGTTTTTCACCATCATAAGCAGTTGTTTTAAGAGAACAAAGATCACTGTGGTTTTGTAGCTGTACTTTAATGAGTTCATTCTACTGTTTTTTATCTAAACTGCTAAAAAAATGGAGCAGAACATTCATAAAATGTAGAAAGGCTATGATGAAGCAGGTAAGATGTTTTCTGTGTAATAGGAAGAACAGGTACTGCTGTTGTTGTCACTGTGAAATACCTAAACTGACCTCAGGTCTGCCCAGTTAGCTAATAAGCCAGATACATGTAGCTGAACAGTCTTCAAGGTTGGTATCATGTAAGACAATGCTGGTTCATCACTTTCTAATAATGAGATACTCCTGGGTGTATTAAAAATGTGTAAAATGTCAGTTGCTGTGTTTTTAATTTATTGTCAGTTGTTAATCTAAACAACTTTAAGTATTTTGCTGACTCTTTGGATTTGCTAGATTGAAACAATGCAAGAATGCTTAATGCACAGTAACAGAAAATTGCCCTTCTTATATACCTGTGTCTCTGGAACACATGGTCACTGCCATATGAAGTGATCATTTGCATTATGCTCTGCTGTATTTAAACTTTTATTCAAAACATTTTCAAAATATTTTAAACAAGAATATGTCATACCTTGGATGCTTCTGCTGTACTGTTAGTGAGGATGCCAAATGTGGCCCTGGCAGCACAGATGTTACCTGTGCTCCCACTTCTCACAGACAGGTCCAGACATCTTCAGAACTTCTTCTTCAAGCCCTTTGCAGTAAAGTCGTAGGGTTTTGATAGGGTGATGAAATGGGAAGTGCTGAAGAACCTAGTATGAGGAAGGACATGATAAAAAGGTCAATTCTCCCTTCATGCCATGAGAGATTCCCCAGCTCAGACAAGTACAGCAGGGTCTCCAAATATTCCTATAAATAAAATTCTTCTGTTGAATACAAATCATAGTATCAGTGAGGGTTGGAAGGGACCACAAGAATCATCTAGTTCCAACCCCCTGCCATGGGCAGGGACACCCCACATTAGATCAGGCTGGCCAGAGCCTCATCCAGCCTGGTCTTAAACACCTCCAGGGACAGGGCCTCAACCACTTCCCTGGACAACCCATTCCAGGGCTTCACCACTCTCATGGGGAAGAACTTCCTCCTCACGTCCAGCCTGAATCTCCCCACCTCCAGCTTCATTCCATTCCCCCTAGTCCTATCACTACCTGATAATCCTGAGAAGTCCCTCCCCAGCCTTCTTGTAGGCCCCCTTCAGATACTGGAAGGGCACAATTAGGTCACCTCGGAGCCTTCTCTTCTGCAGACTGAACAGCCCCAACTCTTTCAGTCTGTCCTCATAGGAGAGGTACTCCAGCCCTCTGATCATCCTTGTGGTCCTTCTCTGGACACATTCCAGCACGTCCATATCCCTCTTGTAATATGATATGTCAAGCTCCTGACAGTACTGCTGTGGTGTAAGCATACTGCCCCCTCCACACCTTGATTTTACAAAGAAAAAGCATTCTACTTCCCCCAAGGGAGCAAAAGTGTCAGTGTTTCTTTTGAATTTCCCCATTGTCACAATAGCAAAAAAAATGACAAGGCAGTAACACAGGACACCTTTACATAGAGAAGTTAATAATTGGACATCTGGAGAAGAAAGAATTATTTGTGAGAAAGTTTATTGCTTCATATTTCAAGTACTGCTTCAAATTAGCACCCACTCTTGGAGAAGTGTGATTGTATTAATTATAACCTATTAAGAGTTTTCATTCATAAACAGCCCCAAGGGAAAAGGCAAAATTCCACAGCACAAGCAAACAAATGTTAATTACTGAAAAATTCATTCTTGCAGACAACTTCACATGAGAGTACTATGGTATACAATAACAGTCATGCCAAAGACAGTTTCCTTGATTATAATACTCATCTGTTATGGCTAAAATACAGGCACCTTGAGGTGCAAAGGCTTAGTGATTCCTAAATTAATCAAAGTACCTCTGATCTAAAGCACTGAATTTCAGGGAGTACACTAAAACATAATTAGTTCATCTAAAGGAAGTGTTTTCTTGAAGTGGAAAGTTTTTGCTCTCAAATGTTATCTTTAATATGCCACTGGTTGAACTAAAAGGCCAAATTAAGTCTCTGATAACAAAACTTGTTGAGCTTTGACATCAGGAACATCAATGGAGGTAGGTTTTGCCCTCAGAATAACATCATTGGTAAAAACTAAACAAATAAATAAGAGTAGACCTGCAGTTTGCTTGAGTGTTGTGGGTACTCTAGAGAGCAAATACTTACTAGTGAAAGAAGTGGTAGTAGCAATCCAAAATATGTCTGAGTGTTAACTGGTACTATCTGCTCCCCTGGAAGCACTGGATACTACTTATTGGAGTCACATGGGGAGTTTATTCCCCGAGGCAGGCTGGGGTTGGTACCCACAGTAGAAAGATTCACAGTTCTTGGAATGAAATATCTGTGGCATTCAGTCCTATTTTTAGTTTGGAGTATTTTAGGTGAAAAAGAGACTCAGAAGATTATAAAGATAAAGGTAGTCAGATTTTGTGAAACTTTGAAGAAAGACTTGGTTCTAATTTTTGTCAGATTTTCATTAGAGGTCCAGGACAGTCACTCAGAATTGATTTGCCCAACAATAAATGGGAACTTTGTAGATACCGACATTTCTATAATACAAAGAAGATGTCTGTAGATCCTTGAAAGGGTTTTGAAAAGTTTCTAGCTAGATAGAGGGTTGGGCTTCTGTGCTAGCAAAACAGCATTGAAAGTGCATTGTAGACTGCTGCTTTGTGCTAGAATAAAAACACACACTGAGGTCAAGGGATTCTTTTGTAGCTCTGCTGTAGCCC
Source organism: Dryobates pubescens (assembly GCF_014839835.1). Taxonomy (NCBI): domain Eukaryota; kingdom Metazoa; phylum Chordata; class Aves; order Piciformes; family Picidae; genus Dryobates; species Dryobates pubescens. The sequence continues at coordinate 48,269,477 of NC_071613.1, read as the reverse complement.
AGTGCTCAATTCCATTAAAGTTCTAGATAATCGTCTCCCTTATAGCAGGCTTTATCATCATTTTTTCCTGCTTTCCAAGAGCAACCTTGCACAAGGGGTTTGCAGTTTAATTTAAAGGCAGTCTGGTCAGAAAAGGGAAGCTCTGTCTTCTAAGCAACTTTTTGGAGATTTGCCTTCTTTAGGGAACATTTGGCTGAATCCCTTAGATGCCTAATGGTCCAGAAAGGAAATGTTGTTACTATTTTATATGTTGCCTTGTTTTTTAAAGTCCACCCCTTTAACTTTTATATGGAGCAAACAGAAGTGATCAAACTACATTTTCAGTAGAAACCAGGAATGTCCTTCACAGCAAGTTTTATACATAAGTTGCTAGTAACTTGATAGCAATTTTACGGATGTTCTGGTAGCAAACACAGGATGCATAACGTAGATGTAAGTGGGTTTGCCTTAAAATGATATGTCAGCATTCTAATTATTTGTATTGAAGTATCAAATGCTGAAGATTATAGCCTTATCTTTGTATTCTGATACTGTTTTATTCAGCTCCCAGTAGCCATACTATGAAACTATATATATGATAATAAAACCCCACACATCATAAGCAGACTTTTCTGTCAGAAAGACTCAAAACACTTAATTGTGTTATCCAATGGTCTGTTTCAAAACTTGATGAAAACTATTGCAGTTCATCTGCTTGTTTAATAAGCAAGGCACCAAGGTTCCAGTAAGAGGATTAAAACTACTGGACACCCTCCTCTGCTGAACAAAAGACTTTGTTTTATCAACCATTACGTAAACTGCTAAAAGTTTGGGTGTTTCTTCTGGTGTACTCAGTAAACCACTATTGAATTCATGCTTTCTTATTCTCAGGGAATGGAAATAGATGTGAAAGAAACAAGCCTGATTAATGTGGTAAATACATAAAGTCTGACATGCATCTTCCTAAAACATGTCCATTAAGCCTGACATATTCAAGCAAATACATTTACATTACAGAGTCCCCCAAATCTGGAGACGGATTAGGTGAGGCCCTGTAATGAATTACCGAGAGAACTGTAACAGAATAAGTGACGGAGGAAAGATGGTGAACAAATTGATTTATATTACAGCCTGTGCATTCAGTAGGGGTGAGCAACAGCACTGGAAAGACAAAAGCATAATCCAGAAGTTGCTTAAATATCAGGCAAATTCTTGGACACCTCTAATGCTTTTAATGAAGAAAATATTCAACTGATAACATGTATTGTGACCTCAACAGAAATCCTCCCTTGCCATGAAGTCTCAATGCCTGAGAAAACACCTTATCACTGTCAGTGTTAATTTCTTTCATCAGGCCATTGATAGAAGTTGAGAAGAACCATTTAGCAATCATCTTATCACTGATGGAGCAGTTGAATCATTCATTTACACATGATCAGATAAAGGAAAAATATTTGTTTTATCTTCCCCATCACCACCCAGTAAAGCTGTGGAATACCTAGAAGTCTCTACATGTGAGATTGCTGTATGTATAAGCCATCAAACAAAACCAGTTATCACTGAAGCTGTTTCCAGCTTAAGTCTGTTCGTTTTTTGAGTCTGCATGCTCAGAAAACTTTTGTTTTGATACAAGTTGAATCCCCTATTCATGAGCAGTGGTACAAATATGCCTGCATTGATTTGTACGTCAGTACCAAAGCCATTCTCTAAAGCCCTGTGTGCATGTGGAAGCTCAGAGGTAGGTGTTAAATCTGCAGGTGCTGACCACATTGCTTTAGAAAGAGTGATTCCAGGGCTGGAGCTTTGAAATGGGACTTCAGAGTAGTATGTGATTTAACAGCATGCTCACCTGCTATGTCTGACCAGCTTGGATGTTAATCTAAAAGTGTAGGTTCTGAATTGCTAAAATAATTATGAATTATTTAATACTAAAAAAGCTGTTCACATCTAGCAACATCAGGATCAAACTTTTTCATAAAATAACCCCACAAAGCAAATAAACAAAAAATAGCAAAAACTTCAAAACCCAGTGGTATAAGGAGCCTGAAAGATATGGGAGAGACTTTCACAACCTCCTTATCTATCTGGGCCCACCGTCCTCAGAGTACTTCAGCCAGGAGAGATGTGTGAAAGTGCACAAACAAAACTGAGCTCAGCTGGGTACAAACCATTTACATTTGTACTTTCACTCACCTAAATTAATTTGTTAGGTCTTCAGAGTTAATGCCATTTCACATCTTCACCTAATATCCTCAGAGCATTTACATTTTAATGTAATTATCAAGCAATGTTCTACCCCTTTTGTACTTCAAGATCTTAATTTTCTTATCCTTCAGTACCATTGAAACTACCTTTGCCTGTGGTTTACTTACTTTTCTTAACCAGAGTAGCTAAAATGAGGCATTGCTGAGGGAAGAACTTCCTTGATAACCAATAGGCCTTGCAAGAAGAACTGACAGTTTTGTGTGTAGAAACGCACCCTAGAAGCACATAGGTTAGAAGTCCTCTGTCTCTGGCACTTCATCGGTTGAATTTTTAATATCTTCAAGGATATTGTTCTAAATCTGTCTATGACCAATGCACATTTCTTTGGGAGCCTTTACACAACATTGAGCAGTCCTGTGTTTTTATGTTGCAACGCTCACGATACTAAAGATTTGGTAGGATCATGCTGTTGAGTGGCCTTCCAGGGCTGTGTGGAGCAGCATTCAGCATTTACCATGCCAGGACTTGCTCATCAGAAACAGGTCACACTGGTACATAAAGATGATTAAATAGCCTCTCCTTCTGCTCTGGTGCTCTGTATTTTTCCAGTGGAATTTTATTATTGTGTGTTTTTCCTATGGGTGAGAAGCTGAACCAGGCTGTTGTGCAGAATGGAGGGATCTGTGAGAGGAAAAGCATTATGTAGATTTGGGGCACTAGAAATGGGATGAATAGTGTCTGCTCTGCTGTGTTCTTGATGCTTGTTTGGCATTTGGATATTTCTGCAGGGATTACTTTTGAAGTGCCTGTCTGAAGGAGCCTATAATAATAGAGTAAAACTTTCTGTATATTTTTCTAGTCATTACTTGTGTTCTATGAAGATGATGGAGAACCTTGCCAATGTGAATAATAAGAAACTAACATCTATTAGTGTCTTCTAATTTATGTCAGCTTACCTTCTTCACAGTCTGGCAAAGACAAATCATCTCTTTGTACTTTAAAAGACAGTACACATAGCAATTGTCTAATTGCCAATTCTTCTGCAGCACTGCTGCAGCCTACTGTCTAGCTTGTCTTCCTTCTGTGAGGAGAATTAATATTTTGGATCAACACTTCCTTATTAACCACAATGATTTGCTGTTAATTTCCTCTTTGTCATTACATTTATTCATCCAGAAATACCAAATTTTATCACTAGAATAAGAAGAAGTCTGGTTCTTCATACATTATATATAGGGTACAGTCTAATTATCATGCAAGATATTGAGAATCTGCTGGTCTCATTCAGGCTTAAAATGTCAATTAAATGGGATGGCCAGGTTCTTCAACTCTGAAGTTAATGGTGCTATGTTGATTTACACAACTTTATAGCCTGCCTGTATGCATTTTTATCACTCAAAACAGGACTGTGCCTGATTATCATACTTATTACAGGATAGTACATGCAACTATTCTCTGTTACAGTACAAGTCTCTCTATTTGAAACTCTTCTTACTTTACATGATTTTTGCTTCTAGCTAGGGCCATCTGTAGATGTGTGTATGGAGCTTCAGTCGTGCATTTCCTATTAATCCTAACTCATATACCTGAAGTACACCTGAGCACACTGAAAAGCATTTTGAATGAGGATGTGTAGAGTTACTTGGAACGTATGTTTGATCTGTGCTTAAGTGGACTTGCTTCTCCTTTTCTGCAGTGATTTCTAGTGGAATTTTTCTGAAAAATACATTTTCACCTGAATTATCAATTGTATTTGAGCTCTATCAGCATATGCCTTTCCAGCTTCTCACTCTCAGGGTGGGCTGCTTTGTTGTCATCTGTGGCATTTTTAATTGAATTTGAGGAGCTTTGACTCATGTCTTCAGTCAGAGACCTGAACTGTTGACATTAGATTATGCAATTAGCCATCATAGCTGATCACAGAAAAACAAAACTTTTTTTTTTCTGGTGTAATAGAGAAATAATAATACACAGTGAGTGCATTGTTTGTAATCCTAGATGAACATGAGAAATTCGTAGTGTTTGGACAATTTTGGACACTGCTAGGAAAACATATTTACTATGAATGACATTCCTACTTCCTATCTTGAACAAGCAAAGTCCAGTAGGTTGTTTCAAAATGATCATTCTAATGGTGTTTTTGTAGCATCATGGAGCATTGTATACTTACCCTCCTGGCACACATACACACACCCCCCCACCCTCCAAAAAAAAAAAAGAAAGAAAGAAAGAAAAAAAGCTTCCAGAAAAAAAAATTGCTGTTCATTCTTCTGGCTTTAAATCGTGATGTTTTCTTACTTCTTACTTCTGCTTCCATGCAGTTAGTTTCACTGTGATTCAGCAGATTTAGAGAAGCTGAACTCAAGTACCAAAATGGAAATGGTTCACCTCAAAGTTACTCAAAGCTCTCTCTGCTCACTCTGTTAATGAGTTTTCGCTTCGTTAATTAAGAAATAAAATCTGTTTCAGGTGTGCATGTGTATTTCTGACTGTTCATTAGTAGTATCCTTAAGCAAAGCCATCTGCAGGGCAGAACTAGTAACAAAATTATTTAAAGCTTCATTTAATATTCATGTGGCTTTAATTTCAGTCTTTTTTTTTCCTTTTGTACTAATACACAAAAGCCAGTGTTGTTGCTAAAATAAATACAGTGTGTTCTCCTGTGCCTTTGGAAAACCCAGACCTTCCTATGCACTCAGGCACTGGTCAGTGCTTACCAGAGACAGAATTTATGCTTAAAGCATTACCACTAACCCTGTCTGTTGAGAACAGAAAGCCAAAGAAATTGTCTCAGTGTGAGTGAAACCAAACTCCAATTTATAAGAGAGTTGCTTGAGCTTGAAAGCAGGTAAACCAGTGGTTCCATCCCATTATCCTTAAATGCTTCAGACACACTAGTCAGCAAACAGAAATCCTCAATGAAACAGCCAAATGCTGGTGGCAAATACTCCCTTGGGCACTGAGTGCCGCCCATGTATCTGAGATGCTAAATGTGTCCTCTTCTCTTTTGTAATTGCAGTCTACTACAGTTATTCCCAAACTAAAGCAAAAGTAACAACTTCAATGCTTCTTTCAAGTATTTTGAAGCTTGCTATTGATTCCTGAACAGCCTTCAAAAAAGCCAGAGCTGAAATTTCAGCACAAACTGAATATTATTCAAGGTTGGTTATAATCTGATTGCCAAACTCCTAGGTTATTTATCCTCATATGACTGTGTAATGGGGAGATGTGATTAGCTCTTACGTTTCAATATGAAGAACTGAGATATAAAGAAAGAGGTAGGTCCATGGTTACAAGGAAAAAGTATGGCTGAAGCAGCCCTTAGATAACACCTAGGTAAATAATAATTTGTATTTTCTTGGACTCTTATACTGATAGGTACAATTCCTGAAAGTTGGGATATGTCTTCTCAAAAAACAGCAAATGAAGGGACATATCCATCCATATCCAGTACTTGAATGAGCAATCCCTAGTACGATGTTCCTTAGAAAGTTTGCAATTCTTGGCTCCCAAACTTTACATTTCAAGCTACTAAGGGAAACAGAAGGCCATTCTCAGTGAAAGAGCCGGGATAAGCCACATTTCTGCACTGCATCAGGCCTGTTGCATACCTTGGATTCACACCTTGCATCAGATGTGAGGACTTCTCACCTACTACTCATCTATAAGGATTTCTTAAAGATTGTTGCAAATCTGTAAGGCTGATTGGCAAATGCAGAGGTAAAACCAGAGGAGGACATACAGCCAAAAAAAGAAGAGGGATAGCTGCCCAAAGTGTTTTGAGGCTAGCCTCAATGACAGCCAGGATGAAGCTGAACTGCATCTAATTACATTTTACACAGAGCTGAAAGTTGCTCTTCACATGAATTTTAAGTCTTAGTTTTTCTAGTAGGACCAAAATTGTGTCTATTTCTAATGTCCTGGGAACAGTGAGTAGATTTTTTAGGAAGTATAACAGTGTAATGCAGAGAGGTCACCCTAGATGTCATCAGTTGTAGGACTTTTCCAAATGGAAGCTGCATGTAGACCTTTGTATTTAATAGGCACTGAGAGATATGGAATAGAAAACTCCAAGAAATAGCCAAGGTCTTTTCCCAGCTCATTTAAAGTTATGTTCTTTGTAACAACCCTGTTTCAAGTAGCTTTCCACCATTCCTTCCAAGCGTGTAAGGAAGCTATCTACATGTCTGGAGGGGGATGGGGAGCACTTACTGAAAGAAGAAAACAAGCAAGTGAAAAAATGCACAGCTAACTGCCAAGTAGGAGCACAGTTATTAGTACTTGCTAATTATTAAAACTAATCTTTTAACTTACTAGTAGAATTGTATTTTATGGTGGGATTGGAATTAAAATGAGGCAGCAATTGTCTGTTTCAATGCAGAACAATGGGATTGTGGTTGTGGAAAACTCTGAAGACAGCTGTCAAACCAGTGGGCAAATGACATATTGAAATTGGTAAGTTTTGCTTGATTAGGAAGAAGCAATAGAAGGAACATGGAGTGAGTCAGTATAGTCTGTATTTATCTTGTATGTTATTATTATCATTATTCTAAATAAACATAAATTAAATCCTACACTGAAGCAGCCACAAATGAAGTTCATTTGTAGATCCGTCATTTGGAAATACACTGCACAGCCCTTCACCCCTTTACCTTTCCTTATATATTAGAAATAATTGCATTTCAACAGTACAGTACCTATGGGAGCATCAGGGCTGTGAAAACTTGTGTCTTTTCTGGTTTTACCTAGGATAGCCTTTGGGAGGTTTTGGGTTTGCATACTGGTTATAATTCAGATCTAGATAGAAAACAATAATGCATTCATCTTTGACTAATTGGATTAAATTATGGTGTAAACCCAGAAGGAATAATCTATTTTAAATTGACATTGATTTGGCAGAAATACATTGCCTTTTTTTTTGTGGTTGCTTTAGCATTGCAGATGAAGAGAAGGATGTGCAAATAAAGAGATCTGGTTTGCCATCTGTAGTTTAAGCTCTTCATGCCAATGCCACATGTAGCTTAAAGATGTTTATTAACTGATAAAGCAAATTTTTAGAGACCTATTTACGATTTGAAATATTATTCTGAAAAAAAAAAAAGTTTTAATTAATAAATTGGCATGTTTCAAAATACTAGAAATATTATTCTCCCTTTCTGTTTCAGCAGAGAACAGCTATGTGTTCTGTGGTTTTCTGTGTCAGTTTAGTAGAAAGTCTTGAACTTTCTAGTGCAAAGAAAGGTAATTTGTTAGAATTTGTGTATTCTTTTACTGATGGGAATTATGCCCTCTTATTTTTAGTGTCTAAATACTCTGAACAAAGCCCGTTCTGTGTTACATGTCCTTCAAAACCTCCTTTCAAGAACTGCCTGTACTTCTGAAAACAGCTTGCTGGAAATTTCCCAGTGAAACTGTTCCTGATATAGAGCTATTTTTGACTGATAATTTTTTTTCCTGAAGATGTCTGCTTTCTATGGAAAATTCTGGTGGTTACTCAAAGGTTTCAGCTAAAATTTATGTCAATCATGCAGAGTTTTTTAGGCCGAAACTTGAAAATTTATGTGAGGAAGATCTCAAACAAGCTGTAGTGGTGTGCACACGGGAGAATTCCACATTTTTCATGAGTGGGATGCTTCTTTGAAAGAAAATATGTGCCTGTGCTACTGGCATTAGAGAAGGCCTGATGAAAGTAGAACTACCTGTGATCTTTTTGATGAAAAATACAGTTGTCCTCTTTGTTGGTGTTTATTTTTAATGATAGATAGATTGTCCATCAAAGTTAAGTAACATACACACTTCTCTAACTTTGCCACCTCCAAATGGAAACTATCAATTTCAGTCATTTGAAGCAGAGAAAATGTCTGTTTACAGTAACTGCATCTGGTATCCATCAATATGTTTCAGTAGTTACACTGCAGGTTCTACCTGATGGGGAGTGGATGAGGTTATTGAGCTGCTTCTGGAAAACTTGACCCCCTCAAGCAGCACTGGGAGACTGCTGAATTCTGTCAGGCATGGCACAAGTTAATAGAGTGGCCAGACTTTACTTACAGCATGATAGGACGTATGATTATTTTCTCTCACAGCATGCAGGTCCTTCCCTGTATGCTAACACCCAGAAATATCTCCTTTTGTTATGTTTAATTCAAAGTGAGTGCACTGTCTGACCATTTTCAATTGGCATTGTATATGCACAGAATACCTGCTTAATAGATTGCTGTCTGATGCCTTAATTTAGTTTTGCTCTGTGGGTAAGATTTTGGATGTTGTGGGTTACATAAAGATTATTATAGATTATTTATAAACAGTATAAAAAAAACACCCACCACATATTGTTTTAACTGGATGGTCAAAAAGCCAGCAAGTGAATATATGGACTTCCTAAAACTGTAGCAGTCTCTATGTAAAGAAAGACTGTCTATGATTTGTGAAGAGAATATGCGTCCGTGAAACTAATTTTAAGCTACAAGATAAAAAGTCTCTATTAGAATGTGAAGCTTTGCTTTGCTTTGCTTTGCTCTCCAGTTACCCAGTTCAAGATTTGTTTACATCAAGCTGTGGCATTATATCCCTCTTAGTAAAAGTATCTTTTCACATTATTGAACAAATGTGTATCAGCAGCTGTGTTTAAAAGCGGTGTGTCATCACCTTATGTCTTCTTTTGTCTAATATTTGTGGAAAATCTTGGATATGTGCTAGGACTCAACATAGGTTTACAGAAGTTCAACATTAAAAAGACTAACATATACCAAGTCTAAAGTAGGACACATTTTACTCCATTGCTTATCTTGAGTAATACCCTATTTTACAACCATCAGTGCAGAACTTAGCCTGAGGGAAGCTGGACGCACATTTCCTGTGTTGTGCTGGAGGCAATTCCCTTCATAGTAGGTGCTCTGTGTTTTCTTTTCTTTTTTCAGCCCAAATTGATTTTCCTTTCACATGGATTGTATAAAAAGAGGAGCAGAGAAGTGTGCTATACAACAGCATAAACCAGCTCAGACTGAGAGCTCCCCTCACTCTTAGTGTCCAATACCATTGCCTCTGAAGAAACACAAAAGCAAAGTCAGCAGTCCCTGGGTATTGTCTTCCAGTCTCCAATGATTTGTACCAAGGGTAGTTTCTGAACTAGAGCTGGTGAGTTTGTAGTATCTTTGTGTGTTTCAGTGGAAATTTTTTAGAAAGTTGACAAATAATTGGGTTTAATGTCTCATATCTATGGTCAGGAGAATGTCCTAAAAGACTTCAATGAATTCTAGGTTGTCAGTTCTTGTCAGTGGGCTATGTTTACTTCTAACTCTTTAATTTTTACAGTTTAGAGGAAGATGGGGAAAAAAAAAAAAAACACAGAAAGAGCTCCTATTGTAATTTTTCCTAGTGATGATCTCATTCTTAGAATTCCTGGTACCTACCAGCCTGAATATATGTCCCTTTTCTATTACTCTCTTGTCCATACTTTCACAATGTTTATTCCATCTAATTTGGATGTTGACTCCATGTTACAGATCTTGGAGGTCTACTGATACCAGTAAGCTCTGGTAAGACACCAGTGATGCTGCAATATGCCAAAGCCCACTGTACAAGTTACCAAGATGTCCAGCTGATGTAGGACATGAACTGCCTGATCATCTTACATGTGAAAATATTAAACATGAAAATTAGTGAGAAGCAGGGAGTTGAGCAAACTCCCAGAAAACTTCCTATACAGTGTTAACTCCTTTAATTTAGTGCCTGAGCAGCATCTCAACATTGCCCTGCAGGGAGGGGAATGCTCTTACAAGCCCTCCCCCCCTGCTTCCAGGATGGGCCTTAACCCATCACAAAGGTATACTTCAGATTGTCCACAATCTCTTACAGAACCCTGTTGTCAAAAGATTCCCATGCAGTCAGGAGTTTCTTGTTCTCCATGAAATTTCTCTAAATTCTTCCTTGCTTCTGTTTTCAGTTTTGAGAATTGTTACTCTAAGGTAAGATATGATGGGAGGGAAGGAAGAGGCTATTTCAGGTTTTTGATTCTGTTCTGTTTATTCAGTGAAAAAGCAGATGGTGAGTCTACCTGTGTCCACTGTAAAAATTAGTATCAGTGCATGAGCAAGGAAAGAGCTAAAAGCCCCAACCAACCAACCAAAACACCCCAACAGAATCAGGCAAAAGCTTTGGCTTTTATGCCAGGAAACATTTGGAAGCAAAGGCAATTAAGCTCATACATAACTCTTTTCAGATATCAGTGTTGTGCAGAATCGTTTTTCATCCATTGAGTAGTACTGTTGCAGCATCAGAGATTTAACTTTTACATATTTTCATTTTGTAGTCTTGTGCAGCTCCGGCTGATAACAGTCATTTGAAGTGTCAGTGTGCAACTGATGAAATCAGATGGGCCATGAACAGTTCGGCTTGAAAGCTGTCACTGAGATATATAACATACTCTTTTATTTTGCAGTTACCTCATAAAAGTTTGAAAACAGCACAAGATAATGTATATTCATTCCTTCAGTAATACAAATTGTTCTGAGAGATACTTTCTTACTTGTATAATACAGTTTTAGGGATCAGTTGCTTAATTTTATTATAGAAAAATTAACATCCATTAAAAATTTTTGTGTTGTACTCTGTGGTTTAGGACTAGGAGTTTTGAGGGTTGATCAACGTAGTTGAGTTACAGCATTTTTCAAGAATCTTTCTAAGTGTCACAACAGGAGCTGCTGAGCTTTGAGTCATTTGAAAGCCAGACCCTTTTGTGGCTGCTCAGAATTAACAATTAGCTGGTTTACAAACCTGTATTTCCATTATTGTGGATAAAGTCTCTATGAAGGAAGACTATCATCGATTAAAATAAGATTTGTGGTGTACTCTGTATTTGAGGACTAGGGGTTTTGAGGGTTGCTCAACAGAGCTGAGTCACAGCATTTTTCAAGAATCTTTTTAAGAGTCACAACAGGAGCTGCTGAGCTTTGAGTCATTTGAAAGCCAGGCCCTTTTGTGGTTGTTCAGAATTAAAAACTAGCTGTTTTACAAACTAAGTTCCCACCTGCATTTCCATTATCATGGATAAAGCCTCTGTGAAGGAAGACTACCATCGATTAAAACTACTTTTCCTTATAATGAAATGTGGCACTGCTGGTGTGCTTCTCCATCGCTCTCCCAATTATTTTGGGAACAGCAGGAGATAGTATTTTCTTTGTCTCTTGACTTTATGCCATTGCTTTCATGTTCCAGACCTAGATGTACACAAGGTAACAATGAACAAGACAAATCCTTACGCAGTTCTAAGAAACATGGCCTTAGGAGATAAAATAGTATTCCTCTTCCAATTCATCTTGATCAAAGGATGTAGCTTTGCTGTTTGGTATACATTTTGGATTTACTTAATTTTCCTGTAATTAGGAGGGAATGACTTTGTAGTTTCTTAGAGAATGCTCAGAAAGGAAACAATGCTATAAAATCATTCAGAGTCCCTGTGGAACTGGATTGCAAAATCATTTCCATCATTAACACTACAGATAGAGGGAAAATTCTTCCGATTTTTGTTTCCAGCATGTTCTTTCTGTGGTACTTCCATTTTACTCCATGTCTCTGCTGAAGACTTCTGCCTCTCCAGCATAACCAGTGTTGTACAAATCTTTCTTCTGGTCAAGAGGCAACTAATTGAAGTCCTTTCTTCTTCAATATTTTCCTTTATTTACTGATTCTTGTCAGTGCTAGTCATTAGTTGGAACATTGCCTGTCCATCAGCAAACACACTGTTTAGGCTTGATTATCTACAGTGAAAACAGCAAGGGCGGACACCTAGCATTTTAACTTACTTTTCTGCGCTCTGTTATATGCTGAGAGGAACAGTTCACCCACTTCTACCTAGGATTTCACTATTCCAAAACAAAATAAATAATATCTTAGGGAAAGGAGAACTAGAGTAAGAGAGTTAAGTGGCTGGGATACCTCCCTTTGATTCATCAAAACCAAATACAATTATCTTCATTTTCACGAGAACCAAGGAATATAAATAGACATTTCATTTACCTGTAAATGGTTTCTTACATGTTATCAAACAAAGTCCATTGAGATTAAGATTTTAAGAGAAAATTACCATGTTAGTATTCTTATTTCAAAAGCAAATAGGCAAGCCCATAGAGGAGAAGTATTTCTGAATTTCTGAGAGTCTTAGAAACACTGCAGTGGCAAAAGTCATGAAAGTGAATTGGCAGGGGACTGCTAACTACAACAGACTTAAATAAGAGATGGGTATATCATAAAAAAAAAAAAATCAATACTCAGGAACACAGAAAATAGAGATGGAAAAGAAATATTGGGTCATATTCTGCATCTCCTTCTAAAGTACAATTGTTCACTGCAGTATATCTTTTACCCAGTGTAGCCTTAAATTGTTCAAAGCCAAGGAAATTCCTTTACTTCCTCTGGGAGTGTCTGCCACAGACTGAAGATGTCATTGTCAAGGGATGTTTCCAGACGTTTAACCTAAATTATGTTCATTTTCCATTCATTAGTGCTAAAGTTCCCTCCCTGGTATTTATACCTTGCCATCATTGTCCCTTTGAAATTGTTTCCTCATTGTACAAACAGAATTGACATCTCTGGAAATCAATAGAAAACAACAGAGTGGAGTGGTGCTGTCACATCCCGGTTGCAAGAATAGAAATGTGCACATATCTACACTTGCATCTTTCTCTGTTCCGTGGTTAGCAGAGCATCTTTCCAGTAGGATGGATAAGCTGGAGCACTATGTGTAACCATACTACATTCAAACCAATTACTTAAGGTATCCCTGTCTGACATTGTGTTGGAAAGTGTGCATTTACCCATAATGAGATATACAGAACCAGAGCATAACACAGTGAACAAAGGCACGTGTGTTGCTATCCAAGTCTCCCAGGATGCTCTGAGAGGTGGGTATCTCTGGTAAACGCTCCAGATTTTAGCTTTTTGTAAGAATAAATGGTACATTTTGATTAATAACTTTTTGTAAGAGAAACAGTTAAGAAAGCAGAGGCTTTTGTGGAGCACGGGCTTATGTAGAAAGAAATATATTACACTACTAGGTCCCTGACATTGATACTCTCCAAACTTTGTGAGTCTTCAAACTAAATAATGTAAAAATTCCAGCTGTAATCACTTTCTAGCACGAGCCCATCTCACTCATTTTCACACTAACTCTGAAGCAGGCCAGTTTCAGTGTTATGGCATCTGTTAGCCTAATTGCGTCCCAAAATAGTATTTCTGTTGTATTCAGTTAGACAGATGAGTTGGAAGCATACAAACAACAGGTAACAGCACACTCACAAAATGCAAAATGTTCTTCTTTCCTTGAATCCCTTCCTCAAAGATATCCTTTTTACCCGTAGACCCTTTCACTGTCTGTAATACCAACAACACCTTTAGCTCCACCCCATCACACAGTTTTCCTGTATCTTAGAGTCTTGCTGCCAGATGAGGACACTGGACAGTGGGATTGGAACTTTCCCCCTCCCCGACTCAGGAAACCGCTCTACAGGGCGACATGCTTCTAAGCAAGAATCAGCCATGGAAACAGAAGTCCTTGCACCATCTGAGCAAGTCCTTCCTTCAGCTCCTTCAGTAAAAGCCAAAACTCTTGAGCGAGAAGTGCCTTCAACAGCGAAGAGCCAGGAGTCTGTAGAAAGCATAATTAGTCACTCAACATCCGATCCAGCCATGACTGCCAAAGGTATACGACCTTTTCAAAGTCGCCTTCCAAAACCAGCTTCCTCAGGTAAAATGTCAATTGCACTGAAAATCACATTATTTCTGCCCTGGCATCTGTTGTGATTAGCAGAAGTCCTGTAATAATGACAGTTGATAACAGAAATGTTAAATGAAAAGCAGAAGATACTCTTTTTATGAATGTATAAGGTTAACAAGTTTGTGACCTGAGCCATATGGAAATTTCGTTGCACATAATGCTTATCCGAGGAAATAAAACGTGTTAAGCACTTAAATCCTTTTCTCAAGGAACAGTACTTGAAGAAAAAACATATGCCAGGCTCAGAGTTTGACTTGAATAAGAATGCAGATGCTCACCAATATTCAGCATCAGCCTTTGTGGCAAAGTACAAAGCATAGCCATGTTGTGACGCTGAAAAGATATATTCATAAAGATTTGCTTTTGAAACCAGATTTAAACTGAAGACTGATTCAGCCTCAGTGCATAAATTCTGTCCCAATGAATATAGGTCTTGACCTCAAGCAAGACTCTCATTACTTCACTGCATCATACAAATACATTTCTATGTACGAACATAAAACACCTTACTTTCACTCAGCATGTGTGTTTAAACCGTAAAACAAATGCTGACAAAGGAATGAAAGGGCTAGAAATCCAGCAAAGCACCAACAGATGCCTTTCTATTAATAAACAGCCCCACTGAAATCTCTGCAATTTTGTATAAATGCACACTGATGAGTTACAGGCATTCATGAAGGTTTTTGAGTTATTGATATATATATGTCAATAGCATTAGAAATCTTTATGTACAGCTTTTATTTACAGTCAGCATGATAGATACGGTACAAAATGCTTACAGTAAAAGTAATTGGTTTAATGGAGAGGAGTATTGTTTTATCGTGACCAGAGGCAGTGTCATGCATTTATTGGGATTACAGCTCTTAGCACTTTGTCAGCATAAGCATTTACTGCCTTTTTAAATGTTGTGTGTTTAACTTGCATAAATCTGTATCACTGTGTAAGAGATATTCCATATAATTAACATGTATGGTTAAATACAACGTTTTAAGCTTAGTTTAAGGCTATTGAATATGTGTTCTCCTAATGAGCTGATGTGAATTATCATAGAGTCATAGAATCCTGTATGTTGGGAGAGACTTTTTAAGATCATCGATTCCAGTCCTTAATGCAGCATTGACAAGGCCACCACTAAACCATGTCCCTAAGCACCACAGCACCACATCTTCTAAATACCTCCAGGGATGGTGACTTCACCACTTGACAGCCTTTTCAGTGAAGAAATGTTTCCAAATGTCTGCCTAAACCTCTCTGATACAACTTGAGGCCATTTCCTCTAGTCTGTGTGTTACTTGAGAGACAACCCCCACCTTACTACAGCCTCTTTTCAAGTAGTTGTGGAGTGAGAAGGTCTCCCTTGAGCCTCCTTTTCACCAGGCTGAACAATCTCACTTCCCTCAGGTGGTCCTTATAAGACCCTTCACCAGCTTTTTCATGCTTCTTTGGGCACACTCCAACACCTTTTTTGTAGTGAGAGACCCAACTTAAAATTGAGCCTAGGAGGAAAGAAGCCTCTCTGTTCAGAAGGTACATAACAGAAGAATTCTAATTAAACATCTTAGAACTTAGTTGATTTACCAATATTCACAGTGCAGTATTGTAATGGTAAAATAGACTGCAAACACACATTGTATGCTTCATTGCAGACTCCTCTACTCATTTCAGATCAAAGCTAAATAAAAGATATTTTAATGCTTAGTTGTTTGGGGTTTTTTAATAGAAATACTGTTAATTAATGGTACAGCTAAGAAGGATTCAGAAGAAAAATCTTAGTTATAGATTATATGCTACATGCTTGAACAGGCACATGTGTGACCTCAATTCAGCAGTGTGCTATAGAGTCGAGTCCATGATTAAACACTGTCATTATAACAAATTGAACAGAAACAGCAAGCATTGAGTTGCTTCATAAGAAGTCAGTAGCAGTAAGATTGTCCTGCTTTTAATGCTAATATTCACTGCACCAACCTTGTAAGGTTTGTATCTTAATTAAATTGTCATGAAGAGATGTTAAAAAAGTAGTATACATCAGATGGTGGGGTCAACTCCTTCCTGACTAGAGTATTTTCATTCCATTCTTCACTCTCTCTCACTTTCTCATCCAAATTACAATCAATTTATATCAAATGCACCACATATATTCTTTGGTGTTATGATTTTGCATAGTGCATATATAGCAAATAAAAAGGCTAGCTGAGAATTTCTGCTAGAAAGGTACTTGCAATTATATTTATGTTAACAGCCTGTTCTTTCTCCAAGAACATAAAAGAGCAAAGCAGATCCTAGAATGCCTAAAAGTAGAAAAGTAGTTATTGAATTCTGTTTCTTATGTGAAAGAGTATATATTTTAAAACTATTAGAGGGATTTAAATCTATTCCTTCCTCTTCTTTTGTTAACTGGAAAAAGCTTTGGATCAAATTCTGCCACTGTAGTAGTTAGAATTATTCCAGTAAGTTAGTAAGTTGTGCCTTTGAGTAGTAAGGTATTATTTGACATCATGAAAGTGTCATGACTTGTCCCCATTTTTACTGAGTTATAATTGAAACACTGCCACAAGGATGCTGATGAGACCTCCAATTTAAATAATGTCTCTCTTAATTCAGGAATACTTAACCTTGCAAAGCAAAGGGAACAAGTACCAAGCTCCGTGACCTCTGCCTCATTAGAGCATACTGAAGAAATTGTGGAAAATAGAAAAGTTCTTCCAGAGTGGACAACCAAGAAAACTACTAAAGCAAAGGTAAAGTTAGTGTCATCTGTCAAATGAGATATATACCGTGGTGTACAGAATTAGAAATGTTGAGTGTTTTTAATACAGCAGGAAGAATAACTAGCAATCTGGCAGCTACATCTATTTCCATGCCCTACATTTGCAATCTCATTATTTATAATTACAATACAGCACCCAAAGGTATTTTGTCCCCATCGTTTACAAACATATTTTAATTACAATCCTCACAGGCATTTTATAGACAAGGAAATGGAGACCTCCTACCCTGTTTCTCTCTGTAAGAAACTTGATCTTGTTTGTTTGCTTTCCAGTAGATTTGGATCTCTTTTTTTCCCTCAGGGCTAGGTTTCCTTGTCTGGCTGGCTCTGTAGTATGAGCATTTGAGCAGATGTGCTGTGAAAGTATTGTGAAAGGGAAATATTCTTACATGTTTCTGTGTGGGATTGGGTTAATCCCTGCAATGATCTGTTTGTTCTTCAGTCTTTTCATGAGAACTGCAAAAAGAACAAACAGGTAAATTCACAGACCTGTGTAAAAGCTCCTGCTGATGTTGTCAAGTTACAGATTCAGGAATGCCAGGCTGGCAAGTCCCACAAGAACTGCAGGGTCAGCAGGTTAGCAAAGAGAGAAAAAAACTTCATCAAAAAAAAAAAGAGTGTTAAGCAAGGAAATTGTCAGACACTACTAGCTGATAGGCCTTCACTACAAGAGGCTAAAAACATTTTGTTGCATAATTTGTTTGTATGTCTGCTTTATCGATGATTTTCCCAACTGAGATAGCTCACATTTTTACCTGGCACATAGCAGAAACAGAAAGATAAATGTACTTGTGTGTCACTGGCAAACTGGTAGTGAATCCTCTGCAGTGCAATAATGCTGGCTTCCAAGTACCAATGGCACCAGTGTGGTCTTCACCTTGAGCCAGTGATGACTAATGACCTCCAGCCCCAAAACCATCTTAACACATTACATGTGTTACTGCTAATTAGTCTGCCTAACAGTCAGGAGGTCAGTGTGGTAGCAGGTGGTATTTTTACCTGTAGATGCCATTAACTGAGCAGTATGAGGCTTAGCTTCTCCATACTCATTTTGTGGGTTTTATTCAGGGCTGCTGCTCCTGAAAGGTTTACACCTTTATGTCTTCCATGGTTAGAAGCTCTCCAGAGCTGTCAACATTCACCTCTTTATTCCCAAAAGAAAATCCTTAGTGTTGCTTACTGAAAAGAGATGGGATAGGAATTAGCTGGAAACCAAGGGCTCTCCAGTACTGTAATATAAGTGGCAGGACAAGGGACATGAATTCAGGAATAATTTAGGCCTTACTGGTGTAGAAAGCTTAAGAATTGTCTACTAGCCATCCTAACAGTCTCCAGAGCTGCTTGCAGCAAACCGTTTGTTTTCTGACAGCCCTGCATGTTACAAATATGCTGGATTAAACATACTTGAGGTGTTTTAAAGCTGAACATGGTGGATGAACTTGGTAGATTTGGAAACAGTATTACAGTGAGGAACAGAAGAAAAGGGGGGGGAAGTAAAATCTGAAATGTTTCTGCCAAACTAAATCAGCAGGCTTCCTAGGGCCAAAATGTATTATTTCCCCCCTATGTTAGACTGATTGTTACTGCTTGAAGGAGGGATGGTTAGTAGAACTGGCAATGCAGAAGGTTTTTCCAGCTGAACTGTCCATTTTTGCTGTGTGATGAACATAAAATGTTCCACTGCTAATTCCATCTTTGGCATTATTTTGATATATATGCATCACCTGAATAATTACATTACCCTTATTATTACAGGACAGAGCTCTGAGAGTGTGTACTTACTCTGCGAGCAGCAGTGACACTGAGCTGGAGCCAGAGTATGAATCAAATTATTTTAGAACTGCAGAGGAGACTTTTGTAGAGTTTACAAAGAACAACAAACAAGGTAATTGAAAATTCGTACATAACCATGTATATCCCTCATCTCCACTCTGACTCAGCAGCAGATAGTGTCCTTCATTGAACTTTCTGTCTAGTTTTCACTTTCTAACCTCCAGATTTTACTTCATATTTTCCATTAACTTTGTATTAATTTTTGCCTTTTGTTCTACGTGTGGATCTTTTTCTCCTCTCTTCCACAGTTTTTGCTGGCAAGGGCTCAGCTTATAGATTTTTATGCATACATCCCTGCTGTGTAAGTAAAAAGAAGCCTTCTGTTGCATTATTATAAAATTTAAAAGGTGACTATAAAGACAGCTTCCCTTTTTTTCTTTTTAATCATGTTAGCCACTTGAAATATGCAATGATCAAGGCCATAGTTTCCCAGCCTCTCTATCAAAGTGCTATTGGTTTTGGTGCCTCTCCCATTGTCCACTGTGTATTGCCATTTTGAAATATCAACCCTTTCTGTGAGAACTGGTGGCAATTTGGAATTTACTGAATTCCAGTAGGTAAAAACACATTAAGTTCTTGAGATAATAGTTTTCTCTGTGTTTAATAACCCAAGAAATTGCTGTCTTGTTTTGACCACCAGCTTGCTGTGCAGCAAGCCACCTTTCATTGCAGACGTGTGCCCTCTGGGAGAGGGAGGAGAGCGTGGCTCATATCCTTGCCAACAGCTTCCCTGCAGGAGATAAATTCTGGCGAGTGCAAAGGCCAGTGCAAGGTCTCAGCACCACTGAAGCCCTGAGAGCTTAAGCAGTACTTCAGTGATTCATAGGATTTGTGCTGACCCTCTACACAGCAGTGAGCTTGACCTAGCGGAGATTAGCACCTACAGTAGATGCCGCAGTGATGAATGCATTAAAAATGCCATGGATGGCTAGATCCTGTTGACAGACATACTGTGCTCTTCAGTGTCTGCTGGGAGTTGGACTTAAACATTTGACATTTTCAGAGCTAATCCATTTTTTTGTGATTCCACCAGAGAGATCAGAGTAGGACCCTTTATTTACATTACCTCTGTAAGTTTATATTTTGACTCTGTATGAAATGTTTTGAGTCCTTTAAATCAGCACATAAACAATTAATCTTATGGATTTTGCTTTTTACAAATCATGTTCTAAACCAGGGAAGATGTGTTTTGTTAAAGAGGTAGATAAGCATTTTTGATTGTATAGGTCACAATTTGCAAGGAAAGGATTTTACTGTATGTAAACATTTGCATTTGATGGCAGCATACTCCCAAGTTTAATGATACCTAGGCATGACTTGAAGTCACCATTTTACATAGCAAATCATTACTTTTGTGTCTATGCCTAACTTTTGGGCTGGTAACAGAACTCAAATTCATAATTGTGACTGAGACAAATAGAAAAGAAAGTTACAAAGTGTTACTGCATAACTGTTTCTGCTGTGTTCATTTCTTATGGTCAGGATTTCTGTCCTGTTCTCTATAAATGCAGCTCTCACATGGTATTAATAACCCTATTTTATTCCACTCTGCTGTGGTGGTTTTATGTTTAATGTTGGGGGGGGAACTTCAGCCCACCACATTTGCATTCAAAGATCTTAGCTTCTTTATAACCACAAGTGATCTAAGCTCATGATGCTAAGACAGGGGCTGCAGCAAACTAATCCATAGAGAATATTATTGTATGTATACACAATTACATATATTAGATGAGTCCTCAAAACATTAATGAACTTTCACTGCTTGCACAATTATGATGCTGGTGTGATGTTCATTTTCCAGTTACGAGCAGGGAACAGAGAAATTGAGTGCACAATGCAAAAGCTATTAAAAGTCAATGATACTTCATTGCACTGCCCAATGTTATGGAGAAGGTCAATAGAATAGCAGGGAATAAGCCAAATATTCCAGGTTCTTCCATTCCAGCCATGAAAATATTTTGATTCCCCATTTCATGAAAGTTTTATCCTGAGGCAATTCTCTTGGAAGCACTGAAAGCAGAAGCTATGTGTTATAACACAGAGTTGAAGTTTGTGTAACAGGATGTGTGAGAAAAGAAGTTAATGTTCATGTAAGCCTCTGCCTTGTGCATTTTCATAAAGCTGAAAAAATTTCTTTGGTTTTATTTTCACCTTCTGAGTGTGTTTCCAGCCTTGGTCTTTGGAAACAGGTTTTATTCCTCATGTTCTTCTATTGCAGAAGGATTTATAACAAATAGGTAGGACCTGTTTCTTACCTTACTGATGTATTTTTTATGCTGTTGTATTCACTAGCTGAAAATGTCCTGAAAAGGGAGGAATGATCAAATATAGATAAACTGAAAGACATGCTAAAGGAATGCTCTTTCTACCACGAGAGAGAAGAAAACCTTAGAGCAAATAAGTAAAATGATCCTCCCAAATAATCTTGTCTATAATTAAATAAAAAAGGAAAATTCTGACTGTCTCATGCCATCTCCTTCACCTTGAATATGAAGTATGAAGAGACCCCTGTATATGCATTGATTGGAGTGTTAGCAATTAGTATTTTAATGTTTATATTGCATTCAATTCCAGATACCTTAAACCATCTGAAATACATTTTAAAGTTGTCAACTTACATTACAATCTATGTAGAGTGCATTTCATCAATTAAGCATGCCATAATGCTGTTCTTTTTAACATCACTTACAGCTGATCAGGAAAAACAAAATCAGAGAAAGTCATTTCTGGGGAATCCCATGTCAATTTTGGATTTATACCAACACAGTCTCTATGGCCATTTTGGAGAGGATGGACCTGAACAATTAACACATTACAGTTTAATTGAGCAGCTGAGTGGAGCTTCCAGTAAAGACAGCAAGGGCAAGGAGAGCTCAAGGGTGAGTTACTGTGATTTCTGTATCATTTTCATCATTATTATTTTTATTTATCTTGTATTTATTCCTCAGTGTGTTGTCTGTTTACAAAAGTCAGGCAGAACTGAATAGAACAGCACAACCTGGAGAAGAGAAAAGATCAAAATATGTTTAGAAGAGTGTTACATTCTGATGCTCACCTGTCATAGAATTAGATGTCCGAAACTGACAAGTAGAGACAGGCTAGCGCTAACACTCTACCATTAGAGAGGAGCTAGCAGTAAACTATATAAATATCTTCTAAGGCTGCTTCTTCACATATAGTTAGGTAATATGTATATCACAACATGTAGTAAATGACTGAAACATCTGAAGTGTAGTATTCCTGAAAAGTCAAATGAAGGAATGCTGTGAAACAGCTATCTTCTGCTCTCTTGAAATAACTCCTAATTTGAGGGTTTTAAACGTTATTTTGATGAAGATTAGTCCTGATCTGTTTGGTGGATCTTAATGATAAGTTTTTCTCTACTTCATGTGAATCCACTTGCTGTTTCTTTCTCTGAAAATGTTGACCCAAACATCATGCATTCTCAAGAACCCTGGAAAGCAACTTCTCAGTCTGCTCTTTTCCTCCTCTTTTCTCATGCCTTCTTCTCTCACCCTTCACACTTTCAGTTCTCTCCTTTGCTCTAGCCTGTTTGTTTGAAAACAAAGCCAGCCAGCCGTGATCTATTGTAATAATTTTGCCTCCACTTTCAGTCTCTTTTCCCAGCTCTTCTTTTTAAATACAAGCTCTGTTGTGTCTGTATGTAGCACGCAGCACTTTCTGGATATGTTACAGTATAAACAAAGGTGGTAGCAGAAAATAATGCATGCTTTTTTAGCATACTGGTGTTGTTCATAAGTAAAAAAGAATTTTTAGCTCTTCCCAGACGCTGTTTTTTTGTCTTTGGGAAATCCCTGTGTGTTATAACCTTACAGGTGATTAACTGTGACCAAAGTTAAGAGTCTTACAACTTTCAGGAATTGGGGCCAAATGTGCAGAAGGAATGTGTGGGACAAGCTGGCAGTGCCCCTGTTTATTCCTACTCTGCTGGCATGAAAGCCCCACTTAACTGAATATTAAATTGACTCACAAACTTCCTAAGAAAAATCCTGAAATATGTATCTGCTTCATTTCCCAAACAACTATATTTTACTAGTACTCAAAATATGTCTCAACTTGAAAATATTTGAGTCAAATAAAAAGAATTTGTCTTCATAGCTGGGAAGGGAAAAAAAAAAGGTATCAAGAACAGTATGAAAAAGGATACATGAAGGAAAATAGTTAGAGCATCTACTCAATTCCTCATCTAGAACATCTAGGAATTCATAGCTTATTATGCAGATGAGATGACTTATGTATGTATGTATGTGTGTGTGTGTATATGTAAAAACATATATAACAAATATTTCTGCTTTCCAAAGGCTGTCTTTTGCCATTAACAGAGCAATTAGATTTGGTTCCACTACAGGAAAGTGGAAAAGTAGCTGCATCTACTTTTAATTCATTCTTCTCATGCATTTCTTGTATATGACATCTCTGAAATGTGCCAAGTCAGCAACTAATCTTAAACAAAACTCACTGAAATAGCCTGAGGATCCTTGTAAAAACCCATCATTAAACTAGGAGGCAACATGTATAACTCAGCACTAGCATTCTTCATGCATTAGGATGGGGAGCTTTTGAGATTACCTTTTGAGCATCTGAAATATCTCTCAAAACAGCATTGCCTCTCAGTGAACAGCAAAAGCTCAATAAAGCAGCAGAGATTTGCCTATTAGTATTAAACTTTTCAGAATGACAAATGAGAAGCAGTATCCATGAAAAGCAGGTTGCCCTGAACTTGTTTGAACCAGCATGGCAAATTTTTCTGAGTTGCAATTTATCTAACCCAAGAAGAGACACAGTCTGTTTAAATTAGAACTGTGTGATCTGGAACATTACCCAGAAAAAAACAAGGGGGACACCAGAAATCGCAGCACTGATGGCAAACAACTCTAAAAAAAGCCCAGATAAATTGTGTAGGGTGGGGGAAGAAATGCAGTTTTCATGCAGAATATTTGGCCTTTTGTAAAGGAAATGCTATGTGCTTTGAATTTTTTCCCAAATGGTGTGCGTGAAGCCTGGCCAAAAAAAATCAGGGCGGGGGGAACAAACCAACAACAAAGTGTCATGATGGGCAGAATGAGTTTGTGCTGCTTTCCTAAAGAGCAGTGTGATGTATCAGTCCCTCAGCCCAATTAAATTGGAGTATAGAGCAACAGTACAGCAGTGGTTTCACACTGGGTGCTCTAATGAGACATTGTGGCAAGAAGCTCTGTTAACCCAGAGTTATTGTCATTTGAATTGTCATCTTCTCCCCAAACACGTTCACCAGCATTACCCCCAAATTATATACACAACAAGTTCTATCACCAAAGTTACTGCACAGAAGGAGTTCCAGAAGGGAAACAACCCAAAGGCAATTACTATGATAAAGGAACACTGAATGGGCAGTTTGAGGACTCAAGAAAGGCTTTTACACATTGTTCCAGTTTCTTATCTGCCAAGCCTTAAACTGCATTCTGGTTGAACTCTTGTGGCCCTCAGATCAGTTTGATGTTACATTTATTCTGACCTGGGAAACAGATTCTGAAATAATGTCATCCTTTTCTACACTGCAGAACTTTGGACAAGAAAAACAAATCAGAGTGTCAAAGAAAGGAATAAAATGCATTGAATCATGGACATAAAACTTTCACTTGAAGTAACATCCATGGTGTATTCTTCTCATGTAGGATTTTGAAAACAAGAAACTATAAGTTTTATAAGTATCAATTGAATTAATTTTCATTAAACAGAAACTTTTCTGATTTAATAAGACACATGCAGCACCTGAGCCAAAGTCCCCTGCAGTCACCCAATGGGATACACCAGTTCAGTGAACCTTCTGTGAGGCCTGCATTAAAAAGCTGCTCCTCTGCATTTTAGCAGTTGTGCCTTGAAGAGTTTGTTGAAGTCATGACTGCTACCATATTTTTGCAAAGAAAAAAATATTTCATATGTGAATTAATTTACTGCTTAGACTTTAAAAGCTCCATGATGTATTTTTTTTTCTTACAAGAACTTGGAAAACAAGACAGAGTTACCTCACCCAGGCCCATTGTTTATTAACTTATTTTATGATCAAATGAGAACTGACACAAGCCATTTTACTGTCTTTGTTATTCCTTTTCAGAAGTAACTGAATTGGTCAAAGATTTTATTATTTATCATCCTTAAAATCTCAAAGCATCTTGAAGAGTATGTTTTATTCTCTGTCCTTAGCCATCCATCACATACTTTTTTTTCTGTAATACAGCCCTTCTTGCTTTCTTTTGTCCCTATGTATTACCCAATTTGAGTCTCCATCAAGGCTAGCTTGTATTTCAGGGCATGACTTGAGCACTTTAAAGAAAAGATCCTTCATGGAGGGGATGATTACTCATCACAGGTTTCTAAATCCTCTTGTTTTACCTCAGTTGTGATGACATACATGAGAAATCTGACATTTCTGGCACAGTTACAACGTTAACTACATAAGCAGTTAACTAGGGGCTCATTTAACGAAAGTGGCTTGTGTGTGCAATGTGAAGTCATGTTCTTATTCAACACAGCAGAGTCTGTATGTGTTGTACAGATGATTCATGATGGAGATCAAGTGCTCAAATCACCGTGTCTTGTAATTCAAGTAGATATTAGAGCTTGCTGGCAAACAGGGGAAAAGGAAAAATTAGAGAATTTGCCACTGTTTTGGCTGCACTTACAAATGGGACTGATGTGGCGGCATTCCCAGATAAACGCAAGGGTTTTTACAGCTGAGTAAGCTGATTGGGAGTTAATGCCGTATGATTGACTCACTGTGCTCACAAGCCTTCTAATGGAGCGTATTAGCATGGGGAAATATCCACGAAGGGACTAGAAACAAGAATAAGAAAGTTTGGTAATTGCACAAGGCTTGCTGTCCTCAAGGATCCCAGAGCATTAAAATGCTACTGCAGAAGATGTTCCAGCATTCCTGAATTACAGCAATAGTTAAAGCAGCCTAGACACCTCTGCAGGCTACACTAAACAAGAGTAAGGGGAATAGAAAAACATGAGCTGCTTCTGCTTGTGTCTTGTCTCCTACAGAGATCAGTCAGTCTTGAGCTAGAGTATGAATTAGCAGCACACTGAGCACTTTGCACTGTTCACCCACCTATTTAGGCAGCTCTTGGAGAATGTACCAGCAAAGTTTATGTGCCTGATTTGCATTATCTGAGTCACTTCCTGAAGGTGCCTTATTTGCTCTAAGAGAAGCTCTTAGGCTTTTAAATGGGGACTCTGTGTTTAAGTCCCTGAAGTAGTTTCAGGGAGATGGTGTGCACTCTGCTCTCACAGAGAACCATTGTGTGTGTATATGTATATATATGTATATATGTATATATATACATATATATATGTATATATATGTATATATATATATGATCTGACATACTTAAGGAGGGATTCTGCTCATCACATGTGAAAAAGCCTAAGATAATGATTTGGGTTCGATTAGCCATTAGGAAGAGCTGCATTCTAAGAGGTTAATGTGGAAAGGAGGTACTGACCTTTAGAATCACTTGCTTCCTTGTCTTGACCAGAGAAAGGGAGCCCATCCTACACTGAGTAACAAATTTTCAACTAAAGATAGCAAGATGAACATTGCCCCAGGCTTCCCTCTGTGGGGAATTAGTAAAAAGTTGCTGTTGTGGCTACCATTTGTCTTTTAGAGAGTGAATGTTCATCTCAGTGCACCCTCAGGTAAGCATTAAACAATTACCTTGCTTTTACTTGCGTAATAACAAGAGTTCCTGCATCTAGGGAAGCACCAGGTGATACTTGAATTAGCTGCCTGGTTTCACTCTAAGTTGGAGACAGCAACATCTATCTCATGTTACATCCAAAAAGAAAACAGCAAGTGCTTTAGGTGACCTAAGCCTTAGCTTGTTTTGTACAAACTATGTGTCACTGCAAATATAGGATTTGAAACAACTCTTACAAATTATTACACTAGAAAGTATAAAAGATAGAAGTGGCCCCTTGTCAATGGAGGAAATATCTAGATGGGCTAGATCATATCCCGGGATTAGTTGGTTATGTATTTCTGTGTGCTGATTGTATAATTCAATTTACTGTGTATCAAGCACAGAAACCTCACCTCATCTTTGATATTGTCTTTGCCAGGCTAAAGACAAGAAGATGATGAGGTGAGAAGAAAATCAGATATATTTCCTTTCCTCAATTTGATGAGCCTAAGATGTACAATTTTTCAATGGGGAATAAGTCTGCAGACTCACTGACCTGGCTTCTGTGTTTTAAGATAAATGCTTTTCTTTCATGTAAGGAATTAGTATATTGCATATGTTTAGAGAGGTGGTCTGTTAATGTAAACATTAGGTGATGCTAGCCTAGAAGCAGACATTCTAATTTGGCCAGAATCAGATATCCTTTTCATCCTCCTGTGACAAAAACTGAAAATAATGTTTACTGTATTTAGGCTTTTGTATTAGCTCTTCAGACTCACATTATGTTAAAACAGGATGTATACAGAAGTTCCAGCAATAGTTTCATTAAGGGGAGTATTACAAAGGGAAAGTAGTCTCTTCCAGAAGACTCATATATCAATCTGGGACTGAGCACCTGTTTTGAAAGCAGAGTGAACTACCTCGCCCAAAGACAGGGAGCATGTTCTGAGCACCTCACTCAAACTGGCTAGGACCCAAACCCAAAGTCTGACAGTGGTATAAAGCCACACAGATGTACCCTCTGGGATCACAGTACAGTCCAGTCACAGCATCTCTGAAGTGACCCAGCAGGAGCTAGGCTGCTCCCAAGCTCACTCACCTCATGTGTGGTGCTTGGAGCTACCCTGGACCTCTGTCTCTGGAGCTGGTGCTGCTGTGCAAGGTTGTGTCTGTCTGCCAGTACCGTGGGCAGTCACAGAGCTCTCACATAGGCCTTACTGGACATGGACTGCATCACTGAAATAGCCACCACCCCGTTCCATAAGCATGGCAAGTACAGGGGTCTGTAAGCTACACACACTTCCATTTGTCAAAATTCTCTCAACAGAATTCACCCACTGACAGGCTTCAGACTGTGAGATTTCCTTTCCATTTAATCAAAGGGGTTTGATGCTCAGATGAATGATGCAATACTTGTTCTGTCAAAGCAGAGGTTGTCTGAGTAATTACACAAGTTGATGTAAGATCTGTTGTCAGGGGAGTTTTATAGGAGTATTTGACAACATAAGTGACAAAAACCACAGGAGCATGATCTGATAAGAAAACAGATTTTTGCCGGGCCACCCAGGGGAGGAGTGTAGAATTAAAAATATTTCTTCTAGCCTCAAGTCTGATTCAACTCATGTGGGGAAATGTGAAATTAGAAATAGGCTAGAATGTCTCGAGACATCAATAAATCCCACATCTCTGCATGTTTTTTCCCCTTCCACAGGGCAAGTTCACATTTTAAGATTTGCTACCAAGCTTTATATTCCTAATCAGGTCTTACTGTTTCTAGTATCTCGCCGTCAAAGTTGCCTCCAAAAAGTAAAGTGAGGAGACAGCAAAACAAGCAATTTTAAGACTGCCAGGCAGTCTCTTGGGACTAAAGTCTCACTTGACGTGTATCACTTAAAAGAAACGTTGAGTAGTGTGGAAGAACATTCTTACAGTTAGCCTGAGGAGCTGGCTTGGCAACAATAAAAAGCTGCAGTTATAGAGACTCATTTCTCTCCCTGTGCCTTCTAGGTGAAACAACTGGGGCTTCTTGTGCTGCTGAGAGTGTTAGTGGAAAATCATGCAGTG
This sequence comes from Dryobates pubescens, assembly GCF_014839835.1. Taxonomy (NCBI): domain Eukaryota; kingdom Metazoa; phylum Chordata; class Aves; order Piciformes; family Picidae; genus Dryobates; species Dryobates pubescens. The sequence continues at coordinate 48,241,168 of NC_071613.1, read as the reverse complement.
GAGAGTGGCTCAGCAAGGAGGATGATAACATTCTCCATAACTTTTTAAAAGTATTTTAAAGGGTTTGGCAAGGCAAAATGACATTTGGAAGGCAGGGTCCACCAGGAAGAATAACTTTTTTGATGGTATGCAAGGGATATTTTTAGGAAAAATAGACCCTAAAACAAAAAAAAAAAAAAAAAAAAGAAGAGGAAGCTGTTATCTGCTGATACAGTTCTGCTTCTATCAATAATGGACTCAGTAGTGCTAGTGCTGTGCCACCAAATCCCGTTGCAACTAGCCCTCCAGCTCTCTATTTTATGTTTGGTTAGTGTATTTATGGCAACGGGTAGGCGGCAACATTTTAATTCAAATATCTTTAAGCACAGAGTTTTAAAAGAATATTTGGATATTGGTGGGGGATAGAAAGTTTTTGGCATGGTACAGCAGGCTGTGTGGCATTTAAAACACATGGTGTGCAAGGCTAACAGGAGAATAGTTTGGATGTGAGTCTGAGAGAAGACGCGGAGGAAGTGAAAAGCTGTAGCTATGGGAGGGAAGTGAAGGACTTGAAGCGTTACTGGCATGTAGGTGCAGTTCTAGTGCCTATGTCATTTAACACTAAATCCCCAAATAACTCACAGCACCCAGTAAAGTGTGCCTGTGGGGTTTGTGGAGTGCCAGATGCAGATGTGTGGGCTTGCCTGATTTAAGGCAACACGCTGAGCTGTCCCGTGGCCACAGGTGATGTGCTTACTGAATATAACCCCTTTGGCACTGTAAGGAGGGAGGAACTTTGCCTTTTTTCAGTGAAAAAACTTGATCACTGGAGCAGAAACCCCATATCCCACCATCTCAGCAAGTAATTTCAAATTACAGTGAGAACCTTGTCTTTTCAGCTGCACAGCCACTTTACACATTGGCCCAGATGACACAAAAAGTCCTGCAGCTTGTTTGCTGTAGTCCCTGGAGGAATGGTCCAAAAGCGCTTGTGTACAAGTGCCCAGAGCAATGCAGAACTGTGCAGAGCTAATTTACAGTGAGCCTGCTTGGGCACAGAGCTAGCACAGCTCCTTATGGCCTGGTTACTCCAGGCCATCTCTCAGCAGGGCTGAGTAGCTGAAGTAAGCAGAGTGTGGATGAGACCCCATTGCATTTGGTCGCAGCTCACCCAGCTTGCTTACTGATACCTTGCATCACACTGTGCTGTGCCTTGCAGATACACCCTGAGCACTATCATGGGTATTTTCCTGTAGAACTGAAGATTACATAAGGATTTAATAGGCCCTGGCTCTCAGATTTAAGTAGGTAGATCCTTTAGCCGAATAAGAACCGAAAGTACATATTGAGTAAAAGTGTCATTTGCTAGTACTTTCCCTGAGAGAAAAATGTTCTGAGCTGGTTTTCACAGGTTTGACAGGTGGAGCTGCTGTGATTTGCAGCATGCCCCAAAGTGCACTAACATTTCTGCCATTTGTAACTGGAAGCTCTTCGGTCCTTCATCTTTGGAAAGAAAGCTTTAGGTTTCATTTTTCTCTGTGTTGAATTGGACTATTTTAATAATACTGTAGATCAAAATGGAATTCAGGGCACATTAGCAGCAACAAATGATAAATATTAGTAAGCTTGTGCGATAGGGTAAGTGTTGTAATGGCAGAAATTATATTAGTAATAAAAGAAAAGGCTAAAAAATAAATTGGATACAGTAAACATTGGATTGATTCAATCAAGATAGGAGCAGTAGGGCAGAGAGGTATTCAGTGAGCTGTTTGTTTTCTGAGGCTGGAAAATATTTTTACTCCAAGAAGAGCATTTGATTAGCAGAGTTAAATGAGATGAATAATGCTGTAATATTTTTGTGAATTGTTTTTCCAGCTGAAACTTGCCTTCCCCCATCTATAACAGTGATATGTTTTGCATAAAGCACTCAAACATCATGCAAGGACGGGTAGGAAATGGCTGATCTTTTACATGAGAGCTCCATTCTGAGCAGAATACCAGTTACGGTGGTGATGGTAGCAGGAACTCTGGCAGCACACTGAGGAGGAGGCTTTTTCTTTTCATCTATATACAGGCAATAACATCCTGAATAACATACTCCTTGAAAAGAGTATGTATGTTAAACAGCAGCAAAAATCATATTAACATCATTTGCAGGTGGTTATAGTTTTTTTCACAAGCTGTTTTCATCTCCCCCAAAGTGATTCACCTGTTACTCAAATGAGACATTGTACTGGATTTTGTGCAATACGACACACAAATTGTCTAAATCGTCAAGGAAAATGTTAAATAATATTGTTTTTATCTTTTTTGGTGAACTCAAACACTCTATAGCAAGTCCTAAAGTGAAATATTTTATTTCTTACTTTATTTTCATGCCCTGATATATGAATTCTATACCTTGTGCAAGAGGGCACAGTCTCAAGCTGCGTCAGGGGAGGTTTAGGCTGGAGGTTAGGAGGAAGTTTTACACAGAGAGAGTGATTGCCCATTGGAATGGGCTGCCTGAGGAGGTGGTGGGGTCGCCGTCACTGGGGGTGTTCAGGGAGAGGCTTGACAGGATGCTTGGTTCCATGGTTTAGTTGATTGGGTATTGTTGGATGATAGGTTGGACACGATGATCTCGAAGGTCTCTTCCAACCTGGTTAATTCTATTCTATTCTACCCATATTATTTTAATGGACAGTAATATTTGTGTGTGGCAGGTGAGACAAATGATGGGTTTAGCAGACTTACTAGCAATAAGTGACATGGGGAAGTTTGGGAGGTTTGTAAGATGTCTAATTATCTTTCACAAAGGCCAAGAAGAGTGATATAAGTTTGCACAGCACATGGCAGAATCTTCCCAGCCTGAACTGCCCTTCAGTGACTGAGGCACATCCTGATAGTTCCTCTCCCATTAGTGCTGCCTTCTCTGGATTACTCCATTCTTTGCCTGATCATTAATAGAGGTCACTAAAACTTTTACATCCTATAAAAAGCTGTAGACCTTAAGAACTTCTCTTAACTACTCTAGTGTTATTCTCAGCAAATAAAACCCCAAGTGATTATTTGAAGAACTGTCTGAATCATTGCCAAACATTTAAAAGTGCTTTTTCTGCCATCCTATTACATATGCAGATATCCTATGGGCTATTGAATGCTCAGCAAAGCACACTGTGAGACAAGACCTCAGATGGATTTGGGTGGATGAAGAGTAGAGCAGAAGTGGGTGGGAATGAAGAATTAAATATGAATATATTATATTGCTGAACAGTAGAAAATTAAAATGTTAACCATGCAGTGGTATTTCTTATAACAGGAGCATCTAATTTTTACCAAGACATTGTATCCACAGAAAAGTTACTGGAGTGGGATAACTGTTGGTAACACACGGACTAAGGTGCAAAGCAGATTTGGAATGTAAGAGTTTTTCAGACAATGCCTGAGACCAAGGAACAGAAGTAGCTAAGCAGCCAGCACACACTTCCTGATTGCTGTTGCAAGAATGATTTTGCCATGCATAGCCTAACTGGGGAGTGTTGTTTGTGGCCCCCAATCAAGTTAAAATACAGGCCAGCTTTTTTCAAGCTTCATTTCCTAATGGCTGTGCCTAAATTCGTATTTAGACGCTTCAGCTGCCCAGTTTTCAAAAGTGCTAGAAATCTGCAGCTTTTGCTGATGTCTCTGACAGATTCATGTAACTGGATCCTGTGATAATCAGGTTTTAAATAGGTGCTTGAAAATTGGTTTCGATTTCTACCTCTGTCCGGCAGAATTTTGGTCTGTAGCATCCTGTTTCTGTATGTACGCTCTGTGGCAGTGTCACAGAACATCACCAGACATTTCCCCTTAAGTTAAAAGGAAGGCAAAATACTGTGTATTTTTTAATCTGGTCCTACAACATTACAGTTAAGGTAATCATAGTATCAGTCAGGGTTGGAAGGGACCACAAGGATCATCTAATTCCAACCCCCCTGCCATAGGCAGGGACACCCCACATTAGATCAGACTGGCCAGAGCCTCATCCAGCCTGGTCTTAAACACCTCCAGGGATGGGGCCCCAACCACCTCCCTGGACAACCCATTCCAGGGCTTCACCACTCTCATGGTGAAGAACTTCCTCCTCACATCCAGCCTGAATCTCCCCACCTCCGGCTTCATCCCATTCCCCCTAGTCCTAGCACTACCTGATATCCTGAGAAGTCCCTCCCCAGCCTTCTTGTAGGCCCCCTTCAGATACTGGAAGGCCACAATTAGGTCACCTCAGAGCCTTCTCTTCTCCAGACTGAACAGCCCCAACTCTTTCAGTCTGTCCTCATAGGAGAGGTGCTCCATAATACCATAATGAAGGTCTTTGTATTTTTAAACCCATTTCTTCATTGCATTTTCCATATAATTAGTGTTTGAACTGGTAAATACTAAAGGTTTAATATGTGTAATTTTTACAGAATGTTGTTAGTATTACTGGAACATCATCCTTCCTTTTCATATTCTGAGAACCCCTGTAACCCAGGGTACCAGAGAATTCAACATCTATAAAATAACATTTCTAGAAGTAAAATCCATTGTAAAAACATGGAATCTGTATTTTGACACCATTAGTAGCACAGTGATCAAAACAGAGGCAGCAGAGCAAGGCGAGGAGCAGCAGTCATTGTCTAAAAAAGTGTCATAGTGTAGAGAGCTGCAGCCTTTCTGATTAACTGCTAATGACTGAATAGTCTGGAGATTCTGTTTACTCATGGTAGTTTCCTCACTTGCAGTGGTGACACTGGGTATGTAGGACATCTACATACAAAGACATTTATCTTCTTACCTTGTTCTGCAAGGCAAATAACGTTGGGGATTTTTCTTTTTGTTACATAAAAACTACTTGCTTGCCCAGTTAGTAGGTTTCTCACATGGAAAGGGGGCTAATGTAGATGGCACCCACTAGCATCATTATGCACTGCATTTAGCTCAGCAGTGTCCTTCTGTCCCTGTGAAAGTGTTTGGGAACCCACACGCTCTCTGCCACAGCCAAAAACGTCAATACTATGTAGAGAATGCTCTGCAGTTGGAATTTCAGGTATCTCCTGCCAGTCCTGTGAGAGAGAGAGCTTCTTTTGCCGCCATATCCTGTTCCTCCAGAAGGTTGTAGGGCATGGAGTCTGAATGTGAAAGAATAGAAGACTCCAGATTTATGAATATGTTATAGAGGTAATTACCATTCAGATTTACTAAGGGGCAGAAGCTACTCTCTCCCCAGACCATAGGACACAGGACATGAACAAAAACCTCTCCACAGACTCCATAGGCTCTGGATAGCAGAAACCCCATGAGCTTTTACAAAGGGCAGTCCAACAAAAAACAAATCATAGACAACTCCAACTGATACATCAGAGTCTGTCTTGCTGTTACTGGTGGCATTAGCATTTGCTAACCTGTGCTAAGCCAATTTTGTGAGACAGTTGGGAGTTTAACAAACCTATTTCAGATTGTATTTTGGAAGAATCTCAAGCATGGGAGAAACTGGTCATGTTCTGTTCATTGCAGCAGATGGTATCCCATTTGGTGTTTGTTAGCTTTGTTTGCAGCTCAATATTTTGTTTCTAGGGGAACTCAGTAAGTTAAATAATTTATCTCTCTAATGCATCAAGAGTCTGATCCAAAGTCTACTGAAGTCAGTGCAAAACATTTGATTAACTACCGCATACACTGGATAAAATGCCAGGTCCTGTAAGTTGAAGAGCATTTCAGATGCTCTCTAGTGAGAACGATACAGGCTTCTTTCTTTCCATGGAGAGTTTTTTGCCTGGAAAGAAAAATTAAATTTTCAAATAGTGAGAAAAAGCTTACCAGTTAAGAATGCAGGACTGTGGAGATCAGGATGATGTTCTGGCTGGCTGTCCAAATTGCTAAACCTCTCTTGCTATTAAATTCCCCATTTTTAAATAAAGCATATAAATAATACCCTTCAGCTGCATTTAGAATTTAATCCAGTCCTGTTGGCAGGCTGCTTTGAGGGCTTTGAAGGTCCCATAGCAGTGCTAAGCAAATAGTCATTATCAGCTAATATTCTCATCAAGCATGCTTATTCAAGATGGGATCTTGCATTACAAGGGTGAACCACAAACACATCACCTCTCTGCTGAGGAATTTTCAGAATGTCAGAAGCAAAGTCACATCCTGATCCTGCAGAGTTTTGCATGAGCAGACCTGTAGCACCTTTAGCAGTCCTGCTGCCCATACAGGGCTCTTAACAGCATCTGCACACAGAGGAAGTTTTTATTCCATTCTTACAAGTATTGGAATCCTGAATAATCTGAAATATCTGATGAGAAATCAACACTTTAAAGATTTTTTTTTAATTCCAGTAAATATCAAATGTCCATTCATTTTCAGCCACACCTTTCAAATTATCCATTCACTAGCAGGGTGTGGGAACTGCTCTAGTCTGTGTTTTTATCCAGATTTCCTATTGGTATCATCTTTGATCATTCAAAAAAATGAATGCATATTAGCTCTATAGTGTGTCTGCATGAATTCCAGTTGTATTTTAGTCCTCCTAGTGGTCTATTACATTAACAATATTATAATCTGCATTTTAGGCATAGAAACATGTTCTTTATTAACAGTATCTCACAACAGTACACAGTGTTAATACTGCAGTAACATTTCTTTATCACTAAATTCAATAAGTCTTCTAAAGCATTTGTCCAATAAATCCATTCATGTGGCTGTACACATTTCTTTATTTATTGTAGCAAGATCAATACAAAAAAATACTGCATTACTCTGTCACTGCAGGAAGCCCACTGTAGGAACACTAGTCTGTCCTGGCTCCTCACACTTACCCACAGAACTGGAGTTCCCAATATATATTTTCACTGTGCTTCCTTTCTCTGAAAAAGTCTCCAAAGCTTTGTCACAATAACACCTCAGATTCTAAGAGCAGGCTTTTATAGCCAAGGTGAACTCAGCACAAATGTTTACCAGCCTTTTAGATCCTATTAGCTGCATAACCTGAACCCTGCTGGTATTCAGTGAAGGCAAAGGTTATCCAGCACACCAGTCCTTGCCTCCCTTCTGTTTCAAGACTGTGGCCCTCACAGAGAAATTGCAACCACTGATACCTTCTACCTGACGCAAGTGAGAGGCATTTTGTATGCCTGGCTGAAGCACAAAGTAGAACAGAGTTTTTCATGACCAGAAACAGATGTAGTTGTGTCTAAAAGATAAGACAAACAAATCTAAGCCCATAAATTAACTAAGATTGCCCTTGAATTGCAACCAGAGGATATGTGCATTAATCAAAATACACATCACTGCTTTTTTGTGAGGACACAATTTGAATAAATGTCATAAATATCCTGGTTGTAGGAATTTCCATCTGCATGTCCAGCATTACTCTGTTTAACTTTTACAATACTTGGTTTTGATCATCCTTTAGAGCTGGGCAAAGGAATGTCATCTGCCATCTGCATTTATGGCAGCACTTTCATCTCCTTTTGGATTAATCCACACAGTTACTGAGTCACAGCCCAGAATTACTTCTTGGAGTTGTCTGGTAAACATTAGATTAGTTACAATCTATACTTTTTTAACATATATTTTTTCAACATATATTTTTGTCTGCTCGTTACATTATTAAATCTAATCTTAGCCTGTGTCTGTGTTTGGTGGTGTCACCACAAGCAGAGTGCTTTCTCTTGGTACTGGTGGTGGACACCACAAGCAACATGGATTCTCTCAGCTACCAGACATATTGCAGTATTTGAACATACTCCATATGGAGTATGGTGCTCCATAATCCATAAATCAAATGAGGAGGCCTGTTCCTTGACCCCACTTTCTCATGAGACAAGTGAGAGACTGAGCCAGGAAGCACAGTTGTTATCATTCCACAAGTCGTGCTCCAGATGGATGCAGGCAGGAGGGCTGATGTGTTTTGTATACACAAAGTCAGTATTTAAGAGTGTGAATGAGTAATCCTGACAGTGGTAGTGGTCAAAGAAAACTGCAGCAATTATGGAGGTGAGGCTAGGGAACGAAACAAAGGGCATCTAAGACCTAGCTCCAGTGCTGTTTGGATGCCAGGAACCTGTCTGTGGGATATGGACAGCACAGGAATCACTGCAGTGAAGTAATACATCAAAGATGAAGCAGAAAATCTTTGTAACATAACTGATGGGTAACACTGAAATGAGGTCTTGAAAGCATACACGGCCAAGAGCTCTGCTTGGCTGGTCTCTGAGGTGCCTTACCATGCTTCCCAGTTCACTATTTGGGCACTCTTCTTCACCCTTCCTTGTATAAATGATGGGGAAGTACTTCTTGCTTTCCTTGTAAGTTATGCCATATAGTACCATGTGCCATGGTCCTTGCTCCATTGTTGTCTCTGTTTCTTCCCTTGTTCAGCAAATGTTTCTATGGTTCTTGTTTAGCATTCAGCAGGAGACACCCAGGGTGCAGCCATAATGCCTTCTTACAGTGGACTACTGTTCTGCAAGAGTAAACATAGGCTTGGGTCACAGAAAGATTTCCTGAGCCATCAGCACCTCACACCGGGCACATTCCTTTCCTCTTCAGCACCCTGAGTGGTGCAGCCACACAAGCACACACCTGCGTCTCCCCATGCTTTCACAGGGAATCTGGGAACTCCTGCCAATGGGCCTGACTCAATACACGTGTCCTCAAGCACATCTGAAACTAAGCCATGAATTTCTTAGCTTTTAAATTAACATTTTTTACTTGATTCTCTTCCACTATTTTTGTTTAATTCTTGATTAATTTGGGGATGGCTATTTAATACGTTGTTTGGTTAATGAATTCATGTAGCTGCTTATAATTATTTCCTTGCTATAGAATCATCTTAATAGAAGGTTGGTTGGGGGGTTTTTTGTTTTCTTTCCACTAGAATAACAAGTTATTTTATTATTCAAACACAGCTTACTTCCTGCTGGTTTCAATAAGATTTTTAATAAATATGTAAATTTAAAAATTAATTTACTGCATATGTTTGGCAGTGTGATTCTTGAACTGACAAAAGTTTGATGGATTGTAAAATTATCCTCCATAAAAATCATCAGTCATAGTAAACAGAATTTATCAACCTCTGGTAATTTTACAGCTTTTTCTTCATCTTATCTTCTGTTAGGAACTCACTCAAAATTGATTATAATGTAGTGTGTTTCTAGAACCGTAATTCATTCATAGATTAATTAGATTTTAGGTTAATATCCCATCATGATACAGGACATGAGCCAACACTGTTTTCCAGTTGTTACAGAACCACAGCAGAGAAACCTTGATTACTGTCCCCATGTGGTTTAACCACCAAGACTAATCACTAATCAAACAACATAAAATGGAACATCCTTCATAGCATTTATTTTCTAGCTGACTTATACAATGGGCTCTTTATTGATACAACTTGGTGTACTGAAATGAACTAAAAATTGCAAGAGAGAATTTATCTTTTAATTTAGTTCTGCAGTCTATATCTGAAACTATTGCTCAGATTTTGGTGCATGTCATGCCTCTCTCCCTCCAAGTTTTCTGCCCTACAGCACTGATAAATTGTTTTCATGAATTTAGAAAGTGCATGTTACATAGGATTTGGTGGTAGATGAACTTAAACATAGGCTTCCATTCTGCAATTCTTGCTTTGCTTGAATCAGTATTAAAAGTTGTGATGATTGTAATGTCATCTGAAGAGGTGGCAAGAGCAGTCATGTAACCAGCATCAGTATTTGCATCAGTCCTGTCCCGGTTTTCTCTGATTGCAAAGGAACATTTGTAGTCTCTCTGCAAAGGGTCAGAAAAAGATATGCACATTGTTTAGGCTGCAACAGGTTTCCTGGGGAGGCAGCCCAGGCTACAGCCTATTGCTCTGCTGCCTCCAGGAGCACTTAGCAGTGCAACATGTGGCATAAGTGCCAGGACACAGCCCGCAGCCCTCACTAAGGGAAGGTGGTATCCAGATCCTTTTAGAGGCGGGCACACTTAAAGGGCAATGGGTTTTGGTTAGATTCATTAGAGGTAAACAAACTCTGACATGTAGAGAGTTGCCTAAAATCTGGAGTGTAAAAGACTTTAGGCTACTAAAATAAACTATTTTGTTGGGGTGAAGTTTAAGCATGCTAATCCAGATTGGTTTTAAGCATAAAGAAGATACTGCTCCAAATGTGAAAATTATCACCTTTCTATTTCTGCTTGGTGAGAGCTTAGGAAAGGCATCCTTCTGACATGTGTGCACTGTGCATAGGAACATGGAGGCTCCCTCCAAGGCACCTACATGTGCAGTCATGCAGAGATGGACTGATGGATCTGGAAAGATTATTTATTTCTTCCCAACTGTCCTTCTCAAAGGCTAAGTATGAGAAAACTATTTGCTGTGGCGCTCACTCCTTTGTTTAATTGACCTCTATGAATCATCTTTAAAACTTGTAAGGACAGAGTCACAGAATGGTAGGGGTAGGAATCAACCTCTGGAGATCATCTAGCCCAACTTCCCTGTTAAAGCAGATTCACCTAGAGCAGGCTGCACAGGAAACATACCCAGGCAGGTTTTAAGATTCCACAACCTTTTTGGGCAGCCTGTTCCAGTTCTCGTGTCACTCTCAAAGAAGTTTTCCCTCATGTTCAGATAGAACTTCAATGTTCTAGTTTGTGCCCCTTGCCCCTTGTCCTATCACTGGGTGCCACTGAAAAGAGCTTGGCCCCATCCTCTTGACACACAGTCTTTAAGCATTGATAAGATCCCCTCTCAGCCTTCTCCAGGCTGAACAGCCCCAAGTCTCTCATCCTTTCCTCATAAGGCAGATGCCCCAGTCTCCTCACCATCTTCACAGCCCTCCACTGGACTCTCTCCAGCAGTTCCTTGTCTCCCTTGAACTGAGTCCAGAGCTGGACAATGGAACTCAGAAATGTGGCTTCATCAGGGCATTCATACTCTCTGAACTCCTCTGCAGACAGTGCAGCCCTCTTAGTACATATAACAAGCCAGTTTTCATAGCTGAGAGAGTATTTCTGCATAGTTTCTTCTTACTGCTGATTTGCTCTTGGTGCTGCGATGTAATATTTCACCTTCTCTATCTGCTGCTTCTGTCTTTTTGCCTTTGTGTCAGCTGATGTACCTTGGATAGGCACAAGCTAACTCAGTTAATCCAATCCAGTACGCAAAAGAGGATTGATTACTAGTGGGGGAAAAACATTACCTAGTACCAATTACCATTTGTGATACAGTCTCAAAGGGCAATTCTGTTTTCCGTCAGTATGCTGGGTGACTGACTTAGATGTTACAGACCAGGAGCTCAGACATCACCAGATAGTGAGAGGATAGGCGTCTTTGCAATTACCAAAATAAGCAGTCTTGTTCAAAAAAGCAAAAGGTGGAAGATGTGTAAGAACACATCTAATACTCAGGAAGAGCAGTCTGAGAATAGTTCAGCCAGACAGAAAAATTACCTCTGTTACTGAAAATGTCCATGAGATTATAGTTTGTATGAGTACAACCCTACATTTAATGAGTTTGAGAGGAGTTTCTTGCTACAATCAAATGTGGGACAGAATCTTTCCCTTTCAGAAGGGCATTTTCGGTTAGATATAAAGAGTATTTCTTGAAATATACTTTTTCCCCTTCTTGGTTCAGTTCTGAGTGAGTGTCTCAGTTTAAAAAAAATACAGAATCCTGCAAACCTCTACTCTAGAATAAAATTGTAGTGCCTTTTTTGTAGTCCCTTTATTGAAACAATCAGCCATACTTTCATCAAGGTATGGACAACTGCTTCCATTCAGCAGGACAAACCTCTGTATACTTAAATGCTGAGTGGCTAATACAGTCTCATGAAGACTGAAATGATGAAGGAACTTAGGACTGCATAGTTCCAGTAGCATTCAGGAGGTTATCACTGGCAACTCAATCCTCAACACAGTTCTGTCAAGGAATAGTACAGAACTTCAAATGGTTGAGTTCAGTAACTTTGTCAGCAGTCTTATCTTTCAGTATGATTTTTTTTTCCCACTAAGATTTTTTTCCCATCACTAGAAATCAGAACAATTTTGTCATTTAATTCTCTCTACAAGTTAAGCTAAAAGGATCTCTGAAAAGTAAAGTGTATGCTATGCATGTCTTGTTCATTTTCAGTCTATCAGGTTCCAAAAACTGAGTAATGGCTTCCTTTCTTACTATGGATATTTCTTCCTTAATGCCTTTTGAGTAGCTTCTGATTGCAGTAAGCATTGCTTTTAGTGTATAGGTTCCCTTTGTGAGAAGCAAAATCAGTGATTCCACCAATGTAAAGAGAGTGAGGCCCTGCTTCACCTTCTGCGCAAAGTACTGGTGTTCAATGGCTTTTCTTTTTAATATATCCCTTCAGCACACTTGACTGAGCACCCACGATGTGACAATTTTCCAAGGTAATGCCACCTAGACTTGTATTTTATTCTATTTAAAATAAGTTTTGTCCATGCACAGCTGATGCAGCCTGTGGCCGTTCTGAGGCACTATGAGAAAACAACCACATTTGTGTCATTCGGTTTGTAACTGAATGGAAGGTAAAAAAGATAGGTTGGACATGATGATCTCGAAGGTCTCTTCCAACCTGGTCTATTCTATTCTATTCTATTCTATTCTATTCTATTCTATTCTATTCTATTCTAAAAGCTTGATTTACCCAACCTGGAAACTGGGAGCTGAAAACCCTTGCTTATTAAACTATGCAGAAGTCCAAAGAGGGTTGGTATATACCTAATCAGGTCAAGAGGTCTTGTCATATCACTAAAATAATCATATAGTTTGTAAATTATGAGGATGATATCTTTGGCACTCAAATGCTGAATGTACCTAGTCATCTCATCCTTCTATGAAAATTATGCTTTTGAAAGCCTAAGGTTCAATTCACTAAACTGGCTTTTATCTCCTGGACCATGCAAGAATTCAAACTCTGTAGGTCTCAGCTCCTCAGTCACCCATTCATTAAGTAATAGGTGTTTTGTCCAGGTCTGCAGTTATGAATCACATCCAGTTCATGCTAATCAGCTTTATTTCCTCTAAGGTAATTTACTTACAATTTAGGATCATCAGAAACGCTGTTCTTGTGATACTAAAATAGATTTGTAGGTTGTTGCGCTCTTAAAGACAGCGGAAAAGTGTTAGTTCTGTTCTTCTTGTTACATTACCCATAATGCCAGATATGCACCTATGTATATATGGCTTCCCTAGACACTGCTGAACAGACTAATGAACTTAAATATGCTTCATATCAAATCTATTTTTTTCCCCAAGAAATGAAACTGGCACTTATTGTTTAGGTTGAACCTCTGAGGGTGTGTCTTTGAGAATCTCATTGTCTGCTACAGCAAAATAATTGTGCTATTTCTGCTCAAGTAGAAAAAAGAAAAGCAGTTCATTATTTCAAAAATTATTTTACTGTCATGCCAGAAAATAGATGAAAGCTTCTGACAGTATACAAGGGAGAACAAGGCTTAGCTTATTATTTAAGGTTATGCTTTAAGGAGAAAGAAGTTCAAACATCACATTTTTAGCTCAGCTGTAGTACAGAAGAGGTCATGCAGTCACAGCTTTTACCTTTGTAGTTTCCTGAAAGTGACTGTACAACTATATTCACTGCAGAGTGTTACCTGGCAAGGTAACATCCACCTGATGTTAAACGAGATCTGGGGGTTGTTCATTTTCCACAGAGTCTACCATTGCATTCTCTCCTGGCTAGTTAATAGAAAGCTACTACCCAGGAGATCAAGACCAACCCTTTTCACATTGCACCTTTCTACAGCAAGCAGGTCATGAAACACCACTGAATGCAGTGAGAAGGTGCTTCTGATCACACCAGTACATCTCTGATCAGCATACAGCTCTGTATCTCTGTACACCTATTTTATGAGAAGATGTGAACATATTTTAAATGTCCTACTAAACAGGTTATGTATGAGCAACCCATGTAATGCTGCAGCTGCGTATCCCACTTAGACCCTTTCTGTCATAAATGCAAAGCAATGATAGGGCTGGAGGAAACCTGAATTGGTCAAACTCTTAATTCAAAATAAGAAGCGGTGGCATTGCGAGATCAAGTTTACCCTGAACATATGCAGACAAAGTAAGTAACAATTTTTTAGATTGTAAAAATGTAGGAAACTGTTTTCTTTCACAATAAAGTTTTAAATAATAACTAAGGAAAAAAAAAGTGAACATATTTTGTATCTCCTATTAGAGATCAGATCTGAAATGAAAAACCTTGAGTTACACAATTAAGTATTGATTTTGTTGATCTATATTTAATTCTCATAGCAATTTAGTTGTTTTTACCCAATAGTGTTTTGCAGTTATACTTCACTTGAAGCAATGCCCTTCTTGCTTTTGTGTTAATCTAAAAACTAAATTGCCCAGTGCATGAGAGACATAAATAAAGTTCATTTTATTCTTGTGTGTAACTGATTCTGAGCCCTTTAAAGTGCTGGTTAACTAAACTTAGACAGCTGGAAAATACATTTATCCTACAGAATGGTTCATTGCTAATTCTGGGCTCTGGCATGCCTTACCAGCATAGCCTGACCTCCAGACAACCATAGTTCCTGCATGTTAGCATAGAGAAGAAAGGGGCTTGCTGTTGCACTCCTTTCTGCACGCCAGCTGTGGGGTCCTTTGTACCTATCAACCAGCCCATCCTTCCCTGCTCCTTCCTATTAGATCTGCAGAGTCTTTGTGCCATTCCAAACAGCTGCAGTTGTGACTGCTCCTTGATCACACAGTACTGAAAATGCATTCTACCCACATGTAACCTCTCATTTTGAAAGTTTAAAAAAAAATCCCATTTGATGTATTAATGTAGAAATAACACCTATTTATAATGTATCAGTGTAACTGCAGGCTAGTTTTGTTTTCCTAATTTGCTGTGCTTGAAGTGACATGCCAGCTTTTATTATATCACTAATGGGTTTTAGTTATTCCCTTTAGGATGTTGCCAACAAGGAAACATTATTCTGATTCATGACTCATGAGTTTATTTCAAAGTGATGTGACTTGTGATGAATGTCTGTATTGTGTCAGATTGAGTTTCTCATCTTCTGACATGTAGCCACTGCTCTCAGGTGGCATAAAGCACCCCATACTGACTAAGAAGCTCCAGTGATGGGAAGCTGTCCACTTACACAGAGTAGAACAAATGCTCCCCATACCCTAGGGCAGATTTTCTATACAAAATATAGTTAGTATAAGTAAAACAAGCTCTCCCTTGATCTGCTTTAAGATGATAGGCCAATGCTTTTAGAGGCACTGTGAAAATCAGTCCTTTTCTAGACTAAGCCTTCTTTTTTCCTTTTTCTCTCTGTTTTTTTCTTTTCTTTTTTCTTAGATCAAACTCTATGACTACATGTTTTTATCTTTTCTCCTCAGATAGTACTTAGGAAAACATATAGTGACCACACCAAATGCAGCAGGCACTTTATTTATTCACAGAACAGATGCAGAATAGTCAGCCGCAAAGTCAACGCCTTCAGGCTGAAATGGCTTTAAGCGTTACTTCTGAGAAGAACCCCGCCTGAGAGCAAGCACGTAATATTGGTCCCATCTTAGCTCTTCTTTCAACACTGGAAAAAAATCACCCACCAAGTCCCCTTTTTCCCTATGGTGATAAAACCACCTGTTCATTATGCAGAGAGTCACTTCTACTACAGGAAAGATTTGACTGGAACCCGTGATTTAGAGGTTCGGTGCTTTCTACAACGCTACCAAATCTCACCCAGTTCTCATGGATACAGAACGCATCTGATCTACTGCCAAATGATCCTGTCTTCAGGAAAAGCTGCTGATGCACATTAGTGTGACTCTCAAATGCATTAATGAATTAATTACTTTAAAATGCACACTGCTAATGTCTTTGGGCTAACCCTTGTTCTTTGTTATATCTGTGATTGCTGAAGTCAGTAACAAATCTATGTGGCCAAAACTGACGACGCGCACAATTTATCAAACAAATTCTAATAATAGGTTGCTTTGGTTTTGCCTTTTGCAAAATATCTAGCAGCTGTTGTGACTGCCATGAAAAATAAGAAACTTGATTAAGGACAATTCTAAATAAATACTGTTTGGTAATTGTTTCTTGATTGTATCTATAGTGACAAGGGAAAACACTCTTGAAGTACTTGGGGGGTAGCATTTTTTCTGGCACATAAAGTTTAAAGAAATGATCAGTGACTTCTCAAGGACTGTACATAGTTTTGTTACTGTGAGAGAAACTGATTATGCAGATTCTTACATTAATATCTCTGCTTAAAGTTTTCTTTATTTTTTGTTCATGGAGCTCAGGCTGTGAATGAGTTTCCTTCTACATGCCAAGGACTAGACTGTCGTATTTTAACTTTCTAACTGCAAATATGCTTTTATTCCATATATTACTTAACAGAAAACAGCCTTAAGTGCAGCTGTACTAATAAAATTGTGGTGTAGGCTCATATTACATGTATTGTACATCTGATAGCACATAGTATATGTCTAGAATATTTCCTACCAGAAGTGCCATCCAGATGACCCCATATTCGTACCTGATTATAAAATGAGCAACGCTTAGCCTGAAACACCATGTTGTAGACATAGCATATACCTGCATCACATGAAAACACCTTAAGTATTACTTTCCCCAGCCATGAGCATTTCCTTTCCATACTTGCTTACTATTGCAGTAATGTGCTGAAGAAGGGAAAAGATTGCTTTTACAAAAGGATGTAACTGGGCATTAAAACATCTAAAATAGGAGACCGGCATGTCCAAAAATTGGCCAAAATTTACTTCAGAATCCTATTTCAGTAATAATTTTTGCTACAACATTCAGAATCAGGTTTCTATTTTATTTCTGGTGTATTGTGGATGTACAGTTCACTGTTCCACATGTCTTTAGTCAGTGGGTTTCACTGATGGTTTCACTTCAGTTCACTTCAGTTTCATTCGTTTGCAATGTTTATGCTTAAAATTTGTAGAGGATACTTTTGATCTGTGCTAGCCTTACATTAAAAGAGGAAATAGGGTGTGATAAAAGAAAGATTGTAGCCTAGGTTGTGCTTGTAGGGTATAATAAATGATTGATACTACATATATGCAGAATATAGCACTGAGCTCACTGCAGTCCTTCCTGTGGTTAAAATGTGTCGTTCAAACTAAGATCCTACTCCTACCACGATTCTTCATCTGGACTGCTCTGTGCACCAAATACTCCAGGTGTCCCTGCCACTCCTACCCAAGAGTTGAAACTGGAATCAATAAAAGTTTTACCACAGACCTTACTAACACCAATATTGTCTTCTGGCAGACCCAAGTCTGTGATAAGTAGCCACATTAAATTTATCTGCAGAGAAACTGTGAAGTGGGAAAAATATACACAAAGAAAACTCATTTAGTTTGTCATATAATAAAGTATTTTAGGTTTGCTCCTCTGGAGAGCAGAAAGTGCAAATGTGTATATTATTGATGCCATGTCTGTGAATTTTCTCATGTGGCCTACATAAAAGCAAAACAACTGTTTTGCTAATAGTGTATAATATTTTAAATGGGGGCAAAGGAAAAAACATTTTAAGCTGAAACTGTGGAATTTCTATAGAAGGGTCCTAATTTTGTGTTTGTTCCCATTACCAAGGGTTATATTCCTCTCTTTCGGATAACACTGTAAATACAGATATTGAAGACCTTCATTTTAACTGCCATCTAAAATCAGAATCTAACAGAACATCCCCTAAAACCTTTTAGACTGAAGATTAATTAATGAACCAAACTGAATATTTTCACCTTTTAAAGTGAAATTAATTAATGAACCAAACAGAACATTTTCATTTGCTAAGACTTTAGCATCTCCTTTTGCTTTGCCTAAGTTTGTTTGAAACATTTGATTAAAATATGAAGCTAAGCCAGGCCATTGTCAGCTTATGAAACATGACAGGATCACAGCATACACAGTCATTGGACTGGCATCTCGATTTCTATCTAACTAGCCATAAAAACAAGCAATCAAACTATGTAACAATTTGTCTTCCTCTTGCCCAAGATCTCCAAGGATGAGCAGCACAGCATGAACAACATTTGACTGACTCAAACCCTGAATTCTTAAAAAAAATCTAATGACCCTGTACAACTGCATGTGTAATGACCCACATCATCCATACATCTGGCCATGCTCTATTTTCAGTCTGCTTAAAATACAATTTCATTTTCTATCCCAAGCAAAATATTAATGTCTTGGATTGACAGTAATTTACTGGTTCAGTCTTCGCTATCTGATGGTAATACCAAAAATGAGGAATGGCTTGTGCTCTGACAGCGTATCTCAGAACTCCTGTGTCTTACCTCTCTGAGAGAGTGTTGAGTGTTGAATGTTATCTCATATGTCTGTGATAATGGTATCTGTAAAAAGAGTTAGTTACACAGATTTTGAAATGCCCCGTGCATGAATGGCAGGTCTGCTCCCCATGCAGTTCCCTAACTATTCCTTGGTCAGATCTCTGATTGAAAATACCTGTAGCTAACAAAGGGCTAAAATTACTCCTGTATAATCCTGCTGTGCGTTTTTAATATAATGTGCTAATGCACTGTCCGGTGTTCCTGCAGAATTACAACACCTCTCCAAACAGGCCTGGCCAGTATCTGATTGATTCTGGTCTATTGGGATTGGCCCAGTTCAGTATAATTTCCTGTCTTGTTACTCTCTTGTCTGTTAAGAGAGAGTTTGGGTCCGGGGAAATCAATAAGCTTACAGGTGAGGTTATTCTCTGGCAAGTTTTATTTGCATCATTTATTTCCATGTATGGAAAATGCTGTTTTCTTCTCTGAACATGTCTATGCACCAGTTTTTCACACAGACTCCAAACTCTGATCCCCTCAAACCTCTATTTAAATATTCCCCTGCAAAGTATTGGTAAAAGAGAAGATGTAAATTGCTGTGAAGATACTAGAGATGCTTAACACATCCAGATACAGGATCCACTAGTCCAGACATTAATAGCACTTACCTGTTTGGTAAATGGAGTCCTACTTATCTCAGCAGAATCACTGAAGTTATGATTTATCCTAAAATGGGCATTAATGCTCTCTTTAATTATAGCAGCCATTTAAGGACCTAACACTCTATTTCCTTTAACCCTGTGAACTTTGGAAAGATGGTAATTAATGGGGTACAGTAGGATAACTTTATAAAAAATGTGTTCCTAATATTTCCCTCACTTATTGCAGAAATCGAAGCAAACTGGAGAAACAAAAGAAGATTCCCAGAACAGATTATCTACAATTTCCCTGGAGTCTCTCAATAAATTTAACAGCAATAATGTACTTTTGCTAGAAAAAGAGAAGAACTGTCTGAATAAGGTTGAAGGACAAAAGGAAGAAAATGGAAAGAAAGAAGGAGCTTCCTTAAATAGCTCGGGTAGGCACACCGTGGACAATTTAGAATCCTTGAGTGATTCTCTATACGATAGCTTCTCCTCTTGTGCCAGCCAAGGCTCCAATGATGTCTAGAGACACTTTCCAGTGGTCCATGGCCATGGAACAGAGCTGAAGCTGAGCGGGGGACAGGAGGGGAGAAGAGGTGGTTGTTGAAAATCCTCTTTCCAGACCACTGTACTGGCAGCAGAGCGTGCTGACTTTTCACTACATAGCAATAAGAAAGGCAGGACAGCAATCATCAATGACGCTTGAGGCTCATCACTGAACACAGCGAACGGTTACAAAGAGAAAGTCTTAATTTTGCACTTTTGTGAATATGTGTACAGTTGTAAATATCTTGGGAAAATATATTTGTAGGGATAAATGACAGCAATAAAAATTAAATTGGTGCTATGCTCTGTAATGGCAGATTACTAACTTAAAGAAATTGATGTTAATATTAACAAGAAAAGTTAGATTTTTTAAAAGAGATTTATAATTGTTCTAGTCTTAAAACTGTGTGTAGAAACACTGCATTACCATAAACCTGAGCCTGCCAAATTGTTTGTAATAAACCTTCTTGGACTCCCTTTTTTGCAAAACCTGTTTTTACTTTTTAGTGCAATTCCATACCGCTGTTCTAGGGAAATGTTCATTTCAGTTATTACAGCCTCACAACAGGTGTCTTATTTCAAAAGGGTTTTGACTTTTGACATGGCAAGAAAATGCATAGATTAAAGGGCCTGATACTGCTGGTGCTGACTTCATCAATCCTGTGCATAATGGTTTGAAAGATCAGGGTTGAAGCAATTCACTGCTGACACAAACTGAGTCTCGTACGAGTGAGAACTGCACAAACCACCCTCAACTTGTGACTGTAGCATCGCTTCTCTGCTCCCAGCTCCTCTGTACTCATTTCCTGTCATACTATGAATGTACCCTGTTGTGTTACCTTTTGTAGCGCCCATTTGGTCTTCATCAGAACATAAACACTGAAATTGTGTTTTGAAAAAAAGAAACTCAACTCCTGTTTGTGACACGAAGATGTTGGTGCTAGCCAGTACTAGTTCAAACATATCTAGGAGCAGGGAACGTGGCCTGTATTGGGTGTTTTTTGGTTTTTTTCTACAAAGGCTGTTTATATGTAAAGTCTATTTCAAAAGGTTCTGTGTATTTTTTCTAGATGTGAAGTATTTATAACTGCTTTTTGTACAGCGATCTGTAAACTAGATATATTTGGGATATTTCTAGACTCTACAGTTTCTTTAGCACATGCCTGTTAACTTTTGAAATATCGTACGATCAGTGTTCATATTTTGTGCAATTTGTTATCTTTTCAGTCACTTCAGCCGTAAACTTGCATTGTCTTTTTCGACTTTTAAGACATTTTCTTCGAACTCTCTTTCGTAAATAAAACCTTTCTTGCAAACACGTCTGAAGAAGGCTTTTTGGAAGGGGTTGGTGTGACACCCGAGACGGTCGGGATGCGTGCAACTCAGCCGGCCTGCCATACACCATCAGTCGGTTGGAGGAATCGTGACACGGAGACTAAGCAGCAGTTCAAGCTTAATTCAGACTCTTCTCTTGCAAATCAGCCTGTGAAACGATCAACGACAAATACGTGGTTGTCCGGGGGGCGGTGGGGGGAGGCGAGATAACAGCCCCTCGGCCTGGGTTACATCAGGGCAATAAAAACAGCTGTTCCGGGACCTGCGACTTGCCCGCAGTACCCGGCCTGCCTCGCTCCCCTGTCCTCCCCTCACCCCGGGCCTCCCATGGGGAGCCAAGAAGGGCTGCGGCCGCTCGCGCCGCTTCAGCCCGCTTTCCCCCGCCAGCGGCTGCCGCGGCTCAGCCCGCCTCGCCAGCCCCGAGGCGCCCACGCGCTCCGGGCCGAGGCAGCCGCAACCAGCTCCGGGACCACCGGCTGCGGAGCCTCCGCCCCACCCCGGCCGCCGGTAACGAGGTGCCGCCCTGTTAGTGTTCGCGGAGGAGGCAAGGGATCGCCGCACCGACACGTACACGGCCACCCCGCCCGTTCGCTCCCCGCCCCCAGCTTGATTCGTTTTCAGGGAGCAGAAGGGAAGGGACAGTCTCTGTCGAAGCGAGGGGGGTGGTGTCACATGTGTGGCTGCGCCTTCCCTCCGGGAAAGGTGAGCTTGGCGGGATGTTGATAGGAGAAGAGCGACGCCTCGCAGCGAGGCCGGGCCTGTAACTCCCTCACAGCTGCGCGCCTGCAGCCACCTGTGGGCTTCGGGCGGGCGGGAAAAGGGAGCTGCCTCGAGCTGCAGTAGGGGCACGGGTGCGCGTGGCTCGCAGCCGACCCCGGGGAGCAGACGCAGAGGGGTGCGCGAGCCGCCTCTAGGCAGAGGGTCGCGGCAGGGACTGTGTGAGTTGGGTGCCGAGTTGTACTCGGCGGTGCAGGCAGAGCTACGAGCTACGTGCGGGGCTGTCTTCTCCCTCGCTGAACTTTCCCTGTCGCTGAGGCGCGCTGGGTGAGGCAAGGTGCGGGGCGGCTGGCGGGGATCCCCGCCCCGCTCCGCCGGCATCACATGGTGCTGGGGAGGGAGGGGGGAGCCGCCCCCCAGCTCTCGCTTCTCCTACAGTTTCTTCCAGTCTCAGTGCTCAACTCCGGCGAGGCTGGAGCGCGGCGCGGGGCTGGGCAGGGCGGGAGCCGGGCGGGCTCCGCCGCCTGCTCCCGAGGCGCCTCTCCGCAGCGGAGGCGGCGTGGAAGCGGCACAAGTGCACGGCGCCCTCGCTGCCTCTCTCCTTCTGATGCCCCTTCGCGACTGCCCGCCAGCCCGGCGGTGGCGGCTCCGGGAGGATGCGGCTCTTCCTCCTCGCTGCAACTTTCTGGGGATTGTGCCTGGCTCCAGGTAAGGGGCTCCGCGCCGCTTCTCCGGAGAGGCCAATGAGAGCCGGGGTTGGCCACAGCAGCCTCGGGGACGCTTCGTCCCCTCACAGCCCCTCGACGGAGCTGGCGCCGAGCGCTCAGCGGGAACCGGGCAGCGGAGCCTGCCGGCCTGACAGTGGTCGGAGAGTTCTCCCCCGCCGGCAGTGGGGCAGTGCCGGCCTGTGGTCTCCGGAGCTGGCCGGCCTCCGGACGAGGCGAGAACCGCTCCGCACGCAGCGGCCGGCACCGGACTCGGAGGGTGCTCTCTGCTGACCACCAGCGCCGCTCACTCCTGCCCTGGGCGGTGGGTTGGCGGTCCCTTCCCACGAGGAGCCGGCTCGGTCCGCGGAGGGGAGACGCGGGCCGGGACTCTCCGACTGGTGTCCGTGAATAGCCGCGATGCGGGGGCCCAGCGGAGGACTGAGAGGAGCGGCTCCTAGGGAGCACCTCGTTTGCCTGATAAAGGAGGGAGGTGAAGGATGCTCTGCAGCTGTAATTGTGCGTGACAAAATTGCAATTAAATAATTTGTAATTAATTAGTAGTTAAGTAAACCCGTCGGCACGGGTAAGAGCCGCAGCGTAACTGTTAGCTGGGTTGCTCTCTCTCTGGAGCGCCGGTAGTTGTAGACCGCTGTGCTGCGGGTAGCCCCGGGGCCGGGCAGACTGTGGTGCGGTGCCCGTGCCCATGCCCATGCCCATCCGTTGTTGGTGCCGGTGCCCGCCGCCTGCTGGCGGCAGCCTCCTCCGCGCCGCGTCGGGGAGGCAGGGCCGGAGCGGCTGAACAGCGGAGTCCCCGCGGAAAGGAGCCCGCTGCTCAGGCAGGTGCTAAGCACTCAAGGCATAGCCTCAGCTGAGTGGGCGACTCGTTTCTTTTACGTTATTGTCAAAGCCCTACGTCTGCTGAGCTGTTGAATAGTGAGGAACAGCAACGCGAAGAAAGATTTCTGGCGCGTATTGTTAGGGTTTCTTTTAATTGCTATTATTGTGAGCAAAATTCTGTCTGTCCTAGGGTTGGGTTTGCAAATACAGTGCTACCAGTGTGAGGAGTTCCAGCTAAATAATGACTGCTCTGCACCGGAGTTCATTGTGAATTGTACAGTGAATGTTCAAGATATGTGTCAGAAAGAAGTCATGGAAAAAAGTTTTGGTAAGAATTTTATAATACTTCTGTATATTCTGGGTAGCATTTGTTGCTTTTGGCTGCACTCATTTAGAGTCTTCAGCTACAAATGGAATGGCATTTCTACCTAAGCGGACCAGAATCAATTACTTATACTTCTAAGTGACTTTGCAACTCAATGAAGTTAATCATTTTCCTTTAAAACTGGTGTAAAAACTGAAGGATGCTAGCCAAATGTTGATAAAGCTGTTAATACACAGTCTTACAGTCTCAAAGTTAGTTTCTCAGCACTGGGAAATTAATAACAACAAGTTAGTTTAATCTCATTACAGTTAATTACATGGGCTTTTCCCCCCAGAGATGGAAGAGCATTAAATTAGTAATTCCCTCCTTTCTTTTATTTACTCTAGTAATTTATATACTCTGAAGGTTCATCTTAAGGGAAGTGTAGTCATCTTTGCTTTCATCCATGGAGGAAAATACAAGTAAAGAAGGGAGAGGGATGTGAACATTTTGAGTAGTCTGGCAGGGAGACAATGGCACAAATGGATATATGTGCCATACTTACTTTTTAAGTCTAAGTGGGCGTTATTCTTACTGTAATTAATTTAGCATATTTGGAGATAAATGTGTTCAAGAGGACGCTAGCTGTGGTTCGGCATCTCACCTCTATTGTCTTTGAAGCTGTGTTATAAATTGAGGGCGTTTTAATTCAGCATTGTGGAAGGCATTCAAAGTGGAGTAGGAACTGTCTCATTTTTTAGACTTCTACTTGAGGATAAGTCTTCAGGGCTGGGTAGCATGGCCAGGGAATGTGTTTGTGGGAGTTGGAGTTCATGCAGCATCCTGCCCTTGCTACAGACAACTGCTGAGACACCAGGCTCCAGTAGCTATGACCTCTGCACCAGGCAGTGGGCATAAGGAGTGGAGGGCAGGTTGGGTCTTGAGAACTCTGGCTGAAGGGGAAGCTGCTGTCTGGAGCTGTACATCTGGTAACTGAGGGCAGTGCTTTAGAGCATGGAGTTGTCTGATCTAGTGGTCTGTTACCCTATGAATGTAAATCAAGTTGTAGCCTGTCCTTTCTCGGGGAGTCCTTCAGTAACAGGAGGCTCTCTACCTAGCAAATGAGTGCAGCCATCCGTCTTGAACAGTAACATTGGTTCTTTGCAGTAGGAAGCTATTCATCAGTGTCTTTGAATTGCTTATCAATCAGCTAGTGCTGCTTGTGGTGGTAGTTTCAGATCACTACCTTATGAATCATAGATAAATAGTAACAATTGTTGTTACCTATCAAAAGTAGCTGAACTGCTGGTACTTCCTTTCATCCTGGATAACACTATCCCCAGTGACTGTATTTCTGTAAAATACTGAGAAGCTCCAGTGCAGAGACAAAATCTGTGTTTAATGGTAGGTTAGTCGCTTCCAAGCTCTACCTTATTGGAGTGTTGTCATGTTTATTTCAAGTTTACTTTGAAAAGGTGGTGGGGATGGGAGATAGTTAGGGCTTAGAAGGTGCCTTTGAAGTCCCAAGTACCACTAAATAACTGTTTGAAAGCTTTGCTATCTGCACACCACAGCTTCAACAGTACTTCTAATAGGTTTAAATGGATGCTATGGTGATCTGAAGGGCTGTAAACATGGTATGTAGATACAGATAAAAAAGCCCGTTTGCATTTCATTCTTAAGTTGTTTGGTTTTGGATGGGGGGAGTTTGTTCACTTGGTTTGTGTTTTTGTTGGGATTTTTGGTTGGTTGTGTTTTTTTTAATATCTTCCCGGATTTCTTTGTGTTTTCATTTTGTCAAGGGTTAACACAGCTCGATCTTGCAAGCCCCCTTGTCCCCACACAGCTGGGAGGGAAAGTAACACAACCCCCCAACTCCCGGGTAGATGGAGAGTGTGTTTTACTGGAAATGATACAATGCACAATGACTTTAGCCTATTTGTAGAAAAGCACAGCAAAATGCAGAAGCAGCAGCCAGAGACCTCCCCTCTCTCCCCACCTTCAATCCTCAGCCTACCCAGTGGAAAACGCCAACACCCCAAAAAGCGGAAACTGGAAGCAGCAACCAGAACAGGAAGCCTCTCACGTTACAATCTAAGCTTCAAGCCCCATGATATTTTGCTCCAGCCAGCACTTTGATTTTGAGGCTGGCATGATGACAGCATTGTATGGAATATCATCATCACATTCAGCTCAACCCATAACATCAGTTCAGTTCAGCCTCAGACTGTCTCAGCCTTCCAGCAATATACCTGTAATCTTCCCTCCAGGTGACTGTTAGAAAAGAGTTTCCAGTCAAGTACGCCCCTCACAAATTAAAGTTCAAGCCTTTAGGGTACATGGGTTTGCATGTGTGCACACCCCACAGGTGTGCTAGGAGACAGCCTTGGGTGTGCTCCTTGTGGAGGGTGGGACGAGTCTTGCATCTTCCCAGACCAGCAGGCAAGACTGCAGTCTGGCCAGTTGGCAGTAGCACACTGACATGCAGATTTGGACTATTTTAATAGATTTTAGACATATTTATGTACATACACATATATAGACATAATGTAATCCTGTGAAGAACTTGGTTTGCAATGTAGTAAATAAGGACTTCCTAAACTTCCAGGTGTGGTGTTGGTTTTTTTTACTGAGCAGATCCTTGGATTCCCCCATTAGGAGGTAACTAACAAGCTGCGCAAAGCAGGTACCACTGCTTTGTTTTATTGCATTGACTTCTACAAATGCAGTTTTTATTCACTTTAAGCTTAAAGACTGTAAATTTCAGCTGGTGAATAAATTTACATTTTTAACCCAGCTATTTCAAATTGAGCGCAATTCAAATTGCAAGCTTAGTTTCTCTGTTATCCTCAGTCAATTCTGGAGAGTATTGGTTGTAAAACAGAAATGATTCAGTTCATCATCCTTTATTGTTTCTTTTTTTTTCCTAATTGATATTTAAATGTGTGTAATATAAATGCCTTATTTTCCAAAGTTTTATTTAATAATTCATTCCACTTCCACCAATGTATTTCCTAACTTGATTCTTTCCGTTGTTGCTTATCGCCGAAAGCTGAAATGTTTCAAATATTGATTTTAATTTATAATAGGCTCGAGTTTGAATT
Source organism: Dryobates pubescens (assembly GCF_014839835.1). NCBI lineage: Eukaryota > Metazoa > Chordata > Aves > Piciformes > Picidae > Dryobates > Dryobates pubescens. The sequence continues at coordinate 48,214,688 of NC_071613.1, read as the reverse complement.
TTTAACCCAGAATATGAAAGATGTGAATTTGCATTTATTTGACAGCACAATCTTGTAATTGGAGTTTTTCCTCTTGACTAGATACAGTCAAAGGAATATAATTTAATTTTTGTTAGACTAACCCATTTTTGTCCTTAATAAAATATAGCAGTGTCAGTGGGCAAAATGTTACAAGTTCTCCTAAGCCCTTATTTAAAAGTTAAATGCGATATTTTGAGATAAAGTTCATGGTGTGAATCGGTAACCTATCGATGTGGCCACCCTTCCTTTGCAGCATGCATTGATCTGAGTATTTGCTTTGCCATCAAGGGGGTTGCTGACTTACGTTCTGTGGTGTGCCTCCAATACAGTCCTCAGCCTGTAGCAGTGACTTTTTTTTTTCTGACTTCTTTTTTTTGTTAGTGTTTTGTTGAGCTGTGGAATGACAGCTCTGTGGTTCCTTTTCATTTCTGCGTTAAGCTTTATGTAAATAATGCAGCAGAGGACTACAAATCTCTGCAGTTTGTTTCATTTATGTTGTGGTTACTTATGCCTGAGATAGTTAGACCAACCACTCCTCTTCAATTACTGCTTTAGATGCCACAGTGTTCTCTCAGAATATTATTTCAGTGTTTAGAGAGCCAATCTTGGCTGGTGCTTTCAGGCTTCCAGTGAAAGAGGACCATTGGACGGGAAGGTTCCTAACTGAGAGCTTAAAAAGTGGCTGTTAGTGTGACAGCCTCTGATGAAAGTAGTAAGGATGCGGTACTGGTCACTAACATTGTGAAGTAAATCAGCAGGCACGTTGCCTCAGCTGTTTGTAGTATCAGGCAGAAGTTTGCTCCATTGCACAACTAATTTAAAATTAGTTGAGCAGCATGTCAGCATGTACCTGATTAAATGATTATGTGTAACTAGTATAATTCTGTCTCCCCTGCAAACAGCCCTTTGCAGTGGCAGTTTATATTTCAGTTGCACTTTGGGGATCTGTCACTGCACAGAACTGGACACTTTGTCAAGTGACAAATGTCCTTTTTCACTTCAAGCAGGGTTGTGTTTAAAACTTTGGCTAGAACAAGTTTTATGCAGTTATGTTAACATTCTATTCCAGTGGGAGATACAGAAGGGTAAGAGGACACAGTCTCAGGCTGCGCCAGGGGAGGTTCAGGCTAGATGTTAGGAAAAAGTTCTATACAGAAAGAGTGATTGCACATTGGAATGGGCTGCCTGGGGAGGTGGTGGAGTCGCCATCATTGGAGGTTTTCAGGAGAAGACTTGATGGGGTGCTTGGTGCCGTGGGTTAGTTGTTTGGGTGGTGTTGGATTGGTTGATGGGTTGGACGCGATGATCTTGAAGGTCTCTTCCAACCTGGTTTATTCTATGTATATTCTAAGAGAGTTCTTTTCCTGCCATGCAAAACCTAAAAACATAAAAGCCAGTGCTTGCTTTCTTTAGAGGGAAGAATGCTGAGAAAGGAAAGGGACACTGAAGAGTATAACAAGTAACTTTTGTCCCACAGAAATTAACATAAAAGATTAATTTCTAGTGCAGTTTTCAACTGAATTAGCAGGTGTTTAAAAACCATGTAAATGTAATGTTTGATAGAGGATCAAAGTCCTTGCTTACAATAATTCCACTTGCAGATACTTTGTGGAAATACCCATGGCAGATCCTCCTCTCCCACTTGCCTCTCTTTCCTGTCTATGAACTTTGATTGGAAATGTCAGGACTCCTTTGGTTTGAGAGTATATGTAGGAACAAAGAAACCCCACAGAATGCTGGAATCAGATGAAACATCCTCATAAGTAGATGAATATATAATGTGTGTGTGTGTATATATATACTTTTAAACATACTATATAAAACATACTGATAATGGAGGTTACCATTTACTGAAGGCAAGAACTATCTGAGTAAGGGCTGATCTAACACCTTCTTGAGGCAAAATGAAACTTGCAATGTGAATAGATAAGAAAGAAGGAAAATAGGAAGGATGAGACAGTCCAGAAAGCCTACATTTCTCTGAAGTCTCCCACACCCATGTGTATGTTTTGAACAATATCCCTTGTGCTCTAGTGTAGTTGTGAACATACTTTTGCAAGGGAAAAAAAATAGCTGGTGTAGCAGGACTGATTAAAGTGGCTTGTCTATATAAAGGTGTTTCCTGATTTGCTTGCAAAGGAAAATTCATAAACAATCTCATTATTTCTATTAATCTGCAATGTGAAACTTCTCTTACTTGTTTGGTTTACAATGGTCCTTTTAATGTGTTTACATAGAATATAATCCTGCAGTGTAACTGAATCAATTGCTTTAAGGGTGTGCTTAAAAGTAGTGCATGGAAACATCATGAACAACATCATCATCTCGCTGTTGAATCAATCGTAAGTTGTTTATTTAACTCTTCTCAGTATTGCATTCCCTCTCATTTGATTATCAGGCAGAGGAAACCTAAGTTGTGTGATGAGTTGGCCTGCAGTAAATTCTTCACCTGACTTTGCTACTTTCTTTAATCTTACTGTGTTGCTGCCATGATTAAATTGCTTTCTGTATGACTGTTAAGGATTACAGAAACACATACTTTTTTTTCTGTTTTCATGTATAGCTTCCATTAGAACTAATACTAATTGCATGGTTGTATCAAGGGGAAATTACACTCTGGTGTACATTTATTGAAAAAATGATTAAAACAGCAAACAAAGTTTAACATCTCCAGAATCACTGTAGGCATTAAAGTTTTATCAGTAAGAGCTGCAGCCCCAGTATCCATTTGGAAATAGTTAAGAAACATCCACGGAGCTGGCGGTGAGGATTTAGTCTTTTTTATTCTACACCGTCACTTGTGGCTAAAGCAATATCAACACAACACAAAAGGACTTTTAATTACTATTTTTTAATTAAAGCATAGTGTTGGTTTTTTTTCCTCCTAGATTATCAGTGAAAATTAAAACATGGCCTGTGACCATCGTGACTTATGACATCACGTCTTTTGATGCCAGGCAGCCCATGAAATGAAGACATAATAACCAGTTATAACATAATAACATGCAGTTATTTTTTCATGCTGACTAAAAGATTTACAGTACACGTAGTTATTGTCTACTGTATGGTGAAAACTTGGAGCTGTAGTTACATTTCCCTTAAGAAATGCTTCTCCAGATGCCAAAGCTGTTTTCTTACTAGTAAATTCCTTCCAATCTTTGGGTTGCTCGGGAAACTTCCAGCCACATCTGGAATGAACTGAACTAGTGTCAGCTAGGGAGAAGTTACAGACAGTATGTAGTAGATTGTTGTTCTGATGGCCTTTCAAGTATAGAAAAGCAAGTGGAGTTAGTTCAAGTGGTTTATGACCTCGAAGTCATGACAAAGATCCAAGTGGTGAAGGGATGTATTATTTTAAGAAGTTGTGGTATCTGGTTCAGTGAATTTCATTTTTCATAGGCCATGGACAGTAGCTTTTTATGTTAGTTTATTTCTTCAACTTGTATGAAAGGTATACAGATAAATTTTGTGATGATACAGTGCCCATAGCCTGGTGCCTCTTAAACCTCCTTTAACAGTTTCCTATTGCACTTCACACACAAATAAGTCTGTATTTCTAAACACTTCTTTATGACCCTATCACTTGTTTCAGCTCTCAGGGAGCTTATCACAACATTCACAAGTGTATTTTAATTAATCCAACCTGGGTTTGTTTCCACTTTGTAGTCTGGTTTTGTTTGGTTGGTTTGTTTTGTTAAAACTTGATACAACCTATTTTGCCAAATTACCAATGAGTCTTTGAAAGTGGAAAACATGGTACAAAATCCAGGCAGGTCCTTCTCAAGTCAAGCAGGCTGCCCATGGCAGGGGGGTTGAACCTAGGTGATCCTTGAGGTCCCTTCCAACCCTAACAGTTCTATGATTCTGTGAAACTGTAAGCATGAAAACATCTAAAGATAGAAAAGCTAAATGGATTTCAAAGGTACTGGCATGCAAGTGTAAACATGTGAGCCATTCCGTTAAAAGTGGTCTGGACAACCAAGGGTATTGTCATGGATAGGGTGCCATAGGATGCAACAAAACTGTTCATGTGTAAATTTATTTATGGGACTGTCAAGGTTTTAACTGCAGCCAGCAACTCAGCCTCTCACTCACTCCTCTGCCCCATGTGATGAGGGAGAGTATTGGCAGAGTTAAAAGTGAGAACAGTTGTGGGTTGAGATAAAGACACAAAAAGCTGTGTGTGCAGGCAAAGCAAGGAATTCATTCACCAGTTCCCATCAGTAGGCTGATATTCAGCCATCTCCAGGAAAGCAGGGCTCTGTTGCAGTTACTTTAGAAGACAAAAAAACATCTCTTCGAGTGTCTGCTCCTTCCTTGTTCATTCCCTAGCTTTATATGCTGAGCATGACATGATATGGTATGGAATATCCCTTTGGTTTGTTGGTGTCGCCTGTCCCAGCTGTGTCCCCTCCCAACTTCTTGTGCACCCTCAGCTCACTGGTGGGGTGGGGTGAGAGTCAGAAAAGGCATTGACTCTGTAAGTACTGCTCAGTGTTGAGGAAAATGTCCCTATGTTATCAACACTTTACAACGCAAATCCAAACCACAGTCCCACAGCAGCTACAGTGAGGGAAATTATCCAGCCAAAAGCAGCACAAGGACTTCGTTATTACAAGGGTGCAGCATCTGAACATTTGCAGAGGCATAAGGACAGTGTCTTTCCAGTTTGGTTCAGCAGATGAGGATTGAGAAAAATGCTCTTAGAGAATTCTGAAAATCAAGTCTAAATTCATCTCTCTTGCTGTAAGATGAGATATATTTAGATTGTGATATCCAAGGCCATTTAGATCTTGATACCTTTGTATCAGGGGAGAACAGATTGATGGAAGGCTGTGAGCTGGCTTTGTTTGAAAGCGTGTATGTTTTAGTGCCCGACTGTAAGTCCATATTAGCAGAGAAATTAATAAACAGTAGAAAACAAAATAGTTAGATATGCAGGTGAAAGTTCAGATTTGACCTCTGGTTTGTAGCCTCCTGTGGCCTAAAAAAACCCCAAACTTGATAATACCACCACTAGCAAGGGTACTTAACTTTCTCAGTCTATGTATTCAATGCCTTGTTTCTGCTGTGTGATGCTGCAAGCAGCGACAAAGACTGCTTTGTACTGTCATTTTTGTTATTGATAATTCAGTTTTGAGTCATATTTCCAGCACCAGAATTAGAAGGCATGTCTTACAAAGAGATGTCCTGGTTTCTTTTGAGATGATTTAATTTCTGCATGATATCAGGTCAGTTAAGGTCAGGAGTGTGAGTAGGCCAATCTTGCATTATAAAACCCCTCCTAGTAGGCTATCACATTAGTTTCTGAGGAAAAGAGGAACTTTTAAAAAGTGCCCAGTGTATGGAAGGGTTGTGATGATACTGAGTGAGAGTTAATAGAAAATTATGATGAAAATAAACCAACCTTGTAGGGTTTGGTGGGGAGTGGGGGTATTTTGGCTTGTGGAGTTGTTGGTTGTTCTTGCCTTTGGTTTTGGCTGTATTGTGTTGTATGTTGTGGGGTTTTTATAGAACTGTATGCTCTGTAAGAGCCTAATGGCATGAATACACTTTCATCTTGTCTACTGAATGCATGAAAGGGAGGGGTCAGGATGAAATAGCCGCAGTCCCAAACCACAGGATTAAAAATCAGGAGGCGTGTGACACGACTTTGCGGCAGACCTCAAGTTACTTAACTTCAGTGCCTCGGATTTTTCACCTGGAAAACGCTGATCATGGTTGCTTACAGTATTTAATTAGCTGTTTATAAGACAATTAGTAAACTTCACAATAAACTTCCTGGCACGGTGCAAATTGTTTAAACCACTCGAGCTTCAGAGAGAAAGTTGAGAGGAGGACAGGAAAAATAAATGTAAAATGAAAGACATGGGACATGGTTGGATGTGGTTATACTTTGGACTGGCTTAAACTGTGGTTTGGTTTTTTTTTTAACAGTGCATTTACAATCATAGATAAAAGGATTTCTATTGGGGAGGCTTAATTAATGTTTTAAACCAATAAAAACATGATCTGATTAAACAATGGTTTGGGGAAACACAATGTCAGAAGAACAATTGCTTTTCAACACTTGGTTACCTTCTAAGATATTTAGGAGCTTATTAGATCAAATACTCATAATCACTTTTTCCAGAAAATGGAGAAAATCACTGTAGGACCTTTTGCAGTCTGTCACCTCATGATGTATGCAAACAGGAGCTGGCTAAGCAAGACACAATTATTACAGCCAAACCACAGAAGCCAGAAAAAGGTTGGTGTAAAACCTAATATAGGAACTACAAAACATAATTTAGAAACCTATTTTTCTGTAGCCTATACTCAGTCTTGAACATTACTAATGTAGTAAAATCCAGAAATAGTTACATGTATATTTTATGCTCCTCAGGAAGGAATATTAAATGTTTAGGTGGTGTTCTTGCACTAGTGTCTGTTCTCACTTCAGATTTCAGTAGGTATCACAAAAGAGCTTTTTGAACTCCTACTGGGTACTGAATGTCTCCAGGACTAGAAGGCTGGATAGCATAGCTGAAACTATTCAGGATATTAAAACAAAGGGAGAGTATCAGTTCATAACCACTCCTTGGGCTTTATTTTATTAACAGCAACATTAGAGAACACCTAAACCAAATCACATACATATCATGAAAGCATGCTAACACTAGAGCTAGGACAACTGTCGGGGTGTCTCATGAGTTATGTTTGCCACAGTATGAGATGTCAACTGTTGGCCAGTTTTCTGCCTTTGCTTGGAGGAGATGGGCAAGATTAAGCACCAAATCTAAAAGAGTTGAGAAACTGTCCTCAAAACTTGTCTTATCTGCCTACTAACTTTCTGAGTTACTTATCTTGAGATACTAAAACTTTTCTGTGTATGACCTCAGCTCCTGGTCCAGTCTTGAAAAGGTGGTTTTGTGACTGCTCAAGAATGTCTTGCTGGTGGGCCTACTAGTGCATAGACTGCTTTCTAAAGCTCCATAAGATTTGATGCAGCAGGCATACTCAGAGTATGTGCAGAAGATTGTGCAGTGGAATGAGTTGCAGAAGACTAACGTGACCTTGTGCATGCCTACAACATTTGGTATGTACAAAACACTGTAGCAAAAGCTTTGGCTTGGAAAAGTGAGCATTGGGCAAAGTGGCATCTCCTCATGGAAGACAGAGCTAAGAGTTTTGTGGCCATGAGGCTGTAGACTGTTCTGGGGTGAAGCAGAAGGCTGTGAATTCCTGCTGAGGTGTGGCACTGCAGAAAGCAGCTTCAGAGCAGTTTGGTCATGAAGTTGGAAGGTGACTTTTTTAGAAATGAGGTCACTGATCTCAGAGGTGCTATTCTAGTTGCCTGGTTTGGCTTCAGAGATTCTCTCTGTATTTTGCTGAAGGACAGTCTTGAGAGTACAGGTGCAAACTACAATTTCATACTGCTTGGATTATGGTGGCTCTTCAGTTGGGGAGTAATGCTTACAGTTGCTCTTTTTTGCCTCTACCTGCTATAGCAGCAGAATTAGAGATGCCTAATAAGATACTTCTCAAGCAGGAAAAGAAAAAGTTTCGTTCTTCTGGTATCCACAGTGTGAGATGTAGAAGTGATGTCACCTTGTTTTGGTTGGCCTAAAACGCATTAGGCTGCGTTTCAAGAGAATGTGTACAGGGCCTTGCAGACAGGGTAGGTGGAAGAATTCTCATCTTTGGATTTGAATTAATTGTAGCATGAATTGTTTGTTGCTGTTAAGACCGAATGTGGCCAAACCAGTGCTAAGGTGTGGCTGCACAGGACTAGACTGCAGCTAGGCATGGTGGGTTGAGCTTGGCAGTTGTGGGGGGCATGTGCATAGGGTCTAGGTGAGACAATCAGCATTACAAGCAGGAACTGTAGAAAAGCTTTCAGATTTACACCATTGCTTCATTGCATGGGGTAAGGCAGAAATCCTGCAGAAATAGTATATTGGTCATACTTTCAGCCCATGTGTGGGGCAGAGTGTGCAATGATGGGAAAGTTGCTCAGCTTTTTTTGCTCTCTTGCTTATTCTGGTTTTTGTTTAAAAAATGTAGCAGGTGTATGTGGAAGGAGAGGGTGTGCAATACTACTGCTTTATCACACAGATATTCTAGACTTGTGTACTCCCCTCTCCATAAAAGTGCTTGTGTCTGAACTGCATCCCCAGCCAACCCCGTGAACCTTGAAGTCAGAATGAAGGCAAAGTATTTAATTAGTTTGTAGCAGGTACTTCAGAGTGAAACATTATAGTACCTACCCACAGGCCTAACCCACACTGCAGTTGGAGGCTGCTGAACACACAATAAAGGAAAATTATTTGATACTCATCCATCAAGAGACTAAGCAGTAAGTATATTAATTTTATATTAGTAAATACACTGATTGAGCACTGGTGTAAACTACTGCAGGTGAACAGCTTAGCCACTCAGTAAAAGTAGGGTGTAGTCTTATTGCCTAGCCAGCAACTTAAAACAGTCTGAGGCAGAAGAAAAGCTCCCAGAAAGGTTTGCTGTTATATTTCTAGGTGATGTGCTAGTGAATGCACCAACCTGATTGCTCAAGCAAGAGTATCCAGTAATTAGCCATTATGTCTGTGGTATGAACTTACAAGGCAGATAACCACTTTGCAGTCTGCTCATGGCAAATGATTCAGGAAGATCTCAGAAATAGGTTCAGAATGGGCTCAACAGTACAATACACCCACTGCAAGAGAGGAGTCTGAGGAAAACCCTCTAGAGAGAATCCCAAATGGATGGGTGGCTGCTGGCCTTTCTGAACTCAGCAGGTGAACTGCAGTAACTAGGGTGCACTGACCTGTGTGCTGGAGGAACTGGAGTAGTGTACCTGGCATCAAATCATAGAAGTCAGTTTCCCTACTTTATTTCCTGCCACAATTAAGCTGGAATCACAATAGGCTTAAGAGTACTTTTCCTGCCTTTCTTTAACTCACACTATTTAAAGTGTCACTGTTTTTTCACACTCATGGTAAAAATACATTTAAAAACAAAAAGGTGATGGCTAGTGTTTAAAAAAAGTCCCTCCTGTAGTGCTAGCATTCTTTTTCTATCAGTCTTCTATGCCTGTTTTCACTGTTTCTTTCTCTAAGAATACTGCAGTATTAGAGAAGAGGCACAGCCTTTGTACCCTGATCAGTGTAGCTCATACCTGATGTGTCATTAAGAGCACAATTACTGTGTGATGGGAACTTACCTGCAAGCTCAAAAGAATCTATCATTACTGAAAATATTAAAAACCTTGGAGGTGAAGGGCATGTCTTTAGCCTGGTAGTGGTCACAGCTTTTTGAATTATGTAAATAACCTTGTTACAATTCAGATTACTAGACCTGGGAATGGGAATAAGCAATTATTTGGGAGAGTGAGTCAGAAATGCCTGTAAGTCAGAAACAGCACAGGAGAAGCCTTACAATGGGATTTTACTGCTAGTTAGATTATTCTCTCTGTTTGGGTGTGAATGTGGTTCCAGTTGTGGATTTTCAGTCTGTACAGGAATAACTGTTTTGACTTCAAGAGGAGCTCAGGATTATTCTGTGGAATTCATCCTAGAGAACAGAGCTGTTGTAAATATGTGGAATTAAGTTGCAGGATTTTGACTTTTTTTACAGGAGAGGTCTCTCAGAGTTGCCTGGTGTAAACCATGCCTCAGAGGGCATCATCTAACTGATCACAGTACTGAACAAGTCTAGTCTCCTAGTCTTCAGGTGAAGTATATGATATTTTAGGGACCTAAACTAATAAATCACTTAACAGTTCCAATGGCAAACAGGGCTTTTCAGTGAAAAGCAAATGATCTATAAAACAATGGGAACAGGAAATCAAAAGGGTTTTGGAGGCTTTGAGGGGAAAGTCAAGATTCCCTGCTGTTCATATGGAAGACTGAGGAATGGATGAGTCTGGTGGGTATCTGTAGCTGCAGGGAAGGAATATGTGATGGAGAAATGCAGGAATGGAGAGGAGAATAATTTTTGTGCCTGCCTCCATGGAATACAGGATTCCTTTCTCAAGAGGGAAGGGGAAAGAAAAAAAGTTAATCAAAACTATGGGAGGGGTCGTGTCTCCTGCAGCTCTTTGAACAGGAACATGTACAGAGCACCAGGTCTTTGTGGGAAATATCAGTTGAGCTTTCAGTCTTGTAAGCTGGTAAGTGACAGCACAGTTGGGGTGCTTGACAGCAGTGGTTTGTCAACAGAGACAGAGCTCCCTTCTTTTTGCAAGCTATAGTAATAAAGATTGTGCTTCTTGATCTGTGTGCCTTTGCTGTTGCAGCTAGAACAGCCTGTAGCTCCTCTTCCTTCTTGAGAAGAGGCTCAACCTGCTGTGCTGATTGATTGAAGCTCTCTAGAGACAGAGGAAGATTTAACACTGACTTGAGGGCTCCTCTTCATAAGTTTAAGTAGATAGATAGCCTTAAAACACATTTCAGAGTTTAGATGTGTAGAGCGAGCACACAAAACTGGGAAACCCCTGCATTGTCAGGATGGCAGCAGTGTTGTGACAGTATAAAAGAATTGCTTTAATTAAAATTCTCCAAAGACAGGAAATCCTTCTTTCTGAGCATCACCCAAGCAAAGTGCTCTGCTGCTATGCGCAGCACTTGGTAGTGCAGTGGCAGTTGGTTCTGCAGAGGCATCGCCTGGAATGTGTAGGTGCCATAGTACTTATTTTCCATGTCCCTGGGACATGAATAAGTATCTGCAGGTTCTGTAAATTCAGTACCTACAGGTCACATTCCTGCCTCACCCATTCCATAAACAAGTCTCGATTGCTGTGTATTTAACAAACATTCTGGGACTGTGCTGCACGATGCAGAGGCTCCATGGCCCAAGGGAATCCTGTTACCACACCCTTCAGACAAAAAACAACCAACAAGCAAACAAAAAACCTTTTGAGAATCTCCTATTCCAAAGGAATAGTAATTTTATTATCCTTAGAAATATTAACCTCCTTTAGTAACCACAAGGCAATACAAACTAGCCTCCATTATCCATTTATGTGTTATGTGTGTGTTTTTCCAATACGCAATTTCAACTGCATCACTTGCAGGAAAATTGTAAAGAGGTGGAACTGCCACAACCATTTTTGACTGTGACGGGAAAATGCAACTATGTATTCTAAACCTTTTATAAACCATTTCAAAACTACAAGTTGGGTACATCAGAATGTGTCTTTTTCAGGTTAAAAACAATTTGAAAGATTATAAACGTAATTAGATTATTAATTAAACCAAGATTAATTTACATGACATGTTAAAAGACTTTGCAGTCAGAAAAGCCATTTCTGTACAAATGGAAGTTTTTGTTGTTGAGGATACTAAGCTTCAAAGACAGCAAAACCCAAGATTACCTGGGAAAGTGCTTCTGGTTTGTCTTTAAGAAACATAAAAGGGGCACAGGGAGGATTGAAAGTTTTGCTGATAGTCATTCTCCTTTTACTGTTCTGTGTCTTGTCTCTGTGTGGCAAAGCAACAAGGAGGAAAAAAGTGCTCAAAAGACAAATTCACAGCACAGGAAACTGTAATTACTTAGATACCTGAAACAACTTGGACATGTTCAGCAACAGAAACAAAAGCCACCTTCAAACTAACTGAATTTCAGTTACAGCTATTCAAACAGCTTATTCCAAAGTAAGACAATCTGGTTATAAAATGCACCATTTAATATACATTATGTAAATCAAATTTGTAATATTTTTGGTTCCAATGAGAATCAAATAAAAGAAAACTCCAAAGCAGAGTGACTGCTGCTCATGCAGCACAGAGCTGTTAGCCATGTCACGGATGAGGTGTCTGGCTTAATCACCCACGCTGCTTTGCTGTGGAAATGTAAACTGGGTTTGCAACAGTTTTCAAGCATGAGCCATGTTGTAAAGCAAACCCCTCTTGCCGTTAAACTAAGTAACCTTTGCTCTGTGTCACAGGCATCATGTATCGTAAATCCTGCGCATCTTCGGCAGCCTGCCTGATAGCTTCTGCTGGGTACCAGTCCTTTTGTTCTCCGGGGAAGGTGAACTCTGTCTGCATCAGCTGTTGCAACACTCCGCTCTGCAACGGACCCCGGCCCAAGAAGAGAGGGAATTCTGGCATGGTGCCGAGGGCGCACCTGATAACCACCGTTCTGCTCGTTAAATTGGCTCTGTTGGTTTTGTATTGCTAAACTTCAAGCACATTTTTTTTGCCCTGGCACAATTTGTTCTGGCTCCTCCTTTCTTCAAAGACACTGCAGTTATTGTCTGTTTGTTCCCAAATCCCTGTCAACAGCAAGTGAAGCTCAGAGATTGTGGGGAGAGATGGGCTGATAGTTTTGGCAGCTAATGAATTCAGTTAGCAGGTTGAATTTCTAGTGTGCACTAAAAAAATCCCAACAGCAGGATGCAGGACTCCTTCTCTCTGTACAACTGGAAAGAAATTTGTCTGTGTTATTCCTTTTAAGATGTAGTCAGTTCCTCAGTCATTTTCATTTCCATGTTTCCAAGTCTGTTGCTAATCGTTACCTCTGCCTTATGAAGTCATACTCGAAGTTCACAAAGGCCGTTTTGTGTGTCTGGAGTGGGCTCTGAGCTAGTCTCCAGTGACACTATTTCCAAGCTGGGTGCTGGTGGTTCAAGACCTGGTTTCTGTGGGCTGCAGTCAGGCTTGCTCTCATGCTGGAAGGTACTCAAGAACACTTTGGTATTGCGCCTTGTAGAAGACTTACGCCTGGCCGAGAAGGAGAGCAGTGGGCGTAGAGACCTTGCTCTGGAGCTCAGGTTGGCTCTGAGAAACTTCTCCTTGTTGGCATGCTCTATTGTCAGGTGGCAGCGGAGCACCTGCAGGAACACGCTGCGGAACTGCTGGGAGGAGATGTTGTACAGGAGGGGGTTCACCACCGAGCTGAGGTAGAAGAAGATGTCAGCGATGGGAAGAAGAGTGATGTACGCCCTGAAGTAAGGGATAGTCCAGTCCTGCTTTGGTTTAGCAGCAGCCATGATCCTTCTAACCTGGTTTGGCATCCAGCATATTGCCAGAGTTGCAACAATCAGTCCTGTGAACAGAAAGAGGAAGAAAGATGTTCATACATGGGGGGGGAAAAAACCAACATAAAATATTTAGTATCCATTCTGCACTTACTTGTTAGGAAATAGTACCAGCTTTTCAGTGTTTTCCTTGACAGATTTTTCTGTGGGTACTGTTTTTTGGTTGTTGTTTTTAATAACTGTTACAAGGTCACTGCAGCACATGCTCTGACAAAAGACTGCAGAGTGCTCGGATGTTGTTTCTTTGTACCTGTTGTCTTTTATTAGTTTTCAAAGTGTCCTTTCACTGCTCTCTGTATCCTTAGAATGTGTTTTTTGTTTGGTCAGTGTTCTTACACTCAATGCAGGGCTACAAAGATAATGATGGGACTGGACCTCTTACGAGGAAAGGCTGAGTAAACCTGGGGCTGTTTAGCCTGGAGAAGAGAAGACCGAGGGGATCTTATCAATGCTTATCAATATCTAAAGGGTGGGGGGCAAGAGGATAGGGTCAGACTCTTTTCAGTGCTGCTCAGTGCTAGACAAGAGGCAGTAGGCAGAGAATGAAACCCAGAAGGTACCATCTGAACATGAGGAAAAACTTTACTGTGAGTGTGCCAGAGCACTGGAACAGGCTGCCCAGAGATGATGTTGAGTCTCCTCTGGAGAGCTTCCAAGCTCACCTGGAGATAGTGATCCTGGGCAACCTGCTCTGGGTGACCCCACTTTAGCAAGGGGGTTGGACTAGATTGTCTCCAGAGGTCCCTTCCAATCCCTACCGTTCTGTGATTTATGTATTTCCCTTTACTTTGAAAAACAAACACAATAAATAGAACCTATAGCCATATTAGATCAGGCAATACCCAGAAGAGATCAGATTCTTGTTTGTACTTTACAAAAAAAGAAAATGTATGCATAATAATATATTTCATGTTATTTTTGGTAAATTTCCTCTTAACAGAAGATATTTTTAAGTAAAATATGTATGGAACTTTTTATGGTAATTAAGATATGTTGAGTTTTCTTAAAAATCAGATTCCAGTGGAATTAAATTATGAATGTAAACGAGCAAAACCCAAGCCTCATCATGAAAGTGTAAGCAGTTTCAGATTATAAATTATGCTTTAAAATGTGGTATCTGACCATTTGGTATTTATATGTAAATATAAATACATGTTGCTGCATCACTAATGGCATTAAAAACGGGGTGACTTAAGTGATGGATGTCTGACCATTCTGGCTCTGTGGACCAGTGCTCACTAGGGTTTCAGTGCTGATACCATCTTCAGAAGAGCAGCCCTGCAGAAACCTGTGGCTGTGCTCTGGACGGGACTTGGAGCAGGGGAAGGGCTCTCTCTAGTGCATGTAAGGCACTGGAAGTCCTGACATCGTGCATGAAATACCAGGTACATAAGATAATTCTCAGTAGTGCTCCCCCCAACCCTGAGCATTAAACACATGCTGAAACACAACCCCCCCAGATCACTGTTTCCACTTTGTTTCTATGTTTGCAGGAAACACTCCTTATAAGAACACAGATTGGAGCAGAAGCTGCAGGTTGGCTTCCCTGCTACAGAAGCACAGAAGAGTGGAGAGCATCCCCAGTGATGCACAGGTTTCACTTCCAGTAGATTTCTGTTTCAGTAGCCTCTTCCAAGGTCCTCGTTTCTCAAGAGAGTAAGTTTTACGTGTCTAGACTAAATCAGATGGCACCACAGATCACTGAGGCTCTGTAATAGTGTGTTTCCAGCCGGGAAAATGCCACTTCAGTAGTGGGAAGACTTGAATGTAACAGGGAAGGGGGGGGGAAGAAAAGAAAACAATTTGTCATAGCTTTGAAACTGCCAGGGCTTGAACCGAGTATGCCCAAGTTCTCTCTACCACCCCCCACATCCCCAACAGGGAAAAGGTATGAAGTGTCTGCTGGTTGTTTTTAAAATTAGTTCATTTTTTAATGAAAGCTCTAATTACTTTCACGAATTTATGATCTCACTGAATAATGAGCTACCAAATAAAAGTTGTGTTTGATAATTTGCTTCTGTAATCACTTAATGTCAACATCATTTTGGTAGGTGGGGGAAGGATCCTGAACTTGCAGCACTGGTTTAAGAGCCCTGTAAATGCCCATACAAGGACATTTGTTGTTTTCCATTCTTAAGCACCCCCTAACTCCTCAGGCACAGGCTCTTCTCATTCCCATTCCTATGCAATCCCCTGCCCCTCTGCTTGGCTGCCCTACTCTTCCATTGCCTTCTTGCCTCACTTTTCTTGTGTCTCTGTCAAAAGCTGATCTGAATTTTGTATTAGTCCTGCAAATTTTCTACCCTTCAGTGCTTTTTTTTCCTCTGCTGTCAGCATAACAGATACAGGGGTAGTGGTCCTGGCACAGACCAACAGAAACTAAGGAGCCCTGAGCAGTGGCTTGTGACAGGCCTTATAAAACAGACAGCAGAAGGATGCTACTGCTGCTCCTGGCTTTTCCTCCCGTGCAGCTTAAAGCCCACAGACCCAAGGCTGCAGAATTCTTGTTAGATTTTACCAGGTGATTCTTTCCAAGGGAAAATAAGCTCCATAGTGTAATTTTTTGGTTGTTAATTACAAACACGATCCTTCATCATGCTGGTTAATAGTTTGCTAAATGATGAATGCTGCTGTGAAAAGCTGAGGAAGCAATGCATGCATTCAGTTCTAAAGCTCACATGCAGTGCTCTGAGATGTCTGATTTTAGCTCATAGCTAAATTCCTTGCCACTGACCTTTATTTTTAGGTCAAACTGCCAAATGCTTCCGATTCCCCCTTATATTCTTTAGACGTTTCTGGGGAACCAAGTACTTCATGTGTGTACAGCAAGTGAGAAATGAGCTGCTTGTGCCCTTGCGCAGTGGGGTGAGGTTAGTCGTGTGGATGGCTGGGAGGAGATGTCTGTAAAACTTTGTTGCTTTCTAGGATGAGGAATTGTTCAGTTTTACACTTGGAAAAAAATGCTTGTTGATTCAAGGGTGGTGCACCACATAAACAGACATGCTGACAAAGTCACAGCACTTCTCCCAGCCGTTCACACTTGAGGTGGAGGCACAAAGCTTTATGTTCAGATCTTAACATACTAAATATTTTGCCTTAATTGCTGCTGCTATCAATTGGAACTCGTACACAGGCTGTAGAAGTTTGTGTTTTGTTATAATGTGCAGAAGGTGCTTAAACAATCTTCTGTCAGCTTGACTGTAAACCAAATAGCATCTTACCCGGTACTGATGCATTTCTCCTTAGAGCCTGCTGCCTGCTAGGAGTTCAACTCCTTTATCTTGTATATAGCTTTCCCTTCCACTGCTTCTTATTAAAGTGAAAAAATTAGTAGCTCTGTTATTTTTTTTCTTCCATTTTCTTGACTACTGTGCTGAAGTGACACACAAGATGAGAGCAGAGATTTATCTTCCATGGAATAATGATGTTTATAAACAAAGTAATGCTATGGTCCAGTGACCTCCATCACTGGTGCTTGAAATTTCCAACACACATTTGAAACTCGGTTTAATCATCAAAAGTGCATTAGACCATGCCAGCAGAAGCCAGGAGCCCTTGTGTTATCTAACAGCCTATGTGTAAGTGAATACATCTCAACCTTTAAGTAACTGTTAGAGCTTACAATTCATTTAATATTGATGTAGGTATTTCAAAGTAACAGGGAAAACAGAAAAACACCAAAAAAAACACCACCCATTAAAAGCTCCTTGGCTAAAAACCACTTTACAAGCCGAAGTCCTAACCCAGCCACAAAACAGTTTACCCAAAATAGGAATGGCTCCATTCCACTACTATTTTAGCCTGCCCAAAATCTCCTTAAAGCATACAAATGTATCAGGGATTCGAATTTGGGAATCGCTATTGTGACTTCCCAAAAGTGGATCTTGCACTATTAATTCATAGAGTCTGACAAAGGATCATTTGTGTAGCAAAATAACCTCAGCATTTAAGTGCCAATAATCTAAATATGCATTGCTGGCACATAACGGGCAGTTGGCAGCCGTCTGTCCCTCAGCAGTGCTGCTTTATTAGAACATTCCTCTGGGCCATAGGGGACTGAATTAAATTCATTATGAACTTTATTGGGAAGGATTTTAAATTGATGGAAACGTCTGGTAGAGAGGGCTTCCTTCTCCACCCTTCCAGATTTTGCTTGTTCTTCTGTTGAATAGATTCTTGTCATCTTCTTGCTACCTGAGCCCTTAAATCTGCCTCCTTTTATAGTCCAACATTTCCTCTCTGTCCTGGCCCCTGCCAGCCATTCCCCACAACTTGGCACTGCCTACAAAATGCTGTCACAGGGAAATACCAACCCCGTGCTTTATTTGGCTGCCATAGCCCATTAACCAAGGCTGCTGTGGTGACCTCATGTACATGTTCCTTTGCCCATGCCACCTAACCCTGCTCACCCTGATCTGTTGGCCCCTGCTGCTCCTCACAGTCAGCCTAAGCAGCATTAAGCCTCAAACTTTGATTTCTGCAATCTAATTAATGGTGCAAAGACAGGTTCTCAACATCTGCTTGTAAACTGACATTTAAATGGCAATTGTCAGTGGAATATAAACATATGGTTACTGAGTTAAGAGTCAAGTGCAGGCAGTGATGCAGTTGGTTCAGAGACCACCCCACCCCCTTCTTTTTTTTCTTTAATAAAGCATTCATTTCACATTTGCATGCTTGGGCCAACCTGGCTATCCTCAAAAGGCCTAATGTGACATTAATGCCCTACGCCTTAGTCACAAAGTCTTACTTCCATGCATCAGGAAGCATTGGTTCCTGAAAGAACAAAGCACTGAGACCACCCCTCCTTATTAAGCTTATTGTCACAAAGCAGTACTGAGCATGAGGAAAGTGCTTGGGCCCTCTTTGATTCTGCTACCAATGAGTTTGAAAACAAGCAAACCAACCTTCTCACTCCTCAACTTCTCCCTGATCATAGTATCAGTAACTAATAAGCCAGAAGAAGGGGAAAACAATGGCGCCAGTATTAATTTCTAGAGCTGGGGGTTTAGCATATATTTATGTTCATTTTTTTAATGGGGGGAACAAAAAAGATCTTGGTTTTCATTAGAAACAGGAACATAAGACATCAGTTTCTTGTCTCTCTAGCTTCTAAGAAAAAAGCCTCAAAAAGCAGTCTTCAGTCACTGAGATGACCTTCCCAACTGCGGATCAATGCAGTGCTGTCTTCCAGCAGCTGCATCTGCTCCGTGCCTCTGCTGCTGCAGTTGCCTGCATGCGAGAAGTCAGCTACCATATGCTTATTGTCTGCTGACAATTGTCATTTAAATGTCAGTTTACCAACAGCTGCTCTTTCCATTGCTGCGAGCCTGACTTGCAGATGCAGTGAAGGAACCAGCCAGGATGTTTCTGAAGGGCTGTTGGCACTGCTCAGCCAGAGCTGTCAGCAGCAGGAGCAATGCAGACTGCACTTCCTCAGTGGTGTTAAACTGAGGAAGACTGGAACACCTCGAAGGGGGAATCATCATCTCTCCAGCTTCAAGGCTTTCCTACCGTTTCTGCTTCACAGGTAAGAGTTTGGAGAAGTTCCTCTGGTCAGCAGCCAGGTGGAGTTTCAGATCCAAACTTTCAGCTTTTAACAGCTGCAGGTGATTATCTGGTGGCCAGTGACCTATACAAATTAACACGTGATTCAAACGCCCCTCTGTTGCTAAACAACAGCAACTACCTGTTGGTGGACAGAGGGCTGCACGGTGGGTGGGAGACTGGAACACACCTCTGACTAACTGCTCCCAGTCTGGTTATTGTCTACCCCTTCAGCTCCCTTGTGTTTCAGCACAGGAGGTTTAAAAGCAAGATGCAGAGAGGAGCAGCAGCATTTCTTCAGTACTCCAGTGGACCTTATAATGGTTCTGCCTAATTGCCAGTATTGATATCTCCACATAAAAGGGTCCCTATAGCATAAATCATCTGCTAAAAGGCCTTTGTAGATACCAAATAAGGCTCATGACATTCAGTGCCTTCATGCCTGCATCTGCTAGCTGGGAAGCTTTTGTCTTGTTTTCCGAGATCGAGAATTAGGCTAAAAGGGCAACAGGACAGCTCAGAAGGATAATCCTTCAGAGCCAGTGAAGTGGCCACACTCCTACTGCCCACTGCTGCTTTTTGGAACAAATGCAGTGGGCCCCAGTAGGAGGCCTCTGTGTTCTCTGTGGTATTAGAGTACCCATAAATAACATTCCTGCTGGCACACAGATGCAGGGTACCACACGTGCACTGGTGTGAGAAAAGCTTACCACAAGGTTCCTAACAGATCTGTAGGTGTCCCCCTGCTCAGCGTTCACTGCATCATTCTGCAGGCAGTGATTCACAGCTGGATCTCAGAACCAACTTGAGCCCTGCACTCTGCAGTGCACCTGCCTTTCTGTGAGCTGTGAAGCAGCAATTTTATGGCTACAACTGCTACAAAAAGCACACTAAACAGAAGAGGAGGTTTTGCTGCCCCTTCCCTAATGCCAATTAACTTCACATTTCCCAAAAATCAATTGCTCAGTCCTGTATTCAGTGCAGAGTCGCAACCATCTCTTAAGGGTTTGGCTTGAATGAGGGCCACAGTGTGCCCCATGTGCAGGGTAAAGCAGCTGATGAAGTTCAAAATGAGAAAAGAATGTTAAGACAAACCTCCCTTTTCTCTCTGAACCACATGCAAGGCTCTTCTGCTGAAGGACAAACATTATAATAATAATAAGCACATATTGATATATGCTGAGGTGAATATACAAATGTATTAACCTGAGAGATAAATATTGATACTGCTTTGTCTGTGTCAATATTTAGTTCAAGGGACAATAAATTCTGATATTCACTGGAACACATCAATGTACATTGCTATGTACATTTTGTATAAGCTCTAATTATTCAGCAGCTCTGTTCCTTTTACCCTCAGCTTGCAGAATCACAGATCTGCCTTACTGAGATACCTCTCTGGAAGGCAAGGATGCAACAAGTAAACTATCCCTACTCAGTAACTACAGGGAGAAGAGAAGGAAGACATGGGCAGTGTATACCCCTCAGTGGTTTCCCCATCAGAGGTATTCTAACTGCCAGGAAGATCCACAGGCTCCATTTGAGATCTGACACTGGATCTGGGCTGGCTGCTGAGCATGCAGCCTCCTCAGAGTTTCCTCATCGCTGCACACCAGTGACTTGCTGCCTTTGCTGTGGAACCACCTCACGTATCCATTGCATACACAAGGCTCCACCGGCAAAGCAAAACAGATAAATCCAGCCCCTGCTCTTGCCTGCAATGATACTGCCAGGATAACAAGGACAAAGGAGACAGCAAGACAACATTTTTGTCACCAGCATAAGCAGGCAAATCTCCAAGCACGCAGAGAGAGGCTCTGGCAAACACACCACAGCCCTTCTCAGAATGGGTTTAAACTGAAGAGAAGCCAGGAACAAACTGGTTCTCTTTACAAATACTGCTGGAAGGATTATGCATGGGGCCTGAGACAGACAGTTGAAAACCAGCTATGTGTGCATCTGATCTTGTTTCCAGCAAAACAAAACAAATGGACTAGCAGTTTCTATAGCCTTCAAAGGGACCTGGGTCCCTCTAGTGTTCATTGGGCTCCTCCTGGCCTCAATGATGCTGTGCAAGGAGGCCACATCTCAGTGAGCACAGCTGGGTGATAGGACAGTGCCGTCCCACAAAGTGAAAAGCACTGCGAAGAACCAGCCTGCCTCTTGGTGCAACAGATGAACCAAACCTGCAAGGTTCTAGTAAGTATGTTGCTGTTCTGTTGCACATAAAGTTGCCATTCTTCCAACTAAAGACACTATTAATGGTCTTACTAAACCACAAATGCTACAGCAATGCATGGTTCCTCCTGCATACAGCCATTCTTTCCTCAAAACAGCAACATGTTCAAGTGTGGGGCAGTGACAACATGGACAATTTATTTGTTTTCCTTATTAAAAGCTTCCATAGATCACTGGGGTTGTCAGGCACATAGGGAAAATTTCACACAAATATCTGCCACAAAGATCTGCCATATCAGAGAATCACCTGCAGCTGCTTTTGATACTTCACAGGGGACTATATGCTAAAGTAAATCATCACTAAGGCCCAGGAGATACTAGCAGTCTGAAGTTTCTGTTTTCTCACTTGGATTGGGCAATACATTTTCCCCTCTTCAAATACCCTCAAGGGTATCAAGGGATCATTGAGCCCAAATTGGCTTGTCTGAGGTTTTGGCCTGATGTTGTGTCATTGGGTCAAATCAATGACACAACAGAACAACTCCTCTCTCAGGTTGAAAATCCTGCATCACCCAATAGTTTGCTCAGTTCAGGACCTCTTTGCTCTGCTGCAGGCAGTTCTTCCTGACAGGCAGTAAAGAGCTGCTCTAGCCTGGACATGGCACAGCAGTATCACATCAGCTACTCAGTGGCAAAAGGTGAGGCCAACAACTTGATCTCTAACAGAAACCAGCACTAAAGGAACCTGCTCAGAGGATTACCTGCTTCTTGCAGGGTGATGCTTCAGTCTCTGTTGCACTTCCATCCTCTACAGCTGGTAAACTGCACACCGGGTTGAGCAATACAAACATTCCCGTTAAAAAAGGAGAAGATAACAAAGAGACTTAGATAGAGCCAAACCAAAGTTTCAAGTCTGTGTATCATTGATCCATCCAGCTGGGACTTACAGGGCACTGCAGTAAAACCTTTTGACTCTGCAGCACTAGAACATAACAGCTTCTGTGGATCCCATCAAATGCACTAGCAGTAGCACAGAGAGCTCTGCAGAGGAATTAGCTGGGTTTGCTTTGCTCTGTCACTTCACAGCCCTCAGCCATTAGGCAGGGTGATACCAGAAGTCTGACATTGTCAGGGACATGTAGATATGCAGAATATAATTAGTGAGGACACAAGTATTAACAGTTCTACTTCTTAGCAATTTAAAATATCTGACAGTCATTTTCAGTCCTTCGCAGGGTCAAGTTTTGCTTCTCAAATGTTTTTAAATACTGCCATTTCAGGGTACAAACACTACCAAAAAAAGCTACAAATACTCAGGAAAGTTTCATGACAGAAGTAGAATAGAATAGAATAGAATAGAATAGAATAGAATAGAATAGAATAGAATAAGAAATAGAAATAGAAATAGAATTAGAAATAGAATTAGAATAGACCAGACCAGGTTGGAAAAGACCTTCAAGATCATTGCGTTCAACCTATCATCCAATGCTATCTAATCAGCTAAACCATGGCACCAAGCACCCCATCCAGTCTCTTCCTAAACACCTCCAGTGATGGTTACTCCACCACCTCCCTGGGCGGTGTATTCCAATCACTCTGTGAATAATTTCTTCCTAACATCCAGCCTAAACCTCCCCTGGTGCAGCTTGAGCTTGGTGCTGGCTGCCTGGAAGAAGAGACCAACCCTCACCTGGCTACAACCTCCCTTCAGGTAGTTGTAGACAGCAAGAAGGTCTCCCCTGAGCCTCCTCCAGGATAAACAGCCCCAGCTCCCTCAGCCTTTCCTCACAGGGCTGTGCTCTAAACCCCTCACCAACTTCGTTGCCCTTCTCTGGACATGTTCCAGCAACTCAACATCTTTCCTAAACCGAGGGGCCTAGAACTGGACACAGTACTCAAGGTGTGGCCTAACCAGTGCTGAGTATCATCAGAGAACGTGAGCAGCCATTTTGCAGAACAGTGATTAAAGTCATGATCCCCTTTTGAAAGCCATACACACTCATACATTACCAGAGGAAATCATTTGGGTTTACCTACTTTGTACTGGGTTTGTGTGGCTAGGTTTTGGTAAGTGGTTTCTGTGAGAAGCTGCTAGAAGCTTCCTCTGTGTTCAACAGAGCCGATGGCAACCCAGATGGACCTCTCCCCATCCCTAACCCCCCCTCCTGCTGGCCAAGCCCAGCAGTGATGGTGCTAGCACCTCTGTGATAAAATAAATATTTAAGAAGTGGAGGAGTGAGAAGAGTATGAGGAGTCCTCCCAATGAGGAGGAAGGAGCTGCAGAGACAATGCATGATGAACGGACCACAACTCCCCCACCCCTCTGTGCTGCTGAGGGGACAGAGGTAGAGAAAATCAGGAGTAAAGTTAAGCCCAGGAAGAAGGGAGAGGTGGGGGAGGAGGTGTTTCAAGGTTTACATTTTATTTCTCATTATCCTATTTTGATTAGATCAGTAATAAATTAATCTCATTTCCCTAAGTTGAGTCTCTTTTGCCCATGACAGTAATAGGTGAGTGATCTCCCCCTGTCCTTACCTTGACCCTCGAGCCTTTCATTATATTTTCTCTCCCCTGTCCAGTTGAGGAGGGGAGTCATAAAGTGCCTTTGGTGGGCAAATCATTATGGAGATGGTAACATTTATAGGCACTGTTACACAGCAACAAATACACCTTTAAAAATCTTCCCCTCACAAGCTCCCACCTTTAATGATCATTTCTTCTGTTCATTATGTTACAAACTATACTTCAAATACAAGTTTACTTTGCTCTCCAGCTGCAATCCTCTGATTTTAAACTTCATCTTAGTGCTCCTCATCAGCTATAATGCAGTCTTAAAAATGCACAGTGTTAGCCAGAAGTGCTGGTTTAGTCTCTGGTACTGTAATGGGATAATTCATTTTCAGAGTGGAGAGCTGAAGCAGCTCCCCTGCAGCATGGCAAGCCCCGCCCCCCCATGCCAGGTTAGCCTTTCAGGTCACTATGCCAACACTCCCTGGTGTTCTGGGACTTCAACTACATGGACAAAGCAAATTGGTCACTGCACAGCCAAAGCTGCTGTGAAACATAAAAGCTTAAAGAAGAATGTCATAGTCCTTGTCCTCTGTGGTATCAGTATCAGTGTCACCAAGATTGGAAGAGACCTCAAAGATCATCAAGTCCAACCTGTCACCACAGACCTCATGACTAGACCATGGCACCAAGTGCCACGTCCAATCCCCTCTTAAACACCTCCAGAGATGGTGACTCCACCACCTCCCTGGGCAGCACAGTCCAATGGCTAACAACTCTCTCAGTGAGGAACTTTCTCCTCACCTCGAGCCTATACTTCCCCTGGCGCAGCTTGCGACTGTGTCCTCTTGTTCTGCTGCTGGTTGCTTGAGAGACGAGACCAACTCCCTCATGGCTACAAACCCCCTTCAGGTAGTTGTAGACAGCAATGAGGTCTCCCCTGAGCCTTACAGTAGCTGCCAACCTGGCATTTGAAGCAACAGTTGACCATTCAGGTGCCCATCTCATTCAGTTTGTAAACAGAAACTACAAAATCCAGCATCTCGTTTTGACTCATTCATTTCCACTCACTACAGCAATTATCCAGTAAAAACACAAAAGCTGTTTTAAATGGGGGCTCACCTGGTGAAAAGAAGCTCAAGAGTAATGCAGAAATATTCATAGAGTCAGGCTCACACAGGCTCACAGGATGTTAGGGGTTGGAAGGGACCTCTGAAGATCATCAAGTCCAACCCCCCTGCCAGAGCAGGACCATACAATTTACCACAGATCATACAGGAATGCATCCAGATGGGTCTTGAAAGTCTCTGGAGAAGGAGACGACACAACCCTTCTGGGGAGCCTGTTCCAGTGCTCTGTGACCCTCAGGGTAAAGAAGTTCCTCCTCATGTTCAGGTGGAAGATTTGGACCTCTCCTTCCAGGAAAGGCATTTCTAAGCCCATTAGTTAAGACAGGAATCCATTAGAGTTAGCCAGTCATTTGAGGAGGTTTACATGGTGGTCATGTTTATGTCAGCAGTCCTGACCCATGCAACAGAACAAGTCAGTCTAGCTTTTATGTGAACCAGTACAGTTTTGCAACAGTTTGCAGTACGTCCTATCACAGAAAGATGTTATACATAGAATACATAGAATAAACCAGGTTGGAAGAGACCTTCAAGATCATCACATCCAACCCATCAACCAGTCCAACACCTCCTAAAATGCAACAAATTACCCTTCTCCAGTTTGGTTTCATTCCACCACGGTGAAAAAGAAGATGATTTGGTATCAAGACTGACTTTATCACACACAATATCCACTTAGCTGGACTGCACACTGTATGTGAGACTTACAGGGTGGGGGGGAAACATCCAGGAATATGGAGTTGTTCTAAGTTTGGAATCACAATAAGAATCAGACAAATGTAGACTCACAATCTGTGAAGCTGTTACAGAAACCTTACAGCGTACAAGTTGGGATAACTTTCCTTGTTCAAATCACTGATCCTCCCTTTTTTGTCGTTTCAGAATGGCAACACTGTTCAAATACAAAAGTAATATACATTAATAGGTGTGAAATGGATGCCAGCACCGGCAGACATACCATGGTAAAATAAATGTATTTTAAACTGCTCATTTTCAGCAGTGTGAACATTCCAGCTATCAGGAAAGACATGCTTATTGGAAACAGTTATCTCTGCACCGAGAAAGTGTTCTTAAAAACCAATAATAGGGTCACAAATATGCAGAAGGGAACAGGTTCCGTTTTTATCGGTGCTGCTGTCTTGCAAAACAAATTCTTCCTATGGTTGCTTTGATTCTGCTTTAGAAAGAGTGAGGGCTTGCTTTCTGTCTGCACTGGCAAAACAATGGGAAAAATGCATCTTCCATATACCTCTCATTTAAATTCTGCCTTCTAACTAGCAAACACAATTTGGAATTGAGGGGTTTTGTGGTCTTACGTTACAAAATCAGCCGTTGCAACATTAAACAGCTCCTCCATTGCAATTCAGCAGGAGAAACCATTGAACAATCAACTGCAGAATACAAATACAGAAAGACAATACATTAGCTCAGCAGACACAGGATGATTGTGAGCTCCACCAGAAAGACAAGTTGGAGCTATAGGTCGTGTGGAACTGATCATCACGGGGCAATCAGCAAAGGTCTTCCTAAACGAGAGAGGTATTGCCGATCGCCAAGTCAGCTTTCTGTACCAAAGCAAGAAAACTTGCTGCTTTGTAGCAAGTGAAATGGAAATGGAATTATTGATGCACAAATGGTAACACAACTATGCTTGCCAGCTGCCTTAAAAAACAAATGCAGTTGGAGTTTGTGTTCAGCAGCCTAAGTGAGAAGAGAAAACAAAGCAAATTGTCATCAAAATTGTGTGCGGTTATCCAAACTGTACACCAAAACCTGCAGCAGAAAGCAGGAGCCAGGGAGCGGAGGAGCAGAAATACACCAAGGCAGATGTGACACCAGCAGCACAAAGGCTGACAGCCCAGTGGCTGAACTTTGGGACTGAAGGCAAATTTATGGTTTTCCTCTGTCCCTGAGGAAGGTGACTGTGTCAGTCCTATATGCTACTGGTACTGCAGTCTCCCTTGATGGGAGGAAAATGAGTTAAGAGTGCTGCACTGGATCCAACCTCCCATTTCTTCACTCAGATTTACAGCCTGGCCACCACAGTTAGGGACACCACCCAAATAGTTTCTGGAGCTAACTCCTACTGCCTACATTATCATAACATAATGTATTCCATGAATTTCTTGGTGTGGGTGAGGCTGTCTCTCTCCATCAGAAGGTGTGTTTCTGCCAAAGAAAAGACAGGTGGATGTTGCAGGGCAGGGGTGCCGTGTGGTGTAAGGGGGCAGTGAGGTGGACTGGGACTGTTGCATCAATCTGTGGGTACAAACAGGTCCCACTCCGTATCAGCACGTGGGAGCACCTACTCCAGGGGAGCAAATCCTAGGAAAGCATCTAGACAGCCCAAATATTTTGGTTTATCCACTACAAATCTGGCACAGGCAGGTGAAAGGGCTGCCTGAAGGACTCTCACATTCCCCTAAACATACTGACAGCCTGCTCATTCTGACAACAGTGAGCCTTCTGCTCTCAACAGATTTCTCTTCCTTTTGGATGGAAAACAATAAACAAATGGAGTCAGAATGAAAAGTGAAGTTTCACACATCTTCAAAACCAAGTTGGTTTAAGGTTTTAGGAAAACCATAATCCACAGGAGAGTAAGGCAGACTTTCTTCCCTGGAAACAGTGGCGTGAGAAATAAAATGAGGCATTTTAGCGTGGCAAACAGCTTGTCTTCTGGAAAGGCTTGGGAGAGGGGGAATCTCTGAATCACACAATCACAGAACTGTCAGGCTTGGAAGGGACATCAAAGATCATCCAGTTCCAACCCCCTGCCATGGGCAAAGACACCTTGCACTGCTCAGAGCCCCATCCAGTCTGTCCTTAAAAACTTCCAGGGATGAGGCTTCTACCACCTCCCTGGGCAACCTGTTCCAGTGTCTCACTACTCTCATGGTGAAGCATTTCTTCCTAACATCCAATCTGAATCTACCCATTTCTAGTTTTGTTCCATTCCCCCTAGTCCTATCACTACCCATCACCCTAAAAAGTCCCTCACCAGCTTTCTTGTAGGCCCCTTCATAATAGTGGAAGATTACAAAAAGCTCTCCTCAGAGATCTCCTCCTCCTCTTCTCCAGACTGAATATCCCCAACTCTCTCAGTCTGTCTCCAGAGGAGAGGAGCTCTAGCTCTCTGATCATCCTCACGGCCCTTCTTTGGACATGCTCCAAAACAGTCATCTCCAGTACAGCCACAGTGGCAATTCCAACACCACAGATGAATGGAGACGAAATTCTAGTCTGGCATCTTGAAGCATGTCCTGGCTATTATGTTAATGAGGGAAACATAAAGTGACTATTAGTTTTATTCTTTAAATTAAGCCCAACCTTTGATAACTTGGATCAAAGCCTTGAGTAGTGGTAAAGACAATCAAAACTGCATTAAGAATACTTCCTGACCAAACAGTGCTTGTTTGCAGTTTCCATCCAAGAAGGCTAGTCAGGGAGCAGTAATATCTCCATTGCAGCAAAGTCTCTTCACTGGTAATACCTGAATCTCCTTTTATTTACATTTCAGAGCTGTTCAGAGACTCATAATGAATGCAAACATCTCAAAATCTTCTTTTTCAAGCCTTTTCCAGGAATATAAATACAAGATAAAGGGTACTCCTCCTCCTCACCACAACCTTGGCAGCAGCCTAATTCAAAGTCTCTGGGATTCAGAGTCCCCATATCAGGTGAGAAGGCAAATGTGGTGTGCAAAATGGCATTCAAGTGAACACCTGAACACGGACTTGCCAAGCAGGGAGGCGCCATTTGGTTTGGGAGCCTTGTGTCTGTGCTGTGATATTTGCACTTCACTCTCAGATAGCTGCTGGGCACTTCCAAACTGTCTCAGCTAGCCAGCACACAGCAACAGCTCCCAGTAAACATCACACAGCATTTCCTCCTCTTCTCTAGAAGTGCAGTCTCAGTCTTGTGTCTCAGCATTAGCAAAGATGTCAGCTCACTTTGTTATAGGCAATTTATTTGAAGTAAGCCCCCTTATAATGATTTTCAACTTCAGGAAAAAACAGTGCATGTTCCTGTCTTTATCCAAGCCACACAGGGTACATTTTTGCTGGCCTTTTAACTCCTTTTTATTTCCTTGAGGTGAATCCACAGCTAACTAGAGTATTCCAGGTGGAATTGGAGCATGCAGCTCACTCTATCTTTTGTAGCACCTTTCCAAGAAACACTAAGAACTGTGAGATATTACTGCAGACCTGAGAAAACTAATTAAGCCAGAGCTCCAGCTACCCGACAGCTTGCTCTTTCCTGCTCTCCTAGAAAATACAGGCACAAGACAGTGCTTCCTGGAGGAAATCCTTTAAACAGAGAGGAGGAATCAAGATGGGTCAATGCAGTTGATTCAGTTATGCCATTTTTACTGTAAATCCTGGTGTCTGGTGATAAATATGGTGTTTTCTGGAGCATGGTGAAGATGCAGGGAATTTTAGCAAGGGCCCTACTCCACACATTTCTTTTTCCAGCCTTATGCAGCTGGCTCCAACTTTGAGCACACAGGATCAGGGTGATATCACAAAGACCCTTACAATAACCTTTTCACATATAATAAATATATGACTAGGAAGGAGAGAAAGAAGATCACCGAGTATCAGTATTCACAGCAACAGAGAGGGCAATTACAAGCATTTGGGAACTTTCCTATGCATTTATATAGCACCTTAAGTTCAATTGCTGGTCTTCAGTTTGACCCATACCATGACAGAAATAGATAATCCTATTGCTTCTGACATTGCTGTGTAATTAAGTAGCTGCTCTGCCCCCATTAACATAGCTATAGCCACTAGACTTCCATTTCCCCTTCTCATTCCAGAATGGCCTCTTACTTTGAAACAAATATTCCTGCCCAGACCTACTGACTCAAACAGTTTAGGAAGGGAGATTTTTAGATACCTTCTTCTTGAGCTTTGCAAGTTTTCCACCTACTAATTGAGTGCAACTCTAACTCCCTAGAGCTAACAGAACTATTTTTTTTCTTAAAATATTCAAAATAAAGAGATTAAACCAAAAAAATCTATATCATCTCATATGGCAATACATTTCTTTAACTGCTAGGTTGCACAGCAAATGACAAGCATCTCTCCCCTAAGACAGCAGAGCAAAACCAGACTCATCTCTTTGAAGGCAGAGAGCCCAGGGCCAGAACTCGGTGCTACAGTGAACCCCGGGCAGGTGTGTTGTGAGCAGCAGGCTCCCCTCCCACCTCTGAAGTCAGGGAAAATTGTGTTGGCTACACCAGTAAAGCCTGTTACAGCAAAACCCACCTGGAGATCTGCTCTGGGGCACTGACAGGCTCCTGGATCTCTTTATTAATGCAGCCGATACACACGAGGACCTCTAATTTGCTACCAGATACTGAGCAAATCATGTCACCTGCTTTGCTGCAAGAATCTTCCATCTACAGCATGCCCCTAAATCCAGAGACAGCATCTTCAAAAGCCTGACATTTCTTTCCTACTGTTTTCCATTTACCCAAGTTAACTTTAGTAGATAAGAAAATCCTGCAGGTGTAGAAACTAATTCAGGGAAGGTAAAAGCAATTGCATCCTCTGGTAATCAACAAGAAACAACGCGGAGGAAACCCATATTTTAAAGGTGGGTGCATCACACTGAGATTGCACTTGCTCTGCTACCCTGCACCACCTCATCACCTCAGTGACTGCAGGAATCCTCTTCCTGTGAGCACTGCAGTAGGATCAGATGAATGCAGCTTGTGGTGGGTTGAAGCCCCATTTAATTAGTCGCTGGTCACAAAGACCAGAATTTACTCACTTGTACCTTCCGATAACAGGACAAGGGTTTCAGCTCTTGCTAGGGCAGCCATATTTCTACCACATTCTGTATTATTTTTTAAGTTCTGTGTGCAGTCAATCATTTCACCATGCCCTGCAGGAGGCTTTTGCTAAGTACTTAAAAGAAAACCCCTATGCACACCATGCAGAAGAGCATCGCAGCATACCATGAGGACTCGTGCTTAATTTTGCGTCCTTTATTTGGCCAAAATAGTAGCTGCTCCGCTCTCAAACCCCTATTTGTAATAAAAACCCCACTCAGCTGCTCATATATTAAAGAAACAATTCATGACTGAATAATGTACCAATTCAAAAGCAATCTCTCCAAGCTACAGGATACCTCTCAAGTTGCTGGCCTGAACAAAATGAAGCCTCAACAAAATGAAGCACTTTGAAACTAAATGAAAATTTAGCAAATTGATCCGAACAAGAAAACCTTGTGTACAATTCAATGTCTCCAACCGCAACAGAAAAGCCTGTAGGAGGCTGCCTTTGAAAGAAAGAAAGGGGGGAGAAAAAAATATCACACCAATAAATCAAAAGATGGTGTTATTGTTTGTTTGCTCACTTTTCTAAAGCAGGGGATTTCATTTTCTAGCAGGAGAGTGGGTTTGTAAGTTTGTGTTTAAATAGCAACTGGCAACAGACTGAGGGAGTTGGGGCTGTTCAGTCTGGAGAAGAGAAGGCTCCGAGGTGACCTAATTGTGGCCTTCCAGTATCTGAATGGGGCCTACAAGAAGGCTGGGGAGGGACTTCTTAGGATATCAGGTAATGATAGGACTAGGGGGAATGGAATGAAGCTGGAGGTGGGGAGATTCAGGCTGGACGTGAGGAGGAAGTTCTTCCCCATGAGAGTGGTGAAGCCCTGGAATGGGTTGTCCGGGGAGGTGGTTGAGGCCCCATCCTTGGAGGTGTTTAAGACCAGGCTGGATGAGGCTCTGGCCAGCCTGATCTAGTGTGGGGTGTCCCTGCCCGTGGCAGGGGGGTTGGAACTAGATGATCCTTGTGGTCCCTTCCAACCCTGACTGATACTACTACTATGATACTAAGTGCTGAAAGGAAAAAAACCCAAACCAAGCAGGAACTGAAAAGTTGGATGTTTTCTTAAAACGGATGTTCTCTCTTCTGGCTTTAATTTTTCATCCACATTTTGGTGCACCTGGCACCTCACAAATTCCTCAGCTCCAAACTTACTCTGTGATCAGTACCCCAGCAGTCAGCCCTGTCTAGAAAAGCAAGAGAGTGTTTGTTTTGTGCACTGCCATAAGCTAGTGGAGCAAAATGATTGCAGATCAAAATTATGAGGTTGCTGTAGCAATTTATACTGCTGAGATGAAGAGCAGAGGGAGGGACAAGATGCAAATGCTGGAGGTGCAGTCGTCCAGCAGCACAGCAGGAGTGTAAAGGGTAATGGAAGAAGAGGAGGGGGGACAGTAAGAGAGGAGGGTTGAAGGCAGTGATCACATCAAGAATCACTTATTCTTCCAAAGCGTTGTGCCACAAGAAAAATGTTATTCCCACTGATCCAGTTAATGATTCTATTTTCCAAGGAAATAAGAGGCTGGTAGAGAAGAAGGTCTAGTCATGCAAAAGCACAATTTAGAGTTGGAAGCTGATTTCAATCAAGAGCCAGACAAGAGCACCTTTAGGGAAGACGCAGCTCAACTTCTTCTAGGATGTTAAAGGACGGTTACACAATCAGCAAGCACAAAAGGCTTTTTAAATTAATTAATTACTAAGTAAGGTCAGGAGGCTCAAGGCTGGGTTAAAAGGTGTCAGTGCTGGTGCATGTACCAGCAGTAGGCAGGGACCCTTTCCCAAATTGAGTCACACACTGGATTGAGCTCTAAAGAAAGTTACTCCCCAGTCTGCTCCCAGGGGCAAGGTTTAAAGTGTGTTGTAACAAGATGAGCAGCAGTGCTAGATATGTGGGACTCAGAAGGACATTTTCCCCATCTGAAGCACTAAGAGGAAGGATTTGCATTATACATTTGTATGAAACAAAGGATTTTTTCTTTTTTTCTAATTAAGTGGCATTGAAATATGCAGACTGTGCTCTCTTCTCTCACTCTGCTTGAATTAGTGATTTACAATGACAGTTTACTTTTAGTTCCACACCTGGAAAGAGAAGATAAATCAAGTTGTAAGCTCCCGACGATGGTCTCAAAATGGAGAGCACTTTACCCAAGAGCTCCTTGGAGCTTGCTGAGCTGGCACTGCATTATAGCAGATCTGGCAGGATTATCAGCTAATGACAGGAACTGAGGCCAGTTAAAACACTGTAACAAACTCTTGGTGCACACTAAACCTCGATATTTATAGAAGAAAGAAAAAAGCTCCTGCCTTCAGAAGGTGTTTGAGGAGCAATTGAACATCAGCAACCAGCTTTTCATGAGCACTAAGTACATCCAGAGATAAAGAAAATTTCCTGGGAGCCCAAGAGCTGCAGGTACCTCTGAGATCTCAGACAAATCCCCAGGGAAGGGGAATGGCCTCAACCCTTGCAGCCTGGTGAGAAGTGGAAGCAAGACTCAAAACATTTCCCCAGGATGATGGGCTGCTGGGTCAGTGCAGCAGCCAAACACTGTGAAGCTGCCCCTGAAATCACTGTGATGCACAGAGAGGAGCACACAGAGCTCCTGTTCTGAACCATAGCACTTCAGAGGCATACTATTTGGAGCACCACTGCAACCAACCTGCCCTCCTAGGGAATAGGGTCACAGACAGCAAGAGCCCTGCCAAGAAAAGAGATCCATTTCCTAATGTCTGCAGCTGTCCATTCAGAGTAGCAGCTTCCCTGCTCCGCTGGCTGGTGAAGCTCAGCAAGGCTCCCCTCTCTCACATCTCCTTGGGAATTGTCTGTTCCCTAGCCACGGCAGGAGTTGAGGAACTTCTCTTGAAATCCAGCAGACATTTATGCCATGTTACCAACACCCAGGAGCAAAGATGGGGCATGGGAGTTGGGAGTGAAGAAAGACATAAAACCCCCTTAGGCCAGAAAACAAAACAACCGCACAAAGAAACCAGGCATAATGGTGAAGACTGACTTCTGTCTCCTAGGAACAGTTTCAGGAAAACATCACACTTCATTTATGCTGATCTACTCTGGGTTTTCTTGCCTGCACCAGCCAATTTGGCATCTTCCTCAACAGCATGCAACTGGGTTTCAGTGTAATGTGTCTAGGAAATCTAATTGTTTCAAGAAGCACTTTCTAGCTCATGAAGTTCTTTAGAGCTGCCATGCTCTGTGGCAAAGTGTCTAAACAAATGTGCAAAAGTGTGCTCAAGCCAGAAAGCACTTCAAGGAACTGAGAGAGGTTTCTTCCCCTGTTCAATACAGATCCAAATAGTTCAGCCTGTTTTTCTCAATACCAGTCATGCACCAGAGCTCTTGTACCAGTACAGGAGGGCGCAACGCCTTACACTTTTGCTGTGTACCAGTACAACAGGATTAACACCAGGGACATGAATACAAGAATACATGAATACAGCCAAGAAATACACACACATGATTTAACTTGTTCTATCTTGAAGCTAGTGGGATATCTCCCTTAATGTTGCATGTAGAAATGCCCGATAGTTGTAAATACACTCTCTGTGTTTAGATCTTATATCATGAAACAGCAGTGGGCAAATGTGGTTCATCACTCAAAAGAAGAGGCTGCTCAGGCAAATGCTTCCTCAAGCCTGCATGCCAGAGCCACTCTCATGGTGCCTCAGACTAATGGATTCCAATGACAAAACATGGGTGTTATATCTTTAATTATTAGATTTGCTATGCAGCTTTAAAGGCAAATTGGTTGTTTCCATTTCCAAGAATGGAAGGTTCTATTCCCTTCAACTGAAAATGCAAGCCATAAATTCACTTTTGATTAGAAAAACAAGACTGCACCAGGGGAAATTTAGGCTTGAGGTGAGGAGAAAGTTCTTCACTGAGAGTCATTCACCATTGGAATGGGCTGCCCAGGGAGGTGGTGGAGTCACCATCCCTGGAGGGGTTCAAGAGGGGATTGGACGTGGCACTTGGTGCCATGGTCTAGTCATGAGGTCTGTGGTGACAGGTTGGACTTGATGATCTTTGAGGTCTCTTCCAACCTTGGTGATACTGTGAAGACCAGTGATAACACACAGCCACAGCTGCACTTCAGAAGGGGGAAAAAAAAAAAAAAGGATAAAATGTAAAGTTTTGAATCTGAAGGTCATAGCTGTTCCTTCTCAAGGCCTCCTTGGTGGAGGAGTTCAACATCTGTTGTTAGCTTGGTTAGGCCATGAGCTAGTTCTTGGATTAAAGGGCTCTTACATCATGCTGAAGCTGAGCACAACTTGTCAGCAGTCATTGGAGCACCAAGGCTCCACTTTAAAGCACCGGTTCTTGCTCCCTAATTCACATAAAATTTGAATTGATGGGACCAAGACATTGCACCAGGCTGCTGATTGCAGGTCTCCTCAAGTGAACAAGTGTCTCACATCCAAACATGTACAATCAGGGCTCCCTGGTAGTGGTATCAAGGATAACAAGCTACTTTCAGTGAGCTCACAGCTGTACCATGCTGGGTACAATCCAAACTCGAGGCAGAAAGACAGTTCCTGCCTGAACACAGGGGAAGAGGTGGAACAGGTGAATGTGCAAGTAAACTGTAAAGGCCTGCATGAAAGAATGCAACAAGTATGGTTTTTGCTCTTTTGTTAATAGATTGGAAACAGGAAGACTGCAGAGGTGTTAGGAAATTTCTCCAACATCACCAAGAAGGCGCTGTCCTGTGGCAGTGCATCTAACAGACATGGACATCCATAGGAAGCCTTTCCTTCTCAGCTCTGATATCTTCCTGGACATCCTTAGCATTCAGAGCAATAGGAAAGCTTTTCTACAGCCCCTTGCCATGGTTAGCAGAATTATTTTCAAGCATCTTATAAATAAAACCAAACCAAACGAACAACAAACAAATCAAAATATTACTGTTTAAAATATCAGCAGCCCCAGATTCCATAGTTTACAGAAGAACTTCTCCATGCTTGTTAAATGCTTTGCCACAACAATTAAATTATGTGAAAACAAAAACCAAGTGACAGGTACATTTTTTTCAAGATCACTGATCTTTCAACTGGGGGGGTGGGGGGGGGGAAGAATCCCAGCTTTAATTGCAAGAAGCTGCATATCATACTTCCCACTCCTGAGATTTCATTATAGGCCTGAAACTAGAGAATTGCATTGCCAGCTCTTGCCTGCTCTTCCAGCTATTTCTGGTTTTTAATAATTATTCATTAATTGCACACTATGATAAGATCCTTGCTGTTTTGAAACATTTTCCCTCTGGCCCCCATACTATTAAAGACCCTGATTGCCTGCCAACAGCGTAAAATTAAAAATCAAAGCACTACCTCTGAAAGGTTTAATATGTGCCACATTGAAAGAGTTTCTACAGCTTACAGCCATGTAATTGCATCACCAGCTAACTGCACAATCTCTCACAACGTTTGAAATGTTTTCCTTTGAAACATTAGCCAGCTGAGAGCAGAGGTTTTGTTTAACACCCTGATTTACTCTCCCTGCATGCCGGAGGTTTGTACGTCTCCCGTGTCCTCCCCTGCTTCTCTCCTCTGCCTGGGGCAGCTGAGAGGGGAAGGGCCATGGGGAATCCTACTCCCACTGGGGAGAGCAATGAGAGAGAGAAGTGACCAGTTCAAGCACGAGATTAAACATAAAAGCATTTTATCAGATGAACCACCTCTCTTCCCACCTCTTAAAAGCAGGTGTTTTTCTCTGCCCATTGAATCCTCCTCTTCTCCCCAGCTCTACAAACCCCTCGTTCACTTTCCTAATGCTGCTGGGACCTGCTGCTCCTGCCAAACCAGCAGCTCCTGAAGACTCCCCTCCCACCCTGGGCTTCCAAGCCTACCTAGACCCAGCCTGCTCGGCCTAGGACCACAGGAGGCAGTTCCATTTAACCATCAGTCTTTTGTTTATGGCTCTCCTCTTGAAAAGGGGTCACATGAAGGAGCAGGTAACCCACCCTGCTGGCTCAAATAAACCCCAGCGGCACCAGTGACAGGCAGCAATTCACAACCGTGTCCTTTCACTGAATCCCCTGAGATCTAAATGTTAATTTCTTCATCTGAAAATCTCATTTCTAAATCTTACTTCTTCATCATAAGGGTTGTGTAGATAAGGACAGGTCACCAGCGACCAGCCCAGCACACAGATCTTAACTATGAGCCAGCCTGAAGAAAATTGTGCAATTGAGTTGATCAAAGCTGGTTTAGACAAAGAAAACCGTGGAGACGTAGCTTGCATTGATCGAAGCATAGTCATGATGTGCCAAAGGGGAATAAAGATGCCCTTCACACAGTTTGGCTGCTTTAATGATTTCAATATTAACAGTGCTCTTTCCCAGAAAAAGGCAATTTTCTACCTTCGGTTTTTTGGACTTTGTGATTATTACGAGTGCCAAAACCTGTTTAATGCGTATAAAAGCGTACCTTAGAAAGATATTCCTCTGCATGCCCTTAAATTAAGAGGCTTTGGTTATTTGTATCTGCATGTGCACCAATACACACTTTTCTCTTAATTCAAAACCTTGGTCCTGCCTGCATTGTAATCTGGTTGTCCTTCCAGTTCATCAAGTTTCACTTTCAAAAGTTTCACTTCTGAAATCAGCTCCTGCAGCCTCCCTGGAAAGCTGGGTGGGTTTGCTCTGATTGCTCCCTAACCTACAGGTTGGTATTCTTCTCTGTATTCCCATATTGTCATAGCAATTAAAAACAGGGACACTGTAGATAAGATTAGGCATTTTAGGAAGACAATGTGTATTTCTCTTCACAGTAGCTTTAGGGAGCCAGGAAAGAAGCTGGACTTCACTTTGTTTTCTAAATCACCGTTTGGAGGTTGTATAATAAAATGTGTACTTTGATTTGCAGGGACTTTCTGTATTCCAGACTATTCCCTGAAGAGGAGGGAGGCTGCTGGTGCAGAGGCTTTTCGGCTGCTGATGCCTGCATATGGAGCAGGAAGGGACATGGAGAGAAGCTTGGAAGGGTAAATCTGTAATACGGCTTTAGGCTCATAACATCAGATACTGAGACCTTAAAGATCTTGGTCTGACTCAATTCCAAAGCTTGGGCCTTAGAGTCTAATTTAAAACAAAATTAATGTGTCAAAGGTATTATTTTTTTTCCAATTGGAACAGTACAGATTTATGTTTGAAGGAAGTTTCTGTGTTAGAAAGCAAATTGCAGACCCAAAGAGCGCTTTCCCCCAGCTCTGTAAGGATTTCCATGCAAATTGATGCTCCACAGGGTGTGTTCACTTGAAATTAAGAGATCATGAAGTAAACAGTATCATGTCAAGGACCAAAAATACAAAATGGCAAATTCTCCAATACATTGAAAACCACAAAGCACTTCCATTTGGGATCAGTCTCTATTCCCAGAGGGAACTCTGCAGTGGCAGAGAACAGGACAGGCTCCATACCAATTCCTGCATTGCAGAAGATCCCCTTCACAATGGACCACTGCTCCATGGGTGAAGGGGCATCACCATAAACAGTGGCCAAGGAGGCTCAAGGGCCTGAAAGCTCACAGAGCTGGTCACCAGTTCTCCTAAAGCATGTTGTATGTGGTGTAGGCTGCCCTAGGTGCATGCTGTGCTGGGCACATGCTGTGCCGCACTCAGCCCCGGTGGGTAGTTGGGCGCAGGCAGGGGAATTTGTACCTCTTCTCTTCTGATCCTGTCCACTGATTGTGTGTCTCTCCTTTCTGAACCCACCTGGTATCATTTACATATAATTTCTCTCCTGATTTGGTCCTGCACAAGCAATACAAGAATGAACCTGGTGTGTGCAAACCTGCTTTCTCCCTCCCCGGCTTCTCCTGCATCCTAGTGTGAGCCCCTAGCTGCTCCTTTTCACTGAATTCCTGGCCTTGGTACACAGATCTCCCTGTGCACAGAGGAACAGTGGAGATAATTGAGCCCCATACTCCTGAGAAAGCGCAGACATAAACTCCATTGTGCACAGACTGTCAGGCACAGAGGTGTTTTTCACCTGTGTAGAACAGTACATAGACAAGTAGCTTGCTGTCCAAATGAGAGGCATTGATGGGAGGCAGCTGTTTGCCTCCAGGCCTCGGGCAGTGAAGAACAAGGCCACAGTGCTGCCTTGTGCACTTTTCAGGAGAGAGAAGCCTTCACAGAGCTGGGAGGGGACAAATTACAATGGACAAGGAGTGGACTACAGATTCTGAAACTGCAAGAAGATGCACCATCGTGAAGTGAGAGGATTTAAGCAGTTACAGCCATGATTTTTGTTCAGCCACTGTGCAGCAGCCTGCTACACCAATCTCACATAGCCACTTTGCATTGAACCAATAAGCTCATTAAAGAAAGTGCCTATTAGGAAAATGATGAACTGGATCTACACAGGTTGGCTATTACAGATGTTAAAATATTCACCTGAGCAGCATATACAAGATTTTTCTCTCTCTTTTTCTCTCTTTTCTTTCATTTTTCCCCTCCAAATACAGAAAGACTGGACTGTTCATTGGCTGGGGTTAGTATGCACAGAACAGGCAATAAACACACAGAAACACTGCATCTACCTTGTCCCATAGCTCATGTGTTAAGTCCTCTGTCTCTGCTAAGTAGCAAGGAGCAAAAGCCTGACCCCATAGTGAGGTATCTGGGCTGAATTATCTTCCTTTGCTTCTCCTGATCCCAGAAGCTTACATAAATTAGTATCTGGAATACAAAGCTGAATTGAAAGTGGAGGGAAAGCACTCAGAGCAACTCTGAGGTTTCTGTAGGCACTAAATAACAGATAAGGCCCTCAGCTCACAGCTGATATGTGCTGTCACGTCAAAGGCACCACATCCCTCCAGAGTTTTTCCTTTTACCAGCACCACCCTCACTCCCCTAGTTCTGCATTTGGGATATGATAATCACTGACTCAAGGGTACTGCTGAATCCACAGGTGCTAACCTTATCTCTAAAAAGCAAGCCCCTTGCGTCGCAAAGGGAAGGCTTTATTCCGAGTTGTAATGTCAACTTCTCTTCTGCAATCTGGCATTGCTCACACAGACAAGCTGGAGATACAGCCACAAAGCCAAGGAGAGAAAACAGAGTTCCCAGCAGGATTCATAGGGCAGGTTAAACTTTAAAAGGCACAGTTGTACCTGCAGGACAGACTTAAGAAGTACCCAGGAATCCTGTACTTCCCACAAGAAAAGTAATTGCTTTCTGGGGCTATTCTCCTGCACTGCAGAGCTGCCTTTTTGCTTCTCCATTTCAAAAATAACCAATGAAAAATCTCTCCTAACTTTCCAGTGTTGTAATGCTGCAAAAGCAGCACCAGAAAGATTGCACCACTCTTTTTTGTTTCTTTGGTTTTTCTTCATACTTTTCAAGTCCACACAGAAAAGGACAAAGGCTTGGGTTTTAAAGCCTGGACTCTGCCATGCACCATCCTAGACAGATGAGCCCTAGTAACCTGTTTGCTTGCAGCCCAGCACCAGTGCATAGAATAGAATAGAATAGAATAGAATAGAATAGAATAGAATAGAATAGAATAGAATAGAATAGAATAGAATAAACCAGGTTGAAAAAGACCTTTGAGATCACTGAGTCCAGCCTATCACCCAACACTATCTAATCAACTAAACCATGGCAACAAGCACCTCATCCAGTCTCTTCCTAAACACCTCCAGTGATGGTGACTCCACCACAGTATCACCAAGGTTGGAAAAGACCTGAAAGATCATCAAGTCCAACCTGTCACCACAGACCTCATGACTAGACCATGGCACCAAGTGCCACGTCCAATGTCCTCTTAAACACCTCCAGGGATGGTGACTCCACCACCTCCCTGGGCAGCACATTCCAACGGCCAGTCACTCTTTCTATGAAGAACTTCTTCCTAACATCTAGCCTAAACCTCCCCTGGCACAGCTTGAGACTGTGTCCTCTTGTTCTGGTGCTGGTTGCCTGGGAGAAGAGACCAACTCCCACCTGGCTACAACCTCCCTTCAGGTAGTCGTAGAGAGCAAGAAGGTCTCCCCTGAGCCTCCTCTTCTCCAGGCTAAGCAACCCCAGCTCCCTCAGCGTCTCCTCACAGGGCTGTGCTTCAAACCCCTCCCCAGCTTTGTTGCCCTTCTCTGGACACATTCCAGCAACTCAACATCTTTCCTAAACTGAGGGCTCCAGAACTGGACACAGGACTCAAGGTGTGGCCTAACCAGTGCAGTGTACAAGGGCAGAATGCCCTCCCTGCTCCTGCTGGCCACACTGTTGCTGATACAGGCCAGGATGCCACTGGCCTTCTTGGCCACCTGGGCACACTGCTGGCTCATGTTCAGCCTACTATCAACCAGTACCTCCAGGTCCTTTTCTGCCTGGCCACTCTCCAGCCACCCTGACCCCAGTCTGTAGCGCTGCATGGGGTTATTGTGGCCAATGCGTATAGAGGTGCCTGTCTAGAGCTACTTACTGCTGCTGCTGCTGCTACATGAGTTGGTTACTCTTCTGACTGTTGAGGCTGGAGAGATTAATCCCTTTCAAGACCTGTTTATGTCTCTGTCAGCTCTTGCCTCTTGTGCACAGCCCGTCAATATGCCAAGCCACCAAAGAGACACTTCAGCCAAGAATGAGCCATTCATGGGAGGAAGGGCCTGATTCCAACACCTGAAATAATCCTGGATTATGTTTTATCAGACACACACAGAGATCTGCATTTAACCCACAAACTGCCCAACGTTTCCCATGCAAAATGGATCAGGGGGGTTGTAGCTACTTTACAAATAATCTCATTAATAACCAGGTTAATGTAGTCTTGCTCCAGCTGCACATTTCTGAATTGCAGTCGTGGTTAGCCCTATCCACAGATCTTGCAACTGAAGTTAATGGAATAGCTCATGTTAAAAAAATAATTAAAAAATAAATTAAATATCCCTTTTTGCAAAGTTATTGCCTCACAGATATAAGTGAGGAATGAGTACACTGTATTCTCCCTTTACAGGTCACATGGGAACAATATGCTTAATCACCTGAATAAAACCTGTATTGCACACCGCCCAAACAACTCTCTCTCTGTACAAACCCTTCTGCTGTACTGAAAATTTCTTTTCATAGACTCATAGAATTAATAAGCTTGGAAAAGACCTCAAAGATCATCAAGTCCAACCTATCACTGAAGATCTCATGACTACTAAACCATGGCACCAAGTGCCACATCCGATCCCCTCTTGAACCCCTCCAGGGACAGTGACTCCACCACCTCCCTGGGCAGCACATTCCAATGGCCAATCACTCTTTCTGTGAAGAACTTTCTCCTCACCTTGAGCCTAAACTTCCCCTAGTGTAGTTTAAGACTGTGTCCTCTTGTTCTGGTGCTGGTTGTCTGGGAGAAGAGACCAACCCCCACTTGGCTACAACCTCTCTTCAGGTAGCTGTAGACAGCAATAAGGTCTCCCCCGAGCCTCCTCTTCTGCAGGCTAAACAACCCCAGCTCCCTCAGCCTCTCACAGGGCTTGTGGTCGAGGCCTCTCACCAGCCTTTCTGGACACGTTCCAACAAGTCAACATCTTTCCTAAACTGAGGGGCACAGAACTGGACACAGTACTCAAGGTGTGGCCTAACCAGTGCTGAGTACAGGGGCAGAATGACTTCCCTGTTTCTACTGGCCACACTATTCCTGATGCAGGCCAGGATGCCATTGGCCTTCTTGGCCACCTTGGCACACTGCTGGCTCATGTTCAGCCAGCTGTCAACCAGCACCCC
This sequence comes from Dryobates pubescens, assembly GCF_014839835.1. Taxonomy (NCBI): domain Eukaryota; kingdom Metazoa; phylum Chordata; class Aves; order Piciformes; family Picidae; genus Dryobates; species Dryobates pubescens. The sequence continues at coordinate 48,172,721 of NC_071613.1, read as the reverse complement.
CAGGTCCCTTTCTGCCTGGCTGCTCTCCAGCCGCTCTGACCCCAGCCTGTAGCACTGCATGGGGTTGTTGTGACCAAAGTGCAGCACCCAGCACTTGAACTTGTTAAATGACATTATGTTGGACTCTGCCCATCAGTCCAGCCTGTCAAGGTCCCTCTGGAGAGCCCTTCTACCCTCTAACAGATCAACATCTGCCCCCAACTTGGTGTTGTCTGCAAATTTACTGATGATGGACTCAATCCCCTCATCCAGATCATCAATAAAGATATTAAATCTGAAACTTCATTAAAAAAAGCAAGTTTCTGGTTCATGCAAATATTTCTGTTCAGTCTGTAACCCAAGGAAATATATCACTCTCTGGTCACATCTCTAACTAATGCTAATGAGGTTTTGATGAGCCTGGAAAAAATACCAACAGTTCTAATATGCCACAGGTAAAACATCAGATATGTGTGTGTGTGTGTGTGTGTGTATATAACATGCTTGGAAATGAACTTGAAAGATGTCACTATCTTAGCAGAAACCATCTAATGGGATGTGTACGCTCAGGGAACCAAGTAGCACAGTTATAATTAAAGTTTCATTATCATTTCCATTAGAAAGTAGTTTTTAAGGGATTTGATTCAACAGTGAAAATTGGCTCCATGATGATCCTTTGTACGCAAGGTCCCCATACGTGTCAGGAACAGTAGGTCATTCCTAACATGCTACAATCATGCTGACTTTAATAGCACTGCTGTCAGTGCAGTGTGTGGCATAAGGAAAGCCCCAGAGAGCCAAGGCCAGCTCGGCAGCTGGGGCACGAGGCTCACAGCAGGCACTACAGTGACTTTCTGATGGATGGGAATGGCTGTGCCTGGCTTTGCAACCCCAACCTGCCATACAGTTCCTCAAAACAGTAAAGGTCACTCATACAACAAACACCCCTGTGCCATAAATATGCTTACTACTCCAGGTGCAGCGGGAGGGCCTGGCCCTTACTTTAACCTGGTAATTGCAGAGCACAAAAACCAAAATGGAAAATATGATCTGTGTGTCAGAGAGACATCCCACCTGTGTGGCACACAAATGAAGCTTGCAGTTACAGCATGAGTCCACACAGGGCTGATGAGGATGATCAGAGCACTTTACTTTGCAAGGTAAATAGGAAAGCCCACATAAATTTCATTAAACACAACTCATTCACACTGTACTGTTAAAAGCATATCCCAGTCACTGGGGAGTTTGCTGTTGACTCAGTCAGAGTTGCTGCTGGCTAAGCCTTCTCCTGATGGATTATTACCAAAATGATGCTCAAACCAGGCATGAATTTACTAGAAATGAAGAGCTGAGGCTTTCCACATCCCTCTCACTTCAGTTCTCACACACTGCAACTCGACAGAGTATCATGGATTTTGCCACCACATTGCAACTTGAAGGGCATCTTTTGTTTACAGCAAGAAAGGATTTTGTGGGTACAAAGGCAGTATCACCATGTATATATATCTCAATACAGCACGATGATACATTCAAATGTGGAATGCAAAGATAGGGAGGGGATAAAAACCACTCAGTGCTGGACCAAATACTTTTCAAGTCTACAATCACAGAGTCACTCAAGTGTGCTGTATATCATCGCAGTGTGCAAAGCCTCAGCGGGTGAGCCGAAAGCAGCGTCTGCAATGGAGATTGGCATTCCAGATAAAAGATCTGAAAGCACAGTTTGGAAGGGTGAATTGCTTATTAGCTCAAATAAAATTAGCTGAAAGCTTTATCAGATTAAAAAAATAATTGAAAATGTATCAGTATTTAACAGAGACTATGTGGAGGAAAACAAAACCACAGTAAACAGCATGACAAATCCGCAAGTTCAAGCACACACTAAAGCCAGAAGTGGAGATTTATCCCACGTGAACAAGAAGAATCAGGTGGCAATACTACAATCAGGCAAAGAGGAGTGAAAACCTATTTTAGCTTCAAGCAGATCATGTGAAATTAATGTTTCACTTATTTATGAGTTGAAAAGTGCACATTACACAGCGTCTCAGCCCTCGTGAGTGTCCAGAGGCACTGAGATCACCTTTTATACCAGAATTAAATTGCAACTATTAGGCAGCATGTACAAGAGCTTTTTATCAAAAAGTCAACTCACCTTTAAACCATTCATCACAGTTAATCCTGTCCCTTTCATAAGCATTCACTGTCAGCAGAGCTCTCCCATGCTGTCCCAAGGCACAATTTGCTAGTGTGACATTTACATGATTTTAGCGAGTGGGAAACAGGAGCAGAGAAACTCTTCTGACACCAGACACTGATCATTGACTCACATATTGATCTCCTATGGCCACAGGAAAAGGACACAAGTGAAGCAGCCTAGCAAAAAAAACCCCATCACCTTAGGTCCCAGTTTCACTTTTCATGGTGGAATCATGAAAATTCACAGCAAACTGATCTCAAACGTGCCGGCTCACATCCACAAATCTGGAAAGCTTTACAACGCTGGTGAAGTAGGAACAGGTCACTTTTTCTGCCTGCTTTGGTCATTTCACTCAGCACAACTAGTACACAGGACTAGAACTAATTCTTCTTAAATGCTCAAGTATGGAGCTACACAGGTGTGTTTTGGAGCAGAGCAACTTGGCTCACTTCCCCACTGGTTAATTTGTCTGACACCTCACAGGACCTGCAGCGTGACCCCAAGGTGCAGCTACACCTCCTTCATGCCACCAGCAGCACTGCGCAGAGAGCAGATGGAAAACTGAGTTTATGCTAGCGGAGGTCTATTGACAGCAGGTCAGAGGTGGTGGATTCAGTTCAACTTGCTGAAACATTAGTTTGCTTTCTCTGTCAGTGGAGCACTTTACAATAGATCTTCCTGAATAATTCATTGAATGGGTCTTCATGTGTGCATTGCAGTGTTTGATTTTCCAACATACTGCACTAATCTATAAATACCGACTATAAACATTCCTAGCAGATAGCTTTATTTTATGTTCCATTGGGTTGGTTGGGTTTTTGTTGTTTTGGGTTGGGTTTTTTTTTAAGTGTAGCAGAAGACAGCAGAGATATTTTACTGTCTTTCTCTTTCAGCAACACCAAATGCTACAGCATTAGTGTTATTAACATATGCATTAGCTCAAGCTGATCCGCTGTCCCAGCTGCTGCTCACAGCTCCCAGTGAGCGGCTGCGGCAGTGAATCAGATAGCTCTAATGAGCGTGTTAATGAAGTTCCTGCAGTTGAACGCCGAGCTCCAAGAGGGGCATTAAAAGCATATCCTGTAGTCTTGAAAACTGAAATGGTTCGTGGCAATTGGGTTTATTTATTTATTTATTTACTCGCTTCAATGTTCAGTGTAAAATTCCTGCTCAGGAGAAGAGTTCAGCAGGAGGAAGGCACATGACAGAGAAATGACAATATTGCAACCCAGTCTGAATTTGAAAGTGGAGAATTAAAGTTAATTAGGGAACATATTCCAGCTGGACTTTTGCCAGCTCCACTCTGCCCTGTAGAGGGCTGCCAAACCCTTACTTGCCTTTTATTAGCTATCTTTCTGCTCAAACTTTCCTCTATTTTGTCCTCAATAAATTGTTTCTTTCACTTTTATTACTTTAATAACATAGTTTGTTAGTCCTGTAGCAGATATTGTTTCTGCAATTTAATTAAAACTGCATTCCATAAGTCAACTGTTGCTAGTTTTTATAAAGATTTCTCCCACGTATCAAAATGCTTTAAAATAAAAATAACTGAGGACCCAGGAGAAATTTACCTTTTTTTTCAACCAATAAAAAAGGTCTTCCAATTGGACCAGGAATTGTTTCCATGGCACTCTGCAGCTGCATATGGGAAATATAAAAACACAGGCCCTGAGTTAATGCTGCTGGGAGCCTCATGTGTGTCTTTATAAAAGAGGACATAACTAGAGGTAAAAATAAAAAAATAAGATAGTGTAAATAAAACCAGGAGTTGGCACTGCTATAGGAAAGAGCCCTGCCATCTTCTAGCAAAGCAGACATTAGCTTAATAATGACAGTTCTGTCCCTTTCCTCTATGCACAATTCTTGCCACGCTGAAGAAGCTGCTTTAATCTCTGCTCCCTCCCCAATAAACTGAACGATTGCAAGGTAATCTGGCAACCTTTTGCTGCACTTCTGTTTGATTACATGGCAGCTGTGCTGGGTTTTGTGGCAAGGGAGACTTAAACACTGTGCAGCCAGTCCAAACAATCATGCCAGGACAGAAGAACAGGGTCAGAGGGGAAAATGCTGACCAAGTCTTTTCTTTCCTGATGACTTCCTCTGGCAGACTGATCCACATGCAAACATCTGGGTTTCCGTGAAATTCTTCTTCTTAGAAATAGCTTTGAAAAGATAATGGTGCTCCCAAAGTCAAAGGATTTGGCCTTAAAACTCATTTGCAGTCTCTGGCTGCTCTTGGTCTCCATTGATTTGCCTTTGATGGAGTTTCCTACCCAGCAGAGGCTTGGAGGACAGATTGCACTCAGCTCAGCATCCCTTCCTCTGCGGTTTGTTGCGCACTGAGATACTGAAGCCAAAGGCACCTCTTAGTGCCGAAAACAGCAGCATCCATTTAATCTCTTACTACATCACTGCCACCACTCACCTCCCATTGGCCATGGCTGGTGAACTCACCAAGGCTACTGCCAGACACATGCATCTTCAAAGCAAAGCACCACGCTTCCTTCTCACCAGCAAGCCCTCTGCATTAACTGGCTTCAATAACACACAGCTATCACAGGTCACTCCAAAAGTTTTTAAAAATCCAAAGCAAAGCGGCACAACAAGATGTTTATGAGGCAAATTTCCAACCCCAGCATCAGGAAGCCACAGCTCAGCAAGGAATCCTGCCTGTGAACAGGCTCAGCACATCTGGCCACTTCTTTGCCCAGGAATTTTGGTGCCCTGGAAGGACTTCTCACAGACACCACAGCACTTCCTCTCCTTGTTGTGTGCATTGGTTCTTTACTGTGTATGAGTCTGACAGCTGTTGTGGAAGTCAAGCATGGGGTTTAGCACTCAGCTAGAGGATGAAGAAGCTCAGCACACACCAGCTCCTGTACACTGTTCCACTTGACAAACAACAGGGATCTGTGAGTACAGGCGCAGGGAAAGATCACCTAAGGCAAGGCATAGGATTTTGAAGAGCTGCAAACACAACATGCCACTGCTAAAAGCCACGTCACGTTACTGAATGGTGACAAATATACCTCCTGTCAGTGCAGGGGCATTTCTCCCATTTCTAGATTACAGCTTTGAGAGGAGCAGCTTGCCTGCTTGTGTACAGCTGCCACCACAAGATTTTCTCTGCTAGCACTCCTTGATCTTTGCCTCCCCGTTAATACATCTGTAGGCTTCGATGTTTGACTACGCTACTTGTAGCAGAGTGACGGCTGAGTGTTTTACCAACCACGTTATTCTTCTCCACTTCTCTAGTTCCCACTATATGAAAAGAAAATCTCCACTACTGCAAGAGCACAGCCAGGCACCAAGCTTGATGTGGGCACCCTCACACAACTGAGCCAAAGATAAACGATCATCAGAGCTGGTCCCCACAAATCAGTGTGTTGTAAACATTCACTCTGTTCTGACTGTTCTAACAGTCCCATTTTGGGTTTAATGATGATGGGGAAACGATACTTTTTGGTTGCAGAGAGGATTTTCAGGTTAGGACATGCCTTTTGGATGTTAAATCATTCTAGCAAGTGTAAGGCTGTTGGTTATCTGGAGCATGCATTTTCAGGGGGAAAAAAAAGAAGTTTTAAAATGCAAAAGTAATATTAACAACCTCACAGACATGCTAAATGGCAAATATTCCACATCCCCAAGTAGCTCAGCCTCTTTGATAGTTGTTTTTTTATTCTTCTTTATTTAATCACTGGAACAATTAATTCCTCACTCTCCTTCCTGTAGGATTACACAGATCAGTGCTGGGTGTCCCTTCTGCTGCCAGCATAAATTCAGCTGCCACTTCCATGCTGACAACTTAGATCTGCCTCTCCATTGCAGACCTGTCTCAACGTGTCCCAGCAAGAGGCTCAGCCTGTCTCCCTGACATTCCCCTGGATGTCCAGCTGTCAGCTTGTCACTAGTTTAGCTAGAGTAAAAATTGAAGTCCTGCTTTCACCACATCCTCTTTTCCTGATCTTTTTCAGATGCTGTTGCCTCGCTGGTAACCTCCCTGCCCACAGCTCAGCCTTCTGTCCTGCCTCCAGCCTGGACTTTGTCCTCACTGAACGCCTGGGACAGACCTGAGCTCTCAGTATGCAGCACTCACTGTGCTTGTTTCTTCTTCAGACTTGGCAAATGTTGCTCTGCTTTGTTTGCATCCATCCAAAGTGCTCAAGGGACCTTTTTTCCAGGCTGCTGAGAGGAACATCTCACTCTTCTCCCTCCCACTTCAACCTTATGCCAAATAAGAGAAGGGATGCCAAGATGGGACCTAGTTTGCAGTGTGTTCTGACCCAGCACTGACTCCCCACTAGCAGATGAGACATCAGTTTTCTTGTACTCTTCTTGGTTTTAATTAGTAATTCATGCTATGTCCCAGGAGCCTCCTCACTCTGTGAACATCTGCAAAACTGAAGTGAGCTTACTCTAGAAACCTTTCAAATCCCTATAGAAGTTTCTGCAGAATTTAGTTGCTAACATTCCTTTTTAAAATTCTTCTGTGTACCTACAGCATGACACCTGGTTACATGACCAGGGCTGCTATAAGCTGCAGTGCTGCTCTTTACCACTGAAATGAAAACAGAGCAAACAAACTTAAAGGAACTGGAGTTTAACTGCAGCAATACCAACCCTTCAAGGGCAGTGAGCTTCACAACATTTGCTGAACATCCTCAAGCACTCATTTCCAGAGACCTGTGCCCAGGTGGAATCTCTGTTCCTCCCTGCTCCTTCTCAGTCTGAAAATCAAAATTCCAATAAAGCCTCAACCATTATTCACTACTCCCCAGGGTGAACTCCTGACCTGGGAATTTACACCTGGAGCATGTGGTGGGAACTGTGGTCCCTGTGGTACCTTCTTTACATCCTCTCCTGCAGCAGCGACTGCCCCACAGCACTCTTACAGCAATGCTTTGAAACCCACTCACTGTCCTTTCCTAACAAGCCTCTGACAGGGGACAGGGAAAATCCACTGCTGCAGGAGAAAGCACCATGGTACATTAGTCCAACATCATGTTTTTCAGAAATAACTTCTTGTGTCAAAATCCCTCAGCTGGGCTCTTACACAGCTCAGTTTATACTTGCTGTAAAGGGCACAGAGTAGATACTGAATGACCCAAGAGTGTTACTGGCATCACCAAACAGAAATGCTCAAAATGCATTAATTTGGTCTGGTAGGGGATGAAATAGGTTGCACTCATGTTTTTAAAAAGTGTTTACAGTTTGAGAGATTACTTTCCAGTCTGAGTCCAAAGCATGCCTCAAGCTACATTTCCTTTCTTCCCTTGGAAAAAACAGAGATTTGAAAAAGAAAAGAAAAAATATTTCATTCCTTATTTGCATATCATTTGCAACAAACTAAATTTGAAGGAGAAGTTGGCCATTCAGTTCAGAGACTAAGAGTATCAGATGGAAAAGCACTCCAGATGTCAAGTTCTGCAAAACATCATTTAATTAGGATTTTCCCTCCTAACACTTCTCCCTTGGCTAGGAGGAAAACAGACTCCAACATCAGTAAATACTAACTTGGCTAAAAGGACTATAACATAGGGAAATCTGGGGCTAATCTCCAGTCATTGCAGGAGACCTACTAATTCAAGGTACTTCAACAGCAGAATACCTTTTTCTTCCTGGTGATGGGACTGCTAATTCATAGTGCTCAAAGCACGAATGTACTGCAGATACAGTCCCAAAACAGCAACCTTTCCACATGTGCAGAGCAGCTGCACTGTATGTGCTGCAGAGGCAATTGGCAGACGTGTCACAAATGTGATGCCTCAACATTTGAGGCACTTATCAACTGGAGACACAAAATAAGTCCACCTTGCATGAACGAGACCTTCACTTTTATACCTGCCAACACAAGCAGCTCTGTGCCACACTGTGCTTCCCACTGCACCAGAGTGTGAAGCAGAACCCAGTGCTCAAAGCTTTGTGACACACAACTGCCAATAAAATGCACAGATCTTTTAAAACCTAGATAAATTGCATTGTATGATTGTGCATCCTTCATGCAGAGGATGTTTTCTGAGCTTATATGTGGTTGTATTTAGATTTCTTTCTTCTCTCACAATCTTTGATCTGCTTATTACACCTTTTCTAAAATAAAAATGAGTTTGGGGACCAGGATCAGAGTCTGCTGACAATCACTACTAGGGCACTCTGTTCAATGCAAAACAAATTGTTCTCTCAGACTAGTTGTTTATAATGCTTACACAGTAGTAATTGCTGGAATTTCAGCATTAGAGTACATTCATCATAGTTTGGCTTAATTTCTGAGTTCTCTTATCCTAGGAAAAGCAAGGCTGTTGATGTACTTTTCAGCATTTCAAAAATCAGACTCAAAACCCAGGATTTGTTTTTCTCATATTTAGCTGCTGTTGTGACCTGAGAGAGGATGAATGAAGGAAAAATAATCACTTTGTGCAAGGTGTTGGTTTTCTCCCAGCTGGGAATGGAGGTCTTTCCTCTCCTCAGTGTATCAGTGGCAGATGCCAATCACATTCAACTAGTCTCACAAGACTCATTTTAAAACTCATGCTCCCAAGAACAAAACTAAAGAGTGCCATGGTGCTTTTTTAGCAGTCAACTGCTTTTTCCATTGCAACTGTCAATCAGCCAAAAAGAAGGGAGGGACCTGAAAGTGATGGTTCTAGGTTTTCAAAAGAAAAAGGGTAACACAATTTCTAAGTAAGAAATTACTTTCTCAGTTGCCTGAAGTGTTTACCACTACAGCAAGTAGTAAGCAGTAATGATTAGTTTCTGGTCTTTCTGTGGACAAGGCTGTGCTAACACCTAGTATATGCGATGGCAGCTTGCTGTCCTTAATCATACAGTAACCTTGAATATTACATATCCTCTAACACTTCCAATCCTAAGTAGCCAATATTTTTCAGAAGCACAAGTTTCAGAAATGAAATTAGTTATGGAGTGGGGAGAGATATGGCCAGTGTCCTCTGAGTGACTAAAGCCATTTAGTCCCCAGGTTTCCTTTTAAACTTGGTTAAATAAAGAGGTGCCCAGCACAATCCTTATCCCTGCACATTTACAGTTTGATATGCTTCTTGAAAAACAACATTGTATCAGAAGAATACAGCATTTCTCTGTCCCCAGTGCACTCCAGCAATTCAGAGAGAATTACTAAATATAATAAGTAGGAACATGTCACTAAAGGGACGTATAGCTCAAGGGGCCCAGTCCCTCAACATTGGAGACAACCACATCACACAACCCCTTTAATAAACTGATTAAGATCCATCTGAAAACTAGTTAGGTTTTCACCCCCTAAATCCCAGTGAAAGGCTTTTCTAGAGCCTCACCTTTTTACTGATTAAAAAGCTGCTCCTAATTTCCATCTGAAATTTATTCACAGCCAGTTTAGTACCAATTTGTTCTTGTGCCAGCACTGTCCTCTAACTGAACTAGCTCCTTTCTCTCCCTGGTGTTTACATCTCTGCTGTATTTATAGACAGCAATTCACATCTCCCACTTCCATTATGCTGGGATAAATAAGGAGACTATTCTGATACCCTCATGCAACCAAACCACACAGTCCCTGTGTTCATCCTGACACTATTTCCACTGGATTTCCTTTCAGTCCCCCACAGTCCCTACCATGTTCCAGAGGAGAGCTCACTGCCATAAAAAGCTTTTGTTCCAGTGGAAACCCCACTGACATAAAAAGTATTTATTTCCCTAACTTCTCATCATGGATCACATTTGACTCATTGCTAAGAAGCCTGAAGGAAGTCCTTCTAGCCAAGTCTTTCATCTGCAGTTCTGCCCTGTAAAATTCATGAGCTTACACTGAACATACTTGTCATGGATGCCCCTGTTTTCTTGGTGTGAGAATCAAGTGGTTTTAATCCCAAATTATGGTTGGCAGACCCTTATTCAAAGAGACCTGGGATAGGTGAAAATTATGAAGGCCTCTCAAGCCTGTAATACTCAATGGCAGTGCCATGCAACACCTGCAAAGCCCCTGCAGGCTCATGTATCACAGTATCACAGTATAATCTCAGTGCCCAACTCTAGCATGAGGGATCATGTCATGGACGTGGGAGCACAAGGGGCACCATGGGATTATCGTGGCTCCCTAGTCTGAAATACAATGGGGTCATATCCATAGACTCATTCCCTTGGAGACCCAAGACAGGGTTCTTCCTTTTGAAAAAGTCCTCTAAAGAGGTGAATTCTAAAAAGCTCCTCATCTCCAGTGCCTCACAAAATATAGTGCCAGCTCTTTCCAAGCCCCCCTGAAGAGAAGGGTATTTCTTCTCTATATGGTAGGGCAGTGGCACTAGACTGGCTGAAGAACAAATTTCCCTCATTTAATTGTGGAGTTTGCAGCTCACATCCCTTACCTGAGGACACCAAACTTTCATTCCTATGGGCTCTTCTGAGCTAACAAGCCTCTGCAGGAGCCAGTCATCACTAAAATGAGATTCATGTAGGGCAGGACAGCTGAGAGGAGGAGGATTGGCATAGCCCTATGGCTCAGGCCTCATCAGCAAGTCACATCTTGTGGCTACTGTTTCATCATTATTATTAAACATAAAAGGATGTTGATTGCTATCAACATCAAAGGATGCAAGAGATATCATCCATTAAAGCCTCCAATCTGAACATTAGCATCTGCGTTGCAATCTCCTGGAAATCATAAAGGTAGTTTTCAGTTAGGTCATGACTACCACCTCTATTCATTCTTACTTCATCTTCACGGCTCTCCAGAGACCTTGTTCAGTGAGCCAGACTCCTGTAACTTGCTTTTTACTCAATGATGAAATCTGATAAAACTTCAAGGAATCCATCTAATTCATCTCTTAATGCTCTTTTACCTCTAAGCAAATAAGAGGAGAAATAAAAGGGAAGAAACTGTTTTTCTGGATTTTACAGATCCTTAGTGACACCCCCTGCATCCTGTTCTTTCTCTTTTCTCTAAACATTTAATACTTGTAGCCTTTAACATTGCATTCTTTAAAAAAAAATAAAGGAAACTCCAAGCCAAATGAAGTCAGACAGGGCTCCAGTTAAAAGGGTCATACAGAATTTAAATGAACTCTAAGACTCCTTCCAGTACTTGTAACTGAAGAGGCCTTCAGTGGCCCCAGAAAAAAAAAAACTGTTATAACCTCCAGGCCAGGCACTGTAGTACAAGAATTGAGCAGAAAGAATTAATGAGTTTGGACTCATCCTTGCACACAGGGGAATGTTTGCTATTCTGCACTTAAGGGGACCTTACTGGAAGCCACGAAGGTCAAAGATTGGCACAGTGACAGCAGAGTGAGCTACTTGTTTGGACTTCCTCAACTTTTTCTCTGGCTCTTGTTATTAGTAAAGCAGCACCACACATGTGAAGCACACCAGAGCTCATGGGCACCTGAATGCTGCAATTCATGGGTAATACCTTTAAAATCACCACCATCAGAAGTATTATTTGTTTCCTATACACTGGTTCTTTGAGGTTGGTTGGGGTTTTTCCCCCCTCCCTTTTCTCAGAGGTATTTCAAATTCATAACCAATCAAGTAAGCACCACAACAGGTTTTTCAAAGTATAATAATAAAAAAAATCACATTAAACAGGTCCATATTTTCTGAAAATAACCTCTGTCCCTCTGGGACCAGAACTCCAGAGGATTCTCTATCTTGGGTTTATTTTCTCCACTCCCAGTTTTAGAAAATATATGTATTAAACCAAAGTTGTTACAGAAATATATGCATATTTTCAAACAAAACTTTCTCCAGGAAAAGATCATCCAGTCACAGAGAAAATTTCTCATCCAGTCAGAGAGACCCAACCTCAAAATAGCCAATAACCCAGAAAATCAGACTAGGTTATAATCATGGCTCTGCCATTTACCTTGAACGATACTCTGTTGTGCTGAGTTTGTGTCTAGCAGGGCTTTGGTAGCAGGGATGTGGACTAATGGTCATGGCTCCTTTAAGAAACTTCTGGAAGCTCACCCAGCTTCCAGTCAGACCTGCCTTTTGCCAAGGTCAAGCCAATCAGTACTGCTGTGACATATTTAAGAGGGGGAAAAACCTGTTGGACAAGTTCTTTTGTTTTGGAGAAGAATGGGACATGAGATAACCCCATGCTGATACCTAGGTCAGTAAGAAAGGAACAGGGGTAGACACTCTGGAGGAGCCATTCCCCTTTGGCCTGTGGTCAGTTGGCAGACTAAGCCCCTGCAGCCCTCAGACATCAATGGGGGATAAGAAACTCATCTGTGGCTGGTGGAAGCCTCCATGCTGGAGCAAGAGGCTGCATCCAAAGGAAGCTGTGACCCTGTTGAAGTGGTCCATCAGTGGGAGGCTTGCAGCCATCAGCAGGGGAAGACTGTGAAGAGTTTTCCCCCTAAGGAGTGGCAGAATATTGTCTTCAATTTTGGGCCCCTTGCTGCAAGGAAGATTTAAGTTGCTGGAGCATATCCAGGAAGGGCAACAAAGCTGGTGAGAGGTCTAGAGAGCAAGTCTTAACAAGCAGTGGCAGAGGCAACTGGGTTTGTTTAGTCTGGAGAAGCAAAGGCTGAGGGGTGACTCCATTGCTCTCTACAACTACCTGGGAGGAGGTTGGAGTGAGGTGGGCAGCAATCTCTTCTCCCTAGCATCAGGTGATAAAACAATGGTCTGAAACTGTGCCAGCGTAGTAATATGGGTGTAGGTGTTCGATCACCCTAGAGTCACTACAAGCACAGCTTCCAGGCCAAGATGTTACCAGGTGAAGACATTTATTACACTACACAGCAAAGTTATATACTATTTTAAAGAGCATATGTGTCACATCTTAACTGGTTATTTTCTGTCTGCATGTGTGTAATTAAGGCACACAGTAGGTTAAATTAACAAAACAATTATTTCAAAACATCCAACCAAATTCTGCCAAGTCTTTCTCCTCAGTTACAAGATGCTTACATTCTTTTCTAAGTCAAAGATTAAACATGGCCTTCTCTAACTCAAGCAAGGGCAAATCTTCCCCTACATTTCCCTCTTCCTGTCAATTACTGATAAGGTGTGCATTCCTAACTCAAGGGCAAAATATAGCTGTTCCAAAGCTATCTGAAAACAGTCCTCCTCCTACAGGCCAGGTGAGGTTTAGATTGGAGATTAAGAAAAAAATATCTCTTTCCTGAAAGAGTGGTCAGGCATTGGAATAGGTTGCCCAGGGAGGTGGTGGGGTCACTGTCCATGGAGGTGTTCAAGAAATGTGTGGACGTGGCACTATGGGACATGGTTTAATGGCCATGATGGTCTTAAATTGATGGTTTGATTCAGTGATCTTAGAGGTCTTTTCCAAATGGAACAATTCTATGATTCTATAACAAGCTTGATGGACTGAGCAATTCTCATTCCCTGTTTCCCTGTGCTGCTGAGCTGGGGAGAGAGAACAGGGAGCAGAGTTGAGGGTAGGGGTGAGGGAAAGGTGTTTTAAAGATGTGGTTGTGTTTATTATTGTCCTACTCTGATTCAATTTGTGAAGCAGTGATGATTTTGTAGTTTAAATTGATTTTGTTTCCCCAAGTCATGTCTGTCTTTTGCCTGTGACCATAATTGGTGAGTGAACCTTCCCTGTTCTTTGTCTCGACCCTGCGGAGGAGGGTAGGATTGAATGAGCGGCTGCATGGTACTTTGTTGCGAAGTGGGTGGGCTCAATCCATGACACCTTACCATCCAATTACTGGTAGGGAATGCTTTCTTCTGATGGAGTAAGGGAAAGAAAGGTGGTGAGAGTTCATTCTAGTGCAGAAGAAAAGGAAAGCACTAATATTTTTAAATAGAAGAGAGAAGGGCGGAAAAGTATTCAATCTGCCTGTATTTCTTGTTGCTGCCTTCTTTATTAAAAGTCTTCAGTTTCCAAGCTTCAAAGTATCCATATCTGCAAAGAGACATTTGATATCTTCAAATGAAAACATGTGTAAATTGGTCCTGCCTGCCCCAATTTGATGTCACTTGCAGTGTACTACTGACAATCCAACATACTACAACATCACATGTTGTATCAGAGCTGTCTGCTGAAGCCTCTGCACAGATGCAACTGATGCATATTAATAACCCTAAATATATAAAATTATCTTTTCTTTTGACTAAATCACTTTCCAGACCTTGTTTTTCTGCTGCTCCAAATTTACTTCCTCTAGATAGAATAGAATAGAATAGAGCAGGTTGAAAAAGACCTTTGAGATCATTGAGTCCAACCTATCACCCAACACTATCTAATCAACTAAACCATGGCACCAAGCACCCCATCAAGTCTCTTCTTAAACACCTCCAGTGATAGTGAGATCACCACTTCCCTGGGCAGCCCATTCCAATGGCAAATCACTCTTTCTGTGAAGAATTTCTTCCTAACATCCAGCCTAAACCTCCCCTGGTGCAGCTTGAGACTGTGTCCTCTTGTTCTGGTGCTGGTTGCCTGGGAGAAGAGACCAGCCTCAGCCTCCACCTGGCTACAACCTCCCTTCAGGTAGCTGTAGAGAGCAATAAGGTCTCCCCTGAGCCTCCTTTTCTCCAGGCTAAGCAACCCCAGCTCCCTCAGTCTCTCCTCATAGGGCTTGTGCTCCAAACCCCTCACCAGCTTTGTTACCCTTCTCTGCACATGTTCCAGCATCTCAACATCTTTCCTAAACTGATAGAGATGAGAAAGCTACCATCTCCTTACTTTGAGAGGACACAGTCTCAGGCTGCACCAGGGGAGGTTCAGGCTGGATGTTAGAAAAAAGTTCTATACAGAAAGAGTGATTGCACATTGGAATGGGCTGCCTGGGGAGGTGGTGAAGTCGCCATCACTGGAGGTTTTTAGGAGAAGACTTGACGGGGTACTTGGTGCTGTGGGTTAGTTGCTTGGGCGGTGTTGGATTGGTTGATGGGTTGGACGCGATGATCTTGAAGGTCTCTTCCAACCTGGTTTATTCTATGTATTCTATGTATTCTATGTAAGTAAAATTCCAGCTTTAACATCTTGCTGAAAGAAGTTTAATACAGCAGCAACTTTGTGGCCATGGTAACTGGTTGCCTTCAGGAAATGCTACCTGTGAAGAAGGCCAAACCCCAAAGTTTCAGGGAAAACAGTAAAATATTCACCTTGCAGTCACTGACACAAAGGCATTTCAGTAATGGGGTTTGTCATTTTTCAATAATGAGGAAAATTACTTGGAAAGATTCATGTCAGGCGATGGACAGCAGCAACAGTAGTTTGGGATAATGTGCCAGCTGGACTGAATTCAAATTTCAGTATCATACTTAAGAGGAAAGTAAGATCTTTAAGAGGGGTGGAGGGGGTTTTGCATTTATGTGAATAAAATAAAATGAAAAAGTACACAAGCTGAAAGGCAACTGTTTGGTTTTTGTTGGGTTGGTGGGTTTTTTTCTTGTTGTTTTTGGTTTTGTTGGTTTTTTAATCATTTACTTCCTTACAGCTGTCTCCAGTAGGCAGAGTACATAAGCCCTCTGAAACCACTTGTCACTTCACATCTCCTAATGAACTGAAAGAACCTTCTTCTATTCACAAGATTTGCTACAAATAAAGAAAGATTAGGGATTTGGTTACTCTCCAGCACTGTCCCCTAAGAACATGATTTCCAGAACCTCTAACATGCATCTGTAGATTAAATAGCTGCCATCTGTACATGCTTCCCCACCAGGCTGTGGGACTAGAAACTTGAACATCCTTCCAGCAGGTCCAAAAGGAAGCCCCATTGAAGATTATAACATTAAAATTGCACTTTCTTCATAGATTGGCCTAAAACTTCCAGAGAATGATGACAAATTCCAGATAAGGACATTGATACAGAGAAGCTATTTTTAGTCAAGAGAGCTGATTCCAGATTCTATGTTTGCAAACTCTCACCTTTATCAAGCACTAAAATAGTGCTTAAAATAGGTTTATAGCACACACAAAGGCTTCAATATAGGGAGGTTTAGTCAGATTTAGCGACGACGGAGGTGATTATTGGAATCAATATGGCTGACCAATGTGATCGGGTACTGATCCTTTATTGTTCCAGTATTGCAGGCCTATGGTGCAGGCTAAGGTGACAGTAAAGTAAAGCATGGAAGGAGACGAGATAGGACAGGCAGAAGTGCGTAGCAAGGGAAGTTCCACAACTTATATAAACTCAGGGTGCCTTGTTGGCATGGACTCATTGGTTCCCTATGAGTGACCACACATCACACTATTACAGATTATTGGTCCAACTACTGATGACACGCGAGGTTTGTTGGTGCAGGTGCATGTCCTGTTGTCCCAAGATAACTTGCTGTGTTTATAGCTACCAGTGCCTTGTTTTAGTTACAGTGCTGCAAGACAGCACTCTTTTGGCATACTGATAGCTGGCTCTGCACTTATGCTGAGCATGGCCTACCACCATGTCAGGCTCTAGGCCTGCACTGCCAGATTGCTCCCACTGCTCGTCGCTGGCATTCCCACAGGGAGGAACCTGCATGTGGAAACATCTAGCTGAGGCTTGGTTTTTTTTCTTACTAGCTAGAAAGACTTAAAAGTCACTTTGATGCTTCAACAATGCGCCTTCTAAACAATTTTCTTGATCTAAATTGGCAGCATTCTGTTACAAATGAACCCACTGATACTGATGTAACTGATAACAGTTTTTATGCATTTAGCTTTGTTAAAGCCGACTTCCTCCACGAAGCAATTAAGGCCATTTGTAAATGTGCAAAGTTAATTTAGAAATTATAAAATTAAGGCTAATGGACTCAATTATAATAAATGCATGGGTCAGTGATCGTAGCAATTTCTTTATTTCTTAATAGCACACTTCATCTCACAGTGGTGATGGTGTGGCAGGATCTGATCTTCGGAGTGGTTGAGAAAGCGGGAGATGACAGGCGCCAGACTGGGAGGGACCAGCTGCCTCTGCCTGGCTAGAGCTCATCTGCAAATCTCACCCCACAGCAGGTTCAAGGCAGTACCCCACACTCCCAGCTGCATGACTCCTCTCTGCAGGGCCATGGGTACATGTAATGGATTAATTTCCTCACAATGATGAACATTCTGGGAGTCTACAGCTTTCACACAGCTGCCCTAGAGCAGGATGTGACTGCTCTCACATCAGGCCTCTGAGAAAAGTGACAGCTATCCCCTTACTAACTCCTTCCTCTAGTGCACATGCCTGGGGCTCCTCGAAATATACTCTCCCTCCTCTTCTGCACTCCTCCTGGGTGTGAGGGCACCCACACAATGCCTGGGCCGTCATCCAGGGAGACTTGAGAAGCCTCATTTCAGAGCACTTCCACTGACTAGGGTCTCTTTTTTTATTTATTTCTTATCCTTCTCTTGCCTGGAGTTTCTTTGTAGATCCAAAGACATTGCTGATTTTATTCTCCTAAACACATCTGCTTTTTCCCAGACTGAAGTCCTCAAAATCCTTTTTGCGATGTCACACTCAGTTACTGAGAGAGTGTTTTGAAGTGAGTAGAGGGTTTTAGCTTCAGAGCCTGAACAGCAGGAGATGATTAACACTTAGGGAGCAAAGCTGTTTATTGTGTTTTAAATAGTGCAAAAGAGTTTGGTTTTTAAATTGCCTCTAATTAGTATAATGTCCTTGTGTGTGCATGCGCACACCTGATTGCTACTTCACAAGCACCAAGGTCCTTATCAGACTACTGAACAGAAGCACCAAAATCTACAACATGAAAGACTGGCTGCTTTTTTCTTCTACAAATGTGTGCTCAGGTGGTCTCCTCAGGTCAGGAGAGCACAGGAACTCAGCTGCCCTCATCAATTCTTAACGCCCATCTTCAGGCAAAGGGAAATGCAAACAACAGGTTAAATCTCCAGTGGGTCCAAGCAATAGCACAAAACATCAATTGAGCCAGGCTTGTCCTTGATGCATTTAACACTTGTTCCCAAGATGCTTTCCTTAAGGGATTTTGAAGCACCATTTGCCTCTTGCTACTCTGAGTAACAACTGATGCAGCAAAAGAAAAACCAGAGCCTTAGATGTTATTCTCTTCCTCAGCTGCCTGCACAAAAGTCATTTTAGGATGCAATTTGCTTGCGAAAGGTGGCCCTGGCTGAGGAGACACACAGGTGAGTGCAGGCAGCTGGGACATCCCATGGCCACACTCAGCTCTCCTTTCTATTTCTTTCATCCTTGCCTTGCTCACACACGAATTTGACACTATTCAAGAAGGATTACTTTCTCTACAAGTTCACAGCTGAGACTACATACCACAAATGTCTCCAGAGCATAAGGCTGGGGGCATCAGTCTGCCCCGCAGAACAACTGGGCAAAAGGCATGGAAACCTAAGAGGTCTGATCCTGACCCAGCGATTCCAACTACTGCCACAAAGCAAAAGACAAATGTTACACCTGTGTTCACATCTTTCTAATCATCTGGATGATTTGGCATGTCTCTGGTTACTCTACATCCACCCAGGACCACATTAAGTTGCGTAAGGTAGGAACCCCAGTGTTAACCGCCAGGCACTTAGTTTAGAAGTTGTTAATCATAGAATCATAGAATTGTTAGGGTTGGAAGGAACCTCAAGGATCATCTAGTTCCAACCCCTCCTGTCATGGCCAGGGACTCCTCACACTAGATGAGTTTGCCCAGAGCCGCATCCAGCCTGGCCTTAAAAACCTCTAGGGATGGGGCTTCTACCACCTCCCTGGGCAACCTGTTCCAGGTGAAAAACTTCTTCCTAACATCCAATCTGAATCTACCCATTTCTACTTTTTTTTCCATTCTCCCTAGTCCTATCACTACCTAACACCCTAAAAAGTACCCCCCCAGCCTTCTTGTAGGCCCCCTCCAGATACTGGAAGGCCACAATTAGGGCTTCTCAGAGCCTTCTCTTCTCCAGATTGAAAAGCCCCAACTCCCTCAGTCTGTCCTCATAGGAGAGGTGCTCCAGCCCTCTGATCATCCTTCTGGCCCTTCTCTGTACATGTTCCAGCACCTCCAGAACCTTCCTGTAACAGGGACTCCAGAACTGGACACAGTACTCCGGGTGCAGTCTCAACAGAGTGGAGTAGAGAGGGAGAATCAGATCCCTTCCCTTTATTTTATGGAAGTTTGTGGAAGGAGATTCAGAAGCAAAACCCTTACCCACAACAGCTGAAGGGTGTTTGTTAGCAACAACATCTTTAACCTACACTAACACATCTGTAATGAGAACACAGCAATATCTCACCAACAATAATCCATGCAGCTTAAAGGAGATCTTTCCATAAACCATCAACTGTATCTATTAGCCCTACAGGTGCCTGATAAGAAGCAAATTAAAATAGAGGAGATCAAAGAAATGGGAAATTATATTTAGCTGGCTCATATTAAATAAAGTTTTTGACTCAGACTCACTGGAGACTGATGCTTAAATTGCTACAGATGGAACTGCCATAAAGACAAAAGAGATTATTAAATCTCTGTGCCAGTCATTCAGATATAGGACCAGAGCTCTGCATTTTGAAAACATCTTTCAAGCAAGAGAGAGTGAAAGATATGAACTAAATCTAACATTGAGGCTTAAAATACTTTTTGGTATCCAGTCTAACCATCTGGAAATCTATCCCAGAGATGCTATCTAAAAGGATAACAATCTTGAAATATACATTTGAAAGGCGGCAAAAATCTGAAAAGTGCACTGTAAAATTCTGTTGCAACATGACAAAGCAACCACATTTCTCTGAAATAATAGCAATAAACAATTTCACTGAAAATGGTGCATACAATCACTAAGACCTAGATTTACCCACAGCAGTAGCAGGGGTATAAGTCTCACTGAAAGTGTGGCGATATTGTGGGGACAGTTGTCCTAACCCGGGCATACAAGGTCTAGTCTCAGTGCCATAGCTATCACAGATGGGAACAGTTACACAGAGCCATCCCTTCCATTTACTGGAGTAAAATATGACAAGCTAGGCAGGTTCATGTAATGCAGAATTGATGATCACAGGCTGAGTAAATGCTAGAGACAAAAACTCAAGTTGGAATTCAGAGAGAAATAACCAACAGGAGCTCTTGGTTTTATACCTCTGAGTCCAAATTCTGGGAAAGGGTAATGGAGTAAGAGAAAAGTATCTTTACTGATTTGAAGAAGAAAGCACTTTTTTACTGGAAAATGAGGAAGGAAAAAATATAGACATAATTAATCCCTCCAAGCTTCCTATATACTACAGGAATGAAGTAGTCATCATAGATAGGACTTGACATATGTTAAATTTCCTCCTTTGATAAAGACCTGAAAAATATAGAACATCTGTACTGATTTCTAGTGTTATCATCCTATACTCCTAATGGCTTCTAATTATCCTAATGATCCAGACCTCTCTGTAAATTGAAGATGCACTACGTGATTAAGGTATGGTTGGAAAAGTCATCTTAAATTAAAATGAAGAACCAAAAATAATACAGCATATCTTGCTTCACTGTCAGACCACCCAACACGGTTACAAAGGCAGCTTTTAAATCTGGGCACCTTTACTGGGGGAGTCTGGGCCCTGAGCAGTCATTCTGTTGGATGAAGGGGAAAGCTTTTGGAAGCAACTTCTCTGAAAAGAAAAGAAAGTGTAAAATCCTGATTAAATGGTTTTTGTAATTCTGATGCAGTTGATAGCCAGTCCTCCAGAAGCCCCTCGGTCTCTTCTCCCACCCTTGCTGCATGCATTCTCAGACCAGTCTTGGCTCAGCATCTCCCTGTGGTGGGATCATGCCAATACTCACGGCAGGTATTGCGCACACAAGACCACAAGGGCCATAACACAAACATCTGCAGCTGCCTTTTTATTGCTGAAACACACCCATATTTTTTGGAAACTGAAATCACACCACCACACACGCAGCTTCTGGGATGGTGAGTACAGCAATTCTTTACCCTATGGACTCTAAGTGATGCACAGAGCAGCACGGAGTGCTTCATGCTGTGCAGTACTCATCATAAATCAGACTGAAATAAATTAGTGCTATCTTATCAACTGTGTCAAATGTGTAGTTATTCCTTTACAGATATATCACAGGTCTTTTATCCAGGGTAGCATCAAGGTTAAGATGATTAAGTAAGTGATTTCATTAACTATGATAAATGTTAACGATGGTAGAGAGAGATTTTTGGATACATTTGCACAGAAGCAGGTTATTCTGAAGGGCTACCAGTAACTGCTGTTATGTACAAAAGTCAAATACATCCACCAGGACTTAAAGAACTGTCTTTCCAAGCCACATTTAATGCTCAGATTTTACATTAGAGATGTGGTACATTAATATAGCACAAAATTGGATCACTTTCCTGACACGCATATGCAGCCATTTGGGTTAAATGCTGCAGCATAAAGCTGTTTCCTCAAGGCTTTAAAAGCAGGCATAGAAGTGTGTGGATGGGGACATTCTGTGCTGCACAGCACCCACTGCATGCCCTCTGTACCCCTCAAATTCCAAACCCCATCCTTCCTGGGACTTGTATTTGTTTTTACAGAGGTTTTCAGCAGGTGTCTCAAGCCTGGCATTTTCTTTCCTGTGACAGTAGTGATACTCCCCACTGTCCTCATCTCTCCGGCATGGCTGTGGGGAGAGCAGGCATCAGGAGCTCCACTCAATGGCTAGAGAGAAGCAGTGAGGTGAGAAAGACAGAGAGCCACCAATTCCTTTTCTTTCCTTCTCTCCAGAGAAAACAGCTCCAAGATGCAAATCATCTTGTGCAAATAGGTGTCCCTGTTAAATTTTGTACTACCACCTGCTTGCACTTGAAGGCAGACTGAGATCGTCTTAAAAAGAAGAGGAAAAAATAAAATATGTACACTCTAAAGTAAGAAAATGCTAACACTGAAAATGTTGGAGTCCTGAAGCCCAGCACCCTGTCTGGAGAGAAGCAGTCCTGGCTGGGAGGAGCAGCAGCATTTGCAATGCTGGCAGTACAGCCAAGGCAGGAAGCAGAGCCTTCACTCAGCAAAGCAATTTCTAAGCAGATAGGCCAGGAACTGCTAAAAGGTGGGTAAGAACTTCGAGGTTAGGTTAATTTGCTTGTTATTTTCAGCCCTCGGCTCTTAGCACTCTATTCCCATAAGCCAATACTTGTCTAAAGCAGGATCTGTATTAACAGTGAGTCTAAATCTTGAAGCAGAGTTAAGTAGCAGGCTCTGAACTCTGGCCCAGGCTGCTAAAGCCACGACTCGGACCACAGGGACAAATTCAGCCCCAGAGAGAGGTATGAAGCTGGTCCTCACAGGGCTTCTGCAGGAACATGCAGGCACAACAGGGTGGTACGCAT
The DNA here is from genome assembly GCF_014839835.1 of Dryobates pubescens. Taxonomy (NCBI): domain Eukaryota; kingdom Metazoa; phylum Chordata; class Aves; order Piciformes; family Picidae; genus Dryobates; species Dryobates pubescens. The sequence continues at coordinate 48,150,333 of NC_071613.1, read as the reverse complement.
CAGTGCATTTGGAACACTTATAGATTACTGTACACCTGTTTGATCCTCTGTTCTACAGAGCATATCAGTCAGCAGATGCTGTAAATATTGTGATAGAGGTCTTTGAAACAAATCCAGTCATTCTGAAAATGAAGTATTTCCCGTGGTCAACACTGCATTAGAAACACTAGACTTGCATTATTCAGAATTCCCCACTGCATTTTGGGTCCCAAATATGTTTATTTAGAAGGATGGAAAGTGTGCTACTTTCTGCACCCATGTGTGACAAAAGTGCTTTAGCAAGACAGCTTGAATAGAATGTAAGAGACTCCTAGTAATGCAGCCTTAAAGGCTTGAAGCTGATTCAGGTTAAAAACATTAGGGGAAGGAGAAAAAACACAAACATACCCCACCTAATGTGTGTGCATGAAAATGCTGACATCCAGAGCATTCAGAACTTAAAAACATGGAACCAATTTTCTCCAGAACTTGGAACTCCCCAGTGAGGGCTATAAACAAGCTAATTTGACATCGCTAGTTCCAGTCAGCTTAGACTTATGAGTGTGCACATATTTTATTCTGAAGATATGGGAAAAACAAATTTTCCCCATGCTTGCATAAATCAAAACCAGCTGAACCAATTCTGCTTAAATTAGAAAGAAAGAAAAAGGAAGGAAGGAGGAGGAGGAAAGGAGGGAAATAAAAAGTTTCAACCTTATGGGTAAAAAAAACCCAACTCACTAATAGAAAAGCTTCAGCCTTATGGGTTAAAAAAACCCAACTCGCTAATAGAAAACACTCAAGGCACACTCAACATTGGCACTGAAAATAATGCACTACTTTATATTCTTTTAAGGATTAAAATCTCAGAAACTTACTAAAGATCTTCACATTACTTAAGCTAGTGCCCAAGGTGCTATAGTAAATCTTCTCCTATTCTCCCCTTTAGTTATTTCATTTCCCCCACTTCCTCTCCCATTCTACTGAGCCTCTCCTCTCTAGCTCCTCCATTCCTCCTTGCCATTCCTAGAACAACATTTTCTTGGGACAAAAGTGTACATGCTGGATCTCCCCCCACCATTTGAGGCAGATACAGCCTCGTCCATCACCACCACAGGAATGGTCTCTGGAAAATTCTTCAGGTGTCATTTTAGAACCCTGTGACTCAGAGACCGACAAAGACTTCACCATTGCTTAAGATTTACAGCTACAGTTCCTTTCTCTGCTTTTCAGAGGCAGAAACTGTAAACCATGGGGCACAGGAGAGGGGGTTACAATACAGGACAGGTAACAGGAAGGACTAGTGAGAAAACACACTGTGCAAGGGAAAAATTACAGGGATGCTGTGCAGCCAGCCCCAGCATGGACTACATGCAGGGCAGCACCATGACACCCAGTTTGCATTCACACAAAGCTGGCAATTGAATGACATTGCATAGTACCTGAAGGTGATTGTTTTACTCTCCTTTTAAACCACACATTCAATTAATGCCATAAATCCAATGCTAACTGATAAGCAACTGTGAGGAGAGGCTGAACCTCCTGGAAGGAAGTGTGTACTGACCAGTGCAGCATCTGTGTCACCCAAAACATGTGTTGCCACCTGCAGGGATCTGGAACATCAGGGAGAGAGGAAAAGTCCTGCCAGGATTGTTAATTTTCCTTCTCCTCCCTTTCCTGTTCTGTTCCCACTCCCACCCCTACCTCAAGTTCACCCCTCAGGAAAGCTCTCTGCCTCTCAGTTCACCGACTGTGCCTCCCTTCCCCATCAGAGCTATGGTAAACTCCAAAGCAGTAAGTGCTGAGGATGCAGAGACATGCAAAACTCAGTAAGAAGTCAAAAAGAGATAAAATTATCAAGCCACTGCCTACACCAGCACTGCCACCACCAGCTGGTGTTAACAGCCAGTTTCAAGCTTCTGAGATGCTACCTCTGTTGTTGTGCCCTCTTCACTCTCAGCAGAGCCTTCCCATAACAGTCTGCAGCACTGCTTCAAAATCTGACTTCTAACCTTCCCTGAAGCCTGCCCTGGCTTCACAGCATCAGGTGCTGTGGGGATGCTATTTGCTGTGGTCTGGCTGTAGCGCCAAGAACGCCTCCTGCTCCACAGCAGCTCTTACTCTGTACAGCCACATGCACATGAAAAGCCTCAGGCACACCGAGGCTGTACATCTACCTGTCAGCTCCAAGTATTTATGGCCATTTGTAGTTGATGTCTACAGCATCTGTTTAGCTACTTTGTTTATAAATAAATTTGGAATATCCAAATTACAATAATCCGTCCAGATTTTAAGGTATTTAATACATGAAATGCAAATCAGAGAGTAAATGAAAAATTAAGTGACTGTGAGAATCAGTTTCTACCATGCAAAGCCACTTTCATTATAAAAATGAGAGGCATAATCTACTTTACATATAATTTTCTGCAGGGTTACGCAATTTACAACTTACACAAAGCAACAGGAAGATTAAAGACATCTTTTGAATTAAAACTAAAATGCTCAGCAGACGCCCTGCAGTAGCAGTTTATTGCACCTTATGCGGCGCTAAGGAAGCCAAAGAGCGTTTGTCCGAGGGTGTAATTTCCAATATATTTCCCTGGAATAGGCACAAGCAGCAGATACGAACCCGTCCCAGAACATCCCACTCCCGCCCTGGGCGCCTTCCAAGCAGATGTTTGATGAAGTACCGCGGTGCACTGTGTGGCGCCGAGAGGTGCCGAGCATTGCTGAGCAGCGCTGCCCTCTCCTGCCGCTGCGGCTGACCTCCTCTCCCTGCCCGGGGCCTCGGTCGGCGGAACTGTGACGGCAGCACTAGCGCCCTTTGCAGGGGCCGTACACACGGTGCTGGCTGTGCTTTCTTACCTACTCCACGGTTTAGAAACTCTTGTGCCGGGAAAAGACGGGAGAGGCGGCACACTGCCGGGGTGGAAGTGTCCCCTTCCAGACCCGCCAGCAGTCCCGAGGATGGCTCTAAACGAGGAGGTTTGCAGAGCGGTGTCCTGCAGTGCCTCGCTGGCGGTTCTCACAGGCACTGCTGTGACACTGCTTTCGAGAGGAAAGCCAATGCAGGAGACACTTCCAAAGAAAAATTAAAAAAAAATCCCTATCTATTAGTGTTTCTGAAGAAAGTATGGCTACAGTAAATCACTGAGAAGAGGCTGTCATTGGGGCTTGTGTAATTTCTCTTGGGGAATGTTTTTCTTTTAGAATAGAATAGAATGAACCCGGTTGAAAAAGACCTTGGAGATCATCGATTCCAACCTATCACCCAACACCATCTAATCAACTAAACCATGGCACCAAGCACTCCATCCAGTCTCTTCCTAAACACCTCCAGTGACAGTGACTCCACCACCTCCCTGGGCAGCCCATTCCAATGGCCAATCGCTCTTTCTGTGCAGAACTTCCTAACATCCAGCCTAAACCTCCCCTGGCACAGCTTGAGACTGTGTCCTCTTGTTCTGGTGCTGGTTGCCTGGGAGAAGAGACCAACCCCCAACTGGCTACAACCTCCCTTCAGGTAGTTGTAGACAGCAAGAAGATCTCCCGTGAGCCTCCTCCTCCTCTCCAGGCTAAGCAATCCCAACTCTCTCAGCCTCTCCTCATAGGGCTTGTGCTCCAAACCCCTCCCCAGCTTTGTTGCCCTTCTCTGCACATGTTCCAGCAACTCAACATCTTTCCTAAACTGAAGGGCCCAGAACTGGGCACAGTTCTGGGCAGAATGACTTCCTTGCTCCTGCTGGCCATATTATACTTGATCCAGGCCAGGATGCCATTGGCCTTCTTGGCCACCTGGGCACACTGCTGGTTCATGTTCAGCCTTTCATATTTCACGTGTAGAACTAAACCATAAACTACCACCAAGACAGCAAACTCCTCTTACTTGTGAGTTAGAGAATCCCCCAATTCTTTCCCCACCAATGCATTTGAAAGGCTGGTAGATTCATGAGATGTCCAAATCTGGCTATAAACCCCCTACATATTTATTTTTAGCAGTATTATGAGCATTCATTGTGAAAGAAAATAAAGCATTAAATGATTAGTTAAGAATATAAATCTGTGCAATGAGCATCTAGGCTTTAAGATGCATATCACAGATCTCCAGTGATCCAAGCAACAGAGTCTTATGAATTCAAAACTGAGCAGATTAATTGATTTTTTTAACATGTCTCTTAGGTAAACACATCAGGTTAAAAACAGATCTAAAGACAGCAGTCTCCTTTCAAAGAGCTGCTTGGTAAGCTCTTCATCCTAGAAAATGTTTAGTGCTCCACAAAGACCTTCTGACTAAGTAGCCAGCAGGATTACTCACTGGAGCAAGCATTATTCCAGTTTGCAAATACCCTGCATCAATACCTTGCAGTAAAAGAAACCAGTGTGCCTGGGCTCCTAAATCAAACTTCAGCTTTTAATATTCATTCAGAACAAGAGACTTTACAGTTCCCACATACACAACATTTAGCAGCAAAATGCCCCCAAATGACACAGCAGCCCTTTCTTCCAAACTTTCCTGTGCTTGAGAAAAAGGTTCAAGAAACAACCCTGCAGAGCACACTGGCTCATCACAGATTTTGTGTCCATAAAAGACTATGTTCAAATGCAGAATAATCCAGGGGCCAAACAGGTTTCCACAGACATTTTTCTGCCGCGAAAACTCAGTGAGAGATACATCAATGTAGAGAGCGTGCTTTGTTGCTTTGTTGACTGCACAAATGTGTCACAATGTTCACAATAGAGCTCTCCTGAATGCCTTTATTTCATTTTAAATGGGCATCTGTGTGTCTCTCCTACACTGCAAGGCTTAATCTAACTTTGGAGTGGATGTGCCAACAAGAGGACTCGGTCGATCAGATTTCTCTTATTTCCCACGGTGTACAAACTTCATCAAGCATTTGTCTTGAGTACTTGAAAGTGCTCAGTGTGCCCTGGGAATTGTACTTTGGCAGCAACAAGAGCAAAAGCCCCGGGGCCTGTTTGGGTACCTGTGCCTCCTTTCAACCCTGCCCCAAAGCACCCCTTTGTGTCATCTGTCTCCTACCAGTGCATGGGCAAATGATACCCACCTCATGGCCAGTTTGCTTCTACTCCTCTCACTCCTGCAAAGGCTTCTTTTCCCAGCTCCCACCACTCTCACAGCCCCACAGACCCTGTGATCTGCACACAGAGATTTTAAAAGATTTTAAGGGGTGGAGAAGGATACACATGAACAAGTAATCCTGGCATTTAGGGAGAGCTGAGCCAGACTGCAGGGCTACAGGCTTCTCTCATAATGATCCCCTTCTGCTCACCCTCTCTCTTTCTTCCACTTGTGCCTTGTGGGTCTCCAGCTCCCCAGCAGCATAGTAGGGAATGTCACTAAAAGTAGTTTTGTATTTTCCATTTTCTCTGAACAAAAACCATGCTTTAAACAATCAAGAAAAAAAAAAAGTTATCCCAGAAACACTTCCCAAAGAGGAGTTGGTTGGTTCAATGCTGTTCATTATATGACTCAAATCAAATCAATATCCTATTTTTCCCATTGAACAACTTGGTTCCCATTCCCCATAGCCCTTTTATCTCAACCACAACTTAATGAGGCCTCATAAAAATGCATGGGTCTGCATGTGTATGTAAAACCTTGTTTCCAGTCTAATTCCTACTTCCTACAAGTCCCTCTGTGATTAGACAACAAAAACCTATTCTGCTGCCACCCACTCGCAGCATGGGCATGCACACATGGTCCTCACTGGGGAAAAGTGTGCACTAATGAAGGGCCCCAGAGTTGCCAGGTTTAGTGGCAACTTTAACGCTCCCTGCTGGAGCAAAGCGTTGGAAATAAGTCTTCCCCAGTGCAATTGCAGGACACAGGAATCATGCATTGCTATGGGAGCACTGAGATGTTCCTGCATGTACACTGCTCTCAGGAGCACATCCATTTTCTCTTCCTGGGTTTGCACTAGTTTCTCACAGCAGCAAGTTTCTAAGCCTGTGTCAAGTAAAGTTGCTTGCTGTTACTTCTCTGAGTTCTGAGTCCTTAAACTATAATTTAAACCTACTGTCAATGCTTTCACTCTATTGCCATTCCAGAAGTCATTAATCACTGGGAATGACGGTCTGTTTAACGGAATAAAATGCTCAGAGACACTTGTCTCTACAGCAGCGGATGCCTCTGTATTTTCTGTGCAGGAGGTGGTAGCTGTTGCAGCTCAGGGCTACTCACTCCCAGCTCCCCATGCAAGGCAGGCAGGCCAAACAGGACCTAGATGGCTGCAGCTCACTCCTGCTTCTCAGCCCGTTTCAGACAGTGCGTGTGGCATTGCTCCCCTAAGAGCTCAATCATTGTGTGAATAGAGCGCAAAAATACACTCATATTAGGATGCTTGCTGAGTGTGAGTTGTTCTGGAGGTGAAAACCAAACCAATTACCAGGAGTTTAGTTCTAGCTCAAATCCTAGTCCAGTAAAAACCTTTTACTGGTCACAGCAATTTAAAAACACAGCTTGGATATAAAGAGTGAAGACATTGTTGCTAAGCCCTTATTTCCTTTGGCTGGCAAAAAACATGTCATCCTTCTCATCAAAAACTGAGAGTTCAGGAGGAGGGAAGGAGGGAGGGAAGACTAATAAATACATTGAGACAGGCCATTCAGAGGTTGAGTCTTCAGTTCTCATCATTTATTACTTTTTTTTTTTGCCAGTTTGATTTCTGTAAAGCAATCTGTAGCTCAGGCACAACACTTAAAAATACACTTATTCTACACCATATACCAACTCTGTTTTCCCCTGTCCTTTGCAAATGTACTCCCTTCCTAAGGAAACATATCTTAAAAGGCAGGTACAGTCCTCAATTCAAACACAGTGCAATTGTAACAGCTTTTTAGTATTCATAATTATTTTTTAGGGGGAAAAAAAAAATCATTCTATTATAGATGTACACAGAAGAATAAAACCTGTAATATGAATGAGGACACAGGACATTAAAAATGTAAATTAAGAATTAAATAGCAAAACAATGGAATTCTGCCAATATTTTTATAACCATACAAATTGCTCATCAGTATCCAGTGTCATGTTGGCAGATTTGTTCAATGGGGAGTATAAAGCTGGAGACAAGATGATAGACTATCCTTTCTGAAGGATGTACTCTCAGTTCTGTCCTGGCTGTTATGCATTCTCATGCTTTAAAATAGAGAGGTGAACATGCTTGGAGCATGAGTGATGGGTTATGAGGAGCTTTTTTTTTTGGCCAGGTTGTGAAAAATTGGACTCTTCTGCTTTATGCACATTCATCTGTAAGCTATTGTCATCAAAAAAGGAGCAGCCCCTGTTATGAAGCCTCCCAAAAAGCCCTGTTGTCAAAATATTAATATACGCTCAGAATCTTTTCATTTCGAAGCATGTGTAGTGCCGTGAATGCAACCTTTTTGTGCCAGCAGCATTGTACAAAGCACTTGAATTCCTACACCAGAAGAGCAGGATTCACCAACAAGGTTTGTATGTAATACATATAGAATACATAGAATACATAGAATAAACCAGGTTGGAAGAGACCTTCAAGATCATCGCGTCCAACCCATCAACCAATCCAACTCCGCCCAAGCAACTAACCCACAGCACCAAGTACCCCGTCAAGTCTTCTCCTAAAAACCTCCAGTGATGGTGACTCCACCACCTCCCCAGGCAGCCCATTCCAATGTGCAATCACTCTTTCTGTATAGAACTTTTTTCTAACATCCAGCCTGTATCTCCCCTGGCGCAGCCTGAGACTGTGTCCTCTTGTTCTGGTACTGCTTGCCTGGGAGAAGAGACCAACATCCGTCTGTCTACAACCTCCCTTCAGGTAGTTGTAGAGAGTAATAAGGTCACCCCTCAGTCTCCTCTTCTCCAGGCTAAGCAACCCCAGCTCCCTCAGCCTCTCCTCGTAGGGCTTATGTTCCAAACCCCTCACCAACTTTGTTGCTCTTCTCTGGACTCGTTCCAGCAAGTCAACATCCTTCCTAAACTGAGGGGCCCAGAACTGGACACAGTACTCGAGGTGCGGCCTAACCAGTGCAGCGTACAGGGGCAGAATGACCTCCCTGCTCCTGCTGGCCACACTGTTCCTGATGCAGGCCAGGATGCCATTGGCCCTCTTAGCTGCCTGGGCACACTGCAGGCTCATGTTCAGTCTACCATCGACCAGCACCCCCAGGTCCCTCTCAGCCTGACTGCTCTCCAGCCACTCTGACCCCAGCCTGTAGCTCTGCATGGGGTTGCTGTGGCCAATGTGCAGAACCCGGCACTTGGATGTGTTAAATCTCATGCCGTTGGACTCTGCCCATCTGCCCAGCCTGTCGAGGTCCCTCTGCAGAGCCTCTCTACCCTCCAGCAGATCAACTCCTGCGCCCAGCTTGGTGTCATCAGCAAATTTACTGATGATGGACTCGATGCCCTCGTCCAGATCATCAATAAAGATGTTAAAGAGCAAGGGGCCCAGTACTGATCCCTGGGGCACACCACTGGTGACTGGCTGCCAGCTGGATGTGGCACCATTCACTACCACTCTCTGGGCTCGGCCCTCCAGCCAGTTCCTAACCCATCTCAGTGTGCTCCCATCCAAGCCATGGGCTGACAGCTTGGCCAGGAGTTTGCTATGGGGAACGGTGTCAAAGGCCTTGCTGAGGTCCAGGTAGACTACATCCACAGGCCTCCCCACATCCACCAGGCGGGTCACCTGATCATAGAAGGAGATCAGGTTGGTCAGGCAGGACCTGCCCTTCCTAAACCCATGCTGGCTGGGCCTGATCCCTTGGCCATCCTCTAAGTGTTGTGTGATTGCACTCAGGATGACCTGCTCCATAATCTTTCCTGGCACTGAGGTCAGGCTGACAGGCCTGTAATTCCCTGGCTCATCCAACCGGCCCTTCTTGTGGATGGGTACCACGTTGGCCAGCTTCCAGTCATGTGGGATCTCTCCAGTGAGCCAGGACTGATGAAAAATAATGGAGAGTGGCTTGGCCAGCTCATCTGCCAGCTCTCTCAGCACCCTAGGATGGATCCCATCTGGTCCCATGGACTTGTGGGGGTCCAAGCTGCTGAGGAGAGCTCCTATCACTTGCTCATGGAACACAGGGAAACCATGCAGCTCCTTGGCTCCCTCTGCCAGTTCTGCAGGCCAGCTGTCTGGTAGACGTTCTTTCCAGCTAGTAAAAACTGAGGTAAAGAAGGTGTTAAGTACCTCTGCCTTTTCCTCATCCTGTGTTACAACATTTCCTTCCATGTCAACCAAGGAGTGGAGGTTGTCCCTGCCCTTCCTCTTGCTATTAATATATTTATAGAAGGACTTTTTGTTGTCCTTCACATCAGAGGCCAGTTTAAGTTCCAAATATGCTTTTGCCTCCCTAATTTTCCTCCTACATGCCCTAGCAACCTCTTTAAACATTCCATGGGTTGCCTTACCTTTCTTCCACAGATTATACACCCTCTTTTTTTCCCTTAGTTCAATTAAAAGTTCATTACACAGCCAGGCTGGCCGTCTGCCCCGGCGGCTCCTCTTCCGGCACATTGGCACAGCCTGCTCCTGAGCCTTCATCAGCTCTTTCTTGAAGCAGGTCCAGCCCTCCTGGACCCCTTTATTTTTAAGGGCTTTCTCCCAAGGAACCCTCTGAATTATTTCCTTGAGCAACCTGAAGTCCGCCCTCCGGAAGTCCAGAGTGGAGGTCTTCTTGCTGCCCCTCTTAGCTTGACTGAATACTGAAAATTCTATTATTTCATGGTCACTGGCCCCTAAACAGCCTCCGACCACCACATCACCCACCAGCCCTTCCCTGTTGGTGAAGAGGAGGTCAAGCATAGCCTTGCCCCTGGTAGGCTCACGCAGTACCTGGGATAAGAAGCTGTCCTCCATGCAGTCTAAGAACCTCCTAGACTGCCTCCTCTCTGCTGTGTTGAGATCCCAGCAGATGTCAGGCAGGTTGAAGTCGCCCATAAGGACAAGGTCAGGAGATCTTGAGACAGCCTTAAGCTGTCTATAGAATGCTTCGTCGACATCATCCTCCTGGTTGGGTGGTCTATAACAGACTCCAACCAGGATGTCTGCCCTACCGGTCTTCCCTCTAATTCTTGCCCACAAGCATTCAACCTGATTGTCCCTAATCTCTAGCTCAAATGTTGCCATGTAGGCAATAAAGTCTTAATTACACTGTGGAAAGGTGCTTTGTTTTAATAAATTAAAATGTGAACTACAGCATATATCCAGGTGATCAGTAGAGGCTCATGGGATTAGTACTGATTTTTCCCAATTCACTGAGCAGGTCATGCTTTCCCAACCACAGCAACAGCCACAGGAGAAAAACAAAAGGAATAGATCCTGTTATACCTGAAGCCTCTCCATCCATCTCCAAAGTATAACTCTCTTTATCCAGCTGTTTTGCTGGAGGGATCCTGGGGGAGACTGATTCCACCAGTGTCACGGTTCCTACTCTTTCCCTAATACCACCTGGAGACACATACCCATTAATAACAAAATCAGGTGTCAGGACAAGGTAATACAGAGTTACTAATGAGGGATGAGGCAGATCAGATCATCCCCTTGCTTATGCAAATTCAACAGCCATGCTGGCAATCCAAGACAGTCTCTTAAGTCTTGCACCATGCCACAAAGCCAACAAAACAATACGTCACAGAGCTCTGATTTTCATAATAGTGGTAAGGAAAGGGAAAAGCTAATTTAGCCACACTTACTCTTTGAGAGATGCAAGTTACAGAGAAGAATGTGGCTTGCTCCTTGCCATAGAGTTAATTTCATGAATGAAACTGAACTTGGGGCATAGGGGAGCACAATACAAACCCAAGAGGAACACTGCAAGCCAATATCATAAGATAGGGTTGCCTGACTTGCATTCCAGCATTCTGCAGAGCCAGGGCATCTGTCCCACTGGGCCAGTGCTGGCTCTGCCACAGCCAAGCAGGCAGAAAGCCCTGCCAGGTTTTCAGAAAGGAAGTTCAGTATCACAGCAGCTATCAGGAACTGTGTGAGAAGGATGGCACGCAGAGATCTCACCCTGCCAGGGGGAACAACACTTTCTGATGGCAGATGTGACCACCTGCCCTTCCCTGAGGTCACTCCTGTCCCTCCATCTCCCACCACCTCTGGGACACCCAGTCAGAAGAGGTTTTCATCCAACCAAAGAGCACATCTTGATTTACCAGTAAAAAGGGGGGAAAATGGACATTCATAACATGCAACTGCTAACCAATTCTCAGAGATACAGACTGATGACATTTTAAACCCCAGTGCAAACACTACATAATTCATGATACTCACTATATCAAAGCACACTTGGAAATGGATGTGTTGCTTTTCTCTCAGGAACTTGAATTTCTATATTATTAAAAGAGTTTGGGAGGTGGGAGGGGGAACCTGATAGATTTAAGGTTTATACTTTTCTCCTAGTACATTGCCAGGAAGATAAAATATTTAGTGGCTTCGTATTCCCTAACCATATTTTTGACAATATGCTTCATGCTCTATTTGCCACAGAAGTTGTGACACTGCAGTCAGTCTTCAAAGAATAAGGTATACATTTTTCATGGCAAAAGATCAGAAAAATCTCATTTTTTATTACCCTGCCATTGGTTAAGTCAAGCTCTGATAATTAGGGTATTGGATATTTATGAGGAGCTATTCTGCCTTTATTACTGCTTTAGGTGCCTGTTGACAGATGCAGCAAGACAATTTACAATGATGTGTGAATTTGCCAGTATATCAGTAATAATATCCAAGTCTAAGTCTATTAGAAAAAGGTTCCACATCTCACTCTTGGAATATATCTTTTCAATTCATTCTGGGTTTGTAGCATTGTCTCTGGCATGCTGTCATTGAAGGTTTCTATCATTTGTTTGTGGTCTGATCAAATGGTAGCTCAAATTAAAGTCCAGAGGGTAACTGGATAAAAGCATGTTGAAAGGCAGAATGAAGCACTATAATCTCCTAGTCTGACCCACTCAATAAACACTGGCCATAGGACTCTCCCTCTGAATCGATCCCTGCTGCCATTGCAGCATGGAGAAAGGAGGGGAGAGCACAGAGACTCAGTGACACAGAGAAAGTTACCAGAAGCCAGGTGATGGGAGAAAGCAGAGCTCAGTACCAATATCTTTTCCCTGTGTACCCCCTCAGTGGTTTGTTGGTTTGTTTCTTATTTGCAAAATTTTACTTAAACTAGGACTGAAGTCTGCTTACAAATATTTACTTGTATTCTGGAGATGCAACTTTGCCCTGCATCTCACACCCCACTGTCTCAAGCTGTCCCCCATCTCCTTGTAACTGCTAACAATTATATTTTCTCTTTTATCCTGAAGAAATTTTCATAGCATCCCAAAGAAATTGATGCTATGTGATAAAAGAGCACTGATCCATTCCCAGTTAATCTATGTCTATTCTACAAGTAAATGGTTCAATACTTCCTCTAATGATCTGTACATTTCAGATTTACTTATGCCTGAAAAGCTCCAGCAGAAGTTTATGTGGGTAGAACCATAAAATCAAGCATGGAGCAACATATAATTGCAGTGGACTATATGTGTGAGACCAGCAATTTAAGCAGAGCCAAGTAAAACCTTGATGCCTTCAATTGCTGACACAAGAAATGGCTTTCCTGTCTCGAGCATTTCCAGAGAGGAATGAGACAGAAGGAAAGCTGTACCATTACACTCTTGGCATTTGCTCACATCAACATCATACACCTTTCCTGCTCATTGCCAAGAAGAGTTCAGTGACTTCTAGAAGTGTTACACCCTCAGAGGCAGGTGATAAATCTGACCCTCACAGCTGAAGTGACTCAAGGCCCCACATCACACAAAAGGAGCCCAGGGAACAAAAAGCAAAAAGCAGCTTATCCTTCCAGCTGAGCCCTCAATGAGTCTCTGGGGGGTTTCTTAGTGCTAAGGAGGAAAGGGAGCCATGAAAGGAAGGTGAAGAGCAGCAGTACTGCCTTTTAAAGTGGGAAGTCCAGGGTAATTATTCTAGCAACATCCCCTCCCCAGTTCTCCCTTTCACCATCTCACCATTAATGCACAAGGTCCTCACATGTTCTTTGCACAGCATTGCAAATTAGGGCTAACCACTCTAAATAACCATGTTTTATTAATAGGGTATTTACAGCACTCAATGGTGCTTTGGCATTTTGCTGCAATGGCCAACACATTTTTTCCCAGGAAGACTTTTAAATTAAGCCACTCTTTCTTTTGTTTTGTGCTGGCTTCCACCTGAAACATGCTTCTGGGTCAGAGATATTTACAACATGGATGGCTACAAAAGAGCTTAAAAGGAATAGGCAGGCGAAGAATAACACTGCTTATAGCTTGACCTTTAATAGGGCTTTAATATATTCTCCCAAGTTTGATGGTGACTATGCTCCTTTGGCCTCACTGACATGGTGCTCTGTCAATTGAGGCAGCTGTGGAGGGGAACATATACATGGGGAAAGCAAAGAGTAGTGTTCAGCCCTGCCATATAAGTTACATTTGAATAAGCTTTCCTCAGCTCTCAAGCTCTGTCAGGTCCATAAAGATCCTCCAAGCAAGGGAAAGGTCAGCCAAAGAAGGTAGGAAAAGAAGAGTTACCAGGAAAAAGTCCCAGTTTAAATAACTTGATTTATTCATAATAGTCAGCCCTACCATGGCTCCTCTGTAATAGGTTTATTTTGCATTAATTTGCACAATCACGTAAGTTATCATAGTAAGAAAACAGATTTTGCTCTTGTGCACTCTCTCCTTCAACTGACAGGAATAAGAAGAGCAGGGCAGAAGCTGTGGCTAATGCTAAATGGTGTAGTTATACCCAGGCAAGGGCTTAACCAAGGAAACATCACAAAATTAATGACAACAATATATTTCATGTGGGAGTTGTCAGAACTCAATAATATTGCAGTAAATGGATTTCAGACATCAATAAGAAACAAATAAAAGGAACACAAAATAAAGCATCACCACCAGGACTCAGCTTACTTCCTCAAGGCTGAAGCATCCATTAGTTATAGGGCATCTGAAGATGCCCAATAACTTTGCAGTGAGTTACTATCTTCTGAGATCCAAAATACTACACATTAGGTGCCCAAATTGAAGGAAGTCTAGAATAAGATTAAAGCTATCAAGCTTCAAAGACACACAGAAGTCTATCCACAAATCTGAAGGAAGAGCAGAAGAAATGAAAAGGAATAGAACAGAAGTTCTTTTTGACAAGTTTCTCATTTGCAGAAGTACCTGTGGAAGATGATAGACTTCTGCTTGGCAAACAAGATGTTTGGGTTTGTTTTTTTACTAGTGTGAAAAAAGCCAGTGTAAGACATGTTTTTATTTAAAGGAATTTATTAAGGTGAGCTTTTCTTTTATGTCTTATTATACCAAAAAGCCACATCCGAGAGAAGGACAACACTGCTCAGATCTTAGTGCTCAGATCAGCGCATCGATTTGCTGCATGTTAAAGAGAAGTTCAAGTAAACAACATAAAGACAAGTTTGAAGCTCTGTGGACATGGACAGCAAGGAGTAGGATTGTCAGGACAGACATCAGCTAGGGGAAAGTAGTCCATGGGGACCACATCACTGTATATGCAGCATACCTGAGACCTGGGGAATCACAGGAGTGTTATGGTCCACTGAGCTAAAAGAAGGCTCTGCCCACAGTGCTTGTCTTGCTGCTTTTGTGCAGGTGCAGATATCCACAGCATTAACTGTGGATCTAGTGCTTAGCTAGAGATTAGCATAATTTCTCAGTATTTCAAGATTCCTGTCTTATGGCTCTCAGACCCAAATTCCAGAGAGAAACTCACCCTGCAGCCGTGAGCTGTGCCAGGAGCTGTGGTGGCTGTGATCACATTCCTCAGTATTCAGGCACAATGCTATAATGTCTTCTTACTCAGTGGTTGCACAATCTTTTATTGTAAAATCTTAACTTATACTTAGACCTCATAGTCTGTTTTGTGAATAGTCTGAGCCCACCTGATAGGAGCATTAAGCATACTGTAAGCCCCAAATAGCTTGTGCTTAGATAAAGTATGTGCCAGTGGTTGCCTCCTGCAGGCCTCCAGCCTCTGCAGAGAGCTTTAGTTGTGACGGTGATACACTAAGGCCTTCCATTACCAGAGCCAGCGGTGTCTCCAAGGCAAGCTGAATGCCCAATTGTTCCGTCAAAAGGCAATTCAAAATCTACCCTGCGAGGCATGGGGCAAAAATGCTTAATTCTGCAAAGACACTCAGACATTAGAGCTCAGGCCTGAGAGGTGCCAATATTGAGGCTGATACTGAGAGCAGCCGTAATCTTCTACACCACAGCAGTCATCTGACAGCAGCTGAAAGCATGTGAGGGAGGTGCAGACAGTTTGAGTCCCAGTACAGGCTTTGCTTGGGATAATGTCAGCATTTGTGTTTAACCCCTCTCTGACCTCTGTGTAAAATGAAGGTGCCGGGAAGCAAAGCAGAAATAGTAATGAAACAGTTCATTGCTCAGTTCACAGTAAGCAAGGACATCAGAAACTTTCATTACAGAAACCAGCAGCTACAGTAAGATCAGTCTATTTGATGTTTGAATTAGAGGTTAAGGGCGGAGGAAAAGGAGAATTTCACTGTTTATGATAAAACTCATCCCTCTCTCTGGATACTGCTAAGCCATCCCTGGCAGGGATGGACTTTTATCCCTGGCTCAGACTTCTGAAGAACAAATCTTTTTGCATTTTGAATGCACCAGATGGTATGCCTTTACAAAACTGTCCTCCAGGGAAGATACCTCTAAAATCCCTTCATTCCCTCTCCCCCCACAAATTACTCAGTCCAGGCACTGCGTAATGCAGGACAGAAGCATATGCCTTTCCTTTGGCAATTTCATTGTGTTATGCTATTAAGAAATATGCCCAATCTGCCTTCTTTTCAGCTCAGTATATTGTACTTTGTCTAGATTGATGTATACCTCAGACCAAATAGTTCTGCATGGCCTAGACTGGGGTAATTGGATTACATTTATGTGAAACCCAAAGTGCTAGACGTTCTCAGGGGTGATTTTCTTTTTCAGACTGCCATTAGAGTCCCAAGGAAACCAAGTACAAAAGCCTAAACTAATCTCACATTAAACAGGTTGTTTTTTTTTTTTCAATCAAGTTGCACAGGGAGGTTGACTTTTAATGGGAATTGCACAGCTGAGAGACTAACATACAGGGAATAAAACCTCCAACTCCTTACCCCAAGGAAGAACTTCAAAACAGGAAGAGGAGAAATCTGCATTAATGTCCCCACGTGCTCAAGCTCACCCTGCCGTGCCCATAGGTGCTAGTAGCTGATAATTCATGCAGTGGCAAAATCCAGGATAATTGGACTCTACTGTAGCAAATAAAACATGTTTACAAGAATTATTCTCCCTATGGTGCAGAAGTGTCCAAGGCACAGGGAGAAAGTACCACTTGAACAAGGTCACTCAGAGGGACCACAAAGGAGCTGAGATCAGAGCCTCAGAGCTCATATCCAAGGGGCAAACACTTTTATGGCTGATGAGTACTGGGAAGACACACTGACAAGTTATTGGCAAATTTGCTATTCTAACTTTTCTTTCACATTGGAAGAGGGAAAAAAAGTCCCCCATCTTGAACATAATAAAGGAAGGTACTTGTAATACATTTTGGATGTCTGAGATACTGGTGAAATGTTTCAAATGGCTACGGTGGAAGGTCCAAGGATGCATTTAGATGTGCCTGCTAGGAAACAGGGCACAATCAAAACTGCCAGGTGAGAGAGTGTACCTATCACTCCTTATTCCCAAAGGACAAGTACTCACTCCACAGTGTCTGGATCTGTGCCCTGTGGCAGGCTCAGGACCAAGGTGATTTCTTTGAACTGTATGATTACCATACCATAAATCAGTTTGGACTGTGACAGGATTTTATTATATTTCTGTAGGGAAAGGATATTCTTGCCTGGAAATACAATTCAGAAAACCCCTTTCAAGAATACTCTGAAAGAGAGGGCAGAGCATTCTTTCACACATGTGAGGGGTATTAACTATTTTCCATTATCTTACTAATTGTCTCATAACATCCCAGCAGCATTTTTTTTTTCTTAGTGCAATGCAACTGAATTACATCTGAATGGGGAATAATTAAACTAGTTTGCTCTTTTTATTTTGCCTCCCTTGTAAACACAGACCTAATTTGGGTTCATCTTGATTGCCATTGCCATGTACTTGGGGCTGAATGACAAGGAACAGAGTAGTAGTTTAACCTGCAGGGCAACTTGGCAAAAGAAACATGAAAAATCCCTGCAAAATGGAGTCAGATAGGCTCCTCTGACTACATTTATACTTTTTTTTCCCTGTCAGAACACAAGCCCTTTGGCCAGGAAACTATGCACTGCATCTCCAAAATTAGCTAGTATGCAGATTTTTGAGTGTGCTCACAACACAAACCAGAAGCTATGATGGTGCCTGCAAAGACAGGGAGTGACTGGGAGAGGAGAATAAGCCCAGAAACAGATGCCAAGATCTAACAGCTATCTCCAGTGCATCAGGCTTATAGGTGTGGACAGATCCAGCTCAGTACTGCCAAAGCTTAGGTACCCCACTGGCTGTTTGTATGTGCAACATGCAGTGCCCATACATCAGCTTTGGTTTCATCCGGACAAATGTGCACCAGTTTGAAAACAAGCCCTTGCAGATCACTGTGGAGAAAGGTCACACTGTTTGGCTCTTGACTCTAGGAGACCATCATGTGAGGGGAATAGCCATTGTCCTTTGTCTCACACCTCATACAGAGACACGTTTTGGGTGGCTCCCCAACCATCCGAGGAACAAGTCATGATGCACTGTCTGAGCCAACCCATTCACACACACCAAGTATGCCTGCTGTCACTGGGCCTTGTCACCAACCCAGAGTACCAGTGACAAAGCACACTCAGCACTCCCAGGACTCTCCCAGACTTCACTAGGGAGGGGCATCTTTTAACTCAGACTTCTTTTTCCCTCTTGGCATCACATAGTTTGGTTTTCAGTCAGTGGCTGATATAATTTTTATGTTTGGAAAGGAAATTAGAGCACAAGGACAACAG
Organism: Dryobates pubescens; assembly: GCF_014839835.1. Lineage (NCBI taxonomy): Eukaryota > Metazoa > Chordata > Aves > Piciformes > Picidae > Dryobates > Dryobates pubescens. The sequence continues at coordinate 48,132,306 of NC_071613.1, read as the reverse complement.
CATTAATTTCTGGTGTTGCAGCAGGTGTATGCCTTTGGGCTTGTTCATGCGAGAAGTGACATTAATGTGTATCAGTAGGAGGTGCCAGTGCAGATGTGATACAACCTGGAGAGCCCCAAAACCAGGATGTGCCCTCAGTTCTTCCTTCTCCACTGCCTCAGATGGGTTTGCTATTTATGAGGTTATAGGAACAGGGAACACCTCAAGTGCTGATTTTGCAGATAAGACCAAACTATCACAACAATGCCTTTTGGCTTTATCTTCTTAATACAGTAGGGGTTTCCTATTCTCTTATTCCTTAGTGCTGAGATAAAGAGACCAGGAACATTTATTTCAAGCTTTTTGAGGAGAAGGAAAATAAACAAAGACCACCTCCCCCCAAACAAACAAACAAACAAAACACCACCACCAAAACCCCAACAAAACTGCTGTTCCAAATAGCTCCAGTTTGGTGAGGAAAAAACCCTGAGCTTCAGTTCTGAAACAAATGGGTGACCTTTTTCCCCCATTACCCCTCTCCCTCCCTGTAACTGCATGGTCATCTCACCCTTGGGCCCATTTCAGCTAATAAACACAGGTGGGAGGACAGGATGAGAACTAAAACACTGAAGAAATGGAGGGTTACTGCTTTCATTCAGACATTTTCTCACAAAAGCACACAGAAGATTCTTCTTTTTTAGTTTTAAGACAGCTTTAGAGCTCAAACAAACCCTAGCTTCAAAGTATGAATCAAAGAAGGTTGATTTTTCATCAACCTGTCAAAATTAATTCCAGAATAAGCTGCTAACATGGGCTAGACAAGTCACGTATGAAAGGGAATAAGGAAAAATCTAGCACTGGAAGTTGCAGAAGGAAGCTTGTTGGACCGTGCACACCTTATTAAGAGAGGATGTAAAAAGTAACTAGCCCAGTAAATTACTTTTGGTTTAAATGTTGTGTTTCTAAATTTGCTTCAAACTGAAAAAAATCCTGGTAATTTAAAACATTCCTCTTAAAACCAAGCAACCAAAAATCCTCAGACTTACACACTACAGATATTTAAGTTGGCAGTTATCGTTAAGAATACTTTCTAAAAGAAATATGGCAACGTGACAGTGCATGTATCATTGACAAATTTACCTATAGATCTCTATTATGACAAGCATAAAATCTATCTAGACTACAATACAGCCCTTCATAATAGGTTCTGATATTTGGGTATGTAGAAGCTGTCATGAATACAAATGGAGGGAAACCCTCTTTCCAGCTCTTCTGCAACACAAACCTTTTTGTGCATCATTGAAATAATTTCTGCTGCTTTCTAAAAGATGGGGGGCAAAAAAGAATCCAGGAGGGTTCTTCTTCCAGCTACAGGATCTTAAGTTCTTGTCCAATATTTCTACAGTAAAACCAGAGGACCTGAAGGCATAGTCCCTGAGTGTAAGGGTTACAAATTTAGCAGTTATTGCTAGTAAACATATTTACTTCAGAGGTGTAAAGAATGAGACCTTTTAAATAAAATCATGGTGATGGTGCCATTGAGACAGAACAACTTAAGGTAGGGGCTGAGGGAAAGAAATGAAATCCTATTTACTTTTGGTTTGGGGGGAAGAAGGGGAGAATGAGAGAGAAAATTTGCTACTACTGAGCATTTAAAAAATTGCTCTTTGCTCCAAAATAGCGAAGGAGGTTTTGTTTTAGAACCCTAGTTGCAAGCAGGTTAAACAACAAACAAACCTGGCCACACTGTAAGCAAACTGTATGGATATTCTTTAGTGTATGGTGCTAGGGCATGGAAAGGGGTGTTTTATAAAGAAAAGTCTTTACTGATCCTCCAAAAGAAACAAAGAGACAGCTGGACAGTAGGATAAAATTTTGAAGTTGTAAAAGCTTTAGCTGAAGTCAGAATCCTGACTTATGAAAGGAATAAAATCTTTAGTATGCTGTGGATGGGCAATTTCCCATATAGAAAATCTTCTTCTGTCCAGTGCTTTCTGTTATTAGTAGTTCCTGTGTTTCAGATTATCTTCATCTGTAACTTAACAATAATATGGCTTTATGAAGCTGCCAACTCTTTCTCCAACCACGGAATTAGAAAGTCTTCTTAGGCTAGGCTCCAAAATAAGAGAGCAGACAGTATTAGCTCTTCTTCAGTCAGACTATGCTTGTATCTCTGGTTATCAGATTTGGCACTCGTTTTCAGGCAACTGCCAGGCCCTCTTGAGGAAGAGCACAAGAGTCATAAAAAAACTATTATGGGGTATAATGTAAGAGGGAACCATAGATTTTAAGAGCATGGGACATTCCTGGCTTTAGGATTTTATCAGCTACAGAAAGGATGTTTTCTTTGAGGCATAAAGTGGTGGCTACTTTGCAATCACTTTTTGTTTTATGGGCATTTAAGGGGAAATCACCCTCTGCCAAGTCACAGCCTATATAATCATATTTTCCACATATAAAATACCTAATTAAAGTCAGGGAAGATACTCAAGGAGAGAGGACTCCAAAGCAATTTATTGTATATCTGCAGGTACATACTCACAGACTGCTGTTCAATCAGCTGAAGAGAAAGGGATTGCAGGGAGGACGAAAAGGAAGATCAGTCTCCAAAAACTGGTTAATTACTCATGTTAGGTCTCAGATCAAGTGGCAGTAGTAAATTGCACACATTCATCACATTTAGAGATCCCACATGTTTGTTCATTGTTAGAACTGGCATATTGGTGGAAGATATAGAGGAAGAAGGGGAAAAGGAGGATAGGTTTCAGCTTCCTTTCCTCATGTCTTGATATCATGGGTTAAAAAATTCTGCAATATTAGCATCACATCTTTTGAAAAGTCCAAAATATTTTAGTTGTACATTAAAGTGACACCCACATCACTCATACAAATGTCTATTCCTGTAGAGTGATGTGTGCCTGCATTAAACTGTACAGTTTCATTGCTCAGTTAATTTTTCTACACTCCATATAGTTCTTTTGCACACGAAGCTGCATATTAGAAATGCTAAGCCTGCACCCTACGTGTCCCAGGAAGCCTGCCATCACAAATGCATGAAGCAGACATTTAATACACCAATGTGTCTGAATGCACAGGACTGTGAACAAACAAGCCTGCAGGATGTCCCTGTGTTACTCCAAGACAGAATCAGACAGAACAGACTCACTCAGGAGAGCTGTAGTCAGTCCATTTGGAAATACAACTGCTCATCAATGACAAAACAGAGACACTGTAAAGCAAATAGACTATTGCACAAGCTCAAGATTGGGGGAGGGGGAAACCACAACAAACAAAACAAAAATCCCCCCAGCATCCCAACACCTCCAAGCTCAAATGAGAAAGAGAGGAAGTATTTAAAGCAAGAGAAGTCCCTTATCTAAAACAGATAAAAATGAAGACTATTCAAATGCAGATCAGGGAGAGATGAGGTTTTCTAATGCTGCCAAGGGAGAAATACAAACAGCCTGCATTTCAGAGCCTCAATGCAAGTTACATTAAGGAGTTTTCTTCAGAGAAACAGAGCCTATGTCTAGCCTAATCTGCAAACACGCAGAAGTTGTTTTTCCTTCGAGCAGCTACAAGCTGGTGCAAATAATCCTCTTCATCTTCCAACACCAGCATCAGAGGTGGCTGACAATGAAAGTCTACTAGCAGCATTTCTTGCTAGTCAGTTCAATCTCTCCTTGACAGCTGACTGCAGTTCACTTTAATCTGCTAACCTATGATGAATATCTTAAAAATGCAACACGTTGGAGCTCCTGGTAATGATGAGCTCTTCAAAGAGAAAGAATTGTTTTTATAATGAAGATTCTTGCATGTGCATTTTCAGCCAATGCAAAACTGAATTACCTAAAACATGCTACATAGTTGTCATGTAGCCTGTAGTGCTCACAAGTAGCTGGGCCACTTCAATAAATAAATATTTCTTACTTACAAACATTTCTTACTTAGTTTCAAAACATTTGGTGTGTGCACTTAATATGCAACAGCTGTGTTAATAAAAGCTAGAGAAGATCAACTGTATGTGTCACATTTCCATTTTACCATTCTTACTGGCTCTAACTATGTAGAGTGTGTATGTTTTGACATAGAGGTTCTTTCTCCTTGTCTGAACAGTGCATATAAAGTGGTCCCCCGGTCTCAAACTGGGCTCCAAAATACTGCCATGTAATAGATAAATGACAAGGCATGTCACTGAAGTACCTACATTTGTATAAATCAGCACTGCTTCTGCTAACTCAGGCTAGGCTACCAGACATCATTGTTTTCAGAAGTTGGTGATGCTAAATGATCAGCATCCAGCTGCTTTGAATTTTTTTTAACTTGTTATTATAGCCATAATAGGTTGCTTGCAGAAACATTTTATTCATGAATTGTCTGCACATCTGCAGAATGTGCAAGATTTATTTTAACTTGTCTTTTTACAACTGGTCTGAGGATGAAATGCAACTTTGCCATAAAGTTCACCAGCTGCAGAACTTTTTCCTGTCCCATAATACTCCTTAGACGAGGTTCAAGTGCTTTGGCAGGGAAACTTCCAAAGCAGATCCTTTTTTATCTTCCCCCAGCTTTGAAATGGTGTATGTTCCTCTACGGGTACATAGACAGAGCTTACAAATACTAACGAGAGCTACTCATGCATTCCTGTGGGAAGGCAGACCTAATACTGAAACTTTCTGCTCTGTTATGGTGCTCATCTCAGTTTCGTTTACTTTGCCTAGAGGTGCCTATGATTTAGTCATTAATCTTGAAAAAAAAATTCCATACTGAAGTGATAGTTAATGTAAAGCAGTGTTACTACATTTAAAACAATAATACTGTGTTTAAGAATCTCAGTGTTTCTTTCCCTTCACACACAATTTCACATGCCTTTACAGGCTATTACCTACCATAGGTATGAATGTGCTCCCAACCCAAAGACGACTCTGACCATATCTCAGTGCAAACACAGAGAACAAGTTTTAACTAGGCTAAAGGGACTTCTGTTTAACAGCCAGCTTTTAAAGTTAACAAAAGGACAACCAGGAACAAGCCCGCAAAATCTCCACAACTGCATGGCTCCTGGTCACCTCTCACTCCAGCCAGTATCTGCTCACTTCTCTCTTTCTTTCTTTCTCAGTCCAGAGGATGAATGGTTGGAAGGAAGGGAAGATGCAATTTTAGCAAAGATGGACCTTGGCAGAGCTAACTTAACCTGCTTGGCATAACTAACAATACAGCAGAAGCTATGGCATTCTCTACCAGCAAGCAGAGAATAAATTCTCATTAGACTAGCATAACAGGCAAGGCCCACACAGACAAGTCATTTTATGATGACCTCCTGGAAAGTAACTCAGCAAAAGTACCTTGATCCACCTGGTGTCACAACGAAACAAAGTCACTTCACCCATTAAAAATTTTATATGAAAAACTGTTTTGTTTTCCTGAAGCTATCAATTCCTAATTTAATTATGCTGAATATTGAATTCTACTTGTGTAACCCCAATTTGTCAATACATTATTTTGCTCCAAAGAATTTCAGGTCCCTTCCTGTAAGACAATGCATCACAGTTTATTGAATTTCTATAGCATTGCCCAATTTTTCTTCTTTGCTTGTATACCAGAGTTACTCATTGTAAAATACTGATTTTAAAACTCCAATGATGATAAAAACATGTCTCCAATGTGATTTCAAGGATACACTTAAAAAACAAAACAAAACAACAACAAAAAACCCCACCAAAACCTCAGTAATGAATAAGTTGCATGTCCACGGGATAGGAAGCAGAATAATTATTCAACTGCTTTAAATAAATTGTGGTACCTAATGTTAATGAGCTTTAGTAACCTCAAAAAAAGGAAGTGAATGTACATTCATTTGTATTCATTAACTCTGTAGGGTTTCTATTTTAGGCAAGCAGAGGGGTTTATCATGAGATTTTTGTTTCTGTTCCTCCTATAGAACATCAGTGCTTGGATCAAAAGCATGATGTTTCACTTTAAACAGATATTTTTTTCCCACCCTTCAGAATTTTCTCCTCGAAACCACATTCAGCAAAAATGATCAGAAACATCAATATATTAAAATAGAAAAAGAAGGAAAAAGATAAAGCAGACTTGGACCTCAGGGACCCTGACTTTCTCAGTGTTTCTCCAAGGAATAAAGAATTTTAAAATGGTGCTGTAAGGATGGCAAGTATTCCTGACCTGCAATGACTTGAAAGCAGAGTTCAGTAGAGTTCAGTCAACAACACTTTTGTCATCAAAACTCTAAAACGCTTCTAGCTCATACAGAATTCAGTGCCTTGATCTGCAGCGCACCCCGACAAACAAGGCACTTGCCTCACTCTCTAGGCTCTTCAGGCTTTTTCTGAACAAGACTTTTTCCAAAGCACAGCTGCTCAGGATGGCGTCTGGGCCCCCTTGAGCCGAGTCTGCTTGAAGACTAAATCAAACCAACCATCAAATCAAAAAACTACCCCAAAACTGAAAAGAAATCCCCAAAAGTTCCAGATACACCAAGAGGAAGCAATTGTTTCACGCTTTTTGCCTGCTTTACTTGTAAAATGCAACATGTCGCAAGAAGGCTCTGGGCTGCTATTAATTCGGAAGAGTGAGGAAGCTGTTCAGCATAGGGAACGTGTCTCAAGGTATCACAAATGATTTGATGAGAATGGCTACTCCTAATTACTCAGTACTCCTATGCATGTATGTACACACACACACACCTGTGGGTGTATAAATAAAGACTGTTTCAGCATTCCCTGTGCTCAGAAACACACTCCTTTTTTTCCTTTCATTTTTTGGTGTCACACAAACCCCTAGAAAAGCAGAAAGAGAGTAGCTCTCAAGTCTACTGTTTCCTTTCTTTGAGCTGATATCAGCTACTGGGTCTTACATGCCTCAGCAGTGCAGGCATCTCAGAGGTCTGAGGGAGCAGGGCAAAGTTTAACTAAATGAAAGAGTAAAGGCTGACTGATCAAAAGCTCTTGGGAGCCACAGTGCTGAACTTTTAAACTAATTTGTGAAAGGCAGATGACGTCTGATGCAGGAACTGAAACAGAAGAGCAAGCTCGGTGCTTGCTATGCAGTGCATATGCCCACACCAGGAATTTCAGAGGTCAAATACCACAATGTGTATACACTCAAGGTAGGGTTTACTAATTAGTGCCAATTGTAGACTAAAATCTTCCTTTTTTACAAGAGGGAAAATGGCTACTCTTGGCCTGTTCAGGGAGCTGACCTCCTTTCTTCTACAGAGCAGGAAAGGTAGAGAGCGGACCATAAATTCACTTTCAGTGGAAAGAAAGAAGCCTTCCCCAATGGCTACTTTGTGCTCCAAGACAAAGAAAACCAAAAAACTATGCATCCCAAATTACCAAGAATTCCTCTTCCCCCCCACTTTGTTTTTCCCCTGCTGTTTTTAAAGAAGCTTTTCATTAGAATGTAGCAGAGCATCCTGCTCTCAATGAAAGCACTGGGAAATGTTTCAGAGAAGCACGGTGGCCAAGGGGTCAGGCTATCCGTTTCAACTAATATAAGACAACTGAAGTGAAAAGTGATATATTTGAGAAAGAGGAAGCAAAATGCAGAGCTTTATTACCAAGAAAATGAACCATAAAATAGCATACAAAGCTTCGTGAACAATTCAGTAGTAAAGAGAGGAGGGAAAATTCACCTTAGCACTGCTGTGGACTGGAGTCCTGGCCATGGTCTAAGACTGCATATTGTCTACCCCTAAGTCTACCTGGAGCAATATCAGATATCTTTAATTCTCCACTGATGTCTCTTAAATTGCATTAATGTGGTACAGCTCTCTCACGCCTCGTGGGGTTCCCCACAAAGAGCAAAGCACAGGTGCCAGCTCAAAGAAAGGAACACTTCTGTCTCATTCCATTTCCACAGATATGTCAGTGCTTTGTGAAAGGCCTGTGAGAGCCTACTGTGGCTCCTTGACACTGTCCATGCACTGTAGGAGCCTTCCTCCTGACATGTTAACAAATTTGGGAGTAACTCTTCACCTTGATTGCTAAAGACTAAAACCAAAATAACCATAATCAATTATGGCATTCAAGGCCCAGGAGGAAATTTAAAAACAAGCTTTCAAGGTCAGGGTTTTAGTGGAAATAGATCCTTGTTGACAATAGGCAGAGTTTCCCTGAGCTGACAGCTGCTTTTGCAAGACAGCTACACTGTGTACATTTCCAATGCGTTGGAAAAGCAAGCAGGAACACATTTAGCTGATTCGCAGCACACAGAAGGGTTAACCTTACATTTCATGGCAGATGTTAACCCAAATAAGGTCTATGCTATTCAGTCTGAAGGGAACAGAAATCAATTCTGGTTCCCGAGGGTAGGATTTCACCACTTGATTAGAGAAAGAAATGAATCTTTAAAGTATACTTACAGGAAAGGTATTTACCATTTGTGTGAGAGATGGGAATGGCTGCATCCCCAGTTAATGAAATCAAGTCTTCCCTACCTGTTTGAGAATTTTGTCTATTTGCATTATGCAAATATCAAATATAACTTCCTCGTATACAACTTAAAAATGAAAATGCTATTCATACCTCCAGGGAGGCCACAACAACCTTCCCACTCCCCAAACTTAACATTGTTTCATTGAAAGCCAACAAGAGGTTATGATTTGGTTCTAAAGCATTTCATTTGAGCTGTGACAGTCAATTTAGAGGACATTCCTGCCTGTCAGCAAATAAACATTAAGTCATTTTATATTTCACCTCTATTTGATAAGGTTAAAGCAATTCTCTCTTGGAGATAGGGACTCAGAGGCAGGCTTTTGAATGGTAGTCATTGAGCACAGGATGACTGATGGCCATGCAGGTTGTGAAGTGGGTTATCAGAGTGGATCTGTGGCAGAAAGAGGAGGAGCAGCACAGGAAATACCTTGATCTTGATTCAGAGACCAAAACATATAGGATATGGATTCTTTACTTACAGCAGGGGACTCACATTTGCACCAAGCTGTACCAGATCAGCTTTCTGAAAGTCTCCTTTTGGCATGGATATTTGCCAAGAAAATGTTCATCCTGCATAATGATGCTGGACCTTCTTTGCAAGTGCAGCATCTTCCCAAAGGAGGATATGAAGTCACACATTGTCACACCAAAGAGCAATAAACAACTTCTTCCTTCCAACCCAGCAAAGGCTTGGGCTTTATGACCCGAGTCATGTCTCTGCTGCACTACATCATGGGCTCGCAGAAATGATCACATTCTCTACCCAAGAAACTGATCTTGTTTAGTGCAGCTCTCCACGTGGAAGGATGTCCCTGAACACGTCCTTCTCATGATGAGAAATTTTCTCATTTCTGTCTGTATGCATTCATGTCCCCTCTAGACCTATTAGTTCTCATGCCAATGCCATCATTTAGATCAATGCAGAGAACATAGCAATATTTTGTAATAGCAGAGTGTTTGCACTGCAGGACATTGTTTCCTAAATTGTCAATATGCTCTTTAGAATAGAAAAGAATGCATTAAAATGTTGGCTTGGACCAGAAGACAAATAGAAAGGGAACATTTGAATTCCAAGTCACTATCAAAAAGCTTTTTAGAATTCAGCAGATGTGTATATGAGCAGGAATAGGAAAAGGGAAGGGAATCAAGACCATGGAAAGTTTCACTCTCCAGACATAAACTTTTAACCATGAACTCTCAAGGCTGCTTCCAAGTACACTAGGTGAGGAAAAACTTTTAAGAAAGGTCACAAGAGAAGCACTGAAAGAGAGAAGAGGTACATGTTCACAAACCTCCACAGGCACAGAGAGATCAGTTCTGCTCTGGCTTTGTTCAGAGACTTCTCCAGTTGCGGGGTGATGGCCTCTCATAGCTACCAGACCAGCAGTTTCAGGAGAACTCTCTCATTTTGCTCTTCTGTAGCCGTTTGGTTTGTGGTTGGGTTTTTTTAATAGACCAAATTAACAAATCCATATTCAGCATGGCCTTAAATCTCTGCAAATTTTATCAAGGGTACTGCAACTTTCTGACTCAAGTCTTTAAACTGAAGAGGAAGATTTGTGAATGCTGGAGGAAAGGTCCTTGGCCCTGCAAATGAAACAAAGGCAACTGCGATCTCGTTGACATAAAGCCTAACTTAAACAGGGTGGGCTCCCTGGGCAGTGTCTGAAGATGCAAAGCAAGACTGCTAAACTTAACCCATTGCACAAGGAGATCAGAGTCGTTGGGTAACAGCTATATGCAGAGTGGCTCTGGGTACAATCAGTTTTACAAGATGTTCAATCCAGGGTACAAACCAGACCTTCCTCATTCCTTGGTACTCACTACACCAGTGTACATACAAATAACTCAAAGCCAGCCATATGCTTCTGTTAAAGGTTTGTCTCTCCACTCTCCAGTCATCTCAGTAGCCCTTTTCTTCAACCTCTACATGGGGAGTTAGACATTGCATTTTTTTCAAAAGTTCAAGTTTAGGGAAAAACCTCTTTTAACCCAATATACTTCAGTAGCTGAATTGCTCCCCTAAGATCATTGTCCGAGATTTTCAAAGGTATGTGTACATCTGAAAACACCAGCAGATGCTTTTACACATCTTGGCAGGAGCTGATGTCGTCATTACTGCCACGAGAACTTAGGTATTTCAGCTTTCCAGACAAAAATATCACTTAAACACCCTCTTTGGAACACCTGTGACACAAACCATTCCATCCATTTCAGACCTGCATTTTCTTTCAACCGATCAGAAGGATCCATTAAATAAACTTGTCAGAAAGTCAGAAGGCTTTTAGCAATTTTACTGTCTGAAGGGCAAAAAGCAAACTTGACCAGAGTGCTGGCTTTTGACTTCTGTTTGTCCTTCACTGTACCACGTTAGTTCTTATCTAGCGGTTAAAAACCTGACATGTTAAAGTTGTGCCCACAATAAAGGTTCTTTGAAACTCTGTGCATGATATTGCTGAGGTACTGCAGTCTTCAGTTACCTTAGAAGTTGAATTCTGGTTGTTGGTTCAGTTATAGCAGTTTGAAGAACTGTCCTATAAATATTCTTCAGCATTACTAAGGGTCTCAGTTCTGAGGATGCTCATTCTTGTTGCTTTTAATGGACAAATGTAAGTTCAGTTTTCAGGGAGCTCAAAGATTGTGCTTATTGGAAAGACAGAATGTGAGGCACAGGAATTTAAAAAAATCAACAAACGCCAGAACTTATCAAACAAGACACATTTATGGCACACATACACAGAGATAAGGGCTGGAGTTCCTCTCCTATGAGGACAGACTGAAAGAGTTTGGGCTGTTCAGTTCGGAGAAGAGAAAGCTCCGAGGTGACCTCATTGTGGCCTTCCAGTATCTGAAGGGGGCTACAAGAAGGCTGGGGAGGGACTTCTCAGGATACCAGGTAGTGCTAGGACTAGGGGGAATGGAATGAAGCTGGAGGTGGGGAGATTCAGGCTGGATGTGAGGAGGAAGTTCTTCACCATGAGAGTGGTGAAGCCCTGGAATGAGTTGTCCAGGGAGGTGGTTGAGGCCCCATCCCTGGAGGTGTTTAAGACCAGGCTGGATGAGGCTCTGGCCAGCCTGACCTAGTGTGGGGTGTCCCTGCCCATGGCAGGGGGGTTGGAACTAGATAATCCTTGTGCTCCCTTCCAACCCTGACTGATACTATGATGCAAAACCCGTGCATGGTAAGGGGTACAATTCTTTCTTGAATAGTTTGTGTCTGAGGGAGCAGAGAGATGTAGGAAAAAGGGAACCAAATCTTGAGGGAAAGAATTTTAATTGTCTTTTTCTTTTCCAGTCAAACTTTTTGTTCTGCCATCTTAAAAAGCTCGTGCTCCTGTACCTGGCTAAAGGCAAACTGATTACTTGCCTATTTTGGCACATACAGAAAATCTCAGATTAAGAGCAGCCTATTGGAACAGACCTAGAACTCATCTATCCATTCATATCTATCTGTGATGATCCTACATAGACATCTGCAGCAGGAGAAATAAGCATAGAGAATTCATACCGACATTTTGGCACTCAACAATATCAGGACTTTCTAATACCGAGGTTATAGCTTGTTCTTGACAGCACTATCCTTCAAGGTTACATTTAACCTCTTTTGGAGACCTCTTTCACATTTGGGCCCCATGACAATAAGTTCCACGATTTGAACTTTGCACTTTGTGGGAAAAGTGGTAGAATAATTGTGGGGTTTGCAGTTTAACAGAAGGGGTATGCATATGCTGAACCCCAGGGATTTCTCTGGGAAGGAGCAATCAAGGCAGTCTCCTGATATTTCTTCAAATCAAAATCACCTTCAGCAGCACTATGTGAGATATACCACTAAAGCAAAAGACTGAGCATAAGGTGAGCCCTCTTTAAGCTACACAAGACAATCATGGCATTCAACAAACACCAGCTGCTGATATTATATGGAGGAGCACATCAAGGTCTATGTGCAGCAATGCTACATGAACAGGGACAAAATATTTTGACTACTCTCTGAAAGGGGCTGTGCCTGAGTTCTTTTGCAGGGTACAGGTAGGGATTGGAACAGAACAGCTTCTGGAATATCTGTGCAGACACTACCTAATAAAACATGATAAAAGAAAGCCATTTACCATGAGTGAGGACAAGGATGGATAGCTAAGCAATGTTATCTTCTCTAATGCACCTCTGTGTGCCTGGGTTTCTTTATAGCCATGAATAAATTTTCATTTCCTGGTAATTATTTCATATGTGCACCTGTTTGCAGGTGGATGTCAAGTGTTTTTTGAGTGCTCACAGAACTCTCTCTACATGTTTCCATATCAAGCATATACTTGCTGTCAGAGAGATCCCCAACCCTAGCCCCATAAGCTGCACTTTCAACTTAAATGCCTTCTTTTAAAAAGTCATAAGAACACACACAGTAAGTGCTTTTGAGAGAGAATTAAATGCAACAACCTGAGACCTAAAAGCAGCCTAAGGGAAGATGAGGAAAAGTTAGCTCATAACAATACCAGACCTCTTTATCAATTTCACCTTTCCTTGTAAGTCACTAAGTATACAGTTAAGAGGTCCTTGGCAGACTCATTTAATCCATAAGATTTTGTCCTTGATATTACTCATGCATCCAGAACAGAGATCAGAATTATAACTGCTTTCCTCACTTTAGCATTGGGGTTTTCCCCACTTAAGTATAGGGTTAACATCTAGCAGTATAAACATGTTTACAGTGCCCTCAAAAAAGAATACAGCACCTTGTGCCAAAGCTGAAATCTTAACTGTTTATCTTCAGTGGAAAACATAATTTCAAAACACCTTCTTACTACATTTTTAACTGTACTACCTGTCCACTCACAGTATCACAGTACATTAGAGGTTGGAAGGGACCTCAAGAGATCATCAGGTCCAACCCCCCTGCCAAAGCAGGATCACATAGGGTGGTCCACACAAGAATGCATCCAGGTAGGTTTTGAAAGTCTCCACAACCTCTATGGGCAGCCTGTTCCAGTGGTCCATTGCCCTCACTATGAACAAGTTTCTCCTCATGTTGAGGTGAAACCTTCTATGTTCAAGCTTGAACCCATTGTTCCTTGTCTTATTAGCGAGCACCACTGAGAAGAGATCAGCCCCATCTACTTGACACCCACCCCTCAGATGTTTATACACTCTCAGTCTTTTCAAGACTAAACAGCTCCAGGGATCTCAGTCTCTCTTCATAGGGGAGATGCTCAATTTCCCTGATCATCCCTGTGGCTCTCTGTTGGATTCTCTCCACCAGGTCTCTGTCTCTCTTGAACTGGGGAGCCCAAAACTGGACACAGTATTCAAGGTGTGATCTCACCAGGGCAGAGTAGAGGGGTAGAAGAACCTGCCTATGCCTGCTGGACACTCCCTTCTTGATGCACCCCAGTATACCATTGGCCCTCTTGGCCACAAGGGCACATTGTTGTCCTGTGGAGAACTGGCTGTCCACTAGGACTCCAAGGTCTTTCTCCAAGGAGCTGCTATCCAGCAGGGCAGCCCCTAACCTGTACTGGTACATGTTATTATTCCTTCCCAGATGCAGGACCCTGCACCTGTCCTTGTTGAACTTCATGAGGTTTGCCTGCACCCAGCTCTCCAGCCTGTCCAGATCTCATTGAATGGCTTCACTGACATTGTAGGATTAGGAACTTGCTTGAAACAATGAAAGGGAAGAAAATAACCTTTAAGCTGTTGGTTGGCAGCTGGTTGGGTCTCACTTTCTAACACAAATAATTGCCTTTAGGAAACCAAGAATTTAAGTAGGATAAAATTGAAAGCATCACATTACTAATAAATGCTCAGATGTTAATGTTCTCTTCCATTAAAATTCACAGAGTAGCAATCATTATTTAAAGATAATGGTCTAAACATCAGCTAGGAAAACAAAAGATTTAATTTTGAGAAATGTGGCATAATTGGAATATGAAACAATAGAGAAATAGATAACACATCTAGTTTTCACAGGTGAAGACTTCAATAAATCATCTGTGAACTTGTCACAAATTAGTCCTATCTACTGAAACCGGGGAGTTGCAAGAGCAGTCTGCATGTGAGATGGTATCTGGCTCAGGAAAGATAGCAAGAAAACAGAGGAACTGGAAAATTAAAGCTAAAGACAATAGTCTCTTGACCAAAGAATGAGGGAACTAGACTGATGTTGATGGGACAGGGTTACTCAATGTAGGGCTTCTGTACCCTAACTGAAAGATGTCACTCTCAATTGATTTTATACCTGAAGCAATATCTACATTTCTCTGCTTTGAGGAGAATAAATCTTCCTTTCTTTCTTATCCCCTCTTAGAAGAAAAAGGCCATTTCCAAGGCCTCTATTTGTAAGAAAGCATGTCCTAGAGAGGGTGTGTCATGATACAGTGTGCTTTTCAGAAGCTGAGATTACACAGCCCAAAGACAGCAGTCCCCTGCCTGTTTCTTAGCCCACACTGCCATAGTGAGGAAGGTTTGCTGCTCTTCCCTACTTCCCTCTCTTAGCGTATATTTAGGGACACCAGAAGATGCAAGGGTCAATAGGTTTATTATCTACACCTTGTGTGAAAGAGAGAGAGGTATTCATAATAAGTGTTAAGGCCAACACTGGTAAAGATCTGTAATGAGGCTTAAAGACTTTGGGCAGATGCAAGTAAAGGGAGAAGTACTTAAGAAATCTCAGTTGTCTACTTAGTCTCTGGACAACACAGATGGTAGAGCATAAAGAAGTTTAAAGATACTTGTGCAGCATGTGTCACAGGATCAGCTAGGCCAAAGCAGCACACCCACACCAACACGGATAGGATAGGATAGGATAGGATAGGATAGGATAGGATAGGATAGGATAGGATAGGATAGGATAAACCAGGTTGGAAGAGACCTTCAAGATCATCACCTCCGACCCATCATCTAACACTACCTAATCAACTAAACCATGGCACCAAGCACCCTATCAAGTCTCCTCCTAAACACCTCCAGTGATGGTGACTCCACCACCTCCCCGGGCAGCACATTCCAATGGGCAATCACTCTCTCTGTGAAGAATTTCTTCCTAGCATCCAGTCTGAACCTCCCCTGTGGCTCACTAACAGACAGTTTCCATGTAAAGGTAAATACAAGTGTGGCCACATTTTTCACTAAACAGCAGTAAAGCCCTCATGGTCCTCTCATGCACAGAAGCAAAGATAGCAGTCACACGTCAACAAAGACCACATCTGCCTGGGTATCATATACAGAGAATTATGTGGATTGCACTACTGCTGAATCTGGTTCTCTGAGTACAGTGCTTGATGGGTTGGGTTCTTTCTCTTCTTTTTTTTTTTTTTTTTTTTTTTAAAGCTGAAGACTTTTCACATTGAAGCAATTTTTAACTACTCTAATGCAAAGTATAATCACACATTGATTTTTCCATTAAAAATATAAAGGTCTTAAATACCTCAGGAATGCTGGCCTCAATTAATCCCTATTCTTCCATTCATTTTCCCTATATACCATTTTGCCATCCCTTGGCATGGTGGGAAAGGAAGACTGTCTGCTTAAACTGAAAGCACAGTCTTCTATGACATGAGTCCAGTCAAAAGCAGGGCCAGATAAATTGCTTTCTATACAATAGGCAGGAAAACTCTCCTGGTTTCTGCTTATGTTAATTTTTAAATTGCACTACAGGAAAACTGAACATGGAGATACCTGGATTTTGGAAGTTTGCCTTGAGTCTATTTTACTGTGGCTGTATATTCTTTCTTAAACCAACAGAAGTCCTACAGCTCTTCAGAGGAGGTTATTTGTACACAATTACCCTGAGAAGCCATGCTCCCTGAATGCAGCCTTTCTATTGTTATCTCTTGAATAGCTGAGCTTGAGTTTTGTGCTACCAGCATCCAGCAGCATTGATCAGTTTTGCCTTTGACACCAGGTTAGTACTTCTGTAGAGAAGAGGAAAGCAAATTTTACTGAACACCAGACAGTAAATCCTTTGCTGTTATCTCTTTTCCAGGAGGCATCACCTAAAAGAAAAATCTTACTAGTGGCAGAGGGTGGGTGTCCTATTCAGTTGAATGACCAGACCTCAGTCTGCTGTTCTAAGTGCTTCATGTTTCCTGCTCAGCCCTCTGCTACTCATTTCAGTGCATTCAGTCTTCTATTTGTCTTCTGTAATTTGAAGCCCTGCTCAGGGAAACATATAGATGGAGACACCAGAGATGAATATCATATCCAGCATACAACGTACTCATCTTTGGGCACCTCTCCAACAAAGTCTTTGAAGAAAGGCAGCTGAGTGGAACGATTAGAGAAATGAACCAAGAGGAGTCAATGAAGCTGAATTTAAAGAACATGGGCTAGAGCTGTGGTCTGGAATCTAATCAGTTAGGTTAGTCTTTCAATTGTTGTTCTATCCCTAATCTTTACCTTTTTCAGCAAGGGAAAAACCCCAGCCAATTTCCAGCCTAGGGAGAAACATCTAATTTTCCTGTAACTGAAGTCCTACCACCATCAGGTTATACTGTGCCTGAGTCATCTCTAGATGACAGCCATGTATTTTTCACAACTGCTTGAAATAATCTACCTCCTGAAAACCCTATTGCCAAGCATATTACAAAACACATTGCTATAGTGATCATTGGAAAGGCTATTTCTACAGACAATGCTTTTATTCTGAGCAAAAAAAAATTATCTGCCAGCACAAGTCTATGGGGGGGAAATGGCACTCCATCTTAAGCTCTGAAAGGTCTTTTTCATTTCTCACTCAGAATTTTATCTAGTTTTTATTTACCACAGAATCATAGAGAGGTAGGGGTTGGAAGGGACCTCTGCACATCATCAAGTCTAACCTCGCCTGCCAAAGCAGGATCACTTAGGGCAGGTCACACAGGAACCCATCTAGGTGGGTCTTGAAAGTCTCCAAAGGAGACTCCATGATCTCTCTGGGCAGCCTGTTTCAGTGCTCTGCCACCCTTGCAGTACAGAAGTTTTTCCTCATGTTGAGGTGGAACTTGCTGTGTTTCAGTTTGTATCTGGTGCCCCTTGTCCTGTCACAGAACACCCCTGAAAAGAGACTAGTTCCTTCTTGACATGCACCCTTCAGATATTTGTGAACATTATTAAGATCTCTTCTCAGTCTTCTCTTTTCCAGACTGAACACCTCCAGGTCTCTCATTGGAACTCTTATACAATAACCTGGCATCGTTGTAGCCCTTGTCATCAAAAAGTGGCAGGAGAGAGGCCAGGCACCCCACTAGACAGGGCACCAGCACAAGGTTTATCAGATGCATTTATGACTCTCTAATTTGTGGCCTTGGTCAGATCACTGACCTCTTTCTGTCTAGCTTTTTCAGCCCTTTTGCTCATTTTATATGGATTTAGTGGTAAGGTCTCTCTTTGCTTCTACAGCACTTACTGGAGTCACAGTAAAGCCTCTAGCTACTACTTCTCTATAAAAATCTGAAGCCAACTGTACCATACCACATCACAAAAAACCACCACTGCTGCTGTCTTCAATTTGACACTCGGTGTACTTTACCTACTTAAGTGTTAGACCAATGAAAAATATAAAACCACACTGCTTTTATCAGAGCACTGCCATAGATCATGATAACCAATTCCCTCCCCTGCCTGTTAAAAGATGCTGTAGAATATTTGCTGTCCAGCCACGTATGTAAAATTCATTTTGCATCAGAAGGTCCAAAAGCAGAAAAGCTGCAGCTTTCTAATGATGGGAAGGAGCTGACAGAGAGAATTATCTGCCCTGCTTGACATGGGTCTGGTACCAGCAGGGCTTCCAGTTTAGGTAGGTCCAGCTGCAGCTCTGGCTTTTGCCAGCTGCTGCAGTTACAGCAGTGCTTCAATGCACCCACTTTCATGTCAGCCAGATTACTCTGATACCTCTGTTTTCTGGGAGGAAGAGCTTGAGGTGACTGGTCATTACATCATGGCCATGAGACAGAAAAATGCTGCCCAGATGCTGGTTGGCAAACAGCAAATCACCCACAGTGCCTGGCAGCCCCATGCAGTGGGACCCCTCTGCTGTGGATTGTTTCAAAGGACGAACTGGAAGCGTATACAAGAAAACCAGAGGATGTAGCAACACTAAAGTACTTTTTTTATTTCCATGTATTTACTGTGGTAGGCTTGGAGCTGCTTCACACAAAATAATTAAGGCTTTTAACAGAAGCACAAAACCAAAGCCGCCAAGGGAAACATCACAGAAACTTTAGAAGCAATACATTTTTCATCTGGGACAACCAACACCCATCCCACCAGCAGCTTACATGGTGGCTTGTCCCATACTGCTCCCCTTTCCCAGTGGCCTTTCCCAATTAACATTCCCTAAAGATTTTTAACTAGCATAGTTTCAGCTGTGAAGGTGCCTTCTGTTTGTAACATTTGTAATTATTGCACTAGCTGGATGTCTCTTTTACAGGATTATCCCATTACATTCCCCTGCTTTGCTTGCTGCAATGGTTATAATACATATAGTATATATAAGCCTCTTTACTCATTCCTTCCTAAGATCTCGCTGCTACAGTGGCAGGAGCCTCAGATCAGCTATTGGAGCAGCAAGACAGTCCCAACAGCACCATGTGACCATTTAGGAAGCCCTCTGATGATTGCCCTGCCCTCTACAACCAAAGGAAGATGACAAAACCACAGAATAAAGACAAGATCAAGTAACCCCAAAGGCTGAATCAATCCCTGTCAGGGTGGGTCGAGCATTAGGAGGTTTTAAATACTGCTAAAAGCTTGTGTTTCATCAACGTGCCATTAGCCAAGTCTTTTCATAAATGCTACAGCTATAAAGTTTCTGCTGCTGGCAGGGAAACTTTTATTAACAAATGCTTCTCTGAGCCACTTTGACTGCATTTTTCCCTGCTACTCGTCACAGGCGATACACTATGGATAATTTTGTTAGAAGAGAGGTTTGGTGTCCCAGCATAAGCAAAGCTGCTTTAGAAGTGCCCAGTCTAATTCATAAAAACAGAACCTATTATCTCCAAAACACTAGGACAATTTTGCACTTCTCCACTGGGGGAAACCTACCAAAATTTGAACCCCTGGAAGCACCCTCTCCCCAACACCAGGTTTAGAGTTGTTATGGCAGCCACTGGGCCAGTCTCCTCTCCATCATGAGCACAGCAAGGTAGCCAGAAACAGAAGAAACTGACATCTCTGCGTTAAGGACTTCATATCCCCAATCTGATTGTCTTGGCTTTAAACCACAAGTTTCAAGCCTTGCTGCCAACTTTGTTGGTCAAAAGCTTTTCCCCACAGGAGCCCAGCCTGCCCAGCACAGTGGCACTGTCTTTGCTTGGCCCCTGGTCACCTTTTTCCTCTACCATGCCAGTGGTGGTGTCCCATCTGGAGCCCATCCTGCAAGCATCATTCTTACCTATGGCAAGCAGTCTTTCAACATTTACAATTCATTTTCATGAATTTTCTCTGATGTTACAGGATAGAGTGACACCAAGAAAGCACCAGTTCCTTCTTGTATCTCCTTCTACTTAGCTTTTTCTCATCCTCAAGAGATTTATGAGTGCAATTTCCATTTTATAGAACTTATCACTTTTAACAACTAGAAGAAGAAAATGCTAAATTGTTTTTATCGCCCTTAGATGTTCCAAGACACCATGCTATATACTGTCATTTACATTTCACATTAAAAGTGAAATATGTTGGGAATGCACAAGTATTTGTTTTAATTTGACCCATCTGCTAAATGAAAAACAAATCTAAATCACTATGTTTAAATTGAGAGATTTGTAAACAATTTATATGTTCATTTCCTCTGGGTTAAAAACTGCCCTAAAGCATCACTCTTATGAAATCTGCAAATTAAATTGCTTTGTGCTGTTCTCAGGGAGGAAGGCCACTGTTTCTTCCTCTTCAGTTTATTTATTTTCCTACCCAAGTAAATTGGCAAGGCTCGTAGTAAGAGTCTTGCCACTAAAGTAACTTTGGGAAATCCATGGATATATCTCCTGGCTCCTGAGAGCACAGAGGAAGCGTCAGATATGGGCAGCAAATTCCCTTAAGATAAAGGACAAGCCAATCACTTTCATTTAGCTTTTAACACTTCTGAAAGCAGCAGTAGGCCTGCCCTGTTCCATGCTAGAGCATTATCAAGCAAGAACAATAATCAAGGAGGGGGGAAAAGGCCACAGCAATTTACGTCTCAACCTAGCTAGAATTTGCTACAGGACTTGGATCTTAGACTGGACTTTAATGTAGCTGTGGATGATAATTTAAGGGTAGAGAGATCCATGGACATTTGAAGATCCCACAGTAGCATTTAACTTAAAGAGCAGAGCCTTATCTCTTGACTGCTTTGTTCAACATGCTGTATTTAGCATTAGCTGCTACACCTCTAGCCCAGGAATCACTATTTCAATGGAGCATGGATACCAAGAGCCCTTTTAATCACCCAGATATGTGGTCCCTCATCCCAGACTAACACGTCTTGCACCAGGAGATGATTTCTTTGTTGATGTACATTCTGGGCACAAGGAAGCTCTCTGTGTAGCCTGAAGTGTCACATCTCCATCTGAAGCCCTTGTCACTCTCTCTGCTGGTACAGTGTGCAGCTCCACCCTTTCTCCAAACCTTTAAGTCAAATGCCTTGTCTGTATGACAGGTCTCTAACATGTTCCCAACTCTAACACCAGTGGAGCAGAGAAGGAGCCGGGTGCAGCCTGGGCTCCTTACCTGCTGCTTCACCTCCCAGCCATAGACCATGGAAAAAGCAGGACTAGACAAAGAGGTAAAGAACGTTCAGGGAAAGAAGAAAAGAAATATATATGTTTTATGTATATATATGTGTATATAAAGTACACTGAAAGTTGAAGAAGCAGAAAGACCTACAAGTTTCTATTTCCCCTCTGTAATATCCAGCAGAGCACCAAAAATCAACACAGGAAATACTATGTCTACTGTGCATGCCTACTCTAGATTGTTCATTTTTCCAGTATCGTATTAAGTAGCCCAACAAAACAAGAACTGGTAGTAATACTGCAATGGAGTGATTAAGGATGCCTCTAAGAGCATCAACTAACATGGTGACTGCATGGATCACAGCTCAGAATGATTCCAAGATGGTGAAATGACAGCTTGATTAGGTTTTGTCTGACAAATGCGGCAACAGATATCAGAACCAAACATAATTCCAAGGTTATAGGCCTCCAAATAAAACCAGGGGGAAAACAATAATCAAAGAGGGCAACAGCAACTTGCAAAGCCTCCAGCCCAACTTTTTTAAGGCTAAAATGCAACACTGCCACAACTACTGAGCCTAAATAAATATCCTCTAGGAAGCATCCTTAAATAACAGGAACATGCCTTTAGAGTGGGACAAGCAAGACAGTCAGACCCTCCTCATCAAGACCTTTACTAATATGTACTTTTATATATAAATAAAATTTAATTGGAAAGCATGGAAGTAGAGCTACTTTACATCCAGGCAGCTGTTGCCTTGTGCTACCCCAAAGGTCAAGCAGCAACACCCTGTTACCCACATTGCAGCACGTAGGCATGCAGTACAATGAAACAACATAAATATCAGACAGAAAATTAGTTTCTCCTTCTTCTTTCCTCCCACCTGTTCTAATAACAAAACCAGAAAGTCAAAAACATGCAGGGAGGTCGGGTTTCTTAAAATATACCATCACAACCAAAAGCATCCCTCTTCTTCCTTTTGCATCAGTTTCAAAATTAGTGAGATAAAATGGAAGCTTCTGGGTTTCCTTCTCATGAGATAAAGGGGCAAGGAAGAGAAGGAAAAGTGCACAAGTGTCTTACCCAGGAATAAAGTGATCTGTCTCCTGGAGCTCTTGCCCTCTGAGCTCTCACTTTTTCTTAGGTATTGCTCCTGGAGTTTTAGTCCACCTTTCACTGTCACAGTTCCTTCCTTGTGGATTGTCAGGGTTTTCAACATGCTGTGACACATGAAAGTGACAGATGCCAGCACTATGATGTACACAGCAAAGGCACTGAAGACGCTGGCCTGAAAGACAGACCACTTGGAGGAGAGATTGGTACAGATGGTTGTGTTGTACTTCAAGTCAGGGAGGTGGTGCCTGGGTGTAGGCTTGACACAAGCAGTTGTACCTTGGTATCCCTCGATGGTTTCCAGGGGATATTCTGTTCCCATGGCAAAAGGAAGAGGCAGAGCCACTATGAGAGATGTCACCCAGACAAAGGCAATGAGCAGCTTCACTGTACGGGGTCCAGAGAAAGACTTGAACTTGAAGGGGTGGCAGATAGCCACATACCTTTCAAAGCTGAGAGTGGCCACATGCAGCACAGTGGCATAACTGCAAGCTTCAAAGAGAAAGTAGTAGAGCTTGCAAGCCATGTTGCCATTAGGGGTGGAAAAGGGGCTCCAGATGGCACTGAAGAACTCCACGGGCATGCCCAGCAGGATGACCAGCAGATCAGAGCAGGCCAGGCTCACCATGTGGTCTGTGACCTCCTTCTGCAGGTACCCTTTCTTCTGCAGGATCCTGGTGGCCTTGATGGTGATACTGTTTCCCAAGATGCCCGCAACAAAGATGAAGATATACAGTGAGGCCAAAGTGATCTTGATCCAAATAGCCACCTCAAATTCACGGATGTGGCTGTGATCAATGAGGTGAGAACAGTCTGAAGGAGATGTCTGTCCTGCCATGAGCAGCCCCTGAGGGGAGGAGGAGTGAAGAGCCTTCCTGCCCTCTCTGATCTTCAAATTCAGAGCAAATAGATCCTTTCTCACTTTGCCCTCTCACCGAGACACACAGGTCAGAGAAGTCAGCTACAGCTAATGTGTCTCAGTCGGCCACACCTGTGGGTTTTATTAGCAGCAGCCACTAAGTCAATAAGCCAAGGGGAAAAGTGTTTCAGCTCTTACCTATCTTTATGGTAAACAGCTCTTGCTCCTTTTGGATTTTCCTTCTCCTTTCTCTCCTGAGTGAAGCTGACGTTCTCCAGCCCTTTGCACTGCGAACTACACTCTTTCCAATGCTTTCCTGTGCAAGCAAAGGCAGCTTTTGGTCTGTGCCCCAGAAGGCGGAAGTCAGAGTTTCTGTGTGGTTATAGCTGCTGTTAACCATTAACCTGAATCTTGGCTACCCCTAGTCATTGGCAGTCAGGCAGGTTTCTGGGAGGTGGGGGGAAAAGGAGGAAAAAAGGAAAGAAAAAAGGCAAGCTACTCATGTGTTGACGTTCACTTAGTTAGGCTGGCGGGGTCAGGCTGAATGTGTGAACAGGCACTGAAGGGAAAGTATCTGCTCATGAGTTTAACATTAACCGGGCTTCAGAATTCACTTCTATATGTGTTAATGCCAACATGCTTTGCTGCTTTACATTTCCCTTAAAGAAGACCTCAGTATGTACCACAGCAGTTTCTTACACAGCTTCTGCAGCCACAAACTGATTTACATCAACATGAGGTTCTGTTTTTTAGTTGCTGCTGATGGAACTAGTAGCTTCCTAAAATAACTTTAGAGTCTAGTCTTTAGAGTCTAAACAGAAGTTATATAATAATAAGCTGAACTCTACATTTGGGCACATCAGTTTTCTCCCTTTAAATTGCCATCATCTCATGTTAGATAAGAAAAATAATGAATGTAGCAATCCAAATCATGCTCATGCTTTCAAATAATCCAAAGTAGCAGGGGATGAAAATGTACTTCCCCCTCCTGTATCTCACCCCAGGGGGGATGAATTTAATGCACTCTTTAGTTTTAGTTTCAAACCATAGCACTGAAGGCTCCCAAGGTAACCCCTGGAAACATTTAATTAGAGGGTGTGTATATGGATTAGGAAACCTTTAAATTACAATGCATAAACGGCTGAACAGCTTTTGCAGCTATAATCAAGAGAGAAGCCCCAGTACAGTGATCTCCTCCAATACCAACTCTGAGAACACTGGGTTCACAAAGTGATTTTTATTAACTAGACAAGCTCATGTGACACTTCCAGTTCATGATAAAAGAGAAACATTAGAAAGCTGTTATTAAGCAGTCTCCTCACATTCAGAGGCTATCACTGTATCTCAGCAGCCCAAGTATATACTGAACAAAAGATGCCCCAAACAGGATAATCAGCACCTGTTTCTATGCATTATTTATGCATCCCTGTTTCAGAAAAATCACCTCAAACCTTGCACAACTTCAAGCCTGGTAGTCCCAGTCATCTTTCCTTATGTTTGATAATTCACATTTGTTCTGCTCAGACAAGCATTCTATTATTACCCAATTTCTTTCACTTAATTTTACTTTATAAAAGTGTGAACAAAGATTACATATGCATGACTGAATTGTGGAAATGAAGCTAATTAAAATTTGCTGCTTACCATCAAAAGGGGAAAAGGGAGAGAGCAAAAGAGAGAGAAGACCCAATAGGATTAGATCTCCCCCTTTTTCCACACCAATTATAAAATGCAGAACAGAATTTTGCAGTTTTCAATATTATCTTCAGAACATACACTAAGTTTATTAACTTTCTAATAAAGAGCTGGTGCCACAAAGGAGATAGGAAGGGAAAAGAAAAATGTGGATACTCATAGACTGAGACCATTAAAAAAAAAATCATACATAGGTTACTGGACTAGATAAACCACTAGTGAGTATTCCAGAGATAGGTATAAAATACTACAATGGATGATTGTAAAAAAAGTAGATCTTCCTGGAGGGAGACATTCTCCCCAACTAAATGTGCTTAATCCCACTCTGTGGCATGGAAGTTAAGAGCTCACAGTCTTTATCCTAGTGAATTCGATAGCAATTTATAAACTTATGATTTGTGTAATGGTCTACTTTAAAGGTATTTGCTAAGTTTTCCTTGATACCTTGTACCATTGAGTTAATTTTTGTGGTACTGTCTTTCCCTGAGAAGTTTGGAAAGTGGATGTGGCCTGTGCAATTGTATCTGGGACAATGCTCCAGGAAGTCCCTTCTGACCCAGTCTGTTGAAGTTGCACACCATGGCTTCAGCCCCCAGCACCGAATAGAGTCAAGAGTGTTAGGGATTGAGATCACTGCATTGCTTTCTGAAGTCAGCCCACATGGATGCTGCACAGTGCAGCCAATCATTTGTCAGCCCCTTGGTGAGAAAACAGATCATCCTGGAATCACAGACTACTTGGGCAGCGAGTGGGAGTTGGCTCTGCACACCACTTGCTGAAGCCATAGTCATGCTTACCTAAATGCTTGCAGTGGTGCAGTTGTTGGTAAGAGATGACAAGTGGTGAGAACCAGAAAAAGATTGATGTGGAGTATGCATTGTTGTCACTGCAGTACATAAGGTGATTTTTCACTTTCAGAGGTATGAAAGCTGCTGTGATCATCTGCCCCAGTTTGTTCTCCAACAGTCTACAAGGTTTCCTGAGGGGCCGCTTGGTTTTATGCATGGTCCTTGGATAATACCCTGGTAAAAGGTCTTTTGAGACAGAAGAAAGTGGAGCTTTATCATCCATCTCCTAGGCTATTACACAAAACTCACCTGCTACACCTTGTGTAGTACAGCGTCCAGCACACCATGCCTATGGACTGCTGGCTGAGCTGCAGGGTGGGATGGGCTGCAAGGCACTCAGTCCTTGGCCAGTTGCCATCTCATTAAAAGCCAAGTCCCCCAAACTCCTGATGAGGTTGGGGCCCTGGAAGTGGCATTTAGCACAAGTTGTAGCTGGAATGAGTCTTGGAAGGACAAACCCATTTGACAGATGTTGTAGCATTTTAGGTAAGCAGATTGCAGATGAACCTTTTCCAGCGTGCAGGGGTATCGTATTCCTACCGCCTCACAAATGGACTTTCTTCCCCAGCTGTGCAGTGCCAGCATGTGGATTGGCTTGGGGTGCCCAGTCTGCAGAATCATTCTGTGGTTATTTCTCAATTACCATATAGGACGGGAGCCAGGGTGCTGTGATTGGCAGAGCAGCATTACCACACTTGCATTATCTCTGCAGAATTATTTCTCGATAGCCGCGTTGTGAATATGCAAATCCACCCTAATTGGCTACGCTAATCACACCGCTCTGACTGGTTTCTGTTCTCAAATTGTTCAAGCTACTTGACAGGAACAAAGAAAATAACTTGGTTTCTTGCTTCTTTTAGCTGAGAAACTCTAAAACTTAACTGAAAAAAAAGGAGAGCTATCTCCAAACCAAAGAAAATGAGGCTGTGCAAAGGATTAAATTGGGTTTTTTTTCAGATAAAAACACACTGACTTTTTCTTCTTGCTAGTCCTTACTGTCCTCCATCTCAACAAACCTCTTGTCCCTAGAATAGCTGTGATACCTTTGTCTTGCCAGTATTTATTTAGAGAAAGCGAATCCTGGGCTTGTTCAATTCTCTTTGAAACACAAGGTAAACAAAATTGAGATTGCTGTGCTGCAGAAGGCAGCTACTCTGTTCTGCACAGGCAGAGGGGAAAGTGCTGTGGGAATGAAAGGAAGAAACAACGCAGGCAAAAGCGAAGCCTCCAAACGATTTAAAATGTTTTAAGAAATCAATTTGTGTGAGACAGCTCCTGTTGGCTTTTAAAATTATTTTTCATTAAAAGTTTAAATAATTAAAGACTGCATTCAGGCAACTTAAGGTTTCTTTCTGTTTTCTGAACTCTAACAAGCCTCTTCTTTACCGTTAAGGCTCCTTTGTATTCTTCTGGTGAGTTAGTCTTGAATTGTATTTCTCTTCTTTTGGAAGAGTATGATGGTTGTTAATACTATAAATAAGTACAAGTAATTTGTGACATTTATTTCTTCTTAATTTCCTTATGAGTTTGGTTTGGGGCAATATAGTCTAACAACCACTGTTCTGTTAACTTCGTGGCTTCTTTTCTTCCAGCAACATGAGAGACCAGGTTATGCAATCTGGGCAATGGATGTGCTGTGTAACCTACATATCCATAATGAAATCTAATTAGATTACTTCTAGAAAGGTGACATATGGAAAGCTGCCATCTTTTATTTAACAGTGTGCAGTGAGATACCTGCTGTAATGGTGTCCTCTTGGAATATCATATTGTGAGTGCTTATCTGGAGAATAGAAAGAAGGGTTTCAAATATGCTTCCAGGATACACAGTACTCCAAACCATTCTGTCTAAATAAAGAGATCAAAGCACTTCACTATTCCAGGGCATTTTACAAATTGGCAAGCAACTTGAAGAGAAGCTGTGGACAGTGAGACTAAATGGTTTATCTGTGATAGAGGAAATCTGTGCAACACCTGAGCCTTCTCACTGATATGCTAGATTCCAGCTAACTTCCTCACATAAGCTGCAGCATACTACAGAGCAAGAAACGCATTTGCACAGCTGTTCACTAGTTGCTCTGGCACTTTTAACTTATATTAATAATAATTAACACACATCTTCAGCACCAACACACATCATTATTGTACTTAGTCATATCGGAAATTGCTGAACAATACACTACCTGTTCTCTGATCACATCAAAGCTGTTCAAAGCCTTCACTCCATTACAGCACTGTCTGAAGTAACCCTAATGCTCTAGGAGATCTGTGGATTCTGTGATTAGGTGGGAGTG
The DNA here is from genome assembly GCF_014839835.1 of Dryobates pubescens. Taxonomy (NCBI): domain Eukaryota; kingdom Metazoa; phylum Chordata; class Aves; order Piciformes; family Picidae; genus Dryobates; species Dryobates pubescens. The sequence goes on along the minus strand of NC_071613.1, from coordinate 48,104,375 downwards.
CACTTTGTCTGGTAAGAAGGTGAAAGGGTTAATTTTCCATTCTTGGAGTAAAGACAGACACGTTTCTCTCTGTCCCTTGCCACTGCAGTAGCTGTTAGGAAGCCAGAAAAAGGCAGGCATCTGTGGCCCCACATGGAAAGAAGATGATTAGAGAGACTGGGAAACACAAGTAGAGCAAGTCTCCTCCTGAAATGAGGTGGTCCCTTTTTTTCCTCCATCCTTTGGGAATAAGGCACCAAGGGAAATGAGTTTATTCATATCCCAGGCCTGACAAAGGAACTTTAACTTAAAACCAAAATGACCTAGGTCTCAGCCATCACAAATCGACTGAATTGAATGCATTTCCTGAAATATCCACCCAGGCTGGCCTTTGTCTAAAGCACAATGGCACCAAACCACAACATCTGGCTCAAGAAATCACACTGTGAGCCTCGGGAAACAATCCCCAGCACACTGAATCAAATCTCATTTTTCTTGCTGTAACTAAAACTGCTTTGTCCAAAGAGCTGTTAATGGCTTCAAGACACAATTCAAAGCTCCCGTTTAAGAGCACACTAACTCTTATGCCATAGTTTTAAGCTGTCAAGTAAAACCCTTCTATGCAGTGTCGTTTTCCAACTCGTCTTTTAACAGAGATTCATACTTTTGGCTGCTGTTATGCTACTACCCTAGAAAGATTTTCAGATTTCTTTCTCTGAATGTTGCTTGAAGTTACCAACCAGAAAGACCACCTGTAAAAATGCATCATCTCATAACCTGAATTCTCCATAACTTTTTGTTATGAATCTGCAAAGTCAATAAGCTATGGAAATGGCTGCCACATGCAGGTACCAAAACACTGCAGTTCAGAATACACACTCTTTTTTCTTTTCCTAACAAGCCAATGGAGAATCTAAAAAAAGTTTGTGTTTCACTCTTTGTCTCATGAAAAAAGTCTCTTAATAGCAAAAGTAAGCTTTACTCTTGCAAGGAGAAGCAAAACAATATTTCTCTACTTCCTTCTTTTGCTTGCCATCTCATCACCATGCACTCATGTGCCCAGCTGAAAATCATTTTGCCTTTCTTTGAAACCCAGCTGATGGAGGTTTAGACTAAAGCAAGCTAATGACAGTGTTTTGACCTGCTTCTGGAGTCCTAGCAGCATGTCACCACAGCAAGGGCACTTGTCACCCAGTTCTTTCTCATTTGCAGCACATACCTGGTGTGAAGGCTCAGAATATTTTAAGGAACTTTTACATTACCATTATGTAGTTCCTTCCTTTGCAGGAACTTCAACAAATTTGATGTTAAATAGCTTGTAAAAAAAGGCAGAGTGCTTCACCTGTTACTGCAATGGTACAGCTGCCTATGGGTAGTGCAGGACAATTACCATTACATAGTAGCTTGTGGGTATAGGGGAGGACACATCTGGTTTCTAAGTAAAATGGTAAAATTTATCAGATTTGAAATGTCCCCAGAATTCAGGGCTTCAGTTCTTGTTCTCAGGGAAAATACTAGGTGAATGAAGTCCCTGGACAGTATGTGTTCCTCATTTGCTTTGGGTATGCAGTTGGGCTTACTTTATCTGTGCAACTGCCTTCTGAAATTCTCCTACTAAACACGGACATAGGAAGTGGCTGCTCACTGTCCTACAGATCCAAATCCTGAAACTGAACATAAAATAAATAGGAAATGAGATCCCAAACTGCTTTTTCAATGGTGTTTTCACCTGTGTTTATGAGGTACCATATTCTGTCCAAGTGGTTGTCAAAGTACAAACAGGACTACCTATCAGTACTTATATATGATCAATAAATTGTTACAACTTCCAATGCCAGGTAAGCAGAGCTCCTCTGTTTTGGAAAAGCACAAACTTCTTTCTCTGGAGCAAACCAACTGCTATTATATAATTTTTGAAGCATGAATTATCTCAAAGTTCATCTGAAAATGTTTTAGTTACCACTTTTTTTCCCTTTGCTTTCTGAAACTCCAGTTCTCTCCCCCTCATTCTCCTCTCGACAATAGTGTCTATCTTTGTTCTGTGGCATACCATTCCTACTAAAAATACGTGCCAACCTGCTGACACAAGGCTCACTCTGACATCTGACACTGTCACCCTACGATTGCCTGATGTCAGTGAAGATCTTCCTCAGTGGAACCAAGACCTGACTGATACCATCTTAAAGAAGATGTATAAAATATGCCTGCAGCCCCCAGAGAACTGATGTTTCTCTGTTGACAAAAAGGGCTCCTAGCACAAATAACAGCTGTAATATCTACAGTGTGGAGACAGTATGTAAAGGGGAGTGAGACAAATCCAATCTTTGTATCTATATCAGCTGATGTATCCCACATGTTTTGTGAATGTTACTTTGATTGTCCAACTGTTGGGTGACTTTTCTTTGTTATTGTAGCTTCCAGCCCTAACTCCTCTTTGACTTCAGAGCTATCAGGAAGAATCATTGCGCACAGAAAAGAGCTAGCAACACAGAGTGCTCAAGAGTCATTAATTTTGCTGGACAGCCATTCAAATAGATAAAAGTCTTGGCTCTAGGCCAAAAGAAATAATTCTTTCAGGATGGACTTTGCCTGGTTTGCTCCTAAATAAACATTTGATAAGGAATAGAACTTATCTGGAGACACTATGCTAGAAGGGTAGTCTCTCCAGATAATATCTTCAGATACTACCTGGAAAGAAGGAACTGAAATTTGTAACACTACAAAGTTTTCCCTCAGACTTTTGTACTACCTACAAGGAGAAAAGACTGTCTAAGGAGAGAGAAACGTGGAAGCTAAGGACAGGAAGGTGTCCTAGGAAATATTTTGTATGTAGGTAGTTTTAAGTTGTAGATTCAGTCTTGGATTTTGTCTACATGTGAGTTAAGTTTAAAAACATATTTGCAAAATCTGCATAAGACTTGTACAGAAGTCTCCAAATAAATGATTGATTCAGGGACTCCGCAGCTGCAAAAGAAACCACATTCCAATTTTCAGCACCCATCTCCAAATGAAATGCTTGGAGAGACAGAGACAAAGATCACTTTTTCACACAGAAAACCTCAAGCAGGTAGGATGGCACAGTTTCATGAACATTCTTCTCTCCTAGGTGAGGTATATGTACACAGTGTTTGGTGAAGGAAAGGAAATATAAGTGAGCAAATCAAGAGACAGCCTTGAGAATAATTGTTACCTTCCCTTTAGATCAGGCTCGACAGACTTGCAGTAAAAGACTCCTGTATGCGGAGGTTTCTCTCCTGTTTTGGTCCTAAAGTGGCAAAGCCTCATACTACAAACACTAAGGTCAAGCCTAACTGCCGGAGTTGTAGGAAGCCCCAGCATGAAGGTAGCAGCTCTGGAGGTTATGTAGTACTGCAGTAAAAATAAATGTCAGTATTTCATGTACGTACTCTATGCCTCTAACACCACCATACGATGAATCCAGTGAGAAGGAGCTGAAGAAGCACTAAATGTGGTCAAAACAGCCATTCCCTTTTGTTAAGTGGAAATACAAGCTCTTTTATTTGCTCACTTTGCTGTTATTGACCGAGATAATTTGCCTCCCACACTGAAACGTTTTGGAATATAGTATCATGCCTGTTACCCTTCCTGTGACTGCGCTGTGTAAAGCACCATTGTTTCATTCCCACTTAGATTGCGACATCGCTCATGGAGACTGCTGTTTCCAAGGCATTGCATCTCTTACTTTTAAGCTGTGAGAAATGACAGATGCAGCTTCTCAAACTGCAGCATGCCCTTCCCTGGCAGCTTGGGATATCTCCCTGAGAAATGCTCCTCTCTATGTGCCTACCAGAAATGTAGGAGGTGATGCTCAAATGCAGAGGGATTTCTCTTTCTCCCTAACAGGGTAGCTGCAAAGTTCTCCTTCTGTGATGCGCTGTGTGGTGGATGAAGGAATCATCTCTGGTTTTAATTACTGAGAATAAGTGGGGGGAAAATGCCCTGCTACTCAAGTGCAAAGCTGAGGGTTACTGTTAGGAACTCTCCTGTCTAATACAGTCATGAGGTGAACAAGAGTGACATCTCCATTGATATCAGTTCCCACAGCTGAAGGCACACTGTCTTTGCAAGACCTTCTTTTCAAGAAACATTGCATGTGCTCCACAGGAAAGAGGTAGCTGTTGTACAAGATGGCAATGTTTATCTGACTAGAGAGGTTCTGAAAGATCCAGAAGGATAATTTCCAAATGTTCTAACCATCCAGATTATTTTTTGTGTATTCTAACCTTTGGGGAATAAGTTATTATGAATTTCTAAATATATGGGAGCTCTAGCAAATCACTACTCTCTTTTTCAGTCATAAGCTTTTTGAGACCATTTATGTCTCTACCATGTTACAAATTACTTAATAATTGTTTTTGACAGGTTAAACTGCCAGTGAGTATAAAAGAAAATAATCCCAAGGTAGTGAGCTGAACAGTTCAGTGATTCTCTAGCACATTACAGTACTGGAAAGCCTTGTGAAACACAAGAGACAGGAATCCCATAGACCAAGGTTAGATGTGACACAGGTTAAAAATGAAAATTACTCCCTAGCCCTATAGGCCCCACAGGAAACCAAAATTCTTCTGCAGAATTTTTGAAATGCAACATTGAAAAAAATAAAAATTGATTGGAACACCATGATTTTTGTTACCAGCCTATGGAAACACTGTAATTCCTTTTTATCTCCTATGAGATCCTTCCCATAAGGATTTCCCTAAATTATACCTCCTGTCCTTCAGTGTTGTGGATTAATAATGCTTCACTAATGAGGATTAAATAGCTCAAGAATTCTGTGATGTGTGCAAACAGCAGCACTGTAAGGCAGGGTTTGTATTCAGAAACAAGAACTTTGTTCAGGTTTCAAAAACCTAGGACTGTGCTGCAGTAGTTCTCTAGGCAAAAGTGAACTGTCTTCAGTGGAAGCTCTGCTCTTTCATTCATAGGTCCATCACACTGAAGATCAGAAGTGAACAGGCCAGTTGGATCCCATGACAATCACCCAGTCCCCCTGCAGTGAGTACATTAGCTTTTGTTTGGCTAAAAGTTCTATACCCTTCTTAATGCCATTCTGGCGTGTATTAGAAGGGGTGTGGTTAGTAGGTTGAGAGAGGTTCTCCCCTCTCTCTGCTCTGCCCTGATGAGGCCACATCTGGAATATTGTGTCCATTCTGGGCCCTTCAGTTCAAGAAGGACAGGGAACTGCTTGACAGAGTCCAGTGCAGAGCCACAAAAATTAAGGGAGTGGAATATCATCCTTATGAGGAGAGACTGAGGGAGCTGGGTCTCTTTAGCTTGGAGAAGAGGAGCCTAAGGGGTGACCTCATTCATGCTTATAAATATGTAAAGGGTGAGTACCAAGAGGATGGAGCCAGGCTCTGCTCAGCAATGCCCAATGACAGGACAAGGGGCAATGGGTGGAAGCTGAGGCATAGGAAGTTTCATGGAAACAGGAGGAAGAATTATTTCACTATGAGGGTGACAGAACACTGGAACAGGCTGCCCAGGGGAGTTGTGGGGTAGCCCACAACAGATATTCAAGACCCACCTGGATGAGTTCCTGTGTGATCTGATACAGGTGATCCTGCTCTGGCAGGGGGGTTGCACTAGGAGATCTTTCAAGGTCCCTTTCAGCCCCTAACATTCTACTATTCTGTGAACCTCAGTAGATGAGGGCACCACCATTTCTTTTTGCAGTTCCTTAAAAACACAAGTACAGCTTCTCATTTGTACTCATTTGATTCTCACCTCCAGACACTAGTTCTTACTGTGACTTTAAGTTAAATGGCCCTTGAAAAAGTACTTAAAGTCTATCCAGTACCTGCACATTGTCACCTATCTGTGATCTTTCTGATGATTTCTTCCTTATAGAAAGGTGCTACCACTGACCTTGTAGTCATATTTGTTTGTTGTTTACATGAAACCTAGCTTTTACATCTTTTTTGGGTTTCACATCAAAAGGCATTAGTGCATTTAGTCTCACCAGGATGGTACATCTGGGAGATACTTTCTTAGTCCTATCAGCTGTTCCTCAGCTTGTGCTTCTTTCTTCCTCCTTCTGCTACAGCATCACTTTGGCAAGTTGCATTGAATTTCACTTGGTCTCCTAAAACATCTTTGAAGTTGCTGTTTTCCAGGAAATTATCTCTTCTACAGATGTGTCCTTTGTAGTTTGTCTTTTTGCATTGATCACTTTTTGTGCATGGGCCCAGATTATCATATAATCATATACAGTAAGCTGGGGTTCTCTACCCTCATCCTGCAACACGGCCCCAGGCTTTAATTCATGCACTTGCAGCTGGATCATTGATGAAAATGTCCAGTAGTTTCAGCTGCTGTTTGAAATACATCCAAGTTTTTCTGATTCCCAGAAGGGATGCCTGGCTCCAACCTGTGATTAGCCCTAGCTGCTTGGCTGACCTGCCACATTTTGTTTAAGGTTCCCTGAGCCAGCCACCCTGAAGCACTTTCAGAGTGCTGTAAGAACTGCCAATATCTCCTTTCGGAGATCTATCCATTAACTAATTTTTAATGCATCTTTCACTGGAGCTGTAGAATGCAAAACTTTTCATCAGAATATAAGGAAAAATATTATCAAAGTCCACACAGCCCCCATTATCAACACATTTATAATCTCATTCAAAATCAGGTTTGCTGCATAAGCTATATTTTTTGAGAAAAACTGCTCTGATGAACATTTATTATACTTCTGTCCTTTGAATCTCTATCATTTAAATCCCTTATTAACTTTTCCATTATTTTGCCCAGGACTGACATAAGGCTGAGATTATAGTTTCATCCCCATGTCAAGATTTTTTATGCTTTTGGAATATGTTATTAGATGAGCTATTTTACCCCACATTTCATGACTTTAAAAAAAGCATCACAAGGCCAGGGATGCCCTTTTAAAAATCCTCTTTTCAGTTTTGTAGAGAGCAAGACATCCAAGTCTGCTGGTTTAACTTGTTTCACTCCTTCTGTGATACTGACTAGGAAACTTCATTGAACATCTCCGAATTACAGAATCACAGAATACGTCCAATTGGAGGAGACCTCAAAGATCATCCAGTCCAACCCTTGGCTCAGCACTGAAGGGTCAACACTAAACCATGTCCCTAAGCACCAGGCCCACACACTGCTTAAACACCTTCAGGGATGGTGACCCTACCACTGTCCTGAGCAGATCATTCCAATGTTTGATAACCCTTTCAGTGAAGAAATATTTCCTAATATGTAGCCTGAACGTCCCCCAGCACAGCCTGAAGCCATTCCCTTTAGTCCTGTTGCTTGACACCAAGGAGAAGAGGCTGCCCACTCTTCGCTCCAACCTCCCTTCAGGTAGTTGTAGAGAGCCATGAGGTCTCCCCTCAGCTTCCTCTTCCCCAGACTGAACAACCCCAGCTCCCTCAGACACTCCTCATAGGTCATGTGTTCCAAGCTCTTAATGAACCTCATTGCTGTGTTCTGAACATTCTCCAGCACCCCAATGTCCCTCTTGTAGTGGGTGGCACAGAAATGAACATGGTACTTAGGATGTGGCCTCACCAGTGCTGAGTACAAACAATTACAAACGATTTTGCTGTCTTTACCTGGAAACAACCTAACACTTGGGTGGAGTCTGAAAAAATTGGCTGTGATTTGACTGGAATATTCCATTGCATCGCATGGCTGTATGTAGTTTCTAAGCTCTTCTTTTCTCTACCTGCAGAGTAAATCCTACTACAATCAACTGCAATAATTCTTTGACAGGTTTGAGTCCAACCCCAACTGAATTATGAATTAAAAAAGATGTTATGAGCTTTCCAGCTCCCCCACATCTCCTTACTATTCCTGAACTAGAAGTAGGAAGGCGGTAACTGGAGGAGATGAATCACTTCCTTTTGCAGTTTTAGCAAACTGATGTATTAGCTTTGATGTAGGCTTCTTGTGGGGTTTTACTGGGTTCTGGTAGGAATGCAGAGAATGCAGGTCATGGGTGTCAAATGTTTTCTTTTGTTACTAATCTGCTCCTAGTTTGACATATATCAAAACCCATACTGAGGTACAAACGGGCAGCCTCCACCTGAGAACTGCGCTGACTCTGTGTGGAAAGAGCCTTCTCTGTTTGGTTCAGGGCACTTACAAGGACAGTTGTTTACTTCTGCATCAATAAAGAATTAAGACTTTTGGGTTCTGCTGAAACAAACATTCAGTCTTTATGCTATGATTTCAGAAGGACAGATGTAGCAAAGCACATAACAATGTTCTCAATTTTACCTTGTTTGAACAGCTAACACAAGCATGCTGCTAGGAAATCTCTGTCTGTTTTTAATGTTTTAATGGTGCGCAGGCTGCATTTTGGTCCTGAATACTCATATTGGACAGTAATGGCCAGAGGATGGTGTGCAAGCGTCTGTCATTTATGATAAAGAAGTTGTCAGTGTAAATTCTGAAGCAAAAATTGCTATGCTGGATTTCATGTCCAGCAGCAGACTTCCAAACAATATACTTTGTACTGTGGTCATGTTTCAGTGCTGAGCTGTATAACTTATCCTACAGATATCATTGTACACTCTCAGATCACTGTGAACTTCGGACATTGATAGAAACTTTTCATTAAGTTGTTGCAATACATTGCTGCTGTGCTGAAGCTCTGGAAACAGAATTGATTTGGCTTGAGTAAGATATTTCACAATGACTTCAGAAGTATCTCCACAGTAAAAAATACACTGAAAAAGAAAACTTTCAAACCCCAGAATTTAAAGGGAAACAAAAGATGGTTTTGATTGGAAAGCTTGAGCTCAAAGCTGGTCAAGTAAGAAGTGAAATTTATTGCCTCACTGTGAGGAAACTGAATGAAACAAGATAGTGGTGTCAGAGCAGCTCCTTGACAAAAAGACTGTGCTGCAACTCCTGCCCTGTTGCTAAACATGTGAGCAAGAACTAGAGGCAATCACTCTGAGGCAGGCATACTGTCCCTTGGACTCACAGCAGCAAGATCACAGAACTGTCAGAGTTGGAAGGGACCTCAAGGATCACCTAGTTCTAACCCCCCTGACATAGGCAGGGACACTTTCCACTAGATCAGGTTGCCCAGAGCCACGTCCAGCCTGGCCTTAAAAACTTTTAGGGATGCAGAACAAAAGCTGCTCTTGTGCAAGATTCACCACAATGTCAGCTACATCAGTCTAAAAATCTATTGCACAAGCTTCTTACTGTTAAGGCTAGCTTTACTCTCTCACAACTCCCTTTAACTGCTGTAAAAGTCTGTTCCACCATTGGGCACACCAGCATTTGACATCCATAAAGATCCTGTTTCCCAGGCTTGAGTCTCAGCTTGGTCTCCCCTGTCACTACCCACAGTCAGGATTGGGATGCTTTAGCCACATGGAATTACAAGTGAAGTAACTGCATTCTTTCACTGATGCCAGATAGGACAGGGCAGTAATAAGCACGCATTTGGCTTTGACTTATATTGGATGAAATCCGGAAAGTAGCTACACAACTGAGCCATAGCTTTGTGGATGACCGAAAAACTGGTAGATTTATGACTAAGTTTGTTCTGCTTTTTTTTTTTTTCATCTCCATGAGTCAATCTGAGTAGTCCACAGCACGGAGCTCTTACTTCTAAGATAAAGTAGAAAGAGGAGGGAAGAGCTACTGCTGTCCTCTAGGGACATCTGGCTGGTCATTATCCTTATTTATTTTACCCTTCTCTTCCATACTGCAGAAACCCTGGGCAACTCCACAGAAAAGCAAAAGGAGACTGGGGGCAACACACATCCAGTTTTCCTATAGAACAGCAATAAAACCTTAAGTAAGAGTATGAAGACTTAATTTAATAACCTGCTAGGAAAATACACATTGTCTGTACTTGAAATTGGATCCACACAGCCTCTGAAGAGTTTAGCAAATTGCTTCTTCCACATTTGAGCGTGTGTGTATCAGTGGTCAGCTCCATCAGCATTTGCTAAGACTACTGTTCATTTCAGATAGTTCTTGCCATTTCAGCCCTGGAAAAATCTCACTTTTTGTGACTGTATAAAGCATTATTTAAAAGTCAAAGACTTCTGGTTACCTGGCAACCTATAAATGAAGTCTTTGGAAGAAGAATCTGAAAGGAGGGTCCTACTGAATAAAAGTCTTATTTCTACATTGTAAATGAAGCTCTCCCACAAAAGATTTCAAATATAAATGGGTCTTTCCATTCTGGGACTAGTTTATAGTTAGGAATATTATCAAAATACACAAATATAAATATCTTTATATGAATAAATAAAGATAGTAAACCTTTTCACTATCCTGACCCACCTGCAACTTTACCTGAGCTGCAAAATAATCCCAGATCTCTTTGAAAGGCTGCAAATGTTTAATTAATTTAATTATACTGGCTAAGAACAGTTAGAGAAGTATAAGTGAGTAACTGGTGCAGCTAGGCCATTACAATTTTCTCTGTTTTAGGCTTCAGCCCTTCATTGAAAGACTGCCTTGGCTTCCCATCAGAACCTGGCATCTGTCCAGTAGCAATACACTGAGAAAACATTTTTAATTGCTCCTGTAATTTTGAAGCATAAATTTACTCTAGATGTGAGCTAAAGAACATTATTAGCATTAGAGAAAACAAGACAAAAATGAAAGAGTAAAATGGCAAACAGACCTTTCTGATCTGGGTGGTGAGCCCAAGAATGAAGGCTGCTCTTTCCTCTTGCCATTCCTTGCTAAACACAGGAGGAAGCTCAAGCTGTTCTCTGCAGGTGCAGTAGCAGCACACTTGCAAGCAGCTGAACGTACCTAGCACACTGATTTGTTATTAATATTATTTCAGATGTACACTAGAAGGGCTGAGGTAAAAATCTAGGACTGCATCCAAATTGCCTTCTAAGGCATAAGATAATCAGTAAGAATTTCTTCCTTTTTATGGCTGCTCATTCCTCCTTCTGTCCCTTAAAAACTAAAGAAAGAAAAATGAAGGAGGGAAAGGAAAAAAAAACCCACCACCCTAACAACCCTTTTCTTAAGAACAACCTTTTCTTAAAAAATAGAACAACAGATTGAAGCATCACAGTTGATGCAGTTCCATGGCACATCATCAAAGACTTGATTATCTCTAGTCGTGCGATGGCTTTTGAAGTTAATAAACATTTTAACCTGCCATACTGTAAAATGACCTTATTTAACTGTGGGTCAGACCCCACTTAACAGCTAGTGCCTATAAAGAAGAGAAGGGTCTTGAAACATATTTAAATGTTTCTTATCACAGTGCCTATCAACAGTTAACCCCTCACCCTCCCATAGAGGTGTCAGTTCTCTCTGCACTCTTGGCTGAGTGCACTGTAGGATGCCAGGCATCAGACAGGACTTTGTGTTCATACAGTTACTTCCCATTGCTATAAGCAGTGAGGCAGAAAAGATAAAAGGCAGAGATGACACTCACCTGCCTGGCAAATTCAGCAGGTCAGAGTAGGGTGGGATGCCAGCAATCCCACATTGTTCCCAAATCCATATGTTCTTATGGAATGAACTGTAAAGCCATTAGAGACATTTTCATGTGTTTCTTTTGAGGTGTATAGATCACCAGGTAAAAGCACAGGTAAATAGGCTGGAAGGAGGGAAAAACTCCCTGCCAGGCTTAACCCCACCTGCAACAGTATCCTTTAGTGTCTTGGAATAATATAGAACAGATGATTTTATAAATGAAGCTTCTTTCTACTACTCCATTTTTACTGTACAAATGAGAAGAACAAAAAAGGCTTTGCAGTGCTGCAATCAAAATTCACTCCTCCTGGGGTTTGGTTTTGAGGACAACTATAGAAGTTTCTATGCTGGAAGATTCTAGCAAGAGAGGACTATTATAAGGTTTGCTACCTACATCATAACAATGGCAAGTTCATCAATACAGACAGGAAAAAGATCTGCTACAGCTGTTTGTTATGCATTACTTTCATCCCTGGCAGGGAAAGAGAACTACAGAACCTTGTGGCAGAGTAATTATAATAATATCTGACTTTATTTTTACATCCCCCCCCAAAAATCCAAGCCCTGAACCCACTGCTATTTTTCCACAGAAATGTCATTTCCCAGAAACATCATAAAGACTTTTTAATGACTGAGAGCTGTGATACTGAATCCATGACAGCAACAGAGTGCTGGCCTGGGTTCCATTATTGGTGAAAAGATGGGAAACAGTCAGATCACTGCTGACAACTTGAAAGCTTAGCAAGAGAAAAAACGAAGTACAATGGATTTTCACAACTCACAGGTTCACAGTGATAAAAAAGTTTTACTTACTTCTAGAGAAGAAAATAAATTTTTCCTGATCCTGAATCACAGGCTGGGTTCTAGCTGGATGCACTAGCCAGATCCGGCAAACATGAAAGTACTCAGGAAAGAAAAATAATCAAATTGAAACAGTTACAGATTACTGAAGTAACAAGATGAAAGTCCAGTAAGTATCACTCAGATACTTAAGAATGCACAGATAAAAGTAAGAAAACCCAACCCCTGTATCTGCTGGAGAAAGTCCAATGGAGAGCTACAGGAATGATTGCAAGACTTGAACCTGAAGAAAGAGTGAGGGGCCTGGGGCTGTTTAGTCTCAAGAAGAGAAGGCTGATAGGGGATCTTATCAACATCTATAAATATCTGCAGGGTGGGTGTCAAGATAAAGGTCTCTTTTTGGTGGTGCTGGTGCCTAGTGGTAGGATAAGAAACGACAGGTACAAGCTAGAACAGAGGAGGTTCCACCTCAACAGCAGGAGACACTTCTTTATGGTGAGGGTGACGGGGAACTGGAACAGCCTGCCAAGAGAGCTTGTGGAGTCTCCCTCTGTGGAGACTTTCAAAACCCATCTGGATGCATTCCTGTGTGGCCTGCCCTAGGTGATCCTGATGATAGAATCATAGAATCAATAAGGTTGGAAAAGACCTCAGAGATCATCAAGTCCAACCTGTCTTGAGAGGTACCTCCCAACTCTTAACATTCTGTGAGCCTATGACTATTTACAGTGACATTCCTAAAGCCAAAGACCTTCCTTATGAAATTCTTGTAGCTGAAATCAGAAATAAGACTCCAGTTAATTTTAGCAGATGCCCATAGGTAGCCCATGGAGTATAGTTAGTCATCTGGAAATAGGAGAAACAAAAAGAAAAAATATTCTATGATGATTGTTTTCACGTCCCCAAGACAAAAAAACCAAAGCAAAAGCAGATTCAACAGGCATATATCAAACGCCATCAGGTAAACTTCTTCCCAGAGTTCAATACAAAAATTTAGCAGAATGCAGTCAAACTCCTAGAATATAGTACTGTGCACCATGCAGTGCAATAATTATGCACAATTAAAGCCTACTGTGCAATTTTGTTAGCATAAAAGCTCACTGACTCACACCAGTTGAAAAATCTTAGCCGCCCTGCTACAGCGTGGCTTCCCCTGATTAAATGCCACTCCACCATTTCACCTCTAGGGCCAAAATACATTTCTCAGTTTGGCCTGATCTTTTCACAGTTGTGTTTAAAGCTCAAGCTCTGACAAAGTGAACAAGAAAGAATTAGCATTAAAATAGCTCAGAAAACACATCAATGTTTCATTTCTAGGAAATGCACTCCTCGTGTTCCACTCTTGGAGGCTCATAAGAGGTACTGAATAATTAAGGCCATCAGGACAATTTGTAAGGGATCTTTGAAATACAGGAAAGCTTTGTTCACACTGTCTGGGAATGAATGGTGTTTTGTATGAAAACCACAGTGTTTAAGTGCATGCTTATGTTTGTTATTTGATGCCTGACAATTCGTTTAGCCCATACACTTACTTGGAGGAACTATTCTATAGAGGTCAATTGAATATAGTTCCTTTGCAGAATACAATGCAAAGAGTAAGACATGTAAGACTCCTAAGTTTTAAAATTAAGAAATTAAAATTAATCTTAGAATTTAAAAAAAAAGTCATACTTCTAAGTCTTAAAGTAACAGTAAAGGTACTTGTGAGAGTCAGAGATTTACAGATTCCAAAACTTACCAAAAGCCACTGTGATGGGAGCTGGAAGAGGAGGAATCCCATCAGAACATAACAGGTATTGTAGCCTCTTTTACTGGACAGCATCATAGATATCAAGGTGATGTATTAAAAATATATATATATAAGTATCATAGTATCAGTCAGGGTTGGAAGGGACCACAAGGATCATCTAGTTCCAATCCCCCTGCCATGGGCAGGGACACCTCACACTAGATCAGGCTGGCCAGAGCCTCATCCAGCCTGGGCTTAAACACCTCCAGGGACGGGGCCTCAACCACCTCCCTGGACAACCCATTCCAGGGCTTCACCACTCTCATGGGGAAGAACTTCCTCCTCACATCCAGCCTGAATCTCCCCACCTCCAGCTTCATTTCATTCCTTTCCCCCTAGTCCTAGCATTACCTGATATCCTGAGAAGTCCCTCCCCAGCCTTCTTGTAGGCCCCCTTCAGATACGGAAGGCCACAACTAGGTTACCTCGGAGCCTTCTCTTCTCCAGACTGAACAGCCCCAACTCCTTCAGTCTGTCCTCACAGGAGAGGTGCTCCAGCCCTCTGATCATCCTCACGGCCCTTAATATATATGTACTTGTACTTCCCAAAATAGTGTCTCTCATATCTGTCCTTGAAGGAGGCTTCACTAAGGTTATAAATTCATTCTTTGTATGTTTGCACAACTGGGGCCAAGGTATCCAGAACATCACCACTCTTGCATGGATAAAAGCTCATAAAGGGTCAGTTACCAGTGATCATGAATACTGTACAACTTTTGGTACAAAAAAAATTGTTAGATCTAAATTTATCCAAATATTTATCCAAACATTACCAAGATCTGTATTCTGGTGAGTAGAAAGCAAGAAGAGGATGAACCAGAAAAACAGTGGAAATAGGCAAAAAATAGATTTTTGAAAAAATATAGTGATTGTTGTAATTTACCAGTCCCTTTGTGGTAGCTATTAAAGATTTTTTGTTAGGCACCCACCGTGTCCATTTCTGGGCCCCTCAGTTTAGGAAAGATGTTGAGTTGCTGGAACGTGTCCAGAGAAGGGCAACAAAGCTGGGGAGAGGTCTGGAGCACAAGCCCTATGAGGAGAGGCTGAGGGAGCTGGGGTTGCTTAGCCTGGAGAAGAGGAGGCTCAGAGCAGACCTTCTTGCTCTCTACAACTACCTGAAGGGAGGTTGTAGCCAGGTGGGGGTTGGTCTCTTCTCCCAGGCAACCAGCACCAGAACAAGAGGACACTGTCTCAAGCTGTGCATGGGGATGTTTAGGCTGGATGTTAGGAAGAAGTTCTTCACAAAGAGTGATTGGCCATTGGAATGTGCTGCCCAGGGAGGTGGTGGAGTCACCATCACTGGAGGTGTTTAGGAGGAGAATGGATGAGGCATTTGGTGCCATGGTTTAGTTGATTAGATGGTGTTGGTTGATGGGTTGGACTTGATGATCTCGAAGGTCTTTTCCAACCTGGTCTGGTCTATTCTATTCTATAGACAAACTCAAAAGAATTTGCTGCTTCTCCTGACTTGTGTTCTTCAAGAGCTCCTTAGATAGTATGACACTATCCAGATCTCGTCAACATGATATTTGAAGTCCTGACCAGACACAGAAATAGAGATGAAATAACCTGAAATAGTATCTTTATCAGCTTGAGCAACCCACATACCATCAGGGAAATGGAATTTTAATTCCTGATATTGTCTTCTCCCTGATATATAACCTTTTTCTACTCTAAACTACTCTTCTTAATGTTTTCCCTTTTCTCTAATGAGAATCTGGCTTAGGCAGCTTAAGCCTATCTTTGGTAACTGGGGACCAGGAGAGAAGCTTTGAAAAGCAACAACTTAATGCAGCCTGGCTGTCATGCAAACTTGCAGTCTCTGGGTGGCTAAGACCGTCTGCTGTCTCTGTAACTCTTCAGCTGTGAGGCTGCAAATGAGAATTACCTCTAGACAAGAAATTTTTATTTTGCAGTGATGTTCTGTGTGTTTTATTTAGTTTTCAAGAAAGGTAATTTCTGGAGCAACAGCAACTGTGTCCATTTGAATTAACTTCCTTTCTTATGCAGAAGAGCAGTGTTGCCAATACTACCTGAAAGAGCATCACTTTGTGATGGACATGTTCTTTCTTAAAAAAAACCCAAACCCAACCCAACCCACACAAAGATGTATGCTATTGCTAAATTATTTTGTGTTTAATGCTCTATTTTGAAAGTCCTTTAGCTCCCCCCTTTGTATCTTCAAGCATTTTTACTCAAGTTAAAAGTTTCTGTATTCAGACAAAGAAGCCAAGGTCTCTTCCTCAGAAAATCATGGACTACTTAAACTGGAGCCATTTGGTCTGGTTTGCTTTCAAAGTCTACACATTCAAATGAAAATTATAAATGCTATTACATTCAGGCCTGGCTTGAAAGACAAGGCACTGTCCTACAAGAAAGGATGACAAAGAGGGTTTGAATTTTAACATTTTGTACATATTTGTACATTACATTTCAAATCAGAGAGCAACAGACAAAAACACATTGCTTGCTGCTAGAAATGGCATGCTTTGGGATACTGAGATCTACTCAGGCAGAGCAACACTGCAGGGCAGAGAGTGATCTGCCATTCATTTTCCTATGCTCTGTGATCCTCAGGCTGGATTGTCCACTCAGAGAGGACATACCTCATCCAGGGAGCACCTTTCCTCTTATATCCTCTTGCAGGAGGTTAATCCAGTGAGGTGCTATTGACTGGACCCAGATACAGACCAGAGGCAATCTCTCTTTCTGCAACTTTCAGCCTGGAACTTAAAATCTTTCCTTAAAATCTCTGCCAGCAACCTGCTGCCCACCAAACACCTGACCAAGCCAAGCAAAGTCATGCTGCCATCACCAGAACAATAGGTGCTGGGGATGAACTCTCCTATTTCACAAAGCAAGCACGTACCTGCAACCTCCCCACAGCACCACAACCACGTCAAGGCCTGTGGGAGCAATGGAGTCCCCAGCCTACGAGAGCAGACATGTACTAAGTAAACAAAACTGTAATTTGTTTTTCTGAGCTTATTTATGTGATCACAATGATGAGCACAGCACACCAGCTGTGTGGGATGGGATTGCACTAACGCCAGGGGTGAAATGAATTTAGTCAGCCCTTACGTAGGCTGCACTGTCCTGTCCCGATGAAACAAAGGCAACACGAAAGCATGTCTCTAGAGACCACATAAGCAGGTCAAAATGAAACAGCACCAGTAGGAGCTTATGTTAATAAGATTATGATTTCAAGGCCATATTTTGGCAGGTCTTTGAAAACCATTGCATGTCATTGAGGCAACAGGCAAAACACTTTGTCCACAAAATCTCATGGGTGTGCAGTTGTGACTACAAGGCCACTGAAGGACAAGGTTATGGGAAGACACAGTGAAAGGTGTTTCTTCATGGAGAAAGAATAAACAAACAGAAGCTTAGCCAGTTTCTGAACTGCTATAAACCCTCATACTCACACACATGTGTCTGAGGCAGGAGCTTCTGGTGTCCACCTGGCCCTCACGGTGTCAGGAAGCTGAGGCGCAGCCGCTGGGCCTCCTTCTCCACAGCCGTCAGCACCAAAATCCTCCAGAAGTGCACCAGACTCAGGAGCACAGCTCAGAAATCCTGCTGCACCTCTGTGAGCTGAGGGTAGGACTGCCCCTTGCCAGACAGAACCGGTTCCAGCTGTCTCTGCCACAGACCTATCACAAGACACAGCTGAACCCATCACAAGGCACAGCTGAACCCATCACGAGGCACAGCTGAACCCATCACAAGGCACAGCTGAACTCATCACAAAGCACAGGTGGCACCACTGCAAAAAGTATTAGGAAAGAGCGAAAGGGCCCAGGGGCAGTGAGGAGCAAGAAAAAAACATGGGAGAAACAGCCCCATGAGTGCCCAGGGCTGGGAAAGAGGAGCAGGAGGAGGTGATCTCATTGTCCAAGCAATAAATTGAATAAATTTTGCCCATGAGGGTAACTGGTAAATGATTTCTGTCCTTACCTTGACCCACAAGCTTGTCATTCATGTTTGTTCTTGGGTCCTGTTGAGGAGGGGAGAGGGCAGCTGCGTAGACACCTGGCAATCAGCCATAATTCAGCCCACATCATCCGCCCTGTGCTGCATTGAGCCACCTCTGGCTTTCCATGGGGAAAATTCATTGTTCACATGAAGAACTTAAAACAGTGGTTTTGAACACCCAGAAGCCTCTTCATCCATACATGTTGCTGGCAGTGAACTGCAGCTTCTCACTCACTCCTCTCTCTCTGATCTTTAAACCTGGGAGCTGAGCACAGCTGTTAGGATCCTGCACCCTCCCAAATTTTCTAGACTGCCTAGTGTGGCAGAGCTTGCTGCCTGACATCTCCAGGAACAAAGCAGCAACAATCAGCCAGGATGAGAAAATGGGACTAAGATACAAGGAAACATTTATTTCAATTTGGCAAAACAGTCCATGCGTCTAAGCCCTTCAACATCAGTCAATATCACACCTGATTACTTTGTTATTGCACCTTATCTACCTAGAGCTGTTTTCTACAGTGAATTTTAAAGACACGCTTCACTATGATGATCTGTCAATGTAACACATGCATCTGACTGGCCATGTCTTGCTATCTGTTAGGCCAAGGAGAACTACTGAGCTGAACACCTGATACTGTTTCAGCTATCTCAAGTTAGGCTTCCTGCATTTATCTTGCAATTGTCTGAATATTTGAATAATTGTGCATAATATATAATTTAGATAAATCAACTCGTACAGTGCCTATTAGAATCTGATCTCAGCTTGATAACTAAACACCTGAAGAGTGAATCAGTTTCCTAATTTTTACAGCATACTTCACTACAAGGTGTCTTTGCCTTTCTTTTACTTAGGACAAATGATGATTGAATGGAGTGAATAAAGCTCAATTCTGAATACCAGACCAGTCCGCTAGCCTGGAAAATCCTATACTGCTGTTTGAGCAAGATGGATATTTACAGGCCATTGACTAGATCCAAAGGGTTCAATTAGTTGTATATCTTTGTCTCAGGCAAAGAAATTTTGCCACCCCTGGATTTAAAATAAAAGATTACCAGTAAGGTAGCCATGAATAAAACTAGCATTATTTCAGTGTACACAACTGGTTCTTGAAAGAATGCTCTGCAGACTGAAAAGCTGAGTAGCGAATACCTGCTTACTTTACAAAAGGATCAATATTAGTGCCATAAGAACCACTTCCTAGACAAAACCCAAGAATAGTAACTAGGGTAAAGGGCAGACTGCCCTTTTGCTCTCCTGGCATGTATTGTTAAGCCATGTCCAAACATTTCTAACAAGCCTGTAGCCATTAAACTATTAAAACCAAGAAGCTATGCACTCGAGCTACTAAATTATTAGCAATACCTAATTATTGTAACGTTAATATGATTAATTTTAAAAACCATCTTTCGAAAGAATATTAAGAGACATCACTCCAAATACAGTGCAGAGAAGAAAGGAGGCAGTAATTAAGGAAGAAAGAAAAGGATACATGTTAAAACTGTGTGTCACATTTAGGGGGGTGGGCAACAAAGAAAACCCACTGTATTAAAAAATGAATTCACATGACCCACATTGCCTTATGCAATCAGCAAGAAGAAAGACAAATCTCTGCTCCTCCTCACTTTCTCACTCCTCACTCTCTCACTTCCCCTTTAACAATGAGCCCCAGGTATATCTTCCCTTCCAGGCATTTTAATTTGCTTCCAGTCATTTTAATTTGCTACATTTTAATTTGCTACCAAACAAATAAATCTGTGGAAAAATTACACAATCAAATTAACAGAAAATAAGTACCACAATGGCCACATTTACAGACAGTTATTTATTACCTGCTGTGGGCTTAACTGCAGATTATCCTTTAAAATCAGCTTTTTTTTAATGTATGTAAATTAGCATAGCACCATTCAAACAAATGGGGCCATGCCTTTTTGTCCCAGTTGATGATCCAGCCTGTAACATGGATTTTGTTCACCTGAACAGAGACACGGTGGGATGCCTGTGAGCTCAAAGTTTTAAGTCAGTGTTCACAGCAAGTAGATTTTCACACCACACCTGCTGAGATGTTTCAGCAAGCCTGAATTCTCTAAAAGTCCACTTTGTCTGCAAAAGAAAGTAAAAAACCCCTCCCTAATAGAGCAGCAAATTAAGAAGGGGGGGGGAGGGCTGCCCTATTTTTAAACTTCATAAAATGCAGAGAAATCTCAGCTCAGTGGGAAAGTGAATATATGGGCAAGGGGTAATTTTTGAGATACCTCTTCAGAGGGCTACAATTTACATGTAAGTAATTAACTGTTCAGTAAAAGGCACACACTCTGGATTCACATCTTTTGGAAGCTACATTGTCTCCAAGGAGTGTGTTTTTGCATACAAAGACAGGGAGAAGAAAAATGGACTGGGTTTGTGGGACTACCACATGATTAATAAACAGGCAAAAGCCACACCAAGGTGCCACTATAATCAGTCCATTTGCCAGTGGAGGAATTTCTCCTACCTAACCTGAGCTTGGTGATTTGCAGAGTGCAGCACAAGCGTTTTTACAGGCAACGATGTGGCTCAGAAGAAGCGAACATCCAGTCTCAATAGATTGTGAGTGGAGAGTGATGAAATATTATTGCTACCAGGATGTTTTCAAACTGTTTTTTACTATACGCAGATTTTTCTCAGACAGAAAATATACCGGCAGATATCTCCTGGGTGTTTTGATGCTGCAAGGCACATCTGGGCTAAGGGGACCCTGATCATAAAAATGATTTCACCGCTTTAAAAAGGACTAGCTCGCAGAATAATTAAACATGGGAAATGTTGTGTCTAGACTGGGCCTGGCTGTCATGTTCTCTATGAGTTATCTCCTGGCTATGAAAGCAGCTAGGAGACTCATACTAGGATAAATCTGTAGTTATAGGTCCTACATTGCATCATTAAAAGCATAGTTGTGCAAAAGGGATGCTGAGGTGTCTCTCCAGCATAAGACATATCTCTGTACATAGATAAAGTAATATCAAGAGTGCTGTGTTCAGCATAGTCCAACTTGCTTTACAGCATTTAGCAAACTCCAGAACTTGAAGATCAGGTTCTAATTCATTGGAGGTGTTCAGGAGGAGACTTGGTAGGGTGCTTGGTTGCATGGTTTAGTTGATTAGGTGGGTTGGATGATAGGTTGGACACGATGATCTTGAAGGTCTCTTCCACCCTGGTTTATTCTATTCTATTCTACTTTACTGCACTTTGATGGAGATTGCTGCTCAGCTTATCGAGTGCATTGACTTCATCTAAATATTGTAACATGATTCCTGCTAGATTCCTATGAATTTGATGTAAATATTGTCTTCTCCATTTGCTGGTATCTCCAGAGACCATCTTAGCAGAGTTAAGTTAATCTATAGATTAATATGATCCATTTCTTCCAGCTTTCTACCTTAAGAGGTAGAATTAGATATAGGCAGGTGGAGAGGACTTGCACCGTGTTCCCTTTGCATTGCCTCTCTCTCTCTACCTTCCTCTCCTCCTTTTTCTAGCCTCCCACAGATGTTTTTCTGGGGAGCCTAGGTCTGTTCAAACACCACGAATCTCAGCTGTAATGTCTAACTTTTCTGTATCACCATTATTGTGGTTCTGCTACACTAGTCCCTTTGATACAGGCACAGCTTCTGCAGTAGCAGCAATTGAGATAAACTGACATTTGTTACATTGAGGAAATAAGTCTTTTAGCTGTTAGAAGCAATCCCTACTCTCTTTTAAACAGCTAAAAGACTTCCTTTAAAAATCTAACAAATAGTAGTTAATCTTCATTGGTGTCTCTCTAGTGGCATCTGTATTAGAAGTCCTGGCCCAGCACTGGCAATAGCACTGATGTATTAGTGTTGGCATTTCCAGTGGGGACTGATTAAGGACTTTGGAAAGTGGACCAAGTGCCCAAGTAGCACAGGTCGGACAGGACAGGAGAAATTATAGAGATTTAAGGGAATATGAGAGAAAAGATGGCAATATCGCTGCAGAGCTTGGACTGAAAGCTATAGTTATCACTCCCTCAAGAACTGGGACATTGTTAGGGAAGTATGACCTACACCTGTCTGCCCAAGCCCTGCAGCAAACTTGCCAATGATTTGTTAGCATGTTTTTACCTGATAAAAAAATAAAATTATACTCATTACCATAGCTTTAGGAAGGGAAAAACCCAGAATGGGACTTTCCCCAAGGCTAACCAGTAACGATAAAGAAAGTATAGGTACTATTGTGTCCACTCTCAACATTCAAAGCATCACATAAAAGATCTAGTCCTTGGTATAGGTCAAACTCAGAAGAAACACTATGGAGCTGACTGTAACACTGTGGAATTTCTTTTGAATCTATTTTGTGTTGAATTTACACATAGCAACCTGTACCTAAAAACTATTACCCTCCACTGAAAACAAATCTAAGCAAAAAGTACCATGTTCTCTCATGTAGAGTAGCACACTCCAGAATATTCTTATGTGAAACAAGGACCTCTCTTAAGAGCATTCTTGAAGATATACTTCAAGGCCAGTGAGCACTGTCAGATTTAAACAGTCTGGTATGTGGGGAGAAATCTACAAAGCCAGTATTCTCAGCTCCTCTGTCCTTGTGCCTCTTCATTATACTGCTCAGAGGCCTCTGTTGCCAATACTGCAAACAATTTAGAATTGAGCAGTCTTTATTTAAACCTGTGAGGGGGACAAAAAAAAGCAGCAAAAATTGAAAGATTTATAAAGGGAGATATAAAAATATCATTTTTAGAAATAATCTGCAATGGGAGGAGGTAGATTGGCAGGTATATTCGCAGACCAGAGCCAGAAAGCAGAGACACATCATTAAAGCATTAACTGTGTATTCTGAAGAATTACTCTGGTAGAGAGCCAATGTGACATTAATATTATTTCATGACACCAAACCTTTCTATCAGTTAGATCCCTAAAAGGTATGTGACACCAAACCTTTATATCAGTTAGACCCCTGAAATCAAATAGTATTTTTAAAATTAAGGAAACATTTCTGTCATTTAAGTTTTGGGGTCTTTTGAAACTTTTAATCAATGAGAACTTGGAAGTTTATTCATCCACTATTCACTTAATGGTGGAGAATCTCACAGGATTTTTCTGTCTTGAACTTTATCAAGAGCTCTGCCTCTTACCCTACCCTCTAGTACAAAAGAAACAGCAAAAGAAACAGACAAGAAAAGAAATCATTTCAGGTCAGGCTGACTCCTTTTGCAAGAGCTCAGGTCTACCTCATTTACTGGAAATCCATTCGGCATCTCCTCCTAGTTCAGAAGGGCTGTTCATTCCCTTACCATGGCTCTTCATCAGCTCCTGGCAGGTCATCATTTTGTTCTTTTTCTTCTCTAGGTTAGGCTGGTCCCAATTGCCCCTTTCCATCTCAGAAAGGACACTGGCTTAGTCCATACCATTTCCTTGAGAAAAATGCTTTGGTGAGACTCTCT
Organism: Dryobates pubescens; assembly: GCF_014839835.1. Lineage (NCBI taxonomy): Eukaryota > Metazoa > Chordata > Aves > Piciformes > Picidae > Dryobates > Dryobates pubescens. The sequence goes on along the minus strand of NC_071613.1, from coordinate 48,080,918 downwards.
TTTACCCTGTTCTAGCAAAATATTATTCAGGAGCTTCTCTTCCTACAATTGAAATTGACTATTGTCAACAGACTCCTGGATGAAGAGTAATGAATCCAACTTCATTTTAAAGCACTTCTTGCTTACAAGAACAAGCCACTTCAATCAGCACCAGCTGCTTAAGTCAAGATATATTTCCATTCACTAGTGGCTGATCATATGCAAATTATAGGGGAAAAGGCACATGCAAAAGAGTGACAGATGGAGCGGTATCAGCTTTTACCTAACAGTAAAGATGGGGGGCATGGGGTGGGGTGTGTGTGTAAAATCAGTGTCAGCACTTTTGTCAAAATGTGTTTTTAACAAAAGACATTTGTTAAATCACTAATGCACTTCCACAATATTTTAAAATATTTATACTAAGAACTAATGATGTCCTGTCATGGAGTGCAAAGAGTCTTCTGCACATTCCTTTGTAAGTAAGGTAATATATAAAAAGGCAAGGAGGGCTTGGGGAAAGATACCCTTAAGATCAAACTCTATATTCATCAGTGGTCCTGGCACCAGACTTCTTCCTCATCTCCCATTTCTCTCAGCTCATCACATGCCCCATGGTCAGAAACCTGCCTTGGGGTATTGCTTTCCTCTTTGCCTGCAACACCACAGCAACAAAAGCCATCTGCTTATGACTTGAATTATTTCATTTATTTCAACAGAACTAAAAAAAATTAGCTGTATGGCAGATGAGCTTCTTTCCAAATGAGGACACTGTTCCGGAAGACAGAATGCTCCTTTATCTCTATGAAGTTCCTTCACTTTGTATAAAACTTGCAGGGTAATCATGAGTTTTCCATCATCATTAGCAGCAGGATCCCAGGAGTTAAATCAAAGAAGCCTAGCAAATGGCACAACACTGGAAGGTTCTCACAAAGTGCCTATTTAGATAATTAAGGCATCTTTCTGGTATGAACATCTTCATGTCACTGAAAACACAAACTAGGTTTTCTTTCACATAAGCTTGCAGTAGGAGTTGAGAGCACAGGAGGGGAAAATGAGGGGAAGAAAGGAAGAAGAGTTCATACTGAAATAATAAACCATTGTTTCTCTAGAAACCTTAAGATTTGTCATGTTCTTTAAAAACAAGAATCAATATTAATGGGACATACTTGTGTTGCAGATGTAAATAAAACCCAAGAATGTCTCCCACATAACATAGTATGCACAGATAAGATTTTAAAATAGGGTTTAAATCATCTCTCTCAGAAGCTTTAAACACCACCTTCTAGCAAGTGACATTGAGCTTCCAGCAAGAGCCAGTTCCATGTATGAAATGTGTCTCCTAAAGCTGAGGAGTATATAGAGTAGAGTAACATAGTATGTCAACAAATGACGTCCTAGAGATTGAAAGCAATCTAGCCAGCCTGCACTAGCTTATCCCACGGTACACAGAAAAGTACCAGGTGTCAAGGTATCACAGAAAATAGTTTAGATATTACTAGCCTAACAGAATAAAAATACATTGATTCACATTTTGGATAACGAAAGAACCCACCCCCCCCCAAAAAAAAAAAGAACACCACAACACACTCCAAAAAACCCCACAAAACTACTTCTAATCTATTGTCCCAATGGCATCCTGGCCTGGATCAGCAGGAGTAGGGAAATGATTGTGTCCCTGTACTTGGCCCTGGTGAGGCCATGGCTTGAGCATTCAATTCTGGGCACCACAGTATAGGAAAGACACTGAGCACCTAGAGGGTGTCCAGAAAAGAGCAATGAGGTTGGTGAGGTGTTTGGAGGACATGTCACACGAGGAGGGGCTGAGGGAGCTGGAGTGCTTGGTATGGAGAAGGCCAAGGGGGAAGATCTTACTGCTCTACTACTTGAAAGGAGGTTTTAGTGAGGCTGGTGTTGGTCTCTTCTCCCAGGTAACTAGCAATAGGATGAGAGCAAATGGGCTTAGGTTGTGTGGGGAGGTTTAGGCTGGACATTAGTGAAAACTTCTTTACTGAGAGAATGGTGAGACATTGGAACATAGTATCATAGTATCAGTCAAGGTTGGAAGGGACCACAAGGATCATCTAGTTCCAGCCCCCCTGCCCAGGGCAGTAGTGGAGTCACCATAACTGGAGCTGTTCAAGAAGAGTGTAGATGTTTTAGTGGCCATGGTAGTTGGGTTGCAGTTTGATTTGATGATCTTAAAGTTTTTTTCCAACTTTAATGATTCCACGATTTACCCAGTAGCTCCCCTGCTCATGGGGCTTGTGAACAATGATAAACCATTGCCAACTCCCAGCAGTCCTTTGGGTGCCCACACAACCCCCTGGCCCTAGCTATTTATGCAGCCAGCTGTCAATTCAGCACAACTCACGAAGTACTGATATAGGTCAAGAAACTGATAAATTTTAGGTTATCTTTTAAGGAGAAAACCTGCCAAAACCAGAAAATTATTCCACGTTCTACTTCTGACTTAAAATGGAGGAATCACACAATGACTGGGATTGTAGCCATCAGCTAGGACACTAGAAAAAAGAACAGGCATGTTATTGCCAAGTTGACTTTGCAAGAATATAGACATTTTTAAAGCCAGCTGGCTTCAAAGTCGAGTTCCACAACTCCTGTTGCTTGTCAGGGAGCATCATGAGATGAAGTCTACGTTAACTAGTTAAAACATCCCCCCCAAAGCTAAAAGTACTGAGCTGCACTACAGCTTTGACAAAGACATTTTGCTAAATTGAATGTCTCTCAAAGTTCTTTGCCAAGTGAGATAGAACAAAGACCCTGAAAAAAAAAAAAGAGGGGGGCCACTATGACACTTGCCCATTTGCTGTCACAAAGTGCTGCATAAGTGACACTTTCAGTGGATTTTTATAAATCCTTTTTAGAGTAGAATTTTTTTAAAAGCAGGTAGACAAATTCCTTACCACAATTTATTAGTATAATTAAAAAAACCCCAAACCCCAAAACAAACAAAAAACCCCCAAAACCCCAACCAAAGAAAAAAAACCCCACCCTACAACCACCACAAAAAAAGAAAAGTCACGGGCCAATTATTGTTAGATTATAATAGATCATCCTGGTCCTGGAACAGTGATGAGACAGTGCAACAGCCACTGTAAGAACAGTTCCTGTGAAACAACTGTTTTGATTACATCATTTTTGCTCATTAAAAGTTTCCATTTTGGACATAGGGACATAGCAGTGGCAGGGACACCCACAGCTCTTCTCCGTGGATGTGTGAAGATGAAGGTGACTCTGACAGGAATCCTCCCTGCGTTACACTGTCCTGAGTCCACACTGTGATTTATATTTAGCAGGATGTCTTTATGTCTATGCTTATGATTTTTCTAAGAAACTCTCATTTGAAATTTAAGATTCATCTTTCTGGTACTTGCATTGTCAGTAACCATCATACAGCATTTTTGCTTATTTTAGATAGGGCCCCTTGTTTTACTATAAAAATCTGCTTCTTGCTACACCTGTACAGCAACACGTAGACAGGATTCAGATTTCGGTAACCCACAAGACTCAGAAAATACTTTTCCTGATTTTTCTCTTATTTCTGTACATGCCTCTTGTCCCCAAGAGATTTTTAATTAAGGACATTGACAGCTGCATGATAGAAGATCAGTATCCAGTCCTACTGAACTCCCAGAATCAGGGAAGATAAACAGATAAATTGTCTTTCTACTGCTTATATAAATTCGTATACTGGAGTTCAGGGCTGGGACAGATGGATACTACAGTAGCTCCCCCTGCTGATGAAACGTTCTCTAATTCATGTATTAGCAAGTTACAATCACCTGCAGCCATGAAAATGTATTCAAAAGTAGTGGTTTACTACCTAAATTGGCAGACTGATCTGACAACAAATTACAAGCTTTTGGCATCCCAGCTGATTTCAGATAAACCAAGATAGATTCACTTTTAAGGATGGAAGAGAGAAATTAAGTGCATCAGTTCAAGACCTTTTTACTACTATGTTGTTTTAAACTGCAATAGGCAGAGCTACTAAATGCACCCTTTATCTCTGTCTGTACTGCTGGAAACTGTCCTCAGGAGTCCCAGGCCCCTGAGGCCACATCTGGCATATTGTCTCCAGTTGCAGGCCCCTCAGTTCAGGACGGACAGGAAAACTGCTTGGAAGAGTCCAGTGCAAAGCCACAATGATTAAGGGAGTGGAATATCTCCTTTAGAAGGAAAGGCTGAGGGAGATGGGTCTCTTTAGTTTGGAGGAGACTGAGGGGTAACCTCATTAATGCTTATAAATATGTGTGAGTGTTGGGAGGACAGAGCCAGGCAAGGGACAAGGGACAGTGGGTGCAAGTGGAACACAGGAGGTACCACATGAACATAAGGAAAAACTTTTTCACTGTGAGGGTGACAGAGCACTGGAATAGGCTGCCCAGAGAGATTGTGAAGCCTCCTTCTCTGGAGGTATTTAAAACCCACTTGGATGAATTCCTGTGTGACCTACACTAGGTCATCTTGCTCTGGCAGGGATGTTGGACTAGATGATCTCTTGAGGTCCCTTCCAACCTCTGTGAGTCTCCTGAGGCAGCCCACCCTTAGTGACCTTTGTTATTTTAACCTGATAGTATAAAATACATTCAAAGCACTAACCCCAATGAAATACTTATTCCTGTTAAGAAAATAAGATTTATAATCTTTATTGTTTACTTACATATAATAAATATAATACAGAACAAAAACATCACATCCATTGATTGTATTACACAGGCTGTTCATCAGAATACATTAAGATTTTTTTCATTAGCCCTTTTATAGGGTTTTGGTATTGGATCTTCAGAATTTCAATTTATAAACCTATTAACTCACAAGAACAGTCCTCCAATTTTCACCTTCACACAGTTCAAATTTTCATATATATATATATATACACACACAGATTTTGTTAAAAATATATAAGCACTGTTTGATATCTGCAATAATGGCCTTTAATTTCCATTCATTAGATCTCCATTAATATAGAGAATTTCAAAATAATTAATAGTCTAAATCTGATTTTAATTAAAAATACTTTTTCTATACTTCTCATTTAACTGACCCTCCTCAGAAAATGAAGTGACAGGACAAAGACACTCCAGGCAAAATCAATGTTCACTTTTAAAAAACAAAAGGTAAACGTTCCTGTCCTTGCTTCACCTGTATAGTTCTGGAATAATGGAGACATCAATTTGCTATAAAGAAGGGAGGAAGAAACCAGAAGCCAGAGTTTCTGAAGAGACATGAATCTCCTTTTCAGATTTACCACTGCCATCCCGCTGTTTCCTTGGCTTAAAATCCCTGCATCAAGCTATAATTACACATTTTTCTCTGCATGAATATACTTATCATTAAACAGAAATTAGACAAAAATGCTACATTTTGGTTTTTATCAAAAATAGATCAAGGTTTAACACACTCTAAAATCTGGTATTCAAGTGCAAATGCAGTAAGCATCAGCAATTCAGGTTCTGGTCTCACTAAGGAAAATGGTTAAAAGATGATGCATAAAGATGTTTCAGAGGATATGTACCTGGAACTAGCTGTGCTCTCAGAGCATCTGAATTATCAGCATATCACACAGACTTCACGCAAACAAAAGTTTTCTTCAGTTGAAGGGTCTTCAGTTAAAGCAGCTTCTGCTTTACAAGTGGTTTTCAGAATTCACTGAAGCTTAGTACGAAAGGTAACACCAAAACGACCACCAAAACTTACCGGGTTTGCGCATCTTTTAGTGCACTAATGCTTTAAGTCTCACAAATGAATTTATATAAACAACGAAGCAAGTTTCATGCACAATTGGGGTTTACTAATATTCACTCCAAAGAGAATTTATACAAATTTTAGATCATTATAAGGGCCCCTTCAGCTGTTCAGTGTCGAAGCTGTATCATGTGCTCATTCACTTCTCCAGTTCCATTCAGGTAACGTTAATGTGAACAACTGGCTAAGCTCACAATATAGCTTTGTGTGAACAGCCTCTCCTGATTTTCAGTTAATAGAGCATTCATTTACAACTGTAGGACTACACAAAAACTTCAGGACTTCACACTTCACAAAAAAAACTAAAAATCCCCAAATGCAGAGGAGAAACTCCCTAGCATACACATATAATTTTTTTCCATGATTACAATCACAGATCTTAATTAAAGCACTAAGCTTCAGTATTAAGTGATTATTTAAAATACTTACATTCTACATTAAATCAAGATCAACCAGAGAGAGAGAGAGATCAATTCAATGCACCTATTGCCTATGCACCTCCTATACGTAATTGTGCTATGCAAGAACTTACCCTGATGATTTTACAGCTGATTCCATATGCTGCCCAGTAAAACTCTTCATTGTTAATTGAGATCTTTAAAGTCTTTTTTTCACGAAAGGCATATTGTTTTGGCTGGAAAGCTTCTACTGACACTAATTAGAAGAGGGAGATTCTTACAGTATTTTAGAAGTCACTCATTCTGGCAGAGGACCTAGTTTAACTGGCAAACAAGAGGTCAGATTTTAGGTAGAAGAGAAGCATCACCTAAACACAGACAGGAATAAAAGACTTGTGGGCTGGCAATATCAGTAATATATTGAAGGATCTCTTTAATGAAAACATGGTAATCTGTCTATCACAAAATTACTTCTAAGCTAAGTGGCTAATTCACTCCAGCCCAGAAGTGTGGGCTCTGTTTGGTTGTTTTAAAAAAAACAAAAAAAAAAGGAAAGACTTCAGGAACACACATGAAGAGCTACCAGAACACACCTGAATTACTAATTCCTAGGCCATTCCAATATCTTATGTTTCTTCTGTGGAACATATACAAAATTTGTGCACTTTCCTGAATAAAACAGTCAAAAGTCCATTAAAAAAAATAAAAAGAGTACTGGATGAAACTTCACAAACCAAAATGCAGTTAAAGAACTTTTCACTTGTAGAACAAACAGCTACTTTCTACAAAAAAAAATCCCCAGAGAAATGCCTCTTATGTTTTTAAAGAAGTAGGAAGTGAAAGCCAGATGAAATTCTGGATGCATTCCACATTGCAGCAAGCATTCCAGAAGAAGTCTAGTTACCCATAAATACCAGATGTAATGATGCAATACTTTACCTTGGAGGAGAGTGAGAACACAGATAACTAAGCAGAGTCACATTTATATCTTAGGTTTATGTTTTATGTTAGATTTCTAACAATATAGAGAACTGGAGCAGTCAAAATACAATTTGAGTAGCTTTACCTAGAGACAAAATGCCCTACTGTATTCTTTGCAAAACGAATGGAAATAGGAATGACAAAACAGAAAGCATGATGAGGAGGTTGATCCTCAAGGCTCACTATGGACAGAAAAATCTCCTACAAGTATACAACTAAGTGAAACAGTCAGCACTTCTTAGGCTGCCAATCTTAATGTCATGTAGCAAGACAAATTTACCTTATCAAGACAAATTCACCTTCTAAACAATCAAGCCGCAAGCTGCCTACAGGGAATTATTTTTTGTGACCACTTACAGTAGTACATTTACCATTTTTACCAGCACTAAAAATCCCTCAAATTTCTATTATTGAAATCTTAAGGCAAACCACTCCAAATGTATGCCGCAGACAGAAATATCGCAAAGACATAAAGGTCAGCCTGACTGCAGAGTTTCTTTTCAATACAGTTTTACTTTATTAACGCTGTCTATGACTCTCATGGGCTTTGGATCAAACCCCAGTCTAGCCAAAGTAACTTTACTGGAAAAACAAACAAAAATCCTCAAGGGGAACAGAGTTTGTGAAAATTTAATGATATATATGAATATATATGTGGTAGAAGATTTATATTGGTACTCTACCCCCGAGTCAGATTATGTATTACTGTAGCATTGCCTAACCCTGAAATTTAATGTCACTGTCACGCTGTAAGTGCAGCTTCGAAATCAGCAGTGCAACTATTAATTCGTATGGAGCATAGCACAATAAAGTAGAAAACCCACACACATGCAGCATCAGCTTAGAATGGTTGTTTCTCCAAAAAGTAAAAGTGTTGGGCAGAGTGTATTTTACTGACACCTTGAAATGCTCTTAAACATTCTCAGCATGATTTACTTGAAAAGCCTAATGAAGCTCAACATGAAAGCTGCATGATGTGAAGTGTTTGAGTGAAACCCAAAAATAATTTGTAATGATTCTAAAAGCAGGAATTAGTTATCAGCTCTCACAATGCATGGCATCACCCATATTTCCCTGAGAAATCATGCCCTGCAATAACCAAGTAAAGCAGAAAACATCATTAATGCAATCCTGGATTAGATGGGGGGCGGGGAGGGGACACCAAACAAAACATGCATAACAACAGTTTATGAGCCAACATCTAAATGCTACTGCAATTAGAAGTATTAAATTGCAGACTCTACATAAGACATAACAAAAATGGTAACTAACTCAAACCTCTCCCAGATAAAGAAAACTGATCAAAAGTACCGTCCTATAATCAGCGATGTAACTCAAAATTGTGATATTAACATTCATTTCTGTTTCTTGTTTTGAGGATGGCACCTCTTAACATTTACAAACACATGAAAACTCTGCCTTACCGAGTCCTATTTTCATAGGAAATTTGAAAGTGTGTCCATAAACTCACCCTGTGTGTAAAATGTAACTGTTTTCCCCCCTCCACTGAATAGTTTAGCTCAATAACTTAATTTCCCTAAGATAGGAGGACAGTTTAGTATGGAATAGGCAACATTCAACAGGAAGGGATGGAACCAGGGACTACAATAAGTCAAAGAAATCATTTTACCACCTTATTTAAAGCAATAGTGTCATGAATAGCAGTACCTAGGCACAATGGGGATCGTAACAAAGAGTGACAATCACAACATCACACACAAGAAAAGTAATTTGGAGGCTCTCCTATTTTTGCTAATACATTACAAGGAGGTATGCAATGCATATGCCAGCATACTGGGTCAAGTATCACACGCAGCACCACGGTTTGTCAATTCGAAGAACGCCGCTGCTTAACACCGTGTACTTTTGCATTTGCAACACCACAGTACCTTAGCCTCCCTGCTTCTGAGGTTTAGTGTGCAGTCTACTTTAGCCCAACTCCATGACAGCCAAATCAGTCACATATCACAGCCCCTATCCCATTACATGGATTTTCACAGCCAAAAAGACAAAAAAGCAAGATGTAGTGTGCACTAGGCAACAGAAATTGTGGGTCCTCAGTGTCTTCACTGGCATTCATGTGCCCCATACTTTCTAAGTAATTACTTGAGTACTGTTGTTACATATATTTCAGTCCTTTGTTGAATTAGTTTTACATGAAGAGCAGCCCCTTGTAGTGAAAACATTTTCAGTATGACTGAAACCTAACACAAATTAGCCAGAAAAAATGAAATCCTTTTCTCCTTTTGTTCTGGAGCACAGTACACAGTACATCACACTATGTGAGACTCATCAAAACCCGAGAAGCAAAGGCATGCTACGTGGCATTTAGCAAATTATCATCATATAAAACTTGAACAGCTCCATAACCTCTATCACACACAGAAGAAATTGTTGGTTGTCTCATAGGATTACAGTAATTAGTTCAACTGTTTGACAGAGCAACACATGTACTATTCATTTTCCATTTTGTAGGCATAGGAAATCACTGCTACTTAAGCATCTAATGGCATTCAAAGAAACGCTTGACACAGAAATTCATTACTTTTTTAAAGTGTATGTGCTTCCTACAAGAAATAAGCCAGAATAAAGACATTCTGAAATTGAAAAAGCAGAAGCAATGACAGTTTAGGCTAGCACACAGAGGTAAAGCATTTATGAGAGAGCTCCTTCACATTCCAGTTGTGTCATGAGGAAGAAAAACCCAGCATGTCTCCATTACGTCAGAGGTACCTGAGAATCAAAGCTAAATCTCTTGTGCATTTACCAAGCACCCATTAGAGAGCTATGCAATCTACATTTCATATTAGACATTATATTTATAAAATATTATTGTACTAAAAATCACAAGATTTTATAGAAAAAGCTTATCACATTCTATTAAATGCAGGAACAACATTACAGGTCATATCTTCTATAATTAAAACTGTAACATGTCTTGTAACTACAGGGGCACCACTGTTTAAAAATCCTCTGCTTCTATCAGTATGGCCAATTTCAAAAGACAGCATCAGAATATTTTGATCAAAATACAGTAATTACTCATTAGAAAGCACACACACTTCTCCCAGGCCTACTTTGCTGATGCCACAAGTCCCAACCAATTCAAATTTACAGTTAATGCCTGGTGTTATATATTCAGTATGAACTCACTGAAATATCATTAACTGAAAACAGACATTGGCTTTTTATTGCCAGTAGGCCTTAATGTTTCTTGGAAAAAAGTTACAACTAACATACTCCAACTTGTCATTTATAGAGACAAAAAAAGAAAACACAAACCAAACAGTACAACTAAGGAAACTCCACTTCCCCCCAAATCCCTGAACATCATACTGAAGCATGTAAAATTAGTTCTGCATACTGCATTTTCAACTCCCTTCACTTGTGGGGCTTGGGAATTGAAATGTGAAGTTTTTCAAAATGCCTACATAAATGTAATAAACTTTTTTGTTTGTTTTGTGTTCTTGGTTCTGCTGTATTTATTGGGTGTTGGGTTTTTTTAACTCCTATTTCAGATGTCCGAAGAAGAAAAACAACTTACTATCTCTTCTTAAAGAGACATCTCAGATCAATGAAACTTGTGGTGCTATCCAACATTCACTACTGGAAAGAAAAATTTGATAAAGGTGCAATATTTGACCAGAATGGTCCCTAGGTTCTTTTTTTTTCCAATCCCTTTCTCTGCTTACTGATTTTTACATTAAACTGTAGCTGCTGGCCTGTCAATCCCTCTAAATATACAGCTAAGCATGTTGCTTTCCTTCATTATCCCATCTAGTAGCTGTATGACCAAACAACCAAAATGTCTTTTGGAAGGATCATTAACGAATGTCAAGACACGGAAAGACATTTGTATTATGTCATCCTCCTGTAGTATTTGTGTGGAAGGATTACTATTAGTAACAACCTTATGTGGAAGAGAATACCGTTGGCTGAAAATTCATCTAAAAAACACCCAAGAAAATCCATCAAAAGCCAAAATTAACTTTAATGTAAGTGTCTTATAGGCCAGAAGATGGAAAATGGCACTGACTGATTTCAAATATTGCTGAATGTAATTATCCACAACTTTCAGAATCACATAGGACAGTAGCACTTTGGTGGAAGGAAGATGCAGGTTTTTAAGGAAAATAATTCATTTTAGAATAAATTAATGTGACTGGAAAAAAAACTTTCAAGAAAAATCAATGCAAATGCCTGTATCTTTCTGGGTGTTCAGCAGATTACTGTAGTGCCAACCCACTAAATGAAATCTTGGACAATTAATTTGATCTCTTCCATAACTTGGCAGCTATTAATGTGAAAACTCACCAAGGTAGTTTTCCATGCAAGATAACTGATTTTTGAGAATGTGCATTCTGTGACCCAAGTGTGCTGCAATTGCAAATATTTTACAATTCACTACATTTTAAACATTCCAGATTGTTAGGTAACAAAAGATTTTTAAACATCGGCACCCATTGCCGTTGCAAGGCTTCTCCAAATGGTGTAAGACAGTGTCTGTGTAGTGCTCCAGGACCATACAAAGATCCTGCCTCAATAATTACAAGAATGCACTTAATAAATTATTTTTTTCTATTTTCTTCTATTGATATGCAAATAGTTTATACAACATAAAAAAAGATCATTTTTTACCTATTACAGGTAACATAACTCTTTAGCTTTTCATCTGAAAGCCTGTAAGACTTGATGACCTGCAAACTTATTTACAGAACTCATTTGAAAGTATTTTTAAAAAATAATATTGTTCAGCATTTAACAAAATTGTGAGTTAAAAAAAGAAAGAAATCACTTAATAGCATTTGTTTTCTTGATTTTGTCAAGTAACTTCACCAGCTCACTGTTATAAGGCAAGTTGGTTGCTCAGATGGACTAAAACTCCCTATGGTGATAGGCATGTAGTAAATCTTCATTTATAAAACCAGATGAAAGCAAGAAAGAGGAAAAGTTTAGAGTTTCAAAAGAATTGAAACTTCTTATTTTTACTACAAATTCAGAATAGGCACTGAAACATGATTCCTTAGGGACCTTTTCAGAAGATTGTCTCTTCGCTGGGCATAACTCCATTTCTAAACTAAGAAGAAGCAGAAGGGGAAAAAAAATTATCAACACTACACAATTAAAGACTACAAAAAAAGCATCACCATATGTATTTTCTTCCATCTTCTCAATAAAGGAAATAACTTGTGCATCCTAAGCTCAAGACATCACAGTTACCGTTCTGGTTAAAATACTTTTAATGTCACAATTACATTTAAGCAATATTAGAAAATAAAAATATACTTCTCCTTGTGTAGTTATGGATGCATTATTTGAGAAGTAAAGCCCTGAAGCACAGGGTTAAGAGAGTACTAACCTGCATCTATCTTTATGCTCCAAGACAGTACCAACATACCATGTAGCATTCCTGTTACAGGTTTGTGCAACCTCTCCGTAGAGAGGTATTTTGCAAACTCCCTAAATATTCTACTCTGGTTTCCCCATACATAGAACAAAACATAGTTTTTCATGAGCTGCACTACCACAAACCGAGACCTCAGAAGTGTTAAAAAAGAGTGAAATAGTTACTTGAGATCTCTTCCACACATATACATACCAACCAGTTATATGCCTCTTCTGGTTTATCATGTCCAGCTTTTGATGAATATTGTAATAGTCTTAAGAAGATAACTACTTTACATTTCAAAAACATTGACCAACAACTTGGTAACAACCAACAGAAACTTTGAAGATAATCTTCAAAATTCTATCTATCAACATAGAACAAGATTAACTATGCTCTGTAAAAATGTGTCCTTAAGTAACACAAATGCCACAATGAAAACCAATCCTCACCTTTCTCTGTATTGTTTGATGCTTATTAAGCACACCTCTTGTCTATGAACAGCAACTGTCTCCATCTTGTGAAACACTATGCATAGGAATCAGACTTTCACACTGCTCACTTTCCTCTGGCAATCTTAAAAGAAACAGATTTATTTCTTTGAAGCTATACAGTAATATTAAATTGGTTATTGTGAAACCAAGTACTGAGTACTAGTTGTTTGAACTGCAACCATTAAAAACAAAGACCCTTAACTTCATATAGTTTCATGGCATTAAGGGGAAAAAACCCCAATCAAACAAAAGCTGTGTGACAGTCACTAGGAAACTACTTTTAGAAAGGTAAATGGACTTCACATCTTTCCATTCTTTGATCATTGTATAGGTTAATAAATGGATTAGTTATTACTGCTACTAAGAAATTAGTATGCCTAATAAAATTAGATGAAAATAAATCCAGTAGGATTACTGTGGCTTAGAAAAGAGTATAGGATATTGGAAAAGACAAGAGATAGGATTATCCCTTGTGACTGCCCTACCTCTGAATTCGATGTTTTCTACAAATAAAGGCAAAAATTCTTCTGATTCCCACCATTACTGGATCCCAGTTGTTATAGTGACATAAGAGAGTTGCAATGAAGAAAGAAAAAAATACAGGCACTGCCCCTGCAAAAAATAACCAGGAAAACTGCACCTGGAATTAAAACACAAACATTATTCACTCAATAGTAAACAACAACAACAACAAAAGAAAACAAACTAAACAAAACCAAAACCCACAACAGAACAGAAAATAAAACCTCAACACATGGCATACTGTATGTTTGGAATAATTATTATTGTGTGGGATGTAGTGGCAGTTCTGTTACATCAGGTGAAATATTACAAGTGTTTTTGTAAGATATTTGGTACGATTTCTATAGCTGCTGCTATTTCTAATAAGTGAATAACCTTTCTTCACTGATCCATTCTGTTTGCACTCTGGTGTGGATGATGACAGCTATCTCCAACTAATCTCATTTTTAGGTTTTAGCTGACTGGTATCAGTGAGAAAGTCCCCTGAACACTTCAACAATTTTGAGTAAGAGATTTCACATTATGCTCTTGGACATTTACAAAAAATCTGGGTTTTTTTTCATTTTTAAAAAAGGCAGGGCACATTATTTGCCCAATTTAAACTAAATTTTACTTGCATTTATACTACTACACTCAGAAGAGATCACCTAAGACTGTTAAAATTATATAAAGATTAAAAAACATCCAAGGTGTGAAGACAAGAACTAATCTCTGAAACACCCTTAGGGCCAACAGAGCCATGACCTGGGAATGCAGCTCCCCCGTGTGGAGAAAACTTCCAAAACTGAAGACTTTGGAGAAAAAAAAATAAAATGTTAGCACTGATATTCCCTCTCAAATACCTAATCAACTGCAATTGTTAGAACCTTCTGTTATCCCTACGGACTTCTAAAGCAAATTAATAACTGCATAAGTTACCAAACTGAGTATTTGAATAGTTGTTAACAATCTTACTTTAAGATTCAAATTTATGACAGATTACTACAAAATTATAAAGACTCAGAAAGTATTCATTTAAGGTGTGAATCTGACCAGGCACTGCTGATGACTTTGGGTACTCTTCATACAAGCTTCATCTTAATCAAATACATTTAAGGGTGCAAGTGCATGTTTGCAAGCGTAAAATTACTGAAACTTGTTGATATCATGAGAGTATTAATTATGATGCAATCCAACAATTATTGACAAGTGACAGAAGCAAAATACTGTTTGTTGTTCACATTGTTAAAAGCAACACTGCCATTTAATTTGAAGAAGTTCTGTCAATAATGCTCAACACTTAGTGGTACATTACCTTTTGCATGCACATGTCGGCTATTATGGACAGAGGTATTGTAAGGCTTAGAGCAAGTGTGCCTATCAGTGATGAGGTAAGAAAGCATCCCCTAAAAGACAATAAAAAAATAAAAATAGTAAATAAAGAAGTCTTCCTTAAAAGTTAAAAGACAAGTCAAGTAATACATCAAACTGCAGAAGACATTTACTCAAGCTTTACTATTAGTCACTGTTTTAATAATAAACAATGGAGATAGCTATGCTCTTCCATAAATCTGTAAAACTGCATAAAATTCTTTGCCAGACTATTGATGTCTTCTGGAAGAAGTTTAATTCCCATACAAACCTTTTGAGATAAAAGAAAATTCACTACTTGCCATGCAATAACTTCATCTAGAAAAATCTGCATTTTTGTTCCCATTTTGAAATAAAAGATTAATACCAGCTTACAGGAACTGAATCTCTTTTGCCCCAGCCTGTTTCATTAAAAATAGAAAGGTGATAGATATCTAGAAATCCTTCCACAAAAGAGAAGTATTTTTCACAAGTAGACAAATTCTTAAATTAATAGATTTGGATTTTGGCATTCAAACAAAACAAAACAAACAAGTTCAGAGAATGTCAAACTTACATAGGACAGACCTAAGAGAACATGTAAGCTCCTGAGATCTTTGGCATTTCAATATAAATCCAAAGCTCTATAAATAAGCTTGAGCCATTTTGCTACCTAGTGATGACAATAGAATAGAATAGAATGGACCAGACCAGGTTGGAAGAGACCTTTGAGATCATGAAGTCCAACCTATCATCCAACACCATCTAATCAACTAAACCATGGCACCAAGCACCCCATCCAGTCTCCTCCTCAACACCTCCAGTGATGGTGACTCCACCACCTCCCTGGGCACCACATTCCAATGGCCAATCTCTCTTTCTATGAAGAACTTCTTCCTGACATCCAGCCTAAACCTCCCCTGGCACAGCTTGAGACTATGTCCTCTTGCTCTGGGGCTGGTTTCCTGGGAGAAGAGACCAGCCCCCACCTGGCTACAACCTCCCCTCAGGTAGTTGTAGACAGCAATGAGCATAACATCCAAAATGAAATCCTGCAATTCTCATTAACCAAGGCAAAAGTTACCAGGCATAGTGAGGCTTGTAGCAAATACTCATCTATGAACTAGCCTGTTCTACCAAGTACAACAGGGTCTCTAGCCAATTCAGATCAATAATGCCCAGCTACTGAGTCAGCCTCTTATTTTAAAAACATCCATCATTTATTAAGGTAAAGACAATTCTCGTTAGTGAAGGCAAGTACTGAAGGCAGTACCATCTATGCACTCCTGTGGAATTGCAACCAGTTCCACACACAACTAATTTTAAAGAAGGAAACTCTGCAGTTGCAAATTTTGATAAGATTCTGAAATTTGTCTTCTGCCTACTCAATCTTTATTCTGCTCACTGTGAAAAATAAACAGATGCAGCATCACTGAAAGAAAGAAATGTAATTCAGTGAAGAAAACTTTTTAGTGATCTCTCAAAAGTTTGTGAATGCCTGTTAAATACAAAGATTTGAAACCACTTTTGGAAAACATTTTCTACAACATGACTTCATGCATGTATTTCTAGAATTAAACCAGAAAAATACTCCCAAAGCAAGCCATTAGGTCCTCCTACTTTCAGCCAAGCAGAACAATTAGTATTGGTATTTGTATTTACTTTGCATTGTTCTGTGTCTTTGAGAAGTATGTCCACAGGTGAGAAAGGAACAGAAAGGAAATAAAGCATTTTAGATACTCTGCATTTTTACAAACTTTATCTGCAATACTTTTAATGTCCTTCTATGGCATAAGAGAATACTTCTGTGTCTCTGCACTGACTGCTTCTGGATTAGAATCAAGCTGCCCACCAAAACACTCAATAAATGACACAGAATCCAATGAAAACTTATCTGCAGGGTAAAATAAATAAATAAAATAAAATAAATTAATTCAGTGTCACAGCTACCACTGTATCACTTGGTTGGCAGTTATGTGGTTGAGTGGAGTAAACACTATTTACTTCCCAAAGAAGAGGACCATGCCAGTGGCACGCTGGCCAGGTAAAAGCATGATGTTGGCACAAACTGAAATTAGCCCTACTCCAAAATTCTAGGTAAAAGGAACAGGGAATGGAAATGGCTCTTTAATTGACAGGATTATCATTCTAAGTAATTACACAAACAGCATGTGTACGAATAAACTGTGCACACTGATGTACTGAACTCTACGCTAATATTTGATTTTGGATGAGAGCCAAGTTTGAGCTTTCTGGTAGGGGGTGGGGTTTTGTTAACTTTGGGATGTTTGTTTGGGTCTTTTGTTTGCCTGTGTTCCATATGATGAAATTGCACATAACCTTTTTACCAGCTAATCTTACAGGAGGACATTAACATCACAAAAATATTCTATCAACAAACAAATTAAATTACAAAAGGA
The DNA here is from genome assembly GCF_014839835.1 of Dryobates pubescens. Taxonomy (NCBI): domain Eukaryota; kingdom Metazoa; phylum Chordata; class Aves; order Piciformes; family Picidae; genus Dryobates; species Dryobates pubescens. The sequence goes on along the minus strand of NC_071613.1, from coordinate 48,063,640 downwards.
ACACATGCTACAATGCATTTATAACTTGGACTGGTGTAAGAGTTTGCCAACAAACAAAAAATACCATGATTAGATTTCCTAAATAATTTAAAACTTCATCTGAAAACATAAACAAAACAACCAACCAATCAACCAAGTTTTCCTGGGACTCCGGGGAAATCTTTTGTTGTAATAATGTCACAGAACTCAGGATCCTAGGATTACAGATATCCCTGTTTCAGAGTAGCTATCCCCTACTTCTCCAGTCTCTCTCTACCAAAGACTTGAGAGCCTGAAGCTCTCTTGGCAAAGCTCACAAACTGACGAGCCTATTCAAAATATAGCACTGAAACTGGCCTTGTCCACTAACTGTATGGCAATGGAAGCATACCTTGTTTTGAAAACACTTCCTATGCATTTCCAGAATAAAATGCAACTTTTGAACCTGTATAATTTCCACCCCTATTTTAAACTACTGCTCAGAAGAGCTCAGTTCTCTCAGGCTGGGAAGCCTGACTTCAAGAGTTCACCAATAACACTGCCTTTCTAAGAGCTATACAAAGGTTTGCCAACTACAGCTCTTAAGCCATTCATCTGGAAGTCTACTGTTCAATCTTCTATTGTCAACCTATCCAGACTATCATGTAATTAAATTATTAAACAAAAGCTGAACTCCTTTTTGAATTGCTGTATCTTCATGATTAATACAGTCTAGTGTGATTTAGCTCATTAAGTCCTTCTAAGATTTAAACAAACACGTCAATTAGAGAATACTAGATTCTGACATGCACAAGGATTTGGAATCTGAACTGTTACAACAGAAATTTATGTTCTCCTCTTACTCCTGCAATCATACACCACAGTCTTTTCCTCTCAAAAAGTTAATTCTAGAATGAGCTAAGCACTTGGTCTCAATCAATACTACAGAGTTAGCTGTTGCTCTTGAACAGGACATTGTGACATGGGGGATGACATCCCTCTAACTCAAACTGCCTATATGGACAGAAAAAAAGGGGGGCGAACCAACCAAACAAACAAATGATCCAAACCCAATAAAATAAAATAAAAGGGATAAAGAGCCAAAAAACCCTACCAAGACAACATCTGAGAACACAAGTAAGACAACTCACGTGGAACGTATACAAAGCATGTGGTACGTACCATAGCCAGAGGAACTCTGACAGAACTGTTCCAATAAGGCCATTAATGACAATGCACATCCATATCAGTTTATTGGGAAACTCAAATGCTTCAAACCCAGTATAGTGAAGCAGGAAAAACCCAGGCCAAAGCAGCAACAGATTAAACAGCCCCACAAAACCTGAGTATAAAAACAATATTAAGTAAATCACAAGGAACATCATTCAACATCTCAGTCAAACTCTGCTACTTTAATGACATGCGCACATAAAAGCAGCAACAAAGCCATACTGTAAATCCTTCTAAGGAATATAAGAAACTCTACCTCAAATTCACAAACAACTGCATCAGATATTTATTGGGGAAAATAAAAAAATCCATTGAGTCCAAAGGGACTCTTTGCATTCCTACAGGTTCTCTTTCACTCTTAAGGCTGTAGACAAAACAACAGTCCCTGAAGCACCCACAACCATGAAACAATGGATTTTCTCTATTTCCTTGGCATTTCTGAACCCCTTTAGCACTCAGTTCAATGCCTGAAAGGAAACAATTTAACAACAGTCTGCATTAAAACTTTGGATACAGTTATTTTTTAGTCTTACCAAAGAACATTGGTATGTCAAGTTTATCTTCTCTATCTACTTTCCTCTTTATCATAACTATGTATACAGCATACAACATTGCTCCTACAAGAGACCAAAGGGAACCTGTGAAAATGAAACACAAAAAAGCTCACTTAAGACTTGTCAAACATGTTATGCACATCAGGATCAATTATCCTAATCATACACCTATTGCCAAACTGTCAGAGATATTCTTTTATTACAGAATCCATTAATATATGAAGAGCATGGAAAAATACAGAAATATTTCAAATGCAAATATTTTCCCCAATTTAAATATACATGTAGGGAGAAAAAAAAATAAATCATGTGCCCAGTTTCAGAACTTGAAACTGAAAAGTCAGACTGTGAAATGTTACATGAGTAGAAATATACAGGCTGCTATATGACCTACTGGGTATTGCCAAAAGATGGTACTCATCACTGCATAGCCTAGGATGGAAAAAGAAGCAAAGAAAAAAAAGTAAATACCTATTGTATCTTTTCCTGCAGATTTCTCAGATCCAGAAAGGTTAACAAGTACCACACCACCAATGCTAGCAAAAGAGAAGAAATGCAAAATGCCGCTTAAAGCCAAGAATGTTTTTACAAAGACAGAAAAAAGGGAGGAGAAAAATATTAAAATATGGCTCTATCTTTAGGTAATTTTTACTTATCAAAATCCACTTTTGGAGAAGCCAAAAAGGAGTTCGCTATCACCAAGGCTTGGCCCTAAGCTACAAACAACCAACCTCCACCTCTTAACTTCCCTGAACAATGCATGAGACATTTAATGAAACAGGCTGACAACACTGAATGCCAAGCCTCTTCCTTTCCCCCAAAATTTTACACTAAAATAAAGAAACCATAATTAAACAACAAGAAAATAGGTTCATACTATTTCCAACAGCAATATGTGATTAATCTAAGTGCCTACAGGAGCATGAGAGTTGGTAATTGGTATGAAGACTTCAATTAATTTGCTCAATTTACCTGCAAAACAAGCAGTTCTTAATAAATGAAGTGTCACACATACCACAGGTACAGAACATATAGTTGTTCTCTCACTTTAGCAGGAAATTCTTGACCATCATCTTACCTCAAAATTACAGCTAATAATTTGGACAAGGTAAATCTATCTCCACTGTTACTGGGAAAGACTGCAGCCAAGATTAAAGTAAAAAGCCCTGCAAGAGAAATTAAGAAGAGTTTATACAATCAAGTTTTGCTTTACTTTGAATTGTATCTATTTTGAGAAAAAGTTACACCATCTTTCCTTTAAATCACACTCCTTGATACCCAGCCATAACCACAGAAGAACACACACACAGGCTTGAAAAGCAAAAAGGAAGGTAATGATGAATATAGCCCAAACCCCTGCAAGTACATAATGGAATTTTAAATGCATTTTCAATGGCTTTAAGCCTTACTATTCCTCCAAAACCACAAGTAAATCATTGCACAAGTCCCTCATAACCAAAATATTTTTGTTATAAACAGCCTTAGAATACATATTTGGTGGCATAAATAAAACTTACCAGAGGTTGAGGACAAGATATTAACTATGGCAACTTGGGTATCTGACAGAGCTTCTTGGTAAGAGAAATTTGCCAAGAACCACTGTGGGGGGGAAAAAATTAATTGTGATTAAACAGCAGCAACATAGTTGAAGATTCTCAGTGCAATAAAATTCCACTTACAGAAAAAAAATCCAACCACCTGTTTATCCAAAAATAAAATCAGCACAAGGCTTTTACTTCAAACAGATCTCTAACTTCTACTAAAGTGGCAAGTACATTGAAAGACAGAGGCAAAATTTGAACTGGTCCAAACCAATCACATTCAACTATGTGTTTAATAATGAAATAACATGCTTTGGAACTTAAAACTAATTAAATAAATTGTATTGTAATAGCTATTCTATAATAACTAAAGGTACTTTTAACTTGTTTTGCAAGTGTTTCAAGATGACAGCTGCACAAGGGCTGCAAAGAAATTTCAGAGATGCATGGGACATTAGTCAGCCTAATAAGGCTTTTTTTAGAGTACTTAAAATTGGCATACATCTCCACCCAAAAGGTATTACTTTTATTCAATACCTCAAAAATATTTTGGAAGGATTCCTGTCTGTTAGTTCCTCCATAAAGGAGACAAGTGGCATTTCCTGATTGAGATCTCAATAATAATGTCTCCTATCTATCCTCAGAGAAGTTACCACTCTCTAAAGTCTTTGGTGGAAATACATATACACGTCAGCAGTAACAACACCCTGAAATAGGATAAACAGGATTTGTTTTGAACATGAGGACCCTACCCTAGAAAATCTGCCTGTGTAGATATATAAAAATATACTCACACAGAATTTTAAATCATCTTCTACAAAGCTGTTTTATCCATTCAAAATAGTGAATGGGTAGCTTATTGTCTTGCTGCTGCTTGCATGTTCTTTATGTATATAACCAGAACATTACATCACCATTTTCTGATCCATGCATCAACAAGTACTAATTATTTCTAATTATTATTTTAAATGTTTAAAGAGCACTATTTCCTGAGGAAAAGCTGTGGTGGGTGCACACTACATATAGCTTGTTTGGCAGTATCACTGAAACTACTTCTGGAAAAGCTGTCACTGATCTACTTTCTACATTTTTACTCTCAAAAATGCCACTGTTACTTCTCTCTTCCTCTAGACATCATCAACCAACAGATTCGTAAATAAATCTTGCAGCCCTCAATGAAGCTTAAGGACAATTAACTATGTTCTCTTCATACTACTGCAGGGTATAATGCCACACTGAAACCTGAGATGGTGCTCCTTCTGTGATGGCCCAGAAAAGTCATAGTGACATTGAACTCAGGCAGTCTCACTGCAGCAATTATCAGCCTGTATACATGTAATACCAGATTTTAACAGAATCATAGAATTGTTTTGGTTGGAAAAGACTTAAGATCATCGCATCCAACCATCAAACCCAACACCACCATGACCATTAAACCATGACCCAAAGTGCCATGTCTACACAGTTCTTTGAACACATTCAGGGACAGCGACTCCCCCACCTGCCTGGGCAGCCTATTCCAATGCCTAACTACTCTTTCAGTGAAGAAATTTTCCCTAATATCCAATCTAAACCTCCCCTGGCACAACCTGAAGACATTTTTTCTTGTCCTATCACTTGATACTAAGGAGAAGTAACCAACACCCACCTTTGGCCTCCTCTTCTACAGACTAAATAACCCAAATTCCCTCATCCACTCCTCATAGAACTTGTTCTCCAGACCCCTCACCAGCTGCACTTTCGCTGTATCAAACATACCCAGTACTGGACAGATGGCACAGAATCTTGGCTTCCCTTACAACTGACCTTACAGTTACCTACACACTCAGGATCTCTTTTTATTAGCCTCCCTTTAAGAAGTTGCACCTTCATGTCCAGCACAAGGGCAGTTTTACTTTTATTTATAAAGTCATGAAGAATGCAAATGATCTCCATACTGTTTCACTATTACTAGACAAGGTTCAATTGCATCACTACTTAAATTTTATGAAAGAAGGGAGCACATACCACAAAGCAGAAGAAAAAGCTAATTTTTGCTACTTGAGTTGCAGTGAGTTTTCCTACAGTTTTTAATATTGATTCCTGCTCCTTAACTGTTGGATATGACATACGAGACAACTTTGCTTCCAATGCATGGCTTGATGGGAGTTGTCGAATCTCCATAATATTACTGAACCTTACTCGAGGCTTTTTGGGAGCTTAGAATGAAAAGACAAGAAAAGAAAAAGTCAGAAAAGAAAGAAATTTTATGTTATTAATGAACTTTAAGCCAACTCAATATGCAAATAAAACTATGATGTTCTAAGACAGCATCAATTACAATACTTCACAAATAACAGGGTTTTATCCAAACAGAAGATATGCCATTATTTTCATTCATTGAACTAGCATTTTGCCATTTGATAGGCCACTAATAAGACAAAGTAAAATTACTGTTTTCAATCAGTACAGTTGTCCATCCACAAACACCTTACTGAAAAGTCTCATCCCTCCTCCCTTTCAAAAAATGCTAACAACATTTTTTTTTCAGGTGGGAATTCTGTTAAGTATTACATATCAGATTTTCTTTACTTGTTTAATAGTTAAAGAGCAAAAACCAGACAAAGTTTAATAGTCAAAACAGCCAAAACCTGTTTCCCTAACTGCAGTGTTTCATTCAAAGGATGAGATAGTCTGAGAAATCTCAAAGATTTAGCAGAGATCATAAGGTCACTTGCTCACTTTAAATCTACCCTCTAACTGATCTTGGGATCAGATTTTATTTATAAGGGCATCATAAGTATCATTAGTTTCCTGTGTGAGGAAACCATTACACAGTACATATAAATATTAGCCTAATTCAGGACAAAACAGTAGCTAATTTCCTTAAAAAAGCAAAGGGAAAAGCTGCAGTTCAAACAGCCCTGAAGTGACTAATGCGTGTTATCAGAGGACGACAGAGCCTACCAAAGTGGCTCTTAACACATCACCTAAGAGACTTGCTTTTCTAAGCAGGGACTCTTTTGCTGAGGATCAGATAATTGGATTCTTTGACAGCCAACTTTTCTGTAATTGTCTGGGGCAGTTAGGCCTGTTTCAGCTACTATCACAAGATAGTGAGGCTTAAATAAAATCAGAATGCATGTAGACTGTTAAAATTCTTACTTTGACTGCTTTGCTCCTGCTCTAAAAAGGACAATAGCTTGTTTTTCCAGAGGCTGACTCACTGCTGCTGGTCATACAAGCCCAGAAGGAAAGAATCACAAGTATTGAACCCAGCTGGTCCCTTGAGATAAACATAGGCTGGATCTGTAGTGACCAAGAAAGGTAAACTGAACGACAGGCCTATGTTTTCTCTACCTGAAAGTAAATATGAGACTGCAATTCATGCAATAAGAGATTTAAGGAAGAAAAAAAGAAGATGGGAAAAAAAATAATAAGAGGCAAGTCCTGCAACATGACAGCAGTTATACCAACAAAGAGGAAGGTAACTCCTTCACCAAAGATCTAGCATTTCAGCATTCCAGAAGTCTTTACTCACTTTTGTCTGCATCACTATTATTACTGTCATTTTTTTCAGTTGGCAAATCATGAAACTTTACAGGAACATATAAAGGTTCACTCTGCAATGAATCGGCATAAGTAAAAATACAGTTAAGCAGGATATTCAAATTATAAGCAAAAGAAATAATTTAGTGAATTAGAAAACTAAATCAATAAAAGTTTGGTGAATATTAAGTGAGTGAAATTTAACAAAGGAGTTTTGCACGCGGCGCCAATGTTCATACACAATCTTTATGTTAAACATTATTAAAACTCCAAAGTAGTTTTTCACTTTTGTGTATCTCCTCATGCACACAAAACTCAAATTAAACCCTACAATTTAAAAGAACTCATGAAAAACATTTCATTAGATCTACAGCCTCTGTCCAAATGATATACTAGAACATAAAAACCAGATTACAGATACAAAATTGAACATATGCTCATTTTTTCCTCCATGACCCTAAAACCTCATGAACTAGAATGTAAAGTCAAAAAAACTTTGTGAAAGAAACTTCAGTATCTAAGACACTTGCAGAAGTTTTGCTTAAAGTACTTCTAAACAAGACAAGTTTTCAGGTGCTTGCTTAAATTAAATGAATAAACTGTAACAGTGAAGTAATGAAAAAGATCTCACAGTTGCATTCTCATTAGGCTCCTCATTTATGACTGAAATTTTTGTGGACATTTAAATTAATGCAAAATTATTCCTGGTTAACGATATATCCTGCTTCTAGAGTCAGATGATCTTAATGAGTTGAGTAGATGAAGATTTTATTCCCAAACATAGTTAAATGAAGTTAGAAAAAGCTCCCAAAGAATGGAATTTCTGAAAAATCCCTCTTCAACTCCCTGTTTGGTATAAAATACCCATATGATAGTTTGTCAACACTCAATTGCCTCCCCCTACTCTATTACAGATACAGTGAGAACTTTAACAGTTCCGTGTTTTGGATATATTTCTGCATGTGGCCTCTGATTTAGGTATGCAGATTAAGCAGCAGTCTGTGATCAAAAGGGGCATAACAAACCATCATTTATGGATGATGAAAATCACCACCAAAACACCATCTGGCAATGCAGTTTATCAGCAGCACACCAGTACTGACATTTGATTCAATAAACAGTAGCTACTCCATCCACTGGAAGAAAAAAGGCAGCCCGTTTCCTGTCTCAAAATGCAATGCAGGATCACAGTGTACAAGATACTCAACTAGCTGAATGATGCAGTTGTGGATTCTAGTCTTGAAAATGGTTTGGTTTTATCACTAACTAGCTCTTCACGTTTTGCTTTGGCAGCTACTGAGCTAAATATGTAAAGATTTCCTTTGCGTGATAAACATTTCTTTCACAAACTACAACAGAAACATTCAACTAAGCATTTTACTGAGCTAAGAACCTGGATTTCTCATGATAAGCCATGTCATTAGTTGCAGCACTTGTTATTAATAATGCACAGGTTACCAACCCTCTTTGCCAAAAACTATTACTATTTTAAAAACAGTAAGTCAGGACAATGATGTCATGCTGCTGTAATTCACTGACTTTCACAAACTAAGGCACTTACCAGAGAACTGTTTACAGTGTTATCTGTTGTACAAGCAGCAAAATAACCTTCAGCATCTGCAAACTAATTACAGAATCTTAAATGTAGTAATCTATCCAGGCAGAATTATTAATAACTGAAATTTGTTGACAGTAAGATTTTTTTAACACTCTTTTCCACAATTTTACCACAATCCCCCCTCTCCCTCTAGCCCTCCTCCACAGAAACAAGAGGGTTTACTAGTTCAGTAAATAATTTCAGTAGTTCCTTGTACTTCTTTGAGAACCCCACTGAATTAAACTACCCAGGTAGCAGTGCAGGATCAGGCTGCTAGAATGTCAAAACCTGCAAAGTTCAGTCTATAGCAAAACACGCTTCACTAAATTATTGTGTATGTATTAACAACAAGCCTCTTGTTTCTGCATTTCATCGAGGCAAAGTTCCTTTGCATAAAAACTTGGAACTCTGCCTTAGTTTTAACAAGACTTAAATTAGGATGAGGTCAAGTGTCATTCTTCCTGCATCTTTATAATCACTACCACCCCTGTTGCCTGGCCTGCATGCTTGCTGTTCTACCATGCTGATAAGAAATCTATTTAGCAAAGCCTTTAATGTGGAAAACTACCTAAGCAATCATTATTGGAATAAAACTCTATAAATGTGTAACTTTTATTCAAGATTAATAAACACAAGACATTTTAAAAGCACTTGTAGTAACAGTACAGGGGAATATTTACCTGAACTCCTAAGGAAAAAAATTTAAAATGAATGAAAAAAAATTCTAACTGGACACAGTCCTGCACTGTTCCTTTGAAATATGCAAACACCAAAAAGTAATGGAGACTGCCTACAGATTGTTTGAAAAATTACTTTTTGTAGGATTAGAAAGAAAAACTAATGGGGTTCAAGTAGTGGTACACTGAGTGCCACACACAAACTGCCACAGATTGAGCACTCCTTGCTGTATGAGTTCCTGTTATCTCTTTATCAAACATAGCCCTACACAAGGTTCAACTGATCAATATAACCACTGCAATTCACACTAGGCAATAGCCACATATTCCACCCATGAGCTCAGATTAATAAATTGGGTCAATATAACTGCTGTGTACATGTAACCACCCTTCAGCACTTTCATCATTGTTATTTGTCCTGTCAGCAACAAACCTGTAAATTCTGCTCATTTCCATTATAACATTTATATTATAGATAATTACATCCCATGAAGATCCTCAAAAGCATCAAGTCTAGGATATGCCATGCTACACACAGACACTTGGTATTAAAAGCTGATCTAGCAAAAATTACTTCAAGATTATCAGACAACTCTGTGAGGCTTTTTTTTTAAACCAAAGATTTAATTTTGGGGAGGTTGATTTTTAGGGTTTTATGCTGCTTTTTGTTTTGTTGGTTTGTTTTTTTTTTTTTAATAAAAATAGTTTGTCTTAATGTCATACAACACTTCAATTTAAACATGTTACGCCTACAGCTGTCAGTATCGGTGAAATCTAACATGTCCAGAAGAACTGAAGTCAGTTCCTTTTGCACGAACTGTTTTCTATAGAGCCATGCTGATTAACAGCATGTTCTTGGATCACATTTTCTACAGCTTTAATGTCAGATTAGTATCAGGCCAAATGCCTTACTGCTTCCTGAGTCCTGCTGTTCAGCATTTTGAAACACTGGCACAGAACAAGTGCTCTTCCCAGCATCTCTTATTAATTTCCTTGAGAAAAATATCTGTAATGTGACAATAATTTTAGTCTAGTACAAACTATGTCTAGTTACAGAACAGGCAACAGAAAGTCATTAACTCATAAAGGCTATAACAATTATAAAAACTTGATTCTACCACCTTTCCTACACTTAACTTTAAGAACCTTGAAATCTCTTAGTAAGCAGTTCATAATTCTGCCAAAAACAAAGAGTCAGTAATAAAAGTCAACTACAAAATTCAAATTCAGATTCTATTGGTTACAGATGATGGGGATGTGTAAAAGGGAACCAACAGTGGTGAGTCTTAGAAACTCTTCTTAAAAAGAAATATCCTCTGCAACTGTTCAAGATAAAATACCAGCCTAGGTGGGCCAATGGTCTGGCCCAGTACAGCATTTCTCATGATTCCTCTCAAAGACAACTACTGTGATTGCTATGTCTTGCTGTACCGTGACTCTGTTCAGAACTGCACAAAGAGTAAACTCCGCTTTTCTCTTGTCCCTATCATGTTTTCTTTTCCGTACAAACTTCAGCAGCTACCAAAACATTTACCGAGTTACAATACTTACAAAAGCTGCATGCCTTCCACGAAATCCACGAGTACACTGCTGCCTCCATGGTTTCCAAACAATAAATCCCAAGAGGTACAGAACAAACATGGATGTTTTTGCAAACGTACTGAAAAAAGGTTTGTTGTACTTTGTAAAAACATACTGTGGAAAGAAAATAATTGCAGTATCCAAAATTACTAATTAGGTGAGAATTCACAAAATAAATGAACAGATTTAAGCATGTATTCCAGCACAGTCTGGTTCACAAAATGACAGTATTGCAACTACTGGCATGTATAACCAAAAGACACAAGTGGCCCTACCTGTTCTGGGGTATCCCCTGCCAAGCTATATTCGGTTCCAACAAGGAGGCACTGAGCCACTTTGTAAGATACAATGCCAATGGACAAAAGCTCTTTATTACTTATAACTAAGCATGAAACATAATTGATATGCCACTGGCCTCAAATAGGACTGAAAATACAAATGCTTTCCAAATTAAAGACCACTTTCATAGGCATAGTAATCACAAATCAGAGAAGATTACTTTGATTAAGTAACATGTCAGTATCAATAATGACTCTACCATCTCATTGGGAAAAAAAAAGAATTACTGTAATAACTATACTAACATGCTGTTAGTTATTAGTTTCCAAACCAATACATAACACAACAACTTACAGTGCAAAAGCCTGCATTTGACAAAAATTTATTAGAACTCAATTTCCACTGCTAAAGCTCTGGTTTAAGCCATAAAACTTAACATGAAGTAAAGACTAGATCAGTTTCAAGATGGTGAATATATGAACTATATTATGACAAACTTGTCTGCAATTTTAGGGCTTGAGCTCCATGATTTGAACCCTTCACTCCTAGACTTCTAGATGTTCTGAAGTATAATCTACCATACTGAGCCTGCAGTGTTATAGCTCATTTACTACTACTACTACTCAGGCAACATATGGGCATTACTTCAATCACTAGGGAAATCAACAAAATTAATTCCCTAATTAGAGCACATAGTTATGAACTTATGTTTAATTTTTACGCCATCAATAACACCTTCTGTTTTGAAGCAGCCATGGTGGAGTTGATCTTACTTGTAACTTTTAGTGGATACAAACGAACCCAAAGGGTATCATCAACCAGTACTGAAAAGATGGTTAAAGGTTACACCAGAACACTCACTGAGTCATTCACGATGTTTCTGGTGAATCTGTCGCTTACATAGGCCTTTATTTCCCTTTAAGATGCATGGAGCCATACTTACAGAAGTGAGTTCTGAAGAGGCAACCCATATCACATCAACAAGGAGAAGAATGACAATTCCTAGAGCCATTCGCCTACGCTGAGCGGTTGAACTGCTCTGGGAGCTCATTCGATTCATGATAAAAATCCACACCATTTGTAACCTGTTCCAAGGTTGATAAAGGAATAAAACCCAAATGATTACAGTGACAAAACAAACAAACAAGCAAAGAAAAAAAGAAAACAAACCCAAACAAACAGTATGGAGAGTTCATATTTGAAATGGAGCCAGTATGCCAGGTAACACATGGTTGTTTAAAAGGACATACTTGACAGATCTGGCATGAGATTTTCAGAGACATTAGGGGAAAATGCCTTTTTGGAATTTCCCTGTTACAATACCATTGTGTTTTGGCAAATTCAGATACCATAAGCTGACATCAGAAATCACTTTGATGCTTTATGTCAAATACAATTCTACTAAAGGTAGACAGAAACATGTTTAAAGATAAGCAATCGAAAAACATTTCCAAAGAGACACCAACACATTTGGGTAAATTATGATCCTTCAAAGCATAAAAGTGATTCAAGAAAAAAAATGTAGACAATATTTAATTGTAAACTTACAAAATTTAATTACACATGCTCTTGAACATAAAAAAATTATGTATCTATTTGGTAATTTATGAAACATAGGCACACACCAATTCTAGCAAGAGCCTGTCAAAGCAAGAGTAAGCATACGATTTATGCAGCAGAAAGCTTTGCCCATTGAAGAAAAACAACCCAAAACACTGATGATGATTTTGACTGTGCCTCAGTATGCTCCACACAGGAATAATCAATTAAGACAACTTTGTATGCTGAAAAACCAAGACTACAGCAATAAACTAGCTTTACGCTTGTCATCTAGTACAAAAGTCATGCAGCCGTGCCAGAAATTACAACACAACTTCAGATTTGACACACCCAAATCTGTTTTCATTTTCCTATAAACACCTAACAGCTCCTAGAAGTCTTTGTTGAAGGCTGTAATAGAAAGGTGTCAATTTAACCAATTCTACTGAATTACCAGAAAAGCACAGCTGGGTTCAAATGCTTATAGCCAACTCTTTTCACTGGAGAAGGAAGAATATACTGCTCAACACTGCTCATACTGCTCAATTTTGAAGATACGGCTTGAGCTGTAAAAATTCCCATTAGGAAGAAGTCTATTTGCAGTTAAAACATTAACATTTATGACAAGCACTACAGCAGTGTGTAAATAGCTAATGACCAACTTTCTTTCCTTTTCCTTCAGTAGGCAGAATACTTCTGTTTTATTCAATAGAGAGAGTAAACACAAGAGAACAAAACTGATACTGTTTGGGTGGGTCAAAAAAGTGGTACATCGTGACTTTAGAGGACTTGACTTTGCAGAACTTGCACTAAAAGTATTAAGGTTACTGAAAATACTTAAGAAATCACTACTTTCCAAAAGAAGAGAGGTAAGTAAGCAGGGCAAGACAAACAAGCTTTTAAAAATGTTGCTTTTTAACTCAAAGAAAAATTACAAGACCTGCTTTGCCTACTTCCAGCAAGTGCTAATCACAAGCAGACCTACCTGTGTTCTTGTACTCACTAATGCTACTGGAAGGGGATGCAGATTTTTATGACTACCTATTAGAAGATCTAAATTTAGAAAACCTTCAATTTTATGATTAAAAAGCTTCAAATACAAGTGATAGAGACTGATATCTTATTAATGGGTCTACTTGTACTAGACTGTTTTACATAGTCTCTAATCAACTGCAGTAACATATGTATATGGTAGTTCAATGATACACATATTGGCTCTTAAAATATAAACCTAAGAGTTAATTTGCTACAGATTACACAACATACTTTGCTATTTATCATTACAAACTCAAACACTCACTTATATTTGAGACAATTCCTCAAGGGACTGAAATCTAATTCACCTTTATGGAGAAGCTCCTGACTCTCTCAGTAAACAGAGGTGATCTGTGCTGCTAATACAATTTGGTGAATCTGAATTTCTTTCACCAAATCAACATACAAACACTTGCTGTCTTCTCAAATTATTTATGGGACAGTTGCACGATCCCTCAGTGAGGAAGTAATGTATTTTTGCCAGACTAGTCTGTTCCACAGATTAATGATTTAAATGTCTACACATACACAAGTGAATTTGAGATCACTAGCCTGTTTCCTGCCTTTGACTCATGCCTCTCCTTTGCGGTATAGTCTCTGCCGTGTTCAAACCATGACACTTCTTTCTCCATTTCTCAAATTACTTCCTTCCAAAGAAAAATCAAAAGGCAAAGTTCCTAATGTATAATTACACAACTAGATCTATGCTGATATATTCCATGTGTGGGCATCAGTTCTGGATAATTATTCTGCTTTTCTGATAAAATGGTGGGACTGACAAAAGAAAGCAGAAGCCTGTAAGCAGCGAGCAGCGAAGTTATTGAAAGGCGCAGCAAGGAATTACAGTTTGTATCTAACACAGAATAGAGGAAAATGTAAATAGGGATATTATCTTAAACTTGAGTATACCAAAAGAAAGGTTTTCATGCTTGAGAGCTTATAAAGAATTTTTTTTCCCCCGTTTTTCTGAATTGGTCTAACAGAAACTACACTTCGCCTTTGTGTTATTAAAACTAATAGCCTACAAGTCATTATATGAAGTTATACTATAGATAGACTAGAAATTACTCATGTGTTTGTGTAATATATGGTAAAAATGGAGGCTGGGCATAAGAGTTTCAAAGGAGCTAGAAGAAAAAAAATCTCATTTCTTTCTCAGGCTACTATAGCATGACGCACGAACAGCAGCAAGGTATACCAGAAATAGAAACCAATACAGCCTTCCACCAGTTATGTGCTGCAGGTAGGAGGGCTGGAAGTAGCTGGAGTCAGGAAGGAATCACAGTAGTCTCAAAAAGCTGATCAGAGGGCTGCAGCACCTCACCCATAAAGACAGGTTGAGAGAGTTGGGCTCGCTCAGGCTGCAGGAGGCTTCAGGAAGACCTTACTGCAGCCTTCTGGTACCTAAAAAGGGCCCTCAGGAAAAGCTGAAGAGAGATTTTCTACAAGGATATGCAGCAATAGGACAAAGGGTAATGTCTTTAAACTGACAGAGAGTAGATTTAGATTAGATATAAGGAAGAAGTTCTCCACTGTGAGAGTGCTGAGGCAAAGGAAGAGGTTCCCCAGAGAAGCTGTGGATGTTCAATTGCTGGAACACTTCAAGGTCAGGTTGGATGAGGCTTTGAATTACCCGGTCTACTAGAAGATGTCCCTGCCCACAGACACCCCCACAAACACCCCAAGGGGACTGAAACTAAATTATATTTAAGATCCCTTCCAACCCAACCCATTCCATGATTCTGTGATTATATGATCAAGTTGACATTTCTACATCAGATGCTCACATCCCTAGCTTTTCTGTCTGTACACCGTTTCAAAGCATATGGCACATATACACTATGCATAGAGATCATGCCCAGCTACCGTGCACTCTGTAGTTGCTTAATATTGTACTCAACTTGTCTGTATTAAGCTTGTACAAATCCCTTGCTTTAAGATCCCTCAGCAGGAAGGAAGGAAGGAAGAAATGACAAAATACCTACTACTTCTTAGATAAGAGGTTACATATCGAGTTAAGAGCGTAAGTACACACTGCAGCATTTCATTTCTACCCCAGCAGATTTTTAAATTCTAACTTAAGAACCCATACTTATGTCTTGAAGTTGAGGGGTTTTCTATGTTACAGTAATAGCAGATACTGCTTTGTTATCTGACTATAGATATTTCTGTGTGCCTAATACAGTCCTTTACTTGCAGATAAGAACTACTACTTTGACAAGTTTTAGACAAGACCTGTTATCCCACTTAGTGACAAACTAGCAGTACTCGTGAACTTGTCTTGAAATACAGTTCCACATGTTTCTATTTGCTTTCTGTACATTGACAGCAACATGCTCTGATGAACATGAACAAACACAGAAATAACAAGGTTGACTTTTCCCATACATACCTTTCACAATAACTGTAAATAAACAAAAAATGCTAATAAACTTCACACATCACGTCAAAGTGAAGATAGTCTCCTAAAAAGGAAAAAAATATTAGAAAAATTGTGTGTCTGTGTATATTCACCACAATCATACACTTATCTTTGTAAAACATTTAAAGTTCCAGAAGTGTCAGCTACAGTTCCTGTCCCAAATTCTGGGGAGAGGAGAGAATAGAATAGAATAAGAATAGAATAAGAATAGAATAAGAATAGAATAAGAATAGAATAAGAATAGAATAAGGGGAATGGAATGAAGCTGGAGGTGGGGAGACTCAGGCTGGATTTGAGGAGGAAGTTCTTCACCATGAGAGTGGTGAAGGCCTGGAATGGGTTGTCCAGGGGGGTGGTTAGGGCATCATCCCTGAAGGTGTTTAAGACCAGGCTGGATGAGGCTCTGGCCAGCCTGATCTAGTGTGGGGTGTCCCTGCCCATGGCAGGGGGGTTGGAACTAGATGATCCTTGTGGTCCCTTCCAACCCTGACTGATACTATGATAGAATAGACCAGACCAGACCAGGTTGGAAGAGACCTTCAAGATCATCGTGTCCAACCTATCACCCAACATCACCTAATCAACTAAACCATGCAACCAAGCACCCTATCAATATACAGACATAGAACCTTAAGAATCAGTCCACATCAAACATGCTAGCAGGATGGCACTGAATTGCAAGAACACAGAATCATTTACTAGTTTTGGTATTTCAAAGAACGAATCCCTTCCTTATTTAATTGAATACAAGAGGCTTGCATGAAAGAAGAGCCTGATGACGTTAAGTTCTATTTGTTTAAAGTATGCAGCGAAAGACCTTAAGTCTTAAGCCTACATTCCTAAGTAAAGAATTTAAACAGAATTAGGAAGGTAGTGTAAGAGCATGTAGACTCTCTGGTCTTAAAATAATCTAGAAAAGATATAAAAGACTTTCACATTATTTCTTGTGGAAGCTAAATATCTTTCTTAATTTATACAGTATTATTAATGTATTAAACAAAAATCTTACGTTTTTCTTCTTTATTTTAAACTCAGATCCTATAAAGACACTCAATAAAATCCACTTTAAAATTGTTACATAAGGTAAGAAACATACATAAGGGTCTTTGCAAAAAAAAAATATGTACTAGACCAACTGGAAGCCCATCCAATCTGCAACTATTTGCAAATTCAGATGTAGCAAGTATACAGTGCTCCAAAGGAAGGCACCACAAAACTGGAACTGAAAACCCAAAATAAGCTGCAAATTTCATTGTCTGAAAGTGCTGGAATTTTTATGATTGCTTTTAATGTGAAACCTTACTACGCTCTGGTTTAGGGATATCCTCTATCAATGGGAGTCAGAGCCTATATTAACAAGTCACAAATCAGTGCACACAAGAGGTAACAGTAAGTGCACACCTAAATGCTTACCCTACATTTCACCTTTGATTATCTGTGAAGTACGGCTGAAAGTTTGTGAACAGGAGGTTAAAATTTAAACTGATGCTTTTCATCTAATGCAAATTAGGTTAAGAGGTAGACAATAAGGATGGACCAAGCAAACCTATGATTCAATCCTCACTGAACTCATCAAGATTTACACATTGCATAGCGTTCAACAAGTTGAAGTCCTTTACCACACAGTTTATCAAATGAATGTAGCTGGTTAAGAAGAAAAGAAAAATGTAGTTTTAAGACACAGGCATGTGGTTACCTATCTTCCATAAAATAAAGCCCATGCACACTGAAGATTCTAATCACCTATTTATTTCACTGTGCTCACATACAAACTGTAGCTGCTGGTCATATTTTTCTTATGCTACCAGCCTAACTAGAGATTAAGACCAGTATCTCAGCCAAGACTTAAACCCAAACTTTTACCCACACAAAGCTGGAATAGTTTGTGCATGTCTAATTTATGCATCTAAAAGAACTGAAAATAACAATAACAAAGTACAAAAGATGCTTAAAATTTTTCTCCATGCATACTGTACCAAATATCACTAAGAAAGATTCAGTTTATTACTGTCAGCCCCTACTTAATCTATATATGCTATACTCAAGTAACCAAGTGCAGAAGTTGCACCTAAATTCAGTCATTATGAGAGACATGTATCAGCACGGCAAATCTGCTGAACCCCATTCAATGCTTATTGCCAACAATTAACCCACTTCAGGAAGACTTAGAATATTAATATAATATCTGACACCTAAAAGAGGAACTGTATGAGACACTTCTCTCTAGGAACGTGGCATTACCCTTACAAAACATTTGATTGATCAAGTACACAGGCACCAGAAAACATGGAAGCTGGAACAGAAATGATGGTTCAAAAGTAAATACAATAGTGTACTCCAACAAATACAGTAGAAACTTCAGCCTTTTGGTTTAGATTATCAGGAAATAAATATGCTTTCTACATCATGTAACTTTGTTCCAGCTGAAATCTGAATATTCATTTAAAAGGCATTTATTAGTATATTTTTTCAGCAAATGGAATGGAGATTTTCTAAGTGGGGGGTATTTTTGTTTGGTTTTGGTTTGGGGTTTTTTTTATTTACCATTTTAACAGTATTACAGTTGGTGCTGTCATCTTTTGGAACCATTTTTCAGCCAGTTACACGAAGATCTACTGGGAAGAAAAAAAAAAATACGTTAACTTTCCTTGTCATGACACTGTATTTTGGTTTTTAAAATGTTACAGGTATCCCAGATCACTCAAACTGAGTCACCACTTTATGATACACAAAAAAAGGTAAAAAATGGTCTCACTAGGAGGGCTACAATGTACATTCACATGTGGCTCATTACACCAAAACCACCAGGCTCAATGGCCTGTCCTACTCTACCATTCTGAAGGCATATTAAGTGACTGCTGAGGACAGGCCATGCCTCTGCCATTGATACTTGCACATTAAGATACACAATCTTATTTCTATCGAACTAAATGTGCAGGTTATCACCTTTTGTCATATTAAAAGTTCCACCGCAAAAAGCGAAAATCACACAAAGCTCACAAAATATGAAGGAGCTTTTACTGTGTTGACAATTAGAGAAGACTGCAAGTCGAAACTGCTAAATCACTGCAAACCAGAAGTATTGCTTCCAGCTGTTCTATGAAGAAAATACACACACACCCAAAAAGAAAGTACATAATAACAAGAACAACAAGAAAGCCAGAACTGCAGCTCTGTCACAAACCACAGTACAAGCAAGGCAACTTGAAATTCTTCCTTGTATTTACTCAAGATTATTTCATATGCAATTTGAAAGACAACATTCCAAGATAAGGCCTGCACACAGAAGAAATGGGTTTAGTTTTTCCAGTTCTACCAGCTGCTCCAATAATACAAGTTCTGAGATACACCACCACCTTCCTCCTTTACCACCATCATCAGGTGACTCTCATTTTATATTTGATTTCTTTCAAGACAAGAGAGACATGGCTTTGACTCTAACCAGTAACAAGCTAGAACTGAGACATTTTACATTCATCCTTCCAAATCTGGAAATGTGCAGTAAAGTAATGTTAGTTTGCTCTGACTCCCACTCAGTTTTCATGAGGTATCACACAATGAGAAAAAAAGCAAGAATCTTCTGAAGAGATGGAAAAGTGAGCCTTATTCAACATGACAAATACATTCACTACAGCCCTATAATCTTTACTCAAGTAAAGTTTCATGCAGAATGTAGTGATGCAAATGACCCAAAAGAAACTGAAACCAAGTTTTTAATGTCAGTGTGGAGTACTGCAAATACAGATCATCATTCTCAGTAAAATAAAAGAATTTGCACAGAAAACACATTATTTTCAACACCAAAGTAAGAGAATTTAGCTTAACATAAAGAGATGTTTTAGGAATCTGGCAGTGCACAATGTAACAGTCACAGTATCTAACTGCCATTGCACAGCTGGATCCTGGGATCTAAGGAGCAAATGGAATACTTGAAAGAGTTTCCTATTCAGCACTTACTAAAAAAACTCATGAAACAAAATTTCAAACAAAATTTCTTATATAGAAATAGTAATGAAGAATATTTATCTGTTGCATACTTTGGAGTCTTTACCAGCTACCAGAGCACCTCACCACATACTTTTGAGTTATACGGCATCCCAGTTACGACTACAGCCCTGCTGGGACACCAACATCTGTCACCCCATCGAATTAGAAACATACTAGTTTCAGTTCAGTAGCGTGAAAGTTGACAAGTGGAACTGACATTGATCTTCTTCTTATGCTCTTCCAATACCATTAGAAAAACCCTCAGGTCAAGCTGCTAAGGCCTCTTTTAACTGTTACCACGTACAGAGCAACCTCTTCTTTGCCACCAGCAGCCATATATTTAATCTTAGCTAAGCACTACACGTGACACCCATTTCACATGCTACCCATCAGATCTTGTCTAGTGCAAGATCTATCTTGTGACAAAGCCTGATGTATTTAAGAAGCCAGAGATCTCTGATAAGAACAAGCACAGCAGCTTCTAAAACTATCCATCACTCCTGCATCTGGAAGCTGAGCCTTCCAGGCATGGCAGAAATAGGAAAAATCACTGCGTTCACAGTGCTTTCAGAGTGCACGGGGTCTTCTCCTTCCTTCCTCCCTGCTGACAGATAGCTTGCAGAAAGTGTAGCAGGAACAAAGCGTAGGAAATGAGGAAATCTCCTAATACACTAAGGAAAAAAGAAAAAAAAAAGTGGATGCCTTGTGAGAAAGAAATATGGTTCAAGCCCTGGGGATCCTAGAGGAGGAAGAGTCCTGCTCTCGCCCGTAAAACAAGCATTGGAGACAAGCAGGGGAGAAGAGAGACGCAGCCCAAGCAGGGGGAAGCACGAACCTCCTCGCAGCTGAGGCGAGGCAGGACGAGAGCTCGTCACCTGCCAGCTTGCTCCATACACATCATCCCCCTCCTTCCGTGGGCAAGGCGGGCAGCCTCGGCTCAACTGAAGAGGGGAAAGAAAAGAGCTTTCTCCAACACCGCTGCCACAAACGTGCGTGGGATGGAGCCGAGGTCCGGCAGGCCGAGCGGAGGGGGCGACACACACTGCCTCCGACCACCTCTGGACGCCGGAACGGCCGCCGGGAGCGTGGCCATACACCCGGACGCACCACCACGGCACTCCCCGGCACGGGCAGGCGACCCCCACCACCACCCACGCACGATGTGAGGGGACAAAGTTCCCGTCCCGAAGCAAGGCGGGGCTGGTCTCGTCCCCATCAAACCCATGGGCCGGGGCGGGCGAGGCCCTCGCCCGCGACACCCCCGGTGACGGCTGACAGGCGCAGCAGGGCTGAGAAGGCAGTAGTCGCGGATCCCGCGGCTCGCCTCCCGCCGTGTACGGCCGCCTGGGGCTCGCCGCACCCCGTCCCCGCGACGGCGGCGGTACCTGAAGCCGCGAAGGTGCCCGGAGCTCCGTGCGGCGGCGGCACCGCCCGCTCCCCTCCCCTCCCTCCTTCCCGCCCGCCCTCTAAGATGGTGGCCTGCGCTAGCGGCGCCAGCTACGCCGCGCGCCGAGAATCCATCCCCGAGGCCGCGAGCGAGCGCCGGTCCCGCCCGCAGGCCGGCGCCATCGAGCCGCTCGGCCAGCCGCTTGCCACCCCTGCCGGCCGCGCCCCGGCCCGGCCCTCTCTGGGTGGGTGCTGTTGCTCCGCGGCCTGGCTTCGGAGGGTGTTGGTGAGGGGCAGCCCGCCTCCCTCAAATCCCTTCCGTCTGTTCAGACGCTGAGCCTAAAGCGCTGCGGTGTAGGTGGCCACCGCCGTCCGCCTTGCGGAGATGGCCACAGCCGGGGCTGTGAGGCGGCGGAACGCGGCTTCGCTTCACGTCTCACTGAAAAACACGAAGCGTGCCGCCGCTGGCCACGCCAGTGCTAGGCTTGCCTCCAGAAGACTGGCAGCAGAGGAACCCTGCTAGCTCAGGCAGCCGCTGGCAAGCGGCGGAGACCTCCTGGCCGAGGGCGGCGGGGCATCGAGGGCTTTCATCGGCGTAGTTACTGTTGTCCCACCTTGGGTTCTTTACCCGCGGTGTATAAACCAGTCGTCACAGAGTCAAGGTACTTGCAGTTCTGTGCAGAAAAGGGCGCCAGGCCATAACTGGCAAACTTAGGCCCACCTCTTGAGAAATGAGGCAGGTCTTACATACGAAATGACAACAAAGGAGAAACTAAACCAAAGGAGTGATTAGTCGTTGCCACACCCGACTTTACACAGGAAACCCGAAACAACTGATCACTCTTATCTGCAGACTGCTACCCATGTTTGAGATTGGTTCGGCGCTGGCAAGGGTCGTTGCGGCCGCCGCCTTGCCTCGGGCGAAACCTGGAATTTCTGTAACTATTAACCCTTTTCTTTCGACAGTACTACTGCTCCTTACAATAGTGAAAAGCCGCCAGTGGGCTGGGAGAAAGGTGGGGGTTTGCTGATTTCAACAGAAATCATGCGCCCGTGGTGGGGTAGTTCTGCCTTGGCTCTGGGGTCGCGGTTCCGGCAGCACACAGCAGCGGCATCGGCTGTGCCGTCTGGTTTGACCATCTGTAACGAGGGAGTGGGTAGCATAGCTCTGATGGAGAACTTCCTTCGGACAGACAAACTAGCTTTCACAGTCTTTTTCAAAGCTGTGACATAAGCCGGTCAAAAAAAGAAACCAAAATATGGAAGAATAGAGAACACCGAGGAAGAGAGATGAAGAACTAGAGCCGAAAACCTGAAGAACTGGAGATGGAGAAGTGGGATGGAGCTTGAAACTAGTCTGTCAGAAAAAAGGGAAGAAAGAAAAACCCAAGTGAGCAATACCCGTGAGAAACGCCCTAAAATGCAGTGAGGTGGTGGAATCTTTGTTTCATAGTTTCTGTAATCTTTACACTGCAATACAAAATCCCACAGGGCCGAGAAGTGGCAACTAATTAAATTCCTAAAATAGATTTTTGCTTTCCTGTCGACACACTTTTAATAGCATTAAAAAAGTGAAACCAGATAGGTATATAAGCTACATTAAAGCACAATTACCTTACATTTAATTGTGAGATGCATGTTATTGACCAAGCAAGCTGTAAAATTAAGTATTAGGCAAACTTGAAACCCACCCAAAAAATTAGTGATTAAAATAAACTAGCTTAAATGAAATTGCAAAACCAGGTTCTGGTCTTGTTTGTGTTGGTTTTGTAGTGCATATTACCTTTAGTCAGGGTTGATTAGTATTTTAAGAATTGAGCTCATAATACCAACATATGGGTAGCCAATGGTGTATGTAATATGCTACAGGTTATTCATTATTCACCTGCTAACATAAATGCACCTTTTTGAAAAAGCCAACTATTAGATATTTCAGGAATTTTAAAGTAAAAACTGCTAGGAAATTAAAATGACATACACAGATCAGTGGAAAGGTGACTCATAGAATCCTTTAAGTTGGAGACCTTTAAGATCATTGACTCCAACCGCTAACACAGCACTAGCAAGTCCACCACTAAATCATGTCTTTCAGCACCACATCCACACATCTTTTAAATCCCT
Source organism: Dryobates pubescens (assembly GCF_014839835.1). Taxonomy (NCBI): domain Eukaryota; kingdom Metazoa; phylum Chordata; class Aves; order Piciformes; family Picidae; genus Dryobates; species Dryobates pubescens. Next base: position 48,040,205 of record NC_071613.1, on the reverse strand, counting down.
CCAGGGATGGTGACTCCACCACTTCCTTGGACAGCCTGTTCAGGGCCTGACAAGCCTTTCAGTGAAGAAAATTTCTCTCATATCCAATCTAAACCTTCCCTGACACAACTTGAGGCCATTTATTCTTACTGCCCTGGCCAAGTGCTGTCCCACTGTGAGAGGCAGCAGCTGATGCTAGGGATGACAAAATATCTGGAGATGTGCAGACTTTATATATTTTTACCTTCAGTCTCTTTTGACAGTGTAAAGTATATGAAACCCCAACTGTGAAGCAAAGCCATCTTCCTGAGTGTAGCTCCATGTGGCCTCTCTTGTATGTGAGCTTTCTCTTTTAGTTTTTATGAGGTTATGAAGTGTGCATCTCAATGCAGTCAAACAGCTAAATCCAACTTGCTAATACTTTGATTTTAAACAATGTGACTGAGGCAGGCCAACAGGATAAAATGAGAGTTGTTAAGATGGGGTGCCAAGATTTTCTACATCACAGGACAAGGCACTTATGCCATGGTTCCTGAGGCACTTGAAGAAAAATGGGGCAATATTGTCAGAAGCCCAGATGTTCGTACTTCTTACACTCAGAAATATGACAGGACTCCTGCATTTTTAGCTCTTCACTAAGTAATTTGCTTCCTATTGTAAAAGTTCTTACGATGATCTTGTGTCTTCTCTGAAAAAAGCTTGTAAGAATTATTTACTTCCCCCTCCCCTTTTTTTTTTTCACCATGCCTTTTTTAGAAATTAGTTTCAGCAATCATATGTAAAAAAACCCCACATCTCTGTATGTATATTGCATACAAACACATACTGCATAATTATTTTTCTTGCTGTGGGCATTTTAGTAACATATATAGCACTTTTATAGGCAAAGCAACACTGTAATATTTTCAGGTGGTGAGAAAACATCTTCAGTTTTGTTTTACAGACCTACTAAAATGCACTGATAAAATTAGAATTTAGTTTCTGCTCATGTATGTTCTAACTATGAGAATGTAATTAGCTGATTTGGGTGAAGCAGATCTCAAGAAGGAAATGGAATATTCTGTAGGTGTCATAATAGATCTCTCCGAAGGAACTGACTCTACTCATTTTAGAGAAATATTTCCTTCAGAGGTATTTGAGTCAGCTCTTTGATTAACAAGATGTTCATGTTGATGAACAAGGCAAAGCAGCAAAAAAAAACCAAACCCAAAACTCTGTTAAACTGATGGAACCAGTTTTGATCAACTTCTCCTTAGTGAAGGATGCAGTCTAAGTGTTCAAAGACTAGACTTGGTGTAGGATGCATGACAGCAGTTTCCGTTGTTCTGCTGGGTTAGACCAAAAGCCCATCTAGCTCAGAACTTTGTCCCCTTGATGACTCATAATGGATGCCTGGGAGAAGGGTATTGGAAACGCGCTTACAGGGTAGTCATTTCCATGACACAGCCTTGTACTTTTTAGAAATAAATGGTTAACAGCATCCCTACCCAGAAGCCTGTAATTCAGCCAGTACACTTAATAGCTCTTGATGGACCTATGAACTTGGCTAATGCCTTCTGTGAGCCCAGCTGCACTGTAAAACATTACCTGTTAAGCATTTATTTAGGTAAAGTCTTTTTCAGAATCACTAAGGTTGGAAGAGACCTCGAGGATCATCGAGTCCAACCTGTCACCACAGACCTTATGACTAGACCATGGCACCAAGTGCCACGTCCAATCTCCTCTTGAACACCTTCAGGGACAGCGACTCCACCACCTCCCTGGGCAGCACATTCCAATGACGAATGACTCTCTCGGTGAAGAACTTTCTCCTCACCTTGAGTCTAAACCTCCCCTGGCGCAGCTTGTGGCATTTAGGCAAAGTCTTGAAGCAATACTTCGTTTTGCTTGGGTTTAGCCCTCTGGTTAATAATCTTATCACATAACTTGTAATAGCTGTTCCACTTCACCTTCATTGCACTATTTGAGTTTTAATGTGTTTTATAGTTGTCCTCAGCTGCCCTCAAAGTGTCCTTGCTAAGTTGCACTTGTAGTTGTGGGGATGGTTCTATTGCTTGATTACGCTCCCTGCCTTCCCCTGCTCCCAATACAGTTCATGAGATGCTGAAGTGAAAACAACAAAATTTGGGTATATCATGAGTCAGACTGCAATAGTTTCAATTTCCATTTTGTTCTCAGTCCTCCTTTGTGTATTTATGAACATCCTGTATTTTTGACCCTTGCTGAGATGTTATGTGGCTGGTTTCTTAGCAGTTTTACCTTATGACAAAGCACTAAGAAACCTCAGTGATTAAAACTGTATTATTTTGAATAAAATTTATGCTGATTACTATGAGAACTACCAGTACTTACAGGAATAATGGTACAGTACAATTTTATTGGCTTCAAAACCCACAAATACTCTTGCAATGCATTTTTGAATCAATCATTGCTTGTAATAGCTGTAGAGAAGGAACTAGAATTGAGAGCTTTTTCTGCTTCCTACTGAGCATTACTTGCAAATATTAAGTTGTAATAAGATTACAGATTAGAAAAACAACTCGTGGGTAACTTGTCATCACTTACTTCAGTCCTTTTACTTAGCTTATTTATAACAGTAAAGAAAACAGGAATCTTAATTGGGAAAGGGATTTCCCAGGCCGAAAATTACTAAATTGCTGTCACTCAGTTATTTTCAGTAGGTGAACTGTGGTCATAATTTGTTTTAAAAAGACAATTTAAAAAACAGTTTGGGAGCCTGTACAAGCAAAACAAAAAGCAAATGGAAAGTAAACCTTCAGAAGTGTTCCACATTACAGAATTAACATACTGTTGAGAAAAATCCCGTGCAAGAGGGGACTGCACGTGTAACGTTCATGCATGTTGACAAGTAGAGAGTCATTTGAATGCCATAGCTAGCAGAAATGCATGTGTGAGCACGAGTACCTGCTCTGTCTGGAGATGCAACTGACAAAGACAAACAGGCCTTAACAGAGAGTCAAAAGTGAGTCTTACTCAAACCGAATATTCCCATAAAAACAACTTCCTAAAGGTTGTCAGTTTTCCCAGCGCAAGGCTAAGCAGTTGGAATTGCATGTCATGTGACCCTGTATGTTCAGAAGAACAGAACAGATTTTGATATTTGTGCCTTTTCACATTCCTGTATGAATAATCACAATGATTCACTGAGACTCATTGCAACATAAGGTACTCTTCAATGTGAATGGCACTATTGCCCAATATGGTAATTGTTAACTGATCCCTTGCTGGGCATGCATAACGTTCAAGATAAGTCAGGTATTCTCATAAGAGAGGCCTAAAGCAAAGGAACAATTGTCCCCTAGTGATTCTTAGAGTATTAGCGTGGGAGCAGTACTGTGTATATATAGGTTCTATATTTAGAGCGTGCCAGTGGATTAAACTGGAAATTACTCTGCAGAGAAATACAGGAGGGAAAGTTTCTGGGTTTCCCATCTTGTAATGCTAACAAGTACCTACGGTCTTTTCAGTGCAGGTGCTCTTAAACTGTACAAACAATGAAAGTTTACCAGGTGAGAAATTGTGCTGACAAGAGCTACTGATTTTGGGCTTTGCCCTTAGGTGCTTTTCATAGTAAGCTTTCAAAACACATCATCCTTACAGGTCAAGTAAGTTGCCTTGTTAGGATGGCATACCAACCTGAAAAGGCACAGAGTGCTCCAATTAGGTGTTTTAATACCCCTGTTCTTACATTAAGAACTAACATTATTCATGTAATCTGTCCACCAGCTTTTGCTTAGTTTACACATTCATTAGCATCATTTGCCAGTGTTTGCTTTTAGTAGTATTTCAAAGCAGTAGAGTGGTTGAAACACTTAGGTACAGTGTTTCTGTTAGTTTTGATGTATTTCTGGTAATAGGCAACTGAAGAGCACATCTCACAAATTAGCTGTGGTCTTCTTCAGAGATATTCACATAATCCTTACTGTGGCTGAGAGCTGCAAATCAGCTTTTACACTTTTGATAACCCATAAAGCTATTATTTCAGGCAAATTTCCTTCCGTTTTTCAGCAGGATTCCCAACTTTACAGAAATGAGTTAAGAGTTTCTTTCTCTCTGTATGCTGCCTGTGAACAGACTGAACAAAGCTAGTGTGGATGTATCCAGCATTCAGAAACAGTACTTTGAAATGGTTTCCATTTATTTGTCTATGCAGTATTATCACTAAAAATAGAATTATTTATTTAGTAAAACAGTATTTTTAAAGTGTTTTATCTGTTGACTAACTTGACTATTATTGTTCATTGTTTCTAAATAAATCATGCATCTTAACAGGAAGCCTGGGCTCCAGATTGTGACAACTGACAAATCTGTGATAATGTGAAAAGATACAGCATGAGCTGTTGATTGCTATCCCCCAGCTCTGCTGGAGAGTGTTCCTTACTCTGCTAGAGAGAGAACATTCCTTATCCTGCTGGAAAGAAGGCAGCCAAATCATTTAACCTTACCAGAGATGGTATTTTCAGTTATGCCACATTTTTTTCTGGAGACAGTTAGGGAGTGCTTGTTAATGCTATAATATCCAGCTGACTAGAAAGGCTGGTACCATTTCCAGCAGCACATTGCTGCATCCAAAACCCACATCTCTCTGTGAGAACTCCAAATTCTCCTGGTTCTCCTCTCCTCCTCGGGTTACCTTGAAGTAAATATATACAATGAGTAACAACATAGCACAATGACCATAGGTGTGATTTAGAAGCCTTTAACACCTATTGTCTTCTAAAGGTAATGTGAGGAGTCAGTGGTTGGGATCAACTCAAGAGAATAGGCTATTTTTCCCCCCCCAAAAAAGTCACAATACAAGAAAAAAAAAAAACAACAACAAACAACAGAAAGGTGAAAAACAAATGCTTCAAAAATTTTCTTTCATGAAAATCCATTTAGACTGAGAGGTTAAGTATTAGCACCAAGACCTTCTCAAAAGTTAATAAACATCTGTAAAAGTCTGAACAAGTGTCTCAGAACAGAAACCAATTTGTTTACCTGCCATAGATAACAGTTTGAAATGCCTGAATAGCTCAAAAATCCATGGTGCCATTGGATGCTCTGTGACTGTTCTTGCTACTACTGTTGTGAAATAACCCATTTGGATCATCTTGATACTCTAAAGTATTAACAATATGGTACTGATGCCAAAAGCACAACCACCAAGGCAAGTCAGATACTTAGAGCTGTGGTTGATTTAGGTTATCCGATATGTTGGAAGTACATAGTAAGTCATACAAGAAAGGTAGCAATACACATTTGTTCCAGGCAAGAAAGTAGACAGAAACAACTGAGAGCACATAATAATGTTTCTATTACAAGAGAAAGCACAGATTTTCTGGTTACAGCCAAGCTGTGTGTTAACATAATTTGTCTCCCAGGTGTGAGTCTGTGGAGCCTGTGCAATACAGGTATAACACAAAGGCAGAGGTTTTTACCCTGCTTTGCTGTGGTAGGAATCTTGCTACCAGCTTTCTACTAAATCATTTATAGAAGCTTTATAAAGGAACAAGGTGTATTTGTTGTGAAAAAAACACAGAATGGCAGCATAAACAATTTTGTATGGAAATGCAAGTGTAAATAGGAATGCAGTGCTTCTCTGGACAGCATGACTTTTGCGGACTTTGTCTCTGCCCAGAATATCAAGTTCCTATTTAAGTGATCCCATTTTCAGTCAAACTCTTCCTTTATTTTTTCTAGGTTTATCTTTTCACACATTTTGCTTTATTCCTAGCAAGTATAATGGGCAATAGTGGTGTTATAGAATCATAGCACTGTTGTTATAAATAGAATCATAGAATCATTAAGTTTGGAAAAGACCTCAGAGATCATCAAGTCCAACCTGTCACCCAACACCTCATGACTACTAAACCATTGCTTCAAGTGCCACATCCAATCCCTTTTTGAACACCTCCAGGGACAGTGACTCCACCACCTCCCTGGGCAGCACATTCCAATGGCCAATCACTCTTTCTGTGAAGAACTTTCTCCTCACCTCAAGGCTAAATTTCCCCTGGTGCAGCTTGAGACTGTGTCCTCTTGTTCTGGTGCTGGTTGTCTGGGACAAGAGACCAACCCTCATCTGGCTACAACCTCCCTTCAGGTAGTTGTAGAGAGTAATAAAGGTCTCCCCTGAGCCTTCTCTTCTGCAGGCTAAACAACCCCATCTCCCTTAGCCTCTCCTTATAGGGCTTGTGCTTGAGGCCTCTCACCAGTCTTGTTGCCCTAAATAGTCCAAGGGTATAAAAAAACCTTAGTTTGTAAGTGTCCCTCTCTCCTTACATACCTTGTTTCAGGGTACAAAGAACTAAAGTTATTTTTTGGGTTTCTTTGGGTTTTTTTGCTACTCACATATATATGTGTGTATATATATATGTATAAAGGCAAGCACTAATTATATTTTGAAAGTTAATGGTTTTAGTTGATCTAAGTCAGAACTGTTGGAGAATTGCCACATCAAATGAGATCCTGGTAATCTGCCATGACTTCACCAAGAGCAGCTCCATGAAATTACATGCCTCCCATATGGCTGTTGCTATAGCTATGCCAAAATCAACCAATAACATTATTTTTGCTTGTGGCCCTTCCTGGAAGATATCTAGATACATCTTATATCAGGGTAGACAAAACATTTTCTTTATCTCTTTGTAGTATTCTAGCAACTATGTGGTTACATTTATCAATATTATATATCCATCAGAATATGATGGATAAATGATGAAGCAATATACTCTGTAATAAATGTTTACAATAATACAAATACTACAAAATAGTGGCTATTGGCTAATGGATATGTCTAATGGAGTCTGAGAATGATGGAGCCAGGCTCTTCTCAGTCCAGTGACAGGACAAGGGGCAACGGGTGCAAGGTGGAACACAGGAGGTTCCACATAAACATGAGGAAAATCTTTTTCACTGAGGGTGACAGAGCACTGGAACAGGCTGCTCAGAGAGGTTGTGGAGTCTCCTACTCTGGAGACATTCAAAATCCACCTGGATGCATTCCTGTGTGACCTATTCTAGGTGATCCTGCTCTGGCAGGAAAGTTGGACTCAATGATCTTTTGAGGTCCCTTTCAGAAAGCCCCCAACATTCTGAGATTCTGTTATGTCCTAGACCTGATTTTCACTGGGTGTTCCTCTAGCTTTTATTCTCGGCTTTACTTGGGCTTATGGGATGTTCAGTGTGATGTACTGGATATTAACCTGCCTTTTAAATTCAGTTAATCCAGTCTAAATGGCAACAAGTTGACCAAGGAAAGATCAGATTCTCAGCTCTCATGAGCATTTCCAAGGTACCTTTACCCCTGCAACTTTTGCTTCCTTTTGTTTTACCTTGTTCCTTGCACTTGACTGTACTTCCCAGGACTTAATCTATATATAGATTCAGAGTTCTTCTTTCTGAATGCTCAAGGGCAGGCCATTAACTGCATGAAAACGATCCAGAATGAGCAGGATGCTGAAAAGCTTCCCACATAGCTCAGCAAGTGATTTGTAATGCTTTTGTCTAGGTATGCACTTCTTCAGGCTGAAGGACTCGTGAAATTTTAATATGTAGTATTGCTGGGGCTAATCAGTCACACCTCCATCATGGAAAAGTATGGAACTCCAAAATACTTTCATACAGATTATAGAAATTTGTCTGAAATTTCCCTCCATCTGAATCAAACAGTTAGAGGACTCCTGTGTTTGCTTGTTGACTAATAGACATGCTTTCCTTCTGAACATTTTAATTCTGATTCCTTCTGCATTTGTATTCATCTGCATTCCCTTTCTTATGTTTACATTGTAAACTGCCAGGAGGCAGACACCAACAGAAGGAGGATGTCCTGTAATGGTAATTACTTCTGTTATCATGGGTATTCAAGAAAAGATCACCTGCAACCCAACTGTGCTTATAAAAGCTGGCTGTGATGCATGACAGAATGATAATACTGCTGGGTGATGTGTGCTGTATAGGATGGTACCAGATAAAGGCAATTTAGGGTTTTATTCACTCCTATTCCATTGGTAAGATTGAGAACATACTAAGACATTGCCTCTACACTTTAAAATTTTGATTTCTGGTACATCCTGAAACAGTGAAAAGGTTGGAACTGACTTCTGGCAAAATGAGGATGACAATACTGAGAAAACTGTACCAAGAAAACAGGCAGTAGGCTCTTCCTACTACTTCTGTGCTGAAAAAAAATAAGTAATGTCTGGAAAACATTTCAATGCAAGAAAGTTTTGAAATATATCAGTCAGCACTACAAACCTGCTGCATCTAGCTGAATTTTAGCATTACAAGCTCAACTTTTTAACCTGAGCACAATATTTATAGCCAAGATAATCTAAATGTCAATGTACAGGACTATAAAGAATAGAATAGAATAGAATAGAATAGAATAGAATAGAATAGAATAGAATAGAATAGAATAGAATAGAATAGAATAGAATAGAATAGAATAGAATAGAATAGACCAGAGCAGAGCAGAGCAGAGCAGAGCAGAGCAGAGCAGAGCAGAGCAGGTTGGAAGAGACCTTCAAGATCATTGTGTCCAACCTATCATCCAACACCACCTAATCAACTAAGCCATGCAACCAAGCAAGAGTCTATATAGGAAGCAGCATTGAAATTTAGACTGATCTATTTGAATTTTGATAATACACCAAACTTGCATTTATGGTACAACAATGGGAGAAATATTGCCTAAAGAGAAATCTTGCACTTTTATTTGATTGGACTGGTGTCTGGGTCCACAGCCACATGAAGATCTGCATCTGACAAGACTAATAAAATGAAACAGGAGATCCTGTGGCCAGGGAGTTCAGTCTTTCAAATCCTTCACTTGCAAAACTGTGATTGACTTGGCATATAGATACTGAGAGAAACCCTACAGTTTTTTGGTCCTCAAGGGTAAATTCTAATGTAATTCGGTAAAATAAAATGCACCAACACTACCCTTTTTCAATGTCATCCTTAATGCAGACTTAGGAATAGCACAAATTGAGTGCAAGAGATTGCAGTGCCGCTTAACAGATTTGTTTCATTTTCCGTATGAACAGCACTATTTTTTTGTTCCTGCTCAGAACAGAAAAAAAAAAAAACCCTCACACTTCCAAGGAGGAAAAAAAATTAAATCCAGCCATGGGGTATTTTCTGTAGAGTGCATTGCAGTAAGTGCTTGTGGGCGTGATTGTTCGCAAGAGAAATGCTAGCAAAAAGTCAGCATAGTACTTTTAGCTCTACTATTTGTCTTTTGACTTCACTATTAAAGCTTATCTAGACTAATACAGAGTGTTATTTGAAAATATTAGGTAGTAAAGAACAGTCAGGTATGGTACACTAGTGATTACACTGTGCAGAACTATGGCTGGGCATTCTAACTGGTGCAGATCTCCTCTGCGATGGCTCTATGAGCTGCACAGCCAGGACAAGATCTGCCAGTTCCACACTTTCTGCCTCCCATAGTTTTTTGGCCCTTGTCTCATGTGCCTCAGGGGGTTATTTGAACTCCTGCAACTGGACTGCTAAGCTGGTCTCATTCTGGGGCTCCATCTGCCAGACACAGCAGTTGAACCTGCTGCATGTACAACCCTGAATACTAGGTTATAAAACCAAGAGGAAAGTGGAAAGTCCACACAGTATTTTATATATTAAGTTTATTTATTTTAGATAAATATATACCTATGCATACACAGGCATGTGCATTAAAAAAGGGCTATTTGCACTTTCTCTGAACGGCTTTCAGATAATCATCTTTCATATTCTAGCACAGCATAGCTCACAGGTTAGACAAGATCCTGCAGAAATCCCTTTCATTATCTGTAAACTGCCAAATAATGTTCCACACATAACTGGCTTTGACATTAACATAAAAATGTTATCTCCTTTCCTTTATTATGTTTCTCAGGTAGATCTGACAGCCCACAGAAGCCAGATGGTGGCTTGAACTTCACAACTGAACTGTAGCAGCTGCTGCACAAAGGGAAGTTCTTGCTCCCTCCTACCTCAACCTGAAGGGCTTATACCTAGTCCTTCCTTTGCACTGGCACTGACTTTTGTCAAGCCCTACAGTGAACTCAAAGAATGTGCTTATTACTTAGAGACAGCTTAAACTAAGGAGGGAGGAATAATGATTGAAGAGGGAAGACCTCTATGAGGGTACCTTGAGGACTGGTGGCTTCTTAAGATACACAGTAACACATCCAGCAAGGCTGGGGACTCATCAGCCTGGGCATGTCTCAACAGTAGGTGACTGAGATGAGGTGAGCAGACCCCCATATAATCAGATTCAACCCAGAGTCCAGGCTATCAAATAACATGATGGTGAAACAGATCCAAAGTGAAGCCAGAATACCAGTCTGCAGACCAGGACAAGGACCCCTGATGGCAACTAGGGAGACCCACAGGGACAAAACAATTTTATTATCAATCCAGAAAGTAAGACTAGGACAACACACACCTACAGTACAGGTCAGACCAAAATGAAGGCCCAGGTCTGAATTTCAATGGTTCTTCTGTGCCCTTGAGCAGGGATTGGGGGTGGAAGCTCCCGGTGGGGCTGATTAAGGTCATTAAGGCCCATTAGTACATGCTGAGCTCTGACAATTACCCCTTTTGATGGACTACTGAATTTGTCCTTAGCATGATACTGCATTATAGCAGCAAACACATCCTCCCATTACCAAGGTGGTAGCAGCACAGGACTGAAAATAATCTGAAAGCCTCAATACTGGAACTGTTTAAAATATTTGTAAACAAACACAAAATTCACCTCAAGAACGGGCCAGGCCTGGTCGACACAGCAGTCTGTCTTTCAAAGTCTGAAGGGCTCTGAAAGGTGAAGAGAGAAGGCAAGCTCGAGAATTTTGTCCACCTGAGCACCAGAGCCCAAACAGCACATGTCCTTACCCGCTTTGGGGCCAAAAACCCTGATGGAAGCCTAAGGCTGAGCCCAAGAGGCGAGGGACACCACTGAGCTCATCAGCAGCTGGCTGATCAGGGCAGGGCCATGGTTCTGTCACAGCTACACGGGAGCATGGCAGAGAGCGACGCTGGCGGGCGGCAGTACAGGCGGGCGGGCGGCAGTACAGGCGGGCGGGCGGCAGTACAGGCGGGCGGGCGGCAGTACAGGCGGGCGGGCGGCAGTACAGGCGGGCGGGCGGCAGTACAGGCGGGCGGGCGGCAGTACAGGCGGGCGGGCGGCAGTACAGGCGGGCGGGCGGCAGTACAGGCGGGCGGGCACATGGAGCCAGTGCTAGTGGGAGACTGGGAAAAGCTGCACGCTCAGCTGGCCTGACAGTGCCACCCCACCCCACATCAGGCTGTGGCTTTTAAAGGATGGGGGGCATGAGAGGTGGGTTTCGGGCTCCTGTGAAGGTGTATAGGTTACAAGGGCTTGAGGATTTCCTTTGAATACAGCTAGGTGGAATCAGGTTGTCAGGGAGAGTATTTCTGCCCGGGGCTGGGGCTGTGGGGTTTGTAGTACCTCCCCCAGCAGGTGTTTCATTCGCCAGCCCAGTTAGTGTCTGGCAGTGCCACCGCCGACCACAGGGGCCTCGTGCACTTGCCCTTCGGAGGCACATTTTCTGGGGAGGGCTTTCACCTCTCAGCAGCAGGGTTTGCAGGAAGTCCTCCTCTTCTCATTTCCAACACACTCCTCACACCGCACAACCCCTTGCCCCGTCTTCTCTCGGGTTTTCAGCGCTATACCACCACCTCAAACTTCCTCCCTTCCTCGCCGCCCCTCACGAAGCCGGCAGAAGTTGGGTAAGAATCCTCCCTCCCGCCCGCTCCGCTTCGCACCGCTTCGCAGGGGCGAGGCCGCAAGATCAGACGTCACCGAGGGCTGGGGTTGTCGCGCCCGCCCTCGCCGCCGCGCGCAGGGAGGGGCGGGTCAGCCATCTTGGGCTCGCCGGGCCGTGCCTGCGAGAGAGCGGGCGGGGGAGGGAGCGCCCGCCTTGCGGAAGTGCACTCACTCCCCGCCGCTGAGCCCAGCCCCGCCGAGCCCCGCCGGAGCGCGCCTAGGGCTGCCCGCCGTCCCCAGCACCGCCGCTACCGAGGAGCATGGCAGGGCGGCTTCCGGCCTGTGTGGTGGACTGCGGCACGGGGTGAGCGACGGCCGGGGCGGCCGCTGACAGCTCGGTGCCGCCCGGGGCGGGGCCGGGCGGGTTCCGCTGCTGCAGATGGCGGCGGGGGTCGCGCTGCCCGTGGCTGGGCCGGGCAGCCGCGCCCGAGCCGTCTGCGGTGCCGGTAATGGGAGGGTCGGGCCAGGTTGAGGGAAGCAGCCGGCTGCCTTCTTTCCCCCTCCTTTCCCCTCCCCTCTTTCTTTTTGTTGGGCCCTTCACGGCCACCCTATGGGGACCGGGTGTCCCGGGCCGGCCCTGCTTACTCGCCGTCAGTCGGCGCCTCCAGCAGCCGAGTAGTACCGGGGCCGCGCCCCCTACCCATTCCCTCGCTCCCGCGGAGCCCTCGGGCCGCCCGCCGGATGGGGCCGCTCAGAGCAGCCGCCTGCGGCTTCTCGGCTGGTGACTGCCGGGGTGCGGGGGACCCTGTGCGGCTGCCGGAGCCAGGGGCGGCAAGCAGGGAAAAGGACTGTGAGGCTCCCTGCGAGCTCCTGAAATGCCCCCGCTGAGAGCGGGCATCTCTCTGCTGGCTGCTCTCTGGGGGCTTTCCTGTATTTTTTTTTTTCTAATTTTTATTTTTTAATATGTGGATAATGTCATTTATTCTGTGTTACTTCTCTCTGTGGTAGAAAAAGAACCCTCCCCCTCCATTGAGCAAGCGCAGAGGAACTTCCTTAGTTTTGTCAAAGCCTCTTCCTGCTTTCGGGCTTTTATACCTTATAAGGCAGTTTTCAGTGTCAAACCTGAATCAAATCCGTTTTAGAAACTCTTTATTTTTATTTAGCATCTACTAGATGATGAAGAGAATGCAGTGCCAGAGATATATAGTGTAAAAAGCGATTCGAGAGAAGCCTCTTGGGATGCAGGCTCACTTTTACACCGTGGCATGGCTCCCGGAGGCTTTGGGTGGGGGAGCAAGCCCTTAGAGGTGTCTTGGAAATCGAAGTGGAAGGGTTATGTGGTACAGCTTGCAGGAATGCACTCAGGAAGTGAAAACCGCTCTGTGACCTGCCATCTGTGGGATGATTTTCAGCCCTTCAGCTAGCACTGACGGCATGCAGATTGTTTAACTTGTCCTTTTCTTTCACTTCTCATCAGTCTTACTGAACATAGTTAAATTTCTCAGACTGCAGTGTAGATACAGATACTTGCAGTACTCTAAAATGACATTCGTTTGAAATTCAGGCACTTGGTTTTTGAAAGCAAAGGCTCGTCTTCCTTTCAAGAGTCTATTTGGTGCACGATATTAAGTTGGTCTTTAAGAAGATACATATGTGTTTATAAAGTCTCCATGCTTGACAGTTGTATCAAGTCATAACTAGTTAGAGCAAGGATTAAAGCCTTGAGTTCTGTAGGATGAAGGAACGTTAGCACAGCAGGAATGAGTGTATAGCTGAGTGTAGTGGAAGTATCTGTGAGTTGACCATGATAATAAAAGCAAAAGATCTGTAATGTACTCTGCTGCAGTGCTGAGTGCTGTAATGCACTCTAAAGGCTTTTTTCCATCCCACCTGTTTGTGCATTACAAGTAGTCCCATTAAAGTCAGTAATTATGCCTTTATAGGTTTGCAAAGCATAGGTTGTGACCACTGAAGTAGAGAGGCTCACTTAGGGCTTTCAGAGATCCCAACCAGGAACTGCATGCTAGCATATAGCTGCATAAGGAATGACTGTTTTTAATGAGAGGTATACTGAGGAACCTGTATGTTAAAACGAATGTTCCTGAGGATCATCTGTAAGTACTCCATTAATCGACCTAAGTGTATGGGATGTACTCTGTAACATATTTGAATATGACATTAAGCAAGTCTCACTCCTATTTTATGTATTTCCCTCCAGTCTTCAAAGAACTCTTAAGATAGTTTTTTTTATGGACCTGTTATATTTTAATGCAGCCCAACCTTTTCTGCTTTCTAAGCTTTTAATTTCTGGTGCATTTTCTAGTTCAAGGTTGTTTTTTCCTGAAGTTCAGGAAACTGGAGGCAAAGATTTTTAGCACTGGAAACATTACAGAGTGTTGGAGTTGATGGAATTCATTGATTTCAGGAGAGAAAGGTATAAAGTGGTGACTTTACAGATGGGGAAAAAATAAGCAAACTTGAGATAAATAAGGAACAGGTGGGTAGTAGTGCAGTGGGATGTGATAGCATAATCATGCTTCTAGCTTTGGGTTTAACGGGTGCAGCACTCCCAGTTCATCTCATTTTGTGTGTATAAGTGAGAGCACAACATAAATTATGTCAGCTTTGTGTTCTGTGCAAATCAGCTGAGGTCTCACCTAGGTTGCTGTCTTGTGTAATGAAAGAAAGCAGAGAAACTAAAGATAAGCCTCTGAAAACAGGAAGAGGTTCTGAAAGGATCAGAAAGGAACTGCATTGTTTAGGACAGGCAAGGCACAAATCTTCCAATACGTAGGGTTTTTGTTTAGAGGGAGGGAATGATAATTTACAGCCCAGAGAAAGCTGAATCAGCAGAAGGGCAAATGTAGGAGGGGTGTTAAAGGTGTCCTACTATGTGTCTTATGCTTGTAGGCATAGGTTCAGTTTGTTGATCTGAGTGTTTGGGTATGTTCATTCTTGTCAGCTAAGATTGAGGGGGTAGACATGAGTGAGAATGGTGTCAGAGCTGTGCTTTTCAGAATCCGCCTGCACAGATAAACCGTGTTTAAGGACCCCGTTGAAAACGTAAGGAGACCAAAGCACAGAAGAGGTTGGGAAGATAACATAATTTCTGTCACTTGAGGTTTTAATAGGTTATTCAAACTTCTTAAGGGACTGTAAGTCTGCTTGCCATACAGCTGGAGCTGCCAAATGGGCGAAGTCAGTGACATGGCAATCAGATTATGGCTGCAGCGAAAATTCTTGGTGTTGCATTTGTTATCTAGAAATTTGCATTCTTTGCTTAAGCAAACCTGATACCTAGAAAATAAGGTAATTGATACCTAGTAAGAGTAGGTAAATACTTAAGTGTGGTTTTAAAAAGCTCCTTGCCTGAAGTAGTGTCCTTTTATACACAATAAAGTTACAGTCATGGAAATGAAAAATCTGCAGATCTTAGTTAATTTAGCACAATTTAAACCCAGGATTATTTCTTTTTATAATTGGTAACATCATCTGTTTTAGTTTTAAGTCTGTTGCTATCTTGTTAGGAAACATAAAAAAACATTGTGGACTTCATTGTCAGGAAGTTGTTGTCCACATTAATGCTGAATTCGATTTCCCTCAGCTGCTGTGAGCCCCTTTCTTTCCCTTCTTTCCACAAAATATGGGCACCATGACCCATGCAGAAGCACTTGCATGCTGTTCTCTTCATATCCATCAAAACTGGTAGGTTTTTATGATGTTCACTAACCCAGTATGATGCTTTGAGTGAGAGTTACTTCAGAATGTGGTGTGTCTAAGGATCACACACATTTTAAGGTAAAAATACAGAAAGGGAAAAATAACATGGAATTATTTCCATGAAGTCTATGAACAACACACTAAAGAATGAGAAAGGCTCTTACTCATTTTGTGATCTCAGTAGGCTGCAATCTTTGCTCTGTGCCTTTTGGGTGTTTGAATAGTCCTTGCTGCCTGTTCTACAGGCGAACAGTGCACAGCCTGCAAGTCATGATTAAAAGCTCTTCCTACGCCACTTCAGAATTTAGCTTGATTACATTGACAAGTAGATTTTAGCTGTGTCCTTCTGTGTGAATGTGTTTCTTTTTTCCTCTTGGTATAAACTTGTATAACACTGAATTAGCTCATTTGGGATGGCAGATAATTGCAAGTGTCCAAATTAATGACTCTTGAGCTGAGCTAAAGTAAGTGGCTGTGTAACCTACTGCAGTTCCAAAATCATAACTTAATTTTAGCAGTAAAATGATTTAAAGGAAGCTATTTGTGTATTCTATACCTAAACTTTCTGGTTTCTATAGGCTTGTGTAGAGTTTTTCTGTGGCTGCCAGGTGGATCCATTCAATACTCAAAAGTGTTGCTAGTGACCAGTTATTCCAATGTACCTTAGAGCCTTTGTTGGTAGTATCATGTATGTTCATTATCCTTCTCTTGAGTAAATTTGGGGGGGAAGTATCTTTTCTTGAATCTTGCTTTCTTACATTTCCTCTCCTATGCTAAGCTAGACCCCATTTTCACTTCCTTTTCACAGGGTATTTTTTTCCCCCTCCTACTTTCTTGAATGCTAGGGAAGAATTAAAGAATTAAAGGTTGATGATAGAAGCACAAGAGGCCCTCAAGGCAGTCTGAGGTCCCTCTGAGCTGAGAGCCTGGAAAGTTGTGATTGTGGCTCTTCAGGATTTCTAAGCTTTCTCAGTGTGAATTTGCAGGCTGTCCTTTGGAATGAGACACACATGTCTGGGAGTTTCTTGGCTGTTCAGTTTATTTAACTAGTTTTGTTGTGAATGAAGGATAAAATTTGGCGCATGAAACCTCAGAGAAGCTGAAGTTGGCTGGTACTCGTGGAGTGAGCTTTGCATTGAGGGACCTCTCCACAAATCCAGCTTCTCTAATTTTCATACAGTGCTTGTGCAGCCTCATGTTCTTATGTAGACCAAAGTTTTTATGAGTTGGGTATCTTCTGATGTGAGAAGTTATGACAGGATTATGGCCTGTTTCTTTTCAGGTTTTGACCTGATAGTGTAGGTAGGATCCATGAAGAGCTAATCACCAGACAGCAAAGATACAGGAGACAAAGAATCCAGTGCTACAAAGCAAGGTGAAGGGAAGTAGCAGCCTGTATTTGTTTGCTCCACAACTTTTTTTTAGTATCTCATACTGGACCTTGAAATGTTTCTTCTTTCCTAATGGTCCGGATGGGTTATTTCCACAGATTTTCAAATCATAACTTGCATTTAGTATAAATATTTCAGCACTGCAATGTTGTGGCAGTCAATATTTCAACTGGATATCTTGTTCTGACCTCCTGTGGGTTACAATGTTCACAAAAATGTTCTCTTTTGGGATGTTGTGTCATTGCAGAAGTAAATTTTCAGTATGGAAAGCATGAACAGAATAATTCCTTAATGGAGTATGGAAAAAAAGATTCTTCCAGGATTTTAGGAGTATCTTTTGCTTGCCACTAGCCAAAGAGGTTAGGGAGGGAAGGGGAAATGCTTTGTCCTTAACTTGGAAAAAGGAGTTGTGCTAAATTGAGAATTGTGGTGTAGTCCATTTTAAAAAAACAATTTGCACATGGGTTTTGAAGACCAATGATGTCCTGTGGTGGCTCTTTAATGACTCTTAATAGATCACAGCCTGTGTTGTAATGCTAAGTGCTAAGAACGTACAACATCATTAGCAATAACAGGAATCCAGATATGAATATATATATTCCTATATGCCTATTTATTTATTGAATTCCTTTATAGGAATTGGTTTTATTTTATTTGAATGTGTCAGAAGCCATCCAAGCTGCACAGCACCTTCCAGTCCTCCTGTTTCTGCTTTTCTTTTCCCTTGCATCCCACTTAGGCTTGATAGATTTTTTTAAAAAAAAATTGAAAAAAATTTATATATTACCAGAACAAGAGGACACAGTCTCAGGCTGCGCCAGTGGAGGTTTAGGCTGGAGGTTAGGAGGAAGTTCTACACAGAGAGGGTGATTGCCCATTGGAATGGGCTGCCCGAGGAGGTGGTGGGATCACCGTCACTGGGGGTGTTCAGGGTGAGGATGACAGGATGCTTAGCTGCATGGTTTAGTTGATTAGGTGGTGTTGGATGATAGGTTGGACACGATGATCTTGAAGGTCTCTTCCAACCTGGTTTATTCTATTCTAT